>NC_137546.1:6037323-7272146 GCF_963082525.1 Nesoenas mayeri | reverse complement strand
GAGGAGAGGAGGGAGTGCACTTACGGATTTACCAGCAGAGATACAAACCATGTAAGATGCAGCCACCGAAATGGCATGTTTTCAGATTGTGTAGTCTAAACTGAGGTTTAGTTTTGATTAGGAAAGAAGCCAGGGAAAAAAAAAAAAAAAAATCTTCGGGATTAGAAAGGAAAATAGGGTGGAAAATTTGATCTATAAAAGCACCAGTAACAAAATAGCTGCTTGTCCCTGAAGAGGCAGAAGGAGTCCCCATTTCTCAGGTTCTGCGTAACAGGCTTTTGTTTATGAAATACAAAATTAAACTAAATCCTAAATGTGACTAATATTCTTAATTAGAGAAGAAGAAAATGTTGCTTGTGAGTGGAAAACTTATTTTCTTTGAGGCTAGGATTCCAGGTCTAATGGTTCACCAGCTGGCACCTCTGAAGAAATGTTGTATATAGAAAGGGGTTTCTGTGAGGCAAGGCATTACAATACGTTGTTTCCTATTGCTAAGTTCCTGCAATTTGCAAACAAAGGTAAAAAAACAGCTGGAATTGGGACATGACTCATTTTAGGACAAACAAATCAGTGAAGAAGCCTCAGAAGCAAAGGTGGTGGGCATGGGGCCTCAAAGTGGTCTGTCCATGTTAGAGATTACTTGTTTCCAAGAAATATCTCTTGCCTTGTATGGCTAAATATCCTGGGAGAAGCTCCTGTTTCAATTCGAGGGGTGGCTGAGTCAGCACCAGCCCAAGGGTGTTGCATAAGGACTTGGAAACAGAAGCTGGTGCGGATGCTAGGAAATGTGAGTGATCTTATGTTATGAGTTTTTTTAGCACCACCATTGTTTTCCCTTGTGAAAGCAGGGGCTGTTTTAAGAGACCTTCTTTAATTAGGACTGCTCTCACAGGAATTATTTTTTTTAACTTTGTCTTTTTCTCATTTGTTTTGAAAGAAAACTGTATTGATATCAAATGATCCTTTGAAATTGTTAACTGCATACTGAAGTTAGCAATAGTTCACAATCTATCTGGATGACACTCCTGGTCTGTCAGGCTGCCTTTTCTGCAAACAAATCAGATGTTATAGCAGGGCTGCCAACTGTATAATGTCAGGGGCTATATGGACTGCACCAGCTTTGCTAGGATTCACTTATTTTCTTTTCTAGCTGAGCAAATTAGTATTACTAACTTTCAACCAAGAGTCCTAAAAGAGCTGGCTGAGACCTTTCAGCTTGTGGCTTTTTTGCTGAGCATACAGACAGGATAGGGTATGGGTACTAGAGCTGACTTCCAATCATGGTACCATGTTCTCTTCACCACCATGTACAAATGCTTCACATGTCACTCTACTAACATATGAGTGTGGTGGGTAAAGAAGAATAATATTAATTTCACTCTTTTGGACCTACCTGAGAAGAGGGTTCCCATTCCACCCAGCTACTCTTTTCATGGGGACACTGGTGTTATTGGTAAGCTGGATGATCTTGTCCCCTTTCCTACATATTCATTTCCATAGCTGGGAACTGTCAACTCTTGAGGCAGAGCTCAACTTTACTCATATGATAAAACACTCTTGAATAGCTATCTTCATCTCACTGTGTTTTAGTTTTTGTGACATGATTGCCATTCCCAGTAGCCTCTTCTCAAAAAGGGAAAACAAAACAGAGATCTGAGTACATTTTCAGAAATGCTGTAAACTCTGAATCTGTTGCCACCTTCAGTGTGTTGAATATGCGTAACCTGGCAATGCTGTGTTTATGAACCCACCATAGTGGCTTCAGGTAATACGTAATCCTTGATTTAGGGTGAGATACTGTACTGGTTTGACTGAAAGTTAGTTAATTTTCTTCATGCAGTTAGAAACCTTTTTTTTTTTTTCATAGCTAGCAGAGTGATTATTTGAACTTAGTTTGATAACAAGAGATAACACCCAGAACAGAGTTATAAAAAGCCCATCGAGTGTATCTCAATGGTCTTAAAAGCTGCCTTGGGATTGTCTACTCTATTCTGCATCCTAAATTTTTAGTATTTTCTTCTTCTGGTTCATAAGATGAAACTTTTTGTTAGGGTTCATAGTACAGTGATGCATACTTTTGCAACTGATTTTAGTATTCTGACTAAATATCCTCTTTTAGATGGCTTGTGAGACTAATGGGCACCTCTGTAGATTTTTTTGTTGACATTTTTGTACCTCAAAGGATTTCTGTAAGCTTTCAGTGTATGTAGTGTAAACGTAACCTGATGTTTGGATCTGTTAGACTGAGACCCAGGAATCATGAACAAATGTGGCAGTATTGGTATATTGACCTATTATACTTTGCCTGGAACACAGTCTTCTCTTGCACACACTGAAAAAAAACCAGTATGAATGATGTTTAATTAGACAAAATCTGAAAAATAAACATAAAGGTGAAAATCAGATTTCATTAGATTTGAAATAAAAATCTTGCATGAATAAGTGAATGTCCCAATTTATGTTAAACTGGAGATATTGACCTTGTGTGTATTTTCACAAATTTTATCAGGAAGACATTTTGAGAATGAGTGGGTGTAAAAGGCAAAACCGTACAAGAAAATCTTCCTGGAGATTTAAGCATAAAAATTCCACATATTGCTCAAGAAAATTGCTGAACTGCACGTTGTAGAAAGCTTGCAGTCTCAGCTGGGAACATCACGCTCCTTGAACATGGTTTGTATGCTGTTCCTTTGCATCTGTTACTGCTCCCTGTGCTTTTTGGTATAGGGATCATAAGAATGGCTCTTCTGGGCTACATCGGATGACCAGCAGGAATAGCAGGCTGGTCCAGTGTCTCACCTCTCTGGGAGCAGCCTGTGGGACAACAGAGGACACCTTGCTGCTGGCCTTGCATCACCTCGCCAATGGCTGGGAGGAGGTCAACATCAGCACCCATCCTTCATGTCACCATCTACTTAAATGTCACGGGGTGGGGGTTAGTCCCCCTGAGTGGGCCTTGCTAGCAAACCTGATAAGAGCAACAAGATGGGGTCCTTGGAGGAGGAAAAACAGGAGACTGCACGGAGCCAAGGAAAGGGGTGTTTACATATTCTCTCCTTTTCAGGCCAGCCTTCCTTGCTTTTGCCTGTGTGTCGTTGCCCTGAAACCTCTCTGCTGAACACCTGCACACATATATGTGACTAGGTTGGATACTCAGATAAGGTACAAACTGACCAAACTTAAACCCAGGCATCTCCTTCCTCCTCTGGGATGAGAGGTCTCCTCCACATGTGCTCCTGAAGCCATAGCTGCCCCCTGGCAGGGTCCAACGGGTAGACTCATCTGCAGTGATGTGAAAAGCTTGGGAGATAAGTGCAAATACTGGAAAACCTGAGTCCACTAGCCCTGCTGCTGAGTGGTGGAACTGGGTCTACTCCAGACATCTATTTGATATCTTCAGTGGCGAAGTGGTCTTATTCTCTTCCGAGAGGCAGGATGTCACAGAAACGATGGCAGCTCGCCTGCTGCACTGACGGGACTCTGTGGTGAGGTTCCTGTTAACCTCATTGTGTGTGTGGCTGCAGCAGGAAGCATCTGCCTTCCCTGGTGTTTTACATCCTCAAGGGCACCTACTTCTGGATGAGGATTTTAACTTGCCCTTATGGGGGGTGGATCTGGACAGAGATATCAGGCTTTAGCAGGTGCATTCAGGCAGTTCACACCTACGCAAGACCACCCCTTTCACATGTGTATAGGTGGGAGATGGCATACCAAGCCAATGTTAATGAACCTGTATTTAATGCTGTAACATCATGTGGGTCTGACATAGACTGACATCTTACACAAGCTGCTGCCTCATATTCACAGCTTTTTATGTTACATTTCAGTGCTTGGGATCAGCCTCTTGACAGTTTAACAAAAACTTGGCAGAGGATGTGAACCTTATAATTGCCCTGTAGAGTTCTGCCTTTCTCAGAAAAAGAAGAGACACACCTTTCTCTCAATCTCAACAGCAGTGCTACAGCTCATTAGGACACATCTTACGTTCTTACTCTTAAAGGATTTGAACTACCAGCACTGATGCTATTGTTGTCTTCTTTCAGCTTTTGTACTGGCACCTCCATTCCCCTTCCTGGGCAAGGGTACTCTCTCCAGACACATTATGGACGTTCCTTTCAGCGGAGCCATCCACTCTTCGGCAGGATTCCTGATGTGCTGCGCAGTCAGAACCTTTGAGGCTTCATTCAGTTGACTGATGATGGAAAAAGAGTGGTCAGTGGAGGATGAGGTTCTTATTGCCTATGGGATGAAGGATACCAGGAGGGAGCAAGTCCATGTCTGTAGTAGGTAAAGAGGAACTGTGGCACTGGAGGGGGTGGAACTGTGCCTGGAGGCATGTCTCCCAAGACAGGTGATGCTGCTGGAAGTCTGCCTAACAAAAGATGGTGGCTAGACTGAGACTGTGGACAAGCCTCTGAGGACGGTCCTTGTGCCCTCCCTGGACATGGAAAAAGGCCCAGTAGCAAGGCAGGGGAGTCCGTGCCTGAGGCTGGCAGTGTTTCTTTCTCTGAGCTGCCTTTGGGGAGAAATATACACCTTCTGTTGGTTTTACTCTAACACCAACCATGTTAAACAAAAAAAGTATGTTTATTATTTCATGAACAATCGAAACATCTGCTTATCTGGGCTCAGGTTAAAGATTTTTTATCACATTACAGAAGAGTGACAACAACCCCTGAAGTGTTATTCTATCCCATTTTTAACAATATTACAAGGGAGTCTTTCAGACATGCCAGAACGGGGTGCTGTGACCTCGTTCAAAGCATTCCCTGCCGGCACAGAGGCTGCCTGGAGCTTGGGATGAACTGTTTCCCTTTCTTCCCCTAATTAGACCCGATTTTCTGGTTCTGTTCAATAAGATGGTAGCATAAATTGTTGCTCACACCTGACCCTACCAGTGTCTGTTCAGCCCCCTTCCCCTGCCATCTCAGCTGGCCCAAAATTCACTCTGAGGGCCTCTGGCATTTGATAATATTTAGCAACAGATCGTATAAAAGGTGTTCTATGATTAATGGTATTTGGAAAAATACCATATACCCTAAGTTTTACACCCTGTCTATTCATGTGCCAGCAAGTGAAGATTTGCAGAGTGAGGTAATGTCTCTAATTAAACCAACAGATACAACTGGAAAAAAGATAAATACTCTGGAGCAGTTAACATCTTCTTCAAGTCCTAACCAGAAACTGCAAATTTCTAGGGAAGTTTTGTCTGAGAATAGTTGTGCTGAGTTTCACTTAATTTTAAAATTCAGCTTGAAGTAAAAGGATGGTTGGTGAAAATGTGAGGTGTGACGAGGGGAGCAAGGAGCGAATAGTCAGTGGGAATCCACAGTTGTTGTGTGAATTAGCTCTGTGGCGACCTTGTGGACCCATTGCCTATCAGCAGCTCTGGACCATTTTTCCTTTCATTTTCATCCCAAGGGAATTTTCTATGCTCTGAAATGACAATGCAAGCCAGTCTCCCAGGGGAGGACAGTCAGTAGACTTGCTTTAAAAAAATGTGCCCTTGGTTTGAACTAAAAATAGATGAAGCCAGATTTTCCTCCAAAATCTCTGAAGGGCCCAAGAGTTCTGATTAATTGGTTTTCCCCAGAAGGTGAACGGAAGTGCTAAGCCTTCTTGCTCTACTTCAACCACAGATGCAGATGGAGACAGTTCTTAAAGAACAGCAGATATTTTTTACAGCAGGATGCTTTTAAACTGCAGGTCAATCTGGAAGGAAGAGGCTGTCAGTGAAGGAACCTTGGTGAGGATCATCACAGGCCCAGCACGTTAGAGCTACACCAAAGCCTGTGTTTCCCAGAAAAAAATAACATTTAAAGAAAAGATCAGAACTTGAACACCAAAAATGACTGAGCAGAGTTCCAAAATGATAGATGACAACCATAAGGATGCGGCTGTGAGAGCAGGTCAGATCTGCCTTGTCTTTTAAAGCATAAGGGCTCTCCTTTCAGAAATGTCCTCTGTTGAGAGTGGTCTGTCCTTTGCTGAAGACAAGGGCAGAGCAAAAATCAGTGTTTGAAGGTTTGGAAGCTTCAAAATTGTTGTGAATTGTATTTTACTAATGAATGTAAGCTGATGCTAGATTAATTAAAATCAGGTGAAGTCTCTGTCTTTGGAAAGGAAGATCAGACTGAAAGGGCAGTTCTTTTGTGTTATAGGCATCAAGAAGATAACTACAGACAGAAGAGGTGAGATACTGCAGGGCACAAAACACCGACCAGCACCTCAAACTAAATATTTTTTGTGCAAAACCCCAAAAGATTCATAATGTAGTGTGAGAAGAGAGGAATCAGTTATGTTTCAGTGCTATGGGTATGCACTGCACCATGGGCAGGTATGTGCAGTTCTCAAACAGCTTCAGATGTTGAACGGTGTCTCATTCTGCAGGAAAGACAGAACATCCGTAACAGTCCTTGACAAGCTGGTGAGAGACAGTTCCTTCCTGAGGGTTCCATAGGAATCAATGTAATCATGAACGTTGGGCCAAGTTGTGGCACCTTGCAGACGCCACTGCTGCACCCGTCCTGGGCTCCAGAAGGTCTTCTGGAGCTCACAGGAGCTCTGAGCTTGCTAGAAGATGCTTTATTGCCTGTGAGTCAATGAACTAACTGCCATTTCACACATTAGATGTTTTGTGGTACAAAGTCTAAGGAAAGACAGAAGAAGATAGGAATAGATATTTAGACATTTTAATGATCTCTTCGCATGCCTAATGGGAAGGAGGTTAAATGCTGAATTTCATAACTCTTCAAGAAATTTTTGGTAAGTACTGACTGGAGTGGTTACAAGTAGCCTGTGAAACTGTCCAGTCTCTGCTCAAAAGTCCTGGATTTACCAGAGTTGTAAAATTTCAGGGCGATGAACTCAAGCTGGTAATCTACAGATGACTGAAACCACCTCTGTGTAATGATACTTCATGACTAGGCATGTTTGTATATATGTGATGCAAACCATGCAAGCACAGATCACAATGACTCCAGACTGATATGCAAATACAGATGGAGAGTGTATCAACTAATCAAATTAATAAAGCAAATACAATTTGCAACTGTTAAAAATTAACAGTGATGTTTTGTGCTTGGCATGTCCTTTGCATTTGGTGTCTGTCTTTGTCCCTACTATCTCAGGAGTATTTTCACCTCTGTTTGCTTATGAGACTGTCTAAAGTTTGTGTACTGGGTGGGATGGAGTTTTCTTTTGGGAGTTTTCTTTGCTATGATAACCCCTGAGAACTCACAAACTCACAGGCCGGGATATGTCACATCATACATAGCTCTTCAGCTTAAACAAGGTCAGCTTCTCTCAACCTGTCTGTTTCCCATGCACATTCACTCTTATATGGACTTCATAAATACTTCTATAAAACATATCTGGCCTGTACTGGACTATTGACACCTTTGAACAACTCAATTGCTCAAATCATGCAATTTGAATGCACCAGTGAGAACTTTGCTGGAATCTCTCTGAGCACATCTGGTTCTCACTTAATGAAGTGGGGGTGATGATGAAGGCTCAGCTGTTTCCCAGACAGTACTAGGAACATGTATCCCAAAAAATCTGTCTGTTCCTCAGTGTGCAAGTACTGCCCTGCTGTGATGCCCAAATTGCACATCTGTGCTAGACCTAGGACCTCTCTCCATCTCCCTGTGAACTGGTGCTGTCTATAGGCTAGGATCTGCAATGATGCCCAGTGTGTTTGTGCCATGGTGAGTGCATATGGTGGTGATACAGGACTATTCTTTTAAGTGGGACACTGTTGTTTCATCTGTTCATCAAATCTGAAAGTTGCACCCCTTGGACTTTGGAGCCTGGAGCTTCATGTGCATCAGAGAGCAGGGAAACTCACTTGGTCAC
Organism: Nesoenas mayeri; assembly: GCF_963082525.1. Classification (NCBI taxonomy): domain Eukaryota; kingdom Metazoa; phylum Chordata; class Aves; order Columbiformes; family Columbidae; genus Nesoenas; species Nesoenas mayeri. The sequence continues at coordinate 7,264,289 of NC_137546.1, read as the reverse complement.
CTTCAGTGAATGAGCTAAGACATCCCAGAAACTCAGCTTTTCCTTTGGCTTTTGTTTACAATGAAGATGTCTCTCTGAGGCCAGTCTTGATCCAACCTGGTTGCTCACAGAGTGAAATCTTGTTCAAACAGAAAGGCAAGGGGCCAGAAACTCAGAAAACAAGCCTTGTGTGACATGTATCATTGAAGACCGCACTGAATAGAGGAACTGAGGTTTCCCTTTATTGAGAACTCACTATTAACATAATAATTGTAGACAGAAGAAAAGGAACTCTGAGGACAGAGAAGGCATTCAGATTTTTAACTCATGGCCTGTAGATAGCATTAGGATCTGTCTCTCATGTATGTACTCTCCATCCTGCAGCTGATCAGCCCCATGTTCATGCTGCATCAGCAGTTACGCTGCCCACCCTCCCATACTACTCTGGGTGGAAGATTGAGCAGATTGGGTGTTGCATGCAAGATGAACTGCTAGTAGGTCAAACGACTCACCAGTGTAGCTTGATACAACTGCTTTTTTAATCCAAATGCAAAGCTGGAACAATGGTAGTCACCTTCTGCTGATCCTGGCCCACGGATTTCTCCTGCTTTAAGCCAGCTGGCCTTGAAAACAGGAAAGAGTTCAATCAAATGAACAGCAAGCCAAGTAAATCCTGGGAATGCAGAAGCATCTCTGGGCAATGTCCTTGCTCAGCAGGACCTGACTTTAGCTTGCTGGATCAGATGTCTTTTTATCACCTTTCTTTCCTGAAGCAGAGGGTGCAAAGGAAGGGAGGCATCTGTCTCAAACGTCTCTCCCCACAGAAAAGTCTTCTTGGGTACCATAGAGCTAATGTAGATCCAGGAAAAGAGGTGTGAGTTCATGATCTTTGCACGTGTAGTTTGCACACTGATGGCTAGAAAGGCAGAAGCGAGAACATACTTCAGGATAGGGTTGCACACAGGGACAGGAATGAGAGGAAGGGGCTACTTTTACACTAGGTTTTACTGGCTTCATTTCTGCTCATTCTGAGCTGGACAGGAATTGAATATGTTTTACTTAGGGAAGTTCTATTTTGTAATTGGTGTAATTAGTAGAAAACTTTTAGAAGATTATCTAAATCTCATCCTTTGTTCCTAGGTAGGCTCAGATTTAGACATACAGAAAACATTTATGTTTTCCTACCATTGCAAAGACATAGGGGGCCCATGAGCTACATCCCAAGTGTAAATGTCCATCTGAGCAACAAATTTATCGAAGTGCCTGTCAGTATTGCTTGAGCATGAACCAGAGGAACTGTCTAGGATCAAGCAGTCACACTTAAGGACTTTTTGGTAGCTTTTCAAACCTTCTGCATTAGAGCAGGCTAGAAAGGTGCCAGGGTGAGAACTAGATGACGACAACACAAATAACTAGTGATACTTCAATTCAGATTGATTTAAATGGTTTGTAACAAATTGACTTATTTTCTTAAAAATATCCTAGTAGTAATTCTGTACAGTAATGTGCGTGCTGACATCACAGGGTTGGGGTTAAAGAGGAAAATACACTGCTTTGAACCCAATATATTTTACTTGTCTTGTTGTATTGGTGCTTCATTTGGACTGGGCTTCATATACAGATCAGCATTCCTTTTGGCTGAAAAGTCTGTCTATAACCATAGCTTAACCGTTAATAGCCTAACATTTATTTTTTTTAACCCAAGAGGCATAAATAAATTATATAAGTGTTAGAACCCCTTTGAGAAAACACTGAGGAGCACTTTGCCTGTTTCTTTGTTGTTGATTGTTTGCTCTGTTTTTTAACATTCAAATTATCTTCTGTAGCTTTGGGTCTGCTAATGCATCTTCTTGTAACAATCCGTCTTGAGGCTGTTTGCACCTCTGTGCCAGGAGATGGCAGAAGAGCCCTGATGATCACGATGTCGTTTTGCTGGGTGACTGATGTTTAAGCGGGGGGAAAATCAGGGAGCTGTTGAGGTATGATGCAAACGATCAAAACTTTACAGATTTATAACCATGGCTTTTCATGCTGTCTCTAAATTTATGTCCTCATGCTTTGCATATAGTGATGTGTTATGGCTTCATTTCATGTCATCCATCCCTCTGGCTGAAATGAAAAGTCAGTTCTAATGTGTCAGGTGGGAGCAAAGGAGGTTGTAAAGGGCTGGGCTGTCAGGAAGACCTTGGGTCAGGAAGGATGGGATGACGGTGTCAGTTTTTAACGTAGAACTCAGACTGCAGGACTGAATTCCTCAAAAAGAGGCCACAATAAGCACATTTTACAAATCTGTGGGTGAGAGGCAGCAGAAAGTGGGACTGAAGGTGCTGCACTGCTGTGCAGTTTAGACAAAGCTCCTGCACCTGCATGCAAAATGAGACTGTGTATGTCAGGAACAGGGTTTCCAGGCAGCAGCACTGGCTGAAAGCAAGTCGGAGCTGCTCCAGCTCATGACTGACACCTGCTAAAATGTCAAGTGTGGTGTTGAAGCACCTTGCAGGCGTCAGGCTTCCTGGTCATCCACCCAGCAACAGTGTCAGCACATCACGTAGGATGCACCCAGCACACGGAGGAGTCAAAGGACACACACAACACAGCCAGCATAGCAAAGGGTGTTTCAGCTGGCCAGCCTAAAGGGCATGGACGTCACCCAAGCTGTGTCGTAGCTAGAATGCTTTTCTGCTGCACAAGAGACCTGGTTCAAATCCCTCCCTCTCCTGAGCCACCTCCTGGAAACACACCTTCATCGGCAAGTTACAGGCTGTTTTCCTGAAAGGGGCTCTTGATCTACCAGCCTAAACAGTCTCTCTTTAGCTCTATGAATATTGAACTACTTCATAGGAATCTGCATATCTTTAACAGGCAGGAGGGGAAAAGCCTTAATGTGAGACATTTCAGATCTGCTGTTCCGGGTTTTGCATGTAGGGGAGCAAAGACTGATTCTGAACAAATTAATTGTCTTCTACTCTTAGGTATTGATCGGCTTTTGAAACCTACAGTTTCAAAAGTAAGCTGAGACATATTATAGACCTTACAGATCTACACAACACAAATAAGGAAACTAAATACTAAGGGCATGTTTTTGACAAGTGCAGAGTTCATTAAGCAACAATCGCCTTAGCTCTGCTGTCTAATGATACCATGATGGAAGAAGAGTGAAAACAATCTACTGTATGTTTCAAAACCCACATTATCTGAAACTATAAAATCTGAAGTCATAGCAGTGGCTGTTCTGTGGTTTCTTTGTACAAAAGAATTAAGTTTTAACTAGGTAACTTAGTCATGCTGCTTTATTTTTTTGAAGTGTTGGTTTTGTTTTGTCTGTGAGGTCTTTGCGTTTAGTGCTGCACACCCTACCCAGCCTGTAGTCTACGTTTGATTAATTCAAGAGCTACAAAAATCTTTTCTCTCAAGATATAAAAATAACTGCCCTTACATTTTAACAAAGACCTTCTAACTCATTTTTCATAGATAAGTATAACATTATTGCAAATAAAGATCTCATGTGAAAAAATCTCACTTACTGGATCAAGAATCTAAACTATTTAACTGTTTCCAAGATTTCCATTGAAAATGAATTAGTACTTAAAAAGCACATTAGTCTGTCTGTGACCCTGGAATGATATAGTCAATGATTTTTGTTGTTACATGTTATCTCTGCCCAGGAATTTATTAAAGCATTTAGGATTTCAACTTCACTTGCTTCTGATGGTGAATTAGCCATAAAGTTTCCTCCACAAACCCTCTTGCACATAAAACTGACCCACAAAACTAAAAGAAAAAAGGAGATTTTCAGTAAATTCAAGCTGCAATTTGCATGATGCAGGTACAATTGAATCTGCCTTTTGCTTGGAAATATTTCTGCTGGAACCTCACTGGTAGTTTGAAGCACCAAATGCAAAATTTAGCAGCCACTGGATTGATCTCTGCTAAGTTTAAACCTTAAGTTTGAAGAAATTTAAAATGAACTGATGTTCACCTGGCTCAGCCTACCTACTGAGAAAGAACAAACCAAAGATCTCAATGAAGAACATCTTTTGAGTTGGGGACAAGGACAACACAAAGATAACTTGCTTAATATATATATAAAATAAAACCCCAAACAGTTATCTTTTAAAACGTTTAAAATACTGCTTGGCTATTTTCTCCAGCATTTGGCTGGTCCCTGATCCTGCTGTTCCCCTTGGGCAGTGACCCCTTGCCCAGAGCAGGGAACCACAGGACCAAGTGGAGCAGAAAGGCATGGTCTAAGCTGGCTGGAGGTGACCGTGTCACTCCATGGCTCGCAGTTTGCAGCAGAGGTAGATGACTGTCCTGGTTTAGACTAGGACAGAACCAATTATCCTGTCAGTAATTTTTCATTTCAGTTCCATTTCTTCTAACTGCACTTTTTGAAAGTGACTACAGGTTTTTCAGACAGTGTCTGCTCCTAGAATTGATAATGCTTGATGTTTATAGTTGTTACAAAGGTAACAGTAGGATTTATAAGCAGAAAGGCTCATCACTTATCACTACAGGAACCAAGGACACTGAAAAATCTCTTATGTTCCCTAAGTGAAAGTACACAAAAGGATCGCACTTACGGCAGCGAGCAGACGGAACAGGTGACCAAAAATTGACCAATGGAGAATTTCATCCCATACATATCATACTCAGTTTAAAGCTGAAGGATCAAGGGCAAGTCATGCTGTTTTCTTTCATGACCAACATCCGTGAAGGACTCTGTCCATTCTCCCGCCTCCAGTCTCAATCTGTGCATTCCTGAATTTGGTTCCCATCTGCTGCTGAGTCTGGTTGGAGACCTCCCAGCACCTCCACTGGAGCATCAGCGGTGCTCACCTCCACATGCGGTTCCATGATCATCATCAGGGAAGCTCAATATTGGTTTTGTGTATTTTTCATTATTTCGATTATTATTATCATCCTCTTTTATTAAAGTTGTTTTCATTTTCCTAGTCATAAGTCTCTCTCCCTTTTCTCCTTTCATTTTTCCCTTCTGGGAAGGAAATGGTTAATAGAGAGCGCCTGTCATCTCTTTGAGTGCTAGCCCAGCCTTAAACGGTGACAATGGCCCATGAATTACACATCCTCTTCACTTCAAAATATCTTCTGTGTTCTTGTAGGCTTCCTATTATACAAATAGTGATCCTTTTAAAACATGTTTTGATTAATTTTTGCCTTTTATTTTTTTCTAGCTGCTCTCAGAGCTGGGGAAGCTTCCTCTGCAATCTCAGCTGTGCAGCAGGGATAGGGCAGGACAGGGCTGTGCACAGACCTTTATGTCTCTTGCTGCCACTGGTCACTTGGGTTTTCTGCTTAGAACAATAAATTTCTAGATTTCAATTGAACTGGAGACTTTTTAAACTGTTTTAAGCTTAAATGCATTCCCATCTTCATGGAGTAAGAGGTCAAAGCTGTGACTAGTGTGGAGACGTGCCACGGGATGCTCTGAGGCTCCATATAATCCACCCCTGAGCAGAACAGTTGCCTCCCTTTGGGAAGAGATAAAAGTTTGCACATTTACACTTGAAGGTGTCAGAACGAAGACGATTATGTTGTATAAGGGGAATATGCAGAACAAAGGTCAGAAAAAAGGGTTGAACAGCACTAAACAATTAGCAGCCTGGAATGGCATTTGCCTTCCCTTTTTCTTCTGCAGAAATTGCTCTCTGCTGGAAACGAGGTTAATGGCCTTCTCCCCACAGCAGGGATCTTGGATACAACCTGCCTTTCACCAGTTCAGGGATCACAGCAGTACAGGAAGCCGTATTTGTAAAAGGAGCTCATTTATCTCACTATGTTAAAAATGGACTCATTTTGCCATAATACAGAATTATTAATTACTATGTCACTGTTTTTTCAAGGAGTGACTAAAACATCTGAAGTATTCCCTAAGATCTTTGTCCTAGTTCACCTGGAACTAGTTACTCTGAAAAACCCATAGAATGAAAATTGTTCCCTTTGTCTGCGTGTCACATGCATGCACACCAGCTTAGCTGTGGTGGTCCCTCTGGGGATAGAAGCTGTTCTTCCAGCCACCAGAACCCTGGGAACTGTATGCCTATCATCGCCAGTACCACGAAAGTTACTTTCAGAAGTTTCATACTTGAATTGGATGAGCACTTTGGGATTAAAAATGTAAACACACCTTCAAGATGTACAATGCACTCCACTGAATGGCTTTGATTATTCATTGGTTGTTGATATAGATTATTCATTGGTTATTAAAATAATTTATTACTATTTTTATTAGGCAACATGACCTCTGGGTTTTGGTTTTCCCTTTTTCCGCCAACCTCCCCAGGTATGTGATGAACATTACCAGTTCTATTGCTCCTAATGGAGATTTTATCTGAAATAACTAATCTATGCGCACTGCTGACTGCAACTGTTGGAAGACTTTCCATGTCTTCCTCTTGGCAAGATTAAACAAGCTGGGAGCTGACAAACCCAGTACCTACGTAGAATCACACCTGCTCTAGATCAGTAAAGTTGTTTATTTGTTTTTCTGCTAAACGTACAAACAGAAATTTCACCTGTGCTTCTATCTACTGAGATAATAAAAATCATTATATTTTCCTAACAGGTCCCTGAGACATCTTGAAAGAAGAAGACATTGTGTGAAGAAAAAAAGAAGCAGCCAAGAAATACTGGTAATTTAATTGGTTTTTTTCTTTTTATTTCTGTCAAGGTAGAAAATCAAAGGGAAATTGGGAAGAGCATCCCAGGGAGTCTTTGCTCAAAGCCATAGTGGGAGCTGCAGAAAATCATTCAAGATGGCAGCATTATTATTATTATTTAAATATCTGTGGTGGCATTGTTTAAACAGTGGAGCTATTAAACCAGCTACAGAGTAGAAGGACATAGGGTAATGTGCATTTTTTTGTGAAGAAAGGTGACATGAGATGGAGATGGGAAGGGAAACGCAGCCATCATGGTCTTCATGCTTCAAATACCTGCTTCCACAGCGCTTCTCACAGGGCCCTGAGCCCTTCTGAAAAGGGACTCTTAACTAATTAAAATCTGCAATATACTCACTGGGAAACTAGCAAAGAATGAGTAGGCTCTTACTCTTCCATTAGACATTCTGCCTGGGGGGCATTTTAGTTGTATATCAGACTGCAATGCTTGTCACTTGATATCCTGGGTCTAGATGGAATTTTCCAACAAAATTTGCATTAAGCCTATATTAAAGCAGAGTTCGGACTGAAAGAACAGACCAGTTGGGGAGGGTTAAAAATCACTACAGGGACGTTGTTGTTGCACATGTGGTAAATTCAAGAATTCCGAAATGAATAATATACATCAAAATAACCCACCCATAGTTAAGGAACAAAATATGTTAAAGCACTTCAGATTGCCCTCTATCTTGCCAAAAGTGATGAGAAGTATTTTTGTGGCTCCGCTGCCAAATCATGCTATCTTTAAAAAGAAACGCACATGTTCTGCAATATTTTGTGCCTAAGAAAGTAACTCAGCTGTGAAAAAATCCCTTATCTGGCTGTATAGTTTGTGTACTTCCCACTTATCCATATTTGCATGTCTTTCAAGTGTAACCTTAACTGAAAAATTTGAGTTTATTGTACTTTTTTTTGAGAAAATTATTTCATAATTGAGTAATTGCAACATCCTTGTAAGACTGATTGGCGGAAGACACACTCAGAGAGGAGTTACGAATGGTTCACTGTCAAACTAGGGTGTTGTATCAAGTGTGATTCTGCAGGAGTCTGTGTGAGCCAGCACTATTCAATATTTCCACTTAACACCTTGTATTGAACAGATTTTGCTTACATTTGCAGATGAAACCAAACTGTGAAGGATGAGTTGTACAGGGAGACACTTTGGAGTGAGAGTGGTCTTTCCTGTCAGCCTGGAGATGCAGTCTTTGGTTTTAATGAGTATGGTTGAACACAGGCAGGTGTGTGCCATTTAACTTCAGCAGGAGTACGTGGCTCCATATAACCACATGGGAACAAGTGGCCATGGAGCAGTTTTTAAAAATCTAGGGATTGTGATGGATTAGAAATTTGATGTGAGACATGAAATAAAAAAAGAAAAATAACAGGCAAATAACATATCTGAGGGATTTATAGGAAATAGCATTTCCTTGACCAGGAGAAGAAGGAGGACAGTTCAGGGACAGGAGGGCAGGCAGGCCAGGCCGTCCAGTGCTGAAGACGTGTACCTAAGCAAGGCCAGATCCCCATCCCTGTGCAGGACAGCCTCATCACACAGAGATGATGGTGGCGGACTAACTCTGTGCAAGGCCTTTGCAGATATTAAGACCAGCTGTTGGTGTAAGGAATCTTTCCAGGGGGGTTGTTGCAGAAGAAGGAGGGACGGCAACATGGTGCACCAATGTTTGAGGCAAGACACTTTCATTGCCTGCTAATGGTGAGGTAAATGTCTTCTTCTAGGCCAGGGGAGGCTGGTCATTAGAAATCACAGACACAGATGGCTAGTTTTGAGTGTTGTATTAGGCATCTGGACACACACAAAAGACTGCTTTTGGACTTGGCATTTCCCTGCAATTATCTTAGAGTGGAAATCATCTCGTCTGGACTTCCCATGGCTCAGGCTACCCTGCCAGACACTGCTCATATGAACATCAAGAGATGGGCCCCCCATGGTGGTCATGGCCAGGCCTGAGGCGCAGTGCTGTCAGGAGAGCTGGGCGGGATGGGCTGTGTTAGTCAGGACGAGGAGGTTGAGGGGGATGAAGCTGTGGGAACAGCTTGAAGGCCATTACACACGGGGCAGAGGCAAACAGTTTCAGTGTCGACAGACAACATAAAAGGACCAACAGCCACAAGGTGTGTTTGCCCTCGTTTTGTTAAAAACAAAACCAGTTCTCTATTAGTGAATTTTCCTTTCAGCTAAGTTCTTCTAAGTAACTGCACTTTTCTGAATTTGTCTGCGTGTTTTTCAGACACTGTTCGCTCCAGAGCTGATAACAGTAGCAATGGTATGCAGAAGAGCCCCATATTTAGACCTATTGCTATGGCAGCCAAGGTTAGTGATAAATTTTGCATGTCCCATAAGTTAGAGGGGCATATTTGCAAGGAGAGGCAGACAGAACAGGTGACTAAAACTGACCCAAGTATTCCATCCCATCCACATCATACACCCTTTAAAAGTGGGAGATCATGAGGGTCTCGCTCTCTTTGACCATGGCTGGCATCTAAAGAGGATCCTGCCTCTTGTGCCTGTGATCCTAGGCCTAGTTCCTGACCTCACATACCTGAATCCAGTTCCAGTTTACTGCAGAATCCAGCCCAGGACTCCCGGATACCTGCCCTGCAGCCGCGGGAGCAATTGCACTGCCCCAGGAAATTCAAGATTGGTTTTGTATATTTTGTATTATTTTATCTATTTATTAGTAGCATTAGTAAAGCATTTTTAACTTTTCCAACTTGCAAGGCTCTCTCCCTTTTCCTCATATTCCCTTTCCTTAGTGGGGAGAGTGGGGGTTAACAGAGAGCATCTGCCATGGTTTATTGTCACCCTGGAGTAAGAAGTGGCAGTGCTTTAAAAGCTTCAAGCTGGACATTGGGGGAAAAATGTTTTCTAAAGAGGATGGTGCAGCCTTGGTAGAGGTCACCAGAGTCGTGGAGGATGTCTGTCCTTAGCGAGATTAATTTGGCTAGACAAAGCCATGGCTATCCTGATCTAGTATTGTGAATAGTCTTACTGTGAGGAGGAGGCTCCAGTAATCCTCTTGCATGAACCCTGTTGAGATTGTGTGATTTTGTTCTTTGAGGTCACTGTATTTCCAGGGATCTGTCACAGAGCCACAGAATCACTGATTTTGGAAGGCACCTTTGGAAATTGTCTGGTTCAACCTCCCCAATCAGGGCAGGGTCAACTAATGCAAGTTGGCCAGGACTGTGTCTGCTCAGGTTTTAAATATATACAAGGATATATTCAAAGAACCTCTCTGGGTAAGCTGTGACAATATTTGATGAACTTCACAGTAAGAAATACTCTAAGTGAAACTTTCTGTATTTAAGTCTGTGCCTATTTCCTCTTTTCCTGTCACTGGTACCATTGAGAAGAATCTGACTCCATCTTCTGAACTCCTTCCCATCAGATATTTATGTACATTGGTGAGACATCCCCTGAATCTTCTGTGATTGAATTCAGATTCACAGCTGTACAAAACTGATACAGCTCAATAGATTTCATGGGAATCGACTCCATGAATATTCAGAAAATGTACCCAAATAGCTTAGAACAAAACCAAGATCCAGAATGAATCTTCAGACTCTGATTCACAGCAAAGAAAAGCAGCTTGTATCCTAGGGACCACTTTTTGACTGCGCCCCCAAAACTATAACTAACTTTGACACAGCAGCAGATGGTATTTCCCATAAGCCTGTAGTGACAGGAGCAAGATTTCTGCATTCCCATCTCTGTGACCTTTGCTGTACCCCATACCTTTAGTACCTGCCATCGCTTCCAGGAGGAACACAGTGCTTGCAAGCTGCAGCTTCTGCTGGAGCTGTCTGTGCAAAATCCCAGACCTGCAGCGCTGCCTGGACTAACAGGGGCCACACTCCAAATCCAGCTCTCTGCATAGTGTTTGTGTCACCTTCCATCATATAGCTGGGAAGCTGCTGTCACTCTGCTAATTCCCAGAAAAATCTGGGCTCACAAATTGTCTGATGTAAATATAATCCCCAGAGAGGCTCATATTATCATCCCCTCCCACAAGTCCTAATCCTGTGAGCTGAAATTCCCCATAGCTCCCAGCCTGTGTGACCCTCTAAAGTGGAATAGCATTCTCTCCATTGTTTCGGACTTTGAACATTTATTTTCTGGTTTGATGTGGGTTTTTTTATTTGTTTGGGGGTTTTTTGTTTTGTTTTTGTTTTTTCCCAAAAGATGGAGCTGTGAGTCACAGCCACCATGATATGTTCCAGGTTCTGTAAAGCTTTTGATCAATGAAAGCTGAGCTGAAATTTTGATTTATTCTTTTGTGGGGTTACACAAGGCACATCTTCCCAGAGCAGTGGAGCACACCATTCAGCAGGAGTATTAATCCTAATTTTGAGGTCGAGATGAATGTGGGGGACAGGTATCGTGTAGGTTCTTGGCTATCTACCATGATATGCCACAGATGATCAGAAGAGTGGTCTTTCCTTGGTGCAATGAAGGTGAACTGTATAAGGAGCCATTGAAAGAGGAAGGTCGTTTTTGCAGCTGGGGATGTGAGGCCTGACCCCAGTGGGTAGGGACTTAGAGATATCCAGCTATCAGATCTTCAATGTAAAACTAAGTCTTTTTGCACTAATCTCAGAACGCAAACTGATTCCTGCCATTAAAAGTTAAGCTGGGGGAAGGTTAGCCAGAGAGCCAAGAAACCATACCATCAGTGGAAATAAATAAATAAGGGGAGGGAGGTGTTATAGTTAGATTAGAGAGATAGGTAATCTAAGACAGGGCATTTTGGGTAGTCTGTAAATCCTGTAGTACCCAACCAATAGGGAACAGGGGAGGGAACTGCAGCTGGGATTCGGAGGGGATATAAGGAGCAGCTTTTCACCTTGTTCCATGTGCCTACCTTTGGGTAGAACACCCAGTTTTGCAAAATCTTTAATAGAATATGCTTTGCTAAGAGATCCTGCCTGAGCCTATTATACTGGCAAGGTAATTGTTTCCTACAAACCATAGACCACTGGGGCTTTCATATCCTGACGAACATCAGTTCAGAGCAAAGCTGGGCTAGGGTGGGTCACTGCACACACTGAAAAACGCATCAGGTATACCAGCATCACTGATATCTCCAAATCTTCTGTGTCAAGTATTCTCAAAAGTTCAGCGAATATAATCCCACAAATCCCTGTGCCAAACCTCACCAGCCTCTCTGCCAGACACAAAAGACACATGGCTAACTCAATTTTTCAGTTGGGGGAAATGAGAAATGTTGTATTAAAAAGCTAATGGGTAAAATGTTAAGGTAATGTAGGGTTCCACTACAAAAACAAGTAACAGTAGGCAAGGGAAGATATGTAAATGTCCATATATGTGTTTAAGTCACTTGTATGCAAAGCAGTTAGCCCACAGGTCACCTCTAAACCACAACTGGCCACTCCCTGAGTTACCAGTCTTTGCTTGCAAAGTATAGCATCATACAAAAGCTTGCAAGGCTTTTCAGTTGGGATCACTTTTACTGTCTATTCAAGTTGCCTGGGAAAAAGGAAATATCTCTGGAAATCTCCAGGCTTCTTGTGTCTGACACCAACATTTCTTCATTGATCCCTTGAGACATGCACCTTTTATTCATCTCAAAGAAGCTTTTCTTCATGGCCTTCAGCCAGATTAACTGTTAAGAGTGTATGTTTTATACCCTTTTCATCCTCCCCTGACCTTGAGGTTTATGGCTGAAGTTTATGGAGTTGGGAATTTCTTTGACGCAGACTCATGTTCTGACAAAGATTTCCAGACCTTACCTTTTCACACTAGTAAAGTCTCCTCAGCAGAGATGAAATGATGCTGACTTGGAGACCTCTGAAGATGTTGGTTGTGCAAGGATTTCTCCCTCTTTCCACAAGGATCATTTTCCTGGGGCAAAAAGATGAGCCTGAAATGGGAACCCAAATTCTCTAACTTCTTTTAAGGTCTAAGTGTCTCTTTTTCTCAGTGAATTTTCAGTTTTCTTATCAGGTGAAAAGCTCCTAAACCCACTAAGCAGTGCTTTCTATGTTGTTTTGGTTTCTATCACAGGTAGAGAGAGCACCATATTCTGCTGGTTCCCTGGCCAGAAGACCAGATGAGGGAAGACCACAACAGAACAACTTCTTGTACACCTAAAGCATACAATGGGGCTGGATGTGGGAGTGTGGGACATGGCAGAGGGTCCATAGCCCACAGCATGTGTAGCCCAGCATGCCATAGTAAGGACTATGTTCCACTTACTTGCCCATTTGTGCATAAAGACAGGAGGGATTGTGGCAGCTGCCCATCTCCCAGATGAGATAGACCCTTCAATAGAACAGTTGTTGGCTCTTTAGCACCTTTTGTGCCCCACTGTGACTGTGCCCACCTAGGGTGGTGCTGGCAGTCACCTCCTCCCCACATCTGGGGGCAGGGTGACCTCACCTCCATCAGCTAGGGGAGCAGGAGGGATGGGACCCTCAGTCGGTTGACAGGGTCCTCAACAAAGGAGGTGCCCAGAGAAGCTGAGGAGCTTGTGGACCATATTGTAATGTCCACAGCCAGATCTGACCCAGCTATAAAATGGGGTCCCTGAAGACCCGCTTGGAGTGGTCTTCTTGGAGCACTGGGTCTGTGAAGTGGAGCCCTCCCCTTAGACTGTGACACCGTCTAAGGAGACTTCCCGGGACTGAGAGCACCTCACCTCCTCCTGTGCTGAGTGGTTATTTACTGGATATATCCTTGAGTGAGCCCTTACCTAACCCAGGTGAGTGGGTGATTGTTTCCTCTGGGTACCCTTGAGTGAGAGGCCTCTGGTTTTGTTTCTTGTGAGTGAATGCATGCACGTTGTGGATCCTCATTATTCTTATGTTGTGGTACCCCAATAATCTCCTCAACTGGTATACAAACCTGTATTTTAAGTTTTTGGAGTGCTAAATAATTGTATAGACTCTGTTTCTAGTCAGTTTATTGGCTACACTTTTCCAGCTAGAATAAAATCCGTTTTGGAACTTATTGTCCACCTAAAATTGACTTTTGGGGTGCCTCCATGACAGGGATCAAGCCTGGAGATAACACCTCTTTTCTCATGTACCTGCAGCCTAAGCAGTAATTCACGTAGTGTGTTTACAAGGATGTCTGAAATCGTGATAGTGAGACCAGGAGAGAAATCAGAAGTGGAAATTTCTGGGAATTCCAGTCATTATGTGCTGTTGTATTATCTCTCTAGTGCATGATGTAAGCAACAGCAAACAGCTTATATCATATTCATTAAAAACAAACAAACAAAACCCACAAAACCCAAACACCTTACTAGGCAATTTACATTAATCTATTTGCATGAATTTACAAGTTTTTATATGAATTTACCTCCACATACAAAATATTCTTAAAAATATATTTACTACAGTGTCTTGCAGTGTAGGAAGAAACTGCTTTTGTTCTCAGCTTTCAAACAAAAAATAAGGGCCATTGCTTCCCAGTTGTTCAAATAAAATAAGCATTGGCAAAATACATCCTAATCAACAACAAAAAAGAAAACTATATCTTTAAGCAATGTGATTGAAATATCTTCCCGTTTTAGCAGAAGTGATTTCATTTCCACAGTGCCTACTCTTTTCAAATATTGCCAAAAAATCAGCACAGGCGGCACATGAATTCCTATTGTCACACATAGATAGTAAAGACTTTACTGTAAAACCTTCCATGGGATTTTTTTTGCATGTGAAATCCGCAAAAATTGAACCTTGCCAGACATACAGTCAAAGAACTTTTCACAATAAAACAACCCCCCCTAACTTGTTTGGGGTTCCGCAGAAAGCACACACAGTTCTTCCTTTCTCCTACTCCTACTCTGCTTCACTTCTCTCTCACAGCACCTCCAAACTGACCATGAGGTGCTGTGGGCAGCGACCCACGCGGGGCAGCAGAGTCCGGAGATGTGTTGTGGGAAAGGTGAACCGGTTTGTGGATACCTTCCTACGTGCTAAATTGAGTTATGGATCTTTAGAAAGACATGAGTCAAAACAGTAAAAAGAATTCTCCATGAAAAATAACTGACAAATGAAGATGTACCTACTATGATTGTGGATGCAGTTCCAAAAGCAAGATGCCCTGAACTGGGTAATTAACCCACAACACTGCTGTATTCACAGTGACTAACAGCCACTTTGCCAGAAATCTGAACTATAGGAATTACTTTGCCACTACTTCAGGTACAGGGAGAGATAAGAAATCTGTTCTGTTATTCAGGAATCCTGTATTTTGCCTGTTCGTTTTTCAATTAAGAAATTTTAGGGAAATGTCTGCCTTTGCCAGAAATGTCAAGATTTACCCCATATCCACAATGAATAATAGAAACAAAGCCTAGCAAAATTGCTTCCAATACAATAAAAATAAATTGTTTATTATTAAACTCTTTTGTTTAGAATTCATCTAATAAATCTGACAATTCTGCTATAAAGCCCAGTGCAGTTCCATCCTGGTTAATACCGGATTGGCATTTCACAACATCACATGAATTGCAAAGAGAAAAGAATGAGGAAGCAGACGCCTGACAAAGCATAAACATGTCTATTAGGGAAGAAACTGTTTTCCTGGCAGTGTCAGGAGAAAACTCTCCGTTCTGCAGCAGCTTTGTGTTCCAGCCTGCACTGTTGACCTTGATTCCCAGTGTAAGACATGAGCATAGTGAGATCTCCATCAACACTGACTGAAATATGGAGCTCGATCTTCAGCCAAGAACAACTGGAAGGCCTCCAACCACTCACCCCAGATGTATCTGACATTTTTTTAAGTAAAGAGGCTGAACCCGACTTGCAGAAGGGAAAACACATGGGCAGTCTTTGTTCTAATTCCAGGAAGGTTTGTGAGATTGTGTCCTGAGAATTGCCAAAGTGCTGTGTACTGAAGTTGGTATCAACCAGTAATTTTTCATATTGCTGTGAGATTACTAGAGTTGTTCAGATGTATTCCATGACTCTCCACAGAAATAAATACGTAGTTTGAATCAACTCTCCAAAGCCAAAAAACAGATTAGTGGAAGAGCTGAGCAGAGAATCAAAGTCCTTATCTACCTGTACCATATCCACATTTGTCACAAAAGTTCAAGTTTCAATGTTTTAGAACTGCTCCTACTGTTTCTTTCAACTCTAAGTTGAGTTCATCTGACCTGACTACTGAGATGACATAAATTTCTGTGGATGATAAACATCCCACTCTGAGCAGAGGAGAATTCCCTCAGCTAGATCATGGTGACTGAGGCTTTGTCAATCCAAATCTGGAATAGTAGACCTCAAAGAGCAGAAATACTTCACCTCTTTGACAACCTGTCCAAGGGTTGCATAAACATTCGGGAAGAAATATTTTCCTAAAAGCCACCCTGAACCTTCCAAGGTAAATTTTGTGGCTATTGCCCCTTGTGGTACTATCTGGTAACACTCAGTTTTCATCTGTCCTTTTCATAATTGTCCTCCAAGTAGCCATAACTGCTAGTAAATCAGTCCTTCAGCACTCTCTTCCTTTGACTTACCCAGCTCAGATCCCACCATCTCTCCTTATCATTCCTGTGATCCAGGCATGATAATTCTGGTCACCCTCCAGTGAATTCTCCAGCTTTTCAGCATCTCATGGTCTTCCTGAGCAGCTGGGAAGAAGCCAGGGAAGATACCTGGTAGAGCAATGAATTAGAAAGGTCTTGGTCAGCTGCTGAGAAATGATGGCCCTATTCACCTGGGAGACTTGACCCAAGTGCCCTTCAACTCTGAGCAGGAGGCTGGATCCATGGCCTACCTTGTGGCCTTGTTCTCTTTTCACACAAGAACCCAGCTGCTCTGCACTGGACATAATTAATGCTTACAGCCTTGCTTACAGGAATGGGTTTGCTATTTCTTTGAAAGAAAATATATAGGAGGTCTATGGTCCCTTTCAGAAACCATCTAATATTCTTCAGTGAAGGCAAAGCAGCAGTGCTTCTGTTAAGCTGGCTGGACACTTTTACACAGCAGGAAGCTGGTCTGGATGAATAGAGATCTGCAGCTGGAACTTAGGAATAAAAGGAGAATTCATAATCTTTGGAAGAAGGGGCAGGCTACTCAACATGAATTCTGTGAGGTTATGCAGAGAGAAAATTAGAAGGGCCAAAGCCCAATGGAGCTGAGCCTAGCTACTACTGTAAAAGGCAACACAAAATGTTTCTATAGATAGATCAGCAACTAAAGGAGAGCTAAGGATCCTGTGGTGGATGTGGGGGAACACATAGCAACAGAAGATGAGGGAGAGACTGAGGTACTAAATGCCTTCTTTTGCGTCAGGCTTTAATAGTCAGAACAGTTGTGCTCCAGGTACCCAGCCCCCTGAGCCAGAAGACAGGGATGGGGAGCAGAATGAAGCCCCAGTAATCCAAGGGGAAATGGTCAGTGACCTGCTACACCCTCAAGTCTATGGGGCCAGATGGGATACACCCAAGGGTGCTGAGGGAGCTGGCAGAGGTGATCACTAAGCCACTTCCCATTATCTACCAGCAATCCTGGCTAACTGGGGAGCTCCCAGATAACTGGAAGTTGGCTAATATGACACCCATCTACAAGAAGGACTGTAAGGAGGATCTGGGGAATTACAGACCTTTCAGTCTAACCTCAGTGCCAGGGAAGGTCATGGAGCAGATCATCCTGAGCGCCATCACGTGGCACATACAAGACAGCCAAGTGATCACGCCCAGTCAGTATCGGTTTATGAATGTCAGGTCCTGCTTGAGCAACCTGATCTTCTATGACAAGGTGACACACCTAGTAGATGAGGGAAAGGATATGAATGTTGTGTACTTAGACTTCAGTAAAGACTTTGACACTGTATCCCACAGCACTCTCCTGGAGAAGCTGCAGCTCATGGCATGGATGGGTGTACTCTTTACTCTATAAAAAACTGGCTGGATGTCTGGGCCCAAAGAGTTTTGGTGAATGGATCCAAATCCATTTGTTGGCTGGTCACTAGTGGTGTCCCACAGGGCTCAGTATTGGGGCCAGTTCTGTGATGATCTGTGATTCAATGATCTGGATGAGGGCGTTGAGTGCACCCTCAGTAAGTTTGCAGATGACACTAAATTGGGTGGGAGTGTTGATCTGCTGGAGGGTAGGAAGGTAGAAGGATCTGGACCAGCTTGGTCATTGGGCCAAGGTGAATTGTATGAGGTTTAACAAGGCCAGGTTTTGGGTTCTGCACTTGGGTCATAACAACCCCATGAACGCTACAGACTTCGGGAAGAGAGGCTGGAAAGCTGCCCAGAGGAAAAAGGATTTGGGTGTGTTGATTAACAGCCAGCTGAATATGAGCCAGGATGTACACGGGTGGCCAAAAAGGCCACCAGAACCCTAGTGTGCATCAAGAATAGTGTTGTCAGCAGGACTAGAGAAGTGATCATTCCACTGTCCCCAGCACTGGTGAGGTCCCACTTTGAATACTGTGTTCAGTTTTAGGTCCCTCATCATTGAGGTACTATAGAGAGTGCAGAGGAGACGACAAAGCTGCTGAGGGACTGGAGCACAAGACTTATGAAGAGCAGTTGAGAGAAGTGGGGCTGTTTAGCCTTGAGAACAGGACCCTGAAGGGAGACCTTATCTCTGTCTACAACTACCTGAAAGGAGGTGGTAGCGTGGAGGTTGCTTGTCTCTTCTCCCAAGTAGCAAGTGATAGGACAAGAGGAAATGGCCTCAGGGTGCACCAGGAAAGGTTCAGATTGCGTATTAGGAAAAAATTATTCCTGGAAAGGGTTGTGAAGCACTCTAACAGGCTGCCCAAGAACTGGTTGAGTAACCACCCCTGGAGGTGTTTAAAAGGTGCACAGGTGATATTCTTAGAGACATGGTTTAGTGATAGAGTTAGGTTATGGTTGGACTCAATCTTGAGAGTCTCTTCCAACTGGAATGATTCTGTGATTTCTAGACATTTCAATGCTTTACAAGTGCCATACTGCTTCCACTAATATTCCTTTGTTGATTGGAATAGGGCCTATTCTGATTAATTTGTTAGGATGTGTATTTTTTTAAAGCTGAATTGTTGATTGTGCACTGGCTTTTAATTTACTTATTAGTTTCCTGGGATCCTGAGTTATGTAATTTGTCTGGAAAAGGTCTTTGTAAAAATAGATCTTACTGGGCACAACAGATTCCCTGATGTAACAGTTCCGTGCTTATATGCAAAGATTTCAAAATAATTAGTGAAGGCTAAACTGGAGCATTATGAAGTTATGAGTGTTTCCTCCTAGTAAGTGAAACAGGAAGCAATTTTTCAGGGAGAAGATGCAGACAACTGTGGATAGCAGAAAGGCAGGTCTTATCTGTATGCATGAATTCTCTGTAGATATCAACCCTGCATTGCTAGGTGATGCAAGATCACCCTACTATTCTCTGGTGGGGCAACTTCACATCCCAGAGTCTTCAACTGCTGTAACAAAAGCAATGCTTTGTCTCTCTAGATGATCACAGAATCCCAGAATGTCAGGGGTTGGAAGGGCCCTGGAAAGCTCATCCAGTGCAATCCCCCCATGGAGCAGGAACACCCAGATGAGGTTACACAGGAAGGTGTCCAGGTGGGTTGGAATGTCTGCACAGAAGGAGACTCCACAACCCCCTGGGCAGCCTGGGCCAGGCTCTGACACCCTCACCCCCAACAAGTTTCTTCTCATATTTAAGTGGAACCTCTTGTGTTCCAGTTTGCACCCATTGCCCCTTGTCCTGTCACTGGTTGTCACCAGTAGAGCCTGGCTCCATCCTCCTGACACTGCCCCTTTCCATATTGATCCCCAGCAATGAGTCCCCCCTCAGTGTCCTCTTGTCCAGCTCCAGAGCCCCAGCTCCCTCAGCCTTTCCTCACACGGGAGATGCTCCACACTGCTTCTCTAACATCTGCTTTCACTGCTGTCTCTTTCTTCCGTATCTTTTCTTAGCTTTGTGTACAAAAATTTGTCTGTCCTTATCCTTTCTACTTCCTTTAACAATCCCTTTTCCTCCATTGGTGGAAAACTCAGTGATACAATTTTAATTAGATGAAAAAAAAGCTGCTCCAAGTATGTTCATTTTCAGCATTGCTTTGACTGTTCAGAGTGAGTTCCAGAGGATATTCTTGCAGATGGTACATAGCGTAAAACCAACACATCAGCATGTAATGACTCTAGTTACATTAAAAAAAATTGTCTCATGTGTCTTGCCATTGTGTGGAGAGGTAATTGGTGATTGTACCTATGACTATCTTGAGCATTTGATTTATTAACCAGGGAGCTCTGGGTGGTTTTCAGGATATGTAGTGTGGACTGGCTTACTGCCATACTGATGATGTTCCAGGCCATTGGAGTGACAGCTTGAATCCAAGCTGCATGTCGTCAGGAGCATGCTGTGATGCCCTAGCTACTGCTGAAGCCCGTGAATCTCTACCACACGTGTTCAATCTCTTTCAACTTCAGTGGTGTCATGTGCACTTCATGAACATGCTCATGATCTGCTTAGCTTTGAACTCACATAGCAGATAAACTCCTGATTGCTGCCAGGAGCACCACAGCTTCAACTTCAAAGGATCATGTTCAAGAAATCCCCCAAACATCTTGCAAGGACCTCACTCTTTATCTTAGAAGCAAGGGTGTCAGGACAGTAGCATGTTACCTGTGCTTCCTCCCTTCAAGCGTATGCAAGAAAGAGATGGGGACAATAGTTCTGTTACTGAAACCACTGATTCCTGGAAGAATTAAATTACTCTCCATATATTCATCAGCCAATGTGGGCTACAAAACTCTAGGAAGCCTGCCATCCTGGGCGACATCCGAGAGACTATGCACACACTTCTTTATGGGTATCTCCTCCTTCTGGATGCATTGCCATAGAAAAAAGTGACCATTACCCCAGTGAAGTTTGGCCCTTGACTCATACAGATCAGTCAGGAGACCGCTAAGCGTAGATACAGGAGTTTCTGTGGCATGAGATGACACTGGGATAGGGCCAGACTGTGGGCTGACATCTTCCAGATTCAATGAGGGAAAGGGAAACTGAAGGCTCTTTTTATTCCCTTACCCCTTTATTTTCCTATGTTTGTACCTCTCCAAAGCCTCTTGATTCCTTCTTTCCCCACCTCCTCTGAATATTCCATAATAAGTCTTGCACAATCCTCAAATGCTCTTCCTGTATGTCTTATAATGTGCCCCATGCCTCCAGCTAGTAATCCCCCTCAATCTGCAAGGTGATCCAGAGACAGTGTGCCATTTTTTGTCCTGGTTTGTCCCAACTTTCCTGATATGCACCGGAGATCATACATACACATGGACAGTGTTAAATTATGTGACAAAAGGCTTTTCTGCACACTCACAAGGAAAGGGAACAGAAGTGCAATGGCAGGTGGGGGAACCAGAATAACACCCCTGAGAGAGTTTGTCTCTTACAATAAGGACAATGTCAGCAGACTTGCAGGGATGATGAGACTGAACCCAAAACAACTGCACTTGAACACGCTGGCCTAGCAGAATCTGCATTGCACACTACCGCAGTGAAGGGTTTACCAGATACTGTAAGGAGATGTCGCAGCTTAGGGGCTCTTTCTTATGCATCCCATTTTTCATTCTGGAATTGGCCTACTGTTGTCAGCAAGAGATGGTTTCACCTACAGTTTAGGTGAATGCAGAGTGTAGTGTATTTCCATTGCCTATTTGGAAGCACACTGCTCCTAACTTTCAGGTTTCCTGTTTAAGTAACTGGTTTTGTTACATCTTCATCAATATATTCAATAATTATCTAAATGAAATTGGAAATTATGACTGGACATTTTTATTCCAGACAGCATCTCAGAATCACTTTACATTCAGCTCCTCCTTTTGCTCATTTCATCTTCCTGCTGCCTTCTCTCTTCCCATGCTTTTCCACAACATTTTGTTAGCAGGATGCAATTGCATCAGGCCATCTAATCCATGGTGCTCAGGTGGAACAGAAATTAAAAGAAATGTGCTTGACCATTTCTAGCAGAAATATCAGTCCTTAGAGGAATAAATTGTGAGCTAAATGAAAGTAGACAGAGCAGCTTCCAGAAAGAGTTGGCATCAAATCATGGGTCTGATAATTGGGTTCTGAAAAAGGAATGGCTACCAAGGGAGGCTTGGCATCTGCCTGAGAGCAATTATTACCAGACCACAAACGGGTAGGATGAAGGCATCCCCCTCCCTGTTCCTCTCCTGCTTTACTGCTGTGGCACTATGCGATGCAGGACCTGTGATAAGGAGGACAGCATGGGAACGAGGGAGAAATGCAGAAATCAGGAGAGACGGACCACTCCAAGGACCACCAAGCTGAGAACTGAAGGAAAGGGGAGGATGTGAGATATCTCTGTGAGGGGCTGCATGACACTGGTGAGTCCAGACTTGCAACCTCTATCCAATTTCCTTCTGAAAGCCTAGAAAAACTGTTTAATGCGAGCAACAAGAAGGAAGGCTGTCCTGATATGTAAGTCTTTCTCTCATATTGATCTTTGTGTTTTGATTTGGAATGAATGACCAGAGGTCTCCGTGGCCAAATGCTCTGAAGATAGGTGGCTTTGGGTATGCAGTGGGCTTCCAGTGGAATGAGAAAACGGGAGCTTGCAGGCTGTCAGAATGCAGGTCTGTGGGTTTCCCAAGTGACACTGGTCAATAATTAAACTCTTAATAGCAGGTTAAGCACACCACTTCAGTGTTGGCTGGTGACTGCATCATATTCTTAAACTATTGTTGCATTTTTGCAATTCCTGTTTATATGTCTGACAAAGGGCCTTGAATATTCCCATCCAACTAGGAAAGTGAAATTTTGGGGGGGTTCAAGGGGCATGAAAAGTCCTTTATACATATATATATTTTAATCCTTTTTCAATGTGGCTAATGCTAGAGACTGTAATATTACTGTGTTTCAGCCTGGCAATGTCAGCACTGTACAATAATTCTACCTTTACCATTAAAATACTGTCTGCTTGTTAGCTATGAGGGGATTGACTCAGTGTGCCAGAGTCCAGAAAGCTGAGAAAATAAAGTGCTTTCCCGGACAATGTGTGGATATTGAGCTTGGGGGACATGGTCCGCTTTAGGCTTTGAGAAGGAAGGTGATTACTCTGTGTACTGGAGTAACCAGAAGACACACGAGCCTGAGAAGTGAGCACTGGGAATAAATGAGACAGCTGCAAAAGAGAATGGGAGAAAACCCATTCCTGTGTGCAGAGATGGCAGTTGTGAACAGAAGCTGAAGCAACTACACTGAGTCTGAAAAGAAGTGAGAAATCTGACAGAAAGCTGAGGGAAATGAGCAGACGAACAGCTGGAAAGTTGAGTAAGTTGTTTAGTCCCATCTGGGACATGTTGTGTGGCCACTGGGTGAGAAACCAAACTGCCTGAGCTAGGGACTTTCTAGTTGCTTTCTGTACTGATGATCCGTCAGGTCCTGTCTGGTAGAGATCTATTCACCTGGCTACAGGGGTCCAACATTGACCAGGACAGGAAAAAATGTCATTCTTTGTGAACAGGGAACTGATCTGAGACAATCACATTCAGGCTCCTTGGACTCATTGCTGTAATGAAAGAAACTCCACTTTGTTTCAAAGGAAAACCATGCTATTGGCACCTCAGTGCAGAAATTCAGTTGCAGAGAGATGCTGATAGAGAGTCATCCAGGCTGAGAACAAGAGTTTTAGAACTTCTCCTGGCTTCAGCTGTAAGATACATAATTTGTACATGGGCCTCAGGACATGACACAGCATTTCAGCATAATCAGGCAGATAGACACATCATCTTACTCCCATACATGAAACAACAGCAAAAATGCTGTTCAGTAAATAACTGGGCCACATTTCTCTAGTTCAGAAGAAGTATAAGTATGAAGAAATGAAACACATAGGGATAAACTGTAGTTTTCAAAATGTAGGTTGCAGCTTGAAGCTTGATATCATCCTCACTTGAGCTAATAATCCTGGAGGTGGAGTTCTTCTAAAAGAGAAGAAGTTGTCTTAACTGATGTTGTCTTAGCATGAGATCACAGCAAACATCACCACATTCTGCTTTGGGCTTGCTAATCAGTGAACTTCAGGTCTTCGGGGCAATGTTGATGTAGCAAGTTGAGAACTTGACCTTACCTGGTAGGCATCTTATGAAAGTGTTGGTTTCTTACTGAAGAGTTGCTTGTGACAGCAAGGACTGGGTCCATCTCAACCAGCTGGAGACTGGAGATTCATAGAGTGTAATTCATAAACTTATTATAGATATGTGCTTTAAGATGAGATGAATCAACTCTATTGCCTAGAATTATTCAATCTCACTGAGTAGAAAGGAGTTTAAATGGGCTAGCTCAGATGTAGCTGCTTGTATTTTGCCAGATTGAGCTCATTCTTTGTGGTCCAGAGCCTTTAAACTTGGAGACTAAATACAGTTTTCAGGGACACTATTACAACATTACATGGTTTCACCAGTTCTCCTTAGAGCAGAGTTTGGTCTCCTGAACCAATGAACAAGTTTTGTTCTTGTTTCTTTTTGATGCTGTGAATGGTAATGAAGCATATTCTACTTGTTTGGTAATCTGATGAGTAATTATAAAAACATTTCTAAGCACATAGTTTTTATAGACTGCTGTAGACATATCTAGTCACCTTTTAAAACACACATTTCTGTGAAGCAGGGGCAGATGGGTAGATTTTTACATGTTTGTTCTACCTATTGTTGGACCCAGTCTCTGACACAGACGAAATGACATTGGGATATTTTTAAATTCAGCAACAAGCATTCACAAAATCTTAAAAATCACTCAGAATGCTAACTTAGATTCTCTATTAAAATTGAAAGTTTATGAAGAACTGTTAAAGCTGGTATAGAACACCTGCTAACATGAGTCACAGAAGCTGGTTCTCCTCTTAGGATACTGTTCGCGATGAAGTGATGGAAAGAAATTGGATATTTGTGTTTGTAGCATTGACTCAGCACTGTGACTCTGCTCTCTGTGGATGACTGAGCTCTTCCAAGACTCCATCTTCTCATGCCTGCCACATACAACCTCTCCCAAATCCTCTGTACAGATGTCCCAAGGTCTCCTTTCTCCTCTTCATACCAGGTAAAGGTTCTCTCCTGCCCACATGAAGGGGCAGTATAGGAAGCTCTTGGTCACCTTCCCAGTGTGACCCAAGGTTTGATGAGATGAGCTTTACTGCAGGTGTGTGTTCATCCTATGAACAGTGAAGAGCTGTACTGTGGTGTTACAGGAATGAACAAGAGCACCAAAAAATGTCACTGTACAGATTTGAGGGTGACTCATTAGAAAAGGAAAGACTTGTTATTGTCTGCATTATTAATGGAAAAGTAAAACATCTTAACCTCTCCATCAGACAGAAGGAGACAGTATGGTGTTTCATCTTGACCTGTGAGTGACATGGGATATAATTCCTAATTTTTCTTGGAAGCTTTTAAAAGTAACTGATGGGTAAACAGTCACTTCTTTTGTTCCAAAGGAAGAACAGACTCTACCTGGCACTCAGCTCTCACTCAAAAAGGCCAGGGTTACACGGCTCAAATCTCTTCCAGTCAGACATAGCCTGGAGAGCACTGTTGTGTCAAGTGTGCCATGACAGTGTAGGCACATCTACCGATCAGCCATAGTGCAACATACCTGCCTGCACACATACCTCTGGTCATGGTGACACATGACAGCAGCAAAAATTTGCATAGAATTTATTGCTGTTGCTATAGCCCAAATTAAATACTTGAACATATGAGGTTGTACAAGGTACGGAATGTAATCAGCTACAATGTCCAGAAGAAACCAACACAGCAGCAACCGTAACTGCCTGTAAGACAAGGTTTACATTGTTTCGTATGTTTACCAGGGAACTGAAATTACCTGAAAAAAAAAGATGGGGAACCACTATTTCTAGGCCTTCAGAGAAGGTCTCTCTACTCAAAATGGAAGCTGAAGAACACACAGAGTGAAAACAGTGAAAGACAACAAGAGAGAAGAGAGGCAGGGAGATGTATCTTATCCTCTTTGAGACTTGCCCACTTTCTAGACTCTGCGTGGACAAGCAGCAGCGGGAGGTCACTCTGCAAGAGGATCCAACCTCATACCAGTTATGGTATGGGAGGACACGCACTTTGAAGGGTCTATGTGCTAGTATGCCTACCCTTTTGCACTTCCTTCATGATTCTCTTGGTGTACAGCCATTGCCATAGTCTGCAGATAGGCTATTCATTTTAAAGTAAGAGTTGTCTTGCCCTAACCCTCTGCTTGCTTTGATTTTAGGCTCTATTTGGGGCTGCAGTCACAATACTCTCTTAAACTTGAAGGAGCATTGCAAGAGCCAAGACTACTCAGTCAGTAGCACTTGCCATGTTTTGCACTTGTGCCTGACACTGCCCCCACCACAATGAAATGACTATTAATGACATATCGTCTGTCCTGCCTGCCTTGGCATTGAGTGGGCACATGAAGGGAGAAGAAAATGCACCAGTGGCGTTATGGATTACTTGCAGGTCTACCTGTCCTAAAGGCAGTGCTCCCCAGGCTAATGCACTTTCCCTTGGCATCCTCCCTCACACCTGCATAAACACAGTGGGTACATATCCATAGAGATGCCCTGCCCAAAACACACATAAGGATTCCCATGCATTCCTGTACTTAAATGCCACCGTCACACACTTGCCTATATACTAAGACAGTCACAAACTGTCCAGCTGGAATATACCAGTATATGTTCATATGGCCCTACTCCAGGAGTAAGCTTTGGTTTCTCTACCTAAGTGCTACAATATTCTTTGTGTGACCACTGCTTTTGCAGAAATCCATGGAACCAAGACATAATCACATTGCTGTTTGCACTTTTTACAGTTTTCTTGTTGTGATGCAGGAAAGAAATGGACCTTCACTTCCCAGGTATGGTAGGTCCTCGTATCAGGTTGATGACATTTTCTAGCACATAATACTTTTGGCAAATCCAGGTGAGGAATCTTGTTCACGGTAGGTTGGCTCCTGAAGAAACTCTCAGCCCTTTGATGATAACTGTCAATAACGAGAATGGTTATCAAACATAAAATGTAAATGTGGCAACTTATGTGCTGGGGCTTTTTTATGGCATCCAAACACCATGCATCCAGCACATTCCCACCTCTTCTTTCCACAGGTATATCCAGTTGCTAGCTGGCCTTTCGCACACTGCCAGGGATCGCAAACCATTGAAGTAATTTTAGGAGAGGGACATGATATATTTTTTGGGCAAAAGAGTCATCTGCCACCATCTTTCCCTTTTAAATAAAGTCACAAAGACAGGAGAGTCTGGTAAGACACAGATTTGGAGCCACCTCCCAGAAGTGGACAGAAAAGTAGAGGGGATATTTAGCTATAGAATACAGGTTTGCGAAGTACACGCACCACATTGTATGTGTTCAGCCCCGGTGCATCAAAGCCAGGAGACAAACCCTTGCGATCGAATGGGTAGAAGTTAAAGAGTTGACCATTTTGGGTCTCCAATGAGATGGAGGCAGAGCCCAGGTGCAGAACACATGGGAACTCCTTGTCAAAAACAACTTGGAAAACGCGATCTTCCAGGTGATTGAGCTTGATTGTCCGGTACTTTTCAGGAATCAGCTCTTCCACATGAGGCCCAAACTGCTGCATGACCAGCACACCACCAGGTCCAACTTTAATCTCATAAAAAGTCAGGTTGGAATAGGTATAGTAGCCAACGTAAGGGCCTGGACTTGGAGCAGGAACCAAGCTTTTCTCTGCCTCTCTGAATGCTGTCTCCATGGCAGGAATGAGATAGTCATATGTCTGAGTCACAATATCTCCACCCTGAGGCCTGGGCCCTGCCATCAGTACAATGAAGCTCAGGCGGAGCTTGGGGATAAGGGAAAAGGTAGCTGAATAACCGTCAAGGTCTCCGTCCTTCCTAATGACATCATATCCCGATTGCTCATTAATCTCCCAGGGCGTACCAGTCTTGTTAGCAAAGTATTCAGTGGAGCACTTAAACAGAGGAGTCAGCATCGTCTTCACTGTGTCAGGCTCTAGGAGACGACGGTGGTAGGTGCCTAAGAAGACCATTGCCAGCTTGGCAAGGTCGGCAGCTGTGGAGTACATCTGGCCAGAAGGCCTATACCAGCCAAGGTCATAGAGAGGAGCCGGCTGCTGGCTGCTGTAGAAACCCACGGCCATCTGGGAGCGGATCGGTGGTGTGATGTCAAAGCCCGTGTCCTCCATGCCCAAGCGGTCTAGAATGTTCTCTGAGATCCAGCGCTGGTATTGCCCCTCAGCTGCATGGTCGGCTAGCACATGTGCCATCAGTGAGAAGGCCAAATTGCTGTAGTGGCATCTGAAAAGAAAGAGAAATACATCTGGATCTCTCAGTGGTGCAGTGTGGGTGTGACTACGCAATAACAATGGCTAGGTCTCTCTTTTCTGGAGTAGATTTGTCCTTTTATTAGATGACATGCTAAAGAGAGAGAAGAGATGAAGGAGGGACAGAAAATCTGTGTGTTTTTGCTTCGATTTGTTGTTAAGTCAAGAGGATATATTTCTTGCAGGAACATAGGCAGAGCTATTTAACCACTATGTACAGAAAGAGAGCTGGAGATGGAAAACTAAAAAAACACCAAACTTTATGCAAAATCCTATATATTTGCATATCCTGACTTATTGTTTATAATTGTGCAACAAATAATATATCCACATACAAAGCAGCATCCAGCAATGTTTAGTCATTAAAGACACCTGAGTGCTTGAGTCTTTAGTATCTGTAAAGTGATCCAAGTTTTTACGCTCGAGTGAAGTTTAACGACACAAATACATGAATGGGCAACTTTTTTCAAAAACTTCAACCATTACCAGCTCATCCAGCTGGATAAAAGCATGATGAGTACATATATATTTCTACCACAACAATAAATACATTCTGGATCTAAAATTTTATACCTGAAAAGGAGTTGAAGTTCAACATACCCAGAAAAATATCTTAAAATTTTTATATCAATGAATGGGACATTTCTTTAAGAAGAATGCTGTGAAACATATCCAGAAACAGGGAGACAGAGTTAAAACTATCAACATGTCAAACAATAAGGGATTGAGATACTATTATTGTATGTCCATATATATCTTAATGATTAGCTTAATATAAATACCAAAGAAGGTGATGGTATTCAAGTCTTAAAATCCTTTAAGGAACATCTATGATAACCTTATACATGACATTGGATTGAACTAATACAAGGTTGCCATGGTCAAACCATGGAGTTTTCTAAAAGTTTTTAAGCTTGCAGACTTCAAATCATGGTGAATCCTCAGCAAACATGGGCAAATTATTTCAGAATGTAATTCTATTCCCTAAAAATTTTACAGACTTAGAAATTTTTTCCCAGTTAGTCTGAATCCTTTCTCTCACCAGCTGTCCACAGGATTCAGTTCATAATTTTGAGTGTAATAGACATTTAACAGGCTATATAAATGGTAATGAACATTAACAGAACTTATAGACAATTTAGAGACAATGTCTACAGACACAGCATGATTTTAAGCTAAATTTATGTGGTTTAAAGTGATGAAATTAACATGCGTTTCCACTTCTGAAAGTCTCATTGAACCTAACTCTAGCAGTTTAATTTGCCTCATCTAGGCTTCTCACTCAGGTTCTGTACACATTATAAAATCACAGCATCACAGAATTATAGAATGTCCCAAGTCAGAAGGACCCACAGGATCATGGGTTCCAGCTCCTGTCCATGCACAGGACACCCCGTTTTGGGGGTAGATTTTTTTGGTTTTTGGTTTGGTTTTTTTTATTTTTAATGGAGAGCAGCTCCATGGAGAGGGATCTGGGGTTCTGGTCGATGGCCAGTTGAACATGAGCCACCAGTGTCCCTGGAGCCAAGAGGGTCACCCCGTGTGTCTGAGGACGTTGTCCAGTCTCTCCTTGAACACTGTCAGGTTGGGGCCGTGACACCTCCCTGGGGAGCCTGTTCAGTGTCCAGCACCTCTGGGTGAAGAACCCCATGGTGTGGCACCTCGTCTGGTACATCTGCCCCGCTCACGTGAGCGTGTCCGAGTCCGTGCTGAGTTGCCAGACACGGTGTGGGGGTGAAACTGGGCAGGTGCTGGCAGTGTCATGATCGCCCCGTGAGCTGGGACTGGGGTTGCTCCCAGACCAGATGCACCCAATGTCCCCAGAGTGGTGGGTGACATGCTGAGCGTGGTCCTGGAGCTTCGTCCTAGGGTGCTCTTGGAGTGTCTGCAGGAGCGAGGAGGGACGAAGCATCTGCTGCCACCAGAGCTGTGCTCTTGACCTGTCACCTCACCTCTGGTGTCGGCTTCACCCAGGGGTGACACTGCAAGTGAGCTCTGAACCCTGCCCATGGGTTCAAAGAACCCCAGAATGTCCTGAGCTGGCAGGACCCACAGGATCATGGGTTCCAGCTCCTGTCCCTGCACAGGACACCCCACAGGTCACCCCGTGTGTCTGAGGACGTTGTCCAGTCTCTTCTTGAACACCGTCAGGTTGGGGCCGTGACACCTCCCTGGGGAGCCTGTTCAGTGTCCAGCACCTCTGGTGAAGAACCTTTTCCTCATGTCCCACTGACCCTCCCTGGCACATCTGCTGCCGTTCCCTGGGCTCTGTCACTGTCACAGAGCAGAGCTCACCCTGCCCCTCCTGCTCCTGCTGAACCTGCAGCCCATGAGCTCTGCCCTCAGGCTGCTCTGCTCCAGCTGAGCAAACCCAAGGACTGCAGCCGCTCCTCATACGGCTTCCCCTCCAAACCTTCACCCACCTCACAGCCTCTTCTGGACACTCTCAGCAGCTTTATCTCCTTTCATCCCGTGTCCCCAGCCCTGCACACAGTGAATGCTGCAGGTGAGGCCAGAGCAGAGCGGGACAATCCCCCCCTGCCCGGCTGGCCCTGCTGTGCTGGGTGCACCAGGACACGGGTCCCTCTTGGCTCCAGGGACACTGGTGGCTCATGTTCAACTGGCCATCGACCAGAACCCCAGATCCCTCTCCATGGAGCTGCTCTCCTTTAAAAGAAAAAAAAAAACAAACCAAAAAAACAAAAAAAAATCTACCCCCCAAAAAACCCCTCCAAAACAAACAAAAAAAACCACGCAACAACAACAACAACAAAACCACAAACAAACAACAAAACAAAACAAAACAAAACAACCAAACAAACAAAACCAAAAAAACCCACAAAACCAAACCCTGGCACCTCCAACAGCCACTCTTTATAGACTAAGACAAGATTGTGAGTAGATGGCTGAAGTTTTCTTTAGGGATGACTGTCTTTTACCCATTGGCCATGGAAACTGCAGATGGGGCTAGGATCAGTGAAGAACACAAACGCAGAACAAAAGCTTGTAAGTGAATATATCTGACCTAGTTCCTGGATCAGCAACCAAGACATCATCTTTCAGGAGAGCTAGAGCATCTTGTGTATTGCCCTTCCACAGCAGGCTGGTAGATCGCAGCCTCCTGGGCAGACCTGTTGCACGGAAAAGAGAAGTCAACAATTTGAAACAAATCATAGAATCATTTTGGTTGGAAAAGACCCTCAAGGTCATTGAGTTCAACCATTAAACTCACACTGTCACTAAACCATGTCCCTAAGAACATTATCTATACATCCTTTAAACACCTCCAGGGATGGTGATTCAACCACTTCCCTGGGCAACCTGTTCTAGTGTCTGACAACCCTTTCTGTGAAGAAATTGTTCCTAATATGCAATTTAAACCTCCCCTGGTGCAACTTGAGGCCATTTCCTCTTGTCCTATCACTTGTTGTTTGGGAGAAGAAACCAACAGCAAAACAGTGAAGAATGAGCAAAAGGCAAGACTCAATGGCAAGATGGGAACAACAATGATGCACAGATGTGCTTTATACACATCGCAGATGTGCTGCAAGGATCTATTCACACTGGCCTGCAGGGTACAGTAGTCAAGCCATGGACCACTGAATCTGGGTAATGTAAGTCCTAGCCCAGCACCAACTCTGGGTTGCCACATTTCAGTAAAAATACCTTGGTAAATTATTTTTAAAACCCCTGCATCCTCAAGTGTATTTTGGAAGAAAAAAGAATATCAAATGTTGGGAAAATCCCTGTCTATATTTCCATGTGACTGTATTCCCTTGACTACAAAGGTGTGCAACTGTCACTCTAAAAAGGTTTTTGTTCTTTGCATCTCACTACAGAGAGCTTGAACCTACCTGAACTATTCCAGGCTTGGCCTAAAGTATTTTTAGGTTTTTTTATATTTTTTTTTCCAGCTTTAGCAAAATTTATTCTGAATGTGGAAATACTGAAGATCTTTTAGCTTTTTAAATCCACAACACTGAACATCAATTTCCTGAAAGCTTTTGGATGGGACTTTTAAAAATACCACAGTTCCCATGCACACAATCTATGGCTCACTAAGTCCAGAACTTGGATTACATCTGGTATGAAATCCTCATTACAGTTTACAGCTGACTTTGATTTAGAGTTTAGGGGAAAATCAGGAAGGGTATCTGACAGAAAAATGACTTGCAATCATCTGCTCAGTGAGCATGTGCTTAACCATGGCAAAGCTGAATGAGTCTTTATTCTTTCATAGCAGCAACACGTTTTCTCAATTGGCCTGACCTGGGGATTTGAACTGGAACAAGAGCACTTTTTCTGCTTCTGGTCTGTAGTTATTTGTGCAGCTTAATGACCAGATAAGAGATGCACTGAGTATTTTCCAGTAGACAATGGGCTCCTTCATTTCCTACTTGCCACAATGACAGTAAAGAAATATTGCATCCCTAGGAGAGCTCACCAGCACCATGTCCGCAGTGCAGTGTCTCTCTTGAGGTTCACTAGAAGTGATAAACCAGAGAATGTGTGAACGTAACAGAAAATTCATGGTTGTTGATTTATACTTCATGGGCTGCTAATTGATGTGACAAGCATGCTGTTAATAATTTACAATAGTATCTCTTATTGTCATTCATATACTTTTGAAAATCACAGTCTTAACAAGCTGGAACTTCCCTCTAGCAATGTACCCATCAAGTGTTGAGAAGAAAAATCTTTGGAGTTACTTTTGCAATATGTGATGTAGAAAAGCCCAGATAACGAGGATATATTATAGATCAGTTTGCACTGGAAGAATTGAGATGAAAACCACTTCATGATACGTCACGCAGTGGCTTTGATCTCAAAGCTGAGCAGAACCTATTCCTCTTTGGGTTTTGACAGACAGGAAATGTAACATGTGACCTCAACATTGATTTGATTTTAAGCTGCGATTTTGAAACTGTGCATGTTCTTCTACTAAATTGTCAAGGTCCAAGCTGGTTGGTGTGCCCTGCTGGTGTGGTCTGGGAAATTTGGGCCACATTCTAAAAGCAAACAAACAAAAAGACATAGGAACTTAAAAGGAACTAAAGCAGGGGCACAAATCTAGCATAGTGATGAAAGCAATGCAATGGCCGCACAATACAAGCAATTATATTATGACACATTAGACTTTTGACATATGCTTCCTGCAAGTGTTTCTAGGGCAAACCTCACACCTCAGAAGGTGACAGGGCACTGCAGAAGGGCTGGGAGCTGCAGCCCCAGCACATGCTGCTCCTGCAAGGAGCATCCAGACCAGCTCCAGGTGCTCCTGACAGTCAAGGGGACTAAGCACATTTGGTGCCCCTATGGACATCATCGGGCTGGCTGGAGCAAGGCCTGTGTCTGCAGGGAGGGGGGCTGGGCAGGGTTTGCACACATCTTCCTTTCCATCTCCTTCCACCACTTTGGGTCATTTGTCTGTTTCTCGATTTCAGTTACATCATTCCTTTTTGGGCAACTCTTATTTTGATACGGGGTTGCCTCAGGTGATGCTGTACCTTGTCCTGAGGTACTGCAATTTGCCTACATGCTGTTTTGATCTTAGGTCTCAGTTTTAGAGCATTTATTCCAATCTGGACTAATGCAGGTGCTCCAGTTTAATCAAAATGCCACGTAAGATATCAGCACAGTCTCTTTCGTCATTAAATTCTGGAATCTCTGAGTCAAGTATTACCAGCTTTATTTCTGTGAAAGGTTAAAGTTCTCCTGAGTCCTGTGAGCTCCTTCTAACTTAATGTAAGAGTTACCCAATTATGAAGGTAGCAGCAGATTAATAGTCTTCTGCCAGCAAGTACAAAGCTATTAATAGCTCAGGAATCCCAGATCAGGAACCACACTGACAGCTAATTTTATCTCAGTGATCAAGGTCTATCTGTTCAAAGCAAAGAGGTTTGGTGCCACTTTGACCCTCAACCCTACATCTCAGAAAAATGAGAGCACCCTAGGCTGGAAGACAAAAAACTGCTATGGAACTGGAGCCTGATTTCAGGTCATGCAACTGTATTGACAGAAATATATATTCACCTTGCACTGGAAAAACAATTGCCCTGCCCACAGTGCAGCTTTGCCCCCTTTCCTAGCAGGTGGCCTGGACAAGAGTTTCCTTTTAGCACTCAGTGAAGCTGCTGACATTTTTGATCAAAGGGTCCTGCCTGTCCTCTGGAAAGTGCAAAGGTGTAGAGCCCATACCGGAAAAAGTCCTCAACAGCAACGTTTTTTAACCCTGACACATGTCTGTACTCCCTGTTTTCTCTTTCAACTGGCATAGTGATGGAGAGAGGGCAAGCAGGTAGTAGTGTTGTCTCACCTGAGAGCTGGCTGGCCATTCTACGCAAGGTAACAGGTGATGGCTTAAGTGGCATTGAGCCTTTTTCCAAAAAAATGAGCCCATCTGCTGTGTATCTCTGTTCTGATTCCTTGAGCCTTCCCAGAGGGTTCTTTATAGCAAAGTTCTGGGCGTAACGTTCCAATGGGTCATCAAGAGATGTGACTTTTCCTTCCTCCCACATCTTATACAACATAATGGTGGGAAAAATCTTGGAGACACTAGCAATTCTGTAAAGGAACAGACATTTAGAGAGATAAAGCATTAAGAAATCCATGAATCAAGAAGATCAATGGTCAGTACATGAGATCACCCAGCTGACGCAATGCCTGTAGCTTTATGTGCAACACCTTTGCTGATTCAGAAGTGAATGGCTAAAATGCAGGTAAGAAGCCCGAATTAATATCCTTAAGTCTGGCCTTTATGGACTGCAACATGACCTTCAGTAGTAGCTCCCTAATAGTGCAGTGGGCTACAGAACTTCTGTTTACTTAGTACACATGACAATTTTTAAAAAATATTGCTTAGTAAATACCATAACAAGTTGCAAGTAATTTATTGGAATTTTAAGGTTAAAATGCCACAAAGGTTTATGTTACATATTCAGTGTTCGTATTTGGGTGGCTTCAGAACAGAACCAAACTTACAAAAGGTCTTCTGGAACAGGACTCTGATTCTACTCTGTTTGTTTTCAGAAATGGAGTCATCATTAAGAGAGACAGCCAAGGGCATTCATATGGTGCTGCTGGAGGTGAAGTTGTTGGACTAGTGCATGAGTGAAGGCATTTGCCAAGAATGTTTTCATTAATCAGGAATGAAAGTCAGAGGTTCAAAGACAACCAAACGACATCGTAGTTCCAGCCGTAAATTACACTGACTGGTGAAAAAGTTTCTTGTGGGCAGTCTCTGTGGTGCGATGGGTCAGCACATCCGGCTGTTAACAGGCAAGGTTGGTGGATCGAGCCCACCTAGGGACATGTTCCTCTTTCCCTTCCAATGGTGGGAGGGTTGGAACTAGATGACCCTTAAGTCCCCCCAACCCAAACAACTCTATGATTCTGTGATTCTGGAAGAAATAGCATGAGGTCATCTACACGGGGATTTAGTCACAATACAGAGGGGAAAAAAAAGAGGTAATCACAGCTGCTAAATCTTTCCAAAATTGTTTATGCTGAGGACAACACTTGACAGTCAGAGTGCAGCCCACATGTTTCAATATAGCACAATTGTAAGTCACTGAAAGGAGATCTTTAAAGGAAATAAATACTTCCTCTGTATTTGTTCTTGTTTTTTTAACAAAAAAAAAAAAAAAACTTCATCTAAAAAATAATGGCCAATATGGCTTTGACTTCACTGGGAGAATAAATAAGCGTACAAGTCTACTTTATGTTCAGTAGATACCCTTCCCAAACTGCATTTTTTGCTACACTGAACTATTTTTTTTCCAATCCTGTGACACTGTTTGCTCTCTGTTCACAAAATCTGTGCTAGCTCTCAGTCTTAGATTTGTGCCCTAGGCCTCCCCAAAGCATGGATACATTCCTATGTCAGGAGTAATATGTTTTCAGGTTCTCCAGGATGGTCGCCACTATTCTAATTTAAAATACTGTCAGATCGAGTTTAAAATTTTAAAAAAATATATCCAAAGTTAGCAACTGAGTAAAGCACAAGTATATGATAACTTAGGGACTAGCTGAAGCACTGCCTAAGAAGTTTCAGTGAAACCCAGAAGAGGTTTCTGCAGTGGACCTGAACTGGTGGAATATGCAGTTTGTGACAGTGGCTCTATTTCCAGATATCAGACCTCTGTATGTGTATCTGCTCTGTTGCTAGGTCTCATGGCTGTGATACATCTGTCTCACCTGTAAATAGTGTACTCATTGGGCACCACTGAAGATGGGTCCGAACCATTCTTCTTCCCAAAGTTGCCTGTCCAAAGCACAGTGTCATTGTAGATGACAATGGCAGACATAGCAGGGAGACCAGAACTATGAATCTTTTGGCGCAGCATCATATCTACCTGGAGAATGAGGAGAAATTATTAATTTCCAAATAAAGAAGAGTCTTACAATGCATCTATTCTGCAACAGGCAGTAGAAGACCCAGACCACCAGCCCTCCTCACTTCCAAGCACTTGAAAGTGATTTTTTCAAATGTGTTTTGGCAAAAGAAAATATTTTAACTGTACTCTTCCTTTGAATAGATTATACTGAATTATCCAGTATCTTTCATTCAGTCTACATGTCCTCAGTGTAGAAGAATGTGGTGCTCATCCTTGTAATACTTTTGGTGCTTATATGATTTAAAACAAATGCTAAAACTTAATAAATGTACATTTCTTCCTTTTTAAATTGTACTGTGCACATCTGTTCTTTGCACTAGTCTTCTAGGTTCAAAGATGTATGAGAAAATGATCCAGACTTTTCAAATATCCCACAACACTTTTCACGCCATGGAACATGTTAGAGCTTGGACTCCTGTTTAAACTGCAATCCAAGAAACAGCACTGACCAATTAGATGCCTGTGATTACTCTGTGATCCCTGTTGTGCCAGGGTTGTGTTGACCTAATCAGCCAGCTGTTCTCCACCCACCTCCTGCAAGCAGAATGCATTGGTCCTGCTCTTTTATGACTTTTTCAAAGCTATGTTATCATCAAGTGTAAGTTATCTTTTGTATAGAAAGGTTGAGACATAAGAAATGGCCTTCCAGGGCAAGAATTTGAGGCAAGAAGGCCAAGCCAAGTCATGTCCTCAGAACCTCTTCATTGGATTGACTAGTGAGGTGCACTGACTGCCAGCAGTGAAAACATCCAAATTGTGCCAAGTCCTTCTGTAATGATTCTTTACCCTCCCCTCCTCATGCACCAGTGACCCATCTATTATGGTTAGGTACATCAGCACCCCCAGAGAACAGAATGATCTCATGTCAGCAAGCATGGTCCACCTCAGAGTTCTGTCAGAGAGACTCTGGCATGCAGACCCACCCGGACCTGCAGGAAGTTAACAGAAACACATGATGCTCTTCTAGACTCAATTGTCATTGAATCCAATAGTTCACCTTTGGATTTGGTCACTAGCAAGACTCTTCTGAGGAAAATGTAGGTCTTTCTGATAAACAAAAGTATTCACCCTTAGAAGAGAAATATTTCCTTAAGCCTCATGCATGAGTGAATGTCAATTTCCAGTTTCAGGATGCTAGGAAAAGTCTGCCCTGTGTGGAGCGGCATCTGGTACTACCCAGAGTACAAGTTCAGGGTCCCTGGCCTGGTGGAGGTCAGTGATTCACCTTAGGTAGTGCAAGATCTTTAGCACAGGTTCGAGTGTCCACAGACTTTGGGAGAACCTAAGGGTGCCTGAAGATACACTTCTGAGGTGCTGGTGCATAAGCCCCCTTCAGATACCTATGTCTTCCTATGCATCTAGTGATCAGGTTCTCCATGCCTTATTCCATCTGCAAAACAGGAATAGTTTCACCACCTTCAAAGGGGTGCTTGGATACTTCAGTTCTGAGAAGCGCAAAGAAGGGAGGTTAGATGAGTCTCTGATGGATACTCAATGTTCTGCACATTCCCCGACCTCTTTGTGAAAAATGCAGTTGTGATTCGTGCTAAGATGTTTAATGTTTACAGGTATAACCAAATGAGGCATCGACTCTGAACTTGGAAAAGGGAAAGGTGGTTAAGTTCTATGTAAAAAGTTATGAAACTTGTTTAGGAAGTTATATTGATAGAGGGAACTAACATTTTAAGGGTTAAGCAACTATATAATAAGGGCCTACTAACAAGCTAACATTTTAAACCACATTATTAATATCTAGTTTAGAGCTGTATGTAACTAATTGTGCTAAAAAAAGCAGGACTTCATTAAATGCCGAGATAAGAAGTTTTACAGCACCAGCTGCAACCTTGAGGAGACAAGATAGCCAAGATTTACAGCAAAAAGGGGGCGCCAGTCTGGTTTCAGTTGGTTTGATAGCTTGGGTTCCAGCCAGTTCCTCCTAATGAGCCAAAGGTAAAAAGTCCACTGTGACGAAGCTGAAGGAGCTTCATCCAAAGACCCCTAAAGACCCTTCCTCAAATTCACCAAGTGACACTGCGCAGGCGCAACAGGGGAGGGTCAAGGAGGGGAATATGTAAATGGTTATCTGAGACTCATTTTAATAAAAAGCGGGAAAGGTCGTGAATATGTATAGGCGTTTCTGGGGTCATTATGAATATGTAATACCATACTGTATTTAAGCACACTTCTTATTGTTAAAAGTGTGCGTGTTGGGCAGAGT
This sequence comes from Nesoenas mayeri, assembly GCF_963082525.1. Lineage (NCBI taxonomy): Eukaryota > Metazoa > Chordata > Aves > Columbiformes > Columbidae > Nesoenas > Nesoenas mayeri. Next base: position 7,225,674 of record NC_137546.1, on the reverse strand, counting down.
GAATCCCCCATGCACCCAGCGCTGTTTTGCTTATGCTCTAATGAACGCATTTTTACGGAACACAAGGAAATGGATTAAACGTTGTTTATCCATAGAAAAAGCGTAAGTTATTTATTTCATCTTTGACTTATCTTAGTTGAAAAATAAAATACCTCTCTACAGTAACCCCAGAGACAGCAGCAGAGACTTCATGAAATGGATGTGAAGTGATAGCAATTGAAATTCAGTGTAGATGAAGTGATGTGCATGCAGGAAAGCAACCCTAACTTCACTACACATACACACAGCGAGCTGGTCATTAGCACTTAGGAACAAGACCTTGGGACTATGATGGATGCTCCTATGTAAACATTTGTTCAGTGTCCTATGGCAGAAAAAAAGGTAAAACAAATATGAGGGCTTACTAGAGAAGTAACATAGAAAACCCCAGAAAACACCATTTTATCACTGTATAAATACCTGATCCACTTGCACCTTAAAAAATACATGCAGTACTTATTTCCTGCATCTCCATAAGAGAATGCTAGAGCTGGAAAAGGTTCACAGAAGGGTAAAAAGAATGATCAGACTGGTGGGAAAACTTCTATTATGAATAATTAAGCTACCCATGAGAAAGAGACAAATAAAAGGCCATATTAAGTGATAGGGGTCTACAAAATCAGGAGTGTCCTGTTGCAGCATGGCCGTCTTTATGGTCCATATGGTCAGGGCATGCTGCAGTATTTCCTCATTGCAAACAGAGCCTCCCAGAATTTCAGACAGTGCTAAAATTTCAGACACAGTATATCATACTCAAGAAAAGCAGAGCTCTCTTTCAGTCAAATGCAAGACCTCTTCTTCTCCTCCTTCTTTTTCTCCTTCTCCTTCTCCTGCCTCTTCTCCTTCCCCTCCCTCTCCATTTCCTTCCTTGAAGTTATCTACAAGTAGCTTTCTAATTTTTAAATAGTGGCACGGACAAAGCCAGCAAAGCAATAAAATAGGGAATTGGCAGTCACGGATGAATAGGAACGAGTTACACGAGTCACCTGCTTTCCAGGACATGAAGGTTGCCTAATAGTAGACAAGATGCCAAGAGCCATCATTTTGTGCTGATGTGTGCTCACCAAACCTTCTGATGGACAAGTAATAATGTTTCTTCATCAAAGCTTATGCTTTAGATAACTGCTTATTTATCTGTTGTGTATGTTCAGTGAAGGAGTTTTATATACCCATTTCTAGATTCACATGTTCTCCACCTCCCCAGTTCCCCATCCCCTTCCCCAGAGATGCTGTGGGGCAAAATACATATTGTCCCCTTAACACCTTCAGAAAAGCAGTCATGAGCTCTGTCTCCCTCTGTTCCCTTCTCCTCACAGACCTTCTCCAACGCATCCTTCAGAATGGGGATTGGGTGGTCCAGCGGTACCGGTTCAGGATAGCGGGGGCACATCTGCACAGCTTCTGATCTCACTTCTTCCACAGACAGGCCTGGAAAACATTTCAAAGATGGCGAACATGACTTGAATAGACACACTAGGAAGCTTTAACATTACCCAGCAGTCAGCACTAGCTTTCTTGCTTGTGTCGTCCAAAGCCGAAGGACACTTCTGCAGAGACTAAGAGACAATCTTGAATTGTTTCTGTCTCATGTAAAATGGAACTTGAAGAGTTCACTCTGCTCTGTTATTGTTTAGTCCAACATGGTGTAGCACATGGGTTGGACAGGAGCTGCAATAGGCTTCAACTGACTCTGCAACCCAGAAGAGTAAGGAACTGGGACTAATGAAGACTCCATAAGGCTCCTGACAGTGGGTTCAGACCCCATGAAAGTGCCCTGCCCTTTGTCTAGGGCAAAGTCTGAGTCTGGGTTCAGGAGGACAGAGTTGTCCCATGCATATTGTAACCTCAGAAAATGTAGAAGTGAATTTTGAGTGCCACATGAAATCTAACTCTATAGCAACAGCTGACAGGCTCATATCTAGTGTATTAGCTGTCTTCTGAATTAGCTGTATCCTCCATATCCCAGAGACATATCAGAAATTTCTGTAGCAAGCTAAAATATTTAAACTTGTTGAGAGATGGGAACTCTCTTACATGGAAGCACTATTTTCCTGGTTGTTTCCCAGCTGTTCTATAATCACAGAATTATGGAATGATTTGGGTTGGAAGGGACCCTAAATATCATCCAGTTCCAAACCCCTGCCGTGGGCAGGGACACCTTCCACTAGACCAGTTTGCTCAAAGCCCAATCCAACCTGTCCTTGAACACTTCCAGGGACAGGGCAAACATACACACAGCTCATCTCTTCATGGACAGAGGTTTTCTGCTCTCTAAGCTGTAAACAAAATGCTTATCTATCTTTTCACTTGTCAACTGAGCATGAAGCACTGGAGATACAGACAAGAAGACAAATAGCACTATGAAAACTTTGAGGTGAATGGGGATATATACACAACCCAGGTAACCTCTGATACTCTGTGATACAAAGGTAGGGTCTGAAATCTTTTCAGACACTGGTCTATGAAGTACCTCTGGAACCTTCACCACGGATTTTATGCCACCTTAGAGCTACTTAAAGCTCTGATCCAGTTATACTGTATTCTTGCATGTACAGTGCTCTGAGTCTGTTGACTTTTGTGTAATCAACATACAGGAATTCTAGTGTGAACCAGGGTCTTGAGTTGGTTCAAAGATCTAAGATTAGGTGAATGGGAAAGGAAGCAAACCCATAAGCTAAAGCATATGGTAAGGTGAAAACCAAAATCTGTTCTAAATTGGAGTGACTTTTACAACAGGATGCTAAAGAAAAAGATAATGTAAAATGAAATGTATCCTTGGTATATCAATTAACCTAGGTTAGTGTCAGAAGTATTGGAGGTTCTCTGCACACCAGCAGAGTTACATGGTACTCCATCAACACATTGTTCATCTCCTCTGTGTCACTGCACCAGCTAGGAGGAGGTAAATATTTGTGCAGTTTGGGGAAATCCTCTGAGGAAAATCATCCACATGAGCAGAAAGGCATTTACTGGTCTCACAAATTTCTGTGTCAAACTGTGGTCCAGTTTTAAGATGACTACTCACTGGGCTCCACCTTGGGGAGGCTGTACTGCCACAGAAAGCAGCCTGTCATTGCAACAGACAACAGGAAGAAGAACATGGCCAACACGTGAATCCACTTCACCTCCATAACAGTGAGCTTGAGAAGGCTGCGGCTGCTGGATGCCGGCTGTAAGCAGAAAAAGAGATGGTCTCAGACAGAGAAAAACTGCCTCTCATTCGCAGCAGCGGGTGAAAGAGGCACACTGCATTGGAGAAGCTGCTGCAGGGACATGGACTAATTCCAGTACTGTTGCAGCATCAGAGCTGGGCATACCGGCCCACATTGAAATAACTGGAACCACATATTACTACTTCTCTTCCAATGGGGTTTGCAAGACATTACTCTCCCCACCTTATTGGCCTTGTTGGTTCTTGCAATGAAAACCATCCACCTCTTTTACATTTTACTCTCCCTACAGAGGAACCTCTCTAACCCAGGCTGAATTTTCTGTTACAACTCTCATCTCAACTCATCCCTTCTCAACCATCATGACTTATTCCTGGATAGTTTTCCAATCCCTTTTTTCCAGAGTCCAGCATCTGTTCATGGTTTCCACCAGCCAGATCATCTGATCAGATCCAGCTTTTGCAGATGAATTATTAATTTTTTCACCATGTACTGCCCTTGCCCTTCAATTTTGTGCCTGCAGTTCCCATTTTATCATGTACCATCTGCAAGCCTGGCATTTACAGATGCCATGTTTTGGAAAACTGGGTAATATTTTGGGTTTGTGCAGCTCACACAACACTGGAGACCATCCAGGTGGTGATACTACCATATAAATATTGAAGAAAAACAAGGAAGAGATGACAAATGATGAGGTGCCTAAGAACGAGCAGTACTCTCTCACTGACTGTAGGAGGTCAATAGGGTGCTTTTGAAAGTTTGGCAATTAATGCTAGAAAACATATGGCCTACCATTTGCATTCAATATGGTCCACATTCCAAAGCTGTTTCAGGTTGTCTGGACCCACTTGTAGAATAGACAAACTAAAATATTCCTTTTAGGTTTCCACGTGGCCCTTTTTTTTCTTTTTCTTTTTTTTTGACATACGGGATAGTTAATGCAAAAGATTCTACAAGTCAACTGAGCCTTGTCACTCACAACAAGGGCATCTGCAGACCTGCTTCCAGACTTGCCCGTGGACCTGTGGCCCTGTGAGGACCCGGCTGGGGAATCTAGGCCCTGCTGAAAATCGAGGTTGCGATTCCACTCTCTGTACAGTAACAAAAATACGTCACAATTACTTCTGAAGGATTTTGGTCTGTTCAGACATTCCCACATACATTTCTAAAGGCAAATTACTTCAGGGTCTTCCATAACATAATTAAGACTTCAAGGGTGGTTTAAGACCACACAGGTGCCTGCAAATCCCCTCAGAGCGGAGCCTGCCATAGCACACATGCAGTCTGTATCCCAGCTGTCAGACAGAGTTACACGATTTCCTGAATAAGGAAACTACATTTTGACACCAAATCCAGCTTGGGTTGGATATGCACAACCACATATAGTGTGCTGATAAGCAGGAGTTCATACCAGTACAGGGAGAAGCCTGTGTATTGATAACTCTTTAATCACCGTCATGCTGGCAGGCTTCAGCCTGTGCAGGATGTCACCTGGAGCTGCAATGAGACGCTGTTTTCCTGCAGCAAGGAGTGGGAGAGGGCCCGCTTTACACTGGAGTAGTCATGGGGTCACTTTCATGGATTTAGTCCCATCATAATAATACGAGTCCCCTACCAGCCTGCAGGTCCTCTGTTTTTCTGCGTCCTTCCTTGCTTCACTGAGAAACCCTGATCCCTGGGTCCCTAAGTGCTGGGTGAAAGGAAAGGATTTTCTGGCATATGCCTCATCTCGTGAACTCCAGACTCCCTGGACCACTGAGGACCCAAAGATACCAACACTGAACTCTCACCCTTTAGACAAAACTCACTTTTACCTCCTATGGATGACGAGTGCCCTGAATGTCTGTTTTGTTCTCTGACCCATAATCCAGTGGCAATGCAATGAAACCATAGCAATGTTATGAAACTAGAGACATGGATCTCTGTTTTATTGATGGGACACCAAACATGCAAAAGTGTGAGGGATACTCATCATCCTGAGGAGGTGCTCTGTTCTCTAAGCTACCTTTCAGGAAAAATGTCACTCTTTCGCTATACCTGGGAGGCTGTCAGACAGACAGATAACTGCAAACAGAATCCTCACACTTCCCACTACAGGACCCGTCTGGTCTCAGCTCTCCTTCAGCTGAGTTCTCCATCTCACGTACGTTGCTCGATGACCGTCACTGCTAACAGCACAAAAACAGCAAGCTACCAAGCTCTTAGACACATGCAAATGAATACAAATACATGCAGGAACAAGTGCACACAGCTGCCCATGGGTAGGTGAACTCTATGCTACATTTTTTCCCCCTGAGCTTTGAAAAATTAGGATGAGGTGGGGAAAGAAATGGGTATTTCACATAGACCACCTAGGTACACTGTCCTGCCCCACCATGCCCACCTAGGCAAACCAGCACAGACCCTGCAAGCTGCTCAGAGACACAGCTCAACACCAGTTAGGGAGCCCCAGAAAGAGCCCCAGTCCCCTGCACATACCATCACCAGGAGTCTCAGTCCCAGAGGCTGTTGTCAGGCATCCCAGCATGTGCGTGCTGTAACAGAACCACAGCGTCTGATCTCAGCCCCAGCACGGGGGGAGCACAGTGCCTTGCCATGCTCCAAAATGCAGCTGCTTACTGTTGGCAGGTGCTGCTCAGTCACTCTGGCTGAAGTGGATGTTTTTAGCACCCGGACAGTCCTGCTCTGGGTTTCCCTGTCCATTTGACCTATTCAGAGCCTCCAGAAATTGCTGCTGACCTCCCCTGTGCAAGGAGATTAAGTGACAGGGACAGAGTGGCATTTGCTCTCAGGAAAGTGCCTGAGAGATTGAATGTTAATTCTTCCTAATGCTCCTCTGCCATGTGTGTGAATCACAGCTGAAACCATGAGAGCTTCGCAATCTATTTATAGCAGCTTCATCTTCTCCTGACATCTGAACAGGAGGTGATTAACCCATGAGATGGACAGCCCCTGTGTGTCTCCAGCCGCCACCCCTGGAGGAGTTTGGGAGGGGGCAGGCTGTGCTGTTTGCAGGAAGGGGCAGTGGAGGAGCTTAAGCCAGGAGCTCAGGCACTCTCTGGGCTTAATCCTGAACAGCCTCCTGGAGTTCCCCTGCAGTGAACAACAAGAGAGTAATTCCCAGCTAGCAGTCTCACTAGACAGAGATGGAGCTGTTATTTTCTTTCCCCTTGGCTGCTGGGGACTCTGAAGGATGGTGGAAGGTTGTGATTCGCATGAGGTGAGCCTTACCCGCAGCTGTAACCCATCCATGGCTGCTCAGGAGCCTCTTCTCATCCCCTGTGCTGCTGGTCTCCTCTCCCCCCCAAAAAAAAGAAAAAAGAAAAGGCTTATAAAAACCTGTGATGAAGAGAAAGAAAAAAAATAGTGCAGGAAAAACAAATAATCAGAGCACACAGAAGGAAGCTCAGAATAACAAATTACAGCCAAGATAAGCAGAGCAGCAGGGAGGGACTGGTTTTGGTTAGGGAGATAAACCACAGTGACCACATAAGTCCCCAGTAACCCCTTCCCTCTCTCTACCTTTGTTTTGGCAACACATGTTTACTGCAAGGGCTGGACTTAAGCTCTGGGACTCATTAAGGCCCATGGTCATCCTCACCCCACCTCCCAGCACAAGGAACCGGAGCTTCGAGAACCTCAGGGCTGACGCATTTCTATTGTGCTTGCTCTGCAGGGTCCTTCCAGCTCAATCCCTGCCTTCTCAGCCTTGCTCTCTCTATACAACCAACACCACCCTTCTTAGTCTTGGGAATCACAGATATAGTCAAGAAACTGTACAACAGATTGGGAAGTGCCAAGGTAATGGCGTGGTTGCCACCTCTCCCATAAAGCCTCCCTCCTGTCTTGCTACCTGGCAGTGGCAGTTCAATAAAGCCCCCCTCCCCTCCAGTATCAGCTCTTACCAGCCTTGCTGCTACCCTTCGGCTGCCAGTGCCGATGAATTTGGGGCTGTCCTGGAGCTGCAGATGTTAAGAGCATCTGAAGCACTAATCCCAACAGTCAGCCTCTCTGAGCATAGATTAATCAGCCATGCCTCACCCCTCCTCAAGCAATACAGCATCTGTCCAGGGATGCAGCCAAAAGGGAATATTGCTGGTGATTTCACAGCCCAAACAATACAGCAGGGTGGAATATTAGTAATGAACTGTCATTATCATGTAAAGTTCATTATAAATACTCTCCAAAGAGGAGGGCATGGTCATGCCCCCAGTTATGCACTAAATCCATGCAAGAAATAACCACAGGTGTCCTGCCACGCTGTTACCTTCTTCAGATGTTCACAGGTAAGGTCAATGCCATCTCTTCATTTTGGTATCTGCAGTAGTGGGCCAGGTTCTGACAGTGCTCAAAATACTGAAGTGGAGCGTGTGCACAATGTGCCTGTGCCCCAGAGTTGTACCCAAATTTTGCTGAACAGGGCTGCAGGTGACCTACTTACTAACTGGAGCAGATCAAGCTCCTCACAGTTTTGTTGATCCTCATTTCTGGGAACTCCTGTTTCTTCTGTCCCTGCTACCAGGCTCACCAGACTTTCTTTACAGTCTGTGCGGTGATCCTCCCTCAAATCCAAAGAGTGGTAGGTAGCTCATGCTCTTTACATATTACATATTGTCATCCCATTCCTTCTTCATTTTCACTCAATTTCTGCAGAGTTCATTAAAAAAATTAGATTTTTCAGTCTCCAACTTAGTGTGATTTGCAGCAATTCACTCACTGTCCTGTATTTCTTGACCTTCTCTCCGAAAGCTGTTGGCTCTGTGCTTCCCCTCCAAAAAGGACCTGTGTACCTATAACTATGATGGAGTCTCAGTCTTTTCTTGCCCAGCAGTGTTTCATAAGTTTCACTTTCATGTTTTTCAGTCCCTCCTTGCAAAGAAATCACCCTCCCCTGGCTCAGAGAAGGGTCCCATCTCAGAGAAACCTCAAAAATGTGGCGGAAGTGAGGGTAAGAAGACCTCATGCCCACTCTGTCCTGAGCAGGTTTCCAGGGCAGTCGCTCCCTCCTGGGCTGCTCTTACAGCATCCCTGTGACCCAGAGGGACACAACAAGGAAGGTGAAGGGCAACTGTCCTCCCTGCTGCCTAATCAAACATATAATGCACAGAAGTGGCTGCACACAAAAGATTTCATAGTTTTAACACTAGTTACATCAAAGCAACACAGCCCCAGGCTGGGCAGATCAATCCATGACATAGCTTTGACCTGGCAGCATCCAGCAGGATAGGGAATGACCAAAACAGACACTTGTCTGAGGGGTTTTTAGGCTTCGCTACCCCCTCAGCTGCAGATTGATGCAAAGACCTGTGTGTGTCCCACGCCACCCCGCAGACAGCCTGGCTCCACCCTGTCCATTTCCAGCTCGTTAGGAGCCAGCCATGCAACACCACAATCACGCTGCACAGGGCGGGCTGTTCCTGGAGCAGTGAGACAGAGCACCTGGCAGGCTCTCCGCAGATAGATTAGTTGGCCAGCCCTGCCCTGAAACGGGCTTTGGAACCAACCGGGCTAATGAAAGGTCATTGGAAAACAGCAACAAGCGATATCAGCTCCACATAGAACCCCTTCCCACCTGCAGCATCCTACTGGGCACCCCATGCATTTCAGTCTTCCAGAATCTCATTCTTCTCCTCCTTGAGTTCCTCTCCCATCTCCATTTCCCTGTCTGAACTGGCGGGTTACAGCTTGCCATACTCCGCAGGCTGCACACAGAAAGGGTTTGGTGTAGGGGGCTGCAGACATGGGAAGAGGTTCGAGGCTGCCTTGTGCTGGTTCCACCCAGCTCCATAATGGACCCACCACAGGCCAAGGCTGGAGATGCCCCTGTAAAAACATGTTTAAGAAAGGGCAGAAAATGCCAGATGGAAGGAGGAGGAGGGAATGAAGTGAGATACAAGAGAAGAACAGCAAGGTCAGAGGAGGAGGTGCTCCATGATGGTGCAGATATTCCCTGCAGCACATGGGGGACTCACACCAGAGCAGATATTCCCTGCGACCTGTGCAAGGGACCACGCTGGCACAGGTGTTCACACAGCGACCCATGGGGGAACCACTCCAGGGCAGACGGATGTTCCTGCAGAAAACGCAGCTCACGAAGGACTCAGACAGGAGGAGATTTTCCGAAATGACTGCAGCCCGTGGAGATCCCGTGCTGGAGCACAGCAAAGGTGAAGACAAGGGAGCGGCACAGACAAACCGCTTTGTAACCACCTTGACCCTGTCTCCAGCCCCCTCTGCACCGCTTTTTGAAAGGAGATTGGGTAGGGGAGTGTGGAGTGAAGGAGTGAAATTGAGTCTGGGACAGGAGGGGAGGAAAGGTGTTGGTATAATGCTCATATTTTTGTTTCCCACTACCCAAATTTGTAATTACATTGTATTTTCATGGGCACTAAATAAAGATATTCTACTTTTCCCCAAATTGTGTCTGTTTTGCCTGCATGAGCTTTATTGCTCCTGTTTATTTTTTTGTTTATTTTGGTTTGGTTTGGTTTTTTGTTTGTTTGTTTCTCTGTTTGTTTTGGGGTTTGTTTTTCTATTTTCTCCCCCTTTTCTGCTGAGGGAGGAGAATGAGCGGGCAGCTCAGCGGGGGTTTTGCTGTAGCCAAGGCTCACTCATCACGTGTGTGAAGAAAAGCTCTCCTGTATGACCTTTTCCTAGTGCTGTTCTGCAAGATCTCTTCCTTGAAGTGTATTCCTGTCATTTTCCTACCACAGGCAGGAAAAAAAGATGCACTTAGAGGTCTTCAGGAGGGTCTCAGCTGCTTCCCAGGCCACTGCTTCTGAGCAAACCCCTGTACAGAGGATTTGTCAAGGTTTGGTTTTGCTGGGTAGCAGGAGCTGTTGTGAATTATTGTGCTCTGGCTCCTGCACTGGGAGAAAACAAACAAACACCTTTGAGCTACAAAGTAAACAGGACTGGTGACTAAGCAGAGAATAATCCTGTCTCTGTGAAGTATGGCAGTGAAATGCACACAGAAGTTGGGGCTTGAACAGGCCCTATCCCACTGTGGGAATACCTTTTTCCTGCTCTATGTATCTGATAATTCAAAATCCACAGAAACTGTCTGGGTGAAATTTTACCCCAAATACTTGCACAATCTCGAATTAAACAGCCTGAGTGGATGAATCAGGTCCAGGTGTATGAGTAGCTTAAAGGGAAAGAAGGAATTAGAAAATGAATGGAGGCAGGCTCTCAAATGGATGGTCCAGGCACTTTCTGTCTGCTGGGGAGGGCAGTGGGCACGTTTCAGGGATGTGGGTCCAGCTGCACTATCATCTCGCTATTGGGCTGTCAGTCTTCTAGCAGGGACAAAGGAGAAGCTGCAGCAGGAAAAGCAATTGGCAGCTCTAATTGCCCTTCTCTCCACGCCAGCCTCTGAACCAGCATGGGGGTGAAGGGGGATTTTCCCCCTTCCACAGTCCCCCATTGCAAAGCTCAGCCAGGGACTTTGTTGTCCCCCTGGGTGTCCTTTGTGTCCTACTGGGCACCATTGTCAGCCTTTGTGTTCCATTACCAGCTGGTGCACTTTCTTGAAAGTTTTGCATAGTTGAAGTGAGATTTGGAAGTCAAAAGATGGAGCAGAGTGCCAGATGGGATCTGGCTGCACGCTCCTGTATCCAGGCATGCTAGCAGCAGTGCAGACCTGGATGATGATGGACGGGGTGGCCAGCATTGACGTTTGTTGGCATTACCCAAGTCAGGAATTTGCAAAGCAAGAGTCAGAAGCCTCAGAAGAGATATTCAGTATTGGAGACAACTGGGACACGTCATGGTCCCTGGACCCAGGGGTTTGTGAATTTACTGAAAAACTGTTCATCAACAGATTTGTGATAAAATCAAACAAAAGCCTTTAGAAATGGAGAATGCTGCTCCATGCTACAGTATGGGACATACTGCTCTATGTTCCAGGAGGATTTTTGTGCCCTGAGAGCATGAATGTCCTGGACCAGCCTCACCTTGAGCTTCCACCTACCTGCCCTGCCAATTGGCCCAAAGGGCTGCATTTAAGCTCAAGATCTGAGCCTTTAGTCCTTGCCTGAAGTATGTTGTAAGGCATAGCTCAGTGCAGTTGTACCCATGCTCATGCTTGGCCATGGACTCCACTGACCCTGACCCCGATGTGTGGATTGACCTGATGTGTGGTCAGTATTGAGACCAGTGTTATTTAACTTCTTTGTTGGCAACATGTACAGTGGGATGGAGTACACCCTCATAAAAATGTGCCAACAACAGCAAGCTGTGTGGTGTGGTGGAGACACTGGAGGGAGGGGACACCCATCCAGAGGGACCTTGACAGGCTTGAGATGTGAGCCTGTGAAGTTCAACAAGGCCGAGTGCAAGGTCCTGCATGTGGGTCAGGGTAATCCCAAGCACAAGTACAGTCTGGGCAGAGCATGGATTGACAGTAGCCTTACGGAGAAGGATTTGGGGGTGTTGGCTGATGAGAAGCTCAGCATGACCCATCAATGTGCACTTGCAGCCCAGAAAGCCAATTGTATCCTGGGCTGCACTCAAAGCAGCGTGACCAGCAGGTCAAGGGAGGCAATTCTACCCCTCTGCTCCACTCCGGTGAGACCTCACCCGCAGTGCTGCATCCAGCTCTGGGGCCCCAAACATAAGAAAAATATGAAACTGTTGGAGTAAGTCCAGAGGAGGCCACAAAGATGATCAGAGTGTTGGAGAAACTCTCATGTGAAGACAGACTGAGAGAGATGGGGGTGTTCAGCCTGGCGAAGGCTCTGGGCAGACCTTATAGCCACCTTCAAGTACCTAAAGGGTTAGGGGACCTACAAGAAAGCTGGAGAGGGACTTTTTACATGGGCATGTAGTAAATAGAACAAGGGGTGATGGCTTTAATTTGAAAGAGAGTAGATTTACGTTAGATATAAGGAAGAAATTCTTCACTATGGGTGGTGAGGCACTGGAAGAGGCTTCCCAGAGAAGTTTTGGATGCCCCATCCCTGGAGTGTTTAAGACCAGGTTGGACAGGGCTTTGATCAACCTGGTCTAGTGGAAGGTATCCCTGCCCAGGACAGGAGGATTGGATCTAGTTGATTTTTAAGGTCCCTTTCAACCCAAATCATTCTATGATTCTATGAAATTGGGCCTGTCCCATCAACACCAACCCCCTTATGATGGAGACTCTTGATTGAACCTGGCCACAATGTCTGGTGCTACCCTGCTCACCTCGCTCAGATATGGTGGAGCTGGGTCCTGGCTGGTGAGGTCCCTGCCCTGTTGGCTGTGTTACTGCCTTTGGCTCCTGAATCCCCATCCATTAGGAAGCAGACAATCTTCTTGCTCCCTGACAAGAGTAAACTCCTTTCAATGCATTTGATTCATTTAGTGTCTTTAAAGAAAATGGCTTATTTTTCTTTCTCAACTTGCCAACATGCCAATGTAAAAGTATCCTGCTCCTGGAACTGTACACAGACAGCAAATGTGCGTGTCCTAGATGTCACAACCTTGTTGAATCTCTGCAGGTCGTTAACACACGCGAGGTAATCCAGTCTTTCTGTGACTGAAAATCTACAGACTGCCTACTGTGTATTATGAGAGCTGTGATGGTTACCTCAATCTACAGGTCCTGGTGTCATGTGATTAGTATCCACCATTTCAATGAAAACCTCTATTTCTAACCCTCTGGTTACAACACAAAAATGCCATTCTAGAGGCTGTTTCTACAAAAGAAATGAAAAGCCAGAAACTGTCATCCAAAATGCCATTCATTTCTTTTATGTTTTAGATCTGCTGCTGATGAAATCGTTTTTTTAAACACTGTGAATTTCCCTCCACTTCCTGGAGCATAACTAAGGCAGCCTGGTGCATCCCGTTGTCTTCTCTAAAGCTTCACTGAGCTACACTGCGTTTAGACTTTATAGCTCCAGGGGTATTAAAAAGTTCAGCACTCCAAGCAGGGATCTTCAGCATGTCTGCTTCAGGGAGAATGTCATGCAACCAGAGGGACCACTGCTAGTATGGGATCTGCGGTGCAAAGCGTCTTTGCCCTGTTAACGGGACCCTGTGTGGGAGTGCGATGCCCAGAGGTGTTCACTCCGTGTGGCAGTGCCTGGGCAGCCCTCCCGGCTCTGCCATGGAGCAGCACAGCCCTGGTGTTTTGTGTTTCCTCTCTTTTTCCTGTGTCACAAAGCAAATGAAGACTTTCTCATCTCAGAAAGGGGATGATGAATGCGAATTCCCATCAGTGCTCTCACAATACAAACAAACAGAAAGGAAGAAAAATAGTAAAACTGAAAGCATGCTGGTTGCCTTATTTCATCCAGCTGCCTTGGGACTCAGAGAAACTGCTTGTCCCTGAGAATTAGGCCCAATGACATGCCACTGTGCAAGGATCTTCGCTATATACTGCAGATTTAGTTCAGTGGAGATGAACAGGAGGACCGTGGCATTTCTCTTGCTTCCGTTTTGCAGCACGGTGAGGCACCCTGTGCTGTGGAGGGATGCTGGGCTGCTGTGCGGGTGTGCAGCTCCTCCGTCCATTCAGCAGCCACATCCAGCCGGATTCGCTGCTGTCCCAGCTCCTCTCTGCTGCTGGGAAGACACAATGAAGAGACCAAAACACAGCACAAGTAGAAGAATCACGCTGTGAGGTAAGAATTCCTTCACACCCCGTGCCCCAGCTCTCACGTGTGCTCTCTCATGGCTTAAAGACATCTCTGTATGTTCTTGGCTCAGCAGGATGCTGGTCTTGACTTGGGCCACAGGCGGGGGTCTGAGCTCAGGGCAAAGAGCCCTGACCTGTGACAGGCTAGCAGAGCCCCTAAAGCTCTGAAAAAAACCCTCTTGTGCTGGGTCTGAAAGGGGCTTCCCTCAGTTCATGGAGCAGCAGTGAAGCTGCCGCCACCCCACGTCTGTGCAGGTCACAGCTGGATCCGGCTTTGGCTCCCTTTCTTCTTTCATATGTGTCTCAGAAGTCTGCAGGGAAGCTGGATTTTTACAGAGTCGTTTCAAAGCTCTCTCATTAACTGCTTGCCAGCAGCCAGTTCTCTGATAATGGGTATCGCCTGTGGAAATTGCAGCCCCATAGCAACAAGGAGTTTAATGGCTATTATTCCTAAATGAAGGACACAGCTTTAGTAATCCACCTCTTGCCTCTAGCAAAGTCCCTTAGAAATGATGATTTCCCTTTGCAGGTAAGACAGAAAAACACACACAATCACCAGTATGTTAAAAAGACCTGGCCTGGAAGTGCAATTTTTAACATTTTTAAACACTGCCTTTTGAAAATCGAAAGGTTCTAGTCTTTCTTACAAGAAGGAAACCTGATTTCAAGGGTAGGACTCATTTCATCTGACTTCCAACAGAGGTTTTTGGGACCATGTTCCAGTTCTTGTCCACTTTCGAGTGGAAGAACTTTTTCTGTATGTCCCATTGTATGGCAACATGTGCCCATTGCTGCTGTACTTTCTCTGTACACCTGAATCTGGCTCTGTCCTTTCTTCAGGACCCTCTGTCCTTTCTTCCACTCCACTTCAGGCAGTGGAAGACGCTATTAAGTCCCCTCGGCCTCCTTTCCTTCTGTCAGACCAAACCCAGCTCTCAGCTCATATGTTCTGTGGTCCAGCTCAAACCACCCCAGTGACCCTCCTCTGGACTCATTACTGTTCATCAACAATTCTCTCATAGCAGGGTGTCCCAAAAGTGGACATTGTGCTCCAGATGTACTCTCACGAGTGTCGAGTAAATGGGAAGATCACTGCCTTTGATGCGCCAGCTGTGCTTGTGTTAGAACAGCCCAGGACTAAGTTAGCCTTCAAATGACAGAAAGACACATTCAAGGCAAGGGCAGAGAAAGCTGGAAAGATCATATACAGCTATTCTGTACCATCCTCATCCAGGCAGGCAGTGGGGGCAGGCAGTGTGCATGACAGTGACGAAGATGCTCCGAGGCCTCCTGAGGGTTCTGGGCCTCATCAGGTACTCAGGCTATTTTTCTGTCTTCAGTAAGTCCAAGCTGGCAGCTTCCCCCTTCACAAGACAGACACACAGACCATCCTCCCCTCCTGCAGGGATCTCTGGTGCAACTCTGTTCAACCTTGTCACCATGATCTCCATGCCACCCGTTCTCACATATAAATTCTCTTCCCCATTGATTTCTACCCATGCAGCAGATCAGTAAACCCTGACACAGCCAGGAGGGTTTTTATCTTCCTCAGACATGGTTAGACTGAGCTTGGTGAGACAAATACCCTGACTGGCTCCAGCCAGGATGAGTTAAACTATAGGTCATCCCAGATGTGGCCTCACCCTGCACATGCCCAGGACCACCCCATTAGTCTCCTTCCCTGCCTCTCCTGTGCCTCCTTCCCCCACTCTGTCACCAGTGGAGAGAGAAATCAGAACAGTTTGGAGCTACAGAGAGGGCTGGTGAAATGGGAATATCAGCTTGGCTGGGTAAAGAGAAAAGGCTTAGAAAGGCTACAGGGTGGGAAAGAGTTGGAAGCCTGATCCAAAGGTGTGCATGGATAAGCAGCAACCCTGAAGAGGGCTGAGAGAAGAGGACAGAGAAGATACTGGCCTGATGCAGTACCCAGGCTGCACTCTCTAACCAACCTTCTTCATCACCAGGGAAATCACAACACCCCAGCTTTATCCTTTCTCGCAAGTACAACCCCACCTGGTGAAAGCACTGTCATCCTGAAGGCTGACACTGACACAGCAGGGACTTGCACCTGTGAGTCTTGTGCATGTGTGACACCCTGTGCGGGACTGGGTGCGTGTGTGGCTGTGGGAGCAGCTGACGGTGGAAGCAGCATCGTGCAACACTTGTCCTGGAGCTCTGGCAGACAGGACAGGGTGCACAGCAACGGGACCTGTCCCCTGTGGCCACCTGCACTCACCGAGACCGATGGCACTGAAAGTTCTAAGAAAGATACAGCTTGGAGGCTTAGAAATAAGAAATTTCTAAGAGTTGTTTCTCTCTGCAGGTGGCTTTTGGAGCTCTCAAGATTGCATCACCTGCCTTTTTCCTGTTCCAACTGGGCTGCAACAGCTTTCCAAATTTTTTAATGGAAACAGCATTCCTCCCACAGTCATTATTGGACTTCAAGAGCTGGGAAACACTGAATATTATGAGAGTCATAATAACCTTTTAATATCCTTGAATATCCTCTGTAGAGTGGACACAAGGCTTGAGCTTTGTGTTTCCCTGAAGAGCCACCTAACCCAGACAGGCAATTCCTGATAGGTACCAGCATGAATCCAGGGAGGAGTTTCATAGCAGCTGTGCATCCCTTCTCAGCAGAGAGTTATTCTGTGACATTTGCAGGTTGGTTAAGCTGGTGTCTGAATGCCTCGGAGACTGACTTTCAAGCCAATTACATACCAGCATACAATTAACCACTACAGCCAATTTCCGTGGCTGTGCAAACCAAGTCACTGCAAGAGTTTATTCAAGACTTAAAATCACCACTTGAAAAGCTGCAGATCCAGTGGCAGCTAATGCAGGGTAGCTTCTCCTTCCCCACCCAAAGCAGGGTGGAGGGACTTGTGCAAGTGCTGCGGAAGGATGCGCAGGGCTCCCCAAAGCCTGGCTGGGCTCTCTGTGCTGGGGAGTGGCCTCCCCGGGCCTGGGCGCAGCTGGTGGTGGCCGCACTTGTGCAGCCCCAGCGTCCGGCAGGCACCCCATCCTCTGACAAGCAGCATACCCACTGCACAAAGCCTGACCAGGGGCAGAGCAGTGCTGCCAACAGCACCAGCTTGCTTGCTTGCACTGTTAATGCTCAGAAGAAGGTGTGGGCACCCCATCCCCAAAGAGGTGGCACTGAGATGCCTCACCTGCAGCCTGACCCTGGCTGCTGTGGGCTGAACCAGCAGCGACTCTCTCTGCCGTGTCTCTGGGTACTTTAAATAGGTCAGCAGCAGGTGACTGGATTAAATTACCCTTCATTTTTCAGTAAGGGAGCTGCAGACGGGGTCCTTCCCTGTGGCTATCAGCAGGGTTTTTCACTGACAATGTAATGGTTTTAATCCAGCAGTTTTTATTAACTCCTCACGTGCCATGTGCCCATGCCAGTTCAGCCTTGCCCTGAAGCACCAGCAGCCAGGTCAGGAGGGTTTTGTCACTGCTTGTAAAGGTGCATGAGGACACGTCTCAGACATTATTGTGGGCCACAGCAATACAAAACCATCACTGGGCAGCCAGTGTAAAGCCTTTCTCTTTCTCTCCCCTGACCCACTGCACAGACCAGCAGCTCGTGTGGAGGTCTATAACACTGAAATACCAGTTTAGGCTAGAAATCAAAATCTCCCCATTTCTGGAGGTAAACAGAGGACAACACTGGTCTTCATGTGTCACTTCCAGTAGACTTTCATTGTAGCAGAGAGCCAGTGGAGTCAACAGCAATGGGCATGATGACCATCAGGGTATGGACACTGTGGGGTCAACAGGACATCAGGAAGGCAGGGGTTGGGATTGACTGGTGGACAAGATTAGGTCTGATGGTGGGTGAACATGAGGACAGGGATACCTTACCGGGGAAAAAGAGCAGAATGAGATCTGAGAATGTATCTAGAGCTGCAGAAGGCTTGTTGTAGTCAAGTGCTCAATTAGCTGCATGGGGCAGAAAGACAGTTAATCATGATACTGTGAATCAAAGAGCACTGACATGTCTTTGTCCCCTATGTTCTGATGTTAAATCTGCCTTCTTATTTTCCCAGTCTCCACCAGACATCTAGGAGAAGCAGGGTTGACATATCACCTGAGATAGCCCTGCACAGTACTGCTGGAAACCGTCTCCATTTGACTGTGGTCACTTCTGCTCCTACAGGAGCTAATGCTCCAGTGGGAACCTTTTTCCTTTTCTTTCCCAATAGACCAGCTGACGATGACGGCTGAGAAGAATGAGGTCAACAAGGAAGACTCCATGTAGTTTCTTCCAGATATCCGCACCCGGTTGTTTTCACATGCCGTCATCCCCCAAAGCTGCTTTAGCAGGCAGCAGAGATCAAATCAGCAAACCCAAGGGAGCCCAGGGCACTATTACCATGTTTTAAGGCAGACATCTACAGCAGACATATGAATTGTGCATTACGACTGGCCATGGGATGGTCTCAAACTTAAAAATCTGTCTTAGCTGGTCCCAAGAAAAATTAAAGAGGGGCCTGTGGTTCTGCATGTCCCACAGTGCCTACAGGAGGGTGGGGGCTCTCCCTGAGGACAGCAGTAGTGACGCCTTGACATCAGCTCTGGTTCTCACCTTTGGATTTGCCAGTCAAAAGCAATGTAAGTGAAATTCCTGAGCAGGGGATCCAGTGTCTCATACTGCGCACTGTTGAGCGCTGTTGAGGCTGAAATTCATACAGCTCTCATGCATTTCTCCGTTTTAGCAGCGGACGGGTCTGCAAAAGTCTGAACATTGAATGGTAGGCCTTGACAAGTGCAGTCCATAAATGCTGAAAAACACATTCCCCCTCTGTAGTGAACATGTAGGGCTTCCAGAAGGCAGCAGCACGAGGGACCCTGGTTTATCAGGTGTGGCAAAGAGGCAGGAGACAGTCTCATGTTGGCAGATCTGCCAAGGAGAGTTTGGCATCAAAAAAATTGCATTCACCGTGTCAGAAGCTGTCCCAGGTAAGGTACGTGGAGACCCGAAGCAGGTATCCTTGCACGTGCACAGCCACGGGAGGCTGAGCTGACTGAAAGGCAACCAAAAAACACTGTCGGTGAAGACAAAGCCAAAGTAGTTGGCACATAATTGTGACCCTGGGGAAGAAGTGGTCTGTTCTGAACAGATCAGAATAGGCCCATTTCACCTGAAAACATTCAGAATGACAATGTTTGGGGCAGCAACTGGCAATTAGAAGGGTTAACTAACAATTTTGTCACCCTCCAGCACACAGTGCTGAATTATTGCTTTAACTGGACCCTCTTTACTTCAGAGAGGTGTGGGAGCACCTTCAACCATGACAGTTTATTTGAGACTGGAAGATATAAAACTGGGGTTTCCCAGGAGTATCTTGGTCTTTGAGTGTGTGCAGAGGCATGACCCTGTGTCCAGGGGATTTGCTCTGGACCCCACCTTGCACTCCCCGGGTAGCACCACGGCCTGTTGTGACCGCAGGAGTTAGCTTCTGACTGCTCTGAGACACAACCCTCTGGCCTTGCTCAATTCCCTGGTCTCAGAAGAAGCATCTGCATTTCACTCTTTGTGGCTGAGAACAAATAAGGTCCATAATGACTGTGCAGGGCTGGTGTAGCACAGCAGAGCTTGGACTGGAAACAGGAGCGGGCTGCCAGGGGCAGAGGAGGGACAGTGCTGGCAGCCCAGGTGTCCCCAGGGCCAGACCAGGCCATAAGAACAGCTGTGCTGGGACAGTCCACCAGTTATTTCTGAAACTGGGTCACTCTCAGATCCCAATAGTCAGGCCAGGGGGCAGAGACAAAAAGGCTGTATCAGGGACAGTTCAGACAGTCTAGTCCTACCACTTAAAAAGGGAGGTTTCCTCTCCTCTTGTTCCTCTTCCTGCCTCCCTGGTTCTTTCCTGACCCCAGTCCCTGTCCCCTTCCTTGCAGTAGCTCATGTGTGTGTCACTTTCTGTAAGGAGGTTCAACTCACAAACCTACTCTTGGATTGCCCAGCACCACTGAGGTGTCTGCTGAGCACCTCTGGAGGAGCAGAAGGTAAAGCAAGACCTCCCCCTTGTGCTGAGCTGTCACATCACCGCATCTTTTAAAACTGCATCCTTGGACAAATGTTGCTAATTTGAAATTATTAAAGGAATAGCCTTACAGAATCCAGAGAAGACAATTTCTTTTGCTTCAAGAGGTAGGACAAGCTTACTCGGGTCTTGTGACAGTATGACAGAGACACTGTGCCCGTTCTCCCAAGCTATGGGTGGGTTTTCCATGTTTTCTCATGGGCTGAGAGGATAACACAGTCCTTCAAGCTGGAAGGGACCTTAGGAAGTCATTTAATCCAACCTACTACTAAATGCAGGCTCAGCTCTGAGGTGACACTAGGTTACTTATGGTTTTTTCTTATAAGGTCTTGGTAACCCCCCAAACCTTCTGTTTTTCTGACAACTTATTTTGTATCTATATGGCACTTTTGAAGTTTCCTTATGGAAGATTAAATGCTGAAAGATATAACCAATGACTACTGTTTCCCATTGTCTTGGGTTTTAGGGCTATGACTTAAAATCTTATTAGCTTGCCCGGGTGATAACCTGTATGTGCAATTTAAACACTATAAACAGTGGCATCTCCTGGCTCTCAGCTGGGAAAAGATTGGACACCATAGTTTCATATGCAGCCCACTGAACACTAGTGAAACTGAGGCACAGCAGAGAGCACCCTGCTTCCACCTTGGCGTGGATGCAGTTCATCAGCCCCATGACACAGGGCTGTTTTTGACCAGTGCAGGAGACTTTCCTCCTCCCTATTGCCAGGGGATGGGTGCATTGCACATGCACTTACTAAAAATGGGGAAAGCCTTTGTGTAGCAGCTCTGCTCCAGGATGGTCAAGCAGCATGACTGAGACCTTGAGATATCTCCCACAGAAACCTGTGTGTGGAATTACTACCACTTATGAAACAGTCTTTGAGCTAGCCCCTAGCCTTCAGAGTATCGTTCTTTATTAATGAGATTATCCTGATTTATGACAAGTATGGTTCTTTCCATTTTGTTTATCATTTACCTTGCCGTTAGGCATTTACTCTGCCCATGGCATATGGGAAGGAAACAAGTCATGAACTTAGGTAAGCTGGAGATGGGAAGGTTGTCAATGAAGGAGAGCTTGGAAAACATTTAGAGTTTAAGTAGTAAAAAGCTGACAATCCTGTCAGCAGAGCTAGACCCTAGTCACTGTATGCCCTACGGACTAGATTCACATCCATGGAAGTCCCTTCCTGCTCTGTGCTCCCCTTCCACAGCCATGGAGGGTGTTTCCAGTACCAACCAGCTCTACACAATGCATTTTACATGTTAACCTTGTGCTGCTGCTCTGGAACCCGTGCCTCACACTGGCATCCCACGCAGCTCTGACGGATGACCAGGACAGCAGTCTGGCTGCAGCTGTAGGCTGTGGCTGGGTGGATGTTTCTGCTCCATTGTGCACGCCATCCCAAAGACTCAGGAGACAGGTCTTTGTTCCACCCCATGAGCAGCCGCTTCTGCCCTGGGGTAAGGGCAGATGATGCAGACTCTGTTGCGCAGGGGACATGGGTGGCACTTTCTGCAAGAGCAAGCACACTTGACAAGGCAATTTAACTGCCCTCTTTGTTTATTTGGTCTTCAGTGCCCCGTTCACTTCAAGTTCATGGGCTCCCATTGCTACCCTTCAGTCTGTCTTCAGATACCTGCTTAGGAGAAAAAAATACAGGAAAATGCTTGCCATGCCTCAGGAGAAGAGGCAACCAGCAGCAGCCTCTGATATGCTGCTGCAGGACCCAGGTTAGTTTGTCCTACATGTTGCAAGTCAAAGAACTTGGGTAATGCAACAGTATTTCTCTAATACTTAATGCAGCTTCTGGCAGCTGTTTTACATGGGACAGGTGAAAGTGTAAGACAGTTAATACAATAAATTTCTAAGGTCACAGTGTGGTGCTGTGCTCCTCTGCAACCTGTCAGAAGGTCCCACTGATCGGGCTGGACTGTCCTTGCACCCACTACCTTTGCAGGGCTGTCCCTGCTCTGCAAAGACAGTCGTGGTGTTGATACCACATCCAAACCTACAGAAACAGCCTATGGAGTGTTAAGTTTAAGCCTTAGTGAGACTTCTAATAACATCTTTTGCTTCATCTGTGTAACATGGAAATAGTTAACTTAAAACTGACTACATTAAACTATTTATCATTTGTATATGATTAAAATACTAATCACCAAGCAAACTGGGTACAGAGAAAACAGGAGCCCAGTCATAGGCTCGATATGTATAGCAAAGTGGCTTTAGCTCTTCTTCAGCCATAGTGGCTGGGTCTTCACAGGTTTTCTGACAGCCCTGTAGAAAGCTTAGAGCTGGAACTTACTACAGAGTCTGGCCTGGAATCATAGAATGATTTGAGTTGCGAGGGACCTTCAAAGATCATCTAGTCCAACGTCCCTGCTGTGAACAGGGACATGTTTCACTAGATCCCGTTGTTCAAAGCCCTGTCCAGCCTGAAAACCTCCATGGTTTGGGCGAACTGCTCTAGTGCCTCATATGTCATTTCCAGATTCTGGTTTTACTCTCTTGGCAGGATCAATACAGCTAACTGAGATCTGTGTCTCAGATCAGAGAGATCTTCAGTCAGCAGGTTACAAAATGAACAAAGCAGAATAATCTCAGGAGGTGAACTGAGTTCCCTTAGATTAAGGATGGGGGATGAAGGGGGAGGGAGGGGAAGAATACCATCCAAGAAGCCACCAGAGGAAAAAAGTTAAAGGATCTAAAAGAAGGCTATGTAATTCTGAACAAAACCAGTACACAGGAGGTGAGGTGAAAGAATGGCACCCTTTAAAATTAATTTGAAAATAGCTGATACATTAAGAACCCTCTGTCATATACCTGGACATATACCCAGTGGCATTGGATATGAACTCTGCTTCCACTATGCTCCTCCTAGGCACATGTAGGGCATATGTAGATATTCAAGGCCAGGGCAAGAGCAGCAAGGCTTGTGGTTCTTGATTTAGACACTCACATGCATTTCCAAAGATGGTGCAGATTTGCAAGTCATTTGGTCCCAGCCATGTGTGCACCACCAGGAGAACCTGGCTGACACCTGGCTGATCTCTCCACATTCTTGCCTATGTGCAGTGGTGAGCAACATAACGTCACAGAGGACTGTGATGCATGCTGGTGCTGCCCAATGCAGACATACACATAGACATGCCCATTGAAGCACAAAACCTCTGCAGAATCTGGGTTTATATCATTCGTTATTCCAGTCCTACTAAGATTTTGGTGTGATTAGGATTTTTAGGTCCGCTGGGATGTTTGAAAATGATTGTCTATTAGCCTGTGGGAGAGGAACACTATTGTGCTAAAACTTTGAGACCTGAGAATTTTACTTTCAAAACAGACATTGCCATATGCTGAAAGTACAATTTCCCTGTGGAAGTATTCCAATTCATAAATTCATAGGATAATTTGGCTTGGAAGGGACCTCAGAAGGTCTCTATTCCAACCTCCTGCTCAAACCAGGGTCAACTATGAGATCAGGTGGGGATTCTCGGCGCTCTTTCCAGACAGGTCTCAAAAACCTTCAAGGACAGAGACTGCAAAACCTCTCTGGACAGCCCCTTTCAATGCTCGATTCTACACACAAAACCAGATGCACATTATTCCTTTATCTGTGGACCTTTTAAATGTATGCCAATCTATTTAATAAGAAAATAGCACTAAAAATGTGCTTACTATTTCATAGGCAACAATAAATACTAGTTTCTGCCCTGTGCTACTTCCAGTCCCTTCTGCTATCTTAATAGACAAAATTCTACAGGTGAGCACCACAAGAGGTGAGGACAGGACGGTGAAAGAGATCAGGAGATGTTCAGATGGTTGCTCAGTTTTCAAAGCTGGCATTGATGCTGACAAGCAGATCTTCCTGGTGGAGCTACCGGTGTCCTTGGATGAGTAGTTTTACACACTCTAGCACTTTGGTCTCCCAGAACAATTAATACAAAGATGTTTCAACAAATCAGAAAGCAGAAAGAAATAACAACAGCAAACGAAACAACAACAACAAAAAAAACCAAACACAAACCACAAAAAAAAATCAAACAAAACCCCTACAACAAACAAACAAAACCCACCATAATAAACGGCACTACTCCAGTACAAGAAAGGGAGAGAACTCAGTCCTAGTCTTTGGATGTCACATGCAGGTACCATTGGTCTCAGGAAATGAGGATGAAGCCCATTGTGACAAGTAAATGTTTCATTCTGAGAGAATATTTAAAATAAGCGATCTGGAGAGAAATCCAAAGAATAAACAACTATTAACATTTTTTTTATGTGGGTGTGAGGAATGATGTTGACAAATTGAACAATTTAATCCTCAAATACAGAGTCTAAAATACAGGAGAACCGTGAATGTGAGGGTACATACACAGACACTTCTGAACTGGTCTTGGAGAAGTCAAAATGTTTCTGTTCACACAGTAGCAAAATCATTGGAAGAAGAAGGAGTTACAATGATCAGCAAATTCAGCTGTACATATCCCTCTCCTGACTTGTCCTCTGCCTTGTGCACTGGCTGTTCTTGTGCTGCCAGTCGACAAAGCGAGGATATGCTATTAATTCTGGAGTGAGAAAAGGGCAGCAGAAATGTAGCCCAGCCTGTCTGTGTAAACGCAGTCTATCAGCTCCTGTCCTAGGGGTGTGCATCCTTGCTATAATGTACTGCTACATTTATATCGTTGCTCACTTTTAAACTACTACTTAGTCATATACGGTCACTAAGGCAGAGAGACATCGGGTAACTTGCCAAGAGACTGATTGTAAGTGCTGATTTTCCTATAAATTCACATGAATTTGCATACATCTCCCTCTCAGTTTGTATTAATTCCATGTGATACATTTAAGAACAAGTCAAATATCTATTCTGAATGAGTCAAAATTTTCTACTTCTCTTACGCTTTCTCTTTTGCTGATACTGATTTTTCAGCTACTAGTTGGTTTACTTTCTTCCTTTTCCACCTCCCTTCCACTCCTACATACCATAGTGATCAATTCTTTCTTTACACTGTATGAATATTTCTGTCAAATCTTATTCTCAGTTGTTCATAAAGCAGGTATTATCCCAAACCATCGCATTGACTACCAAATTTACACAGCACTGATTGTTCACAGACTAGTTTCAATATGCTGTTCCATTTGTCATTTCATGTCCCATATTAAACAGGTCTCAAGTACATGTCTAACATTTGCTTGGTGAGAAGTTTCAAGTAAGAATTACACAAAAGCAAATACTGAAGAAAAACATTCCTAATAGGGATTTACTAGGCAGATGAGAAATCTATATGCAAGATCATAGGCTGAGAATGTCCCTTCTGCATGGACCAGTGTTGGTCTGGGGAAAAACAGCTGTTTTGGGAAACGGCTTTGGGGTCACTGTGGGACATGATCCAGCAAGAGCTAGAGTGCTATGGTGACATCATTTCCTAATGTCCTACCTGAAATTTTCTTGTCTGTGTGGGCCTTGTTTTATTGTCTGGTGTCACTAAGAAGTGTTTGGCTTCATTCTCATTGTAACTGCCCTTCAAGTGTTTGTGGCTGTGATTACAGCCCCTCAGCGTCCCCTTTGTCTGACAACACAAACCAGCTCCCTCTACCTGTCCTTAGATCCGTGGCCCCCAACATCTCAGCCACCCTCTGTCAGACCAAAAGGGGGGTGGTCAGTAGGTCAGAGAGGTTCTCCTGCCCCTCTGCTCTGCCCTGGGGAGACCACACCTGGAATCTTGTGTCCAGTTGTGGCCCCTCAGTTCCAGCAGGACAGGGAACTGCTGCAGAGAGTCCAGCGCAGCCACCAAGATGCTGCAGGGAGTGGAGCATCTCCCGTGTGAGGAAAGGCTGAGGGAGCTGGGGCTCTGGAGCTGGACAAGAGGAGTCCGAAGGGGGACTCATTCATGGGGATCAACATGGAAAGGGGGAGTGTCAGGAGGATGGAGCCAGGCTCTTCTGGTGACAACCAGTGACAGGACAAGGGAAAATGGGTTCAAACTGGAACACAAAAGGTTCCACTGAAAGATGAGAAGAAACTTGTTGGGGGTGAGGGTGTCAGAGCCTGGCCCAGGCTGCCCAGGGGGGTTGTGGAGTCTCCTTCTGTGCAGACATTCCAACCCGCCTGGACACCTTCCTGTGTAACCTCATCTGGGTGTTCCTGCTCCATGGGGGGATTGCACTGGATGAGCTTTCCAGGGCCCTTCCAATCCCTGACATTCTGGGATTCTGTGATTCTATGACCTCCAATGTTCTTTTTTTCATATGCTTCTTGTTCTGGGTGGAGGGAGGGGGCTTGGGAGATGGACAGACACAGAGTATTCCAGATGCCACAAAAGCAGCACTGACTGAAGTGCTGGTCACCGTCCTACTCCAGCCCAGCCTGTGGTTTCGCTCATTTGCCATGAGAGTGCACTGTTGACTCATGTTCAGTTGGTCCTCTCGGTCCTGCTCAGCGGGGCAGGTCGATCTCTGTCCAGCTCGCACTGGTGTCCGGGTTATCCCGCCCTGACACAGACCTTGGCTCTCCCAGCTGCTGAGATTCGTGGCGTTCCTTTTGGCCCAGGCCTGAAGTTTGTGGAGGTGCCTCTGAACTGAAGTTCTGCCATTCACGTGCCAGCTACTTTATCATATTTAGTTTTGTCCACAACCTTGGTGAGGGCGCATCTGAATTATCTCCCAGAAAGTATATGAAGATATTGAACTATATCAGTCTGCTGCTTGACACTGGGATACTTTGTTACTCAAAGTCAATCATACTTCAGTCTGTACGCACTGATTACTGCTCTTTGATATGGATGGACCTTTACTGCAGCCTTTAACTCAATATTTCTTTCGTTGTATTAGCTCAATGGTGTCTAGTCTTTCCTGAAACCAGTCTTCTATTCCATCACCTTCGTGCTACTGCCAGTGCCTCCCACCCCACTTCCTCCATTTACCACCTCAGGTAACTCCCCACCTGTGGACACACCTCTTGTCCTGACTCTGAATCTTCCTGCCCTGGGATCACTGCCTCATTGTCTGCGTCTCCGAGATCACTGCCTGTTGCTGTTATTTATCACTGTTTGTCTTGGCAGGAGATGGCTTGATAAGCACCCCCCACAGCCTTCCCTCCTATGAGCCCCCAGGTACAGTCAGGTTTGGTGAGATGTGTGCTGCCCAGCCATGTTCAGGGGTGCGTAGCTGAGGTTTGGGAAGCCTGAGAACTTTCCCATGCGGGTCTGTTTTCCCTGGCCAGGCATTATCCCAGTTACTTGCCATCTCAGCACAGGGTAGCGTTTCTTACATGGTGCCTATGCACGGATTCACACGCTTCGGGGAAAACGCAAGAGCCTTTGCAGAGGTATCTGTGCATGGTCTATTTAGCTAATCACGGCAAAAAATGAGAGGTAAAAATCTACTTCAGTAGCCAGGAAGGTATTATTTATAGTCAATGGGACAGAGGAAAAGAGACAGTGATATTCTCAGACTTTCTTCTTTATATAAGATTGTTGTCATGTTAAGAGATAATCTTCCCCTGCTTTTAAGGGGAATATATTTTCACAGGTGAAAATATGTTTATTTCTACATATACTCGCTATTAACTATGAAGCACATATCTAATTAAATACCTAAGTTGCATAATTGAATGCTTAAGAAAGACCTAAAGATTACTGCACGCTTGGCATATAAATAAATGCCAACAGAAACAGATGTGGCCCCCTAAGACAAGATTTACTCTGCAGGGGACTTTGCCCAGGGCGTTCCGCAAATAGAGTCTTTTGGGGAGCTCAGATTCTACAAACAAGTTATTCCATTGCCACAGAGGGAAGATGGATTTGGGACGATCCTGAAGGATGAAAAGCTGGAAGAGGACGTGTTTAGCCAACCTCCATGAAGGACATTGAGCAAGTGTATTTTGTCTGTGATTAAAGAATGAGGAAGATATTCTTGAATTTAAAATTCATTACTCTCACCCTCTGTCTTATGGAGTATGATCCAAACAAGGGGAACAATGAGCTTTTACTGATAACGCTAGCAAAGCACATGTTACAGACAGGACATGATGTTCAGGAAGGCCAGCATCAGCCATCTGTGTGATGAAGAAATATCTTTGACTTTAGTTAAACCAATGAAAATGAGAAAGAAAAGCAGATAAATTTCTGTTAGCAGGTAAATACACCTATACTTAACTATGTAAGCTGTAACTAAACCAAATATTTAGCAGATGTTTACAGTTAGTTTTCCAAGCTATCTACCTTTTAACTAGCAGTTTCCTCAGCTAACAGTTTTTGAAACTCTAAGAAGATAAAGTGTAAATGTGATCTCTAGCTAAGAATAAAACATTATTCATAGCCCTACTCACCCCTCAAAATCTGTTTCTTCTTGTTTGGAATCAGACTTTTCTCATTTAGGTCAGTTCATAGCCTTTTTACCTGCTTCACCTTCAGAATTGCTCAGGTTATTAGCAATACGGTGTCTTCCCTTGTGCATCTCACAGCACGTAACATACCAACAAGGGTCAAACACTCTTGAAAGTGTGCAGGGAACGTGTTCAACTGTCATTGCTGGTTATGGCATGTGAGACGGAGAACCCAGCATGTCCTCTTTAAAGGAAAATTGTGTTTGTTTGCCTACTTTAAATGCGTCAGCAAACTGTCTTTGAAGGGTGTAATTTACTTAGTCTTTCAAAGGCCTTTGTCAAAGTTCCTCACTAAAGTCACAGAGAACCAAATGAAACTCAGTCGTACGATGAACTCCAGCCAGACAGGGGCTACAACCAGGGACTGGGACTCACATAGGAACCCACAAAACAAGAACCTGCTCTTCAAATTCAATGTTTTCTTCCAGATGCCACCATCCATAGTATCCATATTGCGTTTGCTCACAGAAGAATCATATGAGCTGCCTTCAGGTAAGCACAGGCTGATTAAAAGGACATGCCTGACAACAGTAAATGACAAAATTGATGCTTGCACAAAGGCCGATGGCTCAGGTGACTTGCCAGCAGACAGCCTGTGCTCTGGCAGCCATGTGCCACAATGTATGTGCCACTGCTCCTCCTGTTATTCCAACAAAGAGACCAGATCACAAGAGGCCCAAAACAAGGGAGCCCAGGCAACAGAATGCAATCTCGCTTAAGACTTGCAGAGGGTGAAGCAAGGAAAATGCTAAAGCAAAAGATCACATCACAATAAACACTGACTGCTTGGTCAAGACTACTGTCCAGAAAACCCTTTTTCTCACCAATGAAGAGCATCCAGGAAGGTACTGCAAGGACACAATAGCTGACACCCTTTGTCCACACAAGTGATCTTGTTGAGGCCACTTGGGCAAACATGCACTCTGGTTTGTAAGTATGTGTGTGAGAATGCAGGTGGGCAGAATCAGCTTCCTTGGACAGTCAAGTTAAATAAAATTCTTTTCCACTGCCTTACAATCTCTCATTGAGTTTTGGTGCACTCAAAACATACAGTCAGTGCTGAGCTCCTTCCCAGGCTCTGCATTATCATGTAGGACAGAGCCTTTCTTTGGCATTCCTGTGAAAGTATGATGCTCCTTGGGGCTAATTTGCATGGTTGAATTGAGATATTTTCTCCACAAAGGGCTCTGTCCCTCTTCCCCGAACCACAGGTTGCTTGTTCCAGCTTGCACAAAAATCTCAAGAAAGATTTATTTCTGCAGATGTTTTCTGTGAAAAGGCAAGAGGTGAACAGGCCCAGTGCCTCCCAAGGGATTAGAAAAAGGCCAGCCTGTCTATTCTGAAGATACCTGACAGCACAGGGTGAAGCACTAGGTCTGTGTGGAAAAAATAAAGCCTCTTGTTTCTGAACTCCCATTTGCCTTTCTCTGCCTGCAGACAGCAAGCATCTGATGGGAAAGATGAGAGTCAAGGACTTGGAGAGTGGGAAAGACAGAGGGCTTGGGCAGGGTTGGAGACACTGCCAAAAATCTGTTTCTCCAGGCAGCAGGAAGGGAGCAGTTTAGGCCTGAGTAAGACATATTTTTCCATGATAAGTTGGCAGATTGTCAGGGGGCCAAATACCATAAGTCACAGACCCAGTGGTATTTAACTGCATTTTCCCAAGTGCCTGCAGTGCTCACTTCCTCAGAGAGCCTGGTCTGCTCACCCCAAGTCAACAAACTCTACGGGTTTACAAGTGCCCTTACCACAAGCTGCACACACAGTGTCCATCGCTGGACAAGATCTGTTCTTGGGATTCCATGATTACTAACTGGGGCTGCAGGAGTTCACGTGACTACTCCATCTGCACCTTCGAGCAGAATGAATTTTGGACCCTTCCCTTCCCTTCCCTTCCCTTCCCTTCCCTTCCCTTCCCTTCCCTTCCCTTCCCTTCCCTTCCCTTCCCTTCCCTTCCCTTCCCTTCCCTTCCCTTCCCTTCCCTTCCCTTCCCTTCCCTTCCTTTCCCCTCTCCCTCCCCACGGTATCACTGGTTTACAGCATAATCCCAGAAGCCAGAACAAGGTACAGAGTGCCCTGTGAAAGAGAAGGAAGCTGCTGTCCAAAGCCCTAAACACACCCCTCATAGGGGACAGCAGTAATTAAAACAGCTGAGCCCCGGTTATCCTTTCAGACCTTTCACCACTAGTTGTGCAGAGGATGCAGAGCACTGAGGAACCGGAGGAGACAGTCAGAGACAATCATTTCAGTCCTGGCTGCACCCCTGTGCAGTGAACGTCCCCTTGAATATCACCCCTCATGCTTCTGCACAAAGATACACCTTTTCGTATTGCTGGGTGATGTTGTCTTTGGCATACAGTGATGGTTGACCATAGCTGGTCACTGGCTACTACCCCAGTTTACTGGGGAGCTAAGACTGATGTTTATCTTCATGTTGAGCTTCACCACCGATACGGGGAAGCACCAGCTGTACCCTGTCACGTGGAGATCGGTGCTTTTGTCTTGGCCTGAGGGATCTGGGAGCTGCATTTACAGGGCAGGTCAGAACACTCTGTTAAAGGCCACCTCAGCCTTTCCCACTGACATAGATGCTCTTTACTGTGAAACACTTAACTCTTGCCCAACACCGCAGACAAGATGATCCTGCAAGAGCCAGAGGAAGACAAAGAAAAAAAAAAGGTTCTAAATTAGTTTGTCTGAAGTTCCCATCACAAAATTCTTATCCTTCAATTCAGCAACAGTGAAGAAAAATAAAAACAACAAAATGAAACCAAAGAACAAGCAAACAAAAACCCCCAACCAAACCAAACCAAACCAAACCGAGCCAAACCGAACCGAACCAAACCAAATAAAAACAAAGCAACCAACCAAACAAACCCACAAAACAAAACAAAATAACAAACAATTCCCTCCACAGTAAAAACTGACATGGTGAGCTGCTGCAGCAGGGAGAACAAATCCCTTTAGGGTGCAATGAGAATGGTCAACAGATCAAAATTCAGTGATCACCAAAGATGAGGAAACTCATAACAATGACCTGCAATTCAGAACAGGGGTGCACATTACCACCTTGCCATCTCTACTGCAAGAGCGGGCTTAGAAGCAGAGAACAGAAAAATCATTCCTGCGTACAGGAATAAAGAGCTCCATGCTGAGAAAGGAGCTGCATTCATTTGCACCATGGCTTACCCCAAACGCTCCACTTGGACCAGCTGATTGCTCAGGTACAGCCTCTCTGCTTCTTAGCCAGCCCAGGGAAGCTGTTTGGAAACATTTGAATGTATTCGCAATTACTTTTCAAGTAAGTCATTGAAGACCCTAGTTCAGCTCAAAACCTGTGTGAATTTTCACATCACCACCAATGACATCGGCGCGGCTGCACTGATGTGCGCCCTCAGGGTCTCCACCATTTGGAACTCCTGACCACTTTCTGGTTCACTGTAGGGCTATACTGTCTTTCCCCAGGAACAGCTTTAGTCTGAGATACCCTTCCTCCTGTATAGACCCTTTTTAACCTTTGTTTAATCTCAAATACTCTTCCAGGCCTGACTCTGCTTCTTACACAAAGTCCATCTCACCCCAGTTGTATACCTGTCCTGTATGAACACTACAGAGCATATTCACCACAGAGCTCAGGAGTGCCTTACAGCTTAATAAAATCTGTCTCAGTCAAGGGAAGATTTAGACAGGAATCAGCTCGAACAGCAGGGAAAACTGTTCTTCCAAAGCACCTAACAAACTCATCAAGCCATTTCCCACAGGAAACCAGTTCCAAACGCATGTTTGTGGGCTAAGGTGAGGGTAGGCCAATTTGTTGGATAAATTGCACACTGTGGATAGTAGGATGATGTAATTCTGGGTTTTCTTCTTGTGACAGGCAAACTAAAGACCCAGGTTACCTTAGATCATATAAAATTATTTGTTAAGGAAATAAAATTTCATCCTGGCTTATTGAGTCCTGAACAGCATGGAAAAGGGGAAGGATTTGGTGTCCGACGTCTCAGAGCTGTGAGGAGCTAACGTATTTATAAGCACACTCTCTACAAGGTGCTCAGTAAGGATGTGTAAGGTACCTCACAAATAATTCAGTGTGTATACAGAGCCTAGTTCTGCCCAACACGTCCCTTTCACCCGAAAAGCACTGAAGACATTCAGGATGGAGGCGGTGGGGGAAGCGGTGGTCTCACAGGGAACATGACAGAGCTGAGAAGCAGAAATTTTGCCAGCACTGGACTTCAGCCCATGTCCTTTGGTAGTCTGCAAACAGACAATCAAAATCAGTGCTTACTGAAGCTCCAGTGCTTTCTGTGAGTGGAGAGGCAGCTGGACTGTCAGAGCACTCTGTGGTCCTTCACATGGCACAGTATAAAGATCCTGAGACCAGTACTTCTCATAAATGATTTACTGTTCTTTGGTGAAGCTCAGGACAGTACTGTATTTGCAACAGATAATTTCTTCGGTTTTTCTTCTACAAGAAGTAAACAGAATAGATTCTGTCCTGGTGAGACCACACCTGGAATATTGTGTCCAGCTGTGGCCCCTCAGTTCCAGCAGGACAGGGAACTGCTGCAGAGAGTCCAGCGCAGCCACCAAGATGCTGGAGGGAGTGGAGCATCTCCCGTGTGAGGAAAGGCTGAGGGAGCTGGGGCTCTGGAGCTGGACAAGAGGACACTGAGGGGGGACTCATTCCTGGGGATCAATATGGAAAGGGGGAGTGTCAGGAGGATGGAGCCAGGCTCTTCTGGTGACAACCAGTGACAGGACAAGGGGCAATGGGTGCAAACTGGAACACAGGAGGTTCCACTGAAAGATGAGAAGAAACTTGTTGGGGATGAGGGTGGCAGAGCCTGGCCCAGGCTGCCCAGGGGGTTGTGGAGTCTCCTTCTGTGCAGACATTCCAACCCGCCTGGACACCTTCCTGTGTAACCTCATCTGGGTGTTCCTGCTCCATGGGGGGATTGCACTGGATGAGCTTTCCAGGCCCTTCAACACCTGACACTCTGGGATTCTGGGATTCACTTTTTTCACTGATGAGTGGGGCTGGAACTCCAAATAAATAGTTAACAGTGCAATAAAGCGAACAAAAATGCAATAAACCTGTGGAGAGTGAGTTTCAGGAAAATAATTCCTTTCAGTTGGTTCATTCAACTAATGCTTGATTTGATGAACTTGCCATTAACTTCTCAGTGTAAATCTGTGGCTGGTTGTGTTAACTCCTTGGGACACGCAATTCACCATCTGAGTTTAAATCTCAGATCTGCCTCCCAAGTTGTGTGCAAGAAATAAAGTCAAACTTCACAGTACCTTGTTTCCAACCTTACTGTTCCTCGCATAATCAAACTGGAACTTAAAGTCAATGCTAGAGGCATTGACAATCAGGCACTTATCTCAATAAATTTCCTTTTTTGATTCCTGCTCCTGCTCTACCAGCGAAATCTTCTAAGCCTGCATTTCTCCAAAGTGCTTGCATGCATAGCCCCTGCTACACACTCTTCCTCTAGAGCTATACCTGAAGGCCTGGGGGCTTTCAGCCCAAAATGACTGAATAAGTCTTTTTACTGGATGGATGTACCTTACAGCCTCGGCTGTCAGTGCTCCTGCTCGCAGTCACTGGCACCAGCCTCCGCACAATGTGACATTTTAGCAGCTGAGTCACTAACAATGGCAGGGTCAGAAATGGTCACTGTAATTAAGGTCTTTATTTTCCAACACGTTTCACTGTCAGGCATGCTCCTGAACTTTTGAACTTATCTGTGATTGGGCTGGGACTCCTGAGGAAGCCTTTATTCTACATTTTTATCTGCTGTCATTTCCACTTGTCCACATCATCTTTGTGCTGGTAATGGATACCCAAACCCACAGTTCACAGCTTTGGGTGGTGAGATGGAAGCTCCGACCCGGATATCACACACAGATTCCTGGAGCTGACTCTAATTGGATTGCTGTGCCTGTGACTTCATATTACTGAGGTTACCCTCATGATACATCATCAGTCTATCACACTGTACTTCATCCATCGGTTTGAATGCCCCATCACACATGTGGTATCCCTGTACACACCGGATGTTTCTAAACACTTCTTTTCACTGCCGGTGACAAGGATGTTGCACTTCTGACTGAGTGCTGGCACAGCTTGCCAAGAGAGGCTGCGAAGTCTCCGTCCTTGGTGACACCCAAAAGTTACCTGCACATGGTCCTGGGCACCAGCTCTAGGTGATCCTGCTTTAGCAGGGAGGGTGGGTGTGGACCAAATGACCTCCAGAGGTCCCTTCCAGCCTCAGTCTGTGATTCTATGATTTTTATGGTGGGTTCACTGAAGATTTGCCACCCCAGCCCAGTGTACATATGTGCTAGTTGAGATTCACACCGGTAAGCCTGAATTGCCCAGTGCAACAGCACAAGCTGCAGAAGTCATCACCACAGGGTGCCTTTGATGCTGCAAGTTGTCATGGGTTCAAAAAGTAGTTAGATGGATTAATAAAAGCAAAAATATAATCAATATTTTTAAAATATCCGTAAGCTACAGATACTGAGAGAATATACTGAAGAAGTTTGAAAAGTAGATTTGTGCTGTTCTTGCATCCACCCTAAGTTATCCACTACTGGTCTTGGTGGGAGTTGTGTGGCCAGCTGGAGTGTTCCTGAAGGTCAGTGTGGCTCGAAGCCAGACTGAAAGGTATCTACATATATCATTCATATTAAAATTAAACTCCTAAGGAAAGGCTAGAAATAAGAGATTACCTTCCAAGTCAAGGCTCAAGTTCCAGCAGAGCTAGATGAAACCTGCAGGTTCTGTTGAGATTACCCAGCACTCCACTCCTTGCCAAGGGTCTCTTTTGGACACTTGTTCTTTGACCTGGTCTTATGCTTGGAGCACTGTTCAAGCAGGATGCTCTCAGTTCATATCATCTATGTTCTGGATCTTCTACTACCCACTCCCACTCTTTAAGCTCAGGTGCACAGAGCTGCATGCAACAAATAGACAAAAAACAGGAACTGAAGCCCTTATTGGAAAATAACCTCTGCTGATTCAAGGCTTAAAACAATGGTCAAGCTGTGCATTCCCTTCATTTCAGATCCAAAACAAGATGAAATCAAACAAATTTACATGATGGTTTAGAATAGAAAGAAATACAACCAGGCAGTGGCTCAGAGGACAAATCATCTGAATAGACAGTCAGACTGAGGCCCCATCCAAGTCTGCATGGCATCCTGGGGTTCGCCTATTTTGTTTCACGTAGAGTCCAGTGCAGATGACCTTCAGTCCAGCACTGAGGTGAAATCCATAGGTCCATGTGCCAGAAATGGCTTCAGCTATCCCTGATCCATACCAGGAGAGGTGGTGGCCTTCCCCCTGTGTGGGAGGTGCTTGTGGAGGTTGTCACAGGTCGTGCATTCCTGCAGTTTTCCCTGTGCTTCCCTCCCTGTTCTCAGTCCACTGCATACTCTTCTGTTGCCCTCTATCCCTGCTCATTTCACAGCTTTGTCTGTGCCTGGAGACAGGCCAGGCTCAGGAGCTCCATGGGACCACCTGAGTGAAAAGCAGTTTCAGCTGTGATGGTGGAGGTTGGAGGTGCCACTGGATCTACTGCTGGGCAGGGGTCATCAGCGTGGTTTTTGGAGCGAGGAGGTGCTTGTGCAGTCTGGGGGCCTGAGTCAGCAGTGGGAGGAAGGGGAGCAATGATGGGAAGTCATGAGTGGGGTGCGGTGAGGGACTGGGGTGTGCTGTGTGGGAATCGAGACGTGTCACTGCTCTCCAACCACTCCTTACTTGGGGACCTCCCCTACCTCCACCCCTGTAAAGCACACCCTGCCATCCAAACTAATCCTCATAAGGCTCACAGATCCCTCCTCTGCCTGAATAAGCTTCCTTTAGGATTGTGATGAGATTACTCTGTGGCTGCCACAAGGCTATCAGTTAATTTCGTATTGGGTTTGTGGAGCCTGTCTTGTCTGTCTAGCTGGTACCTTCTCTCTGAGTGCTGGTTTCCTGCACCATTAGCCACTAGCAGAATATGTGGTTAGTTTAGTCTTCAAAGGTTCATGAATTAGGACTCAAGCCAAGAAAAATGCTTTCTCAAATGGTCTTTGAGACATTTTGTCACGAAACCCTGGCGGGAAGGATTACATTTACTTTCTGGAAGTATTCCCACCTGACATGGAAGGGAAGCTGTCGCAAATTCCTGCTGTGATGTGTCAGAACAAAGAAGACTTCAGAGACTTTGCACATCTTCCCCAGCTCTGTGCCCAGAGCTTATTGGAATAGCATGACCTGATGTGTCATAGTCATAGAATCAAACTATCACAGAATTGCAGAATTGCAGACTGGTTGAGGTTGGTAGGGACTTCTAGAGGGCATCTTGCTCATCCCTCTGTTCAAGCAGGGTCACCATGGGTACCATGTCCAGATGACTTTTGAATATCTGCAAAGAGGGAGACTCCAGAACCTCTCTGGGCAAGGTGAGGTAACCCCCGCATAGAAAAAGTGTTTCCTTGTTTCAGTTTTTGCCCATTTCCTCTTGTTCTGGCACTGCGCAGCACTGAGAAGAACCTGTCTATGTCCTCTTTTCACCCTCCCTTTAAGTTTTTATATACACTGATAAGATCCCCTCTGAGAACCTTCTCTTCTCCAGGCTGAGCAGTCCCACCTCCCTCAGCCTTTCTTCACATGAGAGATGCTCTACTCCCTTTATCACTTTTGTGGCCCTTTATTGGATTCTCTCCATTATGTCCACATCTCTGTCGGGTCTGTCAGTGAGTAGAGAGGCTGAGCTGATGTGTGTTTCTGTCCTTTTGCTGCATGCAATGCAACCCGCGAGCCATGCATCTTGCTGTGTGCAGTGAATCCCGCAGGGCTCTTCAGATGAAACAGGAGCATTCCCAGCTGCTCCATCATTAGTGGAGGCTGACTGCAGCCTTGCAGAGTTAAGCAGCTCCTCTCTGCCTCTCATGCACACCAGTAATCCCCTCCTGCTTCCCGACCAGAAACATACGGTATGAAGAGGGGAGATGATTTCTGCAGCTCTCTGATGCTCATACACTGTGGTGTGCAGAGCAGCAGCTGCCACCCAGAAGCCTCTCCTCCCACCCATCCTCCCTGCTTGCTCCAGGCCTCTGGCTGGACTGAAACAGCTGGATTGCACACAGCCAGTGTCAGCAAAACCGTGTTTGGACCTGGCACCTTCATGTCATTTTGACAGAGACCGAGCATCGGTGAGATGAGTCCTGCTCTTCCCTTTCATCAAGACATCCATGCGTCGGGGCTGTTCCTCACCACTCAGGTTTTTCAAAGGCTCTACATCAAAGCCAACCCTTGGTTTCCTCTGCTTCTTTTATATACCCCACAATGGCCTTGTTAAATCACAGAAGCCTTTTCAGCTTGCTCGCTCTTTCCTTCCTTCCTTCCTTCCTTCCTTCCTTCCTTCCTTCCCTCCTTCCTTCCTTCCTTCCTTCCTTCCTTCCTTCCTTCCCTCTCTCTTTCTTTCTCTCTCTCTCTCTCTTTCTCTTTCTCTTTCTCTTTCTCTTTCTCTCTCTCTTTCTCTTTCTCTCTCTCTTTCTCTTTCTTTTTTTTAATAATATTTTCATTTTGGGAGAAATAGATATGGGAAAGTAGTTGCTGGGGGAAGGAAATTTCTTCCATAAAATTTCTTTAGTGTCTTGCTTATTAAAGCAATGGAAATGAAGCACCAATAAAATATCAAGCAGGACAAAATGCTTTCCTTTCTTTTTGTTTTAATGCAGCTTTGGAGTGTGCCTTTGATTTCTTTGAATTTCTCTCTGTCCTGCTACTAGCCTGCAACTTCCATCTTCGGATCTGTAGCTGGGGAACTGGCCAGAATTTCCCCAGTCACCCATGGAATATCCCTTTCATTTTTCGTACCTCGAACTCCCAGCTGACAAGCTCAGAGAAAACCGCTAAAACCAAGAATTTCCATATCTGTGCCAGGTTCTCTTGAGCCCAGAGGGACATGATGCAGTTCCAAGAAGGCCAAACTATCCTACAGCTCACACTTTTAGTGTAAAATATATGAGTAATTTAGCCCAAACCAGTCACATCAGGTTGTGTTAAGTCATCTGGGTGCCTGTCAGCTCCCACCTGCCCACAGCAACCCAGCCCAGGACACCTTCTGCAGGCCACCACTGCTTCCAGACAGCTCTCTTCTGGATTTGCCCTCCTTTAAGTTTTCTTCCTCCTGACATGAAACTAGAAGGTTTTTCCAGACTGCTACTACCAGTGCACCTTATACCACCTTATACCACCTTAAGTTTCCAGTCTAAACTTAGATGGCCTGCAAATTCATCCCTGTCTTTCCTTGAACCACCACTGTCTAATTGCTTAAAATACCTCTTACCCAGAGCAATACGAGTTCCCAAAAATATTAACAGATAGTGGTCCTATCTCCTCCAGATCATGATTTTGTTCTGGGTGAAGTATGTCTTCTAGTCTGTTCTTCTAAGGGTCAGTCCTTCTCCTGTGATAGCCCTCCTTGGGGATGTATGTTGGGTGGGACATGCGGCAGGTGTGCTGGTGCACCGGGTAGGTGTCCTCACCACACACACCAGTGCAGATTGAAAAGCCGTGTGTGGACATGCACCAGTGATAACTCTTCCCTCTGTGCCCCAAATGTCCCCAGCACGGACAGGACTGTGTTAGCAAGAGCACAGCTGGGGGGATGGGGGTTGTGCGCTATTCCTCTCTGATCAGGACTCTTGGGGCTCCATCTGGAAAACTGTGGGTGGTTTAGAAGCACTCTGGTACAAGGGAGATGCCTTCAGAGTCGAGTGTTAGGTCATTAAAATACCCAGGGATATTGACTGCATGATGTATGAGGGAATTGGGTCTGTTCGGCCTGGCTGTAGAAGGATCTATAGTAAAGTCATGGTCAAAAATCTCTGGCCCTGGGTATTTTCCAAACTTGGCTGGAAAAGGCCACAAGCAATCTGATTTGATGTTGAAATTAAGCCTGGGAAGGGATCAGGAGGATAGGCTAGGGATGCCCAGGGGGCTTTTCCACCTTTCTGGGACTCCATGAAAGTAACAGCCAAGGTGTAGGGCAGACTGCACTCACTAGCCCATGCAGATGCGACCTTCACAGCAATTCTTCATAGCTGTTGCCACTATGGTCATCACCCAGAGCATGCGTGACTGGAGCTGCGACGCTATATTGCTTGAGGGGTTTCCAGTTCATTACCTGCACACTTCCCTGAACTGGTAGGAAATCCTTCCTATTACACACTGTAAGGATTACACCTGTCTGTTTTGACCGGTTCTCATACCTGTTCAGCCAAATGAAAGTGCCACGTGGTCACCCTCTAGAGGCATGATTCCCATATTTCCTACAAGATCTGTTGTTTGTATTCCTCTTCTGAATAGCACCCAGTTGATCCTGCCAAGGTTGCCAATGCTATGCCAGCAAGAACTGCCATATCATGCAGAGACCACTCCTGTTTCTGCTTACACACCTTATCTCTGCCAGGGGCTCTGCCTGACTCCTTTTTTATTACCTGATAGAGGAGGCCATGTGGGGAAGAGCATCCATTTCTTCTTCTAGCTCCTATAGGCAAGCCTTTATAGAAATGTTGTCCTAGAGAAGAAGCAGATGGCGTGAAGAGCAAAAGTTGGAAGGTGAAACTACAAGAATTTACTGTATTTCTATGCCACATTAGCATTAGACAGCTATCTGTCAGATCAGTTTTTGGGCCTGCACCCATGAAGACAGCTGCTGGGAGTTTAGGGATGTGGAGTTATCAGGGCGGATGAGGTGAAGAGGATCCTCAGCAGAGTCTGTGTGAAGGGTCTGAGTTTAAAATCAGAAGTATCTCCAAAGTAGTGAAGCAGTGCTGGATGTAGAGTGATGAGAGCAGAACAGTGTCCAGAAGCTTGCAGAGGGTGGGGAGGGAGCTACTGACTTTCTGATCATCCTCCCAACACAAACTGCCTCCAGCATACTGGTGTTCTCATCTCAGGTACACAGCCTCTGAGTCTCCAAGTCCAGCCCCAGAGACTGGCCCAAATCCAGAATGGCTCTGTTTGCTCAAACATACCCTTGAGCAATCACTCAAATCTTGTCTTGGACTGGGATCAAGTACTGTGACAGTACATCCTAACCTTACATCTTATCATAGGTGAAACCGGTCCAGGCAGGAAAGATTTCTTAGCATTAACAATATGCTTCCCTTCCCCATTCAACCCCTAGAAGTCATAGAAGCTGACTTCTCCTGATAATCTTTTGGTATCAGAGAAGATTAATGTTCTCAGATGTATACAAAGTATTTAAAAAGTAATAAGCCGCTAGAGAAGGGTTCAGCAGTAATTCCCCAGCCCACCCAGACCTTCCCTTCTCCAGGTGAGAAGCAAAGCGCTGCTTCCCCAGTCCTACCTTTGGCTGTTGTGGTCCCGCCTTTCTTGCAATTTCAAGGCTGTCTTACCCTATGGGTGCAGCTCTCAGCATCCGTTCAATAGTCAGCAAGGCATTTCCTTAGGCTTAGGCTGAGCCCTGCAAGTGCTGAGTGCTGAGGTCCAGCTCCAGGTTGCCACACACAGCATGGAGCAAGGACAGGCAGTGTCCCATCCAGAGCCTCAGAGACAGTGAGGTGTAGGGGATGGGATTCACAGCAGCCACGTGAGTGTAGAGGTGCCACTGACATCCAGCAGTAGGCACAAACACGTGCCTGAAAGCCTTGCCTGCTTTTATGATATCTCTCTGAAACTAGAGCTCACAGACATCAGGCTCTTCTGCAGCTGGGGCTGTGGCTCAATAAGGTCTAGCTGGAGGTGGGTACAGCATCAGTGTTATGTAGAAAAGCCTGATGGGTAGAACACTCTCCTCTGAAAAGCCACCAACAAGACTGCTTGTGATCCCCAAATTGAGAGCTACCCTGGAGAGTGCTCCAGCTACTGAGGGTGCTTTGATGGGTGGTACGGATGTAGCCAACTGCTCTGCTGTGACAGTGGCCACAGCATTACCAGGAATGCAAATGCCACGGGTACAAAAGTAGAAGCAGCAAGATGTGGCCAGACTGTATAACCTTGCCTTTAGGGATTTCGTCCAGAAACTAGGAGAAACTGAGGTTCCTTTGCTGCCCACCGGTTGTCAGGTGTCAAATAAACAATGAGCAGAGTTAGAGACACAGGGACCAGAAGTCAGAACTAATCATGGGTCTGGCCAGCAGAACTCCCTTGTAACTGCTCTGCTGGCAGGTCGGGGAATTTGCAGTCCCACTATGCAGGATGAGCTACCACTGATACAGGAACACACTCCTGGGTAAAAGCCAGCATGGTTTGAAACCTTTCAGAAACAGAAAGAACAGGCAATAGCAGTGGGCTGGCAGAAGGATGGGGGGGAGGGGGCGCTGCCTGTGAGTGAAGCTCATGCATAATTCCCTTCTCCAAAGGTGGAAAACAGGCTTGAGCCTGGTCTCTCCCCTGCTGGTTAAGCAGAATCAGCCTCAGAGCAGAGATGCTCTCCTGCCCTGAGACATCGTCCTGGTGAGAACACTATCAAAAGCATGAGATTTTTTGCAGGGCTCAAATAGCATTTTCTGTCAAAAAGCTCTCCTTGATTATTTCCTTGCTAACTGAAAACCCTTGCAGAGGCCCAGACATCACAGGAGGAGAGGCGGAATGGTTGTGAGGACAGTGCAGGGCAGCCCCACCTCCTAGACCCTTAGCTTAAATTGTTCCTCTCCCAGCACCAGTCCTCTTTGCTAGCCAAAGCTACCACCGCGGCTCCGCATGGGCCAGAGCGTGTGTTCTCTATGGTGGCCATACCAAACACTTGCAAATTACCAAGCATTCTCTGTGTTCCACCCCCATTCCCTCACCACTTGCAGTTCCTTCTGCTGCCTCAGGCAGTGTGGACAACACTTGCAGTGTAGGCAGCACAGCGGTATTTTATGCTATTGTTCTGGTCGCAGTGACTCAGTTTCCCAATTTCTTGCATGCTGAAAAACAAATAGGATAAGATCCTTCTGCTTTAGAAGATGAAAAGAAGTGGTTGCTTCACACACAGGACTCAAAGTCCCCAAACAAACCAATATCAAAAATGGTGTTTCGCGTTGATACTGTGCTTCAAACCAGGGAACATAAATTGTTATAGATTCTGTGCAGTTTGCATCCTTTCTGTGGAGGCCTCCCATCTAACCGAGTATCAAATCAAGAGTAAAAAGGAGATAAGATGAGATCTTTCCAAGCATGCTGGAGGAAAGACAACATTTCTAACAGCTCAAACACTTCCTCTGTCCAGAATATCGCTGCCTTCCAGTTCGACTGTGTAAATCTCTGCACCTCACTCACTCTGTGACTGGCTTTTGAAACAGACCTCTGGAAATCTCCAGTTGGCTCGTTAGGCGAACCAAAATTACCCATAGGTAGGAGTGCTGGAGAGACATCTGACATGCTGGAATAGAGCAGAAGAAACCATGGTGCTGTCATTAATTGCTATTGTGAAAGGCTGGGGAAAAACTGGAAACAAGTTTATTCATGGTTGTCACTATATCTGCCTGACTAGACACCTCAACTGCTGTTAAACCTCATTTCTACCCCTATGGTGTTCTGTGGTGCTTCACTCTTGTGGGTGTAAGGAGCCGCGAACAGAATCTGTGTATGAAAATGCCATTCCCATAACCTGGCAGGAATGAGGGAACTGGGACAGTACAGACAACAGATCATCCAGTGGTGGAACAGAACGCAGGAGCAGAGGGAAAGACTGCCTAAGGCAAAGCCCCTTGGGAGAAATCTCTGGGGAGGAAGGCAAACCAAGAGACTGAGCCACTAAACTTAATGACTTAATGGGGGAAAAAAAGGAATAATTAGACATGAAATACGGAAAGCTCAAAGTTTTTGTAAGAAAAGCTACCCACAAGCAGCAGAGGGTTGGAAATTCAGAGAAGTCCTGTTATGTAGGGACAATATTTCACATATTCTCCTAATCACATCTGCCTGGCTCTTTCAGCAGGACCCCAGGCCAGAGCACTGAGAACTCGGCATTTCTCATTACAGAGGACACAGGCTGTTGCCCAGGTTTGGCTTTGCAGCTCGTTAGCCTGTAGGGAGAGAGGGAAGTGGAGGACAGACAGCAGTCAGGGAGGTGTGAGCCCCTCTCTTGGAGATGATATGATGTGCACACCCATGTGGGGAGGAATTACCTTGGCCCAATAAGTGCAAGGTGTTTTCACACTTGATGCGTTTCGCCAAGGTCTCCAGCAAAGGTGTCAAGGTGAATATCAAGCAGACCTGAGGAGCCCCAGGAACTGGGCTAAGGAGGCAGTTGCCATGGTAACAGAGTGGCTTATGGCAGATGATATTGAATGACATGTCACATTCATAAACTCACTGTGCTGAGGCCGTGTCTTGGAGGAGCCATTAAAGCAAAGCTCGGGTGCAGCTTGGGTGAGCGGGGCTGGGGCACCCTGTGCCCGGTGTGTGCACAGACACCTGGTGCATGGGCACCTGTTTCCTGCTGTGGGCACAGTGTGTTTGGGGGGTCCCTGCAGCCAGGAGGGACACACAAGGCTGTGCTGTTGCTGTCACTGGGTCTGGTTCCCTCTGGATGCACGTGACAGCTGGTGAGCTAGAAAGAGCATGGCCTGATGTTTTGTGCTTTGGCAGGGGCGTGCAGTTCTCACATATGAACACAAGTGATGTCCTGAGCTGCAACCAGAGCTCTGTTATCAAATCACTCTGTGCCTGGGGCAGGTCACAGCAGCAGCAGCTCGCCTTTCCCGTTTGATGCATTCAAACCAGGACAAAAACTGTGATGAAGTCACCAAAGTGTAGTGATCTGACCTTAAGGAGAAGTGACTTCTTTCAGGTTGGGGCAGAGCCCTTATGCTCATTTTGGGAATGGTGCCCAAATGTCAGGGATCCACATGATGGAGGACATGGACTTCTAATAATTGCCACGGACTTTGTCCCTTCACCATGGGAGACTTTGTACGATGCGAGGTCCCATTGAAGGA
Organism: Nesoenas mayeri; assembly: GCF_963082525.1. NCBI lineage: Eukaryota > Metazoa > Chordata > Aves > Columbiformes > Columbidae > Nesoenas > Nesoenas mayeri. The sequence continues at coordinate 7,181,439 of NC_137546.1, read as the reverse complement.
CCCTGCAGATGGTAAGGATCTAGTCCATTGGACCTGGCCCCAGATGTCATGGACAAGTCTACATCCCAGGCCAGGCTCTGGCCATTGCTGGAGCAGAGCAGCACATGTAGATGCACCAAATTCAGGTAAGAGTGCTGGTTTGAAGATGATAGAAGTGTTGCACAGGGGGAGCTCATATAGGAATTATGAAGTCCTCTGTTCTTTTGGTTCTCATGATCCTTCTTCAAATATGGAGTAGTTTCAGGGTTGGCCTTCATTTCCAAAAAGGAATGCCTCCAGTTCCATAGGACCTCACTTACTTGCAGGATTCAAGAAACACTGTCCAGCCTCAATCATTTCCCTCCCATACACTCAGTGGAAGCAAGTTTGAGCAAGACACATTATTTTAAAAATCTGTTTATTAATGACAAATTAAAGGCATTGCAATTTCCACCCTCTCTGTGTATCCAAGGCAAAAATAATGGAATTATTTTGCCTCAGCACTATTTTCAGATCAGATTTGTTAAGTCCCTTAGCAGAGGGTTTGACTCTTGTTCATTCACTAGCTTAGCAGAGCCCCAATTTACAGGGGTGACAGAGCAAATCCCTCACCTGTCTGAAGGGACTTGACCCACACAGCTACCGTGTGGGTCAGCACTGCAGCACTGCAGACTACTCATGGTTTTGAATAGAGCTACCTCTCAAATTGAAGTTGTTCCCCTTAGAGCATTGTGACAATGTGAGAAGGGGTTCTTCTTTTCTATGTCACTTTATCTATACAGTGTTGTATGTCAGTATTGTGTGTAAATAAATGGAAAGATTGAGCGCGACGTTCTCCCTCACCCTGGCAGCAGATAGCCTTTGGTGGGATACAGGTCCAGAGCCTGAGGCAGAAGATGGATATGAACCCAAGCATCCCACAGTGTTCACCATTGCTGTCTGAGCAGGGCTTTGGATGGCTTCTCTTTCCTGGTTTTGAGGGATGGAGCCTACGTCCGAGTAGAAAGAACCAGCTGAAGGAGGAGGGAAGTTTGTTGCTGACTGTGGTGGTGCTTATTCCTGGGCAGAGGTGGCAACAGAGCTCCTGAAGAGAAGAGAAAATTGCCTGAAAGTTGGCATTCTCTATTGTTATTCCACGTGGTATGGGGAGAGTTTGGGAAGTTCAAAAGGCAACAGATGGATCCAAACCACAATGTTATATTTTAAAAACATGTCATGACCTATCTCAAGATTAACCTTTAGGATAAGCCTTACTAAAGATAGCTTGGCAGTGGCATTTTTTTCTGTTAGCAGAGGGTGACACCTTAGTGTACTTATTATGTTTACGTTTCTCTTCTCCTGGAGGGATCAGGTTTTGAGTACCCTGAAGCCCACACCCCAGTATTGTTCACAGCACTTGCTGGACACAGCCAGTGATCTGGGGTCACTCTGTACTTCAGCAGCAGTACAGCCCTTAACAAGTGAGTAGCCACATGCCAGAGACAGAGAGTGTATGGCACGTATTCAAATTCCGGCTTCCCTAGGTCGAAGCTGGGACGTTGGTGCTTCTGGGCATTCTTCTGGCCTAAGCATATGTGTCCTGCTGTCACCCTATAGCACAAGACTGAGCCAAGACCATCTTACGTCTTTTCTTATCCAATAAATGTCAAATGTAAAGTTCCTAAGCAGTCAGAGAAGAACCCCAAGGCATAGTTTTTCCATCAGGTACCACACAGGAGACTCCCTACCTGCTTGTTCCACACACCTGTGGGTTTTATGCTCCTTTTCCAGTTTAAAAAATAGACACAGTGAGTCAGTGTGATAGGGGGATATATGTCTGTTCTCCCTTCCCTAAATAACTGCAGCTATTCCTACAGATCTCAGCTGGGATGTAGGACACAGCCCTTTGTTTCTTGGGCAGATGTTCTGATCACAGGATATGACACAGCCATGTTTTATAAGAAGACAGAGGTCTATGTCTAAATGTAGGAATAAGTTTCTTGCTCCAAATCCCGATTTCACAAGTTGCCAAAGTGCTGCTCTTGGATTTACACATGAGCTCATGTGGAGAAACTCCACACAACCTGTGTCGTTGATGTCTCCATTGTAGAATCGTGGACATTCCTGTGCTCAGCTTCATCATTATCATGAACCTTAGTCTCTGATCCTTTTTTTTCATGTTCACTCTAGCGTATGCAGATGTCTCAGATTCAGCATTACAAATTCCATTCCTGTTACTCCTAATTTTATAGCCACACACTATGAAGCTATAGTCCATCTTTAATTTAGGCAGAAGAACATTGTCTCAATGAGGGGAGAGTATGGAGTAAGAAGGAAACTGACCACTAATAACAGGGGAGAAGACACTTCTGCATTGATAGATGGTTCTAGTGCTAGCCAATATAAATAATTATAGATTGGACTTGGGAAAATCTGTGAATTGGGCTCAACCCAATGAACTCAAGAGAAGCTTTATGTTTCCCCGTGCTCACAAAACAGCACTGAGAAACCACACAAAGGAACTTATTTTTGTTTTCCAGTCTGATCCCAAATCACTGTTTTGAAAGACATAATCTCTTTCAATAAGTGTCTGTACTGGGTATTTGTGTCAAAGTTTTGGTAGCAAGGGGGAATGCAGAGATGGCCACTTTGGTGGACACAACAACAGCCCTGCTGTAGGCTAAAACTGAACCAATGAGATAAGTGTGTGGTGTCTCTGTGAAAACATATTTAATAAGGAGCAGAAAATATTGGGTGCAGAGGGCAGTGGAACAAAAAGTGTGAGGAACAACTGAAGGAATGTCAGGATCAGAGGAGGAGGCGCCCCATGGCAGAAGAGCAGCTCGCTGTGGAGGACCTGCCCTGGAGCACAGGAACGTCCCTGTCAGGACCTGCAACCTGTGGAGACCCACACTGCAGCAGAGGAAAGAGTGAGGAGAAGGGAGAGCTACATGTTTGACTGCAACCCCGTCCCTTGCTGCCTGCTTTGCCAGTGAAGGGTTTGGGTGTAGCCTTTGGTGGTAACCACAGGGGGAGGACAGGTGCTGGGAGTGAAGTTAACCCTTGGAAAGCAGGGAGGAAAGTTGTTTTCCATGTATGAATTAATATATTTCTTTTTCTTCCCAATACGTGAATCAGTAATGAAATATGTTTCTGTTATTTACCACTAAATTAATCTCCCTGAGTCTGTTTTGCCCGCAATGATGTTTGGTAAGTGATCTGCTACCTCCTGTCTTTGCCTCCGCTCACAGGTCTTCTCGTTCCTGATCTTCCAAACCTGCTGAAGGAGGAGCGGGCAGCTGGTAGGGGTCTGGCCGATAGCTGGGACCAACCCCCTGGTGTCCACTCTTTGTCAGCAGAGGTGTGAGTCTGCCTACATCAAAAACTTTTTGCCATACTCCCTTTTCCAAATGTTATATACCACTTTCTGCCAGCATCTGCTCATCACTGCATTATTTCCAGTTCAAGTTGTGTTTCACGCACAGCAGGTCTCAGCTGTAATACCAGGCTTGGCTTTAGATCTCTGGTCCTAGAGCTGAGCCACACATATGTCCAGCAGGAACTTCTACGCGTTCTTCATTAGAAAATTAGACTTAAAAATGTCAGATAGGTTTAAATCTAATCTTATTTAGATTTTAGTGATACAACATGCTGCAAATTTTTTACCACTCAGCTATTAATTCAAAATCGGTTCTCTGATAACTGTATTACATACACACAATTGGCTCTACTAACAAAAATGTTATTTCATAGACAATATAGTGTTCATTAGCCTGTTTTTCCCAAATATATAACAAAACATACACACATACAAAGATACTTCTTACATCATTATTTTCCAGTGAAGCAGTACCCATTTCATATCTTTGTCATTACTAGAATTTTGGTTTCTTATATTCTTGAAAAACTTCCTAACTCTATTGATTGCACCTGTAGATTTTTCTCTGCTGATCTTAATTGCCTTTATCAATTTTCTGTTCTCTTAAATGTCTCCTTTTCAGAGATTGTTGGGTGTTCTCGCTCTCTTATTTACAGCTTTTCATCTCTGAATAGTTCAGCCCTTCAGCTGGGAGGTCGGGAGCCGAGCAGCGGGAGCTACTGTTGCTGAAAAGAAAAGATGGGCCCTGAGGAAAGAGGAATGTGGGACAGACAGATGGGGCAAGACGAAGGGGGGTTGTTTGACTAGGATACCTTGAGGGTCTGGGAAGAGAAGAAATGGATGGGCGCCTAAGAGATGAGATTGCTCTTGGCAGCATCACAGCCTACAAACTGAAGAACTGCGACAAGTAGTTTAGAAATGTGGGCGATTGGTGGTCTCCCGTTGGTCTGCAGCTGTGCTCCAGAGTTATTCTGGCCATGCAGGAATCTCAGCAGTTTATGGTGCAAGTGACATGTTGCCACTTCACTGATCAAGGCAACACTGTCCAGCCGCGGGGCAGGAGGCAAGACACAGGAGAGACGTGGAGGGAGCGGAACAAGCTGCTCGGTCCTGGATACGCACATGGAGTGATAAAACCAGTGCTGAACACAGAGAAAGATGACAGGAAGAAAGAAAACGTAAAAATGAGAAATATCCAAAGATTAAAGAACATAAAGCGAAGGACAAGTGTCGTGATGTGGTATGATAGGGTCTAGGAGAAAGCACAGGCCCAGCAATACTCTCTTTTCCACTCCCCAAAACCAATTCAAATCAAGAATAATTAATATTTCCAGCTGATGGAAGAATGAGGTAAGGGACTGCTGTACAAACCCCTTGTCCCCACTTTCTGGAGCACATCTCCTCCTTTCTCTGCCCAACAGAGGAATGTTCTTGGGAGCCCAGTGAAGAACATGAAAAGACACAGCCCAGCGCCACAGGAGCCACTAGCATAACATTATGCAAAATGAAGAAGACATCCTTGCAGTCCCTAGAGCTCCAATCCACCATGTTTCCCTAGTGGAAGTTATGTTTTATGCTCTATGACCACTGGCTGTCTTCTCCCCTAACATGCTGAGTTCTCCTTCTGGTCCTGCTCCTCTCATCTACATAGCTCCCCTTCTTTGGTTGACCTGGCTGAGCTCTTTGGTGATGTCGCAACCATAATTTGATATAAAGGCAATATGCCCCTTACCCTTTTCCAACCACTGATTGCTGCCATATGTCCCTCTGCAATTTTCCTTACAAAAGATTATGAGAGGAAGACGAGCGTCTGTGCCTGACAGTGGTGGTGTCGGATCTAACAAAGCAGTCTGTTGTAGACAGGCACCCCTGTTATACAGTAAACTGAGCCTGAAACTGGAACGTGCAACCAAAAGCTGTAGGTTAGAAGTTGTTTTAGCTGAACACACTGGCCGCTGTGCTGGGTCCTGCACAGCTCCACGCACAGCAAGTTGTGCAAATAGTGCCTTAAGCTACTTTTTTAATGTTTGCAGACTGTTTGTGCACAGCTGTAAGTATGAAAGTATTTGAATGCAAAGGGAAAAGTATCATTTCATGTATGTAGGGTCTGGGTGCTTTACATACTACTCCAGTCTCCTTTCTCAAGTAGAGGAGGCACCATAAATTACAGAAGCCAACAAATGTACAGGATATTAAGCCTTCCAGATGAGAAAACTACACACAGAAACCACACCACATCCACTAACAGCTGGGTGTGCAGTGGGTTTGGTCTGCCTAAGCCCTGTGCATTTTGAGAAGTATGGCTAGGAAGAGACATCAGCTAACGAAGGCTGCAGCTGCACATCGGGAGGGCAAGAAGAACAGGGTCAGTCACCCAGTCTACAGGAAGAATAATACAAAAAGTAATTACACTTTGCAAGCAGAACCCCCTCTTTTTTTTAGGTTGGAGGATTGGGGGCTTTGTGGTGCTTGTTGGGGTATTTTGTCTGTTTGTTTGATTTTTGGTTGGTTGGTTGGTTTTGTTTTGTTTTCCAGAAAAGACCACAGCCTTGAAATAAATTGAAATAATTAAAAACAAAACTACGGAGCTGTTAGAGGAGTTAACTAACCAGGGCCAAAATGTATTTCTGCACAGGTTTTAAAGGAGCTCCTGAGGCTATTTTTCCAGTGTCTTCAGCAGAGTTTGCATCAGTCCTTATATCCATACTAACAGCAATTACCAAGATGATTAGAAAGTTGCCCATTGATGTCAGGAACACTAGTCCCAGGGAAACAGTCTAATTAAGAATCAAATAATACATCATTTAGATAAATGCAGTGTAGCATGATTGTGTCAAATCGTCACAACTTCAGAAGGGAAAAGTATGCGTTGTTAACCTGAAAACATTAACAAAATCAGAGAGCAAGGTGACCTAGCTGCATGTAATTTACTTGGATTTTTGAAACACTTTTTATAAGGTTCCTCACAAAAGGCTGTTAAGGCGAATAAATAGGTATAGTATAAAGGAAAATGATTCATGAGATTAATAACTGATTTTATTAAAAGATACAATACAAAGAAATGTAATAGAAGTTTTTTCACTAGAGTAGCAGAGGTAAGAAAAGGGGTTTCTCAGGCAGCCAGTAGGTTTTTTTAATAGGATTTAATTAAATATTAAAACTATGTTAATTATGTTGTCAGTGCAAAACATGCATTTAAAATATAGTAAATACCAGACCTTCATCTGTCTCTTGTGAGAGGGCTCTGAACTGTCGATAATTTTCAGATTGATTTTCTTGGTCCTTTTCCAGAAATACCCAAAGAAAATGCTCTTAAAAACAAACAAATAAACACCCAGATTTTATGTGAAAAAATAAAATAACAAGGAGAACATTTTTTTCCATTCTCACTTCCAGATCAAAAGACCTGCTGGACTATCTCTGATCCGGAAAAGCCATGGCAGTCACTATTTCTTGATGACTCCTTCTGTCTTCAAGATCACATGCCCGTCACACTGCCCGTGGTCTCTTGTGGTTCAGGCCGGTACCAATGATATAATATCACCTCCCTCCTTCTCACAGTTCCTGGAGGACTTCATGTCCAACCCCTCAGGAGGAAGGATGACTTGGAGAAGAAATGCTCCTTGGAGTCTGACATCTCACACACTGGAACAGAAGCGTATGAAGAAGTTAGTCACTGTTAGAGCATCCAAGGTGGAAGTGTGAGCTAAGGTCAGACAACGATGAGATGCTGATGATTTATATTGATTCTGAGGGTTTCACATGGGTATTGTGATGCATACATGGCCACCAGAGCCTGCAAAAATCTTCACAGCAGAGGTTCAAGTGTAACCACTTTGGTCTTACTGCCCTCTCTTAGCAAACCACCAGCATTGAGCGTGTGATAGGAAGACCATGTGGTCCAGTTCTGGACCCAAAACTGATCTGTGTGCACATATATGAGACATTGCTCCATATACTCACCAGAGCACTAAGGAATTGTCCCAATAGGTTGGAGGAACAACTGCTGGAGGCAGGACAGTGTCCTTGGTGGTGCCACTGGTGCAATAGTGACCCAGACCCTCAGGGAGGCAGTGACATTTGAGATATTTTTACAAACTATCTATGGAAGGTTCACTGAGGTTGTGTAGCACCTGTATGCAGGTAGAAACAGTTAGTGATGGTTTTGGGGAACGATAAGAGAGTTAATACACAGGCAGGGCTTGAGAAGGCAGCATGGTGAGCTCTCTGAGGCCTGTTGTTCCAGCTCCCGTAAGGATCAAAGTGCAGTCACAACAGCCAGAGGAAAATGTCATCTGCTGTCTACACCTGCCCTTGGCCTCGCTCTTGTCCCATGGCCTCTGCCCTTCCTCATGCACATCTTGCCAACTGAGCTCAGACATACCTAGTCCTCCTGCTTCATCCTCCTCTCCAAACTGCCAGCCTACTCATGATCACGGCCTTTCTAGCCCACTGAAAATTAAAAAAAAATCTGGTCTGTATTGTACTACATAAGGTTCCCATGAGAAAAGTAGTTGTCTTCTACCTCATGTACCTCTCCTCACAGTATCTGCTCCTCAAGCATACAGACAGTTCTGGTGGAAGTAGTCCTCTTATTCTGTTGCAAGATACTGTTGCCAGCTGAAGAGACCTGGCTAGCTGTGCGCTGCTAAAATGGTGAGGAAAGCAAAAATGAGATATATCTTCGGCAAGCTGAAGGTATCACATACCACAGGTTGGGCACTGGTGTAGTTGTTACGTACTTTGTGGCACAAGAGTCACCCAAAATGTCTAGGTATATTTGAGTACCCGCTAATGTAAATGCGTACCAGGAATCTGGTGGAGAAGATCCCACTGGGCAAGATTTAGTTACATAAAATGGCCCAGGGTGACTAACCTGGGACAGTGTCAGGGACAGCAAGGATTTCACATCTTCTGAGTGGCCTCCATGAACCGTGCAGCTTGTTTTCCAGTCTTTTCAAATTTCAAGCAAAAGACAGCTCAGATTTTTTTTAATTGAGTACCACTAATCTTGTGTTCAGTATGGCAAAGGTTCCTATGGGGAAACAGAGCACAATTACAAAGTTCACGTCATAAGAGGATGACTTAGCAACTTGACCACATCTCATGTAGCTCCGTGATTTCATGCTTTAGGAAAGCTGAAAGACACACACACAAAATATCCTCAGTATTGCAATTTCATGCAGTTCACTTGAGCTCACAATGCAGAACATTGGGAAAAGAGGAAAGGAGACATTTGTAACTGCACTCTAGAGACTTGTGAAGAAAAGCAGGATTCACTGAGGAGCTTGTACACAAGTGTTTCCTTTACCTTCACTAGAGATGGGGAGATATTTAAGTACAGCATCTTTTATGGCAGATGATGAAAAACAAATGTGACTTGATTTATTTAATGTGTCCCTTTCAGAAAGGCATAGTGAAACTTACTGAATTCTTGGAAAACAAAACAAAACAAACAAACACCCAACTACCAACCAACAAAAACATATATGAGAAATGCTTCAGTAGAAATGTTAAATGGTATAAATATGGAGGCCCCTGTCTTCTTCTTGAAGGTTATCAGCACTGTAATAACCATTACCAGGTGTCACAGTTATTTCCTGAGATAGGAATAATGCAACACGGTCAATCTATTGCAGGTGATTTCATATAATAATAATATAAAAATTTAAGCTTGGAAAGGCTCTCTCGAGATCTCTTTATCATCCCCATACTCAAGCAAGTCTGTCTTTAAAGACCCATCATACTGCTCAGGGACTTGTTCAGTCAAGTTTTGAACACCGCAGTGATGGAGGTCCCATGGCCTCACTGAGCCACTGGGCTGCTGTCTGGCCAGAGCTGGCTTCCCATTTGGTCCTGGAGGGTGGATACAACAAGGGTTTGAGAAAACAGAAGCTTGTATGACTGCATGAAGTACCTCAAGTTCCTGCTCCTTTGCAATGGAGATTTTACTTCTCATGTCTGAAATGCCTTGGCAGCCTGGCGCAGAGCATAACTCATACTAGATACATCACAACACTAGATTACAAAGAGGACAGACTAGGAACTTACTCAGATGCCCTCAGAGGAAGTAATGCAATTGCAGAACCAATTCCAAACTGAGCTTAAATTGAGAGGAAACCCAAAGAACAGAGTGATATGGAAGTGAATAATGAACGAATGTGTCCTGCTTCATCACTGCATTAGCCCCTGCTTTTCTCACATACAGTAAATGTTCTGCTCTCATGGGATGGACAAAAGAGACGTACACACTGTGTCTCACGATGCTTGGACAGCCGGTAACTGCACAGCATTATGGGGCTACGTCCTGTGAAAAGATGAAATGTCTCAGTACTTTCTGCACAGGGCGATGGATGCCTGCCATCTTGTTTTTAATCAAGAAACATGAAGGAGGGATTTTGCTAGATCACCATTGACAGTGAAGGAAGCCAGAGTTGACATATCAGACTGATTAAAAGGTTATTTTTCTCAGGGCATGGCTAATGATGCAGAGCTAGAGAAGTTTGACTATTATAATTATACTCACTATCGTTGTTATTTGTTTGTGGGATGGTAACGCCTCGGGGTCCCACCGGAGCCTGGAACCACGTTGTGCTGGATGCTGCACGGACACATATCAGAAGCAGTTTGGGAGGCAGTAATATAAACAGATGAGACAGAAAGTGGGAGGAGAAACAGAAGCACAGAGATAAGAAGAGCTTCCTGTAGATCATTCAGGGTATCAGCCGTGAGTTGAAGCCATCCAGCTCTCTGCTGCTCTGCCCACCCGGCTGGGGGAGTGAAGAACATCCCAGCTTTGAAAAAATGCTGTCTCTCCTTATTTTTTGGCCACAGCTCTGACATTTTAGGACTTAGAACTTTTTTCCTAGTTTCGACTAGAAAAGGTGAACATTTTTTATATCCATTCTACATCAAAATATCATTTTCATTGCCGCATTTCTTGTTCTTTGGCACTATTCACAGTGACTTCTAGCCTACACTGGGAGTAAAAATATAGCATACCATGAAACTGCAAAGATCACAGAAGACTTCAGTCTTTTGTAGAAAGCTGGGGAAACCCCTCCTCTGTTACAAGCAACAACGGTCAGAAAAGACAAAAAAAAATCTCTAATTTTGTATTATTTATAAAGCCAGACAATTGCAGTTTGGGACATGCAAGCTGCCTTTCAGAGAGGATGGATGAATCCCTGAAAGGTAAATGGGCAGGACGAGATCTCGTCATTTCAGATGGTGACCAGCTGTATGGACTGAGAAGATATTGGACTACCAGCATAAAAGACAATGCCAAGGAACTAACCCAATATCTGTTAAAAGTGACAGAGACCTGACACTCAGTGACAATGTGAGAAAGACCAAACCCTCAAGCAAACTTTGAAACGCACACGCATCACTGTAACAGACAGTTATGGCACTTGAAAAGGTGAAACGGAGGCATCAAAGTCCCATGAGAAACCTCAGGGACGCTGGAAGCCAGCGCAGATGGAACGAGGTGGTGCTTTGTGTCAGGAAGAAGCAGAGGGCAGAGAAGTTAAATGTTGTGGCAGGGGCAGAAGAATGTTGTTGGTGCAAACCCTTTCCAGGAGGGGTGGCTGCGGGAAACCTCACCAGCCTCCTCTGTGCCCCCAGCTCCAGCCCCATCGAGATCAGTCTCTGTATAGTTATGAAATGTATAAACATTAAGGAGAATTATGGGAGACTTTAATGTCTCAAAAATTGATTGAAAGATAATTACTGCTTATATTGACTCAGATATTTTAGGTGATGAATGTCTTTGCAAAAGTAAGTATAAGACCATTTTAGACCTAACTCCTGTATGGGTTTAAATGTAATAAAATTTGAATAAAGTGCGATCGTGAGCTGACTTTTCTCACTTTACATTTCAAAATGGACAAAAGTAGGTCTAGAATGAAAGTTCAGAAGCTTAGAAAGGCAAACTTTGAAATCTAAGAAAATGAATTATTGAGCCTGACTAAGCAGCTCTGGGATCTGTGTGCAGAGAAGGCATAGGTACTTAAAATTCAAAATTCAAAAGGGAGAGAAAGCAGTAAGGCGGCACATGTTTGAGAGGTTATAAACTGCAAAAAGAAAGTAAGAATGACTGAAAACCTACCTCACATAGGAAATTAAAATTAATAACAGTAAATGGTGCTTAAGCCACAGAAACCAAGGGGAACAAAGAGGAAATTAGGATAGTTGCATGCTTGAGGCAAAAATAGATCAAAAGTTACTTATGGCTAAGTCTGAAAATCTTATTTTCTGCAGTTAGCAGCAGCAACAATATGATAACAAGGGCATTAACTTGCAGTGTAAAGAGGGTAAGGCACTAGGCACAACATCATCTGAGGAAAAACCACTATCTAGCCTGATTCAAGTGAAAAATGAAAAGCTGTTCTTGCTAGACCACTAGGGTGTGATGACAAATCAAGAGGGATGATGTAAAACAATTATGCAAATCGAGGATAGTCCCCAGAACGGGGGCGGTAACAAATATAATACTTCTGTCCAGAAGAGAGTGAAGAATGACTCAGACAAGTGTAGGCCTGTTACTTTGACATCAAAATTTTGGAACAAGAATACATAGATCCAGGGAAGTAAGAGGAAATGTATATATTACAAAATCATTTACTAAAGCTAAGTAATTTCAGGAGAATTTAGCAGCATTTCTTAGTAGGACCAGCGCTCCCTTGTACAAGACACATTACATGAACTAAATTGATCTCATTTTCCATGAGCTTCTAATAAATTAGCCATGGATTTGGGCTCTGGAGCTGCAAGTGAATAAAGGGAGTCTGCAGCTGTTTCCACTGGAGAGGTGAATACCAGAAAATGAGAGGTTACCCATGGTGGTGCTCAGAGAGAGCTCCGAAACCACTGCTGCAACAGAAGTGGAGACTCATGGAGAAACATAGGCTGGAAAGGACCTCCGGAGATCCAACCCCCTGCTCAGAGCAGAGCCAGTTTCAAAGTTAGAACGGTTCAGTAAGGCCATGGTGGCCGAAGACTAAAAGTAGGTATGAGCTTTGTGATTTGCAGGTGACACAAAACTGGGAAGTACTACCAAGCCTGAGAGAAGAGTTGGATAATGTTACTGTTTTAAATGGTTCAGATGAGGAGACATTTGATAACACAAAAGAGAGTCATGTCTACTCTGAGTACTAGTTTTTTCCACTATGAATACAGCCCTGACACTCATTTGAGACATATTGCAGAGTTCTGTGGTCTTCATACCTTTAGGACTAAATGTTCAAGTGACAGAAGAACTTTATTTCCTATGTAAATATCAAGGAGAAACAGGAACTGGGTAATTTGGGATCTATAATGATGGCCGCAGGTGGATCAAGAGCACGTTTGGTCTGGAAATTAGCAGAAACTTTCCATTTCAAAAGTAAAATGTAACGTGTATCAAGTCAGTATTCACCTAGAGACCCATGGCCAATTCATCACATCCCACACAAACAGAGGACAAGCTGTAACACTGGCAAACACGTTGGGGTCTGGAGTCACGGAGAAGTGTCTGACACTACCAGGACCTGCGGCTGGTCTGGCAGACAAGACTAGAATAATAACATCCCATTATTTGAGTACATGGATACCCTTGTGCCACAGTCTTCATTACTGCAGCCAAAACATCTTTTTAATTTCCTTGTTAGGGAACTTAGCATTAAATCTGAAATCACTGTGTATTGTGGAGTATAGATGGTTTGGTTGCCTCGTCAGTCTGTATCCTTGTGCTGGTGTGACTGAAAGTGAGTTAATTTTCTACATGCAGTTAGAAACCTTTATTTTTCATAGCTAACACTGTCATCGTTCAGATTTAGTTTGAGAACAAGAAGATAACACCCTGGGACAAATTAGTGTTTTTCTTCAAGTAGCTTTCCAGTGTCTTTGGGTTGGAACAAAGAGAAAGTAAGAACTTGCTGTTATCTCAGTTGTTGACGGGAGCCAAGGTCTTTCTGAGCTCTGGCTGCAGGTGTGAGTCAGCTGGGTAGTGGGGCATCCGTGGGGCAGATCTTGACTGACATCCAGGCTGGCCAATGAGAATATTCCACGTCATTATCATCATGCTTCATATTTAAGGAGGGTCAGATTTTCTGGCTTGGAAGACAGAGGCAAAGACCATTCCAGTTCTGCTATGTTTTGATGGAATTCTGTTTGGGAGTTCTTTTAGTTTGGCCTTTTGCCATCCTGTCCCATCTGCATTGGAAGAAACATATCAGATGGATATGTCTGGAGCTGTCCAGAAAAACAGGATGTCTATCTTTTCTCAACAAAACTGTGCTTCTGAGACAACAAATTTCAGAGAGAATGGCAACAGTAAAGGTGATGTTGATGTCTGCTTCCCAGGCTCTATGCACCATCATGAGCCTGGGCAGGACTGCACCACATCTTCACTGTAGATTTAGTGTAAGTATCAAGCCTCAAATCTTTAAAAAACCAACCAAACAAAATATACACAGGGCACAGCAACAACATTTTTTTCTAACCAAACTTCATTTCATTAACAAATCTGTGAGCAGGGCTGATCTACCATGGGAGAATCCTGCTCACCTTTTGCTGTGCTGGTACTTGCTGTTGGGTCAGAACACACGGGAGGCGAAGGAGACTCGCAGCCAAGCCACAATAATTTCTGAGCACTGTCTGGAAAACGTTCTCTGCTGAATTTCCCTTCCTCATCTTTTCCTCAGGCAATCACCCACACCAGCTTTCGAGTGAGGGCTGAGTAATGTTCCACTGTTTAATGCCCACAACCAATACATTCAGTATTTCTTTCATCGCACAACTAAAAGCAAATTTGTTTCTGCAGTTTGCACATGATAATAATGTAAGTGGAAGAACGGAGAGGAACAGATGGATGGCAAAATGAAAATAATCCAGCAAATGCAGCAAGAGCAGAGGCATGTCTTCTCAGCAAAGCCATTCACAGCCACGAGCTCGCTTCTAACTAATAGAAATGTCTCTACCAAAGAAGCCCGTCCTGGTAGCTCATACCTGCACAGTCCCAATTGCAGCGGTGTGAAATAGCAGCACTGTACCGTCACTGCAAATGGCATCATGGAAAGCAATAAAAGAATAGTAACTAATGGGTATCTTAGAGAACAGTTAACTCTGAGGATTTTTTCCACACTACATACCCCAAAAAGATCATGGAGGTGATACTCATATAACTAAATGCATAGTCTTTTTTGGTTTAGTTGTTTGAAAGAGGCAAACAGGCTTTAACAGGCTCATTAACACAGCTAAGGGCAGGAAAGAAGAAACAGCTGCTAATGTTGGAACAGACAACATATCGCATCTTGACCTTCTTCCTGCCTTGGAAAAATCGCCACCCCGTCGTGCCATGGTGTGAATCAGCACCTTCCTCTGGAGCTCTCTGGTTATGATTCAGCAGTACTTGCAGAGCAGCAGCCAGTCCACACTGGACTAATTAATTTTTCCTGCCTGAGTAATTACAGTCCAGAGGTGACCATGAAAGCCAAGCAAATCAATTTGTGTTTTACTGAGATCCTCATCAGTCATGGAGCACTAGCCAAGAAGAAAAAAATGACCAGAGGCAGAGCTGGCCCCTGAACAACAAACAACAACGGTTGCTTCAAAACCACTAAACTTCTGTGCTGGAGATAGAAAACATAGTTCATTTTTTGTTTTGGTTTGTTTTGTGTTTTGTTTTGTTTTGTTCTGTTTTGTTTTTTCCCCTGGCCAAATTAGTCCGTTGCCTCAGTCACCTTCTTGACAATTTAAGCTTCTCCTCCTCCACTGGCCCTCACATCCTATGTAACTGACTCATGTTCTAGATGAAGACCCTTCAACACTCATTTTATAAATATGAACACAATTGTTTGGCCAATGTCTTGGCAAGTGTTGGGAGTGACCTTCCCGCTTTCCCAACAGAGGCAATCTGCCTCTCTGCTGAATGGTGCTTGCTGACAACAGCTCAACCTGTTTTCCAGGAAAAACCTTTCCAAATGTGCCAGGGATCCAAGCAGATAACTGTCCCCACTTACCACCTGTTGATACAGTCATGAACTGTCTCTCTCAGCTTTAGCAGGGAGCATCCCAGAGAAATATTTTCCCCTGAAATCCAAAGTTTTCTTCCTCCCTGATGTGATTTTTCCATGTAGTTCATGCAGTCCTAGATGCAAAAGTAATTGTTTTTCACTAGTTGTATCACAGAAAAGATCAAGTTTTTCCTACATGGCAAAGAACTGGGACACGTGGATCCCCAGAAGTGGGTGTGAGGATTTGTGGACAGGAGCTGTCTCACTTGGAAGGATGCAGGTGGGATGGATTTCACTGTAGAAGTGCCGTGGCATTGTGCCCAGCTAGAAGTGATTCTTCTGCCCAAGTCAAACGAGGTGGAGCAGTTCAATGGGGTACATGTGTCCCAGATCCACTAATAAGCATGCATTTAATCTGAGTTTTGGTGGCTAACTGTGGTAAGGACAATTCTGCTAGCACCATGTTTGAGCTTTCCTGAAGTCTGTCTCAGCACTTGTCACCTTCAGCTTCGGTAGGAAGAGTCACTGTAGAAGTTAGATGATCCAGTTCTTCTCCAAGACATCCAGCACCCGAAAACACAGAAGCAACACAGAATGGAATCTTTTAGATTGGAACATAGAATCGTTTAGGTTGGAAAAGACCTTTAAGATCATAGGCTCTAACCATAAACCTAACACTGCTAAGTTCACCACTAAACCATGTCCTTAAGTGCCACATCTGCACATCTTTTAAATACCTTCAGAGACGGTGACTCAACCACTTCCCTGGGCAGCCTGTTCCCATGCCTGACAACCCTTTCATTGAAGAAGTTTTTCCTAATATCCAATCCAAACCTTCCCTGGTACAACTTGAGGTCATTTTCTCTCATCCTATCTCTTGTTAATTGGGAAAAGAGACCGATACCCACCCTGCTACAACCTCCTTTCAGGTAGTTGTAGAGTGATATGGTCTCCCCCGAGCCTCTTTTTCTCCAGACTAAATGACCCCTCTTCCCTCAGCTGCTCCTCACAGGACTTGTTTTCTAGACACTTCACCAGCTTCATTGCTCTTCTTTGGACACACTCAAAGACCTACATACCACCCTGGGATTCCTGGACACCAGCAGCTACAGACCATCCACTGGACATTGTTGCAAAATTATTAACATTAGGGGGAGCCATGAAGACACCTGAGGAGCACAGGGTCTCTTGAGCAGTCACACATGTGCCCATGGTTCAGTCTACAACCTGTGCCAGAAGCAGGTGCAACCCCGAAGCACGGGGAGGACTGTGAGCAGGTGCAGGGAGCCACTCTGCTCTGCTGAAGATGTGGATTTACTTGGCTGCAGAGATGTTCTTTATCTTTCCAGGCAAGACTGTGAGCTGACAGGAACTGAGATGTAGCCCACACAACATTCCTGTTGCTGTGATGTTAATGCCTCTGAATTAATGTTACTGTCACTGAATGAGGGTTTGTTTGCACATATATGACCTGGAACTTCCTGTAGAAATTTAGAAATGCAGTATCTCTAAGCATTCACACTGCATATTCATACACAGACAAGAAGAACTCTCACAGTAGGGAAAATGAGTTGGACTACTACAGGGAGGCTGTTGACTTCACAAACATGTGGATGACATTGCAGACAGCTGTAGATCACTAGAGATCACTACTTTTAGTTCAGTGACGAAGGCATATCTACCCTGAGTCTGGAGTGTACTGCTAGTATGTTAAAGAAGATCTTATTAGAAAAATTAGTCACAGGTTGCAGAGATAAAAAGGTTAGAGAAACAACCTGATCCGAGTATCTGAGTCAGATTGCATCTTGGTAGTTAGAAAGAGGAGTGGAAAAGAAAAGATGTGATGTAATAGTAACTAGGGCACAAATGTGACATTATTGAGTCTTCAGAGACAAAGAGATGCCCAACAGAACGGGAGTCAAACTGATGGAAGTGAGTGGCAGGATGAGAAGATGCTTGGTCACGCCAGGTCTTACTATCCCTATCTATGAGCAATCAAGAGAAGTTTTCTATGATCAAATAGAAGTCTTTGATTGTCATAGGAGCAGTGTGACTCCTCATCTGCAGTGCAATGAAAGAAGCTGCCAGAGTTGAACTGCTGATGTCTGAATGTGAATCACTTAATGAGCAATTTTTTTCTACTGGCTCTTCTCATATTGCAGAACACCAGTGAGAACTCAGGCTCCATCATCCTTG
Organism: Nesoenas mayeri; assembly: GCF_963082525.1. Lineage (NCBI taxonomy): Eukaryota > Metazoa > Chordata > Aves > Columbiformes > Columbidae > Nesoenas > Nesoenas mayeri. Next base: position 7,163,910 of record NC_137546.1, on the reverse strand, counting down.
TAATTGTCTTCAAGTAGCTGGAGCTACTATTAGATCCTCCTTTGAGTCCCTCTTGACCTGGTCAACCCAACTCTCTTCATGTTGCAATCTGTATCTGACCATCTTTGTCACCTGCTGGCCTCTCTCCTCTTTCTCCGTGTGCCTCTTGAATTAGGAGATGGTGTCCCTGAAACTGGCCACAATGCGTCACGTTTGTCCTCACTAGCACCAACCAGAGAGAAAACTGCTTTCCTCCTAATGTTGCCCAGGACAGGATTTTCCATATCTGCAATAAAAGAAAACTCTTGGCAGACATTCAGCCACACACCTACAATTTCTTCCAGCAGGACCTGTGACTTTTCAACAAGACTGAAAGCATCCCATCCTGTCAGATAAGGGCTCTGGACTGATTCAGACTGACTCTGGGGTGCTATGGTGCATGGATAGACCTGAACACGCAGACAAGGCTTGTTAAGTGCATCTCACTAAACCCTTCTCTTTAAAATATACATATACGCCTATGAATGCATGCATGTCTGCACATGTGCACATGAGCATGTGTGCATGTGTCTGTGATGATGTGGGGATAAGTCTTGCTCCCAGACGGCTGCTACAGGGGCAGGTGGTTGTCTCTGTAAGATAGTTCAAGGCTTTGAGACTCTTCAGAAGGATGTGTTAGACATATATTCTGTTTGAACAGGAAGCTGAGTGGCTTTGGAGCTGTGGGGCACACAGCACAAGGAGATTGCAGCCAAGAGCTTCCCAGGATCCCCCTGTCATATACGCAATCCTGCTGCCAGCCATTTCAGTCAGGACTCATAAAAAGTCAGTGGTAGGGGTCTGAAAGCCAGGATGACCCAGGAGGAGAACAGGATGGAGTGAGAGGAGCACCACTAACCTCCGCATTCCCTTGTCCAGCAGGTGCTGCACAGTGGGGCAATGCTCCTCTGACAGATACCATTGGTTGGAAACACATCCTGGACAAGAAATGATTCATGGAGAAAATTCTGTTGAGAAGCCTATTGAGGTTTGCTTGACTTTTCTGCTCCTGAGGTCCCATAATCATGCTAAGGAAAGGTTGCATGATGATCAAGGTGGCCATCAGTAGTTCTCTGCTGACCTGATGCTCCAAGTCCATGGCCCATCATCCATAGAAGCCACTAACTATAAAAAGCTGTTCTTATTAACTACAGTGAAGCTCGTGTTCAGTTGGTGGTTCTTCACCAGTGGTGGTGGTGGTGGGCTTTTCCCCCGTGCTCAGAAGCTGGTTAGGTTTTCCTTGGCCACCCAAAATGATGGCCCATTTCCAGAATGGACTTTTCTTGCCAACATGTCTATTTTTAGACTTAATTGCCTTTCAAATTCCTCCAGATGAGCAGGCTTTGAAGAAACGTTGCATTTGGAAAGGCCCGAGCCCCAAGTTCAGCAAGAACTTGTGGAGAGGAATGAAATTGTTGGGATTTTTTTGCTTCGCTCTTTCTCCATGTTTCCTTCCCATCATTTCCCCCTGCTGTCAAGGGAAAGACCTTGTTTTTTTGACTCTACCAGCCTCTGCAAAGCGGAGACTGAAGGGACCCTGAGGCGTTATTACCGCAATGAATGGCGCACCACGAGCTTTTTGTCCTTCGGTGTAAGCAGCTCGCAGCATGGCAAACCCACTCCGTCGGGTCACGGAGGTTAACAAAAACACAACAAATAATTTATCAACATGGTGATTTGAAAGCCAGTGTTGGTGAGAACTACCAAATTTGCATCCCAGAGTAATTATCTTTCGCTATAACATAAAACCCTCCCAAAATTCTCCCGCCCCTCACGCAACGGCGTCAAGAAGATGATTTCTCTTGACGCGCTGAACTTTTGAACCCGATGAAAAAAATCTCTTTTTTAGTTATACAAGAGAGTCATCGAAAGTTCATTGCCCTTTCTCACATTTGCACCACCAAAGGGACATAAGGAAAAACATCAAGTGTAATATCCGTCAATGTTAGTGAGGCATTCAGAATACATCACCGATGCATAAATAACCCAAATGAAACTCCAGTGGCAGGAGGAGGTTCTGGAAGAACGGAGATACACAACAATATTTAATTATAAATTGCATCAAAATGATTGTCTTTACTCATCAAAGGACTTCTTACAATCATTCTTTTAGTTCAGATGTGAGCCTGAAATCCTGGGTGCCCCCATCCAAAAGCTCTGGATTTTTCTTGGTTCACTGGCTACTTTTTCCTGCCAGAGCTCATAAAAATCCAGACATCAATTTACTTAACACGAGGGGTGTGAAATCCCCACTTAGGGAAGGTGAAGTTAATTGGAAGAGAAAAAAATCATAAATCCAGGCCACTGAGCAGTTTGAATTGACGAGCTCTCCTGTGACCTTGATTCGTTGTGTTTTTATTTTCCTGAAATGTTTTTCCCAGCACAAGTTGGATGGAAAAATCTCTCAGCTGGACTCACCAAGCATTGGCTTTTCCTGTCCTTTAAGCAGAGCAGCAGATCGTACACTTTGTGTAAAGCAAACGCGGATAAAAAAACCCTTCTGGTAGGACTGGCAGAAGAATGGAGGCATTGCTGACGTCCATCACAGGCTGTCCATCAACTCAGGGCTGCCAGACTTATGCAATTAAAATAATCTGTAGCACCTTCATTTATATAAGCAGAAATTTGGTCATGGATGATGCAAACATGTGCTATGAGAAGGTCGGGCTACACAGTCACAAAAGTGCCTGTTGGTTGGAGATATGGAGATACGGCCCATAGCGACACAGACACCTCAGCCTGGTGGAGACCCAGTTACCAGAAGAAAAGACAGATTCAAGTCAAAAATGGACAGTGGGAAATGATAATTTGAGGAAAAATAACGGTTTCCTAGTCTGCAGTTCCTAGAAAGTCTCTTGTATTACTTTCTAATATATGTCCATTAATTAATGAGAGCTAGGAACTGTTGCATGAAACTAAAAGAAAGCTAAAGTTACTGCATCCCCACCTCTTTGTACCACTGCTTTGATTGCTTGGTGAGGGATCCCTTCTCTATTTACTCACTGCATCGTATTACCAACCAGTAGCTTCTACTCTTGCTGGTGAAGATGAACTTTTCCTCTTTGTACATCAACTTCGTTCATGTTACCTGTGTACAAATACAGGTGGAGAGGAAAGAGACTGTCACGGCTGGTGAAAGCGCCTGTTGGCACTATCGTACGCCTTGTTGCAGACCCAACTCTCATTGTTGTCAAGTTCTAACCGATGGCAGGGGAACAGAAAAGACAACATGACTGTGTATTCCTTTCGTGGCAAGTCAACAAGAATTTCTATGGCATTCAGTGGGACAGAGTCTGTAAAGGAGCGGGACACAGCCACCAGCACTGCAGGATTATCCGTGTGCTGGTCTGAGGATGCGATCGGAAATGATGTTGGGTCATTGAGAGATTCTCTTTGGCCTCTCATTGTGTCGGTAACGGTAGATCAGGCAGCTATTACAATAATCTGCTGTGGGAGAAGGGCAAATAGCATGTTCATGACATTAGCCTGTGATACTCAGCTGACATTCAGAGTATCATAATAATTATAGCAAATGAAAAAGAGGGAATTATAAGAGGATACAAATACTGGAAAAAAAAAACTTAGGCTCAGCGTGGAAAACTGCACATTGAGAATGATTTGATAGATATTCAACAAGTAAAGTAACCAAATGGAGATGCTGTGCTTAAAGAGTCTGAGATAGGGATATATGGCACATGGAGAGGGCAAGGACAGAGATCATCAAGTAAATTTGATATTGGTGTGTGATATAAGGAGCAAGGGTGACAAAGGTACCTTAAAGCATTATGCCTGATGGAAAGCGGCAAAAAAAATGAGCAGGACATTTCCAAGAGAGGAAAACCAGTTCCTTTCTGAGTGATAGAGAATGACACCTTTTTGTGGTGTTTTGAAAAACTGCAGAGATAAAGGCAGGGGAGAAATAAAGTTAGAGCAGTATCTCCTCCAGTTACTAAGCCAGCAGGAAAGGAGAAAATGTATACAAATAATTATTTCCTATCTTCAGGTATTTTAGACATTTTTTTATTGATAACCAAGTGAAAATGCAAATTTTCTTTCCATGTACCAGTGAAACAAATGAAAGAAGTTTACGTATTTCCAGTGAAATAAATTAATTACTGGTTAACCTTCTCTTCCTCCCCCCCCCCCCCCCCCCCCCCCCACTGCTCAATAAATATTGGAAAAAGAGATTTCAACGGGTACAAAAGGTGTTTTCAATCCTAGTTCATCCTCCCGTTTTCACTGCACTAGGCTGTGCTGTCTGTTTGTATTTATTGTCATGCTACAGCTCAGCAAGACTTGCTGGTTGTCACCGAGGTTCCGAGCATGTTTTCTCTGTAATAATCCATCGCAATTTCCTACAAACATACCTGGATTTATGATGTTACTTATTCTGTGTATATTAACATTGCCTTTTTTTCTAATCACAGTTTTATCCTTTGTCTTCCTCCAATAGGTGCTCACAACTGGTGGCTGTTGTGTGTACATTTACTGAGTGCTAATTGCCTGTGGAACTGAACAATTACATACACACACACACATATACGTGTATTTGTTGCTAACAGCAGATTCGCAAAGAAGGGAGAGTTCAGGAAGAATGGAAACAATCCTACCTTCGCTTCAGAATAATATCTGTAAACATTTACATTTGTGAAACAAAGAGAAGAAATGACACTTGGAGATTTCGTGGTGTCAAAGATGAAGCAAAAAGTGTCACTTACAGTTTCATTAAATTGCTCGGGGATTGTGTGTGTGGTTTGCTTTATTTAATGAAAACAACAGAACACAACAAAAATAATTCTGTTTTGATTGAGCACACTGCCCTCTTTCCTTGGTTTGGTAAATTAACAATTGATTATTCAGCTTCCACTGTAAAACTACTGACATTTCATTTATTTACCGCTCTGCAATTCATTCAGAGCATTCACAGCTCCATAACTTCTCATTAATAATGTACTAACTAGCATAAATGTGACACTTTCATATATGTGGCCTGAGCTGATTAATTGAGACCCACAACATTTTGTGATCTATGTTATTTCATCTTGGCAGTTTATATATATTAGATTGACCTGAAATACAATTCTAATTGATTTCTATCAACAAATCCAAATAACTTCAGTTTGATTCTTTACTGTGCTTGTAATCAGCCTGGATCTTCCCTTACGTTGTGCTGTGTTTAGTACTTTGACAAATTTCTAAATCAACATCACAACAAAACACATTATTTATGTATTAAATGTTAAATAAAATGTGGCATCGAGAAAAAAGAGAGTAAAATTCAAAATCGCAGTGCTGAAAGTCTTATTAAAACAGATATACATCAACAATGACAAAAAAGTTTGATACCTCAGAAAATAATTAATAATCCAATACTCAGAACTGCAAAACATCTTGGGTATGAATTAACAAAAAAATCCAAATTTAGTGCTAATTGTGAGTGAAACTTTGGTAGGAAGAGGGTTGATATGACACAATAATTATTCATTTAAGTCTCTCTAAAGAAAGATAGGTATCTTCTGAAGTCCTATGGCAAAAGAAGTGGAAGTCTCAGAGGTTTAGGAAAAGCTCCGTTCTCAGGAGGGTGGTGAGGCACAGGCCACCAGGACTCTGTAGGGTATCCACCATTTGGGGTTTCCAAGTCTCGTCTAGACAAAGCCATGGTTGTCCTCATCTAGTGTGGGGACAATTCTGCTGTAAGTTGGAGACTGGACCAGACACACCAGAGGTTCCTTTCACCAGCCCCACTGAGATCTCTAAATAAATAGGTGACTTGGAAGGTGAGGGGAGCAAAGATCCACCTCACTTGCTGGATGGCTTTCCACTGGAGGTTTCTTCTGTTTATCTGTCACTCCAGGTAGCCCAAGAACTTGTGTGTGGAGACACATTTTCGGGCACAGTCTCATCACTGCTGTATGCACAGACAGTGTGACTTCCAGGGTCCTTTTAGTTTTCCTCCAGAAACACACTCAGGCAACCTTGGGCTGCATCCTTGGTGGAAGACAACTCCTTTGAGTCCAGCTCAGTCCTTCGTACCCATTCCTGTTCCTGTGTTTCTCGTGATATTGTGATGACTTGTGACATACAGAATCTGCATCACAAATGTGCCTGGGAAGACCTGAAGAGCCAAAGGAGGAACAATGCAGACAATGGATAAAACGCATTTAGAAAAGTGCCTCACAATGGGCTTGTATCTAATAACCACAGGAAATCAACCATTATGCAACAGTCTGACGACCAGGAAAAAAACGAGGAATGAAAGCACAATACCTGGGACACAATCAGTCTCAAAAGAACAGATTTTATACATTTATGACACTAGCACATTCCAAAACAGCAGAAATATGTTTGATTCTTTTTATTTCAGGTTCTGGCCAGCACCAGATAAGGGAAAAACCTGTCAGAGGCACACAGACAAACAGGAAATTGGATGGGAAGGAGACATCAACGCTTCTGCGAATGAGCAAAGCTACAAAGACCTCGACTGCACTGTGCCAGGAGAAAAGCAAACCCAGAGCTACGCAAAGGTAAATTAAAATTTCATGCAGGCTTTAAGGCAACGTAAAACACACACATACCAGAAAGGATATTCATCGGCCAAACAACGCAGGAACCATTGCTTTCAGTAGTAAATTAAAGGAATCCTGACATGAAATCAGAGAGAAATAATCCATACAAAACCACAGGAGTGAAGCGGGTAAGCAAATATAAAATATTCAGACAGTATGATAGATCTGCTAGCACGAGAGAAATCCTCTCTGGTATCCCAGTACTGCAGGCATTCCTGCAGGTTCAGGGCCAGCAGTTTCAACGTGTGCTGAGCTTCAGACCCAGCCGGCCTCCTTCACACTTTCTTTTCCACAGAGAAGACACGACCCTGAACGAGGCCGTGAAGACCTTGTTCTGAAACAAACTGACATTGCAGACAACATCAGCCCCATCAGTCGTGGCGCGGGTGCAAGGAGGTCCTAGGAAGCCCACCGGGTACCACGTCTGTGATCTTTGCAGGGGCCCATGCCTCAGACTGTCACAAATATTAAGGCATGCTGAGGGTTCATTGCTAACATGGCAGATGAAAGCAGAAAGATCACCAGATCCTGATATCCGGGAAGAGAAACTCAGTCCGGAGTATGAGGAAACCATTCTGAAGTTGAAGGCTGCCCTTCAAGGTGGATTTGATTATGAAAGGCAGAACTGACTCCACAAATGGGTCCTTTGCCATCATGCTTGGTGGAGAAGCTGAAGTCAAGCCTTTCAACTGACACAGGAGGGAATTTAAAGGGTCTGACTCTGCTCTGTCTGGTACGGAGCATTTAGTGCATGGAGAGGTGGTGCTGCCCTGCTGCCCCAGAGCTGTGCAAAGGGGGGTGAAGCGAGTAGATGGGTTTTGAGCTGCAGTGCAGCTCCTGTGCAAATAATGGAGATATCTGCATCTCCTAGGGCAGAAATGTAGGTGCTTAAAAGATTATGTGCCATTTCAGAGATCATATTGAGCCATTCGGAGCCTGATCTCACAAGTGGGTCCCAAGTAGATGGTATCTGCAGGGACAGCTGAGATGTGCAGATAGATCTCCTTGTAATGTCACTCTTTAGGTCTCTGTCACTTTTGGAAATTGCATCTCTACACACACATGATAGATTCTGATTACACAGCAGTTTCCCATCAGTGTTTTTCCACTGAAGCCCACCGAGTTGTGTGTGACCAGCACCAGTGTGAAGGGAGCAGGATCTAAACGGCTCAGCAGTCTCTGTGTCTCCACAGAGTGTGGCAGAGGAGCTCTCAGGGTAGTTTTGGGCTGCTGGTTGCTTACCCGCTAGAGTTCAAAGCAGCAAGTGGACCAGTCACTTGGGGAATGGGTGATGGAGGACAGAAATAGCATTATGCTGTAAACTTCCCTTCCTGGGTCAGAAGGGAAAAGCTTATAGCCTGGGAAGATCAAGTTTCCACATGAGACTTATCCATCTGAGACTCCTTCTTAATGGTTTGCTATGAAAGCAAGCAAGCAGGCTGGAAGCAGCCCAGGCAAGACCAGTTTCACATCTCGACAGCAGCATTATTCCTCTCCCCAGCGCTCCCCTATAGTGCCAGAAATTTTGCCTGTTACTATATGGAAGACACATTGCTCCTCATTATTATCAGCTTAGAGTACAAATGTTCCACCTTCCAGCACATTCTGCAAAATGGCACCTCTGTCATACTGGTCAAGTGGTTATGGGCTCAGGAGCTTCCCTTAATTGTATGCAGGTGCTTTGTGCCTGCAGTGTAGACGGAACAACCAGGTAACCAGGGCCTCGCAGCACTGGGCGTTACAAAGATGCTTTGGGAGGGTGGGTGACCTGATGTAGAAAGTAGTGCTGGGAGGAGAAATGGGGTCCTGAGGGGGCTCTTGTTACAGTAATTGGTGATGGGAGAGCCAGGAGCAGAGAGTTGGCCCAGAGTAACACACCAACCTGGCACCAACAGTGCTGAAAATTTGGCTTCCTTGGGAAGGATTTTGGGTGTGCCTAAAGTTCTTGGGAGCTGATGTGCACCCCATCATTTATTCAACAGGTTTCCACAAAGTATAGGTCTTGCTCCAGATGGAGACGATGCTCTTTCTTGGTAAACTGGGGCCAGTGGGGTGGGAGGTGAGATTTCCAGACAGTCAATGCCTTCACTGCCTCGCTGAGACCCTCCCCTCTGCCCGTTCTGCACGTGGGCGGAGGGGCAGTGTCCAGGTGGGTGAGCATCTGCCGCACACACTTCCATATGGCTCAGAACTACTTGATCTCTCTCAGGGACCCCATTTTTTATGGTTTTCCTTCTCCTGGGGTTTGTGCCCCTTGCTGCTCATCAGTCCTGGGTTCTTGGGAAGAGTTGTCACTGCAGGAAACAAGGGGGTCTGCCCAAGCGCCTTCAGGGGCTTTCCAGGACCCCAAGAAAAAGGGACAACGTTATGCCCTATTTGGCTACTTCCAGATTTGTAGTGCCAGAAGGAATGACGCTGATTAACAGTCAAAGAAAAGCCCTGCTAGGTTCATTGGTTTCAATCTGACGCTTCCCACTGGAACTTCTCATTGACATTTCAGAACTCAGGTGCAGGGGATGGATTCGGCAGGTTCTGGCCTCAATCCAGAGATTCAGATGTACATCCAGCTCCTGCTTTCTAAACATGGCTGTGCACACGTGTCATGTGAACGCAGAAATATTTACCTCAGTTACAAACAGGTAAAGCTGAGCTTCTACTGACAAACGTATGCATATACTTCTTTTTCCTTTGGAAAGGAAGTAGGAGGGTGACAGAACCAGACATCATAGATCTGTGATTATGAACTAAATTATTGATGTTCTTATTATGAGTCAAACTCTTTATTGCAGCTGAATGTTAGATTATGACAGCTAATGGGTCTATACAGCCTATTTGCTATATTATTTGTATCAATCATCTAAACTACACCTAGTTCTTTCAGTGTGCCTGACTTTAGGGTTGAAAGATTGCTGCTGAGAAGAATTTGTGAATAATAATTAAAATAAAAGCATTGAGTTAATTTCCACAGAACTTGATCTTTTCACTGATTTGCAATGATCATTTACATATGTGATTTTCCTTTTTTTTCATGCAGGGTTGTCAAGGGAGCAGAATTCTCATGAAAACAGCAATGATTTACTTCCAACATAGGCTTCAAGCTGGGAAGTGGTTGTTTAGACACCAAATTGCCTCGAGTGTCCTCCTCCTGCTTGCAATTGTTTGTCAATGCATTGAGCAACTGAAATGTTCTAGGACTAAGATATCCCCTCTTGGTCCATTAATAATGAAGACCAAGCCAAACCACCACTGAAGTCATAATATTGAAGTTCTAATACTCAAACATGTACAGATATAAATTTGTAGCATCTTTTTAACTAAAGAACAAGTTCACGACAAACAAAATGTTCTCCTGGATAATTTACAAGTGGAGCAAATGGCTACATTTGTCAATTAATTATTCAGAGTAAATGGTTTAAGCAGGGTAACAGTGATATCTGTTTATATCTTGAATTCATTTCCCAGGCACTAAACAAGGCCTGGGTATGTTTTCCTCTGTCTAAGAGATCAATATCCCTCGTGTTCATCTATCATAATATTTATACGAAGCAGGATCACTGGGAAGGGCAGAAGTTGGACAAAGCACCTAGAAAAGAAAGCCACAAGCAAATGCTTCAAACTTTACAATTCACATTTATTTTGAAAAAATGTTTTGTTAAAAATACTCCTACAAAGGCATTGGAGCAGCGGGTTTCTGTTTCCTTTATAAATACATCTGATTTATTTCTTTATTTTTCTCAGTAACATTGAAAGACATCTGACAAAGCCAGGGGGAGCCCTGGTCTGAATGGAAGACACATCCCTGTGTAACAAGGACCTGCACACTATCTCCTCATTCACAATTAAAAAAATACAAATACTGTCATGAAAAGTGTTAAATTGTCCACAGGGTCATGGCCAGCATACTGGACGACCATGAGTAGGAAACCAGAATTGAGGACGCCCCTGGAGCCCAGCTAACGTCTCCTTGGAGTAGTGTTAGGATGACAAGATGTAGCATTGACTAGACGTACTTGTCTTTGGGCAGCTGGAGGATACACATCATTTCTCCATCCTAATACCATCAGCCCCTTCCAAAGCCATGACCAGGAGGTCAGAGCCCAGCGAAGCCTCCTCACCTTACAAACCTTCCCTATGACCCATGACTCTTTCAGTGAATTTCTGACAGCTTCACACCTTGTCATGTTGGAGGAGACGTATGACCAACCCACGGAAATGCAACACCCTGACAGCGAAATGGATTTTTTGCTGCAGTTCTCAACCACCTTCTTCCCCGCTGCATCGCTGCCACCTCCCCATCTCACCTCTCAGACTCCAGCGCAAGGTTTGCTCCCCTCCAGAACCTTCTTGCTTTCTCCCTTGCGTTGCTGACCTGGCCTTTAGTCTCTAAGCTAGGAAAAGGTCATCCCTGCAAGAGTCCAATCCTGGACTCTTCCAAAATGTTCAGCTGTGTTGGCTCTTCAGTTCCTCAGAAGTCCACTGATACATGGCATCAGGGGCTGCAGAGGCCAGTTTGACTATCTGTGCCCGGTTTCCCCTGAATGGAGGTCTTTTTGCTCCTAGTTTCAACTCATCTGTGTCCTGAACCCCACCAGCTCTGAGATCAAAGCTTGGCCAAGCGAGTGGGCATCATGGTTTTACTTGAGACAGCGCTTTGAAACAGCAGGCTTATTTCTCCAGCAAGGAACCGCTGCTGCTTGGCTCTGGCTTCAACCACTTGAACACTGCCAAACATCTTAAAATGGGGCTTCAAAGCACACCCTGGGTAGATCGACTTCACAGCCCATCCAAAAGAGACAGCATGGCAAGGAGTGACACAAGGATGGCAAAGCCTTTCCAAAGCAGACCTGGGAGTAGAAAGTGTGTCCTCAGACTGATGGGTTCATAATATACCCGTGGGTAAGAGGCACGGTTGGACCCTTTTCCCTGAACTATTCCATGGGAACATTGACCAAGGATCCTGACAAGCCTCCCCTAGTTTCACACAATTTTCTACTTCTTTATCCAGGAAGATCTGAGATGTGAGGTGCCTGATGTTTCAAGCAAGGAAAGGGAGGAAGACAGATAGACAGAGGGAGGATTTTTTTCATGGGAAGAAATGTAGCTAAAACCAGACAATCTGCAGAAACATGCTGAGCCAGCTCTGAGGAAGGGAATCCTTGGTGATGGCCCAAACCTCAACAAATCATCCAGCCCTCCTGTACTGGAGGCAATGAAACAACACAGAGAACAGACGGCTGATGATGGAGGGCAAGCAACAAAAAGCAAAGGGTGCAATGGTCAAGGTCTGAAAAGTGGATAGAGAAGTCACTGGAGGGCATCCAACAGAAGCCCCCTGTGCTTGGATCCACAAGGGAAGGACCAGATGCAAACCACAGTCCCTGGTTTCTCCCCCATCAGCTCCAGCAGGATGGCACAGGGTGTGCTGTAATTCGTGGTCTTGGCTCAGGAAGGCCGTTATGAAGAGGACAGAAGCCATACCAGGACCTCAGCAGGAGAATCTGGATGACCTAGAAGGGCCACAGCCTGGCACGCTGGGCATGTGTGCACCAGCGACTGCTCTCCTTGCAGAAGGGGCTCATGTCAGGGCACCCACGAACTGCAGTTGTCTGAAAGCCCAAGCTCATGTTTCGTTTTTCCAACTTCCTCACCCACCAGGGAGTCCTTCCTTCCACCCCTGGATCTTCCCTGCCGAGATCTTCTCACTGTTTGATGGGACAGGAGTGACCAGACTCATACACTCTGCACACAGCTCATTCGGGAAAGGGTGAGCTGGGATGACTCCCTTCCTTCCTCTGTTGAATACATGGGAGAAAGCTCTGGAGCTTGGAGGCAAAATGCTCAGTGCTTCTACTGGCCTGAGGGACCTAAATACAACCTGACTGCGTGACCCTGAGCAAGTTCTCACTCCACAATACCACAGTATTTTGGGAACTCCTGCAATTTGAACTCAGCTGTTTAAACAAGAATTGCACCCTGAGTTCTTTGTGGCTGTCAGTCTGTATCTGTCCGTACCTCAGTCTGGTGGGAAGCCTTGGCTCACCCCTAGGACGCGTGTTTTACAGACTGTGAAGTGCTCGGGTACGGTGGGAACAGACACAGCGGTCACTAGAAGCTGGGCTGGCCAGCATGAAAGCCATAGCCCTACAGCTTGGTTTCCCCACATGAGGGCTTCGCTGTCCCACAATAAAAGCTGTGGTTCTCACCTGACCCCAGTGCTCCTGGGAACATTAATGAAGACCCATCAGAGACCATATAAAATCATCAGCTAGAAACACCCTGGTTGTCTCCCTTCCAGTCCCCACTGGAGATCAGAGCCCAGAGGGGGCCAAGCAAGAAGTACAAGTGCACCAAACATCGTGTCCCTGCCCTGGTCTCCTACAGCTTACAAGGGTCTGCAGGGCTATACAGCCAGGGCCCGCTCTGCCCCAGACAGGCCCGTCTCCCACATCCCAGCCTGCTCTGCAGAGGGAAATAAATCACTGCCCAGGTCAAGTAGCTTTTCACTTACGCTATGAAGGCAGCCTAAGCAGCAGAAGGGTTTTTTCACCTGGATCCAAGTTGTCTCCAGGTCAAAACCCCAAACGGCTTCAGAGCTGGGCCAGCACTCACAACTGAACTTTGCATTTAATACCTGTATCTTGTCCTGGAGCCTCAGTGCTCAGTGTCTGCTCTGGGTGCCTCTGGGATTTCACCGCACGCACCCAGCCCTAAATCACTCCTTTGTACCAATGCCTCTTTGCCCATTTTAGAAGCTTTTTCCAGGCTCCTTTACTGCATTTTAATCCCGAGGCAGTTCTCATGGGTCCATTTGGATTCGTGGCCAGATACCCAAGCAACCATCAGTGACTGCTCACGCAGGCTGAGGAACCTCCTCATGCAGAGTGGCAACAGTCTCACCGTCAGAAACCAAACCATCACAAAGGAAAGAATGGAAGGGGCCTCTCCTTGCCCCAGCAGCCGCCTCTGTGCAACAGGTTCTCTGAAATACACATATACAAAAGGTTTGAGGCAAGGATGCTTCCATAGGCAGCTTCCGCACCCAGAACATGATGGATCATCAAGACAGTCTCAATTTTTGTGCCATTGCTGCTGTTTGAGGCGCTGCTGACACAGCGCGGTGCTGAGCCCCAGGGACGCCTTGGGTACACGGGAAACTGGGAGGAGGATGCAAGTGCTTTCCTGACACGGGGAGCCCTCTGGCTCCACACAGAAATCCTTCACCAGAAAGAGTGAAGAGTGGAAAATCAATGATGCTCGATCTTTGGGCTTTTAAGAGATTTAAAATGTGCCAGTCGCAAGAATGTGATGGTATAAAAAGAGGTGTTGTAGGAATGCTGTTATACACCCCGTGCCCCCCGATGTCCGTGACCCAGAAAAACTGGAAGAGGTATTTTTGTGTTGAGGAGATTATTCTTTCACAAATTTGTCCAGTCATCTTTTGAATCCATCAAGTGCGTGGTATCAATGTCCTCCAGCAATTAGTTCTGTCCTTCAATGATTGTGCTTTGTGCCAAAGAATATTCTGATTCATCTGTCTTAGTGCTTTTATTGTGAAAAATAGCGACTACTGCTTATTCACCTTACTTTCCTGATTCAATGGCATGAAATGTTATATCATCATGGTTTAACTCTGCCAGACCAAGAATCAAAATGTTTATCTTTTTTACCTCCCAAAGACTTCTGGCTGTTCCTGAGGCCCGTATCTGTATATTTCTTAGTTTCTGTGTATCCTTTTCGAGTTGAGAACAAAGTATTGCTAGTATTTGAGAAGCCGCACATCAGAGGTTTGCTGGTTCTTAACAACATTCTCCTGTGAAGGCCACTGAGCGCTCGTATTTGTTACCAATCAGACACTTCACATTTATTGTCCACCAGTAAAGGCCAAACAGGGGTGTGGATTTGCCACACCGTCTGTCTCAGGCTGGTGCCCACGATGCTCAGCTGGGGTCTGGTGCTTCTGTCAACCTCCATCTCCCAGGCTCACGAACCAGCTCGGTCCCCACAAAGTGGAGTCAGTGGGGTGGAAGTGAGAAGAACGGCAGCTCAGGGGAAAAGGGACTGCCAGCCTAAACCTGAGGTTAGAACAATGTGTTTCCCCTAGACTCCTTGAACTCCTTCCATTAGTTTTTGCTAACACAGCTACTGGCTATTAAAGACTTGACAAAGTTTAATCCTTTCCTCCTAAACTTAGTAGGAATCATCAAAGGATACAGAACGGCATCTGTGCAGGAGCTGACGACTGACCTTAGAGGTAGAATAACAGTTGAGGCAACCGAAAAATTCCTGAAATTTACTGGAATGAAAGAAGTGGAAAAGAATCAACCAAACATCTGTTGTTCTTTTTTCACGAAGGCAAAATGTATTTCCTGAAAAAAAAGAGGCACGCGATGTCAAGTCTTGTGCCTTGTTTGCAGGAACGGCAATAAGGGGCACTATGAGTATCCATCACGTCAGTGATCGATGGTGCTACAGAAGCGGGGCTGCTGCTGCGCTCCTGCGAGCACAACAGAATCACAAAAAAAGGGGGAGAGAAGCTGCCGAATCAATTGTAAGACAGCTGAGAATGTAGATTAAGAGAAAGATCTGCGGGGAGAGAGGACTTCTTGCTTACAGACCCAAATTTCTGCAAGTAACATTTGTAGGTGGAGTTGGCAGGAATAACGGAGGGAGAGTAATAAGGTAAATTCCAGGGAATATTGGCACAGTGCAGGGAGCGTTCCAGGAGAACTATGGAATATTGCAACACATATGGAAGCAAACACAGACCAAAGTTGTGTGCGGTCTTTGGGAAGGGCTCAAGAGTTATAAGAAGCAAAGTCATCCTGGAGAAGACTAAAGACAAGGCCAAAATGTGACTGAACATAAAAAACCCACATATATCCTGCATAGTAGGACTCAAGCAGCTCTCAGCAATGACAAGATGAAACAAAACATACAGAAGATAATTTTTTGGTGGGAACTGGTTGTAAGACAGCCAGTGGCAGAACTGTGTGAGTTGTGAACATGGTGGGACCCACGCTATGAGCAGACAGGACCAGCGCTCAGGCCACAGGGCTGCAGGACAGAATGTGGCTGTGCTGACTGCAAGCAGTTACAGCTCAGATCATGCAACAATGAGGACACGTCCTTTGGCTTAACTGATTGATATAAAGGAGTATTGGTCCTAGAGATGAAAGCATGTCCAACGCCAACTCACAGGAGGAGAACACAGCAAAGAAGACAATTTTTAGGATGCCTTTATGGCATTGGATAATAGTCAGCAGAATATAAAAATGAAGTTGGTACTATATTAGCGGTTCATATACCTTTTAAGGGGGAAAAACTGAATCCTGTATGTGAAGAATTTTTTTAAGATGGAAAAGACCTACATTAAATGAACCTCAAGATAGACATACAGAAAGGAAAATGAAATACATTAAAAAATACTCTGCTAAAACAAACCAGACAACAGTGATACTTCCAGACACTTCGGATTTAAACACCCAAGGCAACCACAGTTTTATTACATTATCAGAGGATACAACTGTTAATGATGCAGTGGAGTTCAAGCCCTGACTCCAGGTTTTATACAAATCAGCCTGGAAAATGTAACAAGATGATTTCTCAACTGCTCAAACCCACCAGGAGGTTTTTCCCTACAGGCCACTGCTCATCGGCAGACTGCGTGACGATGACTGCGGGAGAGCCTTTCCTCTAACACCAATTCAAAAAACAACTTCAAGGGGTGTGGGAAAAGCATTATTAGCACTGCCAGCACCTAATACTGATAAAACACCCTCCTTAGCTCATGATGTGCCAGACCAGGAGGCACCTGTGCACTGTATGGTGCTTGAGCAGCTAGTGGAGGGAGCAGAACCTGCTCAACAGACCCTTCCAGCAGATCTCCAAGCCAGGGCTGCGTGAAGATGTAGCACTGCTCCTCCCCAGCCCCGCACGGGCACTATTTTATACGCTTCCCTACACACGGTTCTCTTCTTGCTAACAGAGGTGTGTACTGGTTCAGTGATGCTAAGAAGATGGCTCCGCTATATAATGACTGGTAGGGAGTTGTGGGATAAAACTCTACGTTTGAATTATAATAGTAAATTAATACTGCATAACCTGTGAACCCTGTGACAGTCACGTTCACCTGGACCACATGGAAGCTCCAAGCGTGGATTACTGCCAATGAAAACTACTGCTTGGCACTGAGGATGCTATGGAGAGGAGAAATCAGACTGTAGCGAGCAGCTCCTTGGCTGCTGAAACCCACGAATCTCCATTATGTTGATGGAAGGCAGTTCTGAGATTTTACTGGGGAGGGAGGAAGATAATTTGGGGAGGGGAGTGCAGGTCACAGTGCCCTGTTTCTGTGTCCCCACAGGTGCAAGGGCAAGTGGTTCCTCAAGGGCAAGTGATTGCTCAAGGGCAAGTGATTGCTCAAGCCAGTGCTGTACCTCACAAGTTGTTTTCTTCCTTTTTTCTGGTACACCCCTGTGCTATTAAATCCAGATAAAGAGCTGGTGGCAACAGCTGAAAATGCCCCACTAAGCCACTAAATATATTAGCATGGAGACTCTTTTAACTTTTTATTATCATCATATACTTTGCTTTCTCCACTCTGACCCACGATTGTCTGCACGATTTGAACTTCCCACTGTTTTCAGCCCAGCGTCCTGCTCAGCTCCGCTGTCGCACCGGACGCGCCGACCCGCAGCAGACGGCAGCAGGGAACAGGAGAGGGCAGGCTGGAAGAGGCGCAGAAGATGGAAGGGAAATGCCAAAATTGCAACAAGCTGCCTGAAAATCTCATCGTCACGGTTTGTGTTAAGTATTCACACATGCACACATGCACATGCACAACAGTATTTCACAGTGTCAATGTTAGCAAGTGCCCTCTCCCCTTGTTACGTGTTCTCTCCATGAAGTTGAATTTTGCCATTAGACTCGTATGTCACAGCAGTACATTTGATATGCACAAAATAAATAAGTTAAAGTCACTTTAAGAACGTGACTCTGCCCTCCACTGGAGCAGCTCCAGAGGCATCTACAACCAAAGTACTGTGCAGGAACTCGGTTCCTCGTGCTCCCAGGAGAGCTTGAGGGATGCAGAAAATTGCAGTCATTTCTATTTAAGATCATTTCTATTTAAGGTCCGGTTCTCCGTTAGTCCTACATGGTCAAATACAGGCAGATGTCACAGTGATGCCTGGTACAAACAGATGGGAACGTGTTACTCTTAGTACCAACACCGTGTGATTTTTGGTCAGAAGAGAGATGTGCTTTCTCTGTCCTGCAGCAGCAGCCACGGCTCTGGCGAGTGGTGGCCCTGAGCTGGGGATGGTCCTGTCCTTCACAGTGCGCTGGGTCTGATAGGTAGATGTGTACAATGGTAGTTAGCCAGGAGATTCAGTGCAGTAAGACAAAATGTCTCCAAATGAAGAAGACCTGAAGTGCCCTTCCAAGCCCTGTCTAACAACGACTGGCCATTGCTCCTCCTTAGTGTCTGCTGGAATGTGAGGGATGGCAGAGAACAGTCAAGAATTGTCTGGGAAGGACAACTGAAGGGCATCACGCGCTCCTTCCACATGGCCGCCTCACAGGAATTTGCTGGTGATCTTTCTAGACAGACAGTTCTCCCTGCAAAGCTCCCTGTGCATCGAGTGGCCAGTTGGCTGTGGTGAGACAACGTGGCACAGCACCATGGACTGCCACCAAACAGCTTCAGACACGCCTTTGGGAAAGACCGGCAACTGTTCCTTGTTAAAATACAGCAGCTACAGCGTGGGACGGCGACGCGCCGTGTGAGCAGCTCCCGCTGCTGCTCCTGCGGGACAGGGTGCGGAGAAACTGCGTGTTTCTCCGTGTCCTCTGCAAGCACTTCGTGTGGTTTAGTTGACACCACCGATTTTTGCATGCTGCTCTTTTAAACTTGAGTCCATTTCCTGACCAGCAGCAGTGATTTAAATGTAAGGATATTAAAAGCATCCCTTGGCTATAGACACACAGGCTAAAACAGGCCGGATACAGGACAGAGAGCTGGTTACGTCCAGACACCACCTGCATACAACATGCCTATAGTCCTCTCACCCCTCTCTGTACACCACCTGAAAGAGACACGGAGCAATGGCACTGCTGTCAGAGCGGGCGGACTGTGGACACTGAGCGCAGAATACGTCCCTGTGCACCCAGCACACACCTGCTGCTGATGTTCGCGTGACTAGAGATGCACTTTTGGATGCAAGAACACAAAATGCTACATACAAATGCAAATATAATCCTGCACTAGAGATTTCAGGTGAATCGGGGCTGGAGGGAACATTCCTCCAGGTGAGGCCCCCGCTGCTGGAGCTGTGCACCAAATATTGGGACACTGCAAGAGCTGAGCAGAGCAGTAACTCACTCGCTGCCACTCGGAAGTGCTTCATTGTTGGATCTGGTCTGGAAGCAGAAAATACTACATCTTTTATAGATGGCCCCGTATTTACAAGCAGTCTAGGGAGATGATGTCTGACCACAGAGGTCTAGACAGCTTGGGAGTTTCGTCCACAGCAGATGTGCTTCCTTTTGGATTCAGCTCCTGGAAAAAACAGCAAAGCAGCTCCCAATGAACACGCCTTTAACACCTCATGCTGCTGAAAAACAGTGGAGAACCGTAGGAATGACATGGGAGTAGCAGACAAGGGGCTGTAAACACGAGTTATGCTGGCCATGGCTAGGAGATGTGTGGAAATGTGCCACGCATGGCCAGAGAGGGGTGGTCGTAGGCATGTTTGAACAGCTATGAGGTGGAACTGAACAGGGAGAATAAGTCCAATTCTCACTTGTAGCCCCCCTGCAGTTGGCTGTTGGCATTTACACATACCAAAGACCTGGTCAGTAACTGAAGTATTTATTTCCATTATTTGTAAATCCACTGACTGACCATTTGGCTCCAACCACAGAATTTTGCCTCCAGAACCTGAGCTACCAGATCAGAGCTTTTTGCCTTTGCTGTTGCAGGGTCTTCTCGTGGTGACCGAGACTGAAGCCATTTCAGAGCCCCCGGCACATCACCTAATGAAGGAAGTGGGTGCCCAAAGGCCCCAGAGCACATCTGCACAGTGTGGTGAACCATCCTCACCCTGGCAGCTCACCCGATCAGACTCCAAACACCACGAGCTCCTCTTGGAGGCCCGGGCTCAACTGCCTCCCTGTGGTACGTGCACCAACCTGACACCTCCCTAAGCAGCCAGATGTTTCCAAAACGCTCTGACATCCAGCTGTGGAGTCATTGCTCCCTCCCACAACTCATCACCCTCCTGTCTTTCCCTCCTCAACACAAACCACCCCCCCCTTCCCAAACCCTCCGTGATGCCGCTCGCCCCTGCACCAGCGGCCCTGAATTGAGCGGATGGTCATTTCATCTTGGCAAGCAACTGCAAACCCAACGGTCAGAAACGTCTGCCAGGCCACGACAAACCGCAAAACAACAAACAAGCAAACGGGAGGAAATGTGCATATAAAAACATTTTTCTCCTGGCATATTGTCAATAAGCTGCAATTTTTCCTTCCGCAGGGAAGGGTTTTAAGTTCTTGGATGATATGATGCTTGGAGATGTAATTTCTTTTTCATCAAAAAAAAAAAAAACCCCAACCAACCAAAAATTTCCAACCCCAAACTCACAAACTGGTCTTAACAAAACAAGATAAAAGGACAAATCTCCCAACAATGACAACCGAAAAATAAAGGTACACGTCAGCATTTGTAATCAAAAACTACTACATACTGTACTTGGGAAGTCTTCCGGGAAAAGATCATTGGCATCTAGTGAGGACATCACTAAAAGTCTTGTGCATATGATATGTATGAGACAATGATGCCATTGGAGGGTAGATGGACGGACCCTTAGGAAACTGTCTCTCACAAAACTGTTCCATGACAAGAGAAAATAAGAGATGTAAAAAGGATTGGTTTTCCCCATCCCCACCCCCCAAAGCATTACAGATTCCTTCTCATTTGTTGGAAACAGCCTCTTCTAGTCTCAGTTTATTTGTATTTGTTTTTGTTTTTGTTTTTTTTAAAAAAGTCTTCATCTTTTGAAGAAGTCCATCGATTTCTGAGATGCACTTG
This sequence comes from Nesoenas mayeri, assembly GCF_963082525.1. Classification (NCBI taxonomy): domain Eukaryota; kingdom Metazoa; phylum Chordata; class Aves; order Columbiformes; family Columbidae; genus Nesoenas; species Nesoenas mayeri. The sequence goes on along the minus strand of NC_137546.1, from coordinate 7,143,234 downwards.
GTTCCACAGCACCAAAGAGCTTCAGCTCTCTCTCCCCTTCGATTTGCTAACAGGGGTTTTCAGGAGGGGCTGCTGGCTGCAGCCCGTTCCCAGAGCCACTGCCCCGTGGCACAAGGAGAAGTGCTTCTCCTGACCTTCCTTTGCGTTCATCTTCTTGAAAAAGTCTCGTTGCTCCAGAGGTGACCGGGCCCGGCTGCAGCAGCCTTGTGCAAGAGGAAACAGATGAAGCTGCTCTTTTCTCTCCCTTTGGAGACTCCCATTGGTCTTGGAGCCTTTTTCAAGAATGTAATTGCTTTATTATTATTTAAAAATATTTCATAGAGTTTTTTGTTTGTTTGTCTGTTTGTTTCAAAATAGCTGTCTTTTTTTGTTCCCTTTTTCCATTGCTTAAATTCTAGAAGCTCTTGGCAACGTCTCATTTTGGATGACAGGGTGTTTCTTCCTGTTGCCGTGATCCTCAGAGCAGCTGCCTGTCTCTGGTCCATGCAGAATACGCAGGAACTGGAGCTCAGACATACAGGGGCAGAGGGGAGCAGGGCCTCAAGGAAGAGGAGCAGGAGGACACGTAGCTATCAAACCTCCACAGACTGAATTTGGTTCATCTGTGCTCTCATCACCTGGATACTGTTCAGAATTTTCTTCTGGTGTCCTGCTAAAGTGACCCCAACTCGCAGAATGTCCCTTTGGGAGGAAAAGAAACAAACATCAGATGAATATCAGGAGGCATTTTCTCACAGCAGAACAAGCCCATGTACGACCGTCCCGCTGGAGCGCGGTGTGTGGGGAGCTGAAGTCTCCACAGATTTATTCCATAAACGCAACAAATGCATGCAAACCCGGTGAAACCTCTGTCTTCCTCTTTGACTCTTCCTGGCTTATCCTCCCCGTCTTTTCATTTGCTACCTACCTGCAATGTCCCCAGAGCGCTGGAAGCCTCAATTGAGAGTGTGAAACCAAATACCACAGGCTCTGCTCACTGCTCACATAGGGATTTGCCTTAGGTTTTCCAGCCTTGTATCACTTGGGGTTTTTTTCTATACATGTTTGGATCCTCCTTCTCATTTCGTGACACAGTAACCCATTTTTTTCACCCCTGGAGACCCAGGAACAGCGTGTGCTACACCCTCAGCAGCGTGAATCTCGGTGTAGATGATGGCTGTTCTTGCTACTTCTACTTTGATCTGATGATGCCATGAAGCGATAAACTTTTGCTAGTTATCCTCTTTGCTAAATTACAGCAATCTATTTTTCGCACTGCTTCTATTTTGTATAGGTATTAGGCACCTGGGAAAAGTAAAGGTCATGCCAAGAGCATGACTGTGACTCTGCATTGTTTCTATCTCTGATCACTCCAGCTGAGTTTGCTACTCGGCTCCCTCTTGGTGGATAAATCTCAGTCATGAATTCTTCTGATCAGGGAATGGGTGGAATTCATGAGGATTTTCAGTTGCCTTTTCTCCTTCCTTGAGTGTCAGGAGCAGACTTAAAAGAGGAAGCATGGCAAAACCCTCTTCTGTTTTAGAGTGAAAGTCAATGGACAAAGGGTAAAAAAGAGATCAAAGGAAAGGTGGGAAAAAACCCTCTAGCACGACTGGCACATGAGTCAGAAGATTTGCTTTAGAGCTTGTCTCTTTGTTCACACAAAGGAGCACGAAGAAGGAAAGGTGGTCATGGGGTATGCCATAGGCAACTGACTGGAGAGCACCCTGAACAGCTTCACACCGATGTCCTCTGAGACTGGTGAACCCAAGCCACAGCTCTGCTGCTGCCCAGACGTGTGCTCAGCAAAGCAGCTGGGAATGCGCTAACACACCACGCAGCTCTGGCACCAGGACGGGGTCCCTCACAGTGGTTGCTTTTCTTGCTGAAGGGCTTCCATTCCGTCCTCTGCCACAGCTACCTGTGCTGAGCCAGGGAGCTTCCCCCTGGATGAGTTTGGCACTTGGTCTTTTGCTTTTGTTCTGATTAGGAACAAAGCCTGACGTCTTCACTCACGTCTGTAAACCAGATTAAGTCTGTGGCTCTGCAGAGCCCTGTGCTTCCTAAGCTTTCTGCCCTGGACATAGATCCTTTGGCAGCCCAGGTGTCCCAGCCTGCAGACAAATCAGTGAGAAACCCTTCAAGTAGGTCAGTGCTGAAAACACGTGGATTCGGTGAACTGAAGCAGTATTAATAAACATTTACACTTTGCTGGCTAAGAAAATTTGAAGAAAACTGTCTCATGGCAGTTCAGCTCCACTTACATGATTATCTGCTTCGGCAAAGGTCAGCAAACATTAGAAGGTGGTGTATCAATCCAGGCTGGGGATGGAGGGATGGAGGGACGGAGAGCAGCCCTGCGGAGAAGGACTTGGGGGTTCTGGGGATGAGCGATGGAAACAACCCGGCCATGTGCGCTCACAGCCCAGAAGCCAATGGTGCCCTGGGCTGCATCCCCAGCCCCGTGGGCAGCAGGTTTGGGGGATCCTGCCCCTCTGCTCTGCTCTGGTGAGACCCCCTGCAGTGCTGGTCCAGCTCTGCGTCCTCAGCACAGACACACATGGAGCTGCTGGAGAGGGGCCAGAGGAGCCACAGGAATGACCCGAGGCTGGAACAGCTCTGCTGGGGGACAGGTGAGAGAGCTGGGGTGTTCGGATGGGGAAGAGAAGCTCTGGGGAGACCTTAGTGTGGCCTTTTCATACTTAAAAGGGACCAATAAGAAAGATGGGGACAGAGTTTTTAGTCTTTTTGTGACAGGACAAGGGGTGATGGTTTTAAACTAAAGGAGGGAGATTCAGGCTGGACATGAGGAAGGAATTGTTGGCCCTGAGGGTGGTGAGAGCCTGGCCCAGGTTGGCCAGAGAGGTGGTGGATGAACCATCCCTGGAGACATCTCAGGCCAGGCTGGATGGGGCCCTGAGCACCCTGAGCTGGTGAAGATGTCCCTGCTCTTGGCAGGGGGGGCACTGGGGGGCTGAGAAGGGCACTGCAACCCAAACTGTTTTGTGACTTCCAAAGGAAAAAGAGCTTGGAGAATCGTTCTCTCTATTATTATGATCAGTCAAGCAGGTGAGAAATGTGAAAGGGAGGTTTGTCAAAACCAGTGTGGACATGAGCTGAGGACACCCTTGTGATTGTGATGAAGGCACCTGGAGAGGAACACGGGGCATATTGTGTGGGACCTGGTAATGGACCGGGAGCAGCGGCATTTAGGGGCACTGAGCATGTCTGTGAAAAAACAGACTGCAGTCTGGACTGTTTGCTGTTATATACGACACAACCCAGGCAAGGCTGGGCTGTGGTGCGGGTGTGATGTCCCAGACTCGTCAAAGTTCTTCTTCCCTGTCCTTCAGATTTTATGGACACTCCTCCTATTGTACGAACACAGCCCATAGTGTGCCACAACCATCTCCAGGGCCTTGGGGTTGTACCACAGATACAGTCAGTCAGAATTACCATGTGATTTTCCTGGCAGCAAATAAGAACAAAAAGCCAGAAAAGGTCAGTTTGGCTGTTTGCGTGAACAGATTCTGATTCATTGGTAGATTTAAAAGTCTGGAATTAAGCACCAAATCCCGGTTACCAGGCACAGAGATGTTGTAGCACTTACAGACGGCTTCAATGCTTGGTGCTTTCTTAGGCAGGGTTTCTAAAGCCAACTGCAACCAACCACAAGCCTTCCACCGAGGCATCAAAGCCCAGCCAGTCCCAAGGGATTCAGAAAAACCCCCTGAATGGATTTCAGCTGCTTGCTTTCTCTGAAGAACTTGCTGAGGTTTTGTCACTGAGGGCCGTTTGTAGCGGGCGCAGGACAATTCAGAACAAACTTGAAACCATCTGGACTTCCAGAGGCCTTTCTCAGACACAAATTTGTTTGCAGTCTGCTTGTCTCCATCACCAACAAGCCAGACATCCAAGGGACTGCAGAGTCTAAAAGCACTCTCGAGTGGATGGAGAACTGCCTGATGCTGGCCTGAAATCTCCTTTTGTTCCATGCTGGGGTTCTGGAGACCCGTATGGGGGTTTTGGTTTTCACAGTGGGGACACGCAGCATAATAGTGTGGAAATGAATTTTGCAGCTATGGACCGACAGACAGATGCACAGTCTGGAGACAAGAAAGAGCCTGCAGAACTGAGAGCTCTGCAGAAACTGAAGGGACCAAAATGAGTCCACCAAGCAACACATTCTGTAAAAGTAAAACTACATCACGTGAAAATGAAAACTAATTCAATAACAACCAACTGTTGTTAAACTACTGAAACTTCTCCTTGTGCTTTGGGACTAGAAGCCTGGGAACTTACTCTACAGTCATCTGAGACACTACGTCAAAGGTGGTGAAGCCAGCACTGGCAAAGCTCTCCTTGTACTGGCTCATCTTGATGGCATCCAGCCATTCATCCACAGTGTTGAAGCTGGTGTAATCCGGGATTGTGCGGTCGAGAAGGGGGAGGTTCATCCTGCAACACAGAAATGGGCAATGAGCAGAACAGACAGCAGCACGCACACGTACTTCTCACCCTCCATCAGCTGGAGGGACCCGGAGCAGCACCATTCACAGTGCCTGCACCACACCCTATTAAGAAGTACCACCCAGAAACTGCTCTGTTCAACTGAGGGAATGACTGTGTAGAGCATCAGAGAAGTCCTTCTGGGTCAGTCTGTACAGGAGAGGTAGGACACATCAAAGGTGATAGGATACAGCTCTAAAATCCCAGGTGCACAAGGGGAGAAAGTACATCCTCATAATGGGGCCAGCACTTCCCACGAGCCGGTGTATCCCCATCCAGTCCAGGGAAACATCATAATGCCAACTACCAAACAACGACATCCAGCCGGCCAGTTGCGTACATGAAACCAAGATACTGCTCTACCTGTGCACAAGGACACTGCCCAACTCAATGAGCTGTCTGCATACACCAGACCTAACCTGTTCAAGGAGAGAGATCAGAGTGACCTTTACATCTTTTATTGGCCTTCATATAAAGGAACAAACAATGCAGGCCAAGCTGCCTCTAAAATAGCTCTCCTAGAGAGATGCCCACCAGGACACAGAGGACAGCAGATCTGCAAACAGATACCAAAGGACAAGAGGAAGACAGAGATACATACCCAGAGGAGAGAGGTGCCATGGCTTTCAGGCTGTTAGGATTTCGGATCATTTTATCTAAGGTGTTGACAATTTGCCCAAATTTGGGTCTGTGGTTTCGATCCTTCTGCCAACAGTCAAGCATTAGTTGGTGAAGGGCATTTGGACAATCCATAGGTGGTGGCAGCCGATAGTCCTGCTCAATAGCATTTATTACCTGCAAGAGGAGAAAAAGAGAACAATACAGCGGCAATGAAACCTATTCAACTCATAATGTTCCTGTTCTTGGATCCTGAGAGCGGCTGGCACGGCCAGCCATTCCACAAAGATGCTGCTGTGCCTGCACCTACTGCTGCCCATCATCTCAGCCCCCTATTCTTGCAGCTAAACACGACTCCGTAGCTTCCAGCCCTCTGCATGTCATGTTGTCCTCCTCTAAGGTGATGCTCAGCCGACACGCAGCCTCGCTGACTGCTTGTGATGAGCTGTGCCCATCAGTCTCCTAATCTGGGAAAAGAGACCATCCCTGCTACCTTGACAAGGATGTGTGAGCCTGCAGCTCCAGGCTTGAGAAAGGTGAGTCAGAGAGAAGGGTTCGTGTTTTCAGACAGGCACACAGCCCAGCCCAGCCGCTCACGGGGAGGAGAACATCCCCATCCAGTGACGGGTCTGCTCATGAGTTACAGGTGGGGGAACCTCCCTCTGTGCTTTCCTTCCTCCAGTTGTGCTTTCTACTCCTGCCAACAACCCAGCCCTTCCAGGTGACAGTGTCATGCCAGGGGACAGGGCTGGGTGTGCTGAGCCAGCAGTAAGAGCTGGATCTGCCCACAGTCCTGTGTACATGCAAACTGAAGCTCACAGTGGGGAGGACCAATATCTTGGTCAGAAGAGTCAGGCACAGGAGAACTTGGCTACAGCTTGCCCAAGTCCCACTGCAGATCTGTGGGCCAACGCAGGAAGGCTTTGGCTGCTGACTTTGGTCTCTCCTTACTGCACCAAATGACGTGGGAAAATGCCTGATCTTGGAGTGTTCCATGGAAGCAGCACATCACAAGGGCTAGAGGATCTTCTTCAAGGGGAACTCAGTCTCCCTGTCACTCTGCACCTGTAGCCCTCCATCCTTCCCTGGGCAATCAAGGGGGATGGAACTGCACAGCTTCCTACAGAGACGTATGTTCCTCCGACAGAGGCACTGACAGGCTTCTCCTTACACATCCTCTGGTCATATTCACAGCACGGGCACTGAGGGGTGAGCAGAAGAAGCCTTGGACACTAGAAACAGACTTGTGCATGGCAACAAAAAACATGGCTGAGGATAAAAACCAGAACTGCAGTAAGAGAAATCAGGGGCAGCATTTGGAAATGACCAGCTCTCCACAGAGATGATAAAAAAGGGGAGGGAGGTTGATAGAACCCTCCCTCAGTGGTCCAGAGGAAGGACCTCAATGTCTCTGGCTGTTCTCACCGTGTCCTGCGTACTTCCAAGGACAGAAATCTGCCTGCTGGGCCACCCCAGGGCTGTATCACCCTCCTGGGGAAGGACTAGCCATACCCATACAGCAGCGTGGTGAATATATTGTTGAGCAGGAAGGCTGCATAGACAAAATCGACATTACTGCAGTTGGGACCGGGAGAACAGCAGGGAAGGTTGGTGGAAAGGTGACACTGAGGTGCGGCGGTGGCAGGAGGCTGCTGCTCCAAGGGAGGGCGGGTGGCAGATCCATGACAAGCAGTCCGGGGTGTGAGGTGGGCATCTGGCAGGGTTTACGATGGACTGTGGGAGAGAATTGATTGGGAGGGTGCTCCAGACACTGGTGCGCACAGCCAAGGTGCTGGGCAGGCTGATCCCAGACAGACAGGGCTGGCACTGCTGCTGCAGGATGTCTGAGCCCTCCCTCCCCTCTGCCCCCGGCTGGACATGATAGAGCCCACTGGGCCTGGGAAGGTCTGAGCTGAGCCATCGCTGCTGTGCTTTGTGCAGCTCTTGGTACCCCTCCAGGGACTCCCCCAGGAGGAGACATGTCCCCTCTCCCAGCCCGCCGGACGGCAGGTCTATCTGAGACAGAAGGGAGGGGAAGCACGGGGCGAGCAGGGCTGGGGAGGGTCATCACAAGCATCAAGAACTCGTCTACAGCATGGATGAAACCGTTTCCCGACAAGCTGCCCGCTCGCTGCCAGCAGACACGTCCCGCGAGGGGGCACAGGCTGCACGATCCATCTCCCCTTCCCGCAGCCTCCCCAGGCGCTCACACCCCAGGGTCAGGAGGCTAATCTGCAGCGAATATTAATACCATGTTCTCAATCACAGGGAAGATCAACTGTAATTAAGTAGTGACAGCTCCCGGGGTGCAATGTCCTGTGGCAGAAGAGGGGGAAGAAGAGGCTGGGGACAGGCAGCACGCAGCAGACGGGGCTGTGCCGTCCCTGCCAGAGGAACCGGTGCTGCGGCAGCACAGGGGCTGCGGCAGGAGAAACCACTGAGGGAAGAGGCCTGGGAGAGGAGGACAAGGGAGGGGGACAGCAGAAGGCTGTGCGTACAGAGCGATGCCAAGGCAGGGACGAGGGCAGTGACACCTGCCTGCAGGAAATGCTTGAAACTGCAGGTGATAATGAAGCCTTAACAGGAAGGAAATTGTCTTTTCCAAGAAGGACATACCCCTAACCTCTTCCCTTTTGGCTCAAACAATTGATGCAAAGACTTTTCTGGTATGCTAGGGGCTGTGGCAAGGCCATGAACAGCGAAGGAGGCTAAGATATCATCCGTCTGCTCCAGGCGTTGAGGACTCACTTGAACAAATTCCCCACCAGGCACTAGGGAAGAAATTGTCCCACTCTGGAAAAATCTGGCATGGCATGAATGGAGTTATATTGACTTGATAAAGGTCCGATTTTCCATTGCGGCAGGAGGAGTTGCAGGACTCACTTGGCTCTCACTCTCCCTGTAAGGCAGGGTGTTTTGTGGGCCCCACGGGATGATGGAGGTGAAGGTGGCAGTCTGAGCGCTTCCAACGGGCTGCCCAGGACAGCTCTGAAACAAGCTGGAAGCCAGGCAGATGCTCAACATGCAGGTTTGCAAGACCCATGCCTGCAGCAGGGTGGGAGGACAGGCCTTCTGCACACAAAGGGTGTACCCAGGACCTTGGTGTTAGATTCAGAGGGTTCACAAGGCAAAGACTGCATGAAGAAGGAGCCCCACACCAGAGGAGTCTTCTGGACACACAGGTGCAGGTGTAGCACTCTGCATGGCGCTCATTGCCGCTGGACAGATGGTCTTTGGTCACCCAGGTAATCAGGTGAAGAGCAGCAAGGAGAATGGCACTGCTGTGCTGAAAGGAGACTGCAGACACAGGTCATCCTCAGGTGGAGGAAAGGGCTCACACAAACTGCCTGGGTCTCAGGGAACAAGGACTGAAAGTAACAGTTCCACGTGAATTAGAGATGCAAAGTATTATATTTAAAATTAAGCATGTTCTGAAATACCTTGCGGTTTTGGTTTCTAGCTGTAAGTTGCTTGGCTTCTTATACACCACAGTCCAAGTTTGCCATGGGAGATTTAAGGACCATCTAGTGGAAGATGTCCTTGACCATGGCAGGGGGGACTAGATGGGTTTAAAGGGCCCTTCCAACCCAAACCATCCTGTGACTCTGTAACAGACCTTCACTAAATCTGTGGTCTCCTGCAGAAGAAGAGCTGCCGGCTGCTCCAGGAGCTCTCGGGTCAGTGGCAGCATTTCATTTCCCACCCACCTGCTCCCTCTCCACATGGACATCTGTCTACCACCCCCGAGGGTGCACACATTAACCCTGTCCTACTGCAGCGGGTGTTGGACAGTCCTCAACCTCTGCCACAGCAACAAAATGTGACCAGAACAAAAGCCAAAGTTATCCCCATTACTTCTTCCAAAGAGGCTGACATTGGACACATCTCCCATGACAGAGAAGGCTCTGGACATGCCACAGGTTGGGTCTGGCTGTAGTCATGCTCCCAATTTCAGTGTTTCTGCTCTTTTTTTCTTAACAACTCACATCTTGATTGGTCATATCCCAGTAAGGTCGCTCGCCATACGACATCACCTCCCACATGACTATTCCGTAGCTCCACACGTCGCTGGCTGATGTGAATTTTCGGTACTGAATTGCCTCAGGTGCCGTCCACCGTATCGGGATCTTCCCACCCTGCAGGAAAACACAAAGGGGACGGTAACTGAAAGAGTAAGGGGAACTGACCAAGATGAGTGTCCGAAACATCTGCCTCCAATGCGCTGATAAAATCCAGCAGGAAAGGACCGCAGGAATATCCCTGTTGTTAGATCAGGGTGGCTGTGGTTTGCCTAGTCAAGTGTGGGAAGCCCTCGAGGATGATGATTCCCCCAATTTGGTGACCTTTCCCAGGGCTGCACAACCCTCCTGGGGAAGATTTTCCTGTTATTCATCTCGAACCTCCCAAGCCATGATTTTTTCTGTTGCCTCTTGTTACATCATTGGTACCACTGCAAAGAGTTTGGCTCTGTCTTCTTTGTAACTGCCCTTCAAGTACCACAGATCACTTGTAGATGTTCCCTCATCTCTTCATCATACTAACCAAGCCCAGCTCCTCCCACCTGCCTCCTGCCATCGCAGTCTTCAGCATGACAAAATGCCCATTGTGCTGGTAGGATCTTCTGTAGAAAGATTAATGGCTATGAACACAGAAAAATCCAAACTAATCCCCTCTGAATCTCCCTCCACCCTTTTGCTGTCACCTAGCTACCTCCAGAGCAGAATACAAGGAATTAGAACACCAGTCTCTTCAGCTTTCTACATCTCTAGGCTCTCTGAAGGCGGTGATACATCATCCTCTGGAGCAGAATGCATCATGTGTCAGTCTGTTCATTGATACATATGTGATCCAGCAGTTTTGGATCCTGTCCATTTCTGGAGGCAGGAGGAGTGAACATCCTCTTTAGTATGGCATGCTTGGTCACTGGGGGAAATGGGATGGACTGAGTGGGCACTGGGGTCTCCATGTTGCTGGGCAACAGCAGCTCTGGAGATATCAGGACTGTCCACTCCCACGGGAGTGATGCACCACGGGGCCACAGGGACACGTGGTTCTGCTCCAGCCCTTGCAGCCTCCTGAATTTCCACCAGGGTCTTTGGACTTGAGCCATTCACAACTCAAGGGACCTTCTGAAGGGAAAATCTTCCCCTGTGCTGGAAAATACGCAAAAATGTCTAGGTTTTGTGGCTGTGAGAAGATTAAGGAACATTATCTTGTTTTCATTATTCTAGCATGTACAGGGGCTGAGTCCCATTAAGTCCTAGGAGACCTTTAGTAAGATGTGGTAGTTTATTTAGTGACAAAACAATGTTCATTAATCTCACTGCCACAAACCTCTGAAGAAATACTTTGTTTTCCACAAGAGATGGAGGACCAAGCATTCTATACCAAACATGAAGTTATCTCCATCAAGCACACTCTTCACAGAGCTCCTGACAAGCAGTAGATTTTAAAAATTACTAAAAAAGAAGTCCTAAAGTAGAAATCACAGACTGGATATACTTGGGGTTTCCTTGTGGGAATAATAATTATTAGTTAATTATAATAAAAAATGCTCATGCATCTCGGGACATTTGAGGATGATGCATTTTGAAGGGAAAGATAACGTTACTTCTGGCACTCTGGTATCGTGGGTGCACATATTCTGTGGTTATAGATAATACATGTCCTGCTACTGTACCTGCAGATCAAGAAGAATAAATGAGAGATGACAGAGAGGAAAGCTACAGGCACAAGAACAAGAACAGGAAACAGCAGTAAACACCAGAAGCTTCCATGTATTTAGCTTAACAAAGGGAAAGTTAACTGGATGTAAGGATCACGTTGTCAAAAACAAACGTTGCCAGTGTTTCTAAAAGTCATGGGATGACTGTGTATGACGCTGTTGTCTGACGTTACACAAGTTCAGATGAGAATAGAAGTGCACATTTTTAGGTGTTTGTTGGGTATTCGCCTACTGTTACAGTTCACTAAAAGCTATGGCAGACACCTCATTGTGGCCACTTTGAAAGATCTGGGAAGGATTATTTCACAGAATCCCAGAATGGACTGGGTTGGAAAAGACCTCGGAGATCATCCAGTCCAACCCTTGGTCCAACTCCAGCCCATTGACTAGATCATGGCACTCAGTGCCATGGCCAATCTCAGTTTAAACACCTCCAGGGCCGGTGAGTCCAGCACCTCCCTGGGCAGTCATTCCAATGCCTGACCACTCTCTGCACAGAATTGCTTTCTAATCTCCAGCCTCAATTTCCCCTGGCAGAGTTGAAGCCCATGGCCCCTTGTCCTATTGCTGATGCCTGGGAGAAGAGCCCAGTCCCCACCTGGCTACAACTGCCCTTCAGGTAGTTCCAGAGAGTGCTGAGCTCAGCTCTGAGCCTCCTCTTCTCCAGACTAAACAAGCCCAGCTCCCTCAGCCTCTCCCCATAGGGCTTGTGTTCAGGTCCCTTCACCAGTCTTGTTGCTCTTCTCTGGACCCTCCAGCACTTCAATCTCTTTCCTGAGCTGAGGGGCCCAGAACTGACCACAACACTTCAGGTGTGGCCTCCCCAATGCAGAGCACAGGGGAAGGATCACTGCGCTTGTCCTGCTGACCACGCTGGTTTGGATACAGGACAGGACACCATTGGCCTTCTTGGCCACCTGGGCACACTGTGGCTCATGTTGAGCTTCCTGTCCATTAGTACCCCCAGGTCTCTTTCTGCCTGTTCTTCCAACAGATCACGCCCCAGCTCTGTCAATACTTGCTTCCAAGAAGTCCTGTCATAGACATTGTAGGTAGGCACTGATCCTGTAGCATCACTGCAGAGCGATGCTGTACACCCTCACAAGCAATGGTATCTATGAGAACTCCTGGCTGCAATCTCACTGAACAACAAAGTCTTCAAATTATCCTTTGATCCCAGTGCACATTCTGTAGCCTCAGACAGGCTATGAATCCCCAGTGGCACTTGTGTCACTGCTAACCATGGTGTTCCTGGGAGGCTATAGGTGATCACGAAGCCATTTCTGGGAAAGTTTCTCTAATTCGGGAATACTCTCTGGATGTTTCAGATCTAGTACTGCAGGGCTTCTTCCAGCACAGTCCCCACACCTCAGTCTGTTGTTCCTGGGCCTGTGACATGACATGAAAAGGATCACGGCCTCCCAGACAACTGGGCAGCACAATCGGACAAAAACCCCAGACTTACTGCTCTGGTGACAAATCTGTCAGGACAGCATCTCAGAGGATACGTGCTGGATGGGAATAATACATCATCCCAACCCTGGCTTTATCGGGGACATGTTTGGAAAAGGCTCGGTTATATACAGAAGTGACTGCAGGGCCCATCAACAGTCACTGGACAAGACCTTGCAAGAGAAAATCTTCTGTGGTTCATTTCATCGGTCTTTCCGATCTGGCACTTTATTTCCACTGCTGACACTTCGACAAAGTACTCCTCAGGTCAACAGGGAATGTCCCCACCTCCACGACTCCTTCCTTCACCGCCCTCCCTCCCCTCCAGAGAGCAGCTTTACCAGTGCACTGGTGTAGGTGGGATCAGAGGTGTCATCCTCCAAAAAGCGGGAGAGGCCGAAGTCGGACACTTTGCAGACCAGGTTGCTGTTCACCAGGATGTTGCGGGCAGCCAGGTCCCGGTGCACGTAGTTCATGTCGGCCAGGTATTTCATGCCCGCCGCGATGCCCCGCAGCATGCCCACCAGCTGGATCACGGTGAACTGCCCGTCATTTTGCTTAGAGGAAGAGAGAGAAAGAGGACACATCAGAGGAGCAAATTCACGGCCCGGCATGGCCAGGCAAACAGCCAGTGGCTCTTTCTGTGCTGCATATCAAGACACCGCTTTGCAATGAGTATGTGTGTCCCCTCCAAAGCAAGAGGGTGGGCAGTGGGGAGCTCACAGGGGCTGGAAGTCGCCTTCGCACACCCTGTGGGCATTGCTGTGGTGGCTGCTGTCAGCCGAGGGTGGCAGATCTCCCACACCTTGCACAGGAGGGTTCAGGAGGGACAATCTATTCATATTAAGCAGATTATGTCCCTTCAACATAGTGAATTAACCACTTCAAACTCAGACCTATAAATATTTAGACAGAGCAGCTTCAGGTGAAGTCCTGCTGTGCTAAAGCTACTTCAGACTGTCCCTCCACATCCACAGAAGCGGTTTGTAAATGCATCTGTGGGCATGTGGACAGGTAGGTGCAGCGTTTTGCTAGTATGAGTGGACACATATAACAGATGAGAGCCTTGGTACCACCTCCACGTCTGTTCCTGACACACAGACCTCTGGACGGCACAGCAGCCGCCCCAGTGGCCGGGGGCGCTGGGCAGTGAAGGGCCCTGTCACATGGGGTCAGACCGGGAGCCTTCCCCTCCAGGTCCAGCTCTGGCCCAACACGACCTCTGAGGCTGCAGAGGGGCCGGAGGAGCCACAGGAATGACCCGAGGCTGGAACAGCTCTGCTGGGGACAGGTGAGAGAGTTGGGGTGTTCAGCTGGAGAACAGAAGCTCCAGGGAGACCTTAGTGTGGCCTTCTCATACTTAAAAAGGACCAATAAGAAAGATGGGGACAGACTTTTGATCAGGGCCTGTTGTGATAGGACAAGGGGTGATGGTTTTAAACTAAAGGAGGGAGATTCAGGCTGGACATGAGGTAGAAATTGTTGCCCCTGAAGGTGGTGAGAGCCTGGCCCAGGTTGGCCAGAGAGGTGGTGGCTGAACCATCCCTGGAGACACCCCAGGCCAGGCTGGACGGGGCTCTGAGCACCCTGAGCTGGTGAAGATGTCCCTGTCATGGCAGGGGGGCACTGGGGGAGCTGGGAAGGGCCCTTCAACACAAACGGTTCTATGATTCTATGCTCCTGGGATCTCATACCCGCAAGAAGGAGTCCAGTGAGCCATTCTCCATGAACTCGGTGATGATCATAACTGGCGAACTCTTGGTCACCACTCCCTCCAGGTGGATGACGTTGGGGTGGTCGAACTGTCCCATGATGCTGGCTTCACTCAAGAAGTCCCGTCTCTGCTTCTCCGTGTAACCAGACTTCAGGGTCTTGATGGCCACAAAGATCTCTCTTTTGCCAGGAAGTTTGAGATGCCCACTGCACACCTCACCGAACTCCCCTGCGAACAGAAGGAAACAGGTAGGGCTTGTCAGCCTCCCAGACCTCTGCCTTTCTCCCCCAGGGACCCTGCTCCGATGGGCTCCAGCCGTGCCCACCCTGCACACCCCTGAGCCAACCGCCCACACTCTGCTCTGTGCTTCCTCCCTCACCCCACACCAAGGACTCCTCTTCAGGTGGATTCATCACTGGTGAGGAGCACTGGACAATATACGCACAAGGGAAGTCTCTGTCTCCAGCACTGGATGGACTTGCTCCTCTAGCACTGGACCACCTTGCTCCTGATAGCCCAGGCTGGGCGTAAGTGTAAGACTTTACTGACACTAGTCTTCCCAGTACATGTAAGGCTAAATCCTCATCAAAGCCTGAGACCACAAAGGAGACTGTGCTGCTGAGGACCAGCCAGACATTCACAGTTCACCTACCTGCCCCGATCACTTGCTCAATTTTGACACAAGAGATATCGATTTCTTTTGCAAATTCCCTGACAGCCTCATTGGGATCTTCATAGGTGAATGGATCAATATAAATCTTCATCCCTGGAGTCACTGCATAAAGGTGAGGGAGACAGTCAGACAGACAGATGCAAATGGAACGACCCATGGCTGGCATCAAGAAAAAGAGAAACCTATTTGCGTGAGCGTCTTTTTTAGCTCAGCAAGTTGCATAATCAAGGACATGAAGCATATACAGCAAAGCAGTTTGAGAAAGAACATGCAGAGCCACATTTGCACAGGACTGTTGAAGCTGGATTCTAATGAAATTGTTGGGCAGCGGAGGGCTGTGCTGTTAGCTGGGACTGCAAACTGTGACCACGGAGAGCCACGCGTGCTCTGCGGCTCGATTCAGCTTTAGCACATCCAGAGGAAAAGCAAGGGAAGCATTAGCTCTCGGGAGGCGGTGCGCAGGCACACCAGTGCCACGCGATGCTCATCGTGCTCTAACACTGCAGCTCTGCCCCACTCCTGCTGCTTCCATCTCGGCACAGCGCCCGTCAGGGGCACGGGAAAGGGGAGGAGGAGACCCGAGCTCAGCACACATGACAGGCGGTGCCGACGGTCTGCCTTGGGACGTACACTGAGGCATGTGCTGCTCCTGGTTCTCTACACGGACATCTGCAGCTCTAGGTGCTTGGTACTACTGACACAGCCACCAAAACAGATTCACTCCTCCATGGTGGGTGTCTGTGACCCCTCAGGGACAGTGCAAGTGGGACAGACACTCCAGGCCCATGTTCTCCTGACAGGTAACCCTGTTGGAGGCTGAGTTCCCTCTTACTAGCCTCAGCATGACCAGGACAAGCTGTAAGGGACACTTGTCCCTTACAATTGCAAAAACCAACTCTTCCTTCTAGGCAGAGCAGAAGACACAACAACATGTTTACGTGGAAGGCAATGGCCACGGGAATGGTGAGGCTGGACTGCTGATGCCACCTTGCACGCTACCTACATGGTGGGACAGCTCTTACCTGCAGTCCTGCAGTTCTCCCCTTTCTATACTCATTTTGCTGTCCGCTGGCTCACCTCAAACTTGGGGGTGTTTGGAGAGCAGAGCTCACAGCTCACTAAATAAGGAGCCCAACACAGAACCAGGGACATGAGTCCCAGCTCCACATGTAGGATGCTGGTAGGGTTGAGGGAAGTTGCTGCAATGCTTCCATAGTTTACAGGCTCCCCACACCCTGGTAATCGTCTAACCATAACCTCTCCATAGCAGTCACTGCTGGGAGCCAAGCAGGGACTGTGCCTTGGACTGGTGTTTTGAGCGACGATGTGGCTAAAAGGCACCACAGGCCCATTATCAGCTCATCTCTATCCGGTGGCATCGAGCCTGTTCCGACAGTTGTGAGGCACAGCTATTAATGCCACCCCAGCCTGAAGCTGTCATGTTACGCACCAGACCCCGGGAGAAAGTGTGAATGTATGTTTACACATGCAGCACGGACTGACAAACAACTGAGAGCTGCATTTCCATAATCTTTCTCAAAGAGTGTCATTTTTCCTGGGAAGTTACAGCAACGCGGCCAGCACGCCGCTGCGCTGGCACAGAGCTGCAGTCCGTGCCTTTGGGGAGATGTTTCCCAGGCAAATAGAAGAAATAGTGTATCCTGTGCTGAAACTACTGGTGTTTTCCATCTGAACAAGGCCCTGGTCTGTACAGCAACAAGGTATAAAAAGGACAGAAATCCTAAAGCTGCAAGTATAACGGGAGGTAAATAACAACCGAGATTTGAACGAAGTAGGATTATAGTGACAGGGCTCTGGTAAGGGAGTAGAAAGGTGTTGCAGAGGGCACACAGCCAGGGACTAATGAGGGGAAGGAGGATGCACCGAGGCAAGGGAGGGTGGCAATGAGAAGCAGGAATGCTGGATGTGAGGGAGTGCCCTGCAGAGATGTCGGAAGAGAGAGGCTGCAAGAGAGGGCATGTTACGCATTGCATTATATACCCATAGATATAGATACACCTGACACTTTTTAGGATTCTGGGAGCACTGGGATGGGCTCAAGCAAAGGCCCCAGGAGGTACGTGGCTCCTGCAGAGGACAGCGCTCTGCGGGACGTGCCTGGGGTGGGAGAGGGGTCTCGCTGCTGCCCATGAGCTGGGCAAAGCTCAGGAGCTGCAGCGGCAGGACGAGGTGAGGTGGCAGGGCCTGCGTGGCAGAAGAGGGTGAGGCTGCAGGGGCACACGGAGGGGTGCGTGTTGGACGTAGCGGGGGTTTGCAGAACACACAGGAGTGTTTACTGCACAGCTGGCACCCGTCAGCACACAGGTCTGTGGAACACGGGCTACACGAAGCAGGGCAGGGGTGCAGGTCACAGGGACTGGTAGGGAATCTAAACTGCACAGAGGTCCTGCCTACACATGCACCCAGCTGGGTGGCCTGAGCCCCCCCCACATGCCGCAAGGAATGAGTGAACAGGAACACAAACCGAAGAGAGAGCGGACCCCCAGGCCTGGCGGGGGCCCGCGGTACGTACTGTGGCCACTGGTATAGTGCTGCAGCTTGTCGGTGTACTCAGAATCAGCACGCTCAAATCCCCGTCTTCTGGAAAGAAAGAGAGTCCTGAGCACCAGCACGGGTCCAGTGGGGCCAAGGAACGTGCTGCAGGGGCATGTCCTTCCCCTTCACCTTCCCCTGCCACCTCCACCCCGATCGCCCTGTCCTTGCACAGCCCCAGCCCTGGGTGGTGCGCTCAGACTGACCCACCTGTTGCACACAATAACGATGACGACGACAGCGATGACGAACACCAGCCCTGCCGCGGAGGAGCCGATGATGAGCGGCAGCTTCTCCTGGACACTGGTCTGGTACTCGGCTGGCATGCAAGGAAGAGGGAAGAGGTTACCAGGGTACAGGATGGGTGTACACCAAGTTCATCAAGGTCAGAGCATGGCCCTGAGCACTGCCCTACATTCGTGTGGCTGCTGCTGTGGGGTGGGTTTTGTCCCGGACAGCTCATGCTGTCTCAGGCATCAGCTCAGGCGCTGTGACAGGGGATGTGCCCCTGCAGGAAGGCTGGATGTAGCTATCCCTTTTGAGTGGGAAAGCTCAGTCCCACGGATGCGTGCTGTGCCTTGCTCCTTGGCCTCGGGGGCACAAAACTGGCTTGGCCTGTTTCATTTAGCAGCACAAATTTAGAAAATAAAGACCCAAGTCTGCATTTGTCATCAACAGCTGAGCACATGAAAATCATAAATACTGTTTCTTCTAAATCCAACTGAATGGCCATGTCCCCATGCCAGAAGAGTCTGGGAGAAACTGGCTTACATTATATGATTCCCTGTATGGACCACCAAGTGCTCACACCTCTCTGCAGGTCTTGCCAGGTTCAATAAATGCTTGTGACTTGTCAATGCAGCCTTGAAGGGCTGCCTTAAAAGCAAAGGGACCGGCACCGCTGCCAGTGCATCTCCATCCTGTTCAAGTGTCTCTAGACCCCGTGTCACCTTTATGCAGAGGTAGCTGAAGACTCACCTTCAGTCATGGTCTGGAAATACATCTTGCCGCTATACCGGCCATATCCGGCCACGGTGCGTGCGCGCACCTGGAAGACGTAGATGGTGCCGGCTTTGAGGTTTTGCACTGCCACAGTATTGGTGGGACTCTTCACTGTTGTTGAATTTAACTCACTCAGATCCTGCCAAGAAAACACAAATCTGTCATCAGAAAAATGAGTCCAGAATCAGGTGCTGCATTTCGAGAAGAAGGAAGCTCAGTTCACCAGGGTGGTGTGGGTGCAGAGACCGCCATGGGGACACCTGAACAAACAGGCCATTCCTCCACGCCTGCCGCCCCACAGGGAGACACAGAAGCAGGGATGGGAGTAGGGAGGCCCCTGGGCTCCCCACCACCTCTCAGGAAAGGCTCTGATGAAGGTGTCAGCTAGAAATCTCAGGTCGCTCCTCCAAGCCTTGAGCTCAGTGGGGATGGGAACTGTTTCTCTCTTGTGTGCCGGCTTTCTTTCAGCACTGTCCCCCTTCCTCAGCCTCTCCTCCTGTGCCTGGATTGGTCTCAGCACCCTCTCCATCTGCTCTTCCCCATCTGGAGGTGAAGTCGACCTGAACACAGGTGTTTGGACCCCAGAAGTACTACCACCGCTCGCTGCCCAGAGCCCGCTTCTCCAGGGCCATGGCCAGGTTTTCAAAGCTGGGAAATCAAAGAGCATATTTAAAAGATATTTAAAAGACACAATGAGACTACTTCCACATTTTTGTCTTGCCCCTTGTGCGCAGTTTTTCTAGCTGAGGACTTGAGCATTTGTATCATAATGGTATAGATGGTATTGCACTTGTGTAGGTGACGGATACATCACTGCCCTTGGCAATTATGCCCTTAGCTGAGCATCCAGAAGCACCGGTGGACGGGCCGCGATCTCCTTGTGCCAGGCACAAGAGTACAGCCACTGTCCCCACCAGGAACAGGAAGAAACAGGACAACAGCAGAGGATGAAAGACCGTACTGAATGTGGTGCTTCCTGTGACCAGGGCAGGCTGGCCAGGTGCCTGCAGCCATGGGGTCCTGAGCATCAGTGCAAAGCAGCAACGCATGAAAACAACACAACGCTTCTGGAAAACAGAGAAATCTTAGGAAAGCCAAGCTGAGTACGAGCCCCCATTTCTATGGAGGACACAGGCACCAATTTTTAAATCAAATTTCTGTAGCTACATTGAAAGTGCTTGTCCCTTCTGGTAACACTTCTGCTCTGGCAGGTCAGGCTGCCTCAGTAGGATCACTGGTTGGAACAGATCAGCAGCTGACGGCTCAGAATACGAGCGGGCAATTTTACAAGTGAGTCCCTGAGATCTGCTGGCTTCAATCACTGCAAAGGGCTCAGAAAACCCAAGAGCTCCCACCCACACGCAGACTCCCCAGTGAGGTGAGAGAACCTCATGAGAAGCAGGCAGGGATGGCAGAAAGAAGAAGTCAGCCACACCATTTGTGCCGTCCCATCAAGTGGGACTGAGGGTGTGATCAAGGGACTGGCCTTTTGTCTCGGTGTGTAACTCCGCTGCGGGGCCACGGAGAGATTTCTTCTCGTGCTAACACCAGATGAGAGTGAAACTCTCAATGAGAAGCAAAGTTTCCAACCTCTGCAGTGGGCTCCTGGAGGACAGGGGGTATCAAAGAGGCAATCAGGTAGGAGGTCCATTCTGCTAATGAACCAAGATTTCCCGCCCGGTGATGTGGGTTGTGCAGGATGTTGATCTCTGTGCTGCTTTGGCTGCCTGTAGGAGCCCATGGAGAGTCTGCACCCAGCTCTGCAAACCCCGCCTGGAGGTGTCTGTGTCCTCAGCTGCTGGGGCACTGGATGAATCAGAGGTTGCCTTGCCCTCGAATAAATGATGGAGCTCGCCTTTATGGGCAGTTGGTCTCCTTTCTTTTCCACTGTCCATATCGTTAGCTATCTGGTGACTTTGCCTTTGTGTTCATCCACTTCTGAGAACAGTGCTGGTGCCTTCGCACAGAGGATCATCTGCACAGCCAGAACAACATTACAAAGAACAGCCATTCACTACAGGGCTCCATACGGCTGACCATGTCGAACCAGTGTTCTCCTGTTCCTGGGAGAGTCTGGTGTGTTCTCAATTGGTCACCATGCTGCAGCAGAACTGCAAGTCCACCAGCATTTGCAAGGCTGATTATACTCTATATGACCTGGGTTTGTGCAGACTATTGGCCTCAAAGCTGAAAAGCAGCTGAAAGACAACATTAATGGAGATAATTACTTCTCGCATTAAGCTCTTGATTGCGCAGTGCTCTGGTGCGGATGGCTGGTAAGAGTGGTCTGGCACAAATGTGTTTCTCCAAGGGTGCAGTCAAACTCAGAGGCTTCAAAATGCTGACGGCACATCATTCTGCAGGTAACGCAGAGCGGCTCTGCCAGCTCCTGGGAGACACCACTATCGACAGCATCCAGAACAGTCTTCTCTTCAAAAACCACAGAATCCCAGAATGTCAGGGGTTGAAGGGCCCTGGAAAGCTCATCCAGTGCAATCCCCCCATGGAGCAGGAACACCCAGATGAGGTTACACAGGAAGGTGTCCAGGCGGGTTGGAATGTCTGCACAGAAGGAGACTCCACAACCCCCTGGGCAGCCTGGGCCAGGCTCTGACACCCTCACCCCCAACAAGTTGCTTCTCCTCTTTCAGTGGAACCTCCTGTGTTCCAGTTGGCACCCATTGCCCCTTGTCCTGTCCCTGGTTGTCACCAGCAGAGCCTGGCTCCATCCTCCTGACACTCCCCCTTTCCATATTGATCCCCAGGAATGAGTCCCCCCTCAGTGTCCTCTTGTCCAGCTCCAGAGCCCCAGCTCCCTCAGCCTTTCCTCACACGGGAGATGCTCCACTCCCTGCAGCATCTTGGTGGCTGCGCTGGACTCTCTGCAGCAGTTCCCTGTCCTGCTGGAACTGAGGGGCCACAACTGGACACAAGATTCCAGGTGTGGTCTCCCCAGGGCAGAGCAGAGGGGCAGGAGAACCTCTCTGACCTACTGACCACCCCCTTCTAACCCACCCCAGGTACCATTGGCAGTTTTATCCATCTGGACCTGGCGCTGAAGGTGCCTGGGTGTCACTGGGGTGTTTGGGAATTAGACTAATGACAATGAAAATCTCAAGTATAGGTACACAGATAAGAAAGATCAAGAAAAGATGAGCTCACAGAAAACGAATTGTCTTGTTTGTCTGATCAGCAGCACTCCCTTGGACCTTTCCCGGGCAGACTAAGAGAGAAACAGGACAGGAAATGTTCACAGTTTTAGTGTTTAAGGGCTCAGATGAATCCTCCCGGGCCCTTGGATGGCACTAACAACACAATTGTTTTAAAATCATTTGTCTGACTGTTTGAGGGAAGCTCACCTCTTCTCCTGGAGGACTTCAAATTGAATGCAATGGCAGGGTTACAGGACAGTTCATATCGGGGAAATTGATGTCTGTTCAGAAAGGTGTGCTCCTGCTGCTGCTCTCTAATCCCAGACCGCGAGGAAAGAGCATTTACAGCTCTCCACCCTCCCTTATCAGACTTATTCTTGGTACATTGCTCAGCCATCGCCTTTCCAGCCATTCACTTCACACACTTCTTTCCCCACTCTGCGCTTCTCCAGCAGGTCCAGGGCAGCCCCAGTGGTTTCAGTCCAAGTCCCTTTGCTGTGTCTCCCAGCTTGTTTTCTTGCAGGGGTATGTGCTTTGTTGTTGTTGTTGTTGTTGCTGTTTTTCCTGCTGATTTTGGTTAGAGTTTGGAAATCCTAATTCAAAATAACACACTTCATATTTCCTCATAGTTTTGATTTTGAGTCCTTATCTGGTTCTCCTTCCCCTGAGCCAAATTCAAGCTGAAACCAAAGAGTTATCAAAAAATACTCTCTTGAAACATGGAGAGTCCATGAAACGCTTGAAAGATTTGCAAAAATTGTTTCTGAGAAGTAAAATGTCAACCGACTTAATTTGGCAGACAGCTCCTCTGTGTGTGCACAGCGGCAATCTGCTCTGGTTCCCGAAGCAAACAGAGTCACACGTACACAGCCAGGCCAGGGCCGGGTGCCAAACCGTCACACACATCCGAATTTCAGCCCCCGCGGGATCCAGTCTGATGGAGGGATGCTCAGGTGCGGCAACGGGGTCCTGGGCTGCTCTGGGGTGGATGGTGGGAGCACCGCTTGTGGGGAGACCTCAGGAGCGTCTCCCCGGACAGGTCAAGCGTGCTGTGCTAGGAGTGCCCGGACACCTCTCACCAGAAAACTGAGCCCCGAACAGAAGCAGCGTGGCCCCTGAGCAGGGCCTGGGACTGCAGGAAAGCCATCACAGGCAAGGTTTCCTCTTAATCTTCTTGATATCACGGTTTTCCCCAGACAGAGCCCCCTCCAAGGGTTTGGGCAGCATGAAGGGAAGGGGCGTCGCAGCTCTCGCTCCATCCTGGGGACAGGTGGGAAACACCAGGCAGACACTTTAGCCCCAGGCCTGGGGACGCTGGTGTCCAACACTTCAGGTGGAGATGAGGAATGTCCCCCAAGCCCACCTGGAGCAGAGCGTCCAGCTGTCCTTGCAGGAGCCCTGCTGGCACCCGTTCGGGGATGCTGGCCTCCTACAGAAGCTCCTGGCACCACGAAGGCCACAGCCAGCTCTGGTCCCACGTCCACCACCCACTGCCACCGATCACCTCCCATCAGCCCCATACACCCCATGGCCACCATGGCCACCAAGATGCTGCAGGGAGTGGAGCATCTCCCGTGTGAGGAAAGGCTGAGGGAGCTGGGGCTCTGGAGCTGGACAAGAGGACACTGAGGGGGGACTCATTCCTGGGGATCAATATGGAAAGGGGCAGTGTCAGGAGGATGGAGCCAGGCTCTGCTGGTGACAACCAGGGACGGGACAAGGGGCAATGGGTGCAAACTGGAACACAGGAGGTTCCACTTAAATGTGAGAAGAAACTTGTTGGGGGTGAGGGTGGCAGAGCCTGGCCCAGGCTGCCCAGGGGGTTGTGGAGTCTCCTTCTGTGCAGACATTCCAACCCGCCTGGACACCTTCCTGTGTAACCTCATCTGGGTGTTCCTGCTCCATGGGGGGATTGCACTGGATGAGCTTTCCAGGGCCCTTCAACCCCTGACACTCTGGGATTTGGTGATTCTGTCAGTCACAGAGTCACAGTGTCACAGAGTCACAGTGTCACAGAATCAAAGGGCCCCTGTGCTTCCTAAAACATTTACATGGGTGACCAAACTGGGTACAAGGGACGGGCTGAATATCTTCAGACTACAAAGTGGGCAACCTGTGGCATACCCTAAGCCCAATCATTTTGCATAACAAGGAGAACAAATTACTCCTTGCAGTGCCTGACACTGCAGTGGGTCTCCAGTTCCCACACTCCGGTATGAACTTGGCAACGTTGGACAAAAACTACCACACCCTTTCTAAATGAAGACAACATTAACTTCTTTAATGAGACAAACATTGCCAGGTGCCTCTTGGAGGTGAAAGAAGAGTGGAGAGGAGCATAGAGAGCAGTCACGTCATTTGGTATTTACGTAACAATCTGCACTGATTTGCTCTAACTACATGTGAAAGAAAATAATCATGTTGCCTCTGTACAGGCATTTTTAATGGCACCTAATAATAGCAATGCTATGAATAATCTGTGAAATGGAAACAAAAATATACCTTTGTTTCAGGTACTGCAAATAGTTCTTTTCTGTTAATTCTAGGACGCTTATTCCATTTTTTTTATTTAATTTATGTCTATATAGAAAAGAATCAATTCAAAATGAAGAGCCAAAACACTTTTTACACAAGATGTATACGGTGCTATTCTTACATTTGAACTGCTTTCATGCTAATAAAACATCATTTTCTACTAGGGAAAAAGAATTCCATTAGAAACAGCTTAACTAGCTCCAGAGGTATTTTGTGAGCATTCAGGAGCACACGGGACAGTTTGCAATGAAACATTCTGGAAGAAAATCACCTCTGCACAGGCTGGCAGTGAAGGGAGAGCACACCTGGGATGTGCCGCACGCCCATCAAACCGCAGTCCTGGCGGGAGCTGGGGAGAGCGCGGCATCTCCAGAGCTGAGCGTTTTGGGAGCGATCCCAGGGATGAAGTGAACGGCTTTCATCGCAAAACTCAGCACTGCAGTGGCTCAGACTAACAGGAGATTCAGCTCTGCCACGCAGGCAGAGAACCATACAGAGTCATTGCACTGCTGGAAATGCAGAGGCCAAAGCGTATGAAGAGCTTGGCTAGGGCTGACCCCCGATAGATCAGGCCCTGAGTGTGCAACTGGGACTTCAGAGTGAAGTCTGACACACACACAGGAGCCTGGAGAGAGACAAAGCCCCGGCCATGGGCCAGGCCCTGACTCCAGCTCTTGGCTATTCCATATTTTAAGCTGTTTCCAAATCCTCCCATGTTTGCTTGCTGTGGGACTAAACTTTGACCCAGTGATCCAGAGTTGCCCAGAGAGGTGGTGGATGAACCATCCCTGGAGACATCCCAGGCCAGGCTGGACAGGGCTCTGAGCACCCCGAGCTGCTGAAGATGTCCCTGCCCACTGTATTGGACTAGACGGCCTTTATAGGTCCCTT
The DNA here is from genome assembly GCF_963082525.1 of Nesoenas mayeri. Lineage (NCBI taxonomy): Eukaryota > Metazoa > Chordata > Aves > Columbiformes > Columbidae > Nesoenas > Nesoenas mayeri. Next base: position 7,118,431 of record NC_137546.1, on the reverse strand, counting down.
CCAGTCCAAACCATTCTACGATTCTATGATCCCTTTCTGAGAATGACATACATCTTGGTTGGGGAAGAGATAAAGACATCCCTTTCTTCTTCAACCAAAGCACCAGCAAAAAAATATACCAAGAGGTTCAAATACCAGGACCAAGAGCACCTCTGCACCAGCACGTGGGCCTGTTTGCATTGTCCTCTCTGCCAGGCTAGTGATCTACCTCAGAGCTTGAGACAACCATTGCCTGAGTGCAGGATGACCATGAGCCAGCACTGGGCCCTTGTGGCCAGGAAGCCAATGGGACCTGGGGTGGGTTAGAAGGGGGTGGTCAGTAGGTCAGAGAGGTTCTCCTGCCCCTCTGCTCTGCCCTGGGGAGACCACACCTGGAATCTTGTGTCCAGCTGTGGCCCCTCAGTTCCAGCAGGACAGGGAACTGCTGCAGAGAGTCCAGCGCAGCCACCAAGATGCTGCAGGGAGTGGAGCATCTCCCGTGTGAGGAAAGGCTGAGGGAGCTGGGGCTCTGGAGCTGGACAAGAGGACACTGAGGGGGGACTCATTGCTGGGGATCAATATGGAAAGGGGGAGTGTCAGGAGGATGGAGCCAGGCTCTGCTGGTGACAGCCAGTGACAGGACAAGGGGCAATGGGTGCAAACTGGAACACAGGAGGTTCCACTGAAAGAGGAGAAGAAGCTTGTTGGGGGTGAGGGTGGCAGAGCCTGGCCCAGGCTGCCCAGGGGGGCTGTGGAGTCTCCTTCTGTGCAGACATTCCAACTCGCCTGGACACCTTCCTGTGTAACCTCATCTGGGTGTTCCTGCTCCATGGGGGGATTGCACTGGATGAGCTTTCCAGGGCCCTTCCAACCCCACACATTCTGGGACTCTGGGGTTCTGTGAGTGTGGCTTGGGCCACTTGTCCCCATGACCGGGGACACACTGTGTGCTGAGCTCTGATGATGCTCACCCTGCGTGACTGGCCACAAACAGCAGACCCCGCTTTGGACAAAAATTCCTTTTATTTACAGCCTCCCCCAGAAAACAGACTGGGGTGGGGGGAGAAAGAAAGAGGGGGAGATTAAGAGAAAGTAAGAGGAGAATGAACTTCATGAGATCTTCTGTCTCTACTTCAAGAGTCCCCAGGGGAAGGACCCCTCTTGCTTTCCAGATCTGTCTTGCTGCCTACTCATCCATCTTGCCACGTATTCTGGGATAATTTCCAAGGGTCAAATAAAAGGCCGTGATTTATGTAATATAGGTCACGACCTATTTAACAGCTTACAAAGAAGCTCTCCCCCTCCCCATTCTCCCTCTGGCTCTTGGTGACAAGAAAATAGGTCACAGGCAGGCAGTGGGGGGGATTAATCATTTCTTCCAGCAGCTGCTGGGAAAAATATTTTCAGTTCCATTTAATCATAAAGCTTTTTAATTAGTTAGTTTGCAATTTTTAATGTATAGTTTATAAGCTCTTGTGTAAGGGGACAGATTCCTGGAAGAAGAAATCTCCTGCTCCCCACTTCCCCCAGGTAGCACGGATGAAGCTCACCAGCCAGGCAGAGCCCGGCAGGCCCTGGGACTAACACTGACATGTTTTTTAGGTCCCTCAGCAGCCACCAACTCCAGCCCCATGTGCGGACACCCTGGCACAGCCGTAGCGTGCAGTCCCTCTGCTGCCCGGGCAGGGAGGAGGTGGAAGGGGTATGTTCCTCAGGGATGGAAGAGCCAGAGCTGTGGGACCCCATCACATCAGCCTCTGACTCTGCAGTGCCACACGTACCGTCCCTGGGAGGCTGGGACAGCTTCTGCCTGGTACAACACCGGGGCAAAGGGGTTCAGGCTGCTCCACACAGATGCCAAACTCACCTTTGGTGTAAATGCACTGGCAGACAGCAGTACACAAACTCCCAAAGACTGGACACTCAGCTAGTGTGGTCCAGTCTGGGAATGGATGTTTTGTGACATCCCTTGATCATCCCCATTCCCCACTAATGCCCCAGCAGAGGAAAGGCAACCTGGCTACCCAGTTCTCCCTGCAATGGGAGACCTGCCACAAGTGCTGGAGAGGTGAAGGGAGGAGAAACTCATCTGGAAAGACCCACAGATTTTCCACACTTGCAGTGTCTGTGCAGGTCACTGGAACCACTGCTGAACTCCAAATGGCACGGCCAACCACAGCAGGAGAAGCAACCTATCGATCAACCACCTGCTGGTATTACGCCCTTATGTGAAGTTTTGCACCACCTCCTCTCCCAAAACCCCGCACCTGAACCCTGCCAAGGTTCCTCAGTACCTTCTCATAATATTGCAGCTCGTAATCCAGGATGACTCCGTTGGGCTGGTCGGGCTGAGACCATGAGAGGGTAATGCTGTCCACGGTGCGGCTGACCTGGTGCATGATGGACACGGCTGAAGGTGCTGGAAGAGAGAGCAAGAGAGAGGCCTGGGTCAGACACCACACGGGCAGGGCCACGTCCGGGCTGGACACAGGCAGGGGCATTGCTGCTGTCTGGAGCTGCTGAATTCACCTCCAGCAGCGGCGGGGCTGCCCGGGGCTCAGGACATCCCGGCTGCTGCTGTGTGTAGAGGGCAGTTAGGGAAGAACAAAATATTTCCAGCGCTACTTAACAGTTTGTAATTAGAAACCATGTAGGGCAGTGTGTCAGGCAGGAGAACAGGTCATTCCCAGGCAAAACAATCCCCGGGTTGGAGCAGACACAGCGTTGTTCCCCTGGAAAAAGCGCTACCAGCCCAGCAATATGCAATCCTGCCTGCTTGCTACAGGGAAGTTGAGGGTTCTGTGCTTTGAGATTTGCATAGAGAAGCTTTCTAAGGCACAGGCAGACGTGGGAAGCAAGCGGCTCCTCTCCGCCTCAGTGTGCTGGGTCTGCAAGTTGCACATGCCAATCAAGGGAGGTGCATCCAGCAGCCTGAGCACGCAGCACAAACCTGACCTGACATGCTGACAATGGTGAGTCGCCCGCCTCGTCAGAGCGCCCTGGAAATCACACACCCACGGACGCCGCTTGTCCCACTGCACACAATGGGCCTTCCCGCAGCTCCCCAGACGTCCCGGGCAGCTGCCCACCCTGCGCTGCCCACGCAGCTTGATGCACGGCCAGGTGGGAATGGCGCAGCCTTGGCTGGAGCCACGCCGTGGGAAAATTGGCCTCCAGGGACCTGTGCTAACAAGCCCATGGGGCAGGGACCACGGGGCGCAGCTGCCACCTCCCTGTGGAACTCGGACCAGATCTGATCCTGCTTACTGCGGACTGGGCAGGGGAGCAAGCAGGCCAGACTGCTGGCTCAGGCGCCGATGACAGGGACGCCATGCAGGGATGCATGCAGAGATGCACTGCAGGTACCGGCCCTCAGCCCCCGTCTCGCTGGAGGGGCTGACACGCGGATGCCCTTGCTGCCTCTGTGACTGCTGAGCCGAGCACGTGTCCTTGTCCCGCCGTGTGCCCAGCCTCCCACGGCACCACCAACACGGCCTCCATGGACGGCGCTGAGGCCACCCCAGAGCTCACCCAGCACCAGCCCATTCTCAGAGAGCGCTCAGGACAGCATCAGCCCTGGCACCCAGCACACACTTCCTTGCTCCGGCAGCGCCAGGGCACAGGGGAAGCCTCAGGGCTGGGAGAGGACTGGAAAGCGGCAGCGAGAGACCTTCTCCATCACTTGCATGCCAGGCCTGGTTACAAATGGACGCAGTGAGGCTTGCACTCAGAAGGGCTTTTACTAGGTCCAACCCTTTCAATATTTCATGGAAGAACAACTCATTTGACAGCTCTGAGAAACAGCTTGGAGAAGCGGCACACAAAGCCAAGCATGTCTTGCCCATCTCCAGCCTGGTTGGCATTGGCAGCACCAGCAGCCGTGCCAGCTGGGGACTGCAGGCACCCGGACCAGCGCGGCTGCAGCATGTTCTTGCACTTCCCCGTCATGAATTACAGCTGAGCAATTTCTCTCAAAGTACACAACAAAAGCCATTTTTCTGATCTACCATCTCTGCCTCTTCACTTCTCTGCTGGTCTTCTGGACTCAGAGCATTGCAGCTCCCAGATGTTCAATGCCTGTGTGCCCGGGGCAGGAGGCGCTGGGTATGGGTAAAGCAAGACCTGCCACCACACTGCTGCACCATTTCCCTTCATCTACCTGCGCTTTCCCATCCTTGAAGGAAGGTACAATGTGGGGAAGCCTCAGCAAAGTGTTGGTGACCTCTGGTTTTGTCCAGAACTTACTAAAATCGAACGAGTGCGGAGAACTTCCAGCACTGGAAGTGTTCAAGGTCAGGCTGGACAGGGCTTTGAGCAACCTCATCTAGTGGAAAATGTCCTTGAGGCAGAGGGACTGGACTAGGTGACCTTTAAAGGCCCCTTCTGACCCAAACCATTCTGTGTTTCTAACAGATCCCGAGACTGAAGCCTCACTTCTGACCAAACACCAGTCCCTCCATCCACTCTGGTTACCCAAGCCCCATCACCCACCATTCTGAAACTCTCTGTATCATCTCAAACCTCCCCTTGCTCTATCATGTATAGCATTGTGTCCCTTGCACCTTCATGTCCCAGTCCCACCACTTCAGGGGCTACATTTACAAAGTCCTGGGATTAGTTTCTCATTCTGGTGTTAAGACAAGACACAGGTAACATTTCTGGAGCCTGTCAGCTCTTGCCAAAGCTTGCTGCTTCCTTGTCAACACAGGTTTCATAGGACATCTGCAGTCTCCAAGACAAACACTCCTCTCTCTGTGGAGAAAGGCCTTGGAAGGAAGATGTGCCCAGGCTACAGGTGTCCCTGCAGGGGCTGGGGCTGCGCTGAGTATGTGGCACATCTGAGCTGCACAGGTGCTGGGAACTGAGCCCACGCTCATACAGGCTGTTCCAGGACAGGGGTCGCAAACACCCAGGCCAGTCCCACCACAAAACCGGGATGTGGAAATGTCCCATGATTTAGACACAGGTTCAATAGCTGGTGTTGCAGCTGGAGAAGCTCCTTAGCGCCAGGTCCCTCTGGGTAGGACTGAGGTCCCTGGGATGCTCTTCTACCACTTCCATGCACTGCACGCCAGCCTGGGAGTATGTGGCTTCTAAAAGGCATCTCCTGCTTCTCCAGGCCATGCTGAGGAAGCTACAAAATATAACAGCTAGAGCATCGTGTGTGTGAATCATTTGTGACCAACCAGGGCCCAGGCAGCCGTGTACTCGGTGAAGCTGCTCTCATCTGGCTCAGAAGAAAGAACCAAATGATGAGGTGGGACTCACTTAATGAGACTTAATGAGCAAAATACAGTGCATGTTGGGGAGGAGGCAGATGAGATGAATGACTACAGCAACTTCAGCACTTTTTCTACACCTGGGGCAAAGGAGTGTCTCTGGATAGACAGGAACCTCCACTACGGCTTCTCCTCACTAACAGCTCTTGTTATCACAGACATCAGGGAAATGCACAATAATAAAATCACAGAAAGCTTTATGTCAGACGTGAACCCTGGAGGTTTCTAGTCCAACTGGCTTGCACAGTAATTTCAAAGTCAGATGACTTTGCTCAGGATTGCATACAGTTGAGATCTGAATATGCTCAGGGATGGGGAGCGCACAGGCTCTCGCAGCACCAGTCCCCAGCTGCGGTGCTCTTGTGGGGAAGAAGCTTTTCCTCACATTCCATTGGAACCTCCCTCATTGCACCTTGTGGCCATCACAGAATCCCAGAAGCCCAGGCTGTTGGGCTGCAGGAGCTCTGCAGATCCCCAGCCCAGCCCTGCCAGCGCAGGTCACAGAGCAGATCACACAGGATCCCAGGGGGTTTGAATGTCTCAGAGCAGGAGACTCCACACCCGCTCTGGGCAGCCTGGGCCAGGCTCTGGCACCTCCCAGCAAACAAGTTTCTGCTCCTGTCCAGATGGAGCCTCCTGTGCTTCAGTCTGTGCCCGTTGCCCCTCACCCTGGCGCTGAGCACCATGAACAGAGTCTGGTCCATCTTCTGACACCCACCCTGAGATATTGATCCATTGATCACATCCCTCTCAGCTTCTCTTCTCCAGCTCAACAGCCCCAGCTGTCTCAGTGTCTCCTCATCACAAAGATGCTCCAGAGCCCTAAACTAACATCACTAAACCTAAACTCAACATCAGTATTGTCCGCTCGCTGAGCACCCCTGGGAAGAGTCTGGCTCTGTCTTCTCTTTAACCTCCCTTTCGAAGTGGCAGACTGTAGTTAGCTGCCACTCGGCCTCGGCCTCTCCGGGCTGGGCAAACCCAGCTCTCAGCTCCCCGATATGTCTTGTGCTCTGTCCCCGGCCCATCCCAGTGACCCTCCCGCTGGACCTGCTCCCGTTTGTTGATGTCTCTGTAGTCCTGGGGAGCCCCAAGATGGGCACAGGACCCCAGATGTGGCCTCATGAGTGCTGAGCAGATGGGGACAATCACTCTCCTCAATCTTTGCTGCACAACACGGTCCTTCTCACACATCCTCACCACAGGCGAGGACAAAGGTTTGTGCAGAGAGAGGCTCCCAACTGTGAACAAGGCACGGACTGGGACTGGGTGTCTCAGTTTGAAGGCAGATTAGTGGAGTCAGCCAGCCAGAGTGACTTTCTGACGTCCAGTCAGAAGGAAAAGCTTCCAGATCACGACACAAATGCTCAGGTAGCTGGTGTCTGGCAAACAGCTCCTTCACAGTCAGCTGAAAGCTCCTGAAGACCCACGAGTTTCTGTCTCTTCACCACTTCCAAGGCTGGAAGGTCCTGGTTCTCTACCCTGCCCCTAAGTCCCTGTGGGAGACCTTGTGCAAATCCGCATTATCCCTCTGTACTGCCATTTTCTACCTGGAAAATAAGGTTAGCTGTCCTGCCTTTTTTTCCACTCCCTGCCTGTCTTATCTAATTTTACTGAGCACTTTCAGAGGCTGAGATTGTGCTCCGGGGCTTCGTCCTCCGGGGGTATTTAATGCATGTAATATAACAGCTAAAAGGGAAGGAGGAAGATGAAAACATATGAAGTGAACATAAAGAGCATCTGATCTGGGATAGCGCTACCTGGTGATGCCCTCATCGCCAGGTGTGCTCCAGCTCCGACAGAAGCACCAAGCGCTTTGTGACCAGCCTGAACCACGATGCAAAAAGAGCTTTTCTGCCACGGGACATGGCGAAGTGACAAATGCTACGGAAAAGGCTGAGAGAAGCGTACACTTCCTGAGACGTGACGAACTCAGCTGGGCAGGGATGACTAAAGTTTCAAAATATCTAAGCTGGCTTTCCTGAGCTGTTGTTTCTGAACAAACCGTACACAGGTTCCCTCCATTGGCTTTCTGAGTGTTTCAAAGCAAAGATTTAACAAACTGCAAAAAGGATCAAAAAGTAAAGAAAGGTCTTTGTTGTTCAGGCTGCTTTGTGCCAAGCCCTGTCCAGGACCAGACAGAGTACAGCAGGGCTGCTGCCACCAAAGACCCAGCGGCAGCTTTTAACCTGGCCCTGTGGGATCGGTCACCTCGTTCCACGAACCGTGACTCCTCTTTGTTCCCTCGTGACAAAAGAAACAGAGCTTTAGGGACCATTTCCAGGTTAGAAAAGGGTCACCTGGAACATTTCCAGGTTGGAACTGGTCACTGAATTGGTGACAATTGCCCAGTGGTGCAAATTCCCCAGTGTCAGACCCTCCCTCAGCTCTTGGCTCGCCTGGTTGTCCCTCACCCATGGAAGCTGTTTGAGTTACTACACACAGGGAAAAGGGGTGCTGGAAAAGGGGTACTGGAAAAAGGGTGCTGGAATAGGGACCTGCCCTGTGACGCAGAAAGAAGATGAGATTTGGAGCATCCCAGCTCTCAGAGCCACTTTCACTTTGAGTTATCACCCCCATGAACGGGTCAGCAGAGGCAGATTGATCCTGATGCTGTCTCCACGTGCATGTGTACAGCAATGATGCAAAATGAAACAGAACTTCACTTCCACAGTGGAGGGAACCTTACTTCTCATGACTGAAACCCCCGAGCCCCACTTCACTTTGTGGCAAAATGAATCAGTCCCTGAAAGGCACTTTTCTCCATCCTCTTCACCTGTGATGGCCTCAGATTCTTCGGATTCCTCCTAGTGGAGCCCCGTGGCTTTTCCAAATTGCTGAGAAATAAAGCAAGCCAAAACCACCACTGGAGTGTAAAACAAGCTTAATGAAACTCCAGCGATGTAAAGAGGCAGATGACCTGTCCCCCGCTGCAGAGCAGGGAGGGACGGAGACGCTTCCGTGGTCACCAACCACGGCCACGCACACTGATCACAGCCAGGCCCTGGTCTGGCTGGGGGCCCCGGCAGTTCACCTGGTGCTCCAGGAGCTGAGCAGACTCCGCTGGCTGGGGCAGCTCTGCAGGGTAAATCTCTGGAGCTGTCGACAGCTCTTCTTGTCCGGCTTTTCTGCAGCCCACACAGGGTGCAGGAAGCTGCCTGAGCTTAACTACTGGGAACACGTGGGAAGGATGGAGATCAAGATGGAGTCCATCCTCAGGTCTTGCCAGAAGAGCTACATACCCGTAACCTCCCCGAAGGACACACAGGTGTCCGCTGAATTTTGCCAGAGCCTATAATGACAGCAAAACCAGCAGCGTCCTCACAATCCATTCTGTGATTCTGTAATCCATGCTGGCTCTGTGCCACAGGGTGCACAAGTCCAGCCAAGAAGGTCTCAAATCCCACTGCACACCATATTCAGGCAACTTCATGGAGAGATTGGGATCTTATATGCTGCTTCACTGACTGTCTGCCAGGAAAACTCAAACATCTACCAGGGCAGAAATGTAGTCACAATGGGTTTTGGCAAGAGAAGGACCAAAGCCGTGAGGCTTTTCAGCCCGTTGAGTATTTAACCTTCCCAAAAGCAGTGCCACACAGAGGACAACACTTCTTGTGTAGCCCGAAGTTGGTCTTGCCAGTGTCAAGGTGGGTCTGGCAGGCACCCTGAGTTAATGAATCAGGTAAAAGAGTCACAGGTAAGGAAGCCCATCCTACACTCTCCTGTCTGTGCTTTGTACCGGGGCCACGTTGTGGATTGAGTCTACTAGCGAGACAGACATAACCTAGGCCAGACATAACCATGGCGCTCCGGCCTCTCCCAGGTCAGCGTTCCTGGCCTAGGTAATCCACTGAGGTGCCTTATTCAGGCCCAGCTCAAGGGCCTGTCCTGGGGAGAGGGATGAACTGAGAGGCTCAGGTGCCTGCACACCGAGCGCAGAGCGGAGCCGCAGGGCTGGCGGGAGATGCCGACTGAGGCGCCTTCTCCCGCTCCACCTTCAGTTCCCAATAGCACCAAACCCGGGGTGCTGGTGAGATGGGACCCTGGCAGTCTGGTCCAGCCTATCTGCCACATGATGATCTCCAACACCGGATCAGGGACAGCCGGAGCTTTGTTAGCCAAATCTTTACATCTCCATGGATGGGGCTTCCCTAGTTATTGATCTCTCTGTATTAATACCCTTTCGTCTTTTTTTTTTAATTATCTCCAGAAATAAAATGACAGTTTTGGGTCATAAAGCACAACCTTTCTCTGCCACATTACTGTAAACGAGCCGCACCACGTCCTGCCTCCCACTCATTCTAGCTGAGGCACATTCAGCATTTTAAAAAGTAAATCTTCTAAAGAAAAACAAAACAAAAGGCAAGAAGAGACCAAAACTGATTATAAAACCGAAGTCCCCCAGCTAAGGATCCCTAACAGGCACATAGGCCAGCAGAGCCGCCGCATCGTTCAGAACGGCACCTGGAGCCTGCACTGGTGCTTCGGCTCTGCCTCCCGACCTGCGGCTGCTGCGCACGGACTGTGGGCTGGGAAGAGTCTCTGTGCCAACCCCGGACCAGGAGTGGGCAGAGCCTCGTTGACTTAGACAGCAAGAGCTTCCATTTGGGAGCTGTCACCTTTCTCCCAGCACTGCTTTCTCAATAACCTAAGATGACCTCCATCCTAGCCCTTTTCAGTACACAGAGACCAATAAGGACATGAGGGTGTATGAGGACTCACTTAACGAGGGAACAAGCAAGCATTTTCCTCCCAAACATCGAGCAACATCACCTGTCACCCTGTGACACAGTCTCATCCCCCATGTGTGCTGGTTCATCCCATCCCAAGGGACCCATCGGGGCTACAAGCATCCTACTCCTAACAGGCTTCGATAGCAGAGGCGGTTTTCTGTGTCAGGTCCTGACTCTTGGGCCACCACAACTGCTGCCCCCGCTGTTCAGCAGGTGTGACCCGCAGCTCCAAATCAGGGCAGCTACTCCCAAGGACGAGGCAGCAGCTTCTCATAGCTCAGCATGTGCTTCCAGATAACTAAGAAACAACAATTTGTTCAAGAAAGGGATCCTATTTTAACCTATTTGTGACTGTGAGTCTCTCTTTACAGGTTTACATCCTTGCTGGAAAGCATCGCCAGGGTTCCCTCTGTGACTCGCTGTGACGCGCGGGCTGACACCTCTGTGGAAGAGGGACCGGAGAGCTCCGTGCCCAGCAGCCTCCAGGGCTACAGAAGCAGCTTCTGCTAAGAGAAACCAAAACCCCAGGAGGCACAGATCCACCGCGGCAGAGGCAGCGACACTGTCGCTCATCCCTCAGCAACAGGCTTTGGATTCTTTAACTAAAGATTCGCTTGATCTCAGGTGCAGACAAAGGTATGTTGATAGCACTGCTAAGCCTCAGGCTTGCTATAGCCAGTATTTTACTTCCATACCAAATAGTTACTTCTTTGTTTGCCTGCTGAAACTGATAAAAAAGATGAAGGGAAAAAAGGAAAGAGAAGAAGGAAAGAGATCTGTTCTCCAGGAGAAATAGGCACTTTCTAATTGCAGCAAAACCAGAGAGAAGGTCACGCCAACCGCAAAACTCAGGGCAGCGTGATGAGACAGCGCGAGAACACGGTGATTTTGCAGAAAATTGGGAAAAGCTACTGGAACATTCAGGTCTGAACATCTGCACGAGACTGGCGACGGGCAGTGAGTTAAATATAGCTGGGACGCTTGTGGTTGACCCTGTGCATATGTTATAGACACACATCCAGTTTTCTTTGAGGACTGCGAATTACGACGGCCCAACGTGCCTCTTGGGAGGTTTCCTCATGGTTACTTGCTCTTTTCTAAAACGCACATATTATTTTCAGATTGAAATGTATGGCTGTCATCTTCCCGCTGCTGGAATCTATCTGGTTTTGCTGGCTAAATTAAGGAGGAGTCTAGAAACAGAGTTTTATCTTCGTGAAAGAACGGAGAGATCATGACAATATTTTCTTTTCATCTGATTTTCTGTTATCTAAGGAGACCGAATTTCTCGAGTGCTTCACAGATCTATCAGCCCACATATCAATCTGATGACTCTCTCCTGAACCGTTTTCGATTTTGTGTTAACCTCCTTTTCAAACATAAACCTCGAAACTGATCCCAGTAGCCAGCAACCGGCTGTCTCAACCTCAGTGACAGCATCCAGCCCCTCGCTCAGGTCTGACATTCCTGCGAGCGTGTCCAACATGGCACTGCTCTGGCTCAGCCCGGCCCTCAGACGCTAGTGCGGAGCTGCCGTTCCCTCTCCATCGGGCGCTTCACTGTTATTTGTAGCTATGCCCGCAGCCCAGGGATGGGAGAATGGCGCCGCCCTTGCTCCCTGCACCCCCCCACTGACGCGGGTCGCACCAAATGCCCGGGGACCCCGGCGGCTTCTGCCATTCCTACAACCCCCGTGTCCTGCTGGGAGCGGGGCGAGAGATCCTGGATGCATTCAAAATGAGTGTAATTGGTGAAACTGCTCTGTAAAGCTTAGGGCAATTCATTCCGATCAAACTGACAAAAAGCAGTAGGGGGGCATCACACAATCACCAACTGTACTGGGTGAATAAGAAATAAACAGGCTTATTTTCTTCCTTGGTTTGGTGTCTCTGAGTTGTACCATTTAGAGCTGTTCTATGGAAGCTCATGTGTTTCCCTCCCTAACCTATGTCCATGACACCAGGTCTTCTCAATCCAGCTGAACAAGACCAGGAATCCTCAGGACATGTGCTGGGGAACCCTCCTCTTTGACTTAGACAGCAAGAGCTTCCATTTGGGAGCTGTCACCTTTCTCCCAGCACTGCTTTCTCAATATCCTAAGATGACCTCCATCCTAGCCCTTTTCAGTACACAGAGACCAAGAATAAGGACATGAGGGTGTATGAGGACTCACTTAACGAAGGAACAAGCAAGCACCTTCCTCCCAAACATCGAGCAACATCACCTGTCACCCTGTGACACAGTCTCATCCCCCATGTGTGCTGGTTCATCCCATCCCAAGGGACCCATCGGGGCTACAAGCATCCTACTCCTAACAGGCTTCAATAGCAGAGGTGGTTTTCTGTGTCAGGTCCTGACTCTTGGGCCACCACAACCGCTGCCCCCGCTGTTCAGCAGGTGTGACCCGCAGTGACGTGGTGCTGCCCACCAGTGTCCCCAGCGCTACGGCGCCTCGGTGCTGCCGGGAGGTCCCACCGCGCAGGCTGGGGAGCTGCACTGCTGCTGTAACGGGAGAGCACCGGCCAAGGCCCTGCCAGAGCAGCCCCCGGGAGCAGCGCAGCCCCCGGGGTCCCCAGGCAGCACCCTGGCTGTTCTGCGAGGCTGGCAGGACTGTGTGGCTCCAGCCTCCCAGGGGACACAGGGATCTTTCCGCAGCTTCTCTTTCATGATCTGTACACCCATTTGAAACGCTGCCAGTTGCAATCTGCCCCCCATTTTGCCGCTAGACCCCCACCTCCTTCACCTGCTGGGCCCGCAGGGCTCAGCCTGCCAGCGGGTCAGCACTGTTGAAATCCCGGTACAATCAAAGCGTCTCCATTCCTCCGGTGGCTTAGCTGGAAGAGTCAGGTTACAGGCAGCAAAACCCCTATCTCTGATCACTTTAATACCACTAACCCATGTCATGTCAGACAGAGTCAACATTTGCTCTGGAAAACACTCACGACAGAGAGAGAGCAAAGCCAACCCGGCCCATGGCCTCTCCCAGCAACACTTTGAAATTACCCGGGGGAAAAAAACGAGGTGAACAGCTGGGAGTTCTCCAGCATCTCCTCAGAGCCCTCCTGACAGATCTTGGTCCCTGGAGTGTCAGGTTACTGAACGGGGGAACTGCTTTTATTATAGGAGGGTCAGCAGGGAATTCTGGTATTTTCAATTACCCGCAAGCAGGAGCGGCTGCGATCCAGGGTCAGGATTAACCGCCTGGCCGCCAGCTGAAGACAGAGTGGCAGGGAAATGCACCATGATGCTGCAAGGCACCAGCTAGTCCAGAGGCCACGGGACAGGGCAGTGAATGCGAAGATGTGGGGGAGAAAGTTGCTGACAGGGAATCTGGCTGCGGATACTTGAATTTCTGCAACTGCCCTGCGAATGTGGCAGAAGGAGAGACCTGGGGAACCCTGGGGTAAGCGGGCAAGCTTCTCCCCAAGGGGTTCAGCCTCACTGGGCAACTCATGTAGCTCCAACATGCAGAAACTGGGTGGGCAACGGGATCCCCCGGGGGACCAGAGCAGTGACGTCCCTCACAGGGGCTCCCAGGAGGGCCCCGAGCTCCTTCAGGTGCTGCACAACCTCGCTGTGGCCGGACAGAGGGGTGAGGCTGCAGCAGCGAGGACGGTGCTGTGATCAGCCATGGAGCAAGGGCTTCCCTGACCGGGCACACAGGGTGTGGAGACATCTAGGCTGCGATCCAGGCTCCAGCAGCGCCCAGAAACCGTGTTTGAAATGACAGGAGCACAGAGTGGCTCCATGCAAGGCTGCAGGCAGCTGAAATATGTACCTGGGGCTCAGGTGGCCTCTGTTTCTCAAGCAGAGTGGAGAGCCAGGACAACTCCCTCTGCACGTCCTGCAGACCTGGAGGCCCTGTGCAGCATCTCACCCAAGAGACGCCTAATCCAAATCAGCTCTCCTTGCCCCAAGGCACCCAGTCCCACACGGTCCCCAGGAGGTCACTGTCACTGTGCATTGGTTCAGCTGTCCCCTGTCCAGGTCCCATCACTGACCTCAAGACCTCAGCTCTTCATACTCCTACCGGGTTAATCCTCAACATCCAAATGCACCCAGGTACGTAACTGAAAATTGATTTATTTCATCAAAATCTTCTCCATTCTTTGCTTCTCCATGTAAAACTAACTCTTTCCTGCCATTTAAGCATGACCATGTTTCACAACCCCCTCCACAGGCACTCCTGGATTTGGATTTGGGATGCCCTCCTCCAACACAAGCACTGAGAGCACCACAGGGAAGCTCTTCCCCACCTGCCCTCGGTGGCAACCCCGCTGAGCCCGCTCATGGCCCGGAGACCTCCTCAGGTTTGTGACTCTCCTGCTAAAAGGGTTCACGGTTGCTTGGACTATTAAAATGTTCATCTCCTTCCCATGTTCTCCCTGTGATGGTGTGTTCAGGAGCCACATGTTTTTTAAATCAATTACCTCCAGCAGACGCTGAAGAAAGCAACGCAGCATCGGCAGCGCACAGGCAATTTAATAAACTTTCAAAGTACCGAAAGCCGCAGGTCTGGGATGTCCACCGGACATCCCACTGGAGCTCTAGAAAACTGGTATTTCATAGTTTGTGATGTTCTTTTTTCCGAGGTTCCTGGTGGGGTGGCCCCATCAGGCTGGTACCCACAATGTGTGTGTGAGCCGAGTGTCTGGAAAATTCCCCAGCAGATGCAGCCCCCAGCCCCTTGAGTTTGTAACTACACGTGCTGTAAAATCTTAAACACAGCAGTGCAGTCCAAAGCTAGTCCTGGCTCTGGCCCCATAGGAATCAGCGAAGGCTTTCGTGTAGATTACATCCTGTAAAGCAGTTCCTAATGTCACTAGCCCAGCACCTTGGTGTGGGCAGATGAAGGCTTTCGGCTGTCTTGACGTTGTTTGTTTGAGTTTGCAGCCCTCACCTCCATGCTTCCCCCCGCCCACGGCGCGGGGACGGACGCTGTGCTGAGCACGGAGAGGAGGTGCTGCCGAGGACCCGCAGCGCCCGCAGCGCCGCGCAGGCCAAGGGCACCCCACCTCCTGGCCGCTCTCCATGTGGAAACCTCATCTGCTCCAGATCAAGGCGATGGCATCGGCCAAAGGCTGGTAGGGAGCGGGAACACCAGCAGCAGCCGGCCCTCCATCCCTCCAACCTGCCCTGCTCGGATTGTCAATAAAACGGTACTTTCCTAGAAAGCGTCAGTTAATTACACCCAAAACTGTTCTAAGGAACATACTGATTTTGAAATGTCAAGCACAGAAAACTTAGACCAGAGAAATGATGCCTGCTGCAGAGCATCCCCTTGCATCCGCCGGGTCTGGCTGATTTGAGACTGAACTTGGTCCCCTGATTTCCTTCATGGCTTCGCTCTGTGTGGGTGGAAATTTTGGAAAGACCAGGGTTTTTTGTTGGAAAGAGCCTCTCCTGCCCAGCCCCCGACGCCACAGCACACGGGCAGTGATGAGGATGGAGCGGGCTGCGGTGAGACAGGCGCAGTGAGGATCCTCCTGCCTGAGTCGAGTCACACACAGATGTGTCGTTTGACACACAGAGGGGACGACTCCATCGCGGGGACTCTGGGATGGACCAAGGGACAACCGGCCAGCAGCTGCATTAACCTGACTTGCTACAACCATCTATTATGGACCACATAAACACACCACTGATCAGCGTCATCCCACAGCATCTGCTCAGCTGATCAAACACTGTGACCCCCAAACTGGCGTCTCGTGTGTCTGCAGCCTTGTCTGCTGCCTCCAGCATCCCCACCTGCCCCAGCGCTGGCACTCGTGCGCAAGCGAAGCAATTAGCACCGTGGGCTGTGTTTGCCAAGCGCAGCAGTGGAGATAAATCACCCTCCTGCACACGCCAGTGAAGGTGAGTTCCCGAGCCACCCGCCGGCTCCCAGCACACGTGGTGGTGACGGCAGCACGTTGTGGGGACAGGGGGAGGCGCTGGGTCACCAGAAGGGACTTTCCACCCCATCCATCATGGATGGGCTTTTGCCCGAAGTCAACTCCAGATGCTTCGGAGCAGGTTTCTGAAGCTCCAGGCAGGTGTGGGAAAAATGAACCTCAAACTCACCGAGTAATTTATGCAACAGGGAGGCCTGGGAGCGAGCAGGTGGAGGAGCTGGTGGTGGCAGAGAGCAGCATCTGCTCGGAAAGCTCCAGCAGTGCAGCCCGTACCCTGCTCTGCCAACACCCCCAACGCCCCACGCGGCAGCGGGGAGAGAAATCCTGGAGAGCCGGCAGCTGGCAAAGCTGCCACCATCTGGGAGCCCTGGCTGCGGACGGGCTCCCGCGGGCACAGGACAGGGGACTCGGGCACGGAAGGTCCTTCCCGGGCACTGACCGCCGGCTGCTGCGAGCGGGGGACGTGGCGGCAACAGGCTGGGCCACCAAGCAAGAGGAGCAGGGCAGCAAATGTCAAGCAGCATCAGGTTTTGGTGGCAATGGCCGTGTGTAAGAGGCGGCCAGGATGAAGGTGGGAGCTGGGGATGAAGGAAAGAGAAGAGGGGAGAGAAGATGGGCTGCAGAGCCAGGATGGTTATGTGGGTCCATGTGGAGGGTAAGGTCTGGCTGCTAATGCTGGGTAAAACAGGTAGCCATGGGGATATCAAGGTTTCAGGAAGTTTGGGAGCCTGGAAGCAGGGCAAGCTGTCACAGAAACACATCCAGTAAAGTCTCCAAAAGAAGAAACCTGGGATTTATGGGACCTCAGGAACAGATCTAGAGTAGCTCTGTAGACATGCTCTCATTCGCTCTGTCACACAGGCAAACGGGCTTCTGCTCCAGCTCCTCCACGTAGGAGATGGTTCCGCAGCTCAGAACATCTCTGATTTTCCATCTAAACCAATCAAAGCCACTCTGCACCATCTGCTCTTTCTGCTTTCGTAGCTCTTCTCCCTTTCTGGTGTCCTTCCAGCCCAGCACGTAGTGAGACTTCACTACAGCCCTGCCCGTAGCCCATTCTCCAAAAGGTTCCATACTGAACTGTCTGCTGCCAGGTCCCCCTCAGCTGCCTCTAGCTCTCAATTACTGACGTTTTTGCTGTTGGGCCCCAAATGGCCTCACTCTTTCCGTTGTTGAATTTCACCCTGATTCTGTTATTCCACCTCTCAGCATCTTCCTGGAGGTATCACGGTTCTCTGCTGCCCCAGCAACGTTTGTGCCAGTTTTCTGCACAAGAAATACTCTACCAGATTTGAAACACCAACAACTATGAGATCACGTTCCATGATCTCGGTCAGCCACCTCAGTGCCGCCTGATGCTTCCCCATTCGGGTGGTACCATCTCCCATTTAGACAGCTCCTGGAAAGGCTTCCAGCTTTACTAAATCAGATCTTTTACTGGTGTCCAGACAAGCAGAGTCTACTGCATTTCCTTAGAAAATCAGTGATCTCATTGGAAAAAAGACAAAAACAAGCTACACAGACTCATGTAGAAGCACTTGATGGGTCCTCTGTCTCTTGATGTCTCAAGTCAAGACTGGTTGCCATTCTGAAAGACGTTGTAGCCAAAGGCAGGACTGAACGTGAGGATAATAGAAATGCAGGTTGATCTAAAGCATCTCTTGGCTTGAACCTCTGAATCTCAGTATAACAAAGAGCAATGGCCACAAGTCATTGCTTGGGAGGTTCAGGTTGGATGCTGGGAAAGTTCCCTCACCAGGGGCTGGTGCAGCTTGGGACACGGCACTGAGAACATGGGGAGGTGTCTGCCTTTGGGGGTCACCAGTAACTGTCTCACCCAAAGCCTCGGCTGCCCTGCTGGCACAGGTGAGAGGTCAGACGAGAGATCCAAGATGCTGGGAAGCCACTATCCATCTCCTGCCTTTCATTTTTACACTGGAAGACAAGAAACAGATTCAGTCACAGCTTTGAAGGGCAGGAAAGCTCATTCTACCTCTTCAAGGTGATTTCTGCATACACTGTCCCAGGCTGCTGTTCCACAGACAGGGAAATCTCATCTGAACAATTCCTGACTGTGGCTGCTCAGGACCAGGCTGGGAGCAGCACCAGAGAACAGGAGATGCCACGACTCCTGCTTGTGTCCAGGGGTGCAGGACCTGCTGTGCACCCCTCTGAAGGAGGACATCAGACAGAACTTCCGATGCAAAATGAAACCAAGAAGACAAAAGCAAGAGTCCAATGAGCACCAGGCCATCCAGTCCTCCTCTCCCTGCCCTGCCTGCAGCACAGCTGATGTGACCAGCAAACAGCACCCTGGACAAACGAGAAGTGCCAGTCCCCACCAACCGTGTATCTCCGCCTTGTCATCACCCTGGCTCTGCTGCTCTCTCCTCGCCCTTCCATGCTCCCTGTTGCATTTGGCAGTAAAGCTCATGGACTGTTTCTGCAAGAGATATCTTTTTTTGGTTGAAGGTAAAGGAAAAATCCTTCCTTATGGCGTCTGCGCTTCCTAGGATCTGTCTCACCCGTGCATCATTACTCATGGCTGAACTCCCCAAGCTTTGCATGAGGACAGGACTGGGCTGAGCTGTCCTTGGGTTCACAGGCACCGCTGGGTCTTGGCAGGACAGTGCTGTCCAAAAGACGTTGCCTGTCTGGGGTGCCCTCCCGGGCTCTGACAGCATCCTGAAGCACAAATGCAGACCCCAATGACGTCTGGCGTGAAGTGGTGCACAGGTGTGAGCCGCACATCTCCCCAGCCAAATGACCCATGTTGTGCCATATGACACTGAAAATAATAATGCAAATAATCATAACAAGTTATCTGGATCCATAGGGAGGGAGTAAGCTCCAATAAACTCCACTGCTGCAGATGCTGCTCCTGACTGGTTTATCAGGAAAGTGCATCATTTTTTCCTGTCGCACACTAGTTGGTATTCACACTGTATTAGGTCCTTATTACTCTTTTTGGCTCTGTTTTCACCCAGGAGCCTCTGACATTAGAGTTAATCCTCCCTTCTTATCCCATGTGGCACCAGAGTCACTCACAAAAGGGACACATGCCCAAAAATCTGGATGTTCTCTTTCCCCCATCACTGGGAGGTCTTGGTTTTGTCTCTGGATACTCGGGAGCCCAGGGCTTCTTCCTCCCTTCTCAGCTCGCAGACTGTAGCCACAGTCTGCTATCAAGAGGTGTCTTTCCCACGGGCTGTTGAAGTCACCCCTGCCCAAGCAGCCCCCACGCGGGGCACGGAGCCTGCCCGTGGTGCGGATGGAGCCGCAGATCCTCCCAGCACCAAGTGTCCGCCCGCCCCGATCCTGCACAAAGAATGGCCACAACTCAGCAAGCAGGGGCTGCATGCTGTCACCAGAAAGAGGGCTGATGTCTGGGATGGCTCTCAATTAGCCAAGTGTCATTATTGCAAGTGCTGGGCCATGCCCAGCTCCTTGACCCCTGGCTTGCTCCTGTGCCTCCCCTCTCGGATGCTGGCACAGCTCTCAGCCACCGTCTTGGCACAGATCTTTTGGCCTGGCATGGCTGAGAAAAGGCTCTTGGTGGCACCCGATATCTGCATGATGGGCTGATTTTCTTGTTTTCTTTGGCCACATCATAGTCCCTTAAGACAGGACGGGCTGTGTCACATGGAAATCCCTGGATCTCCCTCCTGGGAGAGCTGCTGAGCTCTGGGGAGAGGTGCCGCTCAGCTGCAGGTGCGATAGGCGGGGGAAGCACAGCATGGAGCTGGGGTGCAAGGAGAAGCCTGTTGGGAAGAGCAGAGAGAAAACACAACCTGGCCTCAAAGGGAACAGGCTGCCCAGGGGGTTGTGGAGTCTCCTTCTGTGCAGACATTCCAACCCGCCTGGACACCTTCCTGTGTAACCTCATCTGGGTGTTCCTGCTCCATGGGGGGATTGCACTGGATGAGCTTTCCAGGGCCCTTCCAACCCCTGGCATTCTGGGATCCTGTGATTCTGTGACAGGAGATAGTTCCTAGGAAGGCAGTGGGGACCACACAGTTTGCTGGAAGGGTTAAAACTGAGTTGGCTGAAGACAAGTCAAGGAGCAAAGAGGTGATGGGAAGGGAATGATTATTCCAAGCTCTTTTTATTCCCATTCTGCTCTTTTTATTTCTGTTCTGATGGTCCTGGTCTTTACTAATTTCCTGTGCTTTGAAAAGGGAAGAATTGTTTCTCCTGTTCTAACAAAACTTGCCTTTCTGGGGGTTAAACACCTTTGGTCTTTTTAGGACACTCTGCAAGAGAAAGGT
Source organism: Nesoenas mayeri (assembly GCF_963082525.1). NCBI lineage: Eukaryota > Metazoa > Chordata > Aves > Columbiformes > Columbidae > Nesoenas > Nesoenas mayeri. The sequence goes on along the minus strand of NC_137546.1, from coordinate 7,098,275 downwards.
GCAGGACGCCCCTCTGAGCACGGGCTGTCTCAGCTGCTCCTCAGGCTGCTCCAAGCCCCGTGCAGCCCGACTCGAACACTGCACGGATGGGGCATCCACACCTCCTTGTGCAGCCTGTGCCAGCGCCTTGCCACCCAGAGTGAAGGATTTCTTCCTTGTATCTAACGCAAATCTCCCCTCTTTCAGTTTAAAGCCATCACCCCTTGTCTAACAATTGTAATAAGTCCCTCCCCAGCTTTCTTGTAGGTCCCATTTAGGTACTGGAGGCTGCCATAAGGTCTCCCCAGAGCCTTCCCTTCTCCAGGCTGGACACCCCAGCTCCCCTGGCCTGTCCTCACGGGACAGCTGTTCCAGGCACAGCAACACGACTTGGTGGTTGTAGCTTTTGTCAAACTGCCTTGGTTTTTCCCCTGCACTCAGGAGTCCAGCACAGTGCACAGGGGCACTGGGCTCAGCACCATCTGCAACAGATGAGATTAGTGTTAAACAAGACTGGAATTCAATGGGGACGCACGCTGTGTCCAGCACAATGCAGCAGTGCCTTAAAATTGGTAGATATCGAGGGGATGATATAAAAACATTGCTGGCAAATCATTCACAAAGTGTTCAAAATAGCAGTGTTGGGAATGACAGCTCTGTAGAGCAATGATCAATGGCTTGATGGCTGAGCCCATGGGAATGATTATAAGGTTGTGCTTGGGTCTGGCAACCAAAATACAGGTCTTGGTTGTAGAACGGGTGACTGCATCCAGGGAAGCGGCGTCTGAAGGGACCAAGACAGAAGCCAACAGGGAGGAAAGAGCTGCCCACACAGACGACTGTGATTGCACTTTACACTTGATGTGCAAAGGGAACAGTGAGACTAGCAAGAAAAGCAGTTTATCTGCTACTGGGTACAATATCTAGCTCAAAACATGATGATGAGGAATACAGAGGTGTCCACAAACAGCTATGGGAAGATCCAAATTGTGGAAAGCCACTTCATAGCAAGAAAGTGTGATTCAGCTTTGTCTAATTAGCTCTTACTTTCCCTTGAGAGATGGTACCTGCCACCTGTGTCTACATGAAGAAAAATGTCCCATCACCACAAGACAACAGCAAAATAAGTTATGTTGATGTAAAGGCAAACGTTAGTGAAATTCAGACCTCATTGGAGAGCGGTACAACAGTAATGACCACAGATTGTTCTCTGGAAGAACAAGAAGGTGAATGGTGAATGGTGTCTCACCTTCTCTGGTCCCAAATTTCCCTTTCAGGATGATGGTCACCATGCTGTCACCCACCAGTGCCGCTCTCCCAGCCACACTCAGTCCCTGCCCTCTGCATGCTCTGCAGGTGTTGTTTTCTTACTCTCTCACAGCAGCTTTCTCCTAGGGTGCTGAAGAATTTATGATACCAGCAGGTTTAAAATGCTGCTGGTGAGGTAGCATCTCAGCCCCGAAAGCACCAGGCAGAGGTGGGGCCCCGTCCCCAACAGTGGGGTGAACCTGGGCCATCTTGGAGTTTCCTTTGGAGCTGGGAGGTCCCTGAAGGCCAGCAGAGCGGGAGCTTTGCAGATGGCCATCGTCCAGCTGCGGCGGGAGCACAACCCCGCTGGGTATTCGGTCCCCAGCGGCTGCTGAACCCCGACGAAGGCAGCGGGAGGCTGCAGTCGCCATCCTCACGCTTATCCCTCCCTCCGCTCGCTCCCTACAACACCCTCCGTTCTCCTGTCCCAGCTCTGCCTTTGTGTCTGCAGCTTCTGGTACCAACTTCTAATGATCTACATCAAGGCTGCCAGGCGGTGGGAGTGCAAGCAGAAGAATTCAGAGCCTCTAATTAAAGAGGAATTAGCAAGCAGACAGTTACTGTTTAGTGCTAATGAACAGATACATTAAGAGAGACATCGCACAGGCTGAGGAGTGTGAGCCCTGATTATAAAGGAGCATCAAAGAAGGAAAACACAAGGAGGAGGATCCAGGGGACTGAAAAGGATTCACCTGCAACTCAGCTCCCTGGTTTTGCTGAGGTGGAAGTAGCCCCAGGTACTTAAGGTAGCAATCACACCATGTAACTGCAAAGTGCAAAATCTGAGCATTAAATAACTCACCTATAGCGTGGGATGATGCTGGGGGTGTGCAGAGCCCCTTCCCAACCCCAAGCAGCATCGCGCCCACCCCGTCTCCATCAGCCATCTCTGTAAGGGAACCTGCAACAGGTCACCATCCCAGCTCCTCTGTCCTCGTCACGTGTGAACGTGTTCCTGTGTGCAGTCAAAGCAGGGTCCAACGCTATGCTAAACCTGCCTTCGGGGCTGTGATACTGCACTGAGAACACCGAGACCCCGCGGCTCCTGAGCCAGCTCCAGATCAGAGGTCAGTCTGCCAGTTCATGTGCAACCAAGACATTTCTGTAGGTTACCGCTGTCGCAGAGCTCTGCATGTCCAACCAAGTGATGCCCACATCAAACACCTCCCGCCCCTGCAGCCAGCACACAGCAGTCTCCACGCAATTCATTGGAAATGCAATCATGCACGACTGCTGAATTCAGTCTTGAAGGTCTTGGGCAGCCTGGGGCATGTCCACACTCCCCACACAGTTGCTGCAGTGCTCAGAGGGAACACAGGCACTTGCTCCCACATGTGTTTGTGCCTTACTGGTGTGCTTCCCCCGTGCAACGGGATTAAGCAAAGCCCCGCTCTGTGCTGCAGCTCCAGGCGGGCTGCGAGAGCAGCAGCCCCGCGGGACGCGCTGCAGGAGCAGCCCTGCCTGCCAGCCACCCGACACGGCCCCCGCAGAACCGCCCTGCGCAGGAGGAGCGCAGCAACCCCCAGGCCAGCACGGGGCTGGAGACCCCCAATGACACCCTGCCAGCTCTGCTGCTTGGTCTGCACCCAGGTGACTCTGCAGCAGCACAGGACCTGGAGCAGCTTTATGGTCATCCCATATATCCATCCCCCAGCCACTCTTCTATGCAGCTTTCCTCTCCCTTCATGCCTGTCCTGGCTTTCTCTGCAGTCAGAGCAGAGATTGCAGTTTGTGTCAAAATGCTGGAGCTAATCTTCCCTGCTCAGGACAAGGAGCGGGAGCTGCAGAAGGCTGCCAGCAGCTGCTGTCTGCAGCACAGCAAGGCTGCACGCAGCCGGGGCTCCAGCACTGGAGAGGGATGCTGAGACACCAGGGGACAGGGACATGAGCTGTTCTGCTGCGGGGACAGGGCGGGCAGCTCTGCCTTGAGGCGAAGTCTGGCTTTTCACAGAAATAAGGGATATTTTTCACACCCAAGGCCTTGGATTCATCCTGGAAGTGCCAGGCCCATGCACTTTGGTCATCAGCAGCATTACAGAGCAAGCAACACCGTAGAATCATAGAACAGTTTGGGTTGCAGTGCCCTTCCAGCTCCCCCAGTCCCCCCTGCCATGACAGGGACATCTGCACCAGCTCAGGGTGCTCAGAGCCCGGTCCAGCCTGGCCTGGGATGTCTCCAGGGATGGTTCAGCCACCACCTCTCTGGGTACCCGGGCCAGGCTCTCACCACCCTCAGGGACAACAGTTCATTTCTCATGTCCATGCCACATCCCACCCCAGCTCTTCTCCACTTCCAAGCCCTGCTCACCCCGCAGGGTTTCACCCAGCACCTCTTGCCCAGGAGATCCCTGCCCACGCCTCCCCTTGCGGAACAGGTCTGCCGGGACACGCGGCTCCGCATCTTACCGGCCTGGTTGGTGGTGATGTTCACTGATGCGAACTGCGGGGAGAAGGGGCTCTGGTCGGTGACGCCGTTGACTGCCTGGATCTCGAAGGTGTACTGCGTGTGGGCCAGCAGGTCGCTGATGTAGATGCGCGGCTCCGTCAGGCCCAGCTGGCGCGGGGTGAACTGCACGTTGTCCCCGCAGCGCGTGCAGGCGCCGCGGCCGGAGCCGCAGCTCTTGCAGATGATGTTGTACACCAGGTCCTCCCGGCCGCCCGAGTCCCGCGGCGGGGTCCACTCCAGCATCAGAGAGGTCTCGTTCACGCTGGAGATGACGGACTGGGGGGCAGACGGGATGGCTGGAAAGGGAACAGACAGAAGGTGTAAGAGCCAGAGCCCTGCTCACGGCTGCGGGAGCAGCTGCACCCGCTCCGCACCCCTGTCCCTGCACTGAACCGAGTGCTTCTGCTGGCGTCAGGGATGTGTGGCCAAGCTGGACAGCCAAAGGCAAGAGCGGGAACAAAACCTGTCCTCTTAACCCTGGCTAATTTGATTACGTGGCAACCCTTGGCAAAATCCCCCTGTTATTTTTTGTAGTGTTTGTGATTCCTGTCCTTTGCACTAATCTCCTGTGTGTCAGCTCGCGGGTCTTATCATCCAGGTACAGCCCCGGAGTGAAGTCATCCCACTGCCTACAATAGCACAAAACCCCCTGAATTTCTGTCCCCTTTGCACATGCAATGTCTGCAAGACACATGCCTGCAACGCTCCTCTGGACGAGCTGCTCTGAGCCCCCTGGGCTCCCCCAAACCCTCCCCGAGGCAGATGCCTTTGTTACACATCGTCCGGTGCTGTGACTGGTGCGTCTCCGTCCCCTCCACATGCAACCACCCCTCCCCAGTTGCCCAGAACCCACGTACTGGTGCACGGCATGTCGACGGGATCGGCGTCTGCCCGGTAATATCCATTCCGGCACACACAGTTAGTGGCCCCTTCCGAAGTTGTCCGGCTGTTAATGGGGCAGTGGACGCATCCTTCGTCCCCTTGGCTGGCCTTGAACATCCCCGACGGGCAGCCTGAAAGAGAACCGGGAGCGGCGGTGAGGGGGGAGGACGGGCCGGCGGGGCCACCCCGAGCCCCGCAGCGTGGCCAGGAAACACCCTCGGGGCTTCGCAGGGTCCAAAGCCAAACCCTGACAATTGCAAGTAAACGAAGCGGAGAAGGAGCAGCTGCTGGAGGCTCCGAGGCCGGCGCTGCCTGTTGGGACGGGGAGACACCTCCCCGCGAGCTCCCAACCACCGGCCAGAACAGGGGCCGCTCAGGGAGTCTTGTGAATACAAATGGGATTTTCAGCCGCTGTCACGCAAGGAGATGCAAGCAGCTGTGCCACATCAGACCAAAGGTCCACGGTCACCACTAGCCCAGCAGTGGCCACCCAAGGAGCAGGGCACGAGCCACACACACGCGTTGCCCACGGGACCGTCCCACCCCCTGAGGAGTCACAGCTCAGGGACTTTCCAAGAGGCAGCTCTCTGCATGTGACACCCCTTGTGTGCTGCTTCTTCCACTACGTTATCCAGTTGTTTTTTCATGCCATGAGAATGTTTTGCCACCATTTTATCCTGCAGCACGGAGCCTCGTGGTGTAACTGTGTGCTGCACCAAGGAACTGCAGTCTCCTGCTTCGGAGCTGGAGCTGCCATTCCGTTTGCTGCAATCTCACACTTGCATTGGCACTGAACATTCAGTTGCCATCCACCTTCTCTATGACCATTTCAGTACTTAAAAGGGCCCTACGAGAAAGAGGGAGACAGACCCTGCAGCAGGACAAGGGGTGATGGTTTGAAACTAGAGGAGGGAGATTCAGGCTGGACATGAGGAAGGAATTGTTGGTCCTGAAGGTGGTGAGAGCCTGGCCCAGGTTGGCCAGAGAGGTGGTGGCTGAACCATCCCTGAGACATCCCAGGCCAGGCTGGACGGGGCTCTGAGCAACCGGAGCTGGTGAAGATGTCCCTGTCATGGCAGGGGGGCACTGGGGGAGCTGGGAAGGGCCCTTCAACACGAACCATCTGTGACTCTATAACTCTGTGGCCCCTGGGGATTCACAAACCTCCATCATGCCCCAAGCAAGCTGCATAACAACATCCACTATTTTATTCTCTACTCTTTTCTCATAATTAGCAATGTCCAAATTGTTATTTAACCACCAACGTACCAACCAGACTACCTATTATAGCCCCACGGTCTCTTTCCTGAGAGACACCAGCCAACTCACAGCCTCTGTGCACCCATGTGTGGAGATGGGGTTGTCTTCTCCCACTTGCATCACCTCATGTCTATTGAGTTCCAGTTGCCTTCTCACTCCCCAGTCACGGCATCTCATAACGTCCTTCTGCAGCTCTCCACAGCCAGTACTTGTCTGCACTGCTCAATATCACAAGCGAATCCCCACTCCTGTCCCGATGGCAGCGGCGTGCTGGGTTCTGCCCGCCCCGGGGCTCAGACCCTGGATCCTCACAGAAGATGCTCCACCAGCAACAGCCGCTCACAACTGCGTGTTGAGCCGGGCAGGTGGGTGAGGGTGGTGAAGGCTGGACCACAGTGTGAAATACAATATTAACAGATACGGCCCAGGTGGCTAAAGATATCCATGCAAAGCTTTAAACACCAGCAAGTCCCTTCCAAGGCGAGGGATCACCAGGGTCAGAGCACTCATCACCACGGCTCGCGGTGATCGCTCGTGGTTGAGCTGTTAAGTTCTTGTGCGGCACCAAGAGCCCGGGGGTGGCAGATGGTTCCTGCTCCCAAACGAGTTAAACAAACTTCTCCTGCAGTTTGCTGCCAAGGCTTTCGGGAATGAGACGGATCAGAAAAGCAGCCTGGGAAAAACATACGCTCGAGGTTGCTGTGAGCAAGAGCTATTATTGTGATTATCTATTTTTTTCTTGGAATAAAAATCTAGGTTTTTCTTTCAGTTTGCATTTCCCTTCCTTCAAAATTATCTGGAGTTTCCAATGAGAAAAGCTCAACTGAAAAATACCATCAGCTTTCCTGCTTGCAAAGTCCCTCCTGACTCCCACGGTCAAAGATCTGTTGAAAACCAGGGTTCTCCTCATGCTCGGGGATCTTTGCGCCTCCGCCGTCCCCGTCCCCACACGTGTGACTCCATCGCCGACCCTATTCCCAGCGGTACGAACTCTACACCCCTCGGTACAAACCCCCGCAGAGGGTGTTAAGCTGTTGGGAGAGGTGCCGGCTGCGTGTTCTCCGTTACACGGCAGTGACGGTGGCTCTGCAGCTGGAACGGGAACGGGGTCCCCCTGCTAACACCCAGTTTTGAAACACGATAAGACCAACACACAGAATTGCTCCAGTCTGACATCCAGGGTGAAATATGGGGTCATTTGATCAAAGATGTTTTCAGACACAGGCCTCTTTCACCTTCCCGAGGCTTATTGTAAAAATAACAACTTTCCTATAAGGTTTCTTCTGCATCAAGATAGAGATACATCAAAAAAATGCCTCTGCTGATGAGATATAGTGAGTGGCCCTGAGAGACAAACCCATTCCCCAGGTTTGGCTGGCGCAGGCTAACAGCTGCAATTAATACTCCTGCATGTGCTGCTCTGAGAGCCAGGCAAAAATCAGGGGCTTAACGATCGCTCACCAAAAACACCAAGCGGGGATGTTAAAACCCATTGCACACGCCGTCAAAAGGCAGCCAGAAGTTTTGGCAATGTTCTTCCTCCCCAGGAGGTCCCGCACACCGACACGGGATAAAATAATCCTGGAAAATCAGAACTTCTCCCAAGATAATTGTTCTGAAATCACGCTGAAAGACGAGAAAATCACTGAAATTCGATGCAAAGTCAGCCTTTGGTTTTTTAATTCTCCTCGCAAGTAATAACAACCTCCAGAAGTAAAATAAACCAACACTGTGTTTGAAACTGTTCTGTTCCCTCCAGGTCTTCCTCTGGGTGAGAAAGCAGCTTTTAATTTGGAATCCATCCAATTTCTTGCTTCCAGAGTAAACAGCACATCAAAACTGAAATCTTCACAGAGGGGTGAAGCCCCTTCTGCGCGCACAGCGCGGACGGTCTCACCGCTTGCTGGAGGACACGGGACACCCCAGCGCTGCCCCGGGTGGCGACAGCACCTTTGGGACACACTGTGACGAGGGCAGGGCATCCTGAGAAACTCCCCTTGGGAAGAGGGAACTGTCGCAGTGCAATCACAGAGATCCGTACTGTATCAGAGCATCCCTCCTCCAGGAGGGCGGTTGCCGTGGCAGCGGCTCCGGCCCCGTCGCTGCGGCAGGGGCGCTTTGCGGCTTCCCCCGTGGTGGGTTCCTGCATCTCCGGCACCAGTCGGACGATGCTAATAGGGGTTCACAAGAGACAGATGGACCTTTAATTGCCTCGCCGCTGCATGCAGGCATGGATGGCTGCCTCGCTGGGTCCAGCTCGGAGACGGCAGCGGGTTTGCTAACAGCACTGGCTTTAGATCTCAAACAGACTTGGAACGCCTGAGCAGCACCGGGTGTCCTTGTTCGCCATCCACCCGTTCCCTGAGCACAGAAAGAGGGTTGTGCCTGGGACACGCTGCTTTGGGAAGGGAACGGCACGGAGAAGGACCCACGGGGGGTCCTGCCCTCTGCTGCAGGAAGACCAGGCCGGGGATGTGGGGGGCAAGAGCATCCCAGGCTCCAGCATCTGCTGCTGGAGGTGGCGCTAGCACCGGCTCCAGCCCCCCCACCCCGGGGTGCTGCCCGCCTGGGGCAGCTCGGGGGAGAAAGCATCCCGTGTGTCGGCCTGAAGGAAAAGCCTTTGGCCAAACGTGCAGGGAAGGTCACAGAGAGGTTCCCTGTTTGCTGGCTCCACGTCCCACCGCCTCTCTCTAACCAACTTTTTAATTAATCCAGTATGATCTGCGTAGGCTCCAAACAGGCTCCTCCGCATCCAAAACTGTCCTGGCCCTCACAGCTCACCCCATGCCACTTCTGCAAACAGCTCATAGCAACCAGCTCTCTCTTGCCATAAAAGTTCCTAAAATGGCACCTTCGGTCTGTGCTCAGGGCTCTGAGGACGGGTCCTCCCCGGCTCCCCGTGCCTGCCTTTGTTTCTGCTGGCAGCAGGGCTCCTTCCACTCCAGCAAGGCGTCTTTAATGGCTGATGGAAAACAGGCAGCCCTGGCTCTGTCAGGGAGGATCTGCCAAGAGTCTTAAATCCCCGCCTTATCTTCCAGCTGCCTCTGTGCTCCCCGCGGGGCAGAGCGGGGGCAGGCAGGCTGGCCCTGCATCCCCGCATCCTCAGCATCCTGGTGCCGTGGTACCCGGAATGGTTCACCTTGGCTGCATCCCACCTCTTGCCCTGCCCTGTGATTTTGGGAGCCCCCCCACCCCCAGCTCTCCCCACTCCCACCAGCATCCTCATCACCTCACAAACCCCACACAAGCCTCTGGCGCCCTTGGCCACACATCACGGGACTGCCCCTGCGCCGACCCCGCACCGAATGGGTGCCAGCGATTGGAAAAGAGGAAAAACAATGTCCTGGGCCGTGCCAGGAGGAGCTTGGCCAGCACGTCACAGGAGGTTTTTTACCACTGCCAGGCACTGGGGACGCTGCCACAGCTTGTTTGGGGTCACCCAGTTCAAGGGTGATGTGGAGGAACAGGAGAGTCAAGGGGGTCACCAAGATGGCCAGTCCTGGGGCACCCGAGGAGTGGGTTAACTGGGGCAACGGGGGACCTAATCACAGCTGCAGCTGTTTGGGGCCAAATGATGCAGAGCAGACAGACCTGAACACTTCTCGGAGTGCCAGAGCACGTAGTGACGGACAAGGACCACAAGTTCAGACTGGACTTCAGGAGAAGCTCCTTCTCCAAAGGACGGTGCAGCCCTGGGACAGGTCACACAGGGGTGGTAGATCTTCCTTGGGGTGGACTGCTCATGGGCTGTATCTGGGTATTTATGATATTGCCCTGTGCTGAAGGCTATTACACCCAACCAGCTCTGAATTTACCCCTTTTCCCTTTCATCAGCCATGCCCTTCTTACAGGATGAGATGCATGTTGCAATGACATTGTCACTTTTTCCATGTTCTGCCCATGCTGTCCCTTGTGCCCTGACTCTGTTTCAGCCGTGCATGCGAATGGCCCTCACCATGTCCCTCACACCAGCGAGAGCACCCGGAGCTGCATGAGCTCACACGCACATTCCCCTTGCCAGAGCTGCGCAGCCTCCTCAGGACCAGAACGGACAAAACACTTTGTGTCACCTGCACAAGTTGCCCATTCTCTGCTTGTTCATGTCCCCAGGCCCTCACGTGACGGTGTTTGTCAGCTGAGCCAAAGGCTGGACAGCCCACAGGAGCAACGCTGCCCATTGCCTGTGGATCTGCTTACGCTTCTGCGTGGCCTCTCCAGCATGGACACGTTAGTGCTGGAGGCGGGAGGACCCAATCCTGCCCTGCAGGACCGCAGTGCAGGAGGCAGCTGGTAACAGCCGAGCCCCTTAGACTTGGCTTTGGAGTTGGCTGGGAGCTCTGAAAGAGAGAGATCTTGGACCTCTAGGTGCCAGCTCTCCGCACTCGTCCTCCCCAGGGCTGCCCAGGTCCTCCGGTTTCCCTCCTGATAAATTTAATTAGCAGCCTACACTGTTACCTCATACTTGAGATAAGCAATTAATCCCATTGCCAGGTGCTGCCACTGCCAACACTGACAGCATTTGGAGAGCAGAGGATGGAAATAAAGAAGGGAAAACAGGGTTAAATGAGATTAACTGAAGGGGAACGCGGAGCTCAGCTGACTTCTGTGATGTGGATTAAAGACTTGTCAATGAAGGCAGAAGAAGTCGCAATGCAAATGTTCCTGTTTAACCCCATCATTCTCCACAGGACAGAAACAGAAGTGGATGGCACAGGCCTGCAAAGCCTCCTCCCATTGCTGGCAGCTCCAAACAGGCCCCCATGCTGTTGACTGGACCAGCAAGCTGCACCTCCCGAGCTCCCCAGCACGGGCACCACTGCTCCGGCCGCACAGCTGGAGCTGCCGGGACTCCAGACCCCACGTCCCCTGCACTGGTGCTCCCCAGAGGTGCCCCCCAGGCCACCTCATCTGCCTGCCAGCTTCAGCCCAGGGCTCCTGCAGACACAGCACCGCGGAAGTGCCCCGGTAAGGACTGCCAGGCTGCCCCCTGCCCGTCTGCAGCTCACCGCCGGTGGAGTCTTATCCTCACCATTGCCCACCCTTCACTTGGTCCACAGGCAGGTGCAGAGGGGCAGCACCGGGTCAGCGTGGGACTGTGACAAGACCTTAGTACTGGGGTGTGACCGAGATTTGGAGAGGACTGGGTGAGGCAGAGTGATGCCCTGTTTTGGGAGGTCCCCAAAAGAGCACAGTGGAAGGTGGTGCAAGGGACAAACGGTCCCCAACCTTCTAGCCAGGCTGAACTCAGCCCAGCTCCAGCAAGCTCCAAAGACCAGGGGAACTGCACAGACCAGGGATTCAGCCTTTGGACACCACGGCACAAACTGATGCTGGTCATCATACAGTGACTTGGCAGCACAGTCTGGGCCAAAGCCAGACAGTTATAGTCACCGAATCCCAGAGTGTCAGGGGTTGGAGGGCCCTGGAAAGCTCATCCAGTGCAATCCCCCCATGGAGCAGGAACACCCAGATGAGGTTACACAGGAAGGTGTCCAGGGGGTTGGAATGTCTGCACAGAAGGAGACTCCACAACCCCCCTGGGCAGCCTGGGCCAGGCTCTGACACCCTCACCCCAACAAGTTGCTTCTCCTCTTTAAGTGGAACCTCCTGTGTTCCAGTTTGCACCCATTGCCCCTTGTCCTGTCCCTGGTTGTCACCAGCAGAGCCTGGCTCCATCCTCCTGACACTCCCCCTTTCCATATTGATCCCCAGGAATGAGTCCCCCCTCAGTGTCCTCTTGTCCAGCTCCAGAGCCCCAGCTCCCTCAGCCTTTCCTCACACGGGAGATGCTCCACTCCCTGCAGCATCTTGGTGGCTGCGCTGGACTCTCTGCAGCAGTTCCCTGTTCTGCTGGAACTGAGGGGCCACAGCTGGACACAAGATTCCAGGTGTGGTCTCCCCAGGGCAGAGCAGAGGGGCAGGAGAACCTCTCTGACCTACTGACCACCCCCTTCTAACCCACCCCAGGTCCCATTGGCTTCCTGGCCACAAGGGCCCAGTGCTGGCTCATGGTCACCCTGCTGTCCCCAGGACCCCCAGCTCCCTTTCCCCTACGCTGCTCTCTAATAGGTCATTCCCCAACTTACACTGGAACCTGGGGTTGTTCCTGCCCAGATTCAAGACTCTACACTTGCCCTTGTTCTATTTCATTAAATTTCTCCCTGCCCAGCTCTCCAGCCTGTCCAGGTCTCTGATGGCAGCACAGCTTCCAGTGTCACCACTCCTCCCAGCTTGGTGTCATCAGCAACTTGCTGACAGTCGCTCTATTCCCTCATCCAATTCATTGATGAATATATTGGATAATACCGGCCCCAGCACCGACCCCTGAGGCACTGCACTGGATACAGGCCTCGACTGGACTCTGCCCCATTGACCACGACTCTCTGGCTTCTTCCCAGTCCATCTCACTCCCCGCTCATCCAGACAGCACTCCCTCAGTTCAGCTGTGAGGATGCTGTGGGAGACAGTGTCAAATGCTTTACTGAAGTCGCAATAGACCACATCACTGCTTTGCCATCATCTATCGTTCCCTGCTCTTCTGCAAGAGCATCCCCAGCCTGCTTGCTGGGACAGCCTTGGGCAGGCAGCACCTCCCCCAGACCCTCCCAGCGCTCTGCAGTGCCCACACCAGCAGCAGGGCTGAGCCCCAGCCTGGGAGAGGCTTTGTGCCGGGGGCTTGCCGGCAAATCCCTCCTGCAGCTTCCACTGGGTTCGCAAGGTCACGTCCCCGCTAGCACTGCTCAGAAGTTCAAGCATCTGGTGAGACCGCGCACCTGTGGGCACACACCTGCGAGCCTCCCCGACCTGCTCTGGGCGGCACATCCATCACCGGGGACGGGGCTCAGCTGTCAGGGAGAAACGCCTGGAATTCCTCACCTGCCCAGTCAGCCTGGTGCAGCCTCCTCAACCTGCCACGGGGCTCTTAAAGAGAAACGGAAAGCTTTCCGTCCCTGCCTGAGCATGGGGGTGCTCGCAGCATCCTCCGGTTACAGACAGCGAGTACCATGATCCAGCATTTCTGCCGGAGCTGTTCAGTGGACACCCCAGCGGAGAGGGCTTCCCTACCCAAAGGAGACGTGGAACTGTGTGTTCACCACACTGCTGTAGACCACAGGCGACCAACTGCATGAACTTTAACAAGGGCAAGCTCTGGGTTTTGCACCTGGGACACGGCAAACCTGGTTGTACAGACAGACTGGGGGACAAGATGCTGGAGAGCAGCTCCATGGAGAGGGATCTGGGGTTCTGGTCGACGGCCAGTTGAACATGAGCCACCAGTGTCCCTGGAGCCAAGAGGGACCCGTGTCCTGGTGCATCCAGCACAGCAGGGCCAGCCGGGCAGGGGGGGATTGTCCCGCTCTGCTCTGGCCTCACCTGCAGCATTCACTGTGTGCAGGGCTGGGGACATGGGATGAAAGGAGATAAAGCTGCTGAGAGTGTCCAGAAGAGGCTGTGAGGTGGGTGAAGGTTTGGAGGGGAAGCCGTATGAGGAGCGGCTGCAGTCCCTGGGTTTGCTCAGCTGGAGCAGAGCAGCCTGAGGGCAGAGCTCATGGGCTGCAGGTTCAGCAGGAGCAGGAGGGGCAGGGTGAGCTCTGCTCTGTGACAGTGACAGAGCCCAGGGAACGGCAGCAGATGTGCCAGGGAGGGTCAGTGGGACATGAGGAAAAGGTTCTTCACCAGAGGTGCTGGACACTGAACAGGCTCCCCAGGGAGGTGTCACGGCCCCAACCTGACGGTGTTCAAGAAGAGACTGGACAACGTCCTCAGACACACGGGGTGACCTGTGGGGTGTCCTGTGCAGGGACAGGAGCTGGAACCCATGATCCTGTGGGTCCTGCCAGCTCAGGACATTCTGGGGTTCTTTGAACCCATGGGCAGGGTTCAGAGCTCACTTGCAGTGTCACCCCTGGGTGAAGCCGACACCAGAGGTGAGGTGACAGGTCAGAAGCACAGCTCTGGTGGCAGCAGATGCTTCGTCCCTCCTCGCTCCTGCAGACACTCCAAAAGCACCCTAGGGTGAAGCTCCAGGACCATGCTCAGCATGTCACCCACCGCTCTGGGGACATTGGGTGCATCTGGTCTGGGAGCAACCCCAGTCCCAGCTCACGGGGCGATCAGGACACTGCCAGCACCTGCCCAGTTTCACCCCCACACCGTGTCTGGCAGCTCGGCATGGACCCGGACACGCTCACGTGAGCGGGGCAGATGTACCAGATGAGGTGCCACACCATGGGGCTGTTGCTGTGCAGTTACACGCCACCAGACACACCAAATGTCACGTTCTCCTTGTTCGGCCTCTCGTTTTCTTCTGGTGCAGAGGATGGACTGATGTGTTTTCCACCCTCTGACTGCAAGACTGCAGGGGTAGGTTTTTTTGGTTTTGCTTTAGATTCTTTACAATATCCTCATTTATTTTATTTTGATATATTTAAAACTGCTTTTCAGGAAGCAGCATGTCCTTTTGCAATAGGCGTACACACTGCAGCTCCACACACTGAAGGAGCAGTTGTGTAAACGGGAAGCCAGCTTTCTCCAAGTGGTCTCCAGAAGAATTTAGGACTTTCACATTTTGTTGCTTTGTTTGGTCTTTGTTTAAGTGTTTCCCAAAGCTTCTGCCTGTGCTGCATTAACCATTATGGGAATGGCTCCCAACCCTTTAACCCAGGGAAAGAAGAAAACCAAGCAAGTGGTGACATCAAAGTTGCACTGATGGAAAACCCCTAATCCTATAAACCCTTCCCGATTTAATTGGTGTTAAAACAAAGATAATCTTATCTCAGCCCTATAAAAGAAGGGATAGGATGTACTCTCTAAAAGCCTCTCTAAAAGCCCTCGTAAACTTGACAAACATTCCGTGTTCCCAGCCCAAAGAGAATGGCTTTAATCCTAAAGGAAACATGAAATAAAAATGGCGCTCTTCCTGGGCAAGACCCCTTCGAGTGGACGGTCTCCATGTCCCCGTGTGAATCCGGAGTCACTCCCCAGCCCCGCAGTGCTGCTGGGGATGGACACACGTCCACCAAGACCAGAGACCCAGGGACCGAGCACCAGGGACCCCAGTGTCTGCACATCCCCAGGTACGAGCAGAGCCAGGATCAGGCCTGAGTGGCCTCGTTTCTCCATCTCCAGGGACTCCAAGAGCATCTGTGGCTGCTCAAGTGTTTTATCTGCGAACCGCTTGTCTTGACCCATCTCCCTCACACCAGAGGTCAGAGGAACAGGTTTCAGGGTCAGGGGTGCAGAGCCTGGGAGGGGGTCTCTGAAGGACACCCCAGGCTGACCCACAGCCCTGGGCCAGAGTGCAGAAGTGTTGACAGCAGTGTTCCCAAATCGCTCCGCCACCAGTTCCCACAGCGTGAGGACCAGTGGCCCCCACCCAATCCTCTCCTCTCCTCTCCTCTCCTCTCCTCTCCTCTCCTCTCCTCTCCTCTCCTCTCCTCTCCTCTCCTCTCCTCTCCTCTCCTCATCATCTCCATCTCCATCATCTCCATTTCCATCTCATCTCCATCACCATCACCATCTCCATCATCTCCATCTCCTCCTCCCTCTCCAGCAGACATCGCAAACCCCTCAGGGTGCAGCTCCCCAGGGAGCCTCTCCAGGGCATAAGCAGCTTTTCCAGGTGGAGGTGGCCAGGAAAATTTGGAGTGGGCTTGTTTAATCATTACATTTTAACACCGCTTAGCACCCAGTTTAGACAAGTTTAAAACATGCCAGCTGGTTAAGTGCCAGCAGCCGCTTTCCAGATGACAACATTGTTCTTTGTCAGCACTAGGTGCTGAGTGGAGCTGGCATAAGGGCTGATTAAAAATGGTTAGTTATGGTGGTTTAAGTCACCGGTGGTGTAGCTGCACAGTAACTCTCCTTTCCAGCCCGTGGAGAAGCTGCAGGCAGGCAGCACCGCATGGGACGGGAGGGCACAGCTCCGCGCTGTCCACCTCCACCGACCAAAACGCCCTGAAGCTGGAACACACACTTGCGAAGGGTGAAACCCGAGGAGAGCCACCCTTCCTCCTACACGAGCTACCAAGTGCTCTGGCACTTGTGAGACCTGTGTGGAGCACTGAGTCCAGTTTGGGGCTCTCCAGTGCAAGGAAGGGACTCCAGGAGACGTCACCGGGTGGGCCAGGACAGTCTGAGGAGCAGATGTGAGCCTGCAGAAGAGAAGGAAAGATCTTATCACTGCCTTCAGTAACCCAACGAGGGGTGTAAGGAAGGTGGAGCCAGACTCTCAGAGGTAGAACATGGGAAATGCCAGCTTGACGCAAAGGGAATGCTTTTCATCACGAGGGAGGTCACGTATTGGAAGGAGAGCTCAGGCAGGCGCAGGGATCTACATCTCTGGGACAGTCAATGCCTTTCCCAACGGACCGGCACATATTTGGGTCACCGAAGCTGCTCATCACCAACAGAGTTTCCACTCCTCAAGCTTTTGGGTGCCCAGCCTGCCCCCCACTTCGTGGACAAGCACAGCAAACAGGGTTGTGCAAACATGCTGCTGGTCTAAAGGCAAAAAGAGCCACTCACACCAGGAGCACAAAGCTCAAGCACTTGTTTGTAGGAGCAGCCCAGGGAATAAAAAACAACTCATTTTTTTACTTTGTTAAAATTCACAGACTTTGTTAAATCGATCCCAGTTGAAAGTGACGGTCCCGTCCCCAGGCAGAGCCCCCGGTGCTGCCACCGCGCAGCCTCGCGACCGCAGCGCAGCCTGCGCCTCCCGCTCTGTCCATCTGTCCCTGCCACCTCCGATTCACTCATGCCCCAGCAGGCACACTTCTGGCCCTCAGATGTCCCCAAGGACTCCCCAGCGACCTGAGCTGAAGCAGCTTCACCCAGCAATGAGCTGCCGTGGCAACACGGTGCGATGGACTCTGAACCAACAGGTTCTGAGTTTGCAAAGGGAACTGCGAGAAGGAACGAAAATCACTGAGGCTCCAGGTGGCTGATCTGCCGAAAAGCTCCTTTGGAACACCCTGCTCCTGAGGAAGATGCACAGACAGCCTCTGAGGTCCATCCCGCAGGGGCAACGTCGGCTTTAAACCAAGGTTAGAAGGAGTGTTGAGGGACCAAGGGTGACTACAACCCATGTGTCCTCCCCGGGAGTGGGCACAGCCAGTGTCTGTCCCTGCACCCATCTGCACCGATGCGGTCTGTCTGTCTGCAGCTTTATTTAGGAGCTGTCAGCTTGCTATCTCAGCACCGCTGATGAAATAAAACACACTAAGTATTGTAATTGGAAGCACTCGCAATGGGGATAAGGTTTTTAAAGCAAGACAACCTAAGTGCTACAAGGTTTTGGAACAGCGGGGATGAAGCCACTTGAGCAGCCTCCTCCCCACCTCGCAGCCCCCGAGCTCTCGTGTGTGTGACCGCGGTGTTTGCAGCACACAACCGCACACGGCACAGACGGGCCGGGAGTGCGATGGCTTCTGCAGGAACATGGGTCATCATCGAGAGCCACCAGAGGCGAGCAGCAAGAAAGATAAAGGCCCCTCAGTTCCAGCAGGACAGGGAACTGCTGGAGAGAGTCCAGCGCAGCCACCAAGATGCTGCAGGGAGTGGAGCATCTCCCGTGTGAGGAAAGGCTGAGGGAGCTGGGGCTCTGGAGCTGGACAAGAGGACACTGAGGGGGGACTCATTCATGGGGATCAATATGGAAAGGGGCAGTGTCAGGAGGATGGAGCCAGGCTCTTCTGGTGACACCAGTGACAGGACAAGGGGCAATGGGTGCAAACTGGAACATAGGAGGTTCCACTTAAACGTGAGAAGAAACTTGTTCCTGGTGAGGGTGTCAGAGCCTGGCCCAGGCTGCCCAGGGGGTTGTGGAGTCTCCTTCTGTGCAGACATTCCAACCCGCCTGGACACCTTCCTGTGTAACCTCATCTGGGTGTTCCTGCTCCATGGGGGGATTGCACTGGATGAGCTTTCCAGGGCCCTTCAACCCCTGACATTCTGGGATTCTGTGGTTTTTGAAGAGAAGACTGTTCTGGATGCTGTCGATAGTGGTGTCTCCCAGGAGCTGGCAGAGCCGCTCTGCGTTACCTGCAGAATGATGTGGGGCCCTTCCAATCCCTACAATTCTATGATTTTATGAAGACACACTAAACCTTTCTAGAAGAACTCGTCGTATTTGACGGAACTTTTGGAAAATGTGGATGACTCCGTGATACGGCCATTGCCACTGTGTTCAGTGCTGCCCAGGACCTGGTGTGGACATCCAGGGATCCATTTGTCGTGGTTTAACCCGAGCTGGCAATACAGCCACAATAGCTGCTCATTCACCCCCTCCCCAACAGGGGAGAGAATCAGAAGGGAAAGGAGAAACGTGGATTGAGACAAACAGTTTAATAAAATAACAAATGCTAATACACTGCTAGTAAATATATCTATAAAATAGAAATAAAATATACTCAGGGCAATTCCTCGCGGATTCTGTCCAGTCCCGGGAAGCAGCATCCTGGTCCTGATCCCAAAGAGAGCGAAAAAAGGCAGAAAAGCCAAGAGGCCTCTGCAAAATGGTAAAAAGCTGAACTAAACATCCCGCACCAAAACACCCCTGGCTCAAGAGACAAAGGGCCCAACAGCGAGCAAGAGCGAGAATGCCCCAAAGAGAGAGAGAATGGAAGATCCCTCCCACCTTAAATACACAGCATGACACTAATGGGGTGGAATTGATCATTGCTCAGTGTGGGTGTCAGTCCAGCTCTGTCCGTCCATCCCCTTCCTCACTGCCTCACACCTGTGGGCAGAGCTCAGAGTGCCCTCGGCTCTCAGACCAGAGCAATTACAAACATTAACCCTGTGCTGGGTGTTATCTCTTGTTCTCAAACTAAGTCCAAATAATGAGTGTGCTAGCTATGGAAAAGAAAGGTTACTAACTGCATGGAGAAAATTAACTCATTTTCAGTCAAACTAGCACACCATTCACAGCCTCATCCGAGTTCAACACGTCCCGTGGCATCACCGATCCAGGGGACAGTAAGATCCTAACATGACTCTGCTACGGCTTCACCCCAGACCTGTCCAACCCTCCCACTGACACGAGCCAGGTGCCTGGAGGCCGGCAGAGAGCACAAAGCCCGAGGAAGGGATCCACGGCTGCAATCAGCACATGCACTCCTGATGGAGAGCAGGAAATATGATGTGGGGCTGCACAATGAACTACGAATCCAGAAAACTACCGAACCCCCCGACCCCTTCCAAACAGCAGGTCTGACCACCTCGCACTGAGGAAAAGCAGCACGGCCGAGCCACGATCACCATGTGCCGGGGATGAGTGTATAAGGAGAGCTAAAGTAGAGATTCTATACGTTATTTTCTAGGAAATCTTTTATAAACCCTCCCTATTTTTCACAACTGTAACAACTTCAGCAATTTGTGGCTGAATAAATACCCAGGGGCCATTTGCACTGCCAGCATTCCCTCTGCACTCAATGCCTCAACCTGGCGGCGGTGTTCGCGCAGCATCAAGGGCTGCGGGCGACCAACATCAGGAGGAGAAGGTTGATCCCGAGGTCCCCTGGCTCTCATTTCCCTGATAACTTTCTCTGAAAGGATGCTCTGCTGGGGGAAAAGCAGCAGCAGATAATGATCTGTCTCTATCCATCCGGAGCAGCGCTGTACGGCCGGACCCGAGCGCCACTCGTGCACCGTCAGAACCGGGAAGAGGCCGTTTTCAACAGCTCGTAACTCCCCTTATTTGGGTGGGTCTTGCCTGCATCCATCAAAATGCACCTTCCACACCTGAAAGCTTTCTTCCAGCAGATTCCATGCTCCCACACTCTCAGATTTCCGTGCTCCCACTGGAAAGCAGAGAGGCCTTGGAAAGGCATCACGAGCAACTTGAGACGGAAAAAACGCGAGGTTGCTCCAGCACAAGGCTGGGAGCTCGCTGACGGGTTTCGGCTGCGCAGAAGTTGAAGTCGGTTCCTGCCTCTGTGCATCGACACGGAAATCTCAATAAATCAGGGGTCTTCTCCAGCTTCCCGCATTGCCAGGGCTCCCCCGCCGCGCTCAGCCCCGCTGCCAGCGCCCGGTACTCTGGGTGCCCAGAGGTGCCAGCGAAGCCACCAAGGGCAGGAAGCGCTAATAAAACACTATGAACAATAACTAAAATATTGCCTCAAAAAAAAGTTGTCATTGCCCCCAGGAAAACGCAATTCAGATTTTCCTGTAAAAATTAATTCTGGCCAGGAAATGACACTGAGGGAGTAAAAATGCATCTTAAAGAGTCAGGAACTGGTAGCAGCTGCTTTAAATTGGTAAGCGCAAAATACAAGCAGTTGGTTGATAAGAGCAGCTAAATTGGGCAGTGGAAAAAACAGGGCCCGTAAGATTAACAACAACAGGATGGAAACAAAGAATGCAAGAAAAATGAAGCCATAGGAAAGGTATGTGTGTGCCCCAAAATAGGGCAAATTTGTCCTTTATGACACAGAAAGAGATATATAATGATTTAATGTATGCACGGAGAAGGATTGTTTCATAAGCAACACTTCCTCAAAATTTTCCATTCCCCCTGAAAGCAGGAAGAATATCAGCAATGGTCTCCCAGCGCCAGGCGGGATTAGATAACTCGTACCCAAGAGTTTAAGAGTCAGCCAAGGAAAACCGTGATGCGAGTGCTGGTGGGTATGAAATCAGCCACAGTGAGACCACGTCAGGGGAGCAGACACAGCGATAACACTGCGGCTGTGGTGTTAAAGGGTAAGAGATGCTTAGCTCTCTTGGCCAAGATGATGGCACCGCTGCCACGGGTAAAGAGTGGAACAAGTAACACCAAATAAAGTCCCCTGATATACCGGCTGTGTGTTGTGGGGTTTCCTTGGTTCACTGGTCACTTTGCAGAGTGGGATCAGATACTGCACTGGTGGGGTTCAGCATCCTCCCGGTCCCATTCTTCAATAAGTGGTTCTCGGCACCATGTGCCACGTTGAAGAAAACAGGCCGAGAAGCAGCGAGGTTGCTGCAGAGAAAGGGCTGAGCGTGGCGACCTGGCCTGAAGCTGCAGCAAGATCAGCGAGATCCCCAGAGGAAGGAGGCAGCAAGGGCCCAGCACATCGACTCAGAGCTGGAGGTGACGTGAGAGCTGCGCACGGGCAGCGTTGTACAATCAACCATTTCCTGGTCCCTCAGCAGCAGTATAGAAATACAGAGAGATTTGGGCTTCGTAATCTACAGACTGCCCAGCACCACGCTCATTTGGCTGTGAGGAGTCCCAGAAGTCCTTCTCCAGGGACCTTCACTGCATCTCCCCGAGGTCAGATGGTTCCAGAGCCCACGGCACAGCGGTCGCTGACACGAGGATTTCCTCTGTCTGCGCAGGAGACGGGGAAAGCAACCACGCTGCTCTAGGTGGGAAGCAGCTGCATTGTTCAGAGCAGGGACCGCAGTCGGAGAAGGGTTTTCTTCAAAGCACGAGGCGCTTGGAGCAGTTCCAGCCGGGGCTGGAGCAGAACAGATGGCAGAGCCCCACTAATCCAGACAGGCAAGCCAAGCCCGGCACTGCGCAGCAACCTGGGACGCTGCCAAGCATGAACTCCCACTTTAAAGGCCCCACTTGCTCTGACAGATTACCACAGCCCCCTGAGAGGGTCCCGTGGGGAGACGCTCCTGTTTGAGAAGATTTGAGCCCTGCCTGATGAAGGAGCGGGGAGGGGAAGGCAGGGCCAGGCTGGAGCGCGGGGTGCACGTCCCAGCCCGCTCCTGTTGCAGTCCTGCCTAACGGGGGACAAACCCCAAACTTCCCACCCCGACACATCCGCATCCCTCAGCCCTGCAGGCCGCATGCTGCAGCGCAGGGATGTTAGCAAGGAACTGCCTTATTATCAGGGCTGTGTGAGCAAAACTCAAACTGCCATGCACATCAACGTAAGGTCTGTCTTCTCCTCTCTCCTGCTCCTTTCCGCTCTGGGATACAGAGCCTGGTTTTCCATAGAAAGGCAACGCATGGGCAAGGTCCCGCAGACTGCCTGTGGGCAGCCTGCAAGGCACAGCTCTGCTTGGCAGGACAAGGGCTGGGAGACCCTCCTGTGCAAACAGCAACTCTGCCGGGACTAAACACAAGCACTCACAGCATCTCTGTGTTGCTAAGGCTCTTCCTGCCTGGTGACTTCTCCTCCTCCTCTCTCTCTGGGGTACTTGTCCCCGCTGCTTTTGTTCCTGTGATTTCATCTGCTCATATGGGAAAGCATCATTAGGAGCGTCTCCACGTTGTTCTCTGCCCATCCTCGCCCACGGGATCTCAGCATCCCTCGCACCACCACAGCGGGACGTGGACTCCGCTCTCCTCCCACGCTGGTCCCAGCTCGCAGGTCTCTGGCTGATCTAACACAGGGATATCTCCTGCGGGAAGGAGGTGCCAAAAAAGCGATGAGGAGGAAAGTGCTCAGTGGCTGCTCTGCACCGGGAGCTCCTGGTACAGCAGTGCCTCAAGACAAAGGAAGAGGCACCAACAGCCTGAGGGCCAAGGGCTCTCCAAACCTATTGGCCAAGCAACGAGCAGTGACCAGCTTCCTATGTCCTTGTCTCAAGGAGACCTCACACAAGGCAGCGCATCCCTGGACGGCTCCAGGCAATGAAGGGCACAGCTGAGCAGGCACCAACATCACGGGCAACACCATGTTCTCCTGCGCCAGAACAGGGAAAGGGTGGCAGCTCGCTGCGCCACGAACCACAGCTGATGCAGGCAAAGCAGCCGTGTGAACGAGCATGGGGGCAGCTAATGACGTGTCCCTCGGCTTGTCTGCAGCCGCCTGTCCAGCCAACACAGCCGGTGTTGGATGTGACAACACGCCTGGGAACCCGCAGAGCTGGGGTCATGCAGCAATGGTTACTCATCCTGGAGAAAGCACAGTGGACGGTGCAGGGCAGCCTCGCTTCTCCCCGTGCCAGGACGCCCAGCTGGCCACCACCGCCCCACCAGTTCGCCCCGGTACAGACAGTGCCGTGGTACTGGAACCCAGATGCTCACAGGATGCTATCTCTGGTCTAGAGCTGAAAATTAAATTAAAACCATGACAGGGACAGTTAATTAAAGCAGATTAGTGTGAGACTAATTAGGGACGCTGACACTGCAACCATCAAGCCCTGCAATGTTAATTAGCTGTTCATTAATGTCAGCTCCCTGTTCAGTACAGAAATATGAAGTGCCTGTCTCCTGCCTTCATGCACAGCAGAGCACACAGCAACACTCGGCCGTCTCCTCTGAAGGCACACCCGGCCTCCCACCACCCCCGCGGAGACACCATCGCACCAACAGCAACACCATCCTCACCACCACCAACACTGAGACCTTCACCACACCCGGCGCAGAGACAAGGCCACCACCGGCAGCAAAATCCTGTCGCCATCCTGGACCACTACAGCCACCGACAACCAGAAGGGCCCCATCACCACCCAGCAGTGCTACCATGCCATCATGAACAGCAGCTGTGAACATCTGCCATGTCCCTCGTTACTGGGCAGAACGCTCAGAAAGCTGAGTGTTGCCCAGGACCCACCCCTAGAACTCCCTAGAAGTAGCACCCACTCTCTCCCACATCCATAACGTGCCAGGGAACACGCAGGACCATCCTTGTTTCCCTCTTGGCCCTAAAAGGTACCAGAATGGTGCTTCCCCAGCCTACCACCATGCCCATAGCTGGGACACCAAAAGGAAGGATGGAGAACTCTAGAGTGACAAAAGCAAAAGAAAGGAAACCCACCAAGCTCCTTGGTGTGACTTTCCATCACCACAAGAACGTCTGTCCTGCCCAGCCCGGGAAAGGCAAGGAAAAGAAACAGCTGTTCCTCAGGAGGACAAGAGCACACACGGGTGTGCAGGGAGCGCACAGTGACTGCAGGAGGCACACGGGCCGTGGAGAGACACGGGCTGCAGGGAGCACGAGTGAGCTGCAGGGAGCAAACACGGGGCTGCAAGGGCCACAGACAGGCTACAGGAGCTGATGGGGGCTGTAGGGAGGCAGCACCAGCTGTGTGGACCACACGTGGGCTGTAGGCATCACACAGTGTTGCAGTGAGCAACACAGGCTGCAGGGAACACGCACAATGGCTGTTGGGAGAAACTTATGGATGGTGGAAGCCAGCAGGGGGTTACGTGGAGCACAAGCAGAGCCATGTGCGGCACAAACAAATGTTGCAGAGAGCGCACACAGGCTGTGGGGAACACACACAGGCTGTGCTGATAACATGCTGGCTGTTGGGAGCACACACAGGGCTGTAAGGAGGATGAACGAAAAGTATGGAGAAAAATGGGGTGTAGGGTGCTCACCCAGCCTGTAGGGAGAACACATGGTTGTAGGGAACATGCACTGGCTGTAGGGACTATACAAGGGGCTGCAGAATGAACACAAAGGGCTGTAGGGAGCACACACCAGGTGTATGAACCACACACATGGTGTAGGGAGGATACTTGCGGCTGTACAAACCACACACAAGGCTGTATGAGCAGACACTGGGGAATGACTGGGTATACGGAGCACACACAGGTTGTAGGGAACACACACAGGGTGTACTGAACACACACACACAGGGTGTAGGGAACAGAGGGTGTAGGGAACACACACACACACACAGGTTGTAGGAAACACACACACACAGGTTGTAGGAAACACACACAGGGTGTAGGGAACACACACACACAGGGTGTAGGGAACACGCAGTGGCTGTAGGTTGTAGGGAGCACTCACCAGCTGTATAACCCACACACAGAGCCACAGGGAACACACACAGGGCTGAGAGGAGCACGTATGGGCTGTATGGAGCACACACAAGGGTACAGGGTAAACAAACGGGCTGTAGGACAGACCTATGGGCTGTAGGGCTCCACACAGGCTGTAGGGAGCTCGCTCAGGGGCTGTAGGGAGAACACACGGACTGCAGGGAGTAGACACAGATTGCAGGGAGCATACACCAGCTATAGGAAGCACACGGGGCTGTCAGGCACATGCACAGAGCTGGAGGGAGCACACATGGGTTGTACAGACCACATGTGGGGCTGCACACATGACACAAGGGTGGGAGGACATGCAGGCTGTGGGGAGCACACAGGGGTGCAGGGAGAACACACCAGGCTATAGAAGGACACACAGGGCTGAGGGAACACACAAAGGCACGGGGAGCACACATCTGGCTGTAGGGAGCACACAGATCACCTAATCACAGAATGTCAGGGGCTGGAAGGGCCCTGGAAAGCTCATCCAGTGCAATCCCCCCGTGGAGCAGGAACACCCAGATGAGGTTACACAGGAAGGTGTCCAGGCGGGTTGGAATGTCTGCACAGAAGGAGACTCCACAACCCCCCTGGGCAGCCTGGGCCAGGCTCTGACACCCTCACCCCCAACAAGTTGCTTCTCCTCTTTCAGTGGAACCTCCTGTGTTCCAGTTTGCACCCATTGCCCCTTGTCCTGTCACTGGTGTCACCAGAAGAGCCTGGCTCCATCCTCCTGACACTGCCCCTTTCCATATTGATCCCCATGAATGAGTCCCCCCTCAGTGTCCTCTTGTCCAGCTCCAGAGCCCCAGCTCCCTCAGCCTTTCCTCACACGGGAGATGCTCCACTCCCTGCAGCATCTTGGTGGCTGCACTGGACTCTCTCCAGCAGTTCCCTGTCCTGCTGGAACTGAGGGGCCACAGCTGGACACAAGATTCCAGGTGTGGTCTCCCCAGGGCAGAGCAGAGGGGCAGGAGAACCTCTCTGACCTACTGACCACCCCCTTCTAACCCACCCCAGGTCCCATTGGCTTCCTGGCCACAAGAGCCCAGTGCTGGCTCATGGTCTCCCTGCTGTCCCCAGGACCCCCAGGTCCCTTTCCCCTATGCTGCTCTCTAACGGGTCATTCCCCAACTTACACTGAACCTGGGGTTGTTCCTGCCCAGATTCAAGACTCTACACTTTCCCTTGTTCTATTTCATTAAATTTCTCCCTGCCCAGCTCTCCAGCCTGTCCAGGTCTCTGATGGCAGCACAGCTTCCAGTGTCACCACTCCTCCCAGCTTGGTGTCACCAGCAAACCTGCTGACAGTCACTCTATTCCCTCATCCAAATAATTGATGAATATATTGAATAGTGCTGGTCCCAGCACCGCCCCCTGAGGCTCTGCACTGGATACAGGCCTCACCTGGACTGTGCCCATTGACCACGACTCTCTGGCTTCTTCCCTTCAGCCACTTCACAGTCACCTCACTACCTGATCGTCCAGAGCACACTTTCTCAGTTTAGTGGTGAGGATGCTGTGGGAGACGGTGTCAAATGCTTTAGATGGACTGTATAGAGTCAAGAAAAACGGTAGGGAGCACAGACAGGGTGCAGTGAGCCCCGCTGTGGCTCTTAGGCTGATCCCATTTGGGACCATGGCCTGAGCTGCTGATCCCACGCACGGGCCCCACCTGCACCCTCAGACAACACCCGCTCCAGCTCACACCTCACCTGCAAACACAGCACCCGCCTGCCCCACACGTCCCAGCGAGGCGCTGGGGACCCAACAGTCCTGCTGAGCTGTCACCAGAGCAAACGCTCCTGCACTGAGCATCTCCCAAGCGCCTCACAGCTGCTAGGCTGAGCCGGCCCAGAAAGCCCATGTATGCTCCTCAAACACGGCCACATTTCCCACCACACAAGCCCGCACTGGTCCCCTCCAGGGCCGAGATGCATTTGCACATCCCACCCTGTAAAACCAGCAAGGACGCTCACACCTTCTCCCCCAACCCTCATCCTGCTCCCGCACTGCAAAAGCCTCTTTGTATGATGCACTCAAATCCTTCAGCCCGCTCGGAGATAAAAAGGTGTCTCATGTCTGGTGCAAACTGGGGCTGGGTGGGAGTTCAGTGAGGACACCCTAATGGGAAGCAATCAGACTGCACTGCTTCTCCTCCCCCAGAGCATATTTAGAACTTTCAGAAGGAAACAAAACTTGTTTATCTTAACGCTAATCAATTTATAGCAATCAAAATAAAACCCATTAGGAGCCATTCCCCATTTGAGTTTCAAAGAGGCTTCTGACCCCAGGAGGCCCTGAGCTGATTGATTAGAAATTTCTGACACTAATGTGTGTCTTCGAAGGGTCCAGTGTGGCTTTAATTTCTCTCTCCTGAGACACTGATCGTGTGTTAACATCTGTCAGCCCCTTCCTGCACTTAGGGGAGGGGGAATTCATGAGCATACTGAGCTGCATGGCACAGCTGGGGAGAAGGCAGCATTGGCTGGCTTAAACAGCTTCCAGAAACCCCTTGGGGCAAATCATTTGCATGATCCTTTTCTCCTTGGGCTAAAAAGCTGGAGCGCACCAAGGAATAAAAAGCCCTGATGCAGAGCGGGGGCGGCAGGTGGAGCGGCCACAGCTCCGAGCTGGGACTTTGACTTTTGCATCCCAACTTTGTCCCCGACTTGTCGTGTCCCTGGGCAAGAGCTCTGCCCCCTTTACCCAGTGGAGCTCAAATGGCAAAACACATACAGGAGAGACTATTTCTAATTGCAGTTGGAGACATGCAGGGAGGAGCCTTTATCAAGATGGGCATGCTTGCTCCATCAGTGTTTTGTATCACGGTGAAGACTACAGCTGCCTCCAGTCGAGGACAGAGTTGGAGCACAGAAACCACCGTTCCTGGCGTGTGTATATGCACAGGAGCTGCGTGTACATGCACAGGAGCTGTGTGTACATGCACAGGCAATGCCGTGCGATACACACCATCACCCTGGTGACCATGACCCGTTTGCTGGAGCTGGACAAACGCAGCCAGGCAAGAAAATGCACAATTGACCCAGTGATGAAGGGATTCTGACCATTTGCTGCAATATTTCTTTGTCTGATGCAAAAAAGCTGAGGGTGGCCATGTGTGTGTGTAAACACATTTAGGCTAAGGGTGCACACAAGGTCACGGGCACCCGCATGGGGGCAATCGCTGAGGGGACAGCACGGGAACAGCGTCACCCATCCATGCAAAGAAAAGCAGTGGAGAAGGGGTGGGAGGAGGTAAATGTGTCTGTGCAAAGGGCACACAGCACAGACCCCCCCAGCCTGCCCTCCCCACCACAACCCCTCTGCGGCACTCCCAAGCGGAACCCACTGCCTCCCACTTTCTGCAGATGAAAGCAACTAATCTAGTTAATGAAAGCAAATCAGCCCAAACGAGCTGCTCTCCCCCCGAGCAGAGCAAAGCTCTCTGACCTGCCTGGTGCTGGAGCTCCTGGTGAGGAGGATGAGCTGCTGCTGCTGCTGCTGCAGCAACAACACGGTGTGCAAGGTGAGCAAGGGCAATGAAGATGCTGGAGGGAGTGGAGCATCTCCCGTGTGAGGAAAGGCTGAGGGAGCTGGGGCTCTGGAGCTGGACAAGAGGACACTGAGGGGGGACTCATTCCTGGGGATCAAGATGGAAAGGGGGAGTGTCAGGAGGATGGAGCCAGGCTCTTCTGGTGACAACCAGTGACAGGACAAGGGGCAATGGGTGCAAACTGGAACACAGGAGGTTCCGCTGAAAGATGAGAAGCAACTTGTTGGGGGTGAGGGTGTCAGAGCCTGGCCCAGGCTGCCCAGGGGGGTTGTGGAGTCTCCTTCTGTGCAGACATTCCAACCCGCCTGGACACCTTCCTGTGTAACCTCATCTGGGTGTTCCTGCTCCATGGGGGGATTGCACTGGATGAGCTTTGCAGGTCCCTTCCAACCCCTGATATTCTGGGATTCTGTGATTCTGTGCAAGGCGAGCAAAGTGTGCAAGGTGTGTAAGGTGTGCAAGGATGCACCTGAGACTCTGTGGGAGCCTTTGGCCTCTGCCCCCAGCTCACCCGGGAGGCAATCAGCCATATTCATCACAAAGTCCCTGGTGCAGGACACTGAACCTGCAGGACACAGAAAATCGGTCTGGGGGGACAGGGCAGGGTCGGCTGGTGTCAGGTCCCGGGAGGGAGCAAGATGCAGCAGTGGGATCGGTGGGGGCAGCGAGGGGTGTCTCAGGGTGCTCCAGGGGATGCTGTGGGCTCGTCTCATTGCAGAGGGCACACCCAAAGGATGCTGTGCTGGACACTTGCTGTCCTTCAGGCCCTTCTGCAGCCCGGGAGCCGGGCAAGAGCAGCCCCTTTCCGTGGACACCGGAGGCAGGAACCGCTGCCTGCCAAGCTGCTGCACTCGGTCATTGCACCAGTTTCTCGCCCCTTTGAATGGCTCCATCCTTCTCCACCAGTATCCCCAGCTGGGCAGTCCAGTGCCCGCAGTGCCAGCACAGGATGGGAGCTCGGGACGGGGGATGTTGGCAATGCCTGCAGGACAGTCCCCTTGGTGGGTGTTGACAGTGGGATCAGGGTCCGGCCGCCAAGGTGACGCTGCCACCACCCTCACCGGCTCTGCTGGGTCTTCTCAGCCTCCTGGGCTGCCTGGTCCCTCACCAACCTCGCACAGATTTCAGGGCTCTGGACCCCGGGGTCCCACACTGTATCACTGATCCCCATGGCTGGTCCTCGGCTAAAGCCCAGTGCCCAGAAACGAACCATCTTGCTTTACACACTGCGAAGTGTGGGGAAGTCCCTCTTTTCTCATTAGCTTGCTCTAGTGGTTAATCACTTAGAAACACATGCCTAATTTTTTTTAATTTGTCTAGCTTCAATTTAACCCTAACACTTCTTGTTATCCCTTTCTTTGCCAGATTAAAAAGCCCTTTAGAGGCCGGTGTCTCCTCTGGGTAATCATCTCACCTCTTAATCTTCTTTTGAGAAGCTAAGCATATTGAGCTCTTCCAGTCCCTCGTGGAAGGGCATTTTCCACGGCTCTCAGGCCCATGTTTGTGTTTCTCTGCAGCACCCTCCACGTTTATTTCTCACATCCCTCCTGAACCCTGGAGAGCGGGGCGGCCGTCACAGCCGGCAGAGCTGGGTGTCCCCATGCTGCTGTCCTCACCCTCTTGCTCAGGTCTGCTCATGTGGAGTCATTTTTGTGACCTCAGGTCCACAGGACAGCCAAATTTTGCATTTAACAGCTTTGTATGAGATGTGGCTCAGCGCAGCTTCCCAGACCTCCTCACTACCGCTCACGCTTTCACAGGCTGTCCCAGCAGGGATTTTCAGTCCCTGCTCCATGCAGGTTCAGCTCTGAGCGGTGGGGCCTCCTGTCACCCCATGCCACACTTACCACCTGAGGAAAATAATTAGACCCCAAGCTGGTTTTAGCACCGACCCACGGCTTCTCCGCCCTTCCCCAGTGTAGACGTGGCGCTCAGGTCAAGCTGGATCCATGGTCCTGGCGCATGATTTTCATCACATCCCAGCAGGTCTGGTGGGAAGAGACCTCTGGGGTGTCCAGGCCAGACCCCGGCTCACAGAATGGCTGAGTCCAGCCCAGCCCAAGGACTGAGCCCAGCCCTAAACCAGGGCAGCTGCGGCTGCGTGCGGCCACCTTGGAAATCCCTGAGGACAGCGACGCTCGACATCTCTCGGGAACTGTCTCAGCTCTTGGAAATCCCTGAGGACAGCAATGCTCGACATCTCTCGGGAACTGTCTCAGCTTCTCCAAAGCCCATCCTGAGCTTCTCAAGCTGCAGCTTGTGGCTTCTGTCCCTTCCTACACGATCTGGCAGCAGTGATGGGCGCTTGGCTCCATCCCGTAGCTGTGCTTAGATCCCTTCTTGTGTTCTTCTTCACTGGGTTCCCCCCACCTCACTGAAATCTCCTTGTGCCAAATGCAAGGGCTGGGTATCCAGTCAGAGCTGCATCCCTCCAGGATGCAATCCTGCCTGGACACTGGGGAAGAGTCTCCTGAGACAAGAGACAAAGCGGCTCTGCCAGACTAACAGTGCTTGAAGAAACCACACTGAGATCTGGAACAGACCTCAATATGTCCACAAAAACCCCACGCAGACAGAAAACCCCAGCAATGTGACACATCCAGAGATATCCAGAGCTCTGGCCCACCAAGGGTGACCCATCGCTGCGTAACGCATGAATAACATCCCTGTGAACGCACATATTCCTGAAGATGCTGAGGATGCTGATCATCGATCATCGTGGTGCCGGAACAAGGAGCCACGCTGAGCACCCACCTGCAGGCTGGAGCGGGGGGTGACGAGTGACATGGTGAAGTCTCCTGACGTCCCCAAATTAGCCGGGTTTAGTGGAGCTAAAGCCACTCACAAAGAGTGACAGCAAGATCTCAGGGTGGTGAGTGACTGGGCAATAACACGGTAAATGAAATTCAGTGGTGACAAAAGGAAACTAATGCACTTGGGGGAAAAGAGCCCTAATTATACAAACACAATGATGGGCACTAAATTAGCTATTAACATGCAGGGAGGAGATCTCGGCAGCACTAGAGATAATTCTCTGAAAACATCGGTTCAAAGCTCATCCATCATCACAAAAAAATGAGAAAATGTAAGGAATTATTAAGAAAGAAACCCAGTGCAAAACAGGAACGTTATTAAGCTACTGCATGGAGCCACGTTCTGAGCTGTGTTTGCACCCTTAGACCCTTAGACAAGGTCAGGAGGCAGATGATAGAAATGATTAGGGATACAGAGCAGCTTCCATATGGAGAGTCAATCAACTCAGGACCATCCATTTGAAAAGAGACCACTCAGGGAGGTATATAAAGCCATCAGGATTATAGGAGACACGAATGGGAATAGATTGCTTGCAATTTCTTACAGGACGCAAGGACATATTTTTTAATACGGCGCATAATTAAATTGCATAACTTACTGCCACAAGGCACTGTGGGCACTGAAAATATGAACAGCACACCAGAAAACAGGAGGAATCCGACTCCGTCCACCCCTCCTTTCTGCCACGGTCAGAACAGAACAGACATTCGCAAATCACGCTTCTTTTTCTGGAAAGGTCATTTTTACAATCACACATGCAGTCGTGCTCTACACGTGGGGAACCCTCAGACATCTCCTGGATGTGTTTCTGGGTCTGCCTGGACCCACTGGCCAGCACCCAAGAGCTGCAGCTCTTTCCCAGGGGACATCACCTGGAGGGCGCCCATTTCTTGCTCCGGCCCCAAAGACCCAGCCAAGGTGAGCCAAGGTAACAACACAGCAGCTGGAGCAGAAAGTGGAGGGGCCACCAGACGAAGGAACCTTGATCTCCTGAGCTGTGTGTGAGCAGAGCGCCCTGGTCGATAGGCTGAGGACGGTCACTGATTCCCATGACAGCAGCAGGACCTTCAGCACAATGTCGCACTAAGGGCCGTGAACCATGTCCCCAGAGCCCCAGCATCCCATGACGTTCCACTAAGGACCACGGACCATGTCCCCAGAGCCCCAGCATCCCACGATGTTGCACTAAGGACCACAGACCGTGTCCCCAGCATCCCATGATGTTGCACTAAGGACCACGGACCGTGTCCCCAGCATCCCACGATGTTGCACTAAGGACTACAGACCGTGTCCCCAGAGCCCCAGCATCTCATGATGTTGCACTAAGGACCACGGACCATGTCCCCAGCATCTGACGATGTTGCACTAAGGACTACAGACCGTGTCCCCAGCATCCCATGATGTTGCACTAAGGACCACGGACCGTGTCCCCAGAGCCCCAGCATCCACAGCCGCAGCACCAGGCTCTCTGTGTGTCCAGCCCGGCCCATCTGCCGCCCATGCTAAATCCAAAGCACAGCGCATTTAAACCTGTTCTAGGAGGCTGCTCCAACCCTTCTGCTGGCCTCCAGGAACCTTGTGTGGAATAAGAAACCACCCCAAACCAGATCAAAGAGGTGCACAGAGAGGCTGTTGGAGGGGAAAGAGCTTCTGGGCTTCCCATTCGAGGGGTACGTTTCCCTTCATGCTCAGCCCAGGGAATTCCTCAGGGAATCAGAGCTGCAAAATGAATTTGAGAAGACAGAGCAGTGTCAGGCTGTTAGTAGCTCAAAAAGGATTTTGGCTCCCCTGAGCCCGCAGGCTGAGCACTTACTGTCCAGGCCGCTGCGGTGGATTTACCAGCCCAACGCCTCCAAGGCAGGCGGTGCCGGCCCCGCCGGCCTCTCCCGCCCCGCTCCTCCCCGAGGAGGCCATTAGCACCTGCACACCGAGAGCCACGGCCTTGGCCGCCGCAGCTGGGCTTGGCCGCGGCGCCGCAGAGCGAGGCCGGGCGGGCGAGAGCCGGGCCCGCGAGACGGCTCCACGTGCTGCCGCCGCGCCGGGGCTCGTATTTTTGGAAACAGCCTCCCAAGAGGGCTGCAGTGGATGCCGCTTGTTCTTGCGCCAGCCCTGACTGTTTCGGAAAGTTTGGTTAAGCTCCATTTGGCTGCCTCCGAGTTATTCAAGCACAGAAAGGCGGGTTATTGGTTACAGGAGGTTTCGGATTCTTTTTCTGAGCACGGTTTGGTCAAGAAAGCAGAGATTTGGCCCGCTTGGTTCGGCTCCCGCAGTGAGGCAAAGCTTAACAGTTTAAAAGCTTAACAATTTAAAAAACACTTTTTCTCTTTGCGTTTGTATGTTTTGTGGGTTTTTTCCTTTAAATGCAAGAAATTCTGGTCACCTGTATACGGGGCTCTGGATGCATGAACAGGATATCCCATGATAACCCTGGAGAGGGGCAAAAATTAACCATCTAATGCAATGGCTGGAGTTCAGGAAAACCTCACTTAAGGCTGAAAATATTCCCTGTGTGTCCAACCCAAGCAGCTCCCGCTCTGTTGGGGACGGGGACGGGACGGGCACAGGGGACCAGGGGACATCCAGTCATGAAAAACGGAGAGCAAAGTAGGTAGAGATGAGTCTCCTAAAGAAGAACAGTTACAGACGTATATTTTCTGTTATTTCTGACGTACGATAAAATAATTAAACAAACAAACCTACAGAACAGCATTAAAAATTTCCAAACTTAACTGCTTTCTTCATTCCGCTCCTTCAACTCCCTAAGGAAAAGAACCGAAACAAGCAAATTCAAAGCTTGCCTCTTGCTTTCATAGCTGCTGGCCAAGCTGAAGCCTGTGCAGATTTTATAATAAATACACTTGAATTTATATAGTGGAAAAAACCTGATTTTTAACAACCGCTTGGTCACCTTGATGCGCCTTCCCACGGGTGTGCAAAGTCACGGCTATGGCGCGGCAGAGCGTCATTTCAATGGGCACATGCAGAGCTCACAGCCCAGTCTGCGCCATCCTGTCTCCGCAGCCAGGGCAAGAGCCGCCTCCTCCGCAGCCCAAACGCCTCCATTACCATCCGCTCCGTTTCTCTTCACGCCTCCGGCAAACACTGCTCTCGGTGCGCTGGTTCAGCAGGGTGAGGGCTGCAGGAAAGGCTGGACACGAGCAGGCCGGCGGCTCCCGGCTGCCCAGCAGAGCCAGCACCGCACCCCACAGCAACCCGGGACGCCCCCTGCTCCCCCAGCTGCTCACCAGCCATAATGCGGGTAATAAAGAAACCTCTGTGCGTCTCCAGGGAAGCGGGACGCGGAGAGGGGCACAAAGACTCCCGCAGCTGTGTGTTTGCAAACAACCCAGCTGAGCTGTGAAGAGGGGCTGAAAGCAGTAATTGTCTTTAATTAAAGGAGGTTGGAGGCATCTCAAGCTTTGACAAAAGACATTTCCAGTCCGCTAGCAGCTCCAGCACTCATCGCTGCTGCAGCCGCAACCCAGCCCGCGGGTTCGAAGGCGGCAAGTGACAGTGGGGACTCGGGGACGTCAGCCCAAGGGTGTGGATGCAAAGGGGCCAGGGCAATGCCACACACCCACGGGCATGACGGGCACACCTGCACGTCAGGGAGGGCCCAGCACGTCAGCTGGGACCGCTGCGAGCCTCGTAAATCACACCAGACCGGAGCCCGATGTGCCGGTGTCAGGACTCAGCAGCTGTCTGAAACATCGCACCCTCCCGCTCGGCCTGGCTGCGCATGGCCCTGCCCAGGGTGTCACCTCCACCCTGGCCTGTGTCTCGTTCCTGTGCCCATCGGCCCTCATCACCCTCCCAAAGTGGTACCTGCAACCCCGTGCATCGCCAGGGAAGCCGTGATGCACATGGGTGATGCACACAGGGGTGATGCACACAGCAATGGTGCACATAGGCAGAGCCTACAGACCAAATGCCAAGAGTGCTATTCCTGCAGCTCCTTCTCGGCTAATTGATTGATCCTGCCTATTAGCAAGCTAGCTGGGCTGGTGTGGAGCTCTGTCATGATGGCACATCCTTGCACCTGGGCAGGAACATCCCCAGGTTCCAGTGTAAGTTGGGGAATGACCTGTTGGAGAGCAGTGTAGGGGAAAGGGACCTGGGGGTCCTGGGGACAGCAGGATGACCATGAGCCAGCACTGGGCCCTTGTGGCCAGGAAGCCAATGGGACCTGGGGTGGGTTAGAAGGGGGTGGTCAGTAGGTCAGAGAGGTTCTCCTGCCCCTCTGCTCTGCCCTGGGGAGACCACACCTGGAATCTTGTGTCCAGCTGTGGCCCCTCGGTTCCAGCAGGACAGGGAACTGCTGCAGAGAGTCCAGCGCAGCCACCAAGATGCTGCAGGGAGTGGAGCATCTCCCGTGTGAGGAAAGGCTGAGGGAGCTGGGGCTCTGGAGCTGGACAAGAGGACACTGAGGGGGGACTCATTCCTGGGGATCAATATGGAAAGGGGCAGTGTCAGGAGGATGGAGCCAGGCTCTGCTGGTGACAACCAGGGACAGGACAAGGGGCAATGGGTGCAAACTGGAACACAGGAGGTTCCACTTAAACGTGAGAAGAAACTTGTTCCTGGTGAGGGTGTCAGAGCCTGGCCCAGGCTGCCCAGGGAGGTTGTGGAGTCTCCTTCTGTGCAGACATTCCAACCCGCCTGGACACCTTCCTGTGTAACCTCATCTGGGTGTTCCTGCTCCATGAGGGGATTGCACTGGATGAGCTTTCCAGGGCCCTTCAATCCCTGACATCCTGGAATCCTGTGAAGCTCATGTTGGGCTCAGCAGCCCCTCCCCCGGCAGGAGCACACACTGTGCTGGACACCCCACGTGTGGCTGCTGCTCCCAGGAGCCCCCGCCAGGTCTGGCCCTCTATCCCCACAAGGGAGCTCAGGTACCGACACGTCCTCCTCCCTCCTCTCCTCCACGCTCATGGATGAAGGTCCCCAGGGAGGACACTTTTCTCCCTCCTGCCACGTTTGCTTTTGGCCTTCCAGCACATCGGCGTGCAGGGAATCACGGCTCTGGTTTCCACAGAAACCCCATGTGGGGTAGGGGGGTGGAAAGGATCCCCCCAAAACACATGCACCATGGTCAGGCTATTGCGACAACGGCACTGCCACCCCATCCTCAGCTTGGGAACCTCCTCCTGATTCTCACCAAAGTCTTTCTGAGCCCTTCCCATGGCAGCAGCCGAGGCAGCCCTGGTGCCAGACACCCTGCTCTGCCGGGAGGACAGACAAACACCCTGTGCTCACCCCTCTCTGCTTTAGGCAGGACCGAGCAGCAAAACTGCACTTGTGTCCAGTCTGAAGTCTCTGCTCAGCTTTGCACACTTTGGTTTTGCTGCTTTCCCACACAAAGCCCCTCTTCCCACACTGGGCTCAGTATCTGCCTTGCAGCTGGGAGCACCGGGAAGCCATCCCTCGCGCACGGGCAGCCCCCGTCGTGCCCCTGCGGAGCTGCAGGGCGCCAAACACACCCAAAACCATTAAAGATGTTGAGCGTGCACAGGCTGCGTGTGAAGTGCACGTGCACTGGGCTCAACATGTCCTAGAGGAACCCTCGTGCACGTTGGGCAGGTCCCCATGCGCATATTTTTGCCTGGGAAATCCTGGAAAGAGCAGCCGTGCTCTAATTCAAGAGCAACAAAAACAAACTGGGATTGCTTCCATCTGAGCCAGACAGCAAAAACCTTTCCAGAAGCAAAAAAAAAGAGACCAGTTCTAATTATAGGGTATCCTGATGATACACCCACTTAGATTTGTCACTCTGTTTGCAAATGAACCACACTCGTGGTGGCAACGCAAGGAAGCGGTGGGCACGACAAAGTCCCTCTCCTAGCCTCCTAATCCTCTTTAGAAAGCAGAACAAGTAGTGTCGGCAGTAACAGGGTGAACCGGCGCACACCGCAGCTTCCAGCACCACAGCCCTCTGCAGGTCCTAAGGCTGGGATTTGCTGCAGCTGCAAGGCTGAGCTTGAGAAAGCCTGGAGATTATTGTTCCTACAACGCCTACCCCATCTCCTATTGTTCAGTCGGTGCCACAGGTCCACTCCCAGGGTGTAAATTGAGAGTGAAACACCAGCATTACTGCTTGGATCAATGTCTGAGCTGATGCAGGTGATGGTAACGACATAACCACTGTACTTGTGAGGGCGACTGAAAGCCGCAGCGCGGGCCCCGCTGGCCCCGCTGGCCCCGCTGGCCGTCCCGCATGCCGGGAGCGCCGTGGGCTGCAGGGAGAAACGCAATGATGGATTAAGGCAATTGTTAATCCATCGCTGGGGTGCACAGCAGGGAGAGGTGAACAAGACGCTTCTCTGGGTGTGAGTCATTCCCTGAATGTTTCTCCTAATCCTGTTTTCCCCGCTTTTACTCTATTTTATTAGCTCAGGCTGTGCATATACACCAAAAGGCTCGGAATTATTTCTTGTCACCAAGTCGCAAGGAAAGGCCTGCAGTAGCGTCTCCACTGCGGTAAACCCTTCCAAGCTTCACGCCTTCAGCTCCGGGAACGCTCTGGGTGATGGTTGGCACGGGGAGCAGCTCCCGCAGCCGTTGCCCGGGCACCCGCGGCACCGCGTCCTCCTGGCACTTTGTCACAGCGCCCAGCAACAAACATGGACCTTGAGCCACCCAGGTGGGGAGATTATCTGCTAAAATAATGTTCTTGATCATGGATTATTCAATATATTCATCAATGATTTGGACAAGGGAACAGACTGACTGCCAGCAAGTTTGCTGATGACACCAAGCTGGGAGGAGTGGTGACACTGGAAGCTGTGCTGCCATCAGGGACCTGGACAGGCTGGAGAGTTGGGCGGGGAGAAATTTAATGCAATATAACATAAGGCAAGTGTAGAGTCTTGAATCTGAGCAGGAACAACCCCAGGTTCCAATGTAAGTTGGGGAATGACCTGCTAGAGAGCAGCATAGGGGAAAGGGACCTGGGGGTCCTGGGGACAGCAGGGTGACCATGAGCCAGCACTGGGCCCTTGTGGCCAGGAAGCCAATGGGACCTAGGGTGGGTTAGAAGGGGGTGGTCGGTAGGTCAGAGAGGTTCTCCTGCCCCTCTGCTCTGCCCTGGGGAGACCACACCTGGAATCTTGTGTCCAGCTGTGGCCCCTCAGTTCCAGCAGGACAGGGAACTGCTGCAGAGAGTCCAGCGCAGCCACCAAGATGCTGCAGGGAGTGGAGCATCTCCCGTGTGAGGAAAGGCTGAGGGAGCTGGGGCTCTGGAGCTGGACAAGAGGACACTGAGGGGGGACTCATTCCTGGGGATCAATATGGAAAGGGGCAGTGTCAGGAGGATGGAGCCAGGCTCTGCTGGTGACAACCAGGGACAGGACAAGGGGCAATGGGTGCAAACTGGAACACAGGAGGTTCCACTTAAACGTGAGAAGAAACTTGTTCCTGGTGAGGGTGTCAGAGCCTGGCCCAGGCTGCCCAGGGGGGTTGTGGAGTCTCCTTCTGTGCAGACATTCCAACCCGCCTGGACACCTTCCTGTGTAACCTCATCTGGCTGTTCCTGCTCCATGGGAGGATTGCACTGGATGAGCTTTCCAGGGCCCTTCCAGTCCCTGACATTCTGGGATTCTGTGAAACCTTTGCAAAAAACCCATCTCCTGGTCTCATCTGGCCCACAGGGCTCTTCGTGCTTGAGAGCGCAACGCTATGCTCAAGCCCACCTGAGCCCATGGGCTGGCCGACCCCTCCATGGTCCCACTGAGGTGCTGCTGGAGGTCATGGCCGTGCCTGGACTGCGAGGGGACAGTCCCACTGCAGGTCCACAGGTTTGGTGGGCCATGGCTTGGAATAACTATGACTAATGGAGCAAATTCAAATGCATTTTGAGGGAGTATCTGGTCCTTCAGTGCCTGGGGACTGACAGTTTTCAAGGATGACAAGCTCCTACTTGCAAAGTCTTTTTGCGCATTCAGACTATTGTCCCGTTCGGAGCTCCTGGAGATCTTGTGCTCAAGAAGACAGTTCTTAATTCTGAAACCAAAACTAGCGATTTCCTTTCAAAACATTGTGATTCCAGGAGTACCACCGTTGTTACACCCGCAGCTGTGACAGGAGCAGAGTGAACAATAAACGGGCATGTGATAGAGCTTATTCATCTCAAACTATCAAAATGCCCAAACCCTCAAGTTTAGTAAGAATGAAAGTGCAGCCTGAAGTGGAGCCCATAAAGCAGAGCAGCACGGATGCTTTGCTCCAAATGGCGTTTCTTCCAGCCTGGATGGCTTTTGAAAAGATCGTAGCAACTTCTTAAGCAGCTGTAGGAGCAGATAATATTTGT
This sequence comes from Nesoenas mayeri, assembly GCF_963082525.1. Classification (NCBI taxonomy): domain Eukaryota; kingdom Metazoa; phylum Chordata; class Aves; order Columbiformes; family Columbidae; genus Nesoenas; species Nesoenas mayeri. The sequence continues at coordinate 7,059,007 of NC_137546.1, read as the reverse complement.
CAAACAGTGAACAGCACACTCCATTAAATGTACAATATCGGGTCTCGAGGAGGCTTTTGGAGACACAAGAAGGGTCTGTGCAGCATCAGGGGCACACCTGCTCTCAGACATCAGTGGGTGGTTTCCATCTCACCATTCCACCCTCCTCCTCCCCCTTGGAAGGGCTGTGCTGGGGACGGTGGCCGTGTCCTCCTGCCCATGCAGGGACCAGAGGTGCCCCCGTGCTGGGGACAGGTGGGACGTGGGACACCGCTGGACATCTGACCCTTCACCAGGGATTTCTGAGGTGCTGATCTCTCTCTTGAGGCATTTCCGTGGAAACCAACTGTTTTTCATGAGCCTTACTCTGCCTCTTGACCTCTTCTCCCTTTTCCTTACTCCTCCAGTCTCTTGTGCCAGCAACGGTTCTCCAAATGTCCCTGTTGCTGTAAGCACAGAATCACAGAACGTCAGGGGTTGAAGGGCCCTGGAAAGCTCATCCAGTGCAATCCCCCCATGGAGCAGGAACACCCAGATGAGGTTACACAGGAAGGTGTCCAGGCAGGTTGGAATGTCTGCACAGAAGGAGACTCCACAACCCCCCTGGGCAGCCTGGGCCAGGCTCTGACACCCTCACCCCAACAAGTTGCTTCTCCTCTTTCAGTGGAACCTCCTGTGTTCCAGTTTGCACCCATTACCCCTTGTCCTGTCCCTGCTTGTCACCAGAAGAGCCTGGCTCCATCCTCCTGACACTGCCCCTTTCCATATTGATCCCCAGCAATGAGTCCCCCCTCAGTGTCCTCTTGTCCAGCTCCAGAGCCCCAGCTCCCTCAGCCTTTCCTCACACGGGAGATGCTCCACTCCCTGCAGCATCTTGGTGGCTGCGCTGGACTCTCTGCAGCAGTTCCCTGTCCTGCTGGAACTGAGGGGCCACAGCTGGACACAAGATTCCAGGTGTGGTCTCCCCAGGGCAGAGCAGAGGGGCAGGAGAACCTACTGACCTACTGACCACCCCCTTCTAACCCACCCCAGGTACCATTGGCCTTCCTGGCCACAAGGGCCCAGTGCTGGCTCATGGTCACCCTGCTGTCCCCAGGACCCCAGGTCCCTTTCCCCTAGTTTCTGGCACAAGGAGCAAAGCCAATGTCCCCAGTCCACCTCCGAGGGCTCCGGGAAGACGCCAGCACCCTGGCAGGTGCCATTTCAACCTGCCGAACCGAAGACTTCTCTGTCCTTGCATGCCTTGGTTCAGAGACCCGCAAAGGCCTCACAAGAGTCACCTACCTGCAGAACACATTCACACGGGTGTCCCTTTTGGGATGCATGAGGAGCGAAGCACTGAGTTGGTAGCTCCTGATCTCAGTAGGACTTTTTTCTGTTTCCCTTTAACAGGGTGCTTTCCCTTATGCATTATGCACTGACTTACAGCTTCTTGCTCATGCTGTACCTTGTTCCCCACCTTCCAAGCCTGCAAGATCTGCCATTCTGCAAATTACTGGCTTCTACCTACAAGCAGTTCCTCCACCCCTTGGACAGATGCTGGACTCCAGCAAAGGCACCTGAGCCAGGTGGACATGGGGCTGCTGCTCGCTCCGACGAAGCCTCAGCTCACCGGTAGGAAGTAGTCAGGGATGCTGGTTCAGAGCCTTTTCTGCTTGTAAATTCATTTCCAGTGTGGCGCCAAACCATCTGCTGGCCATGTCCCATCGGCCAGGCCATGCCCCTTATTTCACATCTCTGCTCTTTTTAATACGTATTAACATCTTGGGGCTTTTTCATCTGCTTCTCTTAGACACCAGTTCCGCAAATGCCGAGAAACGAAGGTGACAAAGGGCTGTCCCGGACTCAGGAGGTGGGTCCCACCGCGCCTGCTGTTGTTCCGCGTCCCCCATCCCGCTCCTTCCTTACGGAGCTCAGCCACACCGCCTGCCCACGCCGGGACCAGGCACTGCCAACGGGTGTTACACAACTCACCGTCTCCTTCAGAACATGAAAATGTTGTGTGTTTTGCTTGGCCAAACCTAACTTAACATTGTTTGAAGTCTGGTCTATGCAAACACAGCCATCGTGTGAGCTACAAAATACTTTGATTCCATTTCCTAACCTTTATGGGGACTTTTATGTATACTTTCCAGTGATATACTGTGCTTCTAAGGCATATGGGGAACAATAAAGAGTTTCCCTGGAGCTAATTAAGCTAATCATGGCTTCTAGATTAAATTTTCCATAAGATTTTTACCTTGTATTGCTAAAATAAAACAACTGCGCTCTTACACAGAAAGCATCTGATAGCAGACGAACTTTACATTGGTGTCTCTCTCCACAGGGAGAACGTTTGAGGGTATTTCCCAAAATTAAACATTCAAAATAACTGGTTTTGGCCTGACTTCCAGAAAAATCTCAAATCAAAAAAACATCCTCAAAAGCAGAATTTTCCCCAATTTTCCTCAAGTTACGTAGGATGAAGAACATTCTCCTCTTGCCCCATAAAGACTCAGCACTCAGAACAGAAAAACCTTCATTGCCCCCCAGATCCCCGAGCACCTGACGCAAAGGGAAAACTAATGGTAGAAAACATATTCCCTTCATTTTATGGCAATAATGAGTTAAACCCTTGGCAGGCGAGGCCTGGATCCCAGCTATTCATTCCAGTTCCTATTAATGTTTACCACTTTTCGACGAAAAAAAGGGAGAGGCCATGAAGGAGAGAGGAGAAGCAGAATAAACGAGTGAAAGCTGCCAGAGCTGCTATTCCCCCTCACATGGGTGTAGCAAGAGCAGGAATGTGGTGTTTGATCCAAAATGATGTTTCATCTGTAAAAGAAGTCAGGGGGAGATTTTCTTATCACTACAGACGTGGGCTTCATGCAAGTGCCTGTGTTAGAACGGGGGTCCTGTCCCTGTCCCCCAGGCACAGGGGACCTTCTGCATTGTGACCCTGCGGCCCTGTGACCACCCTCCTCCTCACGTCTTCTCGCTGGTCCCAGCACGACTACACGGCTCGGGGTGAGGATGGGGAGCAGCCTGTCCAAAGAGGGAAGGGGAGCGGAGCCCTTCCCTCCGTGGGGCCACATCTTGAGCGGAGAGAAGAAAGGGCTTTGCCATAGCAAAACTCCACCGTGTCTCCCCGAGGAACCCCAGCTTGGCATCATTTCCACCAGGGAACTCCCCATGCGCTTGGCTGGTCCTGAGCTCTCCAGCCCTTCCTCCAACCCCAGTGACTCATGACCTGCCCATACCAATAAACCAGCGTATGCTGTTCCCGTCCAGTGGGCTGCAGCCTGCTGGGGTCCATCCTGCACCTCACAACAGCGCTGGGAGCGCGCAACACTCTGCTGTCCAAAAACCACACTCATGTTCTGCAAAACCTCGTCTCCTCCCTTTCTCTATAGAGAAAACACTTCTGTGGAAGGTCTCAGCCCATCGCTTGTCTTGACAGCTAAATGAGGAAGCAGTTCTCATTTCCTTTGCCTGCCTTTTGGCCACAATGGTCCAGTCCCTCAACAGCAGCATTTCCATCATAAGAAGGACATCGAAATACCAGAGGGAGTGCTGAGGAGGAGACTGGGGCTGGAGCACAAATGTGATGGAGCGGCTGAGGGACCTGGGGGTTCAGCTGGAGAGCAGGAGCTGAGGGGAGACCTTCTGATCTCTGAACTGCCTGAAAGGAGCTTGGAGCCAGGGGGGTCGGGCTCTGCTCCCCAGGAACAAGCGCCAGGAGCAGAGGAAACGGCCTCAAGTTGCGCCAGGGGAGGTTGAGGTTGGATGTGGGAACAATTTCTTCCCCAAAGGGCTGTGGGGCATTGAACAGGCTGCCCAGGGCAGTGCTGGAGTCACCATCCCTGGAGGGCTGGACAGACGGACATGAGGTTCTCAGGACGTGGGGCACTGCTGGGGTGGGTTATGGTTGGACTTGATGAGCTTGAGGGGCTTTTCCAACTAAAATGATTCCTTAATTCTGTGATTCTATTCTGAGGCGAGTTGTCCACCTCCCTCCGTCAGCAGCAGATGTCTAGCCCTGTCCCTGGACCACCCGAGACCCTCGTGGCGAGGTCAGCATCTCTTCAAGCTTCGGACCGTCGGACAAACCCTCGCTCTGCAGGGCTCCCCCAGTCCTGCTCCAGCCTGCAGAAGCCCAGACCCTACCCAGCAACGTGCAGAGGACAATCCGGCATCTCCTCTGGCTGCAGAGTGCACCAGGCAGGCTCGGAGCGGTTAATGCCGAGCAGCTGCGATCCCCACCACAGCCCTAATTGGATTCACACCGTGGAGGGGTCAGCGAGAAGCAGGATGGAGAAGAATTAAAGCAATGGAAAGAAAGACGCTGTATTCTTGCTTCCCAGATGGAGAGGGAGGAGAGGGAGAAGCCCAAAGAGCAGCATCCACAATGACACGGAGCCGCGGCCGGCTGGGAGCATTCAAATTGTCAACAACCCTGTAGAAAAGGCAGACAAATTCCTGTTTTGTACTTGGGCAGGAGCCAGGTGATGTAATCATCTTATAGGATGATGGTGAAATACTTTCCATTCCAGCAGTAACTCAAGATGTTAAATAGCAGCTCCTAAAGTTAAACATTGTTAAATCAGTATGTCAGGATAGCATTTACCTAGGAGCTTTTAAAGAGAAGGCTGATGAGGCAGTGGACGGTTAACGTTCACTTTCCACACGCTGTGAAGTAGTAGGATGTTTCGGAGACGTAGGAAAAAGCTATTTGTTAAATGAGGCAGCCCTGGCTATTTTAGGACTGCCACTGCAACGTCAGGACCGGTCAAATAAGGATGTGCCAGCTACAGGATTCAGTCAGCCAAGGATTACAGAAAGGTTGTAATAGTAGTGCCAACCTACATACATTTATGGAAAACAGCTTAAGGCAAATTTGCCTCGTATGGTTTTTGATGCAATTACAAGATTGGCTGGGAGAGGTAACCGCGCTAATGCAAGGCACCCAAACTTCTGCGGAGCGTTTCCCTCGGTAACACGTGATATTTTGATTCAGGAATTAGAGGGTTGACAGACACCGTGGGACATACTCAATGCATTAAAACTTGGCGAGCTGATACCGCTCTGGTCTGAGATCTAAGCGGGGGATATGCAGAGAGCAGGTCTGTTTCTACTAGAGCCAACAAATGTGGTTCATGCCTCTGGGCTATTTAACATTTTTATCAATGACCCAGGAGAAAGCCCAAAGCGTTCCCAATAAAGTCAGCTGATGACACGGAAGTTGTAGTGTGGTTAATACTGGAGATGCCGGGTTCCTGATACACAGGATGCCTCACGAGCTGGGCATGAGCAAGGAATGTGCATTTGAGTACAAACACATGTCAAAACCCACCTCTGGGGACAAGGAGCCACAGGGTCTGCTCCCAGTCCTGCAAAAGCCCCCAGTGAAACACCAGTGCCAAAATGGTTAAAGCAAAGCGGGGGTGCGGGAAGAGGGAAATCTCTGGTCACTGTACGTGGGCCGGTGGCTCTGCTCTGCCACAGAAAGGCTAAAGCAGCGCCAAGGGCTGGGAAGAGCCAAAAAAGTGGCCAAAAACCTCACCAGAGGAGCGGGGGCTGAGGATTACTCTGAAACAGGCACGGAGAAAACAGAAGGGATGGACAAAGCTCACCAAGGTCCACGTGCCAACTCACAGCCAGGGGTGAGAAGGCAGGAGCGACCACTGGAAGCGCTGAATGGGCAACTCTCCATCTCCGGAAACATTTACACCACGACTGGCTGTATCTGCTCCAGCTCAATCAGGAATGCTTCCTGCAAGAACTTAATTACCTCTAGGGCTTTACAATTTACTGGCTGAGTCCAGCACTATCGGTTGAGGCCCAGGCCCAAAACAGGCAAGGGGCCAGAAATAGACTCTTATCTTCAAAACATCACGTACTTACGGGACGTGACTGTAAGACAGCTCTGACATGCCCTTCTCCAGCACATCAGAAAGCCGCACGCCCCTCCAGGCCCTCAGCACAAGCTTTGAAACCCAAACTCGGCAGGGCAGGGACAGAGTCCAACCACGTCCTCGGTGACGCATGAACAGCTCCGGGTCCTCGGCACACGTGTACGTGCACATCGCGGCCTCCGCACCCGCGTCCCCGGCACACGGTGGGGTGGTGGCAGATCTGCTGTGTTCGACCTCAAAATAACATGTAAGCACACGCAGAAAAGCCCATTATGGAGCCCACCTGTAGGACCCACTTCTGCAAGGCCACGGCCATACCCAGATCCCCCCAACCAGCCCTGTATAGTCCCTGACTGCATGTACCTAAGGTCCCTATACCCCAGGTACAGCCCAGCACAGCAACAACCCCAGAGGTTACAGTTCTCCTTTTAGAGCTGGACTTGGGCTGGGTCAGTGCTGGAGCTGACCTGGGAGCATCCAGCTGGGCTGGCGGTGGAACCAGGTCGTGGTGTCGGTGGGCTGGATGGGACCAGCACCAGGCCGGGTGCTGGGGCTGGAGCTGGGTCAGGACCCCACATCCTCCCTCCTGGCTCAGGGAAGGAGCAGAGGAAGGCAATGCAGGCTCCCTCCCTGCCCCCCATCTTGGTGGGACACAATGGGGATTGGTCTCTTCTCCCAGGCATCAGCAATAGGACAAGGGGGCATGGACTTAAACTCTGCCAGGGGAAATTTAGGCTAGATATTAGAAAGAAATTCTTTACAGAGAGAGTGGTCAGGCATTGGAATGGCTGCCCAGGGAGGTGCTGGACTCGCCGTCCCTGGAGGTTTTGAAAGAGAGGTACTTAGTGCCATGATCTAGTAAATAGACTAGAGTTGGACCAAGGGTTGGACTCGATGATCTCTGAGGGCTTTTCCAACCCAGTCGATTCTGTAAACTCTGTAAAAATGTTGACCCCTCAGGCTGCCACAGGGGTGGCCCAGCTCCACCTCGAGCTGGAGAAGACAAGTGGCAGCCTGTACCTTCCACAGACCACCTAGATGACCCGGTTTTTCCTCTTCCCAGCACATCACCAGCTCCTCTCCTCCTCAGAAACACCTGTCACCCCAAGGGATGATGCCACATGTCCCTCACAACAAGACTGTGTCACCACAAGCTTCTGCAAGGCAAAACCATCCCTTGTCACCATGACAAGACCAGGACTGTCCATGCTCGAGTGCAGCGCAGAAGAAGCTGCCCACTGTGACTGCAGTGAGCAGACCCATGGGGAGATGTCCTCTGGAGATGGAGAGGAGCTGGAGATGGACACAGGGAGGACCAGCAGCCAGTGTTTGCCAACCCTGCAATCCTGCAGCAGCGTTCAGCCACCGGCCAGTGCAAACCGAGCGAGCAGGCAGCATAATAGCTCTGCCTGCGCCGCTGCACAGGGAGCCAATGAATACGGGCGGCAGAGAGAGAAATGCGCTTCATGTGCTGCATGGGAGGGACGGGCGGGGGAGCGGGGGAGGCGGCAGACAAAGAACAGGGAGATGGAGAAAAAGATGCAGGCAGGGAGCAGGAGAAGGTGAAGCGGAGAAGGGGGAGGATGGGGCTGGGGGCGGTGAGGGGAGACACGTGCGGGGAGCATCTCGGCAGCGCGGCGGAAAGGAGCCGGGAAGCGCGCGGAGCAGCGGGACGGGAGGAGCGGCAGCCGGCCCCGCGCAGGGCCCTGCGGGATCGGCGAGCAAGGCCCAGCGGAATGAAAATCTCTTAACCACACAGAATTGTTAACTGCCCCCAAATCCTTTTGTGCTGGGGCTGCAAGCTTAGAAGAGCTTAAGCTGTTAGATGCATGAACTTCCTCCATAAATATCCCTTGTGCGCGCTGCCGTGAGCGGGCTTGCGCTGTATTAGCCAGATGAAAAACCCAATGGAGAAGCGAGCAACTCCTTCCAGCGCCTTGCGGCTGCACCGAGCGGCCGGCACGGCTCAGGAAGCCCCTCAGCACCAGGAGCCCTTGGTGGGGCCATGTCCCCTGCAGTCCCCACCACATCTCGTTTGGGCGACCGAGCTGTGTGTGAGCGCTTCACCCTGCAAGCCAGCTCGGATTTGCTTTTGTTTTGCTTCTGGAAAGAGGCCCAGATTCCCTCCCACCCCTCGAAACATGAGAAAACCTGCCGGCCACATGTACAAGTGAGTCCCCCAAACCTGACGGCTTGTACGCTGCCTCTGCACGGAGCAGGGACAGGACACGACAGGAGGGGGCAGGGATGCAGGACAGTGTCCTCAGGTCATCTTGGGCTGAGCTATGGAGGGGACTCTTTTCTCTGCCCAGCCCAGCCGGGGTGACCAGCCTGTCCCCTGTGGGGCTCACGGGGGAATTTGGGGGAGGAGGGGGATGCTGTGGCTGTCCTGCCAACCCATGGCTGGCTCTGCTCCTGGTCCCCACTCTTCTTCTGGGGCTGCTGGGGGAGAACTCAGCTTGTGTCCCAACCCGGCACAGCCCTGGGGTCCCATCAAGCCCCCATCGCCAGCCCAGTGTGGGAAGGGGAAGGGGAAGAGGAAGGGGAAGGGGAAGGAGAAGGGAAGGGGCTGGGGAAAGGAAAGCAGGCAGCCACGGAGCCAGCAGCCCCACAGAGACGGCGGCTGAGGAACACCACATGATTAACGACAGTGGGGAGCGCAGGGCCGGGCACACATCAACACCGGCTGGAGAAACAGCTGCCGAGGTACCGGTCCTCCCCAAATCCTGCTGTTACGCAGACAAAGAGGAGACGCAGCCTCTCCCTCCTGCGCGCTCCCTCCAGCTCGGCCTGCCGCTCCGTCTGCGCTCTCCTGCCGCTCCGTCTCCGCCCCTGGCCCCGCTGGTCGGGCTGCAGGAACCCTGAGACGTGCAAAGGGCCCGTCCATCGGCTGGGCTGGCAGTGGGAGCAGGGACCCCCGAGAAACTGCGGCTGCAGAGCAAAGCGCCGCACGGGGCTGGGTCTGCTCGGGAAAAAAAACCAACAGGCTGAGATGGAAAAGCTGACATGAATCATTTTGGCTTTCTGGTGTTGCTACGAGTGCTTCTCTTGGGTGTCATAAAACACCCGTCTTCCCTTCGGGGCGGGGATCAGCCCGGCTGCCTTCCCACCCCGCGCTGCAGCAGCACCGCCGTGCTGCCCCCGGCCCCAGCCCTGGCCCTGCTGCCAGGGGGACACTTGGTCACACCGAGCTCAGTGGGCAGAGCCGTTCAGTGGGTCACTGAGGAGCAGCTCAGAGCACAGGTATTAAATAACAACCCAGCACACCAGGAAGCTTCACATGTGAGCAGCCCAGCCAGCAGCAGCAGACATGGTGCCCTCTCTGCGGGGACCGTCCAACCTGCAGTCCCGACCCAGCGCGGCCAAAGACTGTTCATCCCCCTCTCTGGTGTGTCCAACTCCTCACCACCAGCACTTTCCCCATCCTTGTTTGGTGCCCCCAGCCACCCACACCGACATCAGAAGAGGAGACACAGCAATGCCCACTGACATATCTAGAACTGATCTCAGCGAAGCCCCCGCTCTGCTCGGCGCGTGCCGATGGTATCAAACCTGTAATGGGATTTTGATGTTCAGGCAGGACAGTGGGGAGAAGAGCCCGTGGTTTGCTCTGTGCATGGTGGAGCCACAGGTTCAACATGCAGCTCTCAGGACCTCATTTCTCTCCCAGTAACCCCACGGCTCCTTCCCCTCCCTCCCCAAGCCCAGGTTGACTTTCCTTCCCCTGTACCTTCGGCACAACTGAGGAGGAGCACGGAGAGGGGTCTGGGCACGGTGCTTTAAGGGTGGGTGGCACAGAGGCGCTGTGTCGTAGGACCACACTGGCTCCGTGGAGCTCCTGGAGTCCGCTTAGAACATGTACAGGGCAGCAAACCTCTGGCTGCTGAGAGAGCTCCAGGGTCAGGCCTGGCCTGGGCTGGGAAGGTGAGTCTGGCCCGGAACAGCCTGTGACCACATCCCACTCTGGGCTGCTTGCACCTCACCAGGAAAATGCTGCAGACAACTTGCTCCCTCCCACAGTATCACCTTGGGATGCCTGCACCCCTGCTCCTCTCACCCCACACGCATTTCAGTTCATGACAAGGCACAGGGCACAAACTGAAGTGAAAACAGCCCTAGTATTTTGGGAGGTGACTGAAGACACCACAGCTACAGACACGTGTGTCCCTCCAAGACCTGCAGAGCATGGAGGGCACCAGGACAAGCTGGCAGCACTGAACCCCATGGCTCTGAGGACGCAGAGGTAACACAGAGTCTCTGCAATGGATGGTTGTGCCCAGGGCAGGAATGGAGGAGCTGGGGAAGGAGTCAGCGTCCACACACACGCTGCACTCCCGGCTCCGTGTGCTGCTCTCCCACCCCTGCCCAAGGAGGCATCTCATGGAAACCCCAGCTGCACATCCCGACTGGCAGCACCGGCACAGCCCACGGGCAGCAAGGTGAGCGCGCAGAGCGAGACCGACGGCGAGCGGTTACCTCTGCAGACAGTCCCGTTCTCCACTGACTCGTAGCCCGCCCGGCACATGCAGCGGCCGATGGGCACCAGCCACTCGCCATCCCCATTGCAATACAGCTTGATGGGCACGTCCACCTCCTCCGCGTTGCTGATGCATGTTCCCCGGGCTGCCACCAGCGAGGTGCTCTCTGCTCCCGAGAGGGTTTCTTGGAAGACAGCCCCATTCTGGATCACGCGGGGACACTTGCGGTAGAAGACGCGGACGGCAATTAAGGACATGCAGCCTCCATAGTCCTGGAAGGCCAGGTAGAAGCCATTCTTGGAGACAGGCCCAAAACTGCGCACCTCAGTGTTAATCTTCATCACTCGTCCACCCAGGTCCACTTGCGAGAAGCTCTCGTCAGCAGCGATTGTGTCCACCTTCATCCAAGGATTCTCCATCCAGTTAGGAAAAGTCTTGGTGGCCGAGTCAAAGTCTGACTCAAAATAGTAAAGGTTAAAAGTCTCCTTACAGGAGCCTGGGACATTCGGGATGCTGCTGCAGTCCCGGACAGAAAACTTCATCTCCACGTGGATGCGGTGCGCTCCTCGCCTCCGGATGTACTTGGTCCGGAGCCAGTTGTTTTGGCTGGATTCAAAGACGTTGCACACCTGGTAGGTGCGAATCGTGTTCATGTTCTCGTCGTACCCGCTCACCTCTTCCCACTGCAGACAGGACACACAAAGTCAAGGGGCTGCATCGAACCCATGCTCCCCCCCATCTCAGATACTCCCAGCCCCATCGTGTGCCAAGCGGGCAGGCTCTGCCCACACCAGCCGCCCCACACTGTGCCCCACACCATGGCCACCCCATCACAGCAGCAGCCCTATGGGCGCCCAGCACTTCACACAGCTCCAGCACCTCCTGCACAGCCCACACCCACACACCTCCACACTCCGCACCGGACAGGCTCCGTGCCATGGGGACGAGGTGGCACGAGCCCTCGGCAGAGCTCGGGGCCATCTCGGCGCCAGCAGCACCGCGCTCCCTGCCTGATTTCTGCTAAAGAATCTCTGCGGGGTGGCCGGGCACGGGGGGGCAGGACCCTCCCCTGCAGCAGCAATGACCTCAGCAGGGGCTCTCGCCCGTGGGCTGCACCGCTCTGCGGAGCCTTCGGCAAAGCAACAGGATGCTGTTAGCAGACCTTCCCCACCGGTGCTGCTACGGTTATAGATGTGGCAGACAGGATCTGCTTTCTCAGAAGTGCTTAAAGCAGCCATAAACCCTCCCGGCTGGAGGAACAGGCCAGTAGCAGCAGGAAGACGCTGGGCTGGGCCCCGCTGGTTCAGCCTTGGGCCCCTCATGCCAAGAGAGACCTTGAGGTGCTGGAGCGAGTGGAGAGAAGGGAATGGAGCTGGTGAGAGGCTGGAGCACAAATGTGATGGAGCGGCTGAGGGACCTGGGGGTTCAGCTGGAGAACAGGAGCTGAGGGGAGACCTTCTGATCTCTGAACTGCCTGAAAGGAGCTTGGAGCCAGGGGGGTCGGGCTCTGCTCCCCAGGAACAAGCGCCAGGAGCAGAGGAAACGGCCTCAAGTTGCGCCAGGGGAGGTTGAGGTTGGATGTGGGAACAATTTCTTCCCCAAAGGGCTGTGGGGCATTGGAACAGGCTGCCCAGGGCAGTGCTGGAGTCACCATCCCTGGAGGGCTGGACAGACGGACATGAGGTTCTCAGGACATGGGGCAGTGCTAGATTTAGGTTATGGTTGGACTTCATGATCAAAATGATGCTATGGTGACCCTTGTCCCTGCCCCTTCAAGAGCCAATATGCTTTGCGGTCCTTCCTGCAGGTGTGCACAGGTCCCAGTCCTGGCTGTCTCAAACTGGACCTGTGGGATGTCCTGTGAGCTCTGGCACAACAGTAACATCCTTCTCAGAGAGAAGCTTAATGTGACATACTGCTCCATGGGAAGCTCAGCCCAGCTCCCCACAGCCGACCAACACCTGACTGGGGGGAATCTCTGCAGAGCTCGGGGCTGTTGTGACACCTCCTGGTCCTGTCCTGCTCCCTGCCCTTTCCCCGGGCTGACTTTTTCCAAATCCTTCAGTGCTTTTATTGTCTCCATCCTTTGTGGGACGGGGAGACTTCAGGGCAGGTGATGAACCAGGCAACGGCAGAGCTGCAGCCTGCAACCGGCCACCACTCACCACCGTGAGCACAGATGGGGAAGGGTCTTATTGGGGAGGAGAACCTTTCAGTTGGCTCAGCAGAGCGTCCTCCCCAGCCCAGACCTTTCTGGAGGGCAGAGCATCCCTGTGCTGTCCCCTCCCCACCCGCGGCACCTCGTGATGCCGGCGGCACAGACCGGGGTCCAGCCAGCGTGTCCACGGCCCTGGCCAGCTGGAACGGCTTCTCATGCACTTGTTCATAAACCTGCTCAAGCGGAAGCCGAGCTGTTTCCCATGGACCTGAACCTCTGAGCACAACCCTGCAAGCGGGTCTGCGAGACCCCGGGCAGGGCGGCAGCATCACCAGCACATCCAGCCCAGACCCAGCACCAGCGCCAGGACCGAGCCCTGCGCAGGCTGAGCACCCCCAGCCCCTTGGACTGCAAACGGCCTCACAGGGGCAGCCAGGACTGCAGAGGGAGGCTCACGAGATGGAAGACAGATTGCTCCTCGCATATCAAGGCTAACAGCCCAACAGAAGGCTGTCAGGGAAGATTCCCAAACAGCTCCAACCGCTTCTGACTGGCAGTGGTTGCAAACCTGCTGCCATGGCAGGGGGAGGAGGAAAGCAGCCTTGCAAAACGCAGGGGAAGCATTTGTTTTATTTTCCAAAAATAAATGTGTTGTGGTAGTGGAAAATTGAAGGATCTCCCCGTTTTTTAGGGCACCAGTTGGGAGGGGAATGAAAGAATCGAGGACAAGGCACAGGGAAGCAATTCCTTCCCCTGCCCTGGCCCTGATGTGGCTCCCCCCGCCTGGACCGCTCTGGACACCCACTCTGGAACAGCGCGTCACCCACCAGGACCCAGGGGTGCCCGGGACCTGCCCACCCCCACCCACAGCTGCACAGCCCCGGGGAGGGCTCAGGACCAGGCTGAACAGCTCAGCCTGGCCGGGCAGGAGCAGCACGTGGTGGTACCTGGGGATGAACAGCAGGGCACAGGCAGACCTACGAGCAGCATGGGAGCTCTATGGCAAGGGAAAAAGCAACTGGTTGGGCTTCCAGCTCATTAATAATCACCAAAGAGCAATAAATAAACAGCAGAAGCATCCAGCAGCTTGTTTTTTCCAGGTGATGCTGGCTGCACCCAGCCTTGCCAGCACCAAGCCACCCATGGGTGGGATGCTCTGCCCTGTCCTGCCCGTGGGCACACGGCCATGCGGGGAGCAGCGGTGAAGGCACCGCGGCATCAGCACTCACGATGTGCACAGCGCAGGGCACGACGTGTGCCGTGTCCCCCCGGGGACCTGCACAGAGGTGGGGATAGGAGGCGATTCCCACCAGCAACGTTGGGGCTGCACTGGAGTTTCCAGACAAGCATCTCCATCCCGCTGGGGGCCCTGGGAGCACCCCGGGGTCAGGCCCAGGACCCCCAGCACCCTCTCGCATGCCCGCAGTGCTCGGGGGGCTCCCGAGCCCCCTTTTCTCAGCTGAGAGAAAAAGTCACCCCCGTGCACCAGCCCCTGCGCTTCCTCGATGCTTAATTAGAAGCCTCTCCCTTTCTCCTCGCTCTCTAATTAACATGCCAGGAGCTCAAAAGAAGAAGGCAGCACAATAATACGGGGAGACGGCTTCCAGCAGGCCCAGGCCTCATTACCGCGGGGCTGGGGAGCCGGGAGCAAGGCGTGCTTTACATATGGAAACACCGCAAACAAGAAAGGCTGGGCCAGGAGAGAAAAAGACTTGACCTGTGCTCCCTCCTATTGTGCGCCCGTCATCCCCCCTCGGCGGCCAGGCCAGCGCTGGCGGGGCCGCGGCTGCGGGCGGGCGCGGGGCTTTATCATGGTGATGGGGACGGTGCTGGCAGCGCCCGTGCCCCAGCGCGGCGGGCCTGCTCGGGAACCGGGTTTAATCTCCTCAACAGAGGCTTTTCTTGGCCATTTATGTTCTTCTGCCAAGTCGGCTCAGGGAGGGGACTTGCTGTCAGCGCCAAGGTGAGGTCTGGAGAAACATCTTCATCCGGGGTGATGGAGGGGAGGATGGAGGGGAGGGTGGAGCTGAGCTGCAACCTCTGCACAAGGCGATGGGGAGCATCTCCAGGCTTTGTCTGGGCTGGATCGGGCCACCCAAGCCCCGGGGAGCAGGCTGGGGATGTCGGGCGCCACAGTCAGAGCCGGCGGGATGCTCTGAAGCGCCTCGATGCCCACGCAGACCCCGTGGGCCATGGAGGTGGCTGGGGCGGCGGAGGGGAGGGTGGGGGTGCAAAGGTGCGCTGCCTTGTTTCAGCTCTTCTTTAAAGGAGCTTGTTCTAGGTGGTCTTGGGATGCGGCTCAGGGAACTCTTGGCACAAGAGAGACAGTCACTGCTGAGCCAGCAAATGTCCCTCCATGAGATGCCAGGGATGCTGGACAGTCATTTCAGGGCTGTGGGTGCAGCCTCACAGGCCAAAGCCTCCACATCCTTTTCTGCTGCAAGTGACAGGCAATGGGATAACACCTGAAACACTGGGGACTAATGGCAGTGGCCTTGGCATTTCATTACTTCCTCTCCCCGATTTTTAACTGGCTGCAGGCCAGCTTTATGGAAGGTATGATTTTCCAAACATCATGTTGGCCTGATGCGTGAGGTGAGAGTTACACCCAACCAGCCTTCAGGTTTTTTTTTTTGAAGCATAACCTCCTAGAAAACTACTGGAAACCTCAACTGTCATTCTCTTTTGTGCTCTTCCCACTAGACCTTTTCACGTGGCCAAGGCACTTTGCTTCAGCACGTGACTTGTTGAGCCATCCCACCTGCACTCACGTGTGGCAGGAGACCCCAGGTTGGGCTCTGGGTAAAGTGACCGGGTAACTCACCCCCGAGGGAGGATGCACTGTCCAGCCCAGCTCTGCCGTTGCCGTTGTGGAGTCCATCAGCGTCTCTGCGGGAGGAAGGACAAACAAGGAGTCAATGGCCGCCGAGTCAACACCGCGAAGCTGGCAAAGGGGAAGGGGGTGGAGAGGAGACAGAACCGGGCCACAGCCACCGAGCCCGCACTGCGCCGTGCCGTGGCCAGATCTCGGCCGTCACCCCTCTCCACCAGATCGGCTGCCCCATCCATTGCCCATTCCTCCTCTCCTGCAGTGCAGAGGGATGTGCTCTTCCACCTACCAGCCCAGATGGACTTTCCTCCTCAAAATCCAGGACCAGGTACCACAGCGCAGAGCAGCTCTGCTGCTGAGAAACCCTGAGAGGGTTTCCTCCGGCATCTCCCAGTTTCTTTTGCAAAAGCAGGGTATTTTTTAACAGCGTTTTGCATGGTAGGCAGAATCCTTGGTGATGCGGTAGCACACGGGAAGGAACAGCACTTTTGGGACTTAAAAGTACTAAAAAATTAAACCAACACTAAAGCAGGTTTTCCAGGCAATTTAGGTTGAAATAGGTCAGGCGATGCTACCGCTGACCAGCACGGAGCGGAGAAAGTCTCCCTAAGCCACAGGGGCAGCAAAGTCTCCTTGTCCTGTCTACAGCTCATCACGCTTCCAGCACTGAAGTTTTTTGCATCCCAAATAGCTATAAGTTGGCCTAACTAAACTGATGCCATGAGAAGGGATGCTCAGGTTATGGTGCTGCAATACTTGGGCTAATGTCGGTAGGTGTTCCCCATGCAACGCGGCAATGGGCCCGACTGCCCCATCAGAAACACATTGGACAGACACTTCCATGGGTGCAACTGTCCTTCCTCCAGGTCTGTGGTCGCACGCTCGTTACAACACGGATTTTTCTGCACTGTGCTCAATGCTGATGTTGTAAGAAAATAGGCCAATGTTCCAGTGTTTAGGAAACGGGGTTTAGAAATTGCACCCAAAGGTTTCAGCACACCAAGGCTGCGCTTGGGAAGAGCATGGCAGGAGCTTGTGGGACAGACGGCACAGGGCAGCGCGCAGCCCGTGGTCCTGTGGCTGAGACCAGGGTGATGCCCACGAAAGAAATTACATCCCTCTGCTCTGCAGAGAGAATGTGAACCTGCCCTGATGTCAGCACTGCACTCGGGATGCCAGCTGCTGGAAAGCATCCATCACCACACACGCGAGACACAAACACTAAATCAAGCTTGCAGCTTCACTTTCCCTGCCCTCCGAATGCTGTCCAGCTTTAGGGCTCCGCAGCTCTCAAGACAAATCACAGAATCCCAGAAGCCCAGGCTGGTTGGGCTGCAGGAGCTCTGCAGATCCCCAGCCCAGCCCTGCCAGTGCAGGTCACAGAGCAGATCACACAGGATCCCAGGGGGTTTGAATGTCTCAGAGCAGGAGACTCCACACCCGCTCTGGGCAGCCTGGGCCAGGCTCTGGCACCTCCCAGCAAACAAGTTTCTGCGCATGTCCAGATGGAGCCTCCTGTGCTTCAGTCTGTGCCCGTTGCCCCTCACCCTGGCGTTGGGCACCACTGAACAGAGTCTGGTCCATCCTCTGACACCCACCCTGAGATATTGATCCATTGATCAGACTCCTCTCAGCTTCTCTTCTCCAACTCAACAGCCCCAGCTCTCTCAGTGTCTCCTCATCACAAAGATGCTCCAGAGCCCTCAACATCTTTGTAGCTCTCGCTGGACTCTCTCCAGTAATTCCTTGTCCTTCTGAAACTGGGGAGCCCAGATCTGGCCCCAGTTGTGCAGATGGGGCCTCCCCAGGGCAGAGCAGAGGGGGAGGAACAACCTCCCTGACCTGCTGCTCACACTGTTCCTCACACACCCCAGGTCCCATTGGCCTCTTGGCCACACGGGCACATTGGTGACTCACGGTCAAAAGCAGCTTATGCACAAGATGCACCCCACCCTGTGCAGCCCAGGGAGAACATTCAACCTGCAGAACCCCAGTGCTGTCGAGATCCTCAGCCACCCTCCTATAACCCAACAAGCGGTACCAGTTCCCATGGCCACAAGGATGGAGAGTTAGTGGTTGTAACCGTGTCCCGCTGCACCGCACCACCGAAAAAACAAACATCCTGCCCCAAATCCCCAGAAAGCATCTCCCCCTTCTCCACTTCCACTGCACTGAACAAAATCAAAGGAGGACAAGCTCGGCCTTGAGCAGGCCCGTCACCGAAGAGACAAGCCTGGCTGAGCACCGGCCGCGGTGCAGCACGTGGGCTCCCCGTCCCATCCGCAACCCGAAAAGCGCCTCGGCACAGCGCTCCCTGCACCTACCGCTGGCACTAAATCATTTTCAACCCGTGGGCTGTTCGATCCTCCTGGTTACAGCCAGCGGTTTCCAGTTCACAGGAAACCAGGATTTCAAACTTTGGTTCTATTCCAAAAGTAAAAAGCAAAAATAGTTCTGTTCAGATTTTCCCACTAGGAAGAGCTCTGGAAAACAGCTCGTCCAGAAAGTTGTCATTCGGATTTATGAAATTCCTTTTTTAACTGAATACTTGTTTACATAGTTCCATAATGGTGTTTATTTTATCAGAGTATCTGGCTTTTTCATTAAAACACCAGTGGCACTTTGATCTGGAAGGAAAACACCATTTTTCACCCAGTGCCAGCTAGAAGCTTGGAAAAAAGACTTAAAATTGTTACTTTATCTCAACTATCAATGACAGGGATGCGTTGTAAGGATATTAACAGCAGTGACTATCATGTAAAAGAAGATATACTATAAAACAGTACAAATAATTCCCCAAATAAAGATAATATTTTGAAGCATTTTGCAATTTTAGAAATCTTTTATTTAAGGGGAACTCGATGCAATGTCAATAATGTTCTGCAGAGCCCCACGGCCCGACCCTCGGCTGCAGAGCCACCCGTCCCCTTGGAGATGAACACCCGTCCCCTTGGAGATGAACACCCGTCCCCTTGGAGATGAACACCCATCCCTTTGGAGATGAACACCCGTCCCCTTGGAGATGAACACTCATCCCTTTGGAGATGAACACCCATCCCCTTGGAGATGAACACCCATCCCCTTGGAGATGAACACCCATCTCAGCCGGCCCAGGGACACCTCGTTGTGACAGAAGACAAGGAGGAGTAGAAATTCAGAGGTTTTAAGCAGGTTTTTCCAATGGTCAATTATCTTCTCATTAAAAAAGATCCTCCGTTAATTTAAGTCTGAATTTACGCTATTCATCTGCCAGCTATTAGATTTCCTTTTACTTGTACAAAGACTCTGCTATCCAAAGCCTCCTTCCCCTGTTGTGGTGCTTAAGGATGGCAAATGAATCATCTCCAGGATAACTAAATTAGCTGAGCTTCTTTATTCTTCCAGCCTAAAACAGGTTCCTTGCTTTGAGGCTCCTGTTTGTCAACCTGCTTTGTACCAGGTGGACCCCACGACTGTGATCCCCATTGCCCACAGGTGTAGCATCCCAGTGCGCCCCTTTTTGAACACCTTTTCTACCAAATCGCTGCCCTATCTGCAGGCCATCTGGAGATGGGTTGGTACAACAGCACTTTGCGGTATTGCCTGAATTACAGAAAATGGTGAATAACTGGTCCCCGTGAACCAGAGTGAACCTGGCTGGTCGCAGTGACCGCAAAAGCGGGTGTGAATCCAGGATGGGTTTCAATGGTGGGGATGGGTTTGCTCCACCATTCCACGATGGTTGACTTCAAAACATCTTCTTGCTCAAATACCGACCTGACACGGAGTTTTCGTGCCTGTCCACCCAGCCAGGATCAGCCCTCACCCCCCACCCGCGGCGAGGAGGCCACGGGGTCCTCCAGGGACGTTCCCTGTCTCACCCCTGAGAAGTTTCTTTCTTCCACACAAAGGAAGCACATGAATCCATTTCTCCACCAAACAAAATCAGGAGTGATGTCCAATGAACCAACAGATCCCTCATCTACAGGGGCTTCTCTCTGCCACCCTCCCAGGCTCGGATCTGCTCACATCTCCACACGGGCACCATGGTGGGAGGACGGCCAAGCCCTGCTCTGACATCCCATCCTGAAAGTGCCAGCGCAGAGGCCGAACCAGGAAGGTTTAAGACAGCAAGACAAGGCCCCACCACCTGCCTCAGCCGTGCAAGAGAGGTTGAGGTTTCCCTGGGGTCCATTCCTCCTTCAGCTGATGGGGTTTTATTGCCACAAAGGGACTGCGGGAGCTCATCAGAGAGGAGTTTGCGAGATGATTGGTCATGGTCTGCAAGGATCTACACCAGGAGAAAGCAGCAGCAAATGGAGCTCCTTAACCCGTGAGGGAAACTGCAGCTACAGCTTTGCCTGTGGGCTGAACCCAGTAAGACATGTGGAAAACAAGATTCAATTTCACTAGGGGGTTGATGGCCCCTGAAGAGCCAACAGATGCAGATCTGGCACCGTTTGCATCCTTCCCCGCGGCAGGTGAGCCAGGAGCTGGAGCAGCACGTGTGGCAGGTCTGCTTGGTTCCCTGTGCCCACCGAGTACGATAACCGAGCAGACACTCACGGACATCTCCGAGTGGATGGGTGACGCCAGGCACCACGACACCAGTGACAGGGTCTGCTACAGGAGCAAAGCCCACGCAGGGCGGGACAGGCCCCAGGGAATGGGAACCCCCATCTCCAGAGGCAGCTCCGCCACCCGCAGCCGCTCCACAGGGTTGTCCTCAGTGTGATCAGCCCCCAGCAACGTGTGTGTCCACGGTGACCTGCGGTCAGCTGCCATGGCCAGACCCCCAGACCCCCAGCAGGTGTCCTGGTGCTACCTGTGGCTGCCCCGTGCTGACACCCTGCTCCGGGCACCCAACGGGACCAACCCCTGCACTGGGGACGACAAGCACAGACCTATTTCCAGATGGGCAACTCCAAACCCAACTGTTAGCGCCCTGCCAGCCACGGAAAGGAGAAGATGCCTCGCACCTTCACAACCAGCAAACTTGGCAGCTTTGCTCACTGTCACAGCCAACGTTTGCACTATACCATCCTGCCAATGTGGTGATGCCAAGTAATGGGATGAGGGTTTGGTGCCTCAGCAGCCCCAAAAAGACCCCCCTAACATCCCGGACAGAGCAACCCCCGGCAGTGACGGTGACGACACGGAGCAGGGCGCGTGGGAGCGGCAGCGGCGGGTGCCTGGCCGCTGGCCCATCGCTGGTGGCTGCCGATAGCTGCAGCTCAGTGAAATGCTCTCTCTGGAGCAGCGTTTTCTCAATATTGTTGTTTGTGTTCTTCCCTCCCGCGTGTTTATCTGCAGATTCACATGCTACCCATGGCATTATAAATAAATCTGCAGCTGCTTGAAACCAGCAGACGCAACTCTGGCCCGCTTCCCACCAGAAACCGCGCTGCTCCCCGCGGGACCGTTAGGAGATAAGTGCCTGTCCTTTTCACTTTGAAGATGCTTTCAATAAGCAACTTTCTGGCAGTGCCGGGGCCCACTGCCGCACGGCTGCCTGTGCCGAGGGCGCCAGGGCTCCGGCTGGAGCACTTTGCACCTATGGACGGATCATCACCACCAAACCACCACCTCCAGGTGCTCAACAGCTATACTAAGGTGCTGTGCAGGTGATGATCTGCCGTGACAATGATCCTGCGCTTCTGCGTGGTCTTCTCGCTGCTCCACATGTGGGATCACAGAATCACAGAATGTCAGTGGTTGGAAGGGCCCTGGAAAGCTCATCCAGTGCAATCCCCCCATGGAGCAGGAACACCCAGATGAGGTTACACAGGAAGGTGTCCAGGCGAGTTGGAATGTCTGCACAGAAGGAGACTCCACAACCCCCCTGGGCAGCCTGGGCCAGGCTCTGACACCCTCACCCCAACAAGTTGCTTCTCATATTTAAGTGGAACCTCCTGTGTTCCAGTTTGCACCCATTGCCTCTTGTCCTGTCACTGGTTGTCACCAGAAGAGCCTGGCTCCATCCTCCTGACACTGCCCCTTTCCATATTGATCCCCAGCAATGAGTCCCCCCTCAGTGTCCTCTTGTCCAGCTCCAGAGCCCCAGCTCCCTCAGCCTTTCCTCACACGGGAGATGCTCCACTCCCTGCAGCATCTTGGTGGCTGCGCTGGACTCTCTCCAGCAGTTCCCTGTCCTGCTGGAACTGAGGGGCCACAGCTGGACACAAGATTCCAGGTGTGGTCTCCCCAGGGCAGAGCAGAGGGGCAGGAGAACCTCTCTGACCTACTGACCACCCCCTTCTAACCCACCCCAGGTCCCATTGGCTTCCTGGCCACAAGGGCCCAGTGCTGGCTCATGGTCACCCTGCTGTCCCCAGGACCCCCAGGTCCCTTTCCCCTACGCTGCTCTCTAACAGGTCATTCTCCAACTTACACTGGAACCTGGGGTTGTTCCTGCCCAGATTCAAGACTCTACACTTGCCCTTGTTCTACTTCATGGGATGGGGGTGAGGATCTCAGCTGCACCAACTTTTCCCATCTGGCCAGGTCAGGACTGGGACTGGTGAGCAGAGCTGGGAGTGAGGGACACGACTGGGATGTGGTAGAGTGACAGGGCTGGGGATGGAGGGTGACAGCACTGAGGGACAGTGGCAGCGAGGCGGGAGGGGCGAGGGGAGCCGTGTGCATTGAGACACACTTCTCCGTGTCCGGAAAATAACTTCCATGGAGTTTTGCCAATTTAGACCAATTTAGAGTATCTGGCCCTGAATTTCTCAGAAGTCCTGGCAAGTCCTTCACATTCACAGGCTCCAAACTCATCCAGATGAAGAAACAGCTGGACAAAAAAAATAGCCCCACAGATAGCTGGAGCCTCCACCCTCATTTTTCCACCCACAACGTTTTCCCTTCCCCTTCCACTTCTCAGGCCAACTCCTCCCTCTGGGTAGGGAAATTGCCAGCGTTTTAATCCTGGTATAATGTTATTAACACTGAGAGCAAACTTCTAGGTTGACCCAGGGTTGCACCAGCTGGGGCCAGCGCTGGACGTGCAAAGCGGGCAAGAAGTTGCCCAGACCGCTCCGACGGGCTGGAAACAAAGCCATCCCAAGGCAGACACAGAGACTGTGACCTGTCACCGTCCCCCAGCCGTGCCCCCATGCCCACCTGATGCACCACACCGGGCCGGACCCGGATGGAGGGACCCGGTGGGCGAGACGGGGACCCGGCCAGAGCCGCTGGACCAGCTCCTTGGTGCAGGCACCAGAGCTCCCGAAACCGCCTTTCCAGGCTGGTTCCAGGCACAGGCACCGCACGCCCGAGCAGGGGGGCGGCTAATGAGAAACCCGCCTGTCCCCCACCCTGAGGAGCCCTTGCTGCAGATCTATTTACCCTTCCAGAAGTTGAAAGGCCCCTCTCTGCCTCCTGTGCTTTACTGGAGCCTTATTATAATATTTTTGCCAGTGAGAGCTTAGAGGGGCTGAGCAAACCCAGTGGCCCTTCTCCACAGCCCCGAGTTTGCTTTGCCTGGCCCGTGGCCAGCGGAACAAACTGAAACCCAATCCCCCCCGGCCGACCCGCTGGCGCAGGAACAGCACACTGCATTGTGAGCTGGCGGCTACAGGATATTTTGGATACTTCACTCAGGGATCCACTTAAACTCCAAGAGGGAGAGTGATTGATAGGGAGCGAGAAGAGGCAGTTGACTGAGGTGGGAAGGGGACCAGCATCCCCCCCTGCACTCAGAGCCATAAAGGCCACCCCAAGGGCACCATCTCCTGCCAGCGGTCCCAGTGCTGTGGACCCAGATCAGTCAACCCTCTTCCCTGGGAAATTAGGTCCAGTCAGACTCAGAGACCTAAGAATAAGGGTGATGTCCAGCATCTCCAGCACCCAGAGCATCTCTGATCTGTGAGCCAGCCCCCCAGGCTCATAGTCCTGGGGGCCAGCAGGGCATGGAGCACTGAGACCTGACCCCAGGGATAAAACATGGCACTGGGAAGGGAAAGATGTCACCACTTTCGGGGAGCTACGGAGCCTTTCTGGCCCCTCAGTTCACCAGGATGCCACTCAAGCCCACCTGCAAGCCCTGAGAACCAGGAGCCAGCCCCAGAGCACACGAGGGGACCAGAGGACGGTGCTGGGAGCTGGTGGGGCTCAGCAGTGCCCACTTAGATGCCTTCACCCGTCTACTGGGTGATGCTCAGCTGCTTGTGACACTTGGAGACAAGGCTGGTGTCACACAAGGGACGTGTCCCAGGTGTCCTGCCCTCAGCACAGCAGCTCAGCAGCCGCTCTGGAAACTCCCCTCGCGTTTTTCCGCACCTGACCAGGGGGCTGCCGTGAGCTGGGCTACGCTGCCCCATCCTCACCTGGATCCCTCCCTTCCCCTGATCCCCCACATCCCATCTGACCACATGCATCACTGGGCCAGACCTGAAGGGACAAAGCCAGGACTGAGGCTGCTGTGCAGAAAGGGGGGACACTGAGGCCCTGGGCTCCCAGCCCTTGCCAGACTGGGCACTGAGGAAGGCAGGTCTGGGAGCGGAGCTGCACCTCGCTGCCGGGCACAGGGACGATGGGGACAACGGGGAAGCCGGGGACAAGCACCATCATGACCCAGAGCCAGTGCACCAGGAGGAGCTTCACAGCTCCACTGCACAGCCCCTCTCCTCCCTCCTCCGAGCCTGCTGGGCGCCACAGGCAATGCCTTGCATGGTGCTGGCTGCTCCGACGCTGGAAGGCTCAAAACCAAAGGAAAAGCCCAACTCAGCAGCCCCAGGGTCCTGCAAGTCACCCAAGCATGTGTCCTGCTTCCTAAGCACCCAACTGACCACCAGCCCGCCCAAGCACCGTCACTGCCAGGCTTGTCCCCCTCATTGCCTGGCGGGGAGGGGACGGCCCAGCTCTGGCTCTCAGCTGAGAGGGATTGGGGCTGGGAATTCAGATTTCGTGACCTTTCAGCCTGGGGCCTCCGCTGAAGAAGCACATTAGGCTGGACGTGAGGGGGGACCATGCTCCATTGTGCTGCCACATCACCCCCAGTCCCCGCTGCAGATGCGTCCTCTGGCCCCACAGGTCAGCAGAAACAGGATAACCCCACCAGAGACCCCCAAAAGCTGCTCCAGCAGCACCCGGGAGCCAGGGCCCTTGCTGGCAGCATCTGTCCCAAAGGGAGCCGGGACGTGTAGGTGGTCCGAGTTCAGCCGAGGGCAGGCTGCCGAGACAATGCAGATGCTAAATGCCAGCGAGCAGGGGCCCTCCCGCTGCTGCCGGGAATGCGGTAGCCACACAGAGAAGACACAGATGCAGACGTTTAACAGCCATTGCTACTGTCAGCGCTAATGACTGGGTCCCTGCAGTGGCGTCGGCCCTATTGTCTTCGAGATACCTTGCAGGAGGGAATCCCAGGGTTAAGCCAGTGTCCTCAGCTGCATCCCAGCCCCTCAGAACAGGCTCAGCAAAGACTAAATGCCCCACTGAGCCACCTCGCAGGAGGACGTCCCTCCTGACAGCCACAGGGGTGCTCCGGGAGGCTGGAGGCCCCATGCCCACGAGCTCCTTCCGAAGATGCTCCAGCCCTGAAGGACCAGCAGCCTCCACCATGCGCTGCCCCGGTCCAGCACAGCCACCATATGGGGCTGACCCCGCGGCACAGACGGACACACAGCATCACCGCTGGAGCCCAAACATGGGGCCACTACCATCGGAGTGCAGCAGAAGATGCCCCATACAGCTCCTAGTTGCAGCATCTGGGGGAAAAAGTTGCTTTATAACATAATAACCTGCTCTCATCACTGTGCCCTGGGGCCAAAGGGTGCCAGGTGGAATGCTCAGGGGGCAGGCTTGCACTGCTTAGTCCCCCTCGATACTCTAGACCCACTCCCCTGTATCCCAGACACAGCATTCTGTGTCCCCAGACCCACTTTTCTGTATCCCTGGACACAGGGGCAAGGCAACCTGAGGAGATTTGGAATGCAGCAGGAAGCCTGGAGGCCGCAGAGCACCACCGGGTCAGGGAGCACATGCTTGGCTCTCACACAACATCCATCCCTTTTCCCCACTAACCCCTGCCCATCATTCAATGTAATGAACATCAAGGTGACCAGGACGGGTGACATAAGTCTAGGCATGGGTTTGGGCCTGCCCCCTGGGGCCAGTGCCACCGGCCACCCCAGCTGGAGCGGGAAGCGGCGCTGCAGTGCACTGAGCGCCCATCCCACCTCCCGGCACCGCTGGCACTAAACGAGCTTTTGTCACCCCGCGTGGTGGCACGGGCTGCAAGCAACTTGTTCCCAGCAGGCTCCAAAGCCCCGCTCAGCAT
The DNA here is from genome assembly GCF_963082525.1 of Nesoenas mayeri. NCBI lineage: Eukaryota > Metazoa > Chordata > Aves > Columbiformes > Columbidae > Nesoenas > Nesoenas mayeri. Next base: position 7,033,410 of record NC_137546.1, on the reverse strand, counting down.
CCCAATTGAGCTATCCTTAATGGGCTTCAATTTTAATTTGCTTTTATTGGAAAACACAGATGGTGACCCCCTCTTTCCCCCCGCCCGAACGTATACAGGGTAATAACATTTACGGGGGAAAGATATTATCTGCAAACACAGCCAAAGCTCCAGCAAGAGCCCCCCCACCATGCAGCGACGCGCAGCTGTGCCGCACAGCCCTATGCCTGGCTCGTAAAGGCCACCCGGAGCCACCGGGGCCACGGAGGGAGGCAAGACCAGGGTCCGGCAAAGTAGCAACAGAGACCAGGGCCAGCCCCGGTGCAGCCGGGCCAGCCTGGCAGATGATCCTGATTAACTTCTTCTGTCACTGGGTCTTTGCAAAGCAATGTGGGGAGATGCCTGGAGTGGGGAGATGACCAAAGCTGCTGCTCAGGACTGGGGGGCTGCACTGGGGTAACTCCTCCACGACTCAGTGCCTGCCTGCAGCCTGATGGCTGCTCCGAGCATCCCTGGCTCCGGCCCCTGCAGCAGGGTGGTGTCGGCTCGGGGGGCTGCGGGAGGTGATGGTAGCGCAGGGACAGGCACCACGGCACAGGGCACAGCAGTCCCAGCCAGCCGGGGCAGGGTGCCCAGCACACAGCAAGCATCGAGCAGCCCTCGACTTTCCATCTGCACCCGGACACCCAAACGCTGGTGCCTGTGGATGCTCCCGGACCCCATTGCACAGCTCCCAGCACCGCGCGCGCAGAGCACGTGGCTGAGCGAGGATGCGCTCCCTGCGCCGCGCGTCTGGCTCCCTGCATCTACCTGACAGCCAAGTGTATCCTGCTTTTCACTGTTTGTACTGACAAGCTGTAAATTTGCTTCTGGTTGGCAGCTCTGAGCAGGAACGGCTCGGGAGGAACCGCAGGACCAGCTGCAGGCGTGTTTCTGCCAAGCCGCAGAGGGCTGCCCCGTGCCCGGGGCTGGTCGTGGCAGCCGGGGGGCCGGATCGGGCTCCTCGCCATGGGAAGTGTCTCCCTGGGAGAGACGCAGGAAATCCCAAAATCCCTACATGGAGATTAACTTCCTTCTAGCAGCTCCCGAGGCCAGAGCATCCGCTGCCGCCCTCCCTTCGGTATCTCTGGGGCGTTCGCTCTCATCCATGTGAGGATCGCAAACCCTGTGTCCCCTCCAGGCCCCCCCGCTACAGATAAAGCCACGGCAGAGCCGGCAGCTGCGGGCAGTGGGTATTTTTATCAAACTGCAAACGTTTCCCTCCTTGGGAAAACCCCATCTTCAAAACCTCAGCGTGGAGAAGGCTTCCTCCTTCACAGCTGGGTAAGTCATTACACACTAACAGAACCTCCCCGGGCAGCAGGCTGAATCAAGGGGATGCTCCACTGGGGGATGCTGCAGTGCTCCTGCTCACCGGTGGTTCTGCCCAGGGAAGGGATGTGCTCCAACCAGCCAGCCAGACACTCATCCATGCACTCATCCATCCACCCATCTGTCTATCTGTCCATCCAGCCAGCCACCCATCTGTCCATCCAGCCATCCACCCACCCACCTATCCAGCCAGCCAGCCATCCATCTGTCCATCCATCCACCCATCTGTCCACCCACCCATCCATCCATCCATCTATCCATCTGTCCATCCATCCACCCATCCTTCCATCCATCCATCCATCTGTCCATCCAGCCATCCACCCACCCATCTATCCATCCATCCGTCCATCCATCCATCCATCCATCCATCCACTCAATCATACACCCATCTACCCATCTATGCATCCATCCATCCATCCATCCATCCATCCATCCATCCATCTATCCATCTATCCATCTGTCCATCCATCCATCCATCCACACATCCATCCATCCATCCATCCATCCATCCATCCATCCATCTATCCATCCATCTATCCATCCATCTATCCATCCACCCACCCACCCGCCCACCCCAGTACTGCCCGTCAAGCAGCAGCCAGCCAGCTGCCCCCCGCTGGGAAAGAGCACCCCTGCAGCAGGCAGGATGGGCTGTGGGACCACAAGGAGACACAAATCCCTTTGGGGCTGAATCGGGTGTGCCTCCCACCTGCAGCACAGCAGAGCTGCCCCCGCCTGCCAGGGCTGCAGGACGAGCTGGGGCAGCGGGGACATGACAGCAGGGGGGAGACCCTCACTGGGACGTGTCTGCAGGTCTGCGCATCAGCCTGGAGAATGCGACAGCAGCGTCTAAGCCGGATCTGTTACTCACAGGGCTGGCAGGGAATACACGCCGGGGTCCAGGCTGCCACGGGGATGGGGTCCTGGAGATCCCAGCGCTTGTGAGGACTCATTTCCATCACAAAACGAATAGAGCTGATGTGCGTAATCACAGAGCAAACCCCGTTGTGAGAGCTGAAGACAAGGGCAGCAGTAACCCAAGGACGCGCCGGTGCGCGGGAAGGGACAACCATGATCTTGGTACCCGAATGCGGGAAGAGGCTTTTGCACCCACCAAAAAGAAACATGCCCAGAGGTAGAAAAGGGGCAACTTCCAGAAGTTGAAAGGGATTATTAGCAAAAATTGATTAGGGGGACATGTAAACAAAAACAATGGAGAGTAATTACAGCTAGCTTTAAAAGGCTTTGCCAAAATCTCATAAATCTGCGATCATAAAAGGAGGCGTCTCTAGCTAAAAATTATCTTGGCTTTGCATAAAAGAAAAAAATCACAGTAAAAGTAAACATATTGTATAAATTAAAACTGGGGGAAGTTGGCAGCAGTAAATTAGCAGTTATAAGATGCAGACAGTTGCGAAAGGATGTATCAATGAAAAACTGACTGCCAGCAAACAGTAAAAAAGAGAGAAAAGAGACATTTTTAAATACACCGAAAGCAAACACAGCCAGAGCTGTGGAAAGGCGAGTCCACGGGGCTGCTCAGCGTGAAGTCAGGCGGCAACGGCAAACGCACGGCGCAGAAACAAGGGCCAGGCCAACAGGGACCAGCAGACGCGGCGGCTCCAGGCTGAGCCTCGGCTGCAGACGGGGACCAGCCGGGACCAGGGGACCGAGAGCCACGGACACCTGAGACGCCCCCTCGCCAGCAGCGCCCCCGCCACGAGCATCCGCACCCCTGCCCCAGCCAGGAGCGAGGGACGGGCGGTGTCGGGGCCACGAGTGGGAAACATCCCCAAGACAACCACTTGCTCCCAAGCAGCTCCTTCGTGTGGTCAGCAGAGCCCTGCAGGGACAGGACTCTGCTCTCCCCTTCCGACACCATTTGCCGTGCACCGAGCAGGGATGGTGCAGTCCGAGGACAGGGAATGATTTTGTAGCATCCCACAGGGTTGGTGGAAAGGAGCTCAGGGTCTTGGACTAGCCCCATCCCCACCATGAGACTGGGGCAGCCGGGGCTTTGCCCAGCGGAGCCCGGGAGAGCTCCAGGGATGGGGACGTGGCAGCGCGGGCCCGCGGCAGAGCCCCGCAGAGGTGTCCGGCCTCCCCGCAAGCCTGCCTGGGCCAGGAGGACGCCCAAAGCCCGTGGTGCAGGCGCTGCCTGCAGAGAGGCCACGGTGGCTCTACAGGTCCTGCTGCAGGATCCATCCTGGCCCCCTGGGCACGACCCGACCAGCAAACCCCAGAGCAGGAACAACCCAGCGGCTCTGCAAGCGCTGCGGCCGTCGCCCGGGCCCAGCCAACATCTCGGCAGGAGGCAAAGCAGAGAGAGGCCCCGGGCGCTGGCTGAGCAGCCAGGACACAGGACAACGTGGCAAGTGTCGGGCAGGGCAGATCCAGCGCCAACAGCCCTCCGGGTGATAAAGCCAGGTGGTTCTGCCCCGTGCTCCCCTCGCCACGCTGTTACATCCTTGTTTTGTGCCTCAGTTGCATTAAGAGGTGTAGCAATGGGGACAGACCTCGAGCAAGCTTTGAGGATAAAAGCAGCAGAGGTATCAGCGTGGATGCTGGCCGGACGTGGCTGGGGGTTCATGGCTCCTCTGTATCCCTGTGCGTGGCCGGTGCCACCCCAGCCAGCATGGATGCTGCATGGCTCCTGCGCGCTGCAGGACGGGCCAACGCGGGCCATGGGGACTGTCCCGCTGGCGGCAGGCGAGGCGGGAAGGACAGGCCACTGCCACCGTGCTCCTGCAGCGGGAAGGTCCCTGGCTCGCTGCCTTTTCCCGCTGTGGATGAAAGTCTCCTGCCGCAATGGGCGGCTCCTCCAGAGCGTGTCTGTGCAAGGAGAAGGTATCACATCAACCCCACTGACTGGCAGGGAAACTGAGGCAGGGAGCACTGCCATGAGATGCTCCAAGGAGAGGCTGGAAGCATGAAGGACCCCTTGCCCACGGGTTTGGCTTGGCACTGATCAGCACAACCCGACCCTCCCAGCACACGACACTGAAGTGACACCGGGGTGACCAGCACTACCTGTGCAGACACGCGCTCAGCAGCAAACTCACCCACAGGCACCCATGGACCCTGCAGGGAAGACGTGTCCTCAGGACCCACTGTGTCTGCACCCTGTCCCCATCGCCCCAGATCCCCACTGCTGTTGGCACAGCTGCAGGGTGGGGAGCACGGAAGGACCCACCCACGGCATCCCCGCTGCCTCCTCACGCCCACAACCACCCTGCCGAGAAAAGCGCCAGCCCTGCGTCCTCCAAGCAAAGAGGCAAACACCTGGAGCTCTGCAGGGTTCAGGGTTTGCTGTCTCACCCTCATAAAAGTACAATACCACACTCCCAAAAATGTAGTGTACATGGTGACCAAGGCGTTATCTGACAGTCTCCTCAGCCTTGACACGGGAAATCACGCGAAAAGTCTTGTGCGGGGAATGCACCATCCCCCAAATTCCTGACTCAGCATGAAACAGCCTTTATAAATCAATGCCTGCAGGAGGAAAACACGTGAGGGAGCAAGTTCATCCTCCCCTTGCTGCTGCACTCCTGATGATCACTGAATCCCACCAATGTGGTGAGAAGCAATCTCTGGATGCTATGAGTCCCATCTCCTGCTCAGGGGACCTACGGGATGTTATTGATCACCCAGGGACACACCCAGGAGCACTAGAAGAGGGCTCTGCTCTTCTCCCACTTCCCAGTGCTGTGCTCGGTCCTCGGTCATCACAGAACCTTCTCACCCACCTGCAAAGCCCTTCAGGAGGTGCAGCTACCTGAGAACATCCAGGCACATCTTGCTGCCACCAGACAAGGGCCTGGGCCAGCGGCCGTGACGGCCGAGCCCTGGGAAACGTGCAGCACCCTGATCGCTGCCGGGGCCGCTGGAGCAATGAGCTGTTGGCTCTGGGATGCACGGGGTGTTCGGGGTGGGCACAACCTCAGCAGGTCTGCGTGTAGCCTGGAGTGAGGGTGGCCACAGAAATGTCCTCCGGAGCAGAGCACAAGCCCACACACGCAGCTTCTTGCGTGGCCAGCACGTCCCCTCCAGAGCGGCTGGGACCACAGCACAGCCCAGCAAGCCTGACGAGCCACCGGTGCCACGGAGAGCGCAGCGGCTGCGGTGTCACCACAGCCCAGACGTGACCCTGTCCCCAGGGGGGCTGTCACAAGCAGGAGGTGAGCACAGCCCAGGGCTCGGCAGCAGCACCGCTGCTCCGAACGGGGTCACGGGAGCAAATGCAGCTGGTGTGACCCCAGCAGGTTCCCTGCCCCAGGAGAGGCGTCCAACACGGGGCAGAGCGGCTGAGGCCGTGAGAGCGTCGCTGCCGCGGTTGATGGGCTGACACCACGAGCAGCCTCGCAGGGCACCAGGGATCTGCCCACCCCGCTGGAAACCCTCCCCTGGAACCGCCTGGTGGCTGCAGAGTCCCTCGTGCCATAACACACACCTGCCTGCTCACCAAGAACACCTGGGGCATGGATGCTGCTCTCCTAGCTGCTCACCCCAAATGCACAAGGCTGAAAACCTGAAAACCACGTCCTGGTGGGCAGCAAGGGAGGGACCACCAGGTCCCAGCCCTGCCAGGAGCACGTCCACGCTCCATCGCACCCCAGCAGCCCACACAGTGGGAAACATCTCCTTGGAGTGAAAAATACCTCCTCGATTTGCAGGAGGCACCTCTCTGGCCCGCAGAGGACGCAGAGCTCCTCCGCTTCTCCTGATTTATCCTGCCCGGGGAGCTGAGGCGCTGGGGCTGCCCCTCAGCACCGTCACCGGTGGGACACAGGGGGCTGCCGGCCCCAGGAACCCGCTCACACTGCCAGTGATTTATAGACGAATAAAAACCTGTTGGTTGAGTCTTTGCTTACTCAATCCTGGAGAAAATAATTAACTCTCGATGCAGTTCTGCCTCACGGGATGTCGATTTAAAGAACTTGGTCAAAATGTCCCTAAGGCTGCCCTGCTCCAAGTACAGGCAGAAGCAAATGGTAATATTCCCCATATCCCCAGCTGCATACACACCCATTTGTCCCTGTGCCATGATGTCCCCAGGTCGGGACTCATCCCCAGGCAGATCTCATCTGCTTGCAAAAGCAAAAGCTGGGAGAGTCGGCAAGGAGCAAACCCTGCACCGGGGAGCCTGGGACAGGAGCCACGGAGGGACGGGGGAAGAGGGGGGCATCCCTGTGGGACCGGCCATGCCAGACGGGGAGGTGACAGCTGCTGATCCCCAGCTGGTTTCCACCCCAGAGGAGTGTGAACCAAGACAATGGGACCTTCAGTGCCTTTCACCTCTGGTAGCTTTTTTCCTTCAGATGCTGCAGATTTGCCCGACAGGATCGCTCACATGAAGAAGCCCTCAAAAGCAGAAATGCTGCATTGCAGAGGCACAGGTGACAGGAGAGGGCACCCAAAAGGCTCGGCCACCACCCAACATGTGGCTCCTGTGTGGTGGGCTGGGGTGATGTGCTGGGAGCAGGGCGCTGACCATGTTCGCTACAGGGATGGCGAAGGCTTCAGATGACTGCTCAGTGCCGGAGGGCAGCATCGGCTTTGGCTGCCCCCTAAAAAAAGGGTTTTTTTCTGCTCCCCACAGAGCAGGGGAACATCAGATCCTGGAAAACACTACAGTGAGTGCTCCAAGTGAATGCATGAGCAAAACCGATACCCTTTTGCCCCTCCCCAGCCCGAGGGGACCCCCAGCCCTACTGGTCACTGTCTGCAGCAGGGCTGGTTGTCACAGCCTCGGCAGCAGGTGTCCAACAGCGAGGACGGGTGAACAAAGGACAGTTCACGGCTCCATCGATCGGGAGGTCAGATGGGTGAAGCACGAACATCTGGTGCGACACTGCCCAGAGCCGGCCAACGGGCTTCCCTGGGTTTATTTAGACAAGGCCGAGTCTTTCAGAGGGAAGCATCTATTATCGCTGATAAGTTTCCCAGGACGGGAAGCCCCCGCAGTCCCGGCTGTGCCCGTGGGGAGGGACCTCGAGCAGCACAGGTAAGCGCAGTCAGGGTGTGTGCAGCTGGGAGACACCCGCGGGATCAGCACCTTGTGTCCAGGTGTTTTTGCATTTATGAGCATATGCCTTGAAATTGTAAGATATAATGAAATAGAACAAGGGCAAGTGCAGAGTCTTGAATCTGGGCAGAACAACCCCAGGTTCCATTATAAGTTGGAGAATGACCTGTTAGAGAGCAGCGTAGGGGAAAGGGACCTGGGGGTCCTGGGGACAGCAGGGTGACCATGAGCCAGCACTGGGCCCTTGTGGCCAGGAAGCCAATGGGACCTGGGGTGGGTTAGAAGGGGGTGGTCAGTAGGTCAGAGAGGTTCTCCTGCCCCTCTGCTCTGCCCTGGGGAGACCACACCTGGAATCTTGTGTCCAGTTGTGGCCCCTCAGTTCCAGCAGGACAGGGAACTGCTGCAGAGAGTCCAGCGCAGCCACCAAGATGCTGGAGGGAGTGGAGCATCTCCCGTGTGAGGAAAGGCTGAGGGAGCTGGGGCTCTGGAGCTGGACAAGAGGACACTGAGGGGGGACTCATTGCTGGGGATCAAGATGGAAAGGGGGAGTGTCAGGAGGATGGAGCCAGGCTCTGCTGGTGACAACCAGGGACAGGACAAGGGGCAATGGGTGCAAACTGGAACACAGGAGGTTCCGTTTAAAGATGAGAAGCAACTTGTTTGGGGTGAGGGTGTCAGAGCCTGGCCCAGGCTGCCCAGGGGGGTTGTGGAGTCTCCTTCTGTGCAGACATTCCAACCCGCCTGGACACCTTCCTGTGTAACCTCATCTGGGTGTTCCTGCTCCATGGGGGGATTGCACTGGGTGAGCTTTCCAGGGCCCTTCCAATCTCTAACAGTCTGTGATGATCCAGGTGATGTTGGTTCTGTGGTATCCACGGAGAACTGGGGGAGAACAGCCGGCCCAGCCCCTGCAGCAGGGGCCGGGATTCAGGACGAGGCTCTGGCATCGCACTCGTGCTCCTAAACCAGCACAGCACCGGCCGCTCCTCCAGCCCAGCTCGTGCCCACAGACGCTGCAGACACAGGGCTGCGAGCTGGAGGGAAGAGCCCTGGAGGTCACAACAGTTTATGAGAAATCAGTCACCTTTGATCTACAGATTACGAGCAATAGCGAATCGACTACATCCCTGGGTGAGCTGCTGCACAGTTAATTAGACACGTTATTAAAAACATGCTCCTCTACCAGTCTGAATTAGTCCAGCTTCCAAGCCACAGAGTCCTGCCCTGCTAAATGAAACAGACCTTCAAGATTAACGAGCCCTCCTCCAGGCCAGCGCCAGCACACGCGGCAGAGGACACTCCTTCATCTGCTGGATAAAGCAAACGGCAGGTGGGTTCTCCATACGGTTTATTTGAGCAGCTGGTATATTGTTATTTTGATTTTCCTTCAGCTACGGACACCAGAAAGAACCCCGGACCCACCATCACAAGGAAAGGATGAACTGGTATGTCCTGGCTCAGCGAGGAAGGACCTCATGAGCTCTTTCACTCCATGGAAATGCATTTCAAAGGTGTTTTCAGGGCCAGGGATTTCCCAGTTTGCATCTCCCATCCCATAGCCATGGGCTACACTTTCTGCTCCCAAATATACCACGGCCCTACTCAGACACTTTCGTTCCCCTGATGCACCAAATACAAACATATAAAAATATAACTAACCCATCCCCTCCCATCTTTGTTACTCTCCCCACACTGGCACTTGCTGCAGACAGGGATCTCATCAGCAATGCTGCTCAAAAAGCGGTGATAACCCACTTAGAGTAGTTTCCTATGACCACCAATATAAAGCCCCTTCAGCACATGCCTGTAAATCCATTTCTTGCTGGAACACCACGGGAATCTCCCCACACTCCTCAGGCTGCTGAACTGCACAGAAATGGCTTGAAACCCCTGCTCACCTCTGCAAGAACTCTTGAGGAAACTCATCCATCCTCCACTTTGAAAGCACCATGTGCTTTTCTCCGCACTAAAGCACCCTGCAGCACTTACCTCCACAATCTTCCCATCTTTATGGTCAGCCTGAGCAAGAAGACATCTCCTCATGGTAGCTTTGTGTCCCATATCCTGCTGCTGCCCTGTTCCCCCAAACCCCACATCTTCACCCCACATGCCCCATCCCTGGAAGTGTTCAGGGCCGGGCTGGATGGGGCTTGGAGCGATGTGTCTAGTGGAAGGTGTCCCTGCCCATGGCAGGGGGGGACTGGGTGATCTTTAAGGTCCCTTTCAATGCAAACCATTCTAGGATTCCACGATTAACCCCACACCTTCACCAACAGAGCTGAGAAGGGACAACTCTCCTTGAAGAGCATCGCTGTGAGTTGGGGATATTCCTTAGTATGTATTCTCTGCGGGGTTTCACGTGGCTGTTTCTCAGAATCCCGGGATGTCAGGGTTTGGAGGGACCTGGAAAGCTCATCCAGTGCAATCCCCCCATGGAGCAGGAACACCCAGATGAGGTTACACAGGAAGGTGTCCAGGCGGGTTGGAATGTCTGCACAGAAGGAGATTCCACAACCCCCCTGGGCAGCCTGGGCCAGGCTCTGCCACCCTCACCCCAACACGTTTCTGCTCATCTTTAAGTGGAACCTCCTGTGTTCCAGTTTGCACCCATTGCCCCTTGTCCTGTCCCTGGTTGTCACCAGCAGAGCCTGGCTCCATCCTCCTGACACTCCCCCTTTCCATCTTGATCCCCAGCAATGAGTCCCCCCTCAGTGTCCTCTTGTCCAGCTCCAGAGCCCCAGCTCCCTCAGCCTTTCCTCATATGGGAGATTTCACCCCACAAGAGCCACCCCAGCTCCCCATGAGCCTCGTGGGCACAACACCCACCGGCTGTGGGACCCAGCCCTCCCCAGCACCCCAACCCCCCAGCCGGAGAGCCCCCACCTCCCTCCCGGAGCCTGTTATTAGAAACACACCGTCACGTAAGGTTGCTAGTGGAACCCATTACACAGCATTTAATACGTATCATTGCTATTTCACAGCCAGCGATCTGATTTCAGAAGGAAATGGCTATTGAAGGGCCTGGTGCGTGGGGTGGAGCTGTGATGGGGGGAGCACTCCCAGGTTCGGGACACACCTGGTCCCATGTCTGCACATCTTTCTCAACCACAGCCTCTCCTGCTGCATCCTCCACTTCCGAATGCTGTTGGTGTGCAGGAGGCAGCTCTGCCATCTGCAAATAATTCACTCCCACCTGACTAAGGTGCTTTTTGAAGCTGGGATGTGATTGCAAATTATTACTCCAAGGAAGCAGAAGCTCTGAGGCGCTCCAGCTTTAGTTCAGCAGCACTGCTGCCAGCGATTCTGTTGGTGCACAGCAGGAGAGTGCTGAACTGTGCCTGAGGAATAAATGAACACATGGATCAGCTCCTCTCCCACCTTCTCCTTGGTGCCTCAGTCCCCAGACCTCCAGGCATAGATCTCTGGGACAGAGGAGTCCATGGCCAAACGGGATCATCACATGGGTAGCTTTGTGTCCCATATCCTGCTGCTGCCCTGTTCCCCCAAACCCCACATCTTCACTCCACATGCCCCATCCCTGGAAGTGTTCAGGGCCAGGCTGGATGGGGCTTGGAGCGATGTGTCCATGGGGCAATGATATTCATGTAGCACCAACGTTTGGGCAGAGTGAGAAGAGAACAAAACACGAAGGTGTGGTTTAGTGCCTGAACCTGGCCGTTCCCAGAGAGATGCGATTTACTAAAGGCTGAAAGGAAGGAAGGGAAAACAGCTTTCACCAGCTAAGCAGAAAGTATCTTATCCCACAGAACAAGAACAGCGAGTGACCCCAGGGTGGGCATCTTGACCCAGGAGAGTCCTTTTCAAAATATAAATGGTGACTTGGGAGTTTCAAGTCACATATTAAGAGATTATTCAGAGTGTCACTACCTCGGAAGGGCCGTACGGCCCCGCGGCAACAGCCCCAGAGACGTGGGACCCCCAGCACCGGGGCTGCCAGGACTCGACTGGGCAAACCCACAGCCAGCCTGACCCTGTACAACTGGTACAGCTGGACCCTGGGGACAGAGACACCAGAGCTGGGCAGCTGCTCCGATCGAAGATGGAGGTGCCTTGTTTTACTTATGGACTTGAACAATCTTGTTCTCCTAGAAGGTGAGGAGACGCAGCAGGAGCACAAATCCCTTCCCCAGTACATCTCCCATGTAACAGTGCCAGCCGCTCTCTCATCCAGAGCCCCACTTGCACCCCAACTCTCCCTTCTGGCAAGCAGAGCTGCAACACACGGCTCTGAATTTTGCCCACAGGGAGCTTGGCTGGAAACAGGCTGGGAAACACTGGTAGATCACCCAGACCCACCTCCCCATCAGCCACCCAAGGAACCCGGAGCTGCCGCATCCCCTGGCAGCACAACCCCTCTGCCTACTGCAAATGCCCATCTGGTTTGTACTATAGCATATTGGTGAGGGGGAAAATAGCACTGATTTCTCTGTACGGTGTTTTAGAGCAAAAGTCCCGCGGAGGCACAAAGAGAGCGAGGCACGAGCAAGGCAGGGTGTCCCAGGTCTAACACTCGGCTCATCCATTAAGAGTGAGTCTCTGTGCCTGAAAATTCAGATGCTCACCCACCCTCCAGTGGGTGCCCAAAGGATCTTCTTCCTTAACCAGCAGCAACACATCAAGTCAGCTGAACTTGCACAGCCCAAACCCAACAGACACCCGTGAATGTTTAGCAGGAGCCACCTTCTGAGGTGCAAGCTGGTTCTGGCAGGGCTGCAGGTCCTTGTCCATCAGCAGAGCAGGCCACGTCACCTGCTCACAAAGGATACTGTCATTGCACATCTTCTCGATTCCAGACAGTGCTCTTTCTTCAGTCCTAAATCATCCCATCCAGCTCACCTGACACTGTGCCCAGCCTGAGCCTGAGGCCGTCTTAGGCTCCGCTCTCCATTTCAGCAAGTCTTGACAGGGCTCCTGAGGAGGATGATGATGAGACCAGGGAGAGGTGAGTGCAGGGTGAACAAGCTGCCACAGCAGACTCCGCTGTCACCTCCCCAAACCTTGTCTCCTCCAGCTCCCATCTTGTCTATAAAGGAGGAGTTCCACCCAAGCCACCACTGGCACATCAACCCACCGGAGCTGGGACTAGGACTAACCTACACTGCAAACTCATCACAGGGCAGCTAAGCTGAAGCTGATCACAGAATCATAGAATGATTGGGTTGGAGGGGACCTTACAGATGATCTAGTTCCAGCCCCCCTACCACGGGCAGGGACACCTTCCCACAGCCCAGGCTGCTCAAAGCCCCGTCCAACCTGGTCTTGAACACTCCAGGGCTGGGGCACCCACAGCCGCCTGGGCAGCCTGCGCCAGGGCCTCAGCACCCTCACGGGGAGAATGCCTTCCTTATTTCTAAATGCTGAAGACAACACCACTGTTGGCACCGGTTCAGCTGAGCCATCATTGCACCAATACAAATCAGAAACACTCTGAGGATATGAAATGGCGCAAGGACACACGTGATGGAAAGCCAACACGAGATGGGCGACAACTCACCTCGCACCACCAGCATTCTGCTTCTCGCGCTGCCTGGAAACACTGGTGCCTTGTACCTGTCAATATCTGTCATCATTATGCTACATCACCCCCTGCGATCGGTGAGAACAGGCTCGTTACATAATTTTAATGCACAAAGTGCATTAAAGACCCTGAGGTCTATAATTTCGGACTGCATAATGACAAAGAAAGCATCCCTGGATGGGAAGCGTGTGATGGCCCCAGGAGCAGGGACCACAGCCTGTGCTGGCCGCAGGGACCACAGTCTGTGCTGGCCACAGGGACAGGCCAAACCTGAACTGGCCCTGCCCATTGCTCCAAATGCATTAATTTCCAAAATCTCAGAGAATTTGCAACCACCGTCAACCAAGAAACACAAGTAAAAAGTACAAATGAAAACCAGCAGGGTTTTGGACTCGACTTTTGGAGATCCCTTCCAACCCAAACCATTCCATGATTCTACAGCTCAAAGAGAAGTTTAAAGAACTTATTGCTTTAAAGGCCACAATTTGACCATCTAGGAAGACAACAACTTCAACTAAAACCAACCTTGGAGTAACAAAGCACTTGTGACAACTGCACATACAACGGTAACGCATGAGGAACGGAAGGAGAATAAGCAGGCAACCTGGTTTGTGTTGTGACTGGCATGAAGTGAAGCAAGATAATAAGGGAAACCTATGGAAAAGCCATGTCTGGTGTGGCTGAAGACAGGAAAAATTTATGGTGGTGTTATTCTTTCAAAGACATAGAGAAAATGCGAAGTAAAAATGCTAAAATTCATAGAAACATATAAAAAAGCACTGTCAATGTCTGGGGAAGATGCTGTTGTCTCTCAGCCCTGATTCACCACTTCAGCACGTCCAGGGGGATTAATTTTTTTTTTCCCTGCGTGCCATCAGAGCTTCACCCACTGTGGTGTTGTACCAGTTTGTGAAGAACGGCCACGGTCAGCCGGTCTGTGTCTTCATTAGGAATGATTAGAGAGTCATCACAGAACCACAGGATCCCAGAATGTGAGGGATTGGAAGAGACCTGGAAAGCTCATCCAGTGCAATCCCCCCATGGAGCAGGAACATCCAGATGAGGTTACACAGGAAGGTGTCCAGGCGGGTTGGAATGTCTGCACAGAAGGAGACTCCACAACCCCCCTGGGCAGCCTGGGCCAGGCTCTGCCACCCTCACCCCAACAAGTTTCTTCTCATCTTTCAGTGGAACCTCCTGTGTTCCAGTTTGCACCCACTGCCCCTTGTCCTGTCCCTGGTTGTCACCAGCAGAGCCTGGCTCCATCCTCCTGACACTGCCTCTTTCCATATTGATCCCCAGGAATGAGTCCCCCCTCAGTGTCCTCTTGTCCAGCTCCAGAGCCCCAGGTCCCTCAGCCTTTCCTCACACGGGAGATGCTCCACTCCCTCCAGCATCTTGGTGGCTGCGCTGGACTCTCTCCAGCAGTTCCCTGTCCTGCTGGAACTGAGGGGCCACAACTGGACATGATATTCCAGGTGTGGTCTCCCCAGGGCAGAGCAGAGGGGCAGGAGAACCTCTCTGACCTACTGACCACCCCCTTCTAACCCACCCCAGGTCCCATTGGCTTCCTGGCCACAAGGGCCCAGTGCTGGTTCATGGTCACCCTGCTGCAGGAGGGTGGGACATTATCTCCACAGCCCAGGACAGCGCTGCCTCCTCCTTCAGCAGCGCAGGATTCTTCAGCTCACACGTAACTAATGACCCAGGGACCCTCTGGCTGTAATTCTCTTAGAAGTCACACACACCATTCACAAGCATCTAACAAATAACCAAGACTTCGGCTACAGCCAGCTCGGCTCTTTTCTACACAAACAACAGCCTAGTGGAGGTGGGAGAAGCCACCACTGTCATTTATCCTCATTTCTGGGCTTTTCAGTTATGACACTTTCATAAACAAGCCCAAGGAACCATGGCCACATGAAACTCCCTGTACAACACCTCCACAATAGGTTGACAAACCCAATTCTGGGACTAGTCATTAACATCAAATTGGAATAAAACCACAAGAAAGCTCCACAGCCTGGTTCCAGTGCTGGTCAATGTCTGCATGAATAACCGAGCAGTGCAGCAAACTCACGTCGCTCTGCCCAGCACCGTGTTTGCAGAGAGCAGCCCCAGCCCCTGCCCAGGGCGGGAGAGGTGACGCCAGAAGCACTTTTGGAGGCAAGAGGAGTCTTCGACAAGATTTTTCCCACTTGCAACAGCACCTTGAGGAAAAGACCCTTGAGGGTGCAGATCCATGAGCCACCAGCCAGCGGAGAGCACGGGGCAGAGGACAACTTCTGAGTGAGACAGATCAGGGCTCATAACACTTCAGGGACTGGCATGGGGAGAGGGAGAGCTAAGGACATCAAACACATTCCACAGTGACAGACCCAACAGTCTTCAAGAGCCCGGAAGGGGACGCCTGGGAGAAGAAGAAAGCTGGTACGTCCTTGCAGAAGCATCTTGGCGCAGAGCGATCACGTTTAGAAGATGCACGAGTATTACAGCACAATGAAATGGTCGGCATTCAAGGTCTCGCTCAGCCTGAAATCACTTCTGGGAAAATAATGAAAACGCTGATGTAATTCAAATCATAAAGTATTAAAGAACAGGAGTATAATTAGCACCAGTCAACATACTTCTACAGGAAACAGGTCTTGTCAAACAAATCTGATTTCATTCTTCACTGAGATTACAAGTTGGATTCGGGAGAGTAACTGTGCAGAGGCAGGAGGATTGCTGACCCCGAGACTTGGGGGGTGAAACAACAGCTGGGGGAGCGGGGCCGGCGGTGCCAGCGCCAGCCGGGTGTGCAGCTCCTCGCCGCCCAGAACACGCCGCAGGACCGAGGGCTGACCAGGAGCAGTTCCAGTTCCCAGTGCTGACCTCAGCAGGAACCTGCTCCAGCTTCACCTTTGTCTTGCAGTCAGTGCGATAGAGAAGGATGAAGGCAACTTAGAGAGCAGCGTAGGGGAAAGGGACCTGGGGGTCCTGGGGACAGCAGGGTGACCATGAGCCAGCACTGGGCCCTTGTGGCCAGGAAGCCAATGGGACCTGGGGTGGGTTAGAAGGGGGTGGTCAGTAGGTCAGAGAGGTTCTCCTGCCCCTCTGCTCTGCCCTGGGGAGACCACACCTGGAATCTTGTGTCCAGTTGTGGCCCCTCAGTTCCAGCAGGACAGGGAACTGCTGGAGAGAGTCCAGCGCAGCCACCAAGATGCTGCAGGGAGTGGAGCATCTCCCGTGTGAGGAAAGGCTGAGGGAGCTGGGGCTCTGGAGCTGGACAAGAGGACACTGAGGGGGGACTCATTCCTGGGGATCAATATGGAAAGGGGAGTGTCAGGAGGATGGAGCCAGGCTCTGCTGGTGACAACCAGGGACAGGACAAGGGGCAATGGGTGCAAACTGGAACACAGGAGGTTCCACTTAAAGAGGAGAAGCAACTTGTTGGGGTGAGGGTGGCAGAGCCTGGCCCAGGCTGCCCAGGGGGTTGTGGAGTCTCCTTCTGTGCAGACATTCCAACCCGCCTGGACACCTTCCTGTGTAACCTCATCTGGGTGTTCCTGCTCCATGGGGGGATTGCACTGGATGAGCTTTCCAGGGCCCTTCAACCCCTCACATTCTGGGATTCTGTGATTCTGTAATGCTGAAGTATCGAATGTTCGTCCAGGCTCACAGAGCATCCTCAGGTAAAGGATGTGGGATTCACCTCCCTTGGTGTTCACCATATGAAAAAAAAATGCTTCTACTTTAATGCAGTTGTTAATTTTCTACAGTTGGTAATGACAGAGAGAAAAGGGCCTGCAAGGACAAGGCAGATGATCTAAAACAGCCATCCCAGGCAGGTGAACTGAATTGCCCTCTGCAGGATACTAAGGGAGAGGGTCTTTCTAACAGCTTACATTAGCAACCCTGCTTTGTCCTGCTGATTAAATTGACCAAATCATCCTCAAAAGAAAGTTGAGGCAGGGGGCACAAACCTTAAAATAATTTAAACTCTGTTGGCAATAGCACTGGAAAGCCTGGTCTCCTCCAGCAAACACCCCTGGAGTTGCTGCGGCTCGGCTGTGAGCACCAGCCAGGAGGGGCTCCAGATGGTGCAGGTGACACGGTGGCACTGTTGGGGACATCCCCCGCGCCTGGCGCTGGCACCGCAGCACGGATGCTGTTCCCACCCAACAGATGAAACAACGAGACAGGTTCAATTCCCTCCCAAGCGGACGGGTGTCCCGACAGGACTGTGGTCACAGCCAGGGACCCCGCGGGAGCCGGGAGGGTGAGGGCTAAGTCAGGGTTCGCAAGAAGTGCTGCCTTCACTTCTCCTTCCCCTCCACTGCTGAGAGCAGGAGCATAACCACAGTTTCAAGGCTTCCAGGAGGGAGATGACTGTCCCAGGCAGGAACATCTGCGAGGTCCCAAAGATGAGCTGCCTGATGATACGACCGAGGTGTGCGCAGCCCTGCCCCAAGTCCTGTCCTGGCTTTGTTTTAAACTGTGACAAGGATGCAGCAGCCAGGACAGGGAACACCCTCAGCACCCCCTGCACCCATCCATTCCCTGCCCTGCGGCTTCCCAAAGGCTGAGCAGCAAAACTCCAAGCACCCCAACAAAGTCCCACAGACAGTATTGAACCAGGGGCTCTTCCACAGCAGACAATTCGTGAAGGTGAAGGTGAAGGTGAAGGTGAAGGTGAAGGTGGGAGCACACCCATGGCTACAAAGACACCACTTGGTGCCCAGTCTGAGCTTTAGAATTTTCAAGAGCTTTTGGGAACTCACTTGAGCTGCAGCAGAGACCAGGCGGGTCTGGGGTGTGCTGGGAGGTGGGAGAAGGAGATTCCCAGGTCCTTGCCGCCCCCAAGGTCATAGAGCACCCCCCCAACACCCCAGCAAAGGGCAAATCCATGTGGAAAAAGCCCTCAGCAGTGGGGAGGGAGCAGCTGCTGTTGTCAGTGCCTTGTCAGGGCTGCCTCTTACCCCCCGCCAGATCCTCTGACATCCAACACCGCCGCTGCCAAGCCAGCCCCGCCGGGTTCCCCCACTAATGCAAGCAGAAAAGCCATCCTGTGGGGGCTCCTTTACAGCGGTGCCTCCCCCCGAAAAAAAAGACTTAGTCAAAGCAAATGCCAGACCCATTAAGAGCAAAGGACCTCACAGCCAACAGAGGAATGTTTGGGCTTGATGGACTGTTTATAGAGTCTTTTATAGGAAGGATGGGTAACCTAATCCCAACTACAACATTTTTTATGCTGCTCTATGAGGGTTCAGCTGTGATTAAACTGTTGGCACAGTCCCATGGCACATAAAACCATGGAGACCAGCAAGTCTCATCCCCGCCGGAGCCCTGCGAATGCAAGCGGCAGAGCTATTCCAAGCATCGGAGGCCAGCGAGCCGCGCCGCAGGCCTTCCCCGCTCCTCCTCCAACCGCACCGCTATCTCGAGACTGAAATAAAGTGACTCGGCAGTCACTGTGCTGATCTCCAGGCAATATTTACCCCTCTGCGGCCCAGAGGGGATACCCGTCCCTCCAGGGCCTGTTTTGGGCTCCAGAAGCTGGGTGCAGGGGACTCAACCACTCTTGCAGAAACGTGTTCTCAGCCTTCGATGTCCTTCTCAACAGAGTCGCAGGGCCACCATGGGGCCCAACGCCACCCTCCCAAGTCACTGGATAAATCCCACAGCAAAATTTTAGACAGGGTTAAACCACTTGATTTGGAGCCAACTCCACTGAACTGAGATGATCCAAACTGCATGTCCCCGCTGCCCCTGCCAGGCTGTCACCCCACGGCTGGAGCAGAGACCACGGTCCCCGGGCAGTCCTGGGACGGGACATCCCAACACGTCCCCTGGGTTCAGGCAGACCCAGGTGACCATCCCCACTGGGGACAAACCACCCCAGGGTGCTCCGGTTTGATTGAGAAGGAAATCGATTTGGAGGGAAAGAGACAGGACGAGCGGGGACCTCCAAGCCCAGGTGTGGCACAGGGTGACAGCAAACCCGCGCTGGGGACAGGCCAGCGCAGCGAAGTCCCCCCCTCCAGACCCACAGCTGAGCTGGGAAGGGGAAAAGAGTGGGGGTCTGCGGCAGGAACCCCCTCAGCTGCAACGCGCCGACAGCGACTGTACGTGGGATGTGCGTCCCCGGGGAGCGGGACCGCGCGACGTCAGACCGGCACGGTCTCCCTCGGCGCGGCTGGTGGGTGGGATTTCTTCAGGCAATTTGAACATGATGTTTGTTTCATTTTATTGTTATAGAATTGGAACAGAACCAAGGCTTTCCTCCTCTGTTTTTTTGGCTTCGTTGACTCATCCATCATTTTGTCTGGCCGCCCTCTTGAAACTCCCTGGCACGATGGGGCCACCACACACCCATTGCAGGTGGGCTCCTGTGTCTCACATTCGTCCACGGCCACAGGAGGTGGCCTCTCAGAGTTAACGCTCTGGAGCAGGCCAAGTACAAGAAGCTACCACTGATTTCCAGCCCTTCTTCTGCACCAGACAAAAGCCACCACCACTCCAGACACCCTGCGCTGAGCATCCCAGCCCCCACAGCCAGGAGGGGGACGCGTCCCTCGGTGCTCAGCCGGGCTCTTTATGTGGGACGGCCCTTAGGCCTGTGCGAGCCCACAGACCGTTCTTGCTGCGGAAGGGCAGGAGACCCCAGGAGACACCTGAGCCCCCACACCCAGGGGGTTCTTCTCCTCCCAGCACACGCAGCACAGCCCCGATGGACCCAGATGGCGCCTTGATGGAAACCCCACGGGGTGGGCGCCCTGCCACGGCTCCAGGAGCTGCGGCACCCGCGGGACCCGCAGCAGGGGCCAAGCCCTTCCCCACCCTCTGGCCACCGAGCAATTCCAGGCTGGTGGACGACACACCCAGGGCTGACCTCGCAATTCCCGTTCTTTTTCCCTTTTCCCTGTGCAGCCCACACACCAAGGACCTCCCAAACACACGGTAAAACACCAGGTCAGCTTTCCAAGGGCTCAGCACTCACAAGCAGGAGTTCAGGTCATATTTAGGCTACCAAAATTACAGAGCAAGGCTTCTCCTCCAGGGTGACCTGCTTTGCTTCCCCCAGGGCTGTGGGCAGCCCTGCCACCCCGTCCGCACAACAGGGGATGTGGGGGCTCCAATGGTCCCTCCAGATGGTCCCCAAACGTGCCACTTCCAAACTGACCGCAGCCCTGGGCAGTGTCCCCTACATATCCATTACTTTCCAGTCCAACATTCAAGCCCCTCATGCAGCCCCACCTTTTCTTATGCAGAGACATATGGAAACACGGTCCCAGCCCAGAGAGGTTGTGCTTCAGATGAGCAGGGGCCAAGGGACAGAATCACAGAATCATTTTGGTTGGAAGAGACCCTCAAGATCACTGAGCCCAACCATAACCTAAATCTAGCACTGCCCCATGTCCTGAGAACCTCATGTCCGTCTGTCCAGCCCTCCAGGGATGGTGACTCCAGCACTGCCCTGGGCAGCCTGTTCCAATGCCCCACAGCCCTTTGGGGAAGAAATTGTTCCCACATCCAACCTCAACCTCCCCTGGCGCAACTTGAGGCCGTTTCCTCTGCTCCTGGCGCTTGTTCCTGGGGAGCAGAGCCCGACCCCCCTGGCTCCAAGCTCCTTTCAGGCAGTTCAGAGATCAGAAGGTCTCCCCTCAGCTCCTGTTCTCCAGCTGAACCCCCCAGGTCCCTCAGCCGCTCCATCACACTTGTGCTCCAGCCCCTCACCAGCTCCGTTCCCTTCTCTCCACTCGCTCCAGCACCTCAAGGCCTTTCTTGGCATGAGGGGCCCAAAACTGCTCCCAGGATTCGAGGTGGATAACAGCAAATGCCAGGTCCAAGCGGGCTGGCTCATCTTGCGGCACGTGCCCATGAGCCATGTCACACCAGGATGGGGACAGCCGCTGGCTCAGCCCCAGTGCTCGGCCCAGAGGGATGTACCTGGATGTGCTCCCCAGCAAAGCCTTGTGTCTGCACGTCCTGCCTGCCCCACGGCCCCCATAAACCAGTGCAGCTCAAGAGAGCTCCCCAGCCACTGCTCCACCCCAGGAGCATCAGCATCCTCCCACGGAGACACAAGCTTTAGCCAAACCCAGGAACAGAGACCAGACGACAAATGGGAGCAGCTGCCAGTAAAATCAGCGTTTCCAGAGGATCTGTGTTTATCAAAAGCTGTCGCTCTCCAGCCAGAACAGGTGTCAGTCACAGCAAAATCTCGTGGCAGCTATTCAATCTGAAGGAGCAAGAGTTTGATACCAGACCAAAAAAACAGGAGCATTGTTAGCGACTTTTCTCCATCTCACATACAGCCTTGGGAAAAGAAAGGTGAAGAGTCAAAAGGAGGAGAAAACCAGGTGATAGCAGGTGCTGTCTCTGTGCAGCAGAAGCACATCTGTCCAATGCAACCACCTCCCCATCATCAGGCGATGCTGAGAGCGGATCTGCCCCGCCGTGACAAAGCCACATCACCCGGCTGCCACGGGTGGGCTCAAAGCAGCAGCCACCTACCCCAGGCTGCTCCATCACACACTGAGCTGGCCCCATCGCACACCGAGCCGGCCCCATCGCTGCCTCGCTGCCTCCTGCCCGGAGATTGACACCCAGCGCGACGTCGAGCAGACCCCGCGTGCTGCTCAACACCTCCCGCCAGCCCGACACCAACCCCTGCTAATGCTGCCAACATCCTAATTAGCACCTTTCCTGTGCCTGCCCTGCTCCCGGCTGCTCTGCATCTGTCCGAGGACCCTCTCCGAGGTTCCCTGAAGGTGGAGCAGATGAATGTGGACAAGTCCTGCAGGCGCTCAGCACCCGTCCCCTCCAGAGCAGCTGGCACGGGCTGCGCCTCCAGCCCACGCCAGCACCCCGCTGCTCTGCTATGTGTCTGCTGTCAAGGGATTTCCACACGGCATCATGCACACTTCGGCGTTTATCCTTCCCAAGCCTCCAAAGCGGTGCCAACATGTGCCGAGGACGGGAGAAGCCCAGGAGGGTCCTTGTTACGTGGGGACTCTTGTCACTCTGCAAGGTGGGTGAAAGGAGCGGGGCTTTGTCCCGGTTTCAGCATGGACAGAGCAGCTCCAGGCTCTGCCCAACCTGGCTGGAAACCGTCCCTGGTGGGGCTGCTTTCCCCTGCTCGCCTCAATCCACCCCCTCGCTGCCACAGCATCGCACCTCATGCAGGCAAGAGCCAGCTTGGAGGGGCAGACATCTCCACCCCACCACCGGGCAATTAACACCCTGCCACCGGCCGTTCCCCGCGGCCAGGCACCGGCCACTCTGCTCCCCAGGGAAAGAAAAAACCCACTGCCGGCTCACTGTCCCTCCTGGAGCTGTGACCGTCTCCAGGCCAGCGCCACGAGGAAGCTCTTGGTGCGCCAGGGTGTGCGGGGGAAGGCGGGGGCTGCGCGTTCAGCCACCTGTGCGGTGGAGCTGGTGTGTCCCGCAGGAAGGACCCGCAGGGAACGCTCTCCCTGACACCATGTGCCACCAGGACCCTCCGCAGCCCGGCCAGGACCCCCGCGAGCAAAGTGCTCCAGCCAGCGCATGCACCTTGTTCTACCCATCCACACTGCACCCAGTTCACATGTTTCTCCTGCTCACTTTGTCCCCCAATACCAGACAGGCTTAAAAGTAAAACAAGGCAAAGATTTATTAAGTGACACTCACCGTAAAGGTTTCTGAGTTGCAGTTGTGGAGCCTGGAAACAGGATTACAAGCAAAGCAAATCATGAAATGCAACCGTAACCTCTGCATGGCGAGACGTGGCCCCTGGCGAGCTCCAGCCCATCTCACCCAGGCCATGTGGTGCGCACGGGCCTCTCCAGAGCTTCTCCAGCCTTCGCTCTGCTGCCCCCACCGCGGTTACCTGACCTTTCGGGATCCTGATCTTTCAACTGTGATCTCCAGTGACCTTCTACCATATCCATGGCTCTGTGCACCAAAACGCAAACCAGCTGCACGTGTGTTTGTCAGTCTGGAGTTCTTCTCGCTCTTACTCAAGATCATAAACAGCTTCTTCGGACACATCCTCAGAACAGGTGGTAGATACAGGATAAAGGCGTCATCCCCAGGTGAGTCCCAACTCTACCCAACACAGCCCACACACAGCTCAAACACTGCTCATACAAAAAGCTCAGCTTGCAGGGAAGAGATGCATCTCATGAGAGAAAGGCTTGAAGTCAAACTCACAGGGGCAGCACCTTGTCCACAGGTGCAGGAGCCAGCAGGACCCTGCAGCTCCCTCCAGAAGCACCATCCCCTGCCTGGAGAGCATGGAGAGCAGCGCGTGCAGGTGCGATAGGTCCTGGTAGGACACGTACATCAGTCTCTTGGATAAAGCAACTACATACCTAGAAGCATCTGAACAGCCTGTTCCTGCCCAGTTTGTCCTCAGACACATCATGCCAGACCCTCTAGTCTTAGCGAGCAGCCTAAGCCAAAGCAGTTGGGTTGGGTGGCCACCTCATGTGAATCAACAGCATCATGGGAGGCTCGGCAAGGCAGACGGGGCAGGATCCCAAAAGCAGAATCTCCTCTGGAGACCAAAGTGCAGCCCCGTGTCCTGCTCCAAGACAGAGTGCTCCAGCTGGTCCTCCCTCGTCCCAAGAGACTCTGGGATAGGAAGAACCTGCACTGACCACTATGATGCGTTTGATGCTTCCGATCTACAGCATCCCACACCCCGCTGTGGAGGACTGAGACACCTCCTCTCTCCTGCATCCCTCTGCTGAAGTTGTCCAGGCTCACAGATGGTCTGGAAAGAGGCTCCAGTCCCTGTTTGACCCTCCTCACCCACCCTGGCTCTCCCCCACCCGCAGCAGCAGAGCAGCGGCCACCCGACAAGGGACCCTGTGAGCTGTGGCCAGAACGTGCACCCAGAGCTCAGCAGGCTCTGGCAGCACCCCCAGCACTCTGGGGACGTGTTCTGGGACCTGGGGTGGCACTTTCACAGAATCACAGAATCACACAGAATCTCAGAATGTCAGGGGTTGAAGGGCCCTGGAAAGCTCATCCAGTGCAATCCCCCCATGGAGCAGGAACACCCAGATGAGGTTACACAGGAAGGTGTCCAGGTGGGTTGGAATGTCTGCACAGAAGGAGACTTCACAACCCCCTGGGCAGCCTGGGCCAGGCTCTGCCACCCTCACCCCAACAAGTTTCTTCTCATCTTTAAGTGGAACCTCCTGTGTTCCAGTTTGCACCCATTGCCCCTTGTCCTGTCACTGGTTGTCACCAGCAGAGCCTGGCTCCATCCTCCTGACACTGCCCCTTTCCATATTGATCCCCATGAATGAGTCCCCCCTCAGTGTCCTCTTGTCCAGCTCCAGAGCCCCAGCTCCCTCAGCCTTTCCTCACACGGGAGATGCTCCACTCCCTCCAGCATCTTGGTGGCTGCGCTGGACTCTCTCCAGCAGTTCCCTGTCCTGCTGGAACTGAGGGGCCACAGCTGGACATGATATTCCAGGTGTGGTCTCCCCAGGGCAGA
This sequence comes from Nesoenas mayeri, assembly GCF_963082525.1. NCBI lineage: Eukaryota > Metazoa > Chordata > Aves > Columbiformes > Columbidae > Nesoenas > Nesoenas mayeri. The sequence continues at coordinate 7,009,020 of NC_137546.1, read as the reverse complement.
GCAGAGGGGCAGGAGAACCTCTCTGACCTACTGACCACCCCCTTCTAACCCACCCCAGGTCCCATTGGCTTCCTGGCCACAAGGGCCCAGTGCTGGCTCATGGTCACCCTGCTGTCCCCAGGACCCCCAGCTCCCTTTCCCCTACACTGCTCTCTAATCCATGGAGCAGGGCTCCTCTCAGCCGACCGCCAGGCACATGGCCCCCAAATAAGCCCGTCCCAGCTGGGTACCGGCAGCAAGGTGTTCGGCAGGAGACAACCCTCGGCTGGGATACGGTTTGTCCTTGGGCCCAGAGCTGGGGTGGGAGCAGAGGGGAAAGGAGCCCTTTGCGGCCAGCGCCAGCGCCTCCCCCTCCTCTCCCACGCTGGGGGCTCGCAGCCGCGGGCTGCCCGGGAGCCCAGCCGCGGAGCCCATTGTTCCCTTTGTCTGGCCTTTTGAGCACGAGCCCGCGCGGCTCACGGCGTCCCCTCTGCCGCGGGGACGTTCACACGCTCGGCCGCTCCCGCCACCCCCGACCAGCTCAGCCGGCGGGCGAGGGCCTGAGCACCCCCTAAACCAGCCCGCACCCCCAGATGATGCTGCTGGGGGCAGCTCCTCTCCCGGCTCCAGACACTCTCGCCCTCCCAAACATCAAGCAGGGCCAAGGCGAGAGCCAAGGGGGACTTTCTGGGGACCTGACCCTCCCCGGCCACCCTGCCAAAATCAAGGGCCTCGTAAGGCTGGAAGATGTTCCCACACGCGGAGGCTCCACTGTCACAGCCAAGGCCACGAGCGCCCGTAGCAACATGAGCCCCGCGGCGCTTTGCCTCGGAAGCTGCGGACAAAGCCGAGCTGGGGGTGATGGGATCCCCAGCGCGCACCCAGCACCGCAGCCTGGGGAGGACCCGCTCCCCTCGGGACAGACAAACAGCACAGCCGCTGGGACTCCTGGTTTCCCTCCACCTCCAGCAGCACGCGGGGGATTCCGGGGAGGACGTGCAGAAAGCACCTCGCCTTCTGCACCCCATTCTGTACCCAGATGGGCAGGGATGGCTCCACCCTGCCCAGTGCACCCCCGCTCCACCCTCCTGGGTTAAACCTGCTGCTGGAGAACCCACAGGCAACTGAAAAATTAAGAAATACAAAATACGGGTTTGTCAGCCCTTCTTCACCCTCTTCTTCACACCTCCTGTGGTCCCATGCACCTCTGTGCCCCCCCACGCTGCGTTTCCTGGAGCCCCCCACCCACGTACCTCTCCTGCACCAGCATCCTCGCCCTCCTTTCCCAGCCTTTCCCTGTTCTGAGTTGATGCTTTCAAAGAGCCATCCACAATGACTTTAAGATCTCTTTCTTAAAATGCTAATAAGTAATTTAAAGACTGCCACTGTGCATGCATGGGTTTAGGGTAATTTTTTTCCAAGTGAATCCCTTTTCATTCATCACTGACTACATTTAATCTGCCACTTTATAGCCTGGTTATCCAGTGTCATGAGCTCCTTTTAAAATATTTTAAAGACAACTGTTGTTTTTATCATCCTGAATAATTTGGTATAATCTGCAAACTTTCTCACTTTCGGGTTCCCACCCCTTTCTAGAGTATTTATGAGCACGTCGCACAGCGCAAGCCCCATGCTGACCCCCGTCCAGTGGGAAAACTGACTCTTTGTTTCCCCCTCTTTAAGCAGATTTTAATCCGTAGGAAAGCCCTTCCTCTAAAATTACTGCTCTGGAGTCTCCTGGATCACCCAGGGAGCTCTTCTTAAAGATGCTCGGCCTGTTTGCTCTGGCCCAAATGTTCGTTTACCAATTTATTCTACAATAGAAGCTCTTCCGCCGTCACGTCGGGGCAGCGCCCCAGCCCTCCCGGGGGAGGAAAAGCTCCCCGGCAGGAGTCCCCTTGGACACAACCACCTGGGGACACCACAGTGTTCCCCGTCCCCCCGAGTGCTCCATCCTGGCTGGTTCAACCTCCCCGTTCTCTTTGCTGGGAGGGGCCTGAGGGGGTATTTCATTTCTTCTCACAAGTTAGTTTTCAAACTCCTCTCAGGCTGCCATATATGGTTTCGCGTTCACCACGCCACCCTTTCTGACTTTTTTTTCTATTTTCTCCTTTTAGACACAACCTCCACATTTTGAAGAGCATCCTTTTACCTCCTTCAATTTGCCATTTAATCACTAGTGGTTTTTTCTTTTTTAAAACCCATACGTTCAACAGCTGCATGCATTTACCCCGAGCTTAAATATCATTTCCCACATCACGCGCAAGTATTTTGCTGGTTTCGCTGCTCCCTTCAGCAAGCTCCTTCCTTTTGAAACGATACTGTGTGGTACCTTGAAGTGCTGGTCATTTTATAGATGCGATGGGCTAAGAGAGGGAAGGTGGAAAGAACATCATTTATCGGACCAAGTGACAAAGCTTCACTGACTTTCAGAGCTCACCGGCCCCTTCTCATGCCCAGCAGGGACCGAGCCCAGTCCCACGGAGCGCCCCAACCTCACACCACACATGATGCGGGGCTCTAAACCTCCAGATTCTCCTCTCCTGGGCTCTGACAAGAGCCGTGATTATTCGCAGTCGCTAAAACTATAATTTCTGCATAAGCCCCCTATGTGACATTTACGGAGGCACGGATCATCCACAATTACAGCTGTGTTTTCTGCCCTCGCGGCCTGTTTCACCTCCCTTAACATTTGGCAGTCGGGCAGAGGGGCGGCACAGTCCCAGCGCTGCTCCCCGCGCCCCCGAGCACAGAAACTCAGAGGAGTGGACGGCACGGCATGATCCTCACTTACCCTTTGTCTCTATCTTGCTTTGCTGTGGGGGTCAGCACAGCCCGCACAGCCACCCCTGTGCCGCACCCCAAACAAGCTGCCACCCACCCAGCACATGCGCCAGACACCTGATACTGATATAGAGTCGGTATCGACACCTCCCTGCACAACCCCCTGCATCACCTCTCCTTCCTCACACCCTCCTACCTGCTGCTCCTGGTACCCCGAGGGGTCCCTGCGCCTCCGGCATCCCCAGTGACACCCCCCGCATCCCTGGGTACCAGCCAGGGCAGAGCCCCCTCCCGCGCCCCCTCCCGGGCGCTGCCTCTGCCTCCCGCCCGCGCCGCACGTCAGCGCTTTATCGCAGGAGGCCCCATCGTTACCCCCTTATCTAACGCTGAACTTTTGCCTCCTGGGATCTCCCCATCCCAACACGATCCCACGGGCAGCCGCGCTTCGCTCTGGCTTCTCTGCAGACCAGAAACCAGGTTGGGAGGGACTGCGAACCAGGGTGGGGGCTGGCAGGGGTCTTCCTCAGTCAAACTGGACCTTCTGGGAGATGGGAACCAACACCTGCCCCCGGACAGACCCACAGACAGGCACCCATCTCCACAGGGTTGGTCTGTTGGACGCGGGCACGTGTTGGGGCAGGAGCGGGGGGCTCCTGGTTCTGGTTCAGCACACAAAAGCACTTGGGGCTCGGGAGGAATCTCAGCATCCAGTATTTACAGTATTTACCCAGCTCCTCGGGCAGGTTCCGCAGCCCCGCGCTGCCCACCCCTCTTCACAGCCAGCTCAGGTATGTGTACACAAACCGCCGACGAGTGCCGGCAGATCCTTAGTCCGTCTGCAAAGGGGACGGCATCTCCCAGCCTTGGGGACAGCCCCAAAACCTCCTGACAGCATCCCCAGGGCCCAGCCACGTCCCCCGTGCACCCCCAATCCCTCTGCGGGGCGTCCCCAGGAGCTGAGGGACATCAGCGGCCACGCCGGCACCAAGCCCTCCTCCCCTACAGCCCTGTCCCCTCCGTGTCTCCCTCCAGCACCTCCTCCCTCGGCTTTTATCATCAGAGAAGCTGGAAACACAGCAGGAATTGGGAGTAACTGCAGCTCCTGCCCGGGAAAAGCAGAAGAGCAGAGCTGCGGTGGCAGCTACACAAATGTTTAAATTGGGCACCCATTTGGTCTGCAGAAGGAGTTTTCTCCCCGAGTCGCTGCCCTGGTAACGCAAAGGGCAGGTGGGTGCAGGGAATGCACCTTGTCAAAAATTAACCCAGGAAACAGGCGGGGAGGGGAGGCAGCGGCAGGAGACGCGGCACAGGGCCGACCCCAGACCACAGGCTCTGCCCCTCGCCTCAGCCTCATCCGTCAAAATTCCGTCTGCAGCGTGGATGCAGGACAGCGCTTGCAAATCTGGAGGGTCCACTCCTCAGCAGTTCCCGTGGTTTTCCATGGACCTGCCACCACATCGAGCCCCTCGGGAGCGCGCTGGAGCCGTCAGGATGCTCCCGCAGCTCCCGTGGTCCTGGCACACCCCGGCACCGAGGCCAAAGTGCCTGCCCTGGTGTGACCCAGAACCCCAAAGGGACAGGCAGAGTCTTCCTCCACCAAGGCCACAAAGCAGAAGCAGCGACAGCGCCGGACTGAAGGAGGCACAGGCCGAGCCCTGCGTTCGCTGGCATCCCCGCGCCGTCCCCAGCCCTTGGGACGCTCAGCAGTGGGTCACATCAGTGTGTACAAGAGAGGAGAACTCATACACTAAAATACATTACAGCATACATAAAATACAATATACTGTATATTATGTACACAAAAGAAATGCATAATGTATATTGTGTACATTTTAATACATTCTTAACTACGCAGCAACACACAGGTCCCGCGTCCAGCTTGCTCGGCGGATGAGCACAGGTGTCCATGCCCAGCACCTCCGTCCCGGGGTGCCCTGGAGATGCCCACCCGGGACAGGACTCGGCCCTCCCGCCCCAGTGTCCCCTCCCACCCCAGCGTCCCCTCCCGCCCAAGGCCGGGCTCAGGACCGCAGGATGCTCCCCAGCCCCTCGCCGCGCAGCTCGCGCCGGGCGGCTCTCCCTCGCCCAGCAGAGCCCGACGCAGCCTCCGCGCTGCCGGCGCCCTCGCGGGTACTCGGGCCATCTCGTTTCTCCTTTCGCACTTTTGGCACCCGTCTGGCTCTCCTCCAGCCCTCGGGAAACTTGCCAGCGCCGCAAGGTTTATGAAAAGTTAACTCCGACAGAGGGGAGAGCGCCTTTGGGTTCCTGCCCCCCCCACACGTGAGTTCGCTGGGCTGTTGATTTTGAAACACCTCCGTGCCCTTCCCAGCTCCCCCAAAAATCCCTGGGAAGTATCGGTGCTCCGGAGAGGCGTGCGGCACACGCCAGCAGGAACACAAAGAGGAGCCGTTAGCGATAGCGGCACCGCTACCAACCGGTGTGGGATCCAGACCCTTCCAGGACTCCTTTGTTCTTCACTTTTTGGTTTGTGGTTTGTTGTGGGGGCTTTTTTTTAAATAAAAAACACACAAAAAAGCTTTTCCTTTTACAAGCCTGAACTTTCTCAGCTGCAGATACGTTACCTTGCGACTGCCTTAACAACTGTACGCAATTCTTAACCTCTGCTTTATGTACATTGTCATCCACCTCCCTGTTTTCCATATTGATTTATGTTTTACGTTCTTTTCACATTTCCTTTTAACAGAGCCGGTTTTAAGCAAACAGCCTTTCCTCCCAAGCCCGAGACATGCATTCTGCTGGCCAGTGAGTAATCAACTTCCAATTTTCATGCACACTCCTGTTTATATTTCCTTCCCTATCGGCTTTGTTTCTAATTAAGGTTTGTTAAATGCAAGTGAATATATAGCATACAGAGAAATATAAAGCATGTAGATAAATAAACACCCCACACACAGGCGCACTGACTAAGGCTGCGCTTTCAACCACGGATCCCAAAGCACTTTGTCATGTTCATTAACAAAACCTCGCGGCTCCCTTGGGAAAGACGCTTGTATTATTTTACGCCTTGTAATTAGGAAAACTGAGGCACAGAGGAGACAAGTGAAATTACCGGCATTACAGAAAAGCTCTGTAGCAGAGCTGAAAACAGGACTCGAGAGGCAGGATCCCTGGGCAAATAACCAGAATGCATTTTTCCCCTGAACAAGACTTTTTGCCCTCATTTTGGCCCTGGGAATTTGCTGGTGACGGCCACACAGGGGGCATCGCCGCCTCCGGGGTGACCTGTGGCCGGGGGTGCGGGGGCATCCAGACACTGTGTGCTTGGCCAGCGGCCGCTGTTGGGTCAGCCCGCTGCACCGACAGGGCCTGGAGCATCCGGGGATGGAGAGGACACCGCGTCCGAGCACCCAGAGAGCCCCGGGAAGGCAGCTCCCGAAGAGGAGCCGGAGCAGAGGCTCACCCGGAGCTGCGTCCCGCATGGTTTTGCCTCTTCAGATCTCCAGAAGCTTTTGCATGGAGGGAAAGGCTGAGACATGGTCACCACACTCTGTGAGCCACCATCACAACCCATCGCACACACACGCAAAGCAGGAGGCAACAGCGAGGGCGCAGGGCGGACCCCGACGAACCCAAATCGACATGTTCGGCCCCAAATGGGGACGGCTGCTGGAAGCACAGCACAGGGCCCCTGTCGAGCACCTCCCGGGAGCATCCTCATCCATGGAGGAGCACACCTTACAGCGCTCATCTCAGGTGGGGAACCCCCCCGCCAGCTCTGGCCATCCCCTCGTCCTCGATACATTTCCCCATCCGCTGGATGAGCACAGGCACTCACGCACCCAGGCCCTGCCACTCCTGCCATGGCGGCGGGAAGGTCACCTGTGTCTTCAAGCGAACACACTAGAGCCCCGGGAGCTGGTCACTGACCCTCGGCGCTGCCCAGCAGCTCCTCTCGGCGTGCGGGACGGGCCGGGCGGGGCGCAGGTGTCACCTGGTGTCACCCTGTCCCTGCACAAGTTGCCCGGCTCCCTCCCCTGCCGCAGTCACCAGCATCGGCTCCACACGGGCCAGCCCGCTCGGGCCCTGCTGGCCAAGCACAAACCCCGTTGTAAGTGTCAACGCCGCTGGCTGATCAGGCCAGATGTCCCACATGGACTCGTATGCTCCCACAAACACGCTCATCACCCCAACCCCCCCCCCCTAATTAAAAACATACTGGGCTCCTTTGAATAGCATAGCTGGCTAGCGCTCTCCACTGCAACGTAAATAGTCCTATTTATGCCAAGCTCCCATATTGTAAATATCACGATGTATAGCTGGCCAACCCATGAGTCATCTCCCAAAACTCCAACTTAATAAATGGTGCCTCATCCATGTTCCAGACAAATACCGTCCGTGCAGCTTCCACCATCCGGCGCCTCCACGCCCAGCGTGCCCAGCAAAGCCAGGGGACAGTGGAGCCACCTGGGCCCTCGCGGGCTCGGACACGGCCCTCCTGCGATGGGCAGACACCCATGGACCACGCCGCGCCAGGATGAGCCAGTTTTCGGCCTGACACCTTGTCCTCACCCCTGCCCAGCCCGGTTCTCCGGTGCTCCCCGGGGTGCCCGTGCAGCGGGCGGGCTGAAGGCACCGGGCACGGCTGAGATGGTCTGGGGAGCGGGAAGACGAGTTCCCCCTTGCCCGGACCCCAGCACCGGGCTACGGCCCCACGCACCCACCCCGCAGGAGCTCCCACCTGCCGCCTGGCTCTGCTTTGTCTGAGCACCGGGGGAACTCGGCGGGGAGCCCAGCTCCTCCCGGAGCCGCCGGGAAAGCCACGCCGCCAACGGGGAGCCGGCCATGAGCACCAGGATGCCGGCAAGGCCTTGTCGAGGTGCGCCCCGAAGCCTCTCCCAGCCGCCAGCGGCGGGCACGGCGTGGCACAGCCCGGGCATCCCTCGGAGCGCGGCTCCGCCGTACCGAGCGGCACCGGGGGACCTGCTGCGGGGTGCGGGGTGCCGGGAGGGATGCCCACCTTGGCGAAGGGATGGCGGAGAGAAGGGCAACGCAGCGATCGGGAGGGTAGGAAGACGGGGCGAGGGGGACGGGACACACGAGGGGCCCCCGGCTCCGCAGCGGGCTCGGCGGCAACACCTCCAGCTGGGGCAGCACTTCCCCAAAACTTCGCCTCCCCTCCGGCGCTGCGGAGGGGGTGCGGCGGGCCGGGGGGAGGGGGACAAAGTGCCAACCTCCCCCCCCAAAAAAAAGGGGAAAAGCCACGAAGGGGAGCTCGCCCTGCCCCAGAAGGGCCCCCGCCCCCCGCGGCCCCCCCTTACCTTCCACGGCGGCGAGCAGCGGCAGCAGGGCGAGGGGCAGGCAGCAGAGCCACAGCGGCCCCATGGTGCGCGCCGGGCCGGGCATCAGAGGCGGCGCGGCCGGCGCTCCATGGAGGCGGCGGGGAGCGGCGGAACGCAGAGCCGAGCCCCCTCGCTGGGGCCGCCGCCGGCGCGGGCACGGCCGCGGGCACGGAGCGCACCGCCGGCCCCGCCGCCGCGGCCGGGCCGAGCCACCGCCGCCGCCGCGCAGGGGAGCGCCCCGCGCCGCCCGCCCCGCCCCGGGGCTCCGCGCTGCCGGCGGGGGCGGCGGGCGGCGGGCGGCGGCGGCGGGCGGGCGGCGGCGGGGCGGGGGGCGGCGGGGGGCCGGCGGCGCGGCGGGGGGCGGCGGGCGGCCGGCGGGCGGCGGCTCCCCCCGCCCGCCGATGGTTTCTCCCGGAGCTGTCGATCATCCAGAGAAAGCCGTGATTTCAGCCCAAATCTTCCTCGCCGGGGTTGACTGCGCGCCGCAAAAACCGGGGAGGGGGGCGGAGGGGGGGTTCCCGGGGGGATGCCCCCGCCTCGGCCCTTCCCACCGCCCGCAGCCCCACTCCGGCCCGGCGGCCCCGGGGCCTCAGCGTCGCTCCACCCGGGGTGCGCCCGCCTGGCCCTCGGTCCCCGCCGCTGCCCACCGGGGCGGGCGTGGGGCGTCCCGGGGGGACGAAGGTGACAAAGGGCAGGTGCGGGGCCCGGCGGGAGAAAGGGACGTGTCCAGCGGGACAAAAATAAAATTCAAATAAATAAATAAATAAATAAGGCGTGAACAGAATCTGTGGCTTAAAATAAATAAATAAATAGATTAAAAAATAAATAAGGAGATGGCAAAATCTGTGGCTTTAAATAAATAAATAAATATGAATGAAGAGTTGACAAAATCTGGGACTTATTGCGGGCAGCCCTGGCTGCCCCACCATCCCAGACCCCTGAAGACAACCCAGGTGGGGCAGGAGTTCCCTCCTTTCCCATGCAGTGCAGTTGCGAGCTGGTCACAAGCTCAAGTTGTGAGTTGGTCACACCAGACGGGGTCAAGCAGGACGTTCCCAGAAAGTGCAAGCTGAGACTCCTCTCCACCTCTCCATCACACCACGCAATGGACCCAATTTCCCCACTTGCCTGGGAGCCAAATCTGCCCTTTGGGTACCTCATGAGCCAAACCCTTTCCAGGCCATGTGTGATTGTCACCAGGACTGTTTGCACCAAGAGGTCCTCTCTGCCACCACCCTGACATCTCCTTCTCACCCCTTTCAGCCTACCAGCGTCCATTTTGTACCCTCTGCTCACCTCCTGTAACCGTGACCCTATTTCTTACAGCCAGGAGGGGAGTCAGACGCATCCCACAGAACTCACGTGTGTGTCCTCAAAGATGTTCTCAGAGAAGGTTATGAGCTGCACACGGAGCATTATAGGAGCTGTGCAAGGTTCATAGGTCAAGAAGTGAAGAGACACAGGACTACCAGGATGGGTCCCTGCCCCCCAACTCACCAAAGTGTCTAAGACACTGAAATAAAACATCTTGGTTCACTGTGCTCTTCCTTGTTCCTCTCCTGCATCAGCAGCTTGAACATCTCGGATTCCCTGACTTGGTCCATCACAAGTGACTCATTTCTTGCCAAGGACAGGTGTGTTTGGAGGAGGTCAATGCTCCCTGATCGTGTTGGCCATACACATGAACCAAATGAGCTTCCTCAACTCAGCATGGCCAACTGCAGGGTCTGCTCCCCTTAGGGAGCTCCTGTCGCTGTAGATGTTACTGGTCATACAGGTTGGCCCCACATTCATGGCAGCAGCCTCCGGAGAAACCTGTGGCCCAGCTCCACAAGGTCTTGTCTTTGGTGCCTCATTAGGAGTCACTCTTGCATGGAGAGTGCTCAGTTCGTCACAGGAGGAGGCAGAATGGCCAGGGACAGCCAGCGGTCTGGCCGCTCCCTCCTCCAGAGGTGTTCCTCCGCAGGGCAAGGAGCCGCAGCATCCCTGCAGCTGCCCAGCACCCAGCGCCCGCCCAGGGCTCCCCCATTCCCAGGTTCTGCAGTGGTCTCCTCAATCCCCACTGCTCTGGAGCACCCAGCGTGTCCCACCAGATATCAGAGAGCACTCACCATTTCCAAATGCCTCCGGATCCCAGGGCTCTTGTGTCCTGCCATGCACCAGGCAGGTGCATCCCAGAGGTTCCACCCACTTCTCCAAAGTGAGACCCTGGAGCCCAACAACAAGCAGCAGCCCTGTTTGCCAGAGCCCACCCAGAGCCTCAGGATGTTCTTGCAGCTCTCGGGGGCTGTGCTGGCATGGGCAGTGGGAATTTTGTCCCAAGTTAATTCCAGACCTTCTCTGTCCTTCAAACCCTTTGAGCACCTCCTTCGGCTATTGCTGCTGAGAGTGGGACCTTGGGCTACACAGACTTATTGTCTGACTGCCGCAGTGACTTTGAAGATCTTATGTACACCTTGAAGTCCAGCTTTTTGCCTGAAAATGCTCTTCGGATTCAGTCATGAACTGTGGGCACTGGTACCACCTCACACCTTCACCCTGCTCCCAGGAAGGGCTTTCTATGACTGTCGCATCCCTTCAGCTTCCATAGGAAGGTCTGGCAAGGCCCCACAGCCACGCTCACGACCGTGCTGTTGTCATTGTAGGGGGTTTGACCAACCTTTACCCTCCATCCTGCAGCCCACGAGCTTCTCTGGTCACCAAGTCAGCAGCTCCAAGCAGACCAGCAAGTGCCATGAAGGACCATGCCACAAGAAGTGATTGCTGGACCTCCTCCAACATCCCTTTCTGCACCTTCCTCTCATTCCGCACCAGAGTTAGTGGCCTCCATGGAGGGTGGTGGTGGATCAGGGAGCACTGTCCATCCTCACTGCTGTCCTCAGCCAGTCACAAAGATGCGAGCTGCTGCTCTCCTTGCTGCCATCTGGTGACAAGTGACCACAGTACTATGTCACACGGACATCACCACCACCAGGTAGCTGGTCCTACTTTGGGAGCCAAGATGTACTGGTTATATGGGTAGCTGCTGAGCACATTTAATCCTTGGGCAGCACTGTTGTAGGACAATGGTTAAACCCTGCTGCAAAGAGCGCCAGATAAAGCCTTGACTGGGAAAGGTAGCAGCACTGGGATTACAAAGATGGAACAGCCACCAGTTCAGTTGCACCTATGTGTTTGTATCAAAAGATCATTCCCAGGCAGACAGAGCCAAGAAAGATGACATCTAGGGGACATTAAAATGGGTTTGATGGTGACGCTTTTAATAGAGCATTTTCAGTTTGTGGTGCAGGAAGAACAGGTTTCATTTGCACATGAAGCCCTTGGCTGGTCACGCCTGGAGGAGGTGCCTTCTCCTGGCTCTCTGCGAGGTTATGGAGGTGCAGGGCGGCAGCCAGAAGGCAAGGCAGACACAACGGGCAGCAGCACGAACGAAGCAGCGTCTGTGCAGCAGGGGATACGGAGCTGTCAGGGGCAGACTCAAGGCTCAGCGCAGCCATCCTGGGGCCAGGATGGAGAGGGAACATCACCCAGGAGCCCCAGCTACCACAATGATCCAGGAAAGTCTTCTTCTTGGGGTCCCCTGGAGCTACTTGATCAAGCCCAATCCACCAACCAAGGGATAGGGCAGTTAATTTTGGAAGGGAGGGCTTGGGAGCGAGTCACCTCGGTGCCACCTAGAGCAGTAAATCTGCCTGTAAAGACCCGCCAGGAGCGGGTGGGCAGCTGGTCAGGGGCCACGGAGAGATGCTCAGCAGGAGACCAGCACCCTTGCTCACGTTTCTGCATTGTAAAGGAAAGATTTTCAGCTCCTGGCTGAAACCCTCAGGCTCTGTGCTTCCAGGGGCAGGTTGGGAGGAGGAAAACACAAGCATATTTTTACAGAAATCGGAGTCTCCCTGCAGCAGCAAATCCCGTAAAAGCAAAACCCAAGTGGAAAGCAGCTTCAGCTGTTCTGGCTCTAGCTCTGACGGGCTTGGCCCCAGGCCAGTGAGTTAATTCTGCCTATTAACTAATAGTATAGTATTGTCGGCAAAGATTCATTGCTAAACTTGTGTTTTTAAGATATCAGTTATCATTTAAACACTTAACTCTTGATCCCAGAACATGTACAGGCACCATGTAGCCCTGCAGCCATGCTGCAGATAACCAAAGCCACCGCTGGCTGGGGAGGCCGGGCAGCATTTAACCCTTTTTCCCATCTTTGTCTGAATGATAAATTGTCTTGAGTAGCACTTTCCAAAGGAGAGCAGGCCCTCCTGCTCAGGGACCGCTTATTATCACGTACTAATGTTCCCCAGCTCAGCAGGAGTGGAGGATCTGTTCCCAGCAGTGGGTTTTTCCAGCCTCTGTGAAGGGTGTGTGAGCAGCACGAGACCCCGTGGATGCCTGTGACCGCAGCCTGTCACCAAGAGCGGCATCCCCATCCTCCCTGCTCCTTGTCACCCGAATGCTCTGCAGTCTGGTGGACAAGCAGATCTGGTCACAGAATCACAGAATCCCAGAGTGTCAGGGGTTGAAGGGCCCTGTAAAGCTCATCCAGTGCAATCCCCCCATGGAGCAGGAACACCCAGATGAGGTTACACAGGAAGGTGTCCAGGCGGGTTGGAATGTCTGCACAGAAGGAGACTCCACAACCCCCTGGGCAGCCTGGGCCAGGCTCTGACACCCTCACCCCAACAAGTTTCTTCTCCTCTTTCAGTGGAACCTCCTGTGTTCCAGTTTGCACCCATTGCCCCTTGTCCTGTCACTGGTTGTCACCAGCAGAGCCTGGCTCCATCCTCCTGACACTGCCCCTTTCCATATTGATCCCCAGCAATGAGTCCCCCCTCAGTGTCCTCTTGTCCAGCTCCAGAGCCCCAGCTCCCTCAGCCTTTCCTCACACGGGAGATGCTCCACTCCCTGCAGCATCTTGGTGGCTGCGCTGGACTCTCTGCAGCAGTTCCCTGTCCTGCTGGAACTGAGGGGCCACAACTGGACACAAGATTCCAGGTGTGGTCTCCCCAGGGCAGAGCAGAGGGGCAGGAGAACCTCTCTGACCTACTGACCACCCCCTTCTAACCCACCCCAGGTCCCATTGGCTTCCTGGCCACAAGGGCCCAGTGCTGGCTCACGGTCACCCTGCTGTCCCCAGGACCCCCAGGTCCCTTTCCCCTACGCTGCTCTCTAACGGGTCATTCCCCAACTTACACTGAACCTGGGGTTGTTCCTGCCCAGATTCAAGACTCTACACTTGCCCTTGTTCTATTTCATTAGATTTCTCCCCGCCCAGCTCTCCAGCCTGTCCAGGTCTCTGATGGCAGCACAGCTTCCAGTGTCAGCCACTCCTCCCAGCTTGGTGTCACCAGCAAACCTGCTGACAGTCACTCTATTCCCTCATCCAAATAATTGATGAATATATTGAATAGTGCAGGTCCAGCACTGCCCCCTGAGGCCCTGCACTGGATACAGGCCTCACCTGGACTCTGCCCCTTCATGAGGACGGGTGGGAGCAGCAGGGACCGAGCCGTGGGTGCTTCCCAGGGCCTTGCCACCCCCAGGCCCTGATCTGGATCGTGAAGAGACGTTATTCAGGGACATCAGTCCCCCAGCCCACCCCCTGCTCCCAGTGCGTTCCAGCATCTTTACCCGTCATTACTGGTCACCAGCTGCCTTCCAAGCAGTCTCTGGCTGCAACCCACTGCCGTCCCCACCCTGCGCAGGGTTAAATCAAGTTAACGCTTTTACAGCCCTTCACGCTTTGTGAGGGTACCTGGCCCTGGGTGGCTTGTGCTGAAATGTGACACTGGAGAGTCCTCGCTCAACCCGTTCAGCTTGTTGCAGGGTCCTGCCCGGGGAGCTAACGGAGGACACAGCGGCTCCCTCTGCCCTTCGGCTCTTTCCTCCTGCATTTCTGAGCTCGCCTGTTGCTGAGTGAAAGATTCATGCGTTTTATGAACTCTGATGCTACCTGGTACCCGAAGCAGGGGTGCGACAGAGAGAAAAGGAGGAAAGTACGAGGATGGCCCAGGTCAGCCGAGCATCGTCCTGTGCTGGGACCACCCGGAATGCAGCAGAGCCCCAGAAAAGCTTCAGGCGAGGATTTCACTTCTTAGAGAGACACAGGTGGCTGTAGAGAGGGGTGAGGAGCGGCAGTACCCGCGTTTCTGCTGCCATTGCAATGTCTGAAGACTTGGGTTTCAGAGCCTTCAGCTAAATTAGGAATCAAAAGTCAACTCATAGATTGCATTAAAGATTTGAAGAGTATTGCACTCCTAAAATGAATGAAACTTTTGAATGGTCTCCATGGGAACAAATGAAAGAGAAGAGGCACTTTTGAAGCATTTAAAATAGATTTAGAACTATAGAACCGGGCAGGAAATTTTGGGTGTTTTCTTCGAGAGCTGATTTGAGCCCAGCTTATGATGACAGTTGGAGAACTCAGGCAGGTAAACCTTAGATCAGACAGGTTAACCTTAGATTAAATACTGCAGAAACCACCCAATCGTGGCTGTATCTTAACTGGTTGTCAAATAGAAGAAATTCTTGGAAAAGTAAAGTTTATAACGGTATCTATGTCATTTGGGACTGCACACGTGCCAGGTCATGAAAAAGTTGATATCATAAATAAGCAGGACCTTATGGAGACAGAAAGAAAAATAATTACATAATTATAAGGCAAATTTAAATAAAAGCATATGAATAATAAGGAACTCCCGATTTACCACAACACAGAGAAACGCAACAATCAAGAATATAAGTTATTACCCTGTGTTTTAAAAATTACATAAAGAAGCAAATAGGATTTAGATATACAGCAAAGAATAAGTGGAACGATCACCAGAATATCATGTTATGTATGTAAATCTAATCCAGAACTGTACGGCATGACTGGCGGGAGGCAGTTTTAGCATTCCAGAAAATATGTTCATTTCAGTCCTTGATTATTTTATGGTTAGCCAGAAATAGCAATGTTAAAGAATAAAATTGCCCGGTAGGTAACCTCTGATGAAAAACTGCCGGGCATTGCATACTGACAGGGGCAATGACATAAAAAGATGCACAATTTAATTGCTGTAAAACAAAAGGATGTGTAACCCAAGCTGGTTTGGGTCAGTCCAGAAGTCTTGTGGAAAATAAAGTTGTTCAAAGGAAGGTGGAAAAGCTGAAAAGTCAGACTCAGGTCTCTGTTTAACACTACAAAATTACGGGGTGGCATCCTTGAAACTGAGAATGCTGGAATGGCATTTAATAGGAAACTGGGGAGAAAATGATCTGCTTTTTATCAATGCCGGCGTTAAAAATAGGAGTTTTGCAAATGCTTATGAACACCATGAAAAAAATGCAACATTATGTGTTATCTTCAAGGCACTCAAGAACAAAATCCTCCAGTGCCCTGAGATGGTGTGGGTTTATGAGAAGGCAAATATAGGATCAAAGGCAATGGCATGTTGTGAAATTGCTCCTTTCTCCTAAGAGGTGATTACTACAAAAAGGAAGAGCTGCAGGAGGCAACCACATCTCCTTCCACAGCAGAAAAACCAGGTTGTCTGTGTCTTTCCAAAGAGAAGCAAGCTAAGGGAGATGCAGTGGCATGGAGAAAGAGGAGGGGTGTGCAGAAAAACCCCTCCGAGGTCTTCAGATAAAAGGTCAGGAGTCAGCGGGAACGGTGCCGCGCTGTACGACAGACATTTCACATTTTCTCTTTGAGTGGGGAATACCCGCTCTGCTAAGGTTTTGGCTAAAACGTGACCGAGCTGGAGCAAGTCCTGAAAAAATGAGAGCACTGCTGGATGCTGGAAAATGCACGTATGAGCTTTTCATGCTAATATTTACTTATTTACCTTATTTGTTTTTATTATTGAAGACTCATCAGAGTAATAAGTTCTAGCACCAAGTTTGTCAGGCATTGGAACAGGCTGCCCAGGGCAGTACTGGAGTCACCATCCCTGGAGGGTTGGACAGACGGACATGAGGTTCTCAGGACATGGGGCAGTGCTGGGGTGGGGGAATGGTTGGGCTTGATGGTCTTGAGGGGCTTTTCCAACCAAAATGACTCTGTGATTCTACAAGTGACCCTCTCCTGCCCTGGGTGATGCCCATGCAGGGAGAAGCACAGCGTGCAAATGCAGGAGAGCAGCGGGATGGGACAAGGCAGCGTTAACGATGTGCCAGCATTAACGATGTGCCAGCACGGTGGAGGTGGCGCTGGGCAGAGAGGGCTCGTCCCCAGGGAAGGAGAGGCAGAAGCTTGTGCTGAGAATGCGAGCAGCGGTGACAATGTCAGTTTGGGGCTGGGCAGAGGGACAGGAGCATCTCCGTGGGTTGGAGGAGGGCTGGCCATGGCGCGGGGGCACAGATCTGGTCTGTGGGTGTCCGTGGGCAGCAGGTGGGTCTGGCAGGGAGCGGGGAAGTGCTGCCCACGTAGCCAAGATGGACGGAGCGCGGCTGCCCCTGGAACAGCCTGTCCATCTGCTCTTTGGGCCGCTGCCCTGGCGGCACAAGGGATCTGCCAGCAAAAGAGCGCTCAGGTGACTCCCGTCCCCTTGACACGCCGCCATGGCACCCCGGGACAAAGCAGAGCTGTCAGAGGGCATGTGGCACAGGTCCCTGCTGTGCACACCGGCACAGGGGGCTGCAGTGGTCAGTGTTCATGGGGTCATCCTTTCGTCAGGCCCTTCAGTGCTGCTGGTGAAGGAGGCTCTTTGCTTTTTTCCTTGCAAGGTTTGGTCCGTGCAGCTACTGGGATCCCTTCAGCCCATTTGAATCAGTGTCCTGGCTGGTGTCCAAGAGACTTATTGAGTGCTCCTTCAGGGGATTCCCGTGAGTACACGTGGCTGCTGGCTCCTCCTGCACCCATGGGACGTGTCGGTGCTCCTGCCCGGCTGCAGCACGAGGGATAAGCCCCTCGCCACCCTTTCTTGGAACCAGGAGGGGACTGGGTGTCCTGAGGAGTGCTGTGGTGGCCAACATGACACCAGCCTGTACAGGAGACACAGGAAGACACTGAGCACCACAGAGCTGCAGTCTGAGGCTGCTCGTACAAGGCAGAGGGTATGGAGTTAAAGATACCAGGACACCTCTGTCTTGGACAGGGTTAAAGACACCTGGGTACGTGATGTCTGCTAGGGGAGAGTCCATGGGGCTTCTGCAAAGGGGAGTCCTGCTCCACAACCCCATTGGAACCCTTCAGAGCAGCCAAATGCACATGGACCAGTGCAATCTGTTCATGTCATCTGCTGGGGTTTCTGAAGGCTTCCCATTAAGTTTGTCCCCAAAAGTTTTTTAAGGAAAGCAAGCAGGCAGGTGGTACGAGGGAAGTTCTGTGTCTTTTTACTTCTGCGGGAGATGGCAGCAACAAAGAAGTCAGCAGCTCTGTGAGCAGAGAGGGGTCACCAGCTGGTCCCACAGGGCCTGGGCTGGAACCCATCACCTCCGACAGACACAGAAGTGGCAGAAATAGGGAGGAGCAGGGAGGTGGCATGAGGAGAACAACCACAGCCTCACTTGCACAGCAACAACTGGACACTCTCTGTCTTTTCCCACGAATGAACCAAGGCCATCAAAGGCAACTTGTGTTAAGGGCCAAGTTCAAAAAGATTTGGGTTCAAGGCTGAAGGAGGTGACTCTTCACATGGACAGGGGATGAACTGTAGTGCTCCTTGGCAGAGGATGCTATGGATGCACAAAACTCACAGGAATTCAAGTGGAGGCTAGACAAGTTCTTGGAAGAGAGATCCAGGAATATATATCACACAGGAAAACCCATGGTAATTAAAATAGCTGAGAAGTCTTCAATACAGATCTTTCTGGGCTTGTGCAGCCCCGCTCCTGTCTCCTTTCTGCCCTTAAAACCCTTCCTGGGCCCACGGGAGCTGCTGTGGGTGCTGACGGGAGCAGCAGGTGGCTGTGAGGGGACCCTGGGTGCTCCGTCCCCGGAGACACAGCAACCACAGAGACCTCCAGCCCTGGGGTAGAGGAGGGAACATGCCAGGCTGGCTTTGTGCAGAATGCACCGCTCAGCGGGCTGCGAGAGAGGAAACAGGTCAGCCCCTGGTTTACCTGGGAGGACAGATACTTCTCAGCTGTTTTTTAATTTGGAGTCAGCTTCCAGGACCGGCTGTTCAGATGTCTCAGAAATAGGTGCTGCTTTTGACTCAAGCAGGATTTTCCTTCTTTGCAGACCAGCAGAACTGTGCTCTCTAAGTAGATGTTCCAGCTAATGAGGTGTTAAGTGTAGAGAGAATCACAAGTACCTGAGGGCAGATCCAGCTGCTAATAAAACCCAAAACCAACACTAGGATTGTCCTCAACTTCCAGGAACAACTTCAGACAAAGAAACTGTCCTAGGGGCAGGATCAAGAAAAAGTTGAGAAATATAACCACAAAAATATGGCCGTATGTAATGCTACAGCTGCATTAGGTGGCTATATACGTTCCTTTTCCTCAGGCCAATGGAGGAGTCTGATGACAACAAAGGGCAGACAGAAACAGTGGCTTTTATCTTGCAGAGCACAAGGGATCTCCTGGGAACAGCCTCCCGAGCCCTGAAACACCACAGCTCGCTGAAGAAATGGCCACGTAAGATGAAGCAGCTTATGTCAGGGACGTTTAGCACAGGTATCTGCTCCTCAGGAAGAAGAAACACTGTTTGGGTTTGAGCTACATACCTTGCTTTGTCATCAACCAAGAGCTGCCAGCAGCGTCTGCAGCACTGCAGAGGAACCGCTTCAGGGCTGGCCTTGAAACCAGATTCATCATCTGCCCACGCCGTTTGCCTTTGGAGCAACCCCAAAGCCCAGCTCCACTCACCAGCACCGCACTCCGCCCCTCAGCCCTCGACGGCCACAGCGCTGCCTGTTTGTGCAGCCGGACAGGGGATACACACAAGGGGAATGCACACGTGACATGCTGGGCTTTGCAGTGACCTGATCTTCAGGACAGTTCCACATCACAGAATCAAAAAATCACAAGGGTATTCTCTGAAAGGGATGTCCTTAGTCTTACACCACAGGCTGGTCCATCAGATGGACATCAAGGTTGGGGAGAAAGGCCAAAAGGAGGCTGAAGAGGACCAGGTGAGGTAGAGCGAGGTGAATGTCCTACAAATGTGATGTCAGGACACAGCTGTCTCAGCATGGGACCCAAGCATGCTGGATGGAGGATCAGAAACCTGTAGGAGAAACACAGAAGGTCCCCTCAAAACAACAACCTTTGGCAGATACCCTGCTGGCGGGACATCACTGAGGGATGCTGAGAGCAGCACAGTCCCCGGTGCAGATGGTCGGACACCATCAGCTCCAAGACTCGAGGGCTGTAGCAGTGTAAGGAAACCCGGGGTTGCATGAAATCCCCTGGAGGGCCTCCAGGACTTGGCCAGATGCAGCCATGTCCATCCTGACCCTGTGTTGATGACAGACCTGCTGGACCGCAGCCCCCGCATGGATTCCCATCACCACCTCTAGGATACGCGATCTGATGAGCTGACCTTCTCTGGGACACAGATGCCGGGTTTGCAGTAGGACAGGGCACAGCTGTTCTTGTGGTGCCTGAGTCTATTGCTGTCCCTGCTGCAGCTGGATAAAGACACTTTCTCCCGAAGGGGCAGCCCCCCAGGCAGCAGGGATGTGAGAGCTGGGGGGAAGGTTCCAGCAGCAGGACTCTCGCTGCCATCACGGCACAGGAGAGCACTTGGCGTTGGTTGAGAGAGGTCACAAAACTGGCAGAAAGCCAGCATCTCCTGCAGCACTGGGTTTTATCTTGAACAATAACAACGACAGCAGCCCCACTTAGCTGGAAAACACCTGCCTGGTGCCTGGGTCCTGCATCCCGAGGTCCTTGACTGGGCATCCTCCGGGAGTTGAGCTGTGTTATCTGCGAAGGGGGATTACACTGTGAAAACTGCTCGTTGGGGATTGTATATTAACAGGATATGCTCGGCTGGTTGACAGGAAGCAATAAAGTAATTTGAAGGAGACTGGGAGAGAGTGTGTGAGTTCCTGCGTCTGTGTTAAATCACGGCGCTAGATAAGCAAACAGCGCAGCCCCAGCACAGCGAGGAGGCTGCCAAGAGGGAGCTGGTCGGTGCCAGAAATCTCCAGGAGCTGCTGCGAGTCCGGCTTGAACGCTGCGTGGAAACCCGTGGGATTGAACTGCAATTCCCCATCCCTGCTCAGGGCTCCGGTCTTGCAGCGGGCAGGTTGGCAGGTCCTGTCACTTGTCACCGCAGCTCTGCGTGGGTGGAAAGAGCCGAGAGACCCTGGTGCTTGCTGGTAGGAGCCCGGCCCCCGAGCCTTCCCGGGGCTCCAGGGAGGAGCTGCTCCTCCCGGCAGATCCAGACCTGCAGGAGGAAGGGGGGGAGAAGCAGGAGGAGAAATACATGCAACTGCAAGGAACGATGCTGCAAGAGCGATCAAGGGAGCAAGAGGGGCTGTCGGAAAACATCAGGCACTCGGCATTCAGCAACCGCTGTGGATTTAAGCACCCTGTTCGTGTCCTGCCCGGGGAATCAGTGCTGCCGTGGCTGTGTCAGCCGGTGCGGCACCGGGCTCACCGCCCCTTGCTCAGCCTGGATCAAACACAGCAAAAAGTCGGCAATGTATTCGACTCTCATCGGGGCTTTGCTGGCCTCCAGGAGGGGACGTTCGCAGGCCTTCTGCTGTGATCTCTGATCCGTTTCATCAGGCATATACTTTCACACCCTGCTTGATTGCCTGGGGAGCTCGCTGCCACAGGATATGAGCTGCACAGGATCTACAAAAGTGTGTCTGCATTTGGTGGAGGTTGAAGCCACTCAGAGTTCTCTCTTTAGAACAGCAGAAGTAACAAAACCCCACATATTCTTCCTTCTACTATCAGCAAAAAAAACACAACACTGACTGTTGATGAGTATTGAACCTTTTTTCCCATGTGTTAAGGGCTCCTACCAAGGCCGATGAGCAGGAAACTTCCCCCGGCAACGGATCATGGCAAAAACTGCCTCTCACTCCGGAATGCCTAACGCTGCCCTTCTCAGAGAGGGTCTCCAGGTGCACAGAGCACCAGTCCGGGGTGCACTGGGCACCGCTGCGTCTGACCGAGCTGTTCTCCAGGGGCTGAGCACCAGCCGGTGCTCACAGCCCTGCAGCTCTGCTGTGAGGAGGCTGCCCTGGAAGCTGAAGACATGACGCAGGTAGACACCTGTGTGCATGGGAAAATAAGTCCCCACAGGACTCTTAATGAGTGCGCTGGTTGCATTTGATGGGGCATTACAAGTCCTCCCTGCTGAGGAGGCAGTGGTGAAGGGAACAAGGGTGATAGATCACTGGAGGTCAGTCAGACACAGTGAGGTAGGGCCAACAATTTCTCCTCACCTTTTTCAACATTCCCTTTCCTGACCAACACTTGTTGATCTGGTCAGCAGCTTCACACGAACTTGGCCTGGGCAGTGGTCACAAGTGTTGGCGTTCGTGAGTCCCTGGGGTGACGCAGCCCCTGCCTGAGGACCTGGCTTCCTCCTTTTGAGCTCAAGTCTTGAGGGAACATAAATCTTCTCTCACGTTCAGTGACCTCCAGCAGCTCTGGTCCCCAAAGGAGAGCTCCCCCCAAGAGCTGCTACGCACCACGCAGACCTGCGGGTCAAGGTGGTCTGCCGAAGTGTTCTTGAGTTTAAGGCAAGTGCAGGCTCAGCAGGTGGGGTGGAGAAAGCCCCTGCTGTGCTGGCCATGGGATCAGGAGAAGTGGTTGTAAATCCTGAGGGAAGCCCAGGGGCTGGAGGGCAGCTGAGGGGCAGGAGGGCGAGCAGAGAGCTGTGGAGTGGCCAGTGCTGACCGTTCTTGAATCCTCATGAACCCTCTGACCATCAAGGGCTTTAGCACAGCACAACAGCTCATTAGCATCGGAGTTGGGTGCTGTGGTGTGTGCACACAGAGGCTCTAAAGCCGCTCACTGGCACCTGAACAGCGGCTGCGTGACACCAGAGCCCTGTCCTCCTCCATCCACCAGCTGAGCTTCAGCAGAGTGATGGGTGTGCAGAAGACTCGGAGGGCAGCAGAGGTGGTGGAGTCCTTCCCTCCCTCGACTCCCATTCCCCAGGACTCCTGGTTCAATGGACTTTTATCTATCAGGTCTCTCTCATCTTTGCTGAGAGCTGGAAAAGAAAAAAACCCTTCCTTTCTCTGTCTGCAGCTCCTAGTGACCTTGTTATGATTGAACACATCAGTCACAGCACCCATCTCCAGCCAGCTCTTGGAGAGGAGATGCTCTGCTGTGGGACAGGGGAAGTTCTCTTCCACGGCCAGAAGACAAGCTCCTCTGGAGCAATGAAATGTCTGGGAAGTTAAGCCAGCTGAGCCGAAGTGAAACAGCTTGTGTGTTTGTTGGCTTTAGGGACTTTTGGTTCACCTGTAGGGAGCAAGGGGGTCTGGGACTACACATGGGGATGTTCAGCCTCTGCTGGTCTTTTTGCCCTTTAGCTGGGCCGAGAGGAACTGCCTCGGCCTACGTCAGCTCCTGTTTCTGAGGGCAATGTCAGGGGAGCAAGACAACATGGGAGGTGGGTACCTATGGAGATCTAACCTCTCCCTTCAGATGAGAGGTGTTGTCATGCATTCAGACAGCATCCGAAGCTGTCTAAAGCAGGCTGACACTTCCTCCTGTGATGGGTCGTGGCATAGCGGAGCCCTCAGGGTTGACAGACTGCAAAGAGAGAGGTGGACACATTCCATAGGTCACGTTCAGTGCGTGGGGAGAAGGCAGTGCACACAAACTGAGGGGTTTGCTCTCTGACTTCACGCACTTCACCGGTCCCATTGCACTGACACTGGTTCCCCAGTAGAGTCACCAGCCATGTTCTTGCATCCCTCCTTTCTCCCACGCACTTCACACAATTGTGTGGGACAAATGCAGCTTGTTCGCCTGCCTGTGGAAGAACTGCTCCAGCTGGCTCTTCCAATCGCATCCAGGACAGCCACAGCTCAAAGTTATCTGATGGTCATGCTCAGCAGCTAAACTGAGCCTACCTGTGAGTCTTTCTCACAGATCTTTCCTTCCACAATTTGAGCGGACCAGGCTGTGCTGGTGAACCAGCTGGCTATCTGGACAGATACCTAGGTCATCCCCAGAGTCTGAGAAATGACACTACAAGCTCAGGTTGTGTTTTGTGCAGCCATTCACCTCAGCATCACTTAGCAGACTTGTGTGGGTGGCCTGTAGTGCCCTCCAGAGAGGCTGTTTATCCTTCACCTTCCTTATCTCCTTCAGTCTGTCGCTGTTTGTGTCTCACACTGTCTCACCCTGGAGAGCCACGCACAGACTGTCTGACCTTAGTCACCAGCCTGGCACCAGGAGTTACCCAACCTGCTCGTGAGTCATTCCTGGTTGCAGCAGGGAACAGCATCCTGTAGATAATGGATGTACCTGTTGCTATCCACCTCTGATCACAGGGGTTTGGAGCTGCACATGTGGGAAGTAGCTGCCACCACTTAATCCCTGCATGTTTTCCTCATCCACATGCTCGAAAGCCTCAGGGACCCTGATGGGACTGCCCAGAGCAGCCACATCCCAACCTCAGCCCCACTCCTGCTCACATCGCCCTGCTTCGCTGCCTTCTGAAGAGACCTGTCGCAGCCCAGAGCACCCTGACCCTCTTCGCTTCCCCGGCGCTTTGTCCTCCTTCCCCGACATGCCCACCCAGCTGCAGGAAGGAGACGTTCTCCCAGCGCATGGCCCAACCACATCACAGCACAGTTGGAAGGTCTCCTGGAGCGCTGGCTCCAGGCCACCAGAGAGGAAGGACCACTCCCTGGACGGGACTGGACCGGCGCCAGGCTAGAAAGAGACACAAGCTGCCTGAGCTGCAGTAATTGAATCCTCAGCCCATATGAGAGAGAACATCACGTCTTCTCCACTCTCTCCATGCTGCTGCAGCATGTGCAAGTCACCGGCATCACTAGACAAACACATCAGTCATCCCCAAAAAGGCAGAAAACTTAGGCTGGGCTTAGATTGCTTGGGCTCTGTTCCTTGTTCTGTCCAAGCCTAGGCAGGGCTCCCAGCTCCTCTGGGTCAGCTTTCCAGAAGCACCCACATTGGCCTGACCTGTCTGATCTGCTCACCCGCATCGGAGCCCGGCAGAGTGGCTGCCCTGGGCCTGGCAAAGCACAAAGCAAATTCCTGATGTAGACTGACCCAGCTTAGACACCCTCTAAAGAAGAGGCCCAATGAGTGCAAACCTGTGGGAGACAGGATGTTTGCTGTTCCGCAGCACCTAGAAGTGAGTATTAATGTGTGTTATGTACTGACTCACCTTCATCGTCTACTTCTACAAAGATGGTTTCTGCAGACCAGACTAAAAGTGTCCCTGGCATTCCCCTGGCTTGGGAAGAAACTCCGGTCCCGGTAGCTTTGCTTGTTCTCTATAGGACTCGGAAGCCCCAGTGAAGTAAAGCGCTACCTTGACAGACATGGGGATTTCCTTCCCCTGCCTGGGTGGTGGCTCCAGGCTCTGGAAGCTGCTGCCCACGTCTGCTGTGGCCCCACACACGGTTCCTCTGGTCCTGACAAGCGCTGGCTTCGAAGAAGCATCAGGCAGCTGTTCGCGCTCTGATGGTGCAATGGCTGACAGGATCGCGTCCTTCTGATCCCATCTGCATGAAAGGTGCCATTGCTCTGGCGCTGAGGGCTGGCGATGCTGGATGCCCGTAACCCTGCCTAGAGCCTGCGAGGCCCCTAGTCCCGCGGGGGCTGTGCAGCGGGGCTGTGATGCTCCAGCCCGGCTCGCTGGGGCCAAGCACCACCGCAAGCACATCGGCTTCCCGGGGGGCCAGGTCACCTCCAGCGTCCTGCATTCCCACCAGTTCCCAGCCTGTTCCCACCAGCTGATGCACCATTAAACCCACGGAGGATGTTCCTCTCTGCCCAGGATCCAGCATCACTCTTATGCGCGGAGGCAACAGGGTCTTGCCCTGCCCATCTCACTCTCTCAGGAAGGCTCCCTCTGCTCCCGACTCATCCCTGGGGGCCAAGGGGGGCCAGCACTCACACAGCCCCCACCAAAAATGCCTCCCCTTGCCCTGTAAGCAGGACCCCCTCCCCGCAGCGTCAGCAGAGCTGCATTTACCGCGGGCTCTGCACCGGTGTGGCTCGGCCTTTCTTCCTTTTCATCCCTTTCTCACTCCCTGAATGCGCTTTGCTTGCTTTGGCAGCCAGGGCAGGGAGAGCCCCTCTCCCCCCTCGCTCCCGGGGATCCCCCCAGCAGATGGGGCCGGGATGTGAATGTGCACACAGCGAAGCTCCTAAGAGGATTTGCTGGTGCCCCTTTCATTGCGAGCCTTTGTGTGCTGCTCCGCTGCGGTGGGACGCCCCCGAGTTCTCCCCCGGCTTCTCTCCCTTCCACTCCAGAAGAAAAGAAAATGCCTATAAAGGCCTTGTTTGTCCGACTTGTTTGAGGGGACCATATTGCTGTAGGTGCTGCAGGTCCTGGCGTGACAGCGTCGCCCCTTTGAGAACGGGTGACGTGCGGCTCCCTCCTGGGAGGGTCTGAGCAGGCGGCTTAGCCAGGCGCTGGGAAAAAAAGGTTTCAGTTGCATTTCAATGTCCATTGAACCCTGAATCCCCGGCGATGGTTTCTCCAGGGGCTCTGCAGACACACAAAGCCACCGAGGCGGAGGTTGGGAAGATGCTGTGTGTCCAGTGGTGGGAGGAGGACCTGACAGACCCCAGAATCCCAGCGGGGAGAACCGAACAGGGCCGGCAATGTTGCTTTTCCTATGACATCTAGCGGCAAAGCCAGGGAAGGAGGAAAATGTCGGCTGTGTTTTCCTGGCTGGAGCACGGCTGTCTCCTGCTGCGGCATTTCGCCCTTTGTATGGCAGCAGACAGTCCCCTGTTAAGAGGGAAGAAAAACAAGCTGCACAATAGCCCCAGCAGCCCAGAGGTGTCAAATAGTCCACCCCGAAACGTGTGCTTGCCCCTATGCCTTCTGTATTTTCAGGGCATAAAGCAGGGCCCCGAAGCACACGCCTGGGCTGGGAATGGAAGCAGGCACAGACATACCTATCACCCTCCTCATTCCGATCTGTGCTCCAACACGTCCCCTTGTTTGCTTGCCAGCTGCTCAGAGGCAGTTATATGACACGTCAGGTGTGCGAAAATTCCCAGCCAAGTGCGGCGCACACACCGCGTCTCACAGAGCAGCGGAACGTTTGCAGCAGCCAGAGGCGAAGTGGCCGAGCCCCACGGAACGTGTCTCCAGGATGCTTGCACGGCATCCTGCCGGAGCCCAGGTGGCCTCTGTGCTTGCATGGTCCTGGCAGGGGTGCCGGGCTGGCTGAGACTGAATAACAGCCTGGGCTGCTCACTGTTTAACCAAACTGTGTTAAGGTGCTGGCAGGAGCTTCAGTACCTTACCAAGCACTGGAAAATCCACTCCTGAGAGCACATACTGAAGAGGTTCATCATTAATGTCTCCACTACAGGGTTTCAGTGCGATTTCTAACTACTTACTACACACCAGAGCATCCACATTGCTGGACTATGAGCTGCCAATAGCCACTGGACTTTGTCCCAGGTGAAAAGAGACCACCAAGAGAGGATTTAGCTCTGTTGCAGTGGATCACCTTGACTTGGCAAACAGGACATGCAGGAAGGATGCGCCTGCAGATGCATCAGGGCGTGAGGACTTCAGGGCCACAGCAACAGTGCAGCAAGGACAGCAGGGGTAAGGATGGAGGACTTGGTGTCCTGCACAGAGGCGGAGCAGCTGTAACCTCCACTGATCTCACGCACTGTGACAAGTAGTGGTGCCACACCGCGAGCACAGCCGTGAGGCTGAACCCGGCTTGTTGTGCTGGAGGTTCATCTTCCATGGCTGAAAATTGCAAAAGGAAACCCGGGCAGGCACTGCCTGTCTCCTGCAACATTCACTTCAGTCTCTCTGAGCTCCTCTAGACACATGCGGTGTTGCAGCAAAACCAAGGTCAAGGGAAACCAGAAGAAATGCAACTTGGGGAAATAAAGGTTGCTTGACAGCACTCACATTTTAATGCTGGGAGGGGAAAAAAGAGCAAAACCCAGACCAACACAAGTTGCCTTTAAAAATTAAATACATTGAACCCAGAATCACAAAAAACAAAATACGTTAATAATAAATGGTGCTGCTTCTGTCCGCGTGGGCTCAGGGTGCTCAGATGCTCTGGTAGAGGTCCTAAGGGTCATGAATACACAACATTCAGACGCATCCCATATTTCTGCAATATATTTTACTAGGGGAAACAGAAAACAGGGGAAAAGACTGAAAATGGTAACAACCACACAAAACCCTGATGGGAGCCACAGGACGATGAAGAAGCCTGCCTGAAGGAGGAGGACAAGCCTCCTGAACAACCCCAGTCCATCTTTCCACCTCACTGATGCTATGAGGTCCCTCCTGAGGTCCCAGTCTGGCAAACGACAGGAGAATCTGTGTGCATTGCCCTTTGGGGCAGTTGTTGGGGTGTGAAGGCAGAAAGGTGCTACACCATTTCACAGACCCCCTGGCATCTGTTTTTCCTTTAAAAAGGCTTTTTCCCCCTCTCTTTTTCTGCTCAGTGGGGACACAGGTCCTCCTCTGAATCAAATCAAAATAAATATGAAGTGCTGTGTAACAAAACACTCTTTGGCCTACAGCTTTAGCTCCTAGGACTCGCTTTTCCATAAGCCTGAGAGACAAGCTTGATGGAGGTGGAGACCAAAGGACTGAAGAACTTTGAGGACTCGTCCTCAGCCTGGGGACAGCGTTGGAGCAGTTGTGGTGGATTCACATGGATGATAGAAAGAGGGGAGACCACCTTCCCCTGACCACTCAGCCTGGCCCAGGAGACCCTCTGGGACAGGCCAGTTGATCCTTTCTCCAAGGAGCAATTCCCCGGGCAGGACCAGCACCCAGAGTGTGCAGGAGGCACCCAGCACTGCACCCAGCATGGTCCCTGCATCCCAAGGGACTGTGCTCCACTGCCGGCAGCTGGTGGCACCGCAGGACCAGCCTGGTGCTCAGCAGAGCTCAGGCGCCACCACAGGAGCAGGGTCTGGTTTTTGGTGGATGCTGAAGGCTTCCGACGGCTGGTAACCATCACTGCGTGCTGCAGGGGGGTCTCCAAGAACCAAAACTGCAGAAAACCCTCGTGTTCCCAGGGCGTGACTCCCCACACCCCCCTCATGGCCATTGCCAGGGTGCAGGGCTGGACCTGTGACACAGGGTGACCTGCACAGCAGAGGACACTGGGCCGCTTGCTCCGGGATGTGCAGGGCTGTCCGGCTCCTCTGGACGTGCTGCTGCTGACCCGCCTGTTCCCGTCTCCTTGGCGACTGCACATGCCAGCATCCCCAGACAAAAGCTCTCCTGGCACATAATGGGAACAGAAGGGAGCACTGGGCAGCGGCATTCAGCCCTTGGGGGGCTGTTTTCTGAGCCGTCACCCTATGGCTCCAACCCCTGCTCTTCCCAAGTCAGCCAGCATTGCGGACTCACAGATAATCCCTGTTCAGAAACCAGATGGGTATTTCAGGTATGTGTCCACGCACGCTGCTCGCGCTTCCCCAGGGACCCTTCTGCGCTTTGCAGCCCTCGCGAGGCTGCACATGGCAGCGTCTCGCTGCGCTGGGGGCTCCTGCCTGTCTTGCTTGCTTTCTCTTTATTTTTCCTCTGCATGTAAATGTAAGATTTAGGGCAGCGGGAGGCTGTCGAGAGCAATCCTGGGCTCTTCCCTCCCAGTCCTGACTGCCCAGCCTGCTCACGCATTGCTCTCAGGCTGAAAGTGTGTTGTGCTTTGCATGGTGTTTGTGTGGTTTGCTTGTGGTGCCTATGCCTGCTACGTGCCCTGCGTATTAATTCTCATGAGCCTCTGACTTGCATCATGAGAGGCACATGGCTACATATGTGACAAGGACGGGGCTTGGGGCTTGTCTCAGAGCCTCACGTAGGCTGAGATCACGGCTCGACTTCCTGGCGAGTGCTGCAAAATGAGGGTTGAAACCCCCACGCCTCTCCAGTGAGGCTGGTACGACAGCCTCTGTAACACAGCAGGGTCTGTTCCTCCCTATGGGGAAACTTAGGCACTCGGGGGGTCACTGGTTTGTCCCCAATCACTCCCAGGAACCAGTAGTGGAAGAAAAGGAAATCTGCCTTTCCTTATTCTTGCAAAACACGGAAAACCTCTGGAGAGGAGAGCTGGGCTGTGTGGGGCTCTACCAGAACGGTGTGGTCACATCTCTAGCACTGGTTTTGGGGTTTCACTGACAGCCTGGTCCTGGATCATGGCAGAGACCCCCATCAGCACAGCACTCCAGGACCCGGAGGGGGAAACCCGAGCTCATTGAGGTGTATCCCCCAAGGGGTTAAGGACTTGCCCTGGGACAGGCAGGACCCAGCCGTGCTCCCATCAGGCTCCCCTGCATCACCCAGGGCTGGGCAGGAGGGTGGGAGGCAGCAGAAAGGAAGGACCTGAGCCTGACGCGGAGGAGAGCTGAGCCTGGAGCTGACCGGGCTCCCCATCCCTGCCATTCCTGTGGAAACCTCGCACCCACCATCCCACCTCGCACCCACTGTCCCACCTCACACCCACCATCCCACCTCGCACCCACCATCCCGTGTTGCACCCACCATCCCATGTTGCACCCACCATCCTGCCTTGTACCCACCGTCCCGCCTCGCACCTGCAGCGACTGTGAGTCACTGATGGCCACACGGGTCCAAATGGCCTCTCACGGGGGCACAGCGGCTGTCTGTCACCCAGGGCCATGGACTGGGGCTGCAAAGGCTGCAATGGGGTGAGGGGGTGAGGGGGTGAGCTGTTTCCACCACCCTGCCCGCACACCCTCCACACTGCAGGGCTGGGGATGCCTGAGCATCCTCTCCCATGGCAGCATCCCTGCATCCTCGGTGCAGCCCCGGGGCTGAGGGGTGCGCCGCCACGGGGTGCTGCAGCAGCAGGATCGCACCACCCCACAACCCGGCACTGCTTGTCCTTCTCCTCCTGCACTCCCTTCCCAGCACCAGTCCCCTGAATGCTCCATTTGAAGCTAATTTCGGCTGAAATCTGGTTTGCTTTCCAACGTTGCTGCTTTAAATTGGAGAGATTGACCTTGTAGCAGGAGGTGACATGCAGATGCACATCAGCAGCCCGTCAGAGCGGGCGGCGGGGGCTGGGGGGTTGCCGAGACGCCTCAGGGACAGGCCAACTATTTTATGAGTAATTTAATATCTGGAACACAGACTTTTCATTCCCAGAGATCTGCTGGGGAAAGAAAGAGCCTTTCTGCAGCCCCGCAAAGGCTGTTCCTCATAAGGAGGCAGAGCAGGAAAAAAAGGTCTGGGACTTAACCCCTTGGTGGCCAGCCTGGAGCTAAGCTGCCGCTGCTCCCCGTCCCTGCGGAGGGGCCAGGAAGAGCAGGAATTCCTTGTGCAGCTCCAAGTGGGAGACAAGCCAGTCTGCGTTGCTCCAGGCTAAAGATGCTATTGCACCTTCCCATTCAAATTCAAATCCAAGCCTGAGCCGGAATGGGGGAAACAAAGTTATCATCAGAAAGCCTGGGGTTAGATTTGAAAGAGGAGCTGTTGTCTGAACGCCCTTCCCTGTCTCAGATGGTTCCTGCTTTATCAAACTCCCAATGAGTCCCACTGAGGTTGCAACCAGTCCCATCCTCCAGCAGAACCAGTGCACCCAGGGGATGCGTGCGTGGAGCTCTCGCCCTGCTGACAGTGAAGTGACCAGGTCGAGAGAGGTTCTCCTGCCCCTCTGCTCTGCCCTGGGGAGATCACACCTGGAATCTTGTGTCCAGCTGTGGCCCCTCAGTTCCAGCAGGACAGGGAACTGCTGCAGAGAGTCCAGCGCAGCCACCAAGATGCTGCAGGGAGTGGAGCATCTCCCGTGTGAGGAAAGGCTGAGGGAGCTGGGGCTCTGGAGCTGGACAAGAGGACACTGAGGGGGGACTCATTGCTGGGGATCAATATGGAAAGGGGCAGTGTCAGGAGGATGGAGCCAGGCTCTGCTGGTGACAACCAGTGACAGGACAAGGGGCAATGGGTGCAAACTGGAACACAGGAGGTTCCACTTAAATTTGAGAAGAAACTTGTTGGGGGTGAGGGTGTCAGAGCCTGGCCCAGGCTGCCCAGGGGGGTTGTGGAGTCTCCTTCTGTGCAGACATTCCAACCCGCCTGGACACCTTCCTGTGTAACCTCATCTGGGTGTTCCTGCTCCATGGGGGGATTGCACTGGATGAGCTTTCCAGGTCTCTTCCAACCCCTGACATTCTGTGAGTCTGTGAGTCTATGTGTGGCTTCAGCTTCTGCCCAGCCTGAGTTGGTCCTGCTGTGTCCCATCAGTGTTCACAACCCTCCCAGCAAACACTATCTGGTGCGCTGCCCAGTCACACCTCTGCCAGAGCGCACCGGCGTCATGGCACCGCACCAAAACACTGAGGCTTCCCATGGGCCTAGGAGCAGCATCGTGAGCTACGTGGGACATCAGCTGCCAGACCGGGCTTGCACGGGGCCTCCAGCAGACCCTCCAGCAGACCGTGCTGGGCAGCACGACTGTGGCTGTGTGGTGTTGCCGGGAAGGACCGTGTCCCGGCGGTGGTTTGGTGAGGGCTCTTTCCCCGGCAGCGGGTGCTACGGACTGACGGGGCACAGCGCAAACGGATCAACACCTTTGAAAGTGCCACCATGGTTCCCAGTGATGTTAGACCAGACCATGGGACTGATGTCCCTGGCTCAATCTTGCTGACAAACAGCATGACTGTGCTTTGATCTTCCCAGTTCAGCTTCACTGTCTGTAAACACTGACAGGCACTTAGTGTGCTCCATGGCAGCAGAACTTGCCAGAGTCCTGCTTATGCCTGGATTGGAACTTTGATGAAGAGAAAACCCCCGAAACTCCAGTGAGATGATGCAGGAGAAACCTCCATGTGATATTCTTGCTGGTCCCTGTAGCTCTGTGTCCCTCTGTCCCACTAAGCTCACAAGTCTGTGCGACCTCCAGCACCGAGAGACCCGAGCAGCTCACAGCCACTGACTGCAGCTTGACAAAACAATCAGACCCCTAAAACTCCTGTTCTGGAGTCACCTCAAATCCCTACCCGCCTCAACGTCTACCAGAGCATCTGCTGAGCATCTGGTGGCCTCTGTCTGGCCACATCCCAGAGCTCAGTGGAGGCCCAGCTCCACCGACGAGGATCACAGCACCACCTGGCGAAGCTCTACGGCTTAACTCCATCTCGACCACAAGGAGCAACTGCTGCTCCAGTTTCTCTGGGTGCCATTACAATCAAAGGAAAATCAAGAGGAACAGAAGAGGAGCAGAACGTGCGTGTCAGGGCAGGTCTGCAGAGAGCACACACAGAGCACAGTGAGAGTGTACAGAGCACAGTGAGAGTGCACGGAGCACGGTGAGAGTGCACAAAGCAGGGTGAGAGTGCACAGAGCACAGTGAGAGTGCACAGAGCACAGTGAGAATGCACGGAGGAGGGTGAGAGTGCATGGAGCAGCGTGAGAGTGCACGGAGCAGGGTGAGAGTGCACAGAGGAGGATGAGAGTGCACAGAGGAGGGTGAGAGTGCACAGAGCATAGTGAGAGTGCATGGAGCACGGTGAGAGTGCACAGAGCACGGTGAGAGTGCACAGA
The DNA here is from genome assembly GCF_963082525.1 of Nesoenas mayeri. Lineage (NCBI taxonomy): Eukaryota > Metazoa > Chordata > Aves > Columbiformes > Columbidae > Nesoenas > Nesoenas mayeri. Next base: position 6,976,344 of record NC_137546.1, on the reverse strand, counting down.
GCACGGTGAAAGTGCATGGAGCAGGGTGAAAGTGCATGGAGCAGGGTGAAAGTGCATGGAGCAGAGTGAGAGTGCACAGAGCACGGTGAGAGTGCACAGAGCAGGGTGAGAGTGCACAGAGCACAGTGAGAGTGTACGGAGCACAATGAGAGTGCACAGAGCATGGTGAGAGTGTACGGAGCACAATGAGAGTGCAAACGTGCACAGTGCAAACATATGCAAAACACAGCGTCTATGCAGGAAACAGGGTGAGTGTGCTGTGTGCACAGTGCAAATGTGCACAGAGCAGCGAGTACATGCTCAGAGCAGGGTGAGTGTGCACTGTGTGAGCGTGCACAGACTGGTGTGAGCGAGCACAGGGACGGCACAGCAGAGCACGCATGGAGCTCTGGGACAGCTCACCTCTGTCACCTTCCAGGTTTTGTTCAAACCTGCAAATATATTCAACGGGTGCAGACGTGGCCAGGCTAAAATTTAGTGTGTGAGAGATGCTCATGGGTAAGATGTAAAGAATTATAATTAAAGATGCAAATTGGTCCTTTCCCTGAGAAACAGTGAATGTGGAGCTTCCCCTGTCTGGCGTCCTCGCCATCAGTCTGCACCTGACCTGGCAACAGGTTTCTTTTCAACTTTTCTGTTAATTGTTCTGTTGTTCCAGGATTGCTTTATGTTACATGGGATAATTAATTACGTACCACCGTGCAGGGTGGAGAGGTTTGAGAGCAGGGCTGGAGCAGTCCCGCTGTTCTCGGGGACCATCGGGCAGGAAAAGCATGTCTGGCAGCACAGCACAGAGCTACCCAGACGAGTTTTCATCTTCCTCGCCATGACCCTGAGCACCACTGGGGATCTCACAGAGGGTTCACCCACGGGGCAGCCGTCCAGCCTCTGGCTGTGGCTGTTCCCGTGGGACAGGGCACCCGCAGCTCGACACTGTGGGTCCTCCCTTTGCCCTGGGGTGCAGATCTGGGGCTTTAGGGCTTCCCGCAGAATCAGGAACTCCCCACCCTCCCTGGGTGGCTCTGGAAGAACTGAACGGGGATGCTGCATGGACCACCACCCGCCACAGCGACCACGGCCATCTGCCCCACTTCTCTCACTCATTTGGGTTATCGAGGGGTGTGCTTCTCTGTGGCCAAAGAAGTGGCAGCTCTGGGGGGAGCAGAGAGCTGCTGTCCCCCAGACCTAGTGCCTGAGGTGGCGTTACTGGGTGCTGACCAAGCCCCGTGTAGGGAGCATTGCCCTGTGCACCTCTGTTTTCCAGCTGCATATGCACAGTGAGCGGCACTTTAGAGACTTTAGGCACTTTAGGTACCTGCGCTGCCTTCTGACGCTCTCCAGGTACAGCCAAGGCACCAGAAACCCTTTGGCTTGTACTGGTCTTAGGTCAGACATCAGTTTTAAAAATAAAACCAACTCCACTCCAGAGAGGTCCTGACAAAGACCTTTTCAAAAGTCCAAAATTATTATATCAATTACTCTGAAAGGCAGAAAACTTCAACTTGCTGTCCACCAGCATCCAGATCCCTTCCTGCAAAGCTTCCTCCTGCCCGCTGCCTGTCCTATTCCGCGGGGTTATCCCACGTCTGTTAAATGTCAGTTGGTTCCTGCCAGGTCATTTCTCCAGCCTGTCAAGGCTCTGTGAATGGCAGCCCTGTCCTCCAGTGCCTTGACTGCCCCTCGCTTTGCTGTCTCCTGCAGAGGGTTTAGGAGACGTAGCTGATGCTCAGCCCCTGTTTTGGGGGTCAAACACCTACTCTTTTCCTCCACCTGCCCCGCTGACCTGATTTTATTTGGGGTGCTGTGTCCCCAGCTGCAAATGGTGCGAGCGTTGCAGCTGCATTTTAGAAGCGGCCCAGCACTCGTGCACAGGCAGAGCTTTGGTGTGCGACACTGAACATCTCTACTCTGATCACTTTGTGATCGGGGTGATCACTGTGTGATCAGAGGTCTGGGCACACGGGGTGGCTGCACTTCAGGGATCAGGAGCCACAGATTTTGCGGGGGAAAAGGATCAAGTGGCGAGGTGGCGAGGGCAGAGCGTGAAGACAGGGCTGCAAAAGGCGGCACCAATCCTGCGCGGTTCCTCCTCCCGATTCTACGTGCAGCGCAGAGCTGAGCGGCAGAGCTCTGCCCCCCATCCGGTGGGACGGGGAAGGGCTGGGCCGGTCTCCGCTGCCCTCTGCCGGCACATCGCTCCGCAGCCGCAGCGGCCGCACCGGGCCCGGCCCGGGGCACCATCCTGCGCCGGGGCAGCGGGAGCCGCGCACCCTGACGCCCCAGGAGGCCCTGAGAGCAAAGGAGTGAAGTTTCATAAAACCCACTACATCCCACTCCCCCCCAGACCCTTCGTCATCATCCCCTTCCATCAGCCTCTTTCAAAACTCAGACCCTTCCAAAAAACGCCCCTGTTCTGCGCCTCGTGTACATCCCCATGGGCTTCACACCCCACAGCTCTGGGTGCCACCTGCTGTGGCTGGGCTGGCGGCTGTAGGCAAACCCCCACTCAGGTACGATTCTGGAGCATCACTTGATGTCCCTGACATCACAGGATGTCCCTGTCCCTGGGGTCCTCATCAGGAGGGCCGTGGGTCCTTGGCTCTCCAGGGGTCCTGGGTCTGCTGTAGGACTTGCAGGTGTGGATTCTCTGCTAGGGTTATGGGGCTGCTCCAGACCCTGCCCAGTTGGACCAGGGGTAACCGTGTGCCCCACACCTCTTCCATCACGGCATCAAGCTCTGGTTTCCCCACATACACCTGGGTCACCTTGTCACAAGCTTTGACAAGCTTCTGTGGCTATCATTGTCACCACCACCCTCCCCCCTAAAAGGCGTATAGAGAGTTTGGTGTCCCCAGGTCCTACCAGCCTCAGGACTCTCCAGTTCAGCACCATCTCCAGCACCTTCCCATCTACCACCAGTAGACGGTGACCCCAATTTTCCCGCTACATCATGTGTCCCAATAGAGACCAGGCTTCCTCTCCATGTTTTCCTAACCCTGGGCTGAGATTTTCTCTGAGTGGTTCTGGAAGCAGATACTCAGTGTGGGCTGCAGCAGGAGCTGCATGAATCGTCTGGATCTGATCAGCAATAATAAGATACTCATAAGCCCAGGATATATCCAGAGGTGCAGGAGGCAGTGCCCTGAGTGTCTGAGCATCATATGGGGAGGAGAAAAATCCTATGTAGGAAGGATCAGTAGCACAAGAACCTGTCATTTAATGTACAAGACCAGCAGCAACAGGCTTAGGGCACTGAATCTGGAGCAGAGTCATCTCCTGGGGAGTCCTCGGCCATGCAGGGCCAGCCAGCAGAGGGGAGGGCAGAGGGACACTGCTGGTGGACTAAGCCCCAGGGAAGATCAGGAAGCCAGAGAAGATGCTGTCAGAGCCTTCGATCCCCATGAGGGAGTTCTTCTCTGTTGGCTCCAACCAGACAGACTCATTCACTGCCATCTTGAGGACCACGCCGCCGGTGGTGACCTGGTAGCTGCTCTGCACGTAGTCACAGAAGGTCACCACCTTCTCGGCCCTGCTTCTACTCTGGCCCTTTTTCACACTGAGGCACAGGTTGGCCCTGGAGGTGACGTGGTAGGTGAAGTAGTAGATGCCCGGGACCTGGCAGATGAAGCGGCCATACCGGTTCTCATAGTGGCCCTTCTCATTGGTGATGATGCGGTCAAAGCGGACGGGCTGGTCCCGGCGTGGGTAGGAGCTGATGGTCCTGGCAGCCGAGAAGGCGGACTTTAAAGTGGACTCGTAGTCACCAGAGTCCCCTGGAGGGCCAGGGGGTCCCATGACACCTGGTACTCCCCTGAAACCTGGGGGGCCCCTGGGGCCAATCTTCCCAGGGTACCCTGGCACTCCTGGGTCTCCGTTCTCCCCTATGTCTTCTTCATGTTCCACCTGACCAGGGGGACCTAGTAAAAAGGAGGAAGAATCATCGTGGTCACAGCCATGCACCACATGTCTGCAGATGGGGCACTGGGAAGGAAACCACCAACATCTATGCCAGGGTGTAGGTTGGCAGAGACCCCCACACATTCGGCAGGTGTGACACCCCTTGCCATCATGCACCCTCTGTCCCCAGGTTCCTTGGGATTCTCCAGTCTGTCCAGCCTCTCCTGTTTCTGAGCGTCACCCCCACCTGATAACACCCCAAAAGGACGGGTGGAAAATGGATTGCTCTTCCAAGACCATGCGCCTGCTCCTGCACACGGGCTGGGGCAACCGTGGGTATCAATCCAGGCTGGGGATGGAGAGATGTGGAGCAGCCTTATGGGGAAGGACTTGGGAGTGCTGGGGGATGAAAGATGGTCCATGAGCCACCATGTGCGCTGGCAACCCAGAAGCCAATGGTGCCCTGAGCTGTGTCACCAGCCCCGTGGGCAGCAGGTTTTGGGGGGATTCTGCCCCTCTGCTCCACTCTGGTGAGAGCCCCCTGCAGTGCTGGTCCAGCTCTGGGTCCTCAGCACAGACACACATGGAGCTGCTGCAGAGGGGCCAGAGGAGCCACAGGAATGACCCGAGGCTGGAACAGCTCTGCTGGGGACAGGTGAGAGAGCTGGGGGGTTTGGATGGAGAAGAGAAGCTCTGGGGAGACCTTCTTGTGGCCTTTCAGTGCTTAAAAGAAAGATCGGGACAGATTTTTGAGCAGGGCCTGTTGTGACAGGACAAGGTGTAATTGTTTTAAACTAAAGGAGGGGAGATTCAGGTCATATCGGGAAGAAATGGTTGGCCTTGCGGGTGGTGGGAGCCTGGCCCAGACTGGCCAGAGAGGTGGTGGATGAACCGTCCCTGGAGACATCCCAGGCCAGGCTGGACGGGGCTCTGAGCAACCTGAGCTGATGAAGATGTCCCTGTCATGGCAGGGGGGGCACTGGGGAGCTGGGGAGGGCCCTTCAACACAAACCGGTCAATGATTCTATCATGTTCCTGCTCTTGGTATTCACAAGACAATGTTTTCCCCACCTGAAGCATCCTCCTTACCTCGCTCGCCCTTTAGGCCATTGTCCCCATCTCTGCCATTCTTGCCCGGCTGTCCTGGTATCCCTGGGATGCCTGGGATGTAGCCGTAGGTCTCGCAGAGTTTGGCACTTGCAAGCTGCCCTCCAACCAGGCAGATCAGCACCACCCACAAGGTCTGCATCTGTTGGAGCACAGAAGGATGTCGAGGGCCTTGGCTTGGTCAGTTGGAGGGATGGGGAAGGCACTTTGTGCTGTTCTGGAAGATGAGGATTAAAAGCTCTTCTGGGTAATACCACGAGGGAGGGAAAACATCCTGCTGCACAGCCAAATCTGTCCACCTGATGGCCTTGGAGGCATCAGCCCCTTAGTGCATGGAAGGGCTTGTCAGCCTCTTCCCACTCTTAATTTACCAGTTTACAAGTGCCCAGAGCTTCAGCCACCTGAACATGTAGGGACAGGTTATCCTGTCCCCGAAGTCTGACGTCCAGCCTGGCCACGCTGCCACAGACACGTGCTGGAAGTCCCTGCTGTCCTGAGTCCCCACTGCTCCCTCAGAGGAGAAGTTCTCCGTCCCATCTTAGGACCACAACTGTAGGGTAAAATCCTTCCCTAGGCCAGAATGTTCCATCATCTGCTTTCCACCAGCATATGCAAGAAACAGCTTTAGCCCTTGCAGATAGCAAAGAAGTCTCCAAACCTGCTCTCCTAACTCCTGCAGGTTCCTGCTGTGGACTGCCACATGCCTGCTTCATCCCAGAAGCCTTTCTGTATCTAACCAGCCATACTGGGATGGTGGTCTGGGCTTCCAGCCCCTGGGGTCCCATCTTCCTTCTGCCCTCCCTGCATCCCACAGCTCAGCTCCTTCCCTCAGCTCCTGGTGCAGGTGCATGCAGGGTACACACTGGGAATTTGGGGACTGTATCAGGACATCAAGTCACCCCAATCACACTCTCTGGACTAAGGTGGACTCTCCCAGTGCTGAAACTCTCTTGTCAGCAGGAAAAGAGGCCAGTAAGTTGGATCTTCCAGCCACAACAGCTCCATTTCAGGTGTGGAAGCACAAGGACCAACCTGCAGTTTCCCAGCCCAGGCCCAGGCAGATGACAAAGCATCTCGAGCAAGAGAGCATCTCCAGGACACCCTTCAGACTAATACTGATCAGCCCCTGGGGTCCCACCAGGGATCTCCACCACCCCAAGCCCAGCAGCACCCTTCCTCTTCTGACACACCAAAGTGCCGTTGATGCAGGGGGTGACCAGCACCCTGGTGCTGCCGTGTTCCCCGTGTGCTCCTGCCTGCAGGGGAGAGCTGGGGCTCAGCCTTGTTTGCTCTTACCTTGAACACCTCGTTGCACGAACCCGGAGATGGAGCAGGACACACCAGTGTCCTGCCGTGAAATGACCATGACGGGAAGCAGATGTTTGCTGCTAGGGCTGTTGCGAAAGGATCCGGGCCACATCCCTTTTTTATCTTTAGCTCCTGCTCTTTCTTCAGCAGCACTTTCGTATCCCTCACAAATGCTGCCAGCTCAGCAAGACATTCTGTCCGCAAATGACAGTCTGAGGCCCCTCAGACACACAGCTCTGGTGCCGGGGAGCAGGGGGATATCTGCTCTGCCCTGCAGGGTCCCTGTGCCTTGCTTTGGTGTGCTTGCTTTGGGGAACACTGCCATGAGTTCTAATCGAGTTTGGGGTAACCCCTCAGGACTGCAGAAATGTGCATGCCCTTAGCTAACGTCCTTCAGGCTGCTCTGTACATATCCAGCTCTGCTAGGAGGTACCAGCAGGCCCAGAGGATGCTACAGGGTCTCAGCATCCATCACCTTAAGTCTGTCCTCCAAGCTCTCCAAAATGTTGTGGATGGGAAGTGTGAAGCTCACAAAGTTCAACAAGGCCAAGTGCAAGGTCCTGCACCTGGGTTGGGGCAGCCCCCAGTACCAGCACAGGCTGTGGATGAAGGGATGGAGAGCAGCCCTGTGAAGAAGGACTTGGGAATGCTGGAGGCTGAAAGACTGGACACAACCCGGCCATGTGCATTTGGAGCCCAGAAGCCAATGGTGCCCTGGGCTGCATCCCTAGCCCCGTGGGCAGCAGGTTTGGGGGATCCTGCCCCTCTGCCCCGCTCTGGTGAGACCCCTGCAGTGCTGGTCCAGCTCTGGGTCCTCAGCACAGACACACATGGAGCTGCTGGAGAGGGGCCAGAGGAGCCCCAGAAATGACCCAAGGCTGGAACAGCTCTGCTGGGGACAGGTGAGAGAGTTGGGGGGTTCAGCTGGAGAAGAGAAGCTCCGGGGAGACCTTAGTGCGGCCTTTCAGTGCTTAAAAGGAGCCAAGAAAAAAGATGGGGACAGACTTTTGAACAGGACCTGTTGCGATAGGACAAGGGGTGATGGTTTTAAACTAAAGGAGAGAGATTCAGGCTGGACATGAAGAATAAATGGTTGGCCCTGCAGGTGGTGAGAGCCTGGCCCAGGTTGGCCGGAGAGGTGGTGGATGAACCATCCCTGGAGACATCCCAGGCCAGGCTGGACGGGGCTCTGAGCAACCTGAGCTGGTGAAGATGTCCCTGTCATGGCAGGGGTTGGACTAGATGAGCTGTGAAGGTTTCTTCCAACCCAAACTATTCTATGATGATTCTATGAAATGGTTCCACCCTGTGGTAGAAACATTTCCCTCCTGCTTTCTGCTGATGTCTTGCAGAGGTGGATCACAGGATGCTCAGGGAAGACAATGTCTATTTCCACAGTAAAATGTGTGACACCAGGAGGAATCTCCAGTGGCTTTTAGTGGGCTCTGTAACCTCCACAGCCATGAGCTCCTTTGATCTTACTTTGGGAAGCCAGTGCTTCCCCTGCCATGTCCCTGGTGAAGCTGGTTCCTGGGGATGTCTCAGACATCAGAGACATATCTAGGAGGTTTGCTGCATGGTCTGTGGCCTTCTGCAACTGAATCCTATCCACCTGGATGGGAAAGGGAGTATCAGGACACCTGCTTGGAGAAGAGGCTTGATCCCCCCTAAGTGAGGGCTGCGTGCATGGGTTTGGGAACCATCCCCTTCCTGCAGTCAGTGCAGCTGGAGGTCGTAACCAACTGGGAAAAGCCAGGATTGGGAACAGTGCTCACTGGTGCTGAGCACAGTTGGGCCAAACAGGGCTTGGGGACATTCTGATGCCATGTAGATGTCCAGAAGTTGTGCACAAACACGTGCACATGTGAACACCACATCCAGCCAGCCGCACGTGGGCTCCTCCCGCAGAAAGGCAAGTCATGGAGGAAAAAACACACTCAGCCAGGCACATTAGGGAAGGTTTTATTGACACTTCCCACAGCCGGGTCATAGCAAAGGTGCTGCTGCAAGCCTGCTCCAGGACACCCAGCTGTCCCTGGTCCAACCCAGGTGGGGAGGGAGAGACACAGAGAGACCTCTGGCTCCAGCAGCAGATGGTGATGTGGGGTTATCAGGGTGGATGCACATGGCAGTGCCAGAGTGACCCTGGGGGGGTGGCACCATCACTCTGGGTGAATCTGCACCCAGATCTGCCTGTTCCCCCCATTCAGCAGCCACCTGTGTTTGGTCCCCAGGCCAGGGGGCTGTGCCTGACAGCTGGGGCTGACCCCTTACGAGGGGTTCCCACCCATCAGAGAAACCTGGAGCACCAGCAGCAGCCTGGCAGCGAGCAGCAGTGTTTGCAGGACAGGGCAAAGAGGTTGGCGTGGTGGAATGGGCTCTAGTCCGGGAAGAGCAGGAACCCTGAGAAGATGCTGTCAGAGTTGCCAGTGCCCACCATGCCGTTGTACTCGTTCACCTCCAGCCAGACTTCATTCCCAGCTTCCACGTGGAGGAGGACCCCACCAGAGCTGACCTGCATGGTGTTGGTCTTGTGGTCGCAGAAGCTGGCCATCTTGCTCTTGTTCTTATACAGGGAGACGCAGAGGTTGGCATTCTGTGAGGTGTGGTAGACGAAGTAGTAGAGGCCGGGAAGCCTGCAGGTGAACTTGCCCGTAGTGGTGTCATAGTCATCGTTGGTATTTGTGATGACGTGATTGAACACCACGGGGACGTCACTCATGGGGGGCTGGATGGTCTGCCTCGTCACTGAAAATGCTGACTGGTGCTTCTGCTTGTAGACGCCTGGCAAGCCTGGGTCTCCGGGCAGGCCCATGATCCCAGGTTCTCCAGGGGGACCAGGGGGGCCAATGAGGCCCATCTTGCCTGGCGCACCAGGGCTGCCCGGTTCCCCTTTCATGCCCTTGGGACCTCGTGTTGCAGGAGTGGCTGGGATGCCTGTGGGGTGGTGGGGAGTGAAACGGAGTCAGTGTCAATGGCAGGATGTGGGGAGAGGCCCCTCCAGACCCTTCCCTCAGGCAGAAGAGGTTTGTTGCCTCTCTCCAGCCTCTTCTCCTCCTGCCCTGTCCACAGAGGATGCTCTCCATGGCCTGCATACCAAGGCAGGTGGCCATGGAGGACTCAGTGCCCCCGCTTCAACAGCCTGTGTGGTTCCCCTCCTTGCTCACTCACCTGGTTCTCCTTTGGCTCCCTTCAGCCCATCCCGGCCATCCTTGCCCGGCACACCCGGCATGCCAGGCAGGCCTGGAGTCCCATAGCATCTGTGAGGGACATCTTGAGCCACAGCAGACCCCAGATTCAGGAGGAGGGCGAGGGCCAGGCAGAGCTGCTGCCAGAAGCTCTGTCCCATTTTGGTGTTCTGGAGCATGACAATGGAAAGAAAGTGGTAGAGTGCGGGGCCACGGCAGGTGGCTTCCAGGCCATGGGGCAAAGGAGGTACTGTGCTATGAGTCTGGCTGCAGCAGGAGCACCTGCCTGTGATGGCTGTACCCTCAGTGTCCCCCCGTACCAATCGCCAGACACTGGGGGGGCAGATAAGTGATGATGACCTCAGGCTCATCACCACCCCCAGGACAGCCTCTGATGGCACATGGACAGCTGGACTTGGATGGAGTCATGAGGTCAGGCCCAAGCCCTCCTGGGCCAGTGTCCCGAACCCCCTGAGATGCACACACCACTGCAGACAGTTGAACTGCAGCTGGACCCAGACGATCTCCCCCCTCCTCCAGCAGCCTGGCTGTCCTGGCTCTGCCCGTCAGGATCCAGCCCCCATCAGCTGGGGATGTCCCAGGACAGTGCCTGGCCCAGGGGGCTGGGTCTTCTCCCAGCAAGGACAAGTGTGCATAAGCCCCTATGACATGTGTGCAGCCTGGCAGTACCTTTTTCTCCTCCTCCTCCTCTCACATAGCACAGTCCTGCGCCATGCCCCAGCCCCCATGCAGCCCACCCCAAAGAGACGGATCTTGCAGCACCTCTTACCTCTGGCTGAGCTGCTGAGCTTCTGGCTGCTGTGGCCACAGCCCGCTGTCACGGCACAGCGTGGAGGACTCTCCGTGACAACCTCCTGGAGGAAGTCACAGAGTTAGGAAAGAACTCTTGGGGACCCAGAATGTCCAGCTGACCCCCAGCTGAGTTTCACATCCTCTTGCCTAGCTGTTTCCTCTAAACAAGCACTTTCCTGTCCACTGAGACCTGCACTGATGCCACCAGAGCAGCAGGGTCTGGATGGACAGAGATGGGATAAGCTGCTGGCAAAAGATGTGTCACAAACCCCCCAAACACCAAGGGGAATAACTCACTGCAAATTGCCTTTCACCCAGCCTAAGCTTGTTTCTGAGCAGAAGGCCAGTGAGTGGATGGGGAACAGACCCTCATGCCAGGCCCATGGAGCCAAAGCCATCAGTGTAAATGAAGGGCTGGTGCAAGGTCTTTGCTCTGACAGGAGATGCTGCATTCACAGCGAATGGGACTGAAGGGCGTTTCTGCTTGAGGGTTTCTGACCTGCAGGCTGGCTGTCCTGTCTGCACCTTGTCCTGTGCTCCACCAGCTCTGCTGGGTGCTGGATGTGCTGGGGCCCCAGCATCCCTGGTCAGGGTGTTGCTCCTCACAGGTGACCTGGTCTCCTCACTGCACCAGGAATGGAGACATTTGGCTGCCCAGCATGTGTGGAGAAGTCCCTCCAAGTAGCAGTTGCAGGATATGACACCCATGTGGCTTCCCTGATGCTTTCTGGCTACCTGACACCTGCTCAGCCTGCTGAGCTGCTCACCAGTCTCACCCCAACTCAAAGGGAGAAGCATTTCACCTCACAACTCCACCACCATCCCCCCGCAGCCCCATCAGTCACCCTGATGTCCCTGTCCCCACTTGCTGAAAGGCTGGAGGACCCCAGACACCTTTCCCCTTCCTAGGAGAGTTTGGGTACCAACAGAAGACCATATGGGTGAGGTGCATGATCTGCTGCCTGTTTTCACCCTGGTGCAGGACAGCAAGATTGGATTAATCAGCAAAAGGACACACATGGGCCAGTCCCAGAAATTTCCTGTTCCTATAAATGCCAGCTCTGATTCTGCACGCAGTTCCCTCCTGTCCTTCTGCCTTTGCACTTGGGATCTGTGCTTGGCCAGGGGGAAGCTGGGATGACTTCGCTCCCTGGGCAGCTTGGGAAGGGGCCAAGGACACTGATGGTTTGAGGAGGATTCATGAACAGGAAAGAAAACACCAACGGTTATAGTGGAAGAAGGGTTTATTTATTCTGATGTGAGAGGCAGTAGTGACCCAGCACCAGAAAAGCATTTGCAGTGGTTAGTGCAGCAGGAGCAGTGGCACACAGTGATTTCCCACTCAGGAGCAAAGTGCTGGTGAGCGGCCCCAGTGTCAACTGGTCCCCTCTGGTGTGGGGTCTGAGCACCCAGGAGCAGAAAGGGCTTCTGGGGCCATGAGTGCTCTGCCTGCAGGATGGAGCAGGCAGGCTCAGCACCGAGACAGCTGCTGCAGTGGTGACCAACAGCCTGGCCACTTGGTGACATTGGTGGAAGCACAGGACCTGTCTGGTGGCTCAGTTTGGGGCCATCCTCTTTTACTGTGATACTAAACCACCCCACACACTCACAAGGGGCAAATACATGCAGACACGCACACTGCAATGCTCTGGTGCTAAGCAGGTCTGGACCGGTAGTCCGTCAGACCTTCTGTGGGAAGAGCATGAAGCCGCTGAAGACGCTGTCTGCCTCAGAGCCACTGTAGATGCTGCCCCTGGCAGAGTCGGTGCTCACAGAGACCTGGTCGCCATTGGCCAGGCTGAGGACGCTGCTGCCTGAGTTCACCTGCAGGATGTTGCGGCTGTTGTGGTCGCAGAATTTGACCACGTTCTCCCTGTTTTTGGTGATGCTCAGGCAGAGGTCCCCAGTGGAGACCACCTGGAAGGCAAAGTAGTAGAGCCCGGGGACGTGGCAGGTGAACTGCCCGGTCTGGGGACTGTAGGAGCTCTCCTGGTTGGTGATGATGTTGTCAAACACCACCGTCCTGCCCACAGATGGTGGGGACCTCCGTGAAGCAGAGAAGGCAGGACGTGGCTGCTCCAGGACGTTGGCAGGCTTGCCCTGGACCCCTTTCAGCCCTGGCTGGCCTGGGATCCCGGGGGGGCCGAAAGGGCCCTGGTAGCCCTGTTTCCCTGGTAAACCAGGAATCCCTGGTTCACCTTGATCCCCTTTGAATCCTCGGATGCCCGTCCTTGGTGTTGATTTCCCTGGGGAGAGAGGGTGAGGAGGAGAAGTTCATGTACGTCTGGCATCTCCCAAGCTGCTACCACAGCTTGTGATGCTCCTACCAAGAGCTGGAGGGTCCCAGGCCACCCACACTGCACATCCCTGGCTCCCCCTTACCTGATTCTCCCACGTCACCCTTCTGCCCTGGCCTCCCATCGAGGCCAGGGACTCCCGGGAAGCCTTCCCGGCCATTGGGTGCCAAACACACGCTCTCCTCCAGCTGTGCCGTGCCCAGCACCGCTGCCAGGGCGCTGGTCACCAGCCAAAGCACGGGCTGCATCCTGCTCCCTGCAAGCACAGGGGTGAGGGAACTGAGAGGAGGCAAACGCAGCAAACACACAGCTACACCTTGGGCACAGACACGCCAGTGCTCGCACCAGATGCACACATTGATCTACCACAGCACCCATGTTTTGTCCAATACAGACAGACATACACCACATGCAATGGTGAAAACAACTTCACAGAAGGATTTTGAGGTTGTTTCATTGCATGAGCTGAAATCATTGCTGTTGCTGAAAACCTCTGATGTGCATCCGTGGCAGGACTGTGGGGTGGGAGAGCCCAGGATGTGGAGCGTGCCATAAATCATTCGGTGCGTGTTCTGGGTATGGGTGGTCACACATCAGATGCACACAGAGGATGCTTGGGGGAGCAAGCACTGATGAACAGGCAGTGGCCCCATGGAATGGAGAGCACAAGTGAGGAAGGGGTGCGACAGAGACACAACAGAGAAGGGATAGAGAGGAAAGGGATAAACAGGCAAAAGGGATGTAGATCTCCAATACACAGAGCTGGGAAAGAGAAGGGAGGTCCCGAGCACACAGACTTACCCCAGAACCTGGGGCACTGAGCCCACGACAAGCCTGCAGAGCCCAGGGGTGTCCACAGCCAGCAAGGACAGATTCCTGAAGCCCCCTCCTCCCGCCCATCATCTTCTTCCCCTTTTCCTGCTTTAAGCCCACGCGGGGAGAGAAAGGAGGGGGACAGGGAGGGAGGGCTGGGGAGCAGTGGCAGAGGACACACGTGTCCCCAGATATTTGGGGTGACTTACCTCCTTGCTGGAGGTGAAGATAGATGGGTCTGAGCAGTAGTTCTGTTTGCGGGAAACACTTTCCTGGGAGCAGGGAGGAAGAGGAGCAGGGTGGGGGTCATGAACTTGCTTGCACAGTGATTTGCCTGTTTAGAAAAGAGAAGTTCTAAGTTTTACTTTCTCTCTCTGAGAGAGAAACTTGTTCCCCTTTCCATGTTGGACCCAGCCTGGCCATCGCTGCTGTGGGGCACTGACCCCTCCAGATGCCCACCTTGGTGCTGCACCCCGATGGAGCAGAGCTCCAGCAAAGGGACCGTTAGTGTCTGTGTGGCTCAACAGGGTCTCAAGCATCCTTGATGAGACATCTTCCCATTGGCCTCTCTTCAGTGGTCTGAGGACCTCGTTTCTGGGGTAGAGCAGGAGAAGATGGGGGTCTCTGACACCTAGGTTGTTCCTGGTCCTTTTTGGGTGGCTGTGCCTTGTTCTTGGCAAACCCAGGAGCTGTGTGTGGCCTGACCCAGACCTGCAGAAAGAAAAAGCCAATGCCTCACAGCACGGAGACCAGAGAATGTACCAAGGGATGCACATTCAGCTCTGCCACAAAGACCCCAAAACCGCCACCATTATCCAAGCCCCACTACAGCAGGGAGCAGAGGGATTAGATGTGTCACAATGATACCAGCAGATGGACATCCTTGGGACCCTGGGCACCAGCTGGGCCACCCAATTGAGGAGCGCAGTGGGTGGACTGGAGGGGCTTTCTGGTCCAGAACCACCTGGAATCTCCTTGCAGGAGTCCTGTGGCAGCCGCGCTGACCTGCACGGGAAAGCAGCGCTGCGGTGCCCGGAGCAAAGGCAGCAGCAGGAGCTCGGGGGAGGATGTTCAGGGAAAGAGGACAGTGTACAGGCCAGGGCTCGGGCTGCTCCCCAGGCTGGGGGGCTGGCAAAGCCTCGGTTCCCCCCACCTGCTGCCTCCAGCGCTCCCAGGGAAGCTGTTGCATTGCTTCCAAAACAGCTGAAGAAGGGAACAACTAGTGTGAAACCAAAAATCAGCCCCAGAGATCCTCGCCAGACAAAACTTCATTCATCAGTGCATCTCCATTAATAATTACCTTCGGAGATCTGTCATGGACCTGATCTTTAATTCATTGAATGTGTGCCCTCTTAATGCAATATAATACACATTTTTAATCGAAATGTCACCCCATAATAAATCAGATGGCCAAAAGAAATGCAATTTCTTTATATCAGCAGAGTTCCTCTGTCAACCAGACCTGTAATAATGTCAAGAAAAGATGACAAGTAAGTTTGAAAAGACCTATCTTCCACAAAACAGTGTTTCTGGACATGAATTGTATTTCTGCCCTAATGCCCTTTCTTAATATACAGCCAAAATGAGACCACTCCATCATTTCATTCAGGATTGATTGATGGCTGTGTCCTGGTGCTCCTGTGTCCTTTGTCCCTGACTGTCCCCTTAACCCCATTTAAATGCTGAATTACAGGGGGCTCTTGATAGTTTTCCAGCATCTCCTGGAAGCTGGTGTTGGTCCAGCAGCACTTCCTCCAGATCCTTGAGACTCCTGAGTGGTATTTAGCCCCGATCACTTGACTTCCAGTGCTGCTGCATTCAAGCCAAGCCTTCCTCTCCCATCCTCTGAGCATCCCCTCCTCCTGCCCTGCGGCCGGGACGTGGTGGCTTTGGAGCACGGCTGGCTGTGGGGAGCCGTGGGTGAGCATCGCACAGCCTCACAAAAACACCTCCAGCTGGCACTGTCCTCCCTCCCCTTCCCCTCGGGGTGTTTCTGGAGCGGGTGGCACCGGTAGCGAGGCGACATGTGACGAGGTGACGCGCCACGAGGTGGCGGTGCTGCCTCAGCCATGCCTGGTGGCACCTGCCCGTCAGGGCTCCTCCAAAACCTGAGCTGGGGGGGAGCCCCGGGGCACCCCCGTGTCCCCAGAGGCCACACCGCAGGACGTCCAGCTGCAGAGCAAGCACTGGAGCACCCTGCCTCAGCACCCCGCAGCCACGCACTGGGGACCAGAACAACCCAGCTCCCCCCCGCAAACAGCCCGGCCTGGGCCACAGCCACCAACGCCCCGCGCTGGGAGTCACTCGGCACCCCCTGCAACAGGGGGAGGAGTGATGTTCCCTCGGTGAGGGCCAAACCGTGGTGGAAGAACACAGGTTTGTGATGCCCTGGCAGGTTATCCCAGCTGATATAGGTCCAGCACCATCACCTGCAAGGTCCAGGATGAAGAAGGAGCAAGGACAATGGAGGGGACCCACAGATGACATGAAATGGGGCTGAGCCCAAGGCAGAGGAGAAGGGGGGTGTGTGCTGGAGTCACCAGAGAATGTAGATGTTCTGCAGAGCTCCAGATAGCCCCAAAGAGGACAGCCCTGGGTCTGGGGTAACCCTACCACTCTGGTGAGAATCCACATTATTTAGGGCACTCACCGTGACCTCCTGGCTCTGCTGCAGACCCAGGACCAGCCTTGCTCCAGATGGATTTACCCTGAGCAACCCTCCTCCTCCTCATTTCAGGATGGGCCATGGGGCAGCTCTTTCACCTCCTTGTTGCCCTCCCAGCTGGTGGTGCTGGGCGAGATAGGTCGGTGCCAGCCCAGCCTTGCAGCCCTTCATGGAGGAAAAGTGGCTCCTGCAAAACCTCCTCCTTGCGTCCCCAGTGCCTGCAGGCACAGCCGAGCTGCCTGACAGCAGACAACAGGGAGAGACACTTCCCTGCTGGGATCCCCCAGGGTGCGGAGCACTGACAGGCAGGAGCTGCCAGAGGAGGATAAATCAGGTAGCTGGCACTCACTTGTCACTGTCCAGGTGACAGCAACAAAGGCAGGTGGTGGGAGATCGGCAGTACTGGCAGGTACTGCACGCACCTCTGCATCCCAGTCTGCCGCCCGCACCCACCGGGAGGTCAGGACAGCTCAGAGCATCCCTGCTCTGCAGTCACCGGTGGCTTAATGGTGCACAAATAACTGAGCCTGTTTCACTGGCAAGTTTTGCTGCTGTTGAGCTGTCCTGTCCAAAAATGTGCAATACTTGATAAACTTCCTGCACGATGAGGCAGTGTTTGCATGAACGCTGAAGTCTCCCATGTTTCAATCAATGAAACAAGGAGCTCGAATGGTCCAGGTGCCCTGGGAGGATTTCCTGATATGTCAGCTGAAAATCAGGCTGCAAGGCCATTTGCCACTCATGTCTAAAGTGTTTTAATTGCTGTCCCAGTGGATGTGTTATTCCTATGACAGATGCTTACACAGAACAGGTGGGAGCTGCACAGACAGGTATGATGTTTAAAAGTCAGGATTTCACACTCCAGCCCTTGCTTACTGCCTCCTGGCATTGATGAACATCACTGCTGGCTCATGGGATGAGAGGAGATATATGAGCACTTGGCAGCCCTGGGCAATGCTGGAAAAGCTTGTCCCATCCTTCCTCTTTTTGTTCTCTGTTAGGGATGTCAGGGCTTGTCGTTATTCAACATCTATTGGTTAATTTGGCTGATTGTTTTCCATTCTTTAATGTATCCGTTATTTATTTATTCACTTGTGTAACGAGCAGTTCCGGACTGATCACTCTGGCATGTAAATGAGCTGCTCTAGCGCTTGTCACTGAAATTTGTAGATTGGGAGAGTTTGCAATCAAACACAGTCGGAATCTAAATTACAACATTTCAGGCAATAATAGCAGGGAAAAGACAGGAAGGATGTGCCATAAATAAGATGGGATCAGAGCAGGGTGCCCAGAGCTATGCTGACAACACGCCAGGAGCCCCGAGGCATCAGGAGTCCCCGCTCTGCAGCACCGGGGTGCACCAGGCAGGGCTGGCACCACTCTGCAGATGGTTTCACCGTGGAGAGAATCATAGAATCACAGAACGATTAGGGAGCGAAGGGACCTCTGGAGATCATCCAGTCCAGCCCATCTGCTAAAGGAGGATCACCCAGAGCAGATCGCACAGGTGGGCCCAGGGGGTTTGAATGTCTCAGAGAAGGAGACTCCACACCCGCTCTGGGCAGCCTGGGCCAGGCTCTGGCACCTCCCAGCAAACAAGTTTCTGCTCATGTCCAGATGGAGCCTCCTGTGCTTCAGTCTGTGCCCCTTGCCCCTCACCCTGGCGCTGGGCACCATGAACAGAGTCTGGTCCATCCTCTGACACCCACCCTGAGATATTGATCCATTGATCACATCCCTCTCAGCTTCTCTTCTCCAGCTCAACAGCCCCAGCTGTCTCAGTGTCTCCTCATCACAAAGATGCTCCAGAGCCCTCATTATCCTCATAGCCCTAGAGAAGGGCAAACAGAGAAAGCAAAAGACTTTTGAAGAGTAGTAGGATGTGGCCCATGGCTGAGGACCACTTGCACCAGTCTCTGAAGATGGCTCATTAAGCTAGCATGGTGAAAAGTGTGCAGACACAGAACTATGGGCTGCAAGGAGCATCTGGCCCGTTGTGTAGGATGCTGATTTGCTTCTCACCGTGGCTCATGTTTGGCTTCTTTCCACCACTCTGGGCTGCATCAGAAGTCAGTGGATGCATCCAGGACACAATTCTCTCCATCTCAAGGTCAGTAAGAGGGATCACTCAAGATAAATAAGAGATCAAAGTGCCATAAGCCTTCCTGCATGCAACAGGCACTGCAGCTGGGCTGAGGAGAAGGGAACAACCAGCACCTCTGCAAAGCTAGGGAAGAAGTGCCTGTATCATTCCATGATAGGGCATCCCTGGGCTGAAGTCCAGCCAGGAAAAAGTGACATTCAGCATGCACAGCACCGTGAATCCCAGCAGGGCTGGCGGAAGGACCTCTGGGATCTCCTGTCCAGCTTCTTGCTCATGCTGGGCTCTTCCCAACACTACATCAGGCTGTCTGTGACTTTACCCACATATGTCTTGAAAGCCCCCAAGGACAGAGATCTCTTACTGTTCTGAGGACCTGCCTCAGGATTGCACCACACTCGGGTGAAGAAGCATTTCATCCTGAAAGTGTCCATCCTGAATCTCTGGAGGTCTAATGTGTGGCTGCGGCTCCTTGTCAACATCATTTGCCACTAGCGAGATGTGTTTGGCTCTATCTTCCTTGCAATTGCTCCAAGCAGCTGCACTCTTCATCTGGCTAATCACAACCCAGCAGGATGGCCTCCCCACTGCTGATTGCAAGGATGAATAATTTCCCTTGACCTTGGCCACAATTCCCCTAACGTAGCCCAAGGTGCAGTTTACCTTATCTGTGGCTTGCTCACGTTCAGCCTGGTGTCCACCACTCCCCACCCCAACCGTTTCCCTACTCCAGGCAGTGAGTCCACAGCCTCTTCACCCATGTGTCAAAGTTGGTGCTTCTTGTAGGCTGAGAGGAGAGATTGCACAGTATCTCCAAAACATCCTCAAGGGTTTAAAAGATGGCTTGAAATCTGCAAGTGAAGTGAAAAATAGACAAATCCTGGTCCTTCTTTCACCTGTTAACTTCATGCTATGGGCTCAGGAGATGGGGCTCTGAGAGGAACCCTGAGCAGCATGAGATTTCCTTCCAGATCCAAAGTGATGGTCATATTGGGGGGCAGGTACAAAGCCTTTGCCTTTGGGCTTTGTGTTTTGACTTCTCAGTCCTGGGTATGCAAAGTTTGAACTCCTTAGGGCCGTGAGGCCGTGGCAAGACCATCACGAATCACTCTACCAGACAGGGATGTGCTCATCCCAGCGGAGTGGGGACCACTGTGCACTCATCTGTAGTAATGTTGTGTTTTCCGCTGGGCTGAGACGACCAGCACAGACCTTTCCTGTGCCCTGTGCACTGCCAGGTCCTGACAGCTGCCAGAGCATTGTGTGCCCTTCCCAGGCTGCTCTCCATGCCATGGTCTGGTTTCCCTGACATAACATCTTGAAAATGGAGTAGAGGTTTCCTGCAGGCGCGAGTTAGTGTTAACTGGGTCAGCGACAGCTGGAGGTCCATGCTGGCTGGAGACTATTACAACCTATTTCTATTACAACTCGCTTTCCGCAGGGGCTTCTCCGGGAACTTGGCTTCCCTCTAACTGACCTTGGCTGCCAGATCGATCCCAAGTTGCAAACTCATTTCTCACGTCTGCTCAATTTGGAGGGCGTCTGATTGCTGCTTCAGAGGCTCTGATTGCCTTTGCTTCTGGCCGATGGGACCCCGGCGAGTGCCTTGCAGGCACCATCAGCCAAGCCTGGCTGAGTGGATCTACCCAGGAATGACCCAGCCAAGCTGCAGTGGTGCTGTGCAGGGCCAGCCCTGACTTTTTCAAGGTGGGGATGTATTCAGCCTGCAGTAGGCTGGAGATCATGATGCCTCCTTGTCCCTTCTGGCCTGTACTTGAGCCCTTCAGCAGCACAAAGCTTTGATTTCAGTGGCTCTCGGGGCTCTGGTTCCCTGAGCAGGCAGAGGGCAGCAGCACCCGTATCCTCTGCTGTCCGTGGTCCACACACATGCAGCATCCTTTCAGGTGCTTTCATTAGCTCAACAGCTTGTTACCCTTCATGGGCAGATCCCAATCTCTCTGCTTCTGCTGTGCTTCCCCTGAGTTCACCCTCCTTAGCCACCTCCATCGTTTTCCACCAGGAGTCAACCCTCATCTGCTCCAGCAGACACTTTTCCACTGGCAATGGCATTAACTGCTCGGGATCCTGTCCCACAGGCGCCACCTGAGCTGCTTCCTCTCCCTCCTCTCCCTCTTCTCCTCCTTTCCACAGGCAGAGGTCAAACCCGTGTCCTTGTTGCCAACTCAAAAGCAAATCGATCGACATCTAAGAGGCAATTGCTGTCCTCAGCGAGTTTCTGTGTGAGGGGCAGTTGTGTGGCAGCCCCAGCACCAACTCCCTGCCCTGGAAGTTATTCTTCATTTGGACTCTTAATTTCAGAGCTGCACTGAGGGATGGGAAGATTCCCAGCTTCTAATTAATTCCTGAGTTCCATGTAATTGATGCAATTTACTGCCAGTGTATCTGTTTTATTGCACTGTGGAGAAGGTAATTCTGTAACACCATTTTCTCAAACACTCTAGTGAGTGGCCGTAAGTCATGCCCTGAAATTTATCTTCAAACTCCAAATCCAGGGGCAAGTTTGCTCTGGGGGGCAGAAGAGGACTGTGGTCCTGTGCCTGTCACCAGAGACATTCACCCAGGAGGTCCCTGGAGGACCACACGTGGCACGGGAGGAACACAACATGGTGCGCGGCTGCCTCTGGACAGTGGGTCCTGGTCCTCTGTGTCTGGTGAACACAGATGTCCTACATGAGGATGAGCACAAGATGGCACATGCAAGGTTTTACAGCAGAGCATCCTGTGGCATTTCATGTTACACAAGCTGCAGGCTTTGATTTCCAGTTCCGAGTCATACTGTAATGGAACAGACGTGTCCACATTAGTCTTCAAGAGGAGGTTTCAGGAGCCTCGGGATGGGCAGAGCAGGCAGTGGGATTTCTAGGGAGCTCTAATCCTTCCACTAATCGCTGAGCTTTTCAAACTAATTTATCTGGGGAAGCCAAATGGGGCCACTCATTTGCCACAGCTGTACGAGAAGATTAGCAGGTACTGTCTCTGACTTTCAGTCTTGAGCTGGACAGACCCTCCAAAAGCCCTAAAAGCCCATATTGATGGGACTGTGCATCTGTGTCTCTTTTCAAGTATCATCTATCCTGTTCAGGTGTAGCATCTGCTGAGTAGGGCTGTATCCTTCCACTTGGAGATGTGTTGATGTGCCTCACTGGGGCTTAAGAGGGGATTTCACTGAGCCCTCCAAATTGTCTTACTCACTAATTAATGACCACGTTTCAGTTTTGGAACATGCACTTAGATAAACTGCAAAAGCACATTTCATTAATCCTAATTAATGATTTAAATACTCAGAAGCCTCTGCTGAGGCCCTGTGATTGATGGCAGCTGGCTGTCTGTGTCACGGTGCTTTGGTCCCTTGGCATCCCTGACTGTGCAGTGGGGAAATGGGCACTGACCCTCCCTGCTTCCCCCCTGCCTGCTGCCTTCAGATCCAGGGTGGTCACCTTTCTGGAAGGTTTAACTAGGTGCTTGATCAGAAAGTGAGTGAGTGACAATTCGTACCTTGTGCTAGACAGGACATCTTCCCTGAATTTAAACTCTGTGTGTCCCCGTGTGCGCAGCCAGAGCAGCAGTGACTGCCAATACCTGGGACTGGTGGGAAACAGGCTTTGCAGACCACTGAATCACAGAGTCACAGAATGGACTGGGTTGGAAAAGACCTCAGAGATCATCCAGTCCAACCCTTGGTCCAACTCCAGCCCATTGACTAGATCATGGCACTAAGTGCCATGTCCAATCTCAGTTTAAACACCTCCAGGGCCGGTGAGTCCAGCACCTCCCTGGGCAGCCATTCCAATGCCTGACCACTCTCTCTGCACAGAATTGCTTTCTCATCTCCAGCCTCAATTTCCCCCGGCAGAGTTGAAGCCCATGGCCCCTTGTCCTATTGCTGATGCCTGGGAGAAGAGCCCAATCCCCACCTGGCTAGAACTGCCCTTCAGGTAGTTCTAGAGAGTGCTGAGCTCAGCTCTGAGCCTCCTCTTCTCCAGACTAAACAAGCCCAGCTCCCTCAGCCTCTCCCCATAGGGCTTGTGTTCAAGTCCCTTCACCGATCTTGTTGCTTCCCCTCAGTTCACCCTCCTCAACCACCTCCATCGTTTTCCACCCAGGAGTCAGCTCAGGGAAGAGCTGGGCAAGTAATTGCCCTTCAGGCCCCTGCAAAGCACCATCCACACCCACACAGGGCTTAGACAGCCCATGGGGCACAAAGCATGTTGCCTTCCATCCTGCTGGATGTGGCACCAAGAGCATTTCCCAGTGCTGAGACACCGAGGAAAGACCTCCGAGCAGATATACACACACAGCTGTGCAACTGCTCATGGAATTAAACATGAATTAAAGAGAGGAAAGGACCCTCCTGCACTGCCAAAACCCTGCTGCTGAGGCTGGACTTGGAGGTGTCACCTGTCTGCACCCCGGACCTGGACCCCGCCTGCACCCTGCCTGCTGGAAGGGCTCTGCCCAAGGTGGTCCCTCCTACACTCCTGGCTACCAGCCGGGTTAAGATAGAGGTATCTGTCACACTCTAAGATAAGAGTACATGATAAAAGCTCATTTGGACACCCACAAAGGAGTACAAAGAGACAATGGCAGGAGAGGGAGCCCAAACAACACCCTGGGGCTACTCCCAGACTCATGACAGAAGAACCATCAGCCCATCAAAGGCCGATCTCCACAAGCCCAGAGGATCAGAGACACACGTGGGGGCAGGTGGGAACTCAGATTACAGACCCCTGAAGAACAACCACTTTGTCCAGGCCCCCCAGGGCTGTCCCAGCAGAGCTATCAGCCTCAGTGGGAGGTGTGGGACTCACTACGAGGAGTCAGTGGGAGCAGCTCCCCAGGTCACCTTTTGGACCAAGGGGGTTGCTACCTAGGGGTGTGAGACCCATCATGCAGGGAAAGAGCTTTTTTGTAGTTACTGTGGGCAAACTGGGTATCTAAGCCTAGTTACTGGAGGGATCCACATTGTATGTATGTGTATGTATATATACACATATGGAGAACAGATACATACGTTCTTCCTAGTGGACCTCCACCCTGCTCAGCCAGAGAGTGGAGCAGGATGAGGCTTTTGGTGCTGTCAGTGTTCATGTGGGTGCTCTGAGTGTTTCACAGAATCCCAGAATGTCAGGGGTTGAAGGGCCCTGGAAAGCTCATCCAGTGCAATCCCCCCGGAGCAGGAACACCCAGATGAGGTTACACAGGAAGGTGTCCAGGCGAGTTGGAATGTCTGCACAGAAGGAGACTCCACAACCCCCCTGGGCAGCCTGGGCCAGGCTCTGCCACCCTCACCCCAACAAGTTTCTTCTCATCTTTCAGTGGAACCTCCTGTGTTCCAGTTTGCACCCATTGCCCCTTGTCCTGTCCCTGGTTGTCACCAGCAGAGCCTGGCTCCATCCTCCTGACACTGCCCCTTTCCATATTGATCCCCAGCAATGAGTCCCCCCTCAGTGTCCTCTTGTCCAGCTCCAGAGCCCCAGCTCCCTCAGCCTTTCCTCACACGGGAGATGCTCCACTCCCTGCAGCATCTTGGTGGCTGCGCTGGACTCTCTGCAGCAGTTCCCTGTCCTGCTGGAACTGAGGGGCCACAACTGGACACAAGATTCCAGGTGTGGTCTCCCCAGGGCAGAGCAGAGGGGCAGGAGAACCTCTCTGACCTACTGACCACCCCCTTCTAACCCACCCCAGGTCCCATTGGCTTCCTGGCCACAAGGGCCCAGTGCTGGCTCATGGTCACCCTGCTGTCCCCAGGACCCCCAGGTCCCTTTCCCCTACGCTGCTCTCTAATAGGTCATTCAATAGGTTCGTCTGTGACCTGTGTGGCTGGCCAGGTATATAGGTATATAAATATATAGACATATAATGTGAAGTACATGTGTGCTTTGCGTGTGTGTGCCTGCTGGGAACACACATCTTCAGCCTTACCACTGGTTGGACCTGGGGACATGGAGCTACAGAAGCCTCACCGCTCCCAACTGTTGCATAGAGCATAACATACTTCCCACTAACAATAAATACTGAAAACAGCAATTTCATGATGAAGATTTTGGGAATGAGCATAGGAACCACCTGCATTTGTGTCTGCTGTGGTTACGGATTCTGCTGCAGACCCTGAGTGTCGCATCTGCTGGATATACAGACAGGGAGAGAAAAATCCCCTTTTTCAAGAGAAAACCAGGAGAGGCAGCCTATGATGTTATTCTTCCAGGAGCTGAGCATCCTCCTGCTCCTCTGGGACCTCGCTAGCGCAGTGCGTGACACGCAAAGCCTCTCCTGCAGCATCCCAGCTACTTTGTGGTTTGGATCTAGAGGTGAGAGACGGCTGTCTGCAGCCTTGTGATGATCTGCTTGACTTTCCACTGACACCTGGCTACTCAACAGCAAAATCATAGTTCCCTGTCTGGTCATGCCCTTCTCTTGGAGGGGAATCGGGAAGCGATATTCTCTTTATTTCAGGTCCTCTGATAAAGCTGTATACTTTAAAGCCCCACTTCCTGAAGTCATGAGATTAAGTGTAAAACTCAGTTTCCACCTAAAAAAGTATATTTTTCCCCATCTGTTGATGGAAGAGCCCAAAAATATTATCAAAAGGTTGCTGTTAGTTTGGACGTCAAAAGGTGAGGATGTGAATAAAAAATCCATAGTGGATTTTAAGCCATGCCTGATTTGGAGGTCTGGAACAGGTTTGGGGCAGAACAGGGACTCCACCAACACCCCCAGCGTGACACTGAGGAGCATTTCTAAATTTCTGGAAGACTCGGGGACATGGAACATAGATGTCACTCATTTCCCCTGTGCCTCTGAGGTTCAGACATAGGCCGAGCGGCAGCTACGACCTTCTGTATGCCCTGTGTGCCCAGGGCTGTGCTCGGGGATGGGGACCCCTCCTCGTGCCACCCCTCAGGGCTGCAGAGCTGTCAGCCTGGCCCTTGGATGCGCTGCATGTCCTCACCCTTTATTAAACACACTTTGCTTTGGATGCTGCTCAATTCCTAATCAAACCTGCTCGGCAATGTTTATCTCCAAGCCCCTAGAGCTGTACTGTCAAGGTCTCCTGTGTTTCTGGTATCTCGGGGGCAGCATTTCTCCTGTGTCCCTTTGCCTCAGAGGACTCACAGCAAAGCTGATCCTGCTCCTTTCTTATCCAACTCCACAGAGTCCTTGCAGGGGAGGAACAGAGGGAAACCACCTCCAGGACACCATCCTGAGAGAAAGCTGGCAGGACTGCAGGCTGGAGAGAAGCACTCCAGGGCATCCATCTTAACGTGGCATCTCCCTCTTCTCAAGCGCTGCTGATATATTTGCATCAGAGCACTTCGCTGTGCCGTGTGACGGCTCAGCCCTGCTGTCTGGACAACCCCAGAGCCCAGCAGGGGGGCTGAGGTTTTCTACATGCATAAGCAGATTTGCAGCTGTCTTCAACCAGTCCTAAAAGGTTCTTCATGGGATGACCTCTGTGAGTGCAAACTCTTGCTCCACTGTCCTAAAAACAGACTCTGGAAGGAGGAGCTGTTGCTGTCTGATTGTGCTTAGGGGGATGTCACTTGGATCAGAGTGAGGACAGATAAATAATCTGCATGCAAAGCGCTTTCCTCTTGCACAGCTGGCTCACATGACAGATACAGGAATCAGGGAGCTGGGGAAGGTTTATTATACCTGGGATTATAGAAGTGTCTGACAACTGCTTACGGTAAGTCGTCCAGAAGTAAAGGATGCTCTGCATTTTGATGAGACCCCTGCGTGAGTGAGCAGCAGAAGTAGCTGGGGAGTGCACTGCTGGGACTTGTTTTCTTTGTGGACCCCAGAGCCTGACAGCATCAAAGGTCCAGCCTGGGCTGTGCAGCCAGCGCAGAGTGCAGGATGGCACTGGAGGATGGGGACGGTGCCCGCACACACCTCCCAGCCTGGCTGGGCTGGGTGTGGGATGCCCTTTGGAGACATGGTTGACATGGTTGTGTCTGCTCTCCGCACCTGGTGGGTGGACACTGAGGCATCTGGCTGCAGCCCCTTTTCCCACAGTCCTCCCTGCCTCCTTTCGCTGTGCAGAACCCTCCTGCTACAGATGCAGATGCATCCTCTGCAGTGACAACAGGCAGGGAGGAGAGCCAGCTCCAGCTGAGTGGAGGAGCTGGAAATAGCCTTTTGTGAACCTTTTTTAGCAGTTCATTTGGAGTTGTGTTTTGCCAGCAAAACTTCCTCACGCTGTCTCTCTCTCTTAGTAGAAGGCTGTTATTATTGCAAAATGAAGCCACATGCACGTGGTTCCTCAGCAGCACAGAGCCGGTCGTGCAGCAGGAGGGATGCAGGCAAGCACAGAGAGAGGCATCAAAGTGCCATTATTAATTCACGCTCACATTCATTCTAATAACACCTTGAATCGTGGCAAATTCAGCTGGTGTTAACCGCTTGTTGCAAGCAAGGGGCTTTCCAGGGGAAGAGGCTTGTGCGAAGGAGCACACTGGCTTTGCAAGTGCAGCTCCGGGCTTGCTCAGTAAAACAAGAGTGAAGCAGTACTGGTCTGACTGGGTCCCTGGCAGTGATGGTGGCTTCGCATGTCACCAGCAGCCTTCACATCCCACAAAGAGCTTCCAGTTAGGGGGCACAGACACAGAGTCATTACGATCCTGTAGACAAGGATGGCACATGGGCATGGATCTTTACTGGACATCTGAGATCATCCCTTGCAGCCTCTGACCCTGCCCTAGCACTCAGTTCAGGGGTTGCATGAGAGGCACAGTTTTCTTTTTGGGCAAGGAAGGGGTTATTTAACACACCAGTGTGCTTCATCCCTGCCCCTCGTCCTGCTGTGCAGAGATTTGCACTCCCTTGGTCGGGTGATCTCAGTTATGTGGTTTGCAGGGCAGTGTGGGGAAAGACCCCAAGCCCCTTGTGTCTTGACTAAGGGATTATAAGGCATTGGCAATTTGAAAAGCAGGGGAAGCGGGAAAGCAGTGTTGGTTTACAACTTTTTAATAGACTTTTAAGTTTAACTCCCTGCTCTGGGTCAGGTGGGAGGGCTGGTGCAAGAGCGCGGGCTGCAGTGGGAAGAGCTGCCTGCAGGGCACACGCGTGTGCATTGCACACACAGGCGCAGGGTGCAGCCTGCGCTGTCACACATGGCACACGTACAGGCACTGGCAAACACAGAGCGATAAAACATCCCACCCTAGCGGGAAGGTTTATACACTCTGTAAAACAGGTGCTGTCACCCACACTTGTGCACGGGCGCTGTTCACACACCCGTGGCGCAGGGCACAGCAGGAAGGGCTGCACACGTGCGTACCATGTGCAGGATGGAAGCATGAACCTGGCAGAAGTTGTGGCACACAGACACACAGGGATGTGCAAACAAGGACAGTCACACTCCCACACATACATCCACACACTTTTCTCTGATCTATTTCACCGAGGCTTATAACTCAAAATAGGGTTGTGGGTGTTTTACGTTTTGTTTTGTTTGAGGTTCTTTCTTTCGTTTTTGGTGTTTTTTTAATGTGGTTTGGTCCGTTGTTTGGTTCTTGTTTGTTAGTTTGTTTTTTGGTTGGTTAGTTGGTTGGTTTTTTTGGGGGGGGCAGTTTGTTTGTTTGTGTTCTTTTGTTTTGGTTTGATTTTTAAGTGTTATACGGGGGAAAATGCACCAGTGACGGTGAGTGTGTTTGGCACAGGTATTTCTGCAGCCAGCCCACAGCTCACCCTCCTGCCTGATTTCTGGCTGCTCTGCCAACAGGACAGGCTGAGGAGAGCAAGTCTCGATGGCTGCTGACAAGTCTTGGAGAGAAAATGTGATGGCAGCCTGGGAGCCAGGGTCGCTGGCATTGGGAGCATTGTTTGCCTGCTGCTGGAACAGGATTGTGAGTAGGACAGGACTGTGGGTGGTAGCAGCATCTCCCACGCATGCTTTACTCCTTTTGCCTGGAGCATCACCCCAACAGCACGAGGGATGGCCTGGACTTTTCTCATTTTATCAGTACTGCAAATAGAAAGGGGGAAGTTTCTGGAAGGAGATTTTTCCACACTGGTGGTGCCCAACAGGTCCAGGATTGGCAGTCTGACCAGAGCTGTCACAGGGGAGGGACGGGAGGTCCCAGCCAGGAGAAGAGAGATGCAGCTTAGGAAGAGTGGTGCAGGAGAAGGAGGGAGTGGGAAGCACAGTGCAGTTCCTGAGGGGTTAAACCTGCAGCACAAAGGACAAGCAGGTTGGGACCATCCATGAACGGATTAGGGGAGTTTCAAAGGCAGGTGGAGCTGGACAGAAAGTGCCCAGACATGGGGCTGCAGCGGAGCGGGGTGCAGGGAGGTGCTCTAGAGCTGGCACAGCCAGGCAGGGACAGTAAAACTTTCCAAAAGCACCGGCTGATCAGAATATTTGCATTGTTTTTCTGGCCTTTTCTGATGTACTAATGAAGTGCTTTGAGGCATAGCAGGAGCAAATGCGCTTCCTCAGCATGGCAATGTCTGTTGAAGGAAGCCTGCTCTGCATGCTTTATTATTAAAATACATTATTTACAGGGAGACAGAGAGAAAGCAAGACGTGTGATCAGTAATGATGGTGTAATGCTGCTAAGCTGGGCTCATTTCAGAAACATGCATTTTAACAAGGCCAGAGGCAAGGTCGCACGTCCAAGGCTGAGGTGGGCAGGTCACACACCAGACGGGGGTGCATCCTGGAGACCTGTGCCCTTGACAGGGGACTGCGGGTTGCAGCAGGCATAGGCCCTGCTTGCTGTGCCTGATGGGGCAAATGCAGAGCCTGTGTGAGCAAGGGGTGCCATGGAGGGAGGTGACCTCCCTGTCCACATGTCCAAGCCCTTGCATAGATTGGATGTGGCCACCACCACACCCGGGCAGTTGCCTTGCATTGCCTGAAGTGTCACTTAGACACCAAGTCCGCAGGAGTGTGATCTGAGACCCACAGTCCCATCACCACTGTCACTTCGTCCCAGAGCACAATCAGAGCATTTCTGTGTCAGGCAAAACAGATGCTCATGGATCAAATCTTGTAGCAAAAGGCAGACAGAAAGAGTCGGGAGGACCAGGAACTAAAACGTACCCAGGGAAACAAAACATACAGTGCAAATGTGGATATACCTATCTCATATCTCTATACCTTTGCTCATGCAAACCACTGTCTGCTAGTCACCCACTGTCGCAGGTGCTCTCCTTCTGCACATCCCACCACTCCTGCTCCATGTGCTGCCACCATAACAGCTCAGCTTCCTGCTCCAGGGTGGACAGGACAGTTGAGGGAGGGCAAAGAGGCAGGAGCAAGGACAGGGAACGAGGGCAGGGGCAGCATCACTTGATCCCCATGGCCAGATGCATGCAGGGATACAGAACATGCAGAGCAACTCCTTCCTAATCCTTCATCTTCACTGTAAACACAGAGGCCATGTGCTGTGTGAGGTGGAAGGGGAACCATCTACACGGCCACTTGAGCACAGAGCCACCACTGAGCATCGGGACAGGTGACGCTGATCAGCGTCCATGAAGCTCTGGCTTGGATTGAGCGCTGGTTTGAGGCACTTGGAGCTGGAAGCAGCTGTTCCTATAGAGGTTCTTTGCTGTGGCGCAGTCCTTCCTTTGACACCAATGAGGTTCTGCTCCCTACTCTCATGTGGCATCCGTGTGCAGGTCACTCCTCTCTCAGACCTCAGTTTCTTGCTACATGAACTCTGCAGAGGGCCAGGTCTCACTGTACGGTGACAGGGCAGAGCTCCGCTGCTGCACAAGTTCTGGCTTTCCTGGTGAGCTAATTCCGGAGTCACTAATTTAATGATGATTAATGACAGGTACACCACCCTTTCCTTCCTCCTTTTATCGACTGGGAAGAAAAACCCGGAGCAGAGCCGGAGATTAATTAATTCCCCCAAGTGGAGGGGAAAGTAATCAGACTGAAATCAGATTGAATTCAGGACTAGCAGGAGAGCAGGAGGATGTACCGAGAGACAGGTACATGGGAGATGCCCCGGCCCGTGTTGGGCTGGGAGGGACACAGCCGCTGAGCAGATTCCCCAGGAAGGGCTGGGAAGGGTTTGGGATGTAGCAGGCAGGGCTGTGAGGACCTGGCATCCCGGCCGGCCCTGCCCGCCTGGGCACACAGCCAGGACACCACACCAGACCAGAGATGGCAGCAATTCTGTGCAAAGCCTGGCCACAAGTGCCAGGATGTTCCAGGATGTTCCAAGTTCACCCTCTCCTCTGTCTCTACCCGACTCCACAGTTGGCATTTCTCTTTGCTACAGACTCTTGCAGCATCACCAGACCGGTTAAGAGCTGCCATGGAATGTTGCATTTCTGCAAATTACTCTACATAATTTTATTTGTGATTTTCATGTTTACTTCACCTGGGAAATCCCAGTGTAAGGATGATCAAGGATATGTGGGTTAATCTGCCAGGTAGCTATCTGTGTTAAAATGGCACATCCTTCAAGAACATCTATTTCACCTTGAGAAAATATCTCCTCCCCTCTTTTCCTACAAGTCAGTTCACAAGCAGAATTGCGTCTTATAGCTCTGGGGCTTGGGGCTCCAGCAATATCCCAAGTATTTAAGCATGACTAACTGGCTTGTCCCGACCATACCAGGGATTTAAAACCTGTATCCTGTTCAAGTACTGGTCAGGCCCACAACGGCTTCATTTCTAACAGCATGCGCACCCAGCCATCAGCAAGTGAGATGTTCCAGAGTGCCCTTCCCTTCGCAGCGTCACCTCATATTAAGAAAGGGACAATGAATCCTAAACCTGTGACCTCAGTGAAGCAGTCAGTGATACCGTGTCAAAATCTTTTGACATGACGCTTCAAAAAAGAATCTTAAAGAAACTGAACTGTCTTTAAACAAATGCAAATAAACAGTCATCTTTCATCACAAAGCGAGGTTACCAACTGGGTCTATTCTGGTATGTGAGCAATCGATGTGTTCATAAAGGACTGTTTTATGGAGAAGAGCTTTAAGGAGCAAGTTTTCTGGTGACACAGAAATCTCCGGTCTGGTCAAGGATGTGTGGGTCAGGTCAGGTCAGCCTGAGCCAGCAACGCGCCCTTCATGATGGGGCTGTCCTCTGACAGGCTGCGTTAGAAGAAGCATGCCCAACACACCCAGGAAAATCATCATTCCCTCTCCTCCATACTCAAGGAGCCACAACAGAGCCCTGTGCCCAGTTTTGGCCACTGTACTGCACGAGAGATGCCAAGTCCAATGGAGGCCACAAACATGGCCAGGGATTAGAGCACAAGACATCAAAAAAGAGACCAGAGGAACTACATCTACTCAGCCTCAAGAAGGGAGACTTGGGTAAGATCCAGCTGCATCTTTCACTGCCTTAACTGGACGCTTTAAAGGAGACAGAACCAGAGGTGCAGGGTGAAAGAGCAGGAGGGCACAAGGGCAGCATCCAGCTCAATGGGACACAATCCAAAACTTCTTCCCTGTGAGAGTGCTGCAGCCCTAGGAGAGGTGCTCAGGGAGCTTCTGGGATCTCTATCCTTTGAGGTTTTCAAAACTTGGCTCGACAGGCAAGTGAAATTCAGCACACAATAATCACACAATGTGATCATTGACAATGGAGGCGTAAACACCAACCACACAGCCCCAGTGACTCTTGCAGTTGACTGTTAGTGGGACATAGGTGAGGTCTTAAGGACAACAACTGGACAGCTCCAGCTTTGTAGGGAAGCGCAGGGGCAAACATGGTCTTTGGAAGGGTTGGAGAGAGAGGCAAGAGCAAAGCAGCAACCTAGTTACTGCTCCTGCACAATCAGCAGAGACTCATTACACACTCACTGCCTTAAATGCCCTGGAGACAAAGGTATGGGAGTTCACTGGGAAGTCTGTGGGGAGACATTGAGGGCAGGACAGGGAGGAGACAGCAGACAGGTAGGAACACTTTCACCAGGCAAGAGAGGGCATGAACATGGGGAGCGAGGCACCGCATTTTGGAGGCTGGTACGGCTGAAAACAGGCCCAAGCCAGACCCCTCCTGTCACATCGTTTGCTCTACCACCCTCAGAGAAGTGTGCAGTATTTCACAAATCATTTTGTCCCATGTTTCATGGAAAGAGCAGAGAGAGCTCAGCCTCAGTCAGATGCTGCTCTCCGGTGCCCAGCCCGGCTCGGGGGGACGTTCAGCACTGGGTGCCACAGGGACAGTGAATGACAGAGGTTGTCATAGGTCTCTGGGCCACCGCCAGCACATCGGCTGCCAACACGGCAGCAGGAGCCAGCTTTGAATTACTGTGCTCTCTGAGAAGCCTCACCAAGGTTGTGCTGTCTGCTGGGTGACTTCAGCTGCAGCAGTGCAGTGGGTATCTCACGGGGATGTGGACTGGCAATTACCAAGCAGAGGGAACGGTGGGATGAAGATGTGCAGGTGGAGAGGATGGAGGATCATCCTTGGTTCTTGTCTGACATCCAAGCCCCCCGTCAAGGAAAGGAGGTGACCAGAGCTGTGGTGCTGAGGAGCAGGAGTACCAGCCCTCCTGACTGCCCCCTGCAGCCCTGCCCTGACCACAGGCAGCACACATCTGGGCAAGACAAGCTGGGGGATGTGTCCCTGGGGCTACTTGAAACAACCTCTGAGAGCTAGTCAAAGCCCAGCCATGTCCTGTGAGGTTCTCTGAGCTGGACCAGCTCCTCCTGAACCAGCCTGAGCTGCATCCTCTGCCCACAGCATCCATTCTGGAGTGCCACTCCATGCCTGTGCCGTGGGCAGGCAGGGCTGCCTTCCACCCAGGGTTCAGGACAGGAACGGTGATGAGTTGTCCCCACACCCGCAGAGCAGCAGGACTGAGCAGCCGCCCCCAGGCTCCCACCAGGCAGCCCAGATGCTCTGCTCCAGGGGCTCGGTTCTGGGGGGCTCGGCATGGGAGCCTTGGCCCTGTGCAGGAGGAGGATGAGTTTATCATTTATTATTGATTGTCAAGAGTGGGGAGTGCCCTGCATGGCACAGGGGGCTCGGGGAGGCACATTGTCTCTCCCAGTGCTTCTGCAGCAGGGCTGCTTTGTGATAAAAGTTTAATAAATTGAAAGACACAGTTTCCATTCCATTGGTAATTAACTTCTGCTGCTGTGTTCCTTCCTAATTGTCTCTATTACTCCAGATAAAACTGAGATCAATAGAAAACAAAGTCTGGAGGCTGGGAAAGTCGCAATTAATTAATTATCTCTCTCTTGCGTGCATCCTCCGTCTGCTGGTAATCAAACAAGACTGGCTGGTCCTCATGCAGGTCCGGGCCCTGCGTGTCTGCTGACCTCCTGTGGGGGTTTGCAGCAGGCTGAGCAGTGTGTCTCAGAGCGGAGGAGGCAAAGGGACAGCCCTTACTGTGCCACCACATTCCTCCCAGGCACTTTGCCTCTCCAGGATGATCCAGGATGGATTCCATAATGGACCACTTCTCCCAGGGTGGTTGCTGCACATCCGTCTCTCAGACTGCAGTTTGTGCTGGGACAAAAGCACCAGGAAACACCTGGGAGGCAACAGAGCTGACACATCTCCTGTCAAGGTGCATCACTGTCTCTGGGCTGTGACAGTGAACAAGGCTGGGAAGGGGATACAGAGCCAGAAGGTCTCTGCACATAGTATCTGAGATCCTCCATCAGTGTTTAGCATGCTCCATGCCACATGTAGTAAAACCGCCTTGCTGCCAGTCCCTGGAGTGAGCTCATCTCTGGATCCTCTAAAATCTGGAGTATTTCTCCCACTCCTCTGCTGCATGCAGAAGGTTCTTCTCCCGGATGTAGACAGCCCCACACATTTCACGTCTGATCAACTCTCCCAGCCAAAGCTGTGTCTGCTCAGCACTCCCCTGCTGTCAGCGGGGCCAGCAGCAGGGCAGATCTGCAGCCTGCGCAGCCCTCACCAGTGACCACACTGCTGTGTTCCGTGTCCTCTGCCTCCTGAGGCTCTCGCAGGAAGCAGCCTTGGAGACAGCCTGGCATTGAGAGCGGACACTTGGTGAGGGTTTATGATAATTTATACCAACATTCAGAGAAACTAATAGCTTCCCCTTGGAGAGGTGAACACAACAAACCTATAGAAGAGCCAAGCCATGGACACGATCCACCAGCATGTGGCTAGTCACAAACAGCTTGTGTGTCTCCATGGCTGTCCCCAGGTCCCAGGTGCTGGCTTCTGCTAAATCCTTGAAGGCTGGAGTGTTTCTTCCCCTTGTGCACTAGCAGATGGTGGTATATTTGCAGTTATGCAAGTGAACCTGAGCATCTTTCTCCATGCTTTGAATTGCTTGTGGTTCAGCATCTAAGGACAAGCTCTGTGGGAGGAGTGGCGCATGGTTCCTTACCCCCACATCCCATCTATATTCTCCTTGTATAACTCCTCTCTGTGGTTTTGATATCATTTGCTAGGATGTGGGTGCTGCTAAATTGAGAATTTAAAATGAAACACTCCGGTGTGCTGTGCTGAATTTCAACATATCCTTCCCCTATGTGCCAAGGACCTGCTTCAGCTTCCTCTCAGGACTTCTCAATCAGAAGCCTTTGCAGGATATGGTTGGCATAAAGCTGCTTCAGGTCAGCTCCACGTGTCCTATGGGACCCTTCCCAGCACAGTGGCTCCATGCCTGGACCCTACCCATGGGTGAGGACAAAGTTCAGGACTTCCCTGGCTTCTAGCAATCTCCATGGGTACAATCCGTGGTCTTGTCCTGTGGTGCAGACCCTTTTAGACAAAGCGAGTCTTAGAGTCACCCTGACTACGTCTTTTTCCCTTGGCAAGGCTTCCCCAGCAGTATCAAGGTGACCCTTTCTAGTCTTGTGTGCTTATTTTGGTGTCTAATGAAGGCAGGGGATGCAGACAGGAGCTGGCTGGAGTTTCAGTGTGCCCAGCCAAGTTCTGCACTTTTCAGGCATCTATGGCAAATTTCCTCTTCTTTATCCCTTGAACACCTTCAGCATCTTGGCGTGTAGAAACCACCCCAAGGACACCGGCTGCAGCTCCACCCTGCACAATCTCTGACTGTGACTTGTCCCATCTTGTTGGCCCCCTATTCACCCCGATTGCTCCATCCAGGTCCCTTAAAGTCATCCTTTGCCCTCAGAGGTTCCTACATCAAAAACTACCCTGTCAGAAGAAAACAACGTAATTTTGCAACCCTAGACAAGTATCAAAGAAGAGAAGTGACAGTAGACAATCTCACTGGGGAAAATTCCAGCTAATCATAGGAGAAAGTGGACAAAATCTATAGTACAGAGGGAAAACAGCAGCACGTCTGCCTCTCTGGCTGGGGGACATTATTTTCTGACCTTGGTTATCATGACAGATGTGTCAGGCCTGGCTGGTCTTGTCCTGTACATTATTCCAGATGTTTCAGTGCTCCTGCAGGGAAGAGAACCAAGAGATGGAGTTATGGGCAGAAAATAAAAAATTACTAAAGAGAAAAATGTTTTCTGGCCCTGCAGGTGGTCAGCGGGTCTGACAAAGAGATGCGGGCAGGCAGTGATGGACCATCCTTTTCAGCCTCTCTGGGGGACGCTGTTATTCTGGCAGACCTGCGTTTTCAACACCAGGCTCGCTCCTGCCCAGACCCTTTGCTACGGTATAAATCCCAAACCTCTTTGTCTCCTTCTCCCAGCTTGGGAAACCGTTCCCCTTTGTGTGTTTATGAATCTCTTAATTTTCCGTGTCAACGTGGTCACAGGCAGTTTATGCAGATTTTATGTGCTAACAGAATTGTCACTGAAATCGGATAATCCCTTTCAATATTTAAAAGATGGCGATCTCCTTTCTCGACCCTGGTTGCGTCAGGCCATGGTCTCTGTGCTCCTCCACTCCCCAAATCCTCCCAGCACCGCTGGCAACTGCCGTGGTTGTAGATAATAATGTAAGTAAGATCTTAACACCGCCTTGTACGTCCCTGTCTCTGCTGCAAATGCTCTGTCTGGTGCATTGTGTGCCCGCATTAGCCACAGACTATTGGGAATCAAATTAGATTAGAGGAAAAAAGAGATATCAACTACCCTTGATCTCTGAGGTTTGAGACCAATTGTTTGTGACTAAGATCTTCACTAAGCCTGATTTGAGAGGCACATATAATTTGCCTGGAGTGAAACAAATTAATGGAAAAGCCTCTCAAATGAGGTAAATCCATTTTGGGGTCTTGGTCACGCTTGTTAGTCCATAACTGCCTATGCTATCTTCCAATAAGATAAACCACACTTTTAGGACAGTATTAGACTACTTTGCAAAAACCTAAAAATGTAAGTAGTGTTTAAAAATCTATAAAACTTCTGCAATGCCATCAGCTGTGTGTTAAGTGGGAGACATGCTCTTTTAAACACTGTTCATCAACACTGCGATGTTAAACTGCAAAATGAATCAGCTTCTTAGAAACAAAAAAAGAGTAGTGTCCAAATGCATAAAACAGAAATGTGTCCAGACCCTGGCAAATGAAGTGCCAAACCATAATTAAGATTAAATATCATTAAGAGCAACTTGCTAGCAGCTTAAAAGCTAAGAATGCGTCTTTTCCCACACTTTAGGAGGCCAGATCATCAGGAGCTGCCGTCTCCCATAGATGACAATGTATTAAAGGAGAAAAGGAGCAGCACATAGCTCCATAGAAAAATAAAAGTAAACCTTTTCAGCAGCGTTTTGCACATCTATGATTAAGGAGGCTCCCATACCACGAGGGTTTTCCATGGGAAAACCTGAGAAATTGTCTCAAAGAGAGGTGTCAGAGGACATGTTAGAGCAAAGCAAGTGCCCGAGGAATCTCAAATATCCAGGACTATACAGGACTCAGACAAAGCTTCCAGAACAATCAGATCAGCTACAAACTCCATGTAACCTTCAATCGATGTGGAAGGTGACATTTGTGACACCAATCCACACAAAAATCCCTGTGGCCATCCAGACAACAAATGGCCAGTGGATCTGAATGCCACACCAAGCAACTGGTGCAGATTACAGTGAGGAACAGACTTAAAAGACACCTGGATAAACATAATTTATTAACAAAGGGCCCTGATGTTTTCTGTGAAGGAGAGTCCAAGCTGTACATGATAATAGGCTCCAAATTACCACACAGAAAGGATTGTGCAGCCACATGGAGCTCCCTGATAGCACCTTGAAACTATG
This sequence comes from Nesoenas mayeri, assembly GCF_963082525.1. Lineage (NCBI taxonomy): Eukaryota > Metazoa > Chordata > Aves > Columbiformes > Columbidae > Nesoenas > Nesoenas mayeri. Next base: position 6,939,044 of record NC_137546.1, on the reverse strand, counting down.
CCTAGCAGCAAAGAGAAAGGCAAAGTTACTGAGAAAAGTATTGAGAACCCCCACACAGAAACTTTGGTACAGCTCCTGTGAGTTGAACAGCATGGGCAGCTCTGGTCTTTGAACCCCAAAAATGGCATCTTACAAGCAGAAGCAGGGCAAATGGAGAGAGGTTGGATGGCGGAAGAGACAGAACAGCTATACAAAGACAGACTGTATGGGTTAGGGCTGTTCAAAGCGGGTAGATGAGGGTGAGTGGGATGTGATGGAGATCTGTGCGCTCTGCCAGGTGTGTGATGTCGAAGGGCTGGGAGCTGGAAATGGGAAAGGCCGCGTTTCTGGAGGACAGCTCTGCCAAAGGTGGCGGGCTGGCTCCAGCTGTCCTTGTCCTGTGGATTGCCATGCAGTACCCACAGTGCCATTGCCAGTCCCCACGCCGTGCAGAGCCCAGCTGGGCTCCATCTGCACCACTCGTCCCTGTGAGACCAGTTGAGCAGGCAGATACAGCCCCTCAGATGCCCATCATGAGTCAGAAAAGACTGGGAACACACATGCCATGAGAAGGCAGCAGTCCAGGACAAATCTGTCCACACGGTTTGCTTGAAAATTGTTTCCCTGAACTGCTTATTTGCTGTCGATAATGAAAATTAGAGGGAGTTGTAAATTGCTAACAAGACAGGAGAGAAGGTCTGATTTCTTCTGCATTTGATTTGATGGAGATTTCCAAACCCAGGCTGCCAGCCCCCACTCCCCTCTGGGTGACTTTGGGGGTGCATGACACCATTCTGGACTGGTGAATGTATTTGCAGGACCCCACATGAGAGCAGTTTGATCCAAGCTGAGCCACTGCTGTCACAAGATAACTTCTGGCAGGCTGGAAATAGGTCCCTCCAGGATCTCCTTCAGCGTGTGGATCATGATCTCCACTGAGATGGAAGCACAGATCCCCCAGGCCAGGAGCAGAAGACATGTCCTGTCACTGCTGTGCCCCCAGACCCTGGGTTTCTCAGCACAGGGTGCAAGCGTGGCACAGGATGTGCTCCCAACTTGGGAAGCTCCAATGGGTTCAGCATGGTCTGTACAGACCTGCCCTCATCCTGCCCTCATCCTGCCTCCACCTCTGTCTCACGCAGCCACGTGGGCACAGGACAGCTACAAAATGGAAACCGCACATTCAAGGCACAGTTGCCAGCATTATTTTTGTTCCTAATTTGAAAACTGCTATCTTTTGTGCTCCTCAAATCCATCAGTTCTGCCAGCTGTAACCCATCACCGCCCAGCCCCTCCGCTCTCCTAAACAGGACGCAGGTGACAGGGATGCTGCTGTGACTGGCTGTGCCTCTGAACCCTGGTTTGCATCATCTAACACCCCATCTCATCCCCACTGGCTTTGCCAGGTACTGTCGGTGCATGGTCCTCACCTCTGCTGAGACTGCGTCTGCTCCAAGGAAGACAATGCAGAAATCCACCATCGCAGCCAGTTGCAAGCCTGGTGTTCCATAGCTGTGTCCTCCTTTGCTGCTCCTCTAGCTCTTCTCTCCCTGCATTTGCACTAATTCCCTTGTTTCCGTCTGCTGCCAGACTCTGATTTCCTCCTTGTTCTCTGTTCCCTCTCCCCTCATGGTTGCTCCTCTCCTTTTGTCTCACACCTGAATCACAAGCTCTTAATTACTCCCACTGTGTCCCTGTCTCTGATTCCTCTGTCAAATGCCCTACCCATGTCTTCTTCTCTTTCTTCCTAACACTTTCTCCTTCTCTTCTTATACTCTTCCTCCACAATACTCCTGACAAATAGTCCCTGGGGACCCTGGAGGTGCTGAAGGCTTTGCTTGGCCTTGACTCTCCCATCTTCTCCAGCTCCTGGCTGTGTACATCACTTCGGGGTTGCCCCATCAGTAATGCGACTGTTGCTTATGGAAGAAACAGAACCACAGCTCTGTCAGGAAATACTGTGTAAAGTATGGGCCAAGCTCTCGGCAGCTGATCTGCTGGCAAACGCACAGTGGATTTTGGAAACAGCAAAGCCCTTTGTTTTGTTCCAATGCCATAAGTTGATTCCAGCCAGGGGCCTCATGCTCTGTTCTCCCTTCTCCACCACCCATCCAGCGTCTCCCACCATGCTCGTGGCACTGTCGCCTGGAGTCCTGTAGAGTAATGTGGCCACTGACTTTCAGGGAGATGCCACAGCATCCCATGAGGACCTCAGGCCATGGGACTGAACACTAGCTTAAAATGAAGTGATTGATTTTCACAGCTGAAAACCTTGCACATTTCATCTCATTTTGCAAAAAAAAAAAAAAAAATGCTGATAAAGCCACAAATTCCACAAGGAAAAGGGTTATCTTGACACTCAGCCTTATTCACTCTCTTCCCAAGCAAACCTCCCGGTCTCTGGCAGAGCAGAGCTGCACCTCCCCTGGCACAAACATCTCCAGCAGAACAGTTGCTGTGAATACGTCTTTGGGAAGCAGGGACTGTTCCAACTGTGCCACTGACACCGCGATGACATTTTCCCTCAGTGCTGGGCAAAGCCGGAGAACCACGGCTGCACCCAGCCCAGCCCTCCTGTGCTGACAGGGAACGTGAAACCTCTGCAGCAAAACCGGGGTTGTTTGTTCACAAATATCCTAACAGCCTCCTGTTTTGCAAAGGAGCTGAGCAAGGGGTGGGGGTGGGAGTACTTGAAAAGCAAATGAACTTATGTTTTATGCTTTTTAAGATGTCTAACAGAGTACAAAAGTTCATCTTTAATAGGAGGGCAACACAGAGTGCTTAGAGCTGCGGTTTGACACAGATACAGAGCTCAAATGCCTTTGAAGTATCTTCTGATTCCTCATTCTGCCTGAAGTAACTTTAGATTTATGCAGCAGATGGGAAATAGTCCCTCGTTACGTGGCTCTCTACTCCAGCGCTGACTCCGAGATAAGGCAGCCTCATTGCATCTGCACGCCTTAGAAGAGCTCTTAGACAGTGCTTTAGTCTTCAGGGGCCTGAGTCTGTAGTTTGCATATTTTTTTTCTGTTTTTCTCTAAAATTAGTCTTGATAAGTCCAACATGTTGTGAGCATCTTCAAAGGAGAACGAGGGGGAGAAAAGTTTGTCTGTGGAGTAGAGGTGATCCATTTAAATTCGTTTGAAAACAGCTTTGTGTGTTTTGCTGGAAGAGCTCACAGAGAAGCGACAGGGAACGGCCTCGCCGTGACCCCAGCCTCAAACACTCTGGCTTTGAAGAAGTTGCTAAAAAAGCTTTCCTGCAACTCTCACAACCGCGAACCACACCCCCAGCCGAGCCGAGGTCCCTCCGAGGGGTGCGAGGTGGGGGACGCTCCCCGAGGGGGCTGCAGGGAGCGGCCAGCGTGTGCCGCACGTGCCAGCGCCGGGGATGCTCGAGCAGCCGGAGGAGACGGTGCTTCCAGCTCCGATCGGCCACGTGCCCGGCACCACGGGCAGAGCTGCCCTGCCTGCACGCAGGGGCTGCCTGCACGGCAACGCGCACTCAGCAGTGCCAAATCCGTCTTTCCCCTCTCCGAGGGTGGGTGGGGAGAAACCGACATAAATCAAACTGTGGGCTTGATTTCTCCACCTGGACCTGACTCCAGCCTTTCCTTCAGGGGCTTCAACCCTCCCAGCCCCACGTCTCTTCACTGGGAGATGAGATGAAGCCCCTCACTCCCCATTGCACGTGCTTGTCTCACCTGTTCAAACTGAGCCCCTGCAATGTTTTCAGGCACTGAAGCACTCCTTGTTTCATCCAGCATGGCCAGGGCAAGGCTGACAAGTCCCAGGGGCTGGCTCATCCCCCGGCAACTGGTCCCAGCAAAGCACAAACCAGCCTGGCTCTGTGTGCCTCCATAGGGTGCCGGCTGCTCCCAGGGATGGTCTGGGCCACTCCTGTGTTTCCCCAGAGGTCAGATCAGATGATGGATGGTGGGTGTTGGATGGGGCAGAGCGATGCTGCCGTGACACTTGTCACCAGGAACATTGTATATTATATCACAAATTAACTGAAGTAATTGAGGTTGTGCAAACACAATTTATCCTAGCAGGATTCGCAGCTGTGACTGAATTGGCTTTGTTTTCAGCTTTGAAGTTTTCCCCACTGACCAGATGCTGAGGGTTGTGTTGTTTACCCTCCTGCAGAACGGCATCACTTTACAGACAGCTTGGCATTTCTTTTTCTCGCTGTTTCCCTGGAATACACCGTGCTAGAGCATCACTCTCTTCAGATCCTGCCCAACAACTTCAGAAGGCTCTGAGCCCCTTGCCCCTGCGGGCACCCATCCAGGTACGTGAGTGCTGCTCCCTGGATGGAGCTGCAGGAGCTGCTCAGCCTGGCCAGCTGAAGCTGCCTCGCACCCTCCTGAGTTCAGGGCTGTTACCTCTGCAGAAGGCAACTGGTGATGTTTGGGAGGATGTGCTGCACCCGCTGGCAGCCCCCTCTCCTGGGCTGCCCTGCAAAGCTCCAGTACTCATGACATGACATCGTGCTCAGCTGCATCCCCAGGGCTGCAGGGTGGTCACTCTGCCTATTCGTTGCCACTCTATTCCTGCCAGACCGCCCCTGCCTTCTGCCCTTGAGCCTCACGCTGGAGAGCTGCTCAGAACAGACACCCCACAGGAATACCCCAAATTGCTTGTGTGAGTGGGGAGAGGATGGGGGGGCTCAGGTAATTGAAACAGTTCTTCTCTCAATCTATCTTCTGTGAGTTTATGCCTCATGCTTTGTCTCTGATGCTTGGAGCAAGCTGATAGTAGCAGTATTAATAACTTGTTTGCACAATAATTGCTGCTTAAGATAAATGATTCATAAAGTCCTACCAAAGTCTTGGAAATGGCATAAACAAGGAAAGCAGCTGGAGGACAGCAGTGGGAAGCTAATGAGAGACCATCATGGGGAAATAAATGTATAAGGTCTGGGGAGGAGAGGGATTAATCAGCCCCCAGCCCTGAAGAGCATCTCACTCCCTGTGCTCACCTGCAGCACAGGGACAGAGCCCAAGCTGCCCAGGCAAGCAGGGCATCAGCTCTCAAATAAGAGGTCTGCAGGAGAGTCACTAGAAGCCACGAAAGGCAGGAAGGATATGAGAGCTAGAGCCAGGAGACAACACGAGCAGCTCTGAGATCTAAGGAATGAGGAAGGAGACAGAGGGGCTGGGGCTGGACAGCCACCCCCAAGTAGTGGGAGGCAAGCTGGCAGGTGGGACTTGCAACATGTGGCATGGGGGATCACCAACCTTCACCTGAGACCTGGAGCAGGTAAGGAGGTGTCCTGCTGCTGATGGGAGCACACAGACCGTGTGCTCCAGCAGCTCTGTGTGGCTGTCTCCAGCTCCATAGCTCCAGGTTTAACCCTCCGCATTGACAGAATACAACAGATCACGGTGGAGGGGCAAAAAGTAGTAATAGCCCTGGCTTCAAGGTGACCAGAAAAAATCTTTGGGAGTGGGAAACTGCTATTCCACACACCAGTACACATACTCCCAGTATGTCTACTAACAGCATGAGGTGTGGTGGAGGCTGGGTGAGAAGTGCTCTGCTCCAGACATGGCACCAGTCTGAGGACAGGCTGCAGAACAGCCTTCTGGGGTTGTGTTCATTGTGTGGGAAGCAAGACCAGCATGAGGACGAGCTTCTGACCTGCTTCTGCTTCACCGCTCTCCCTGAGTGCCCAGGCAGCGCAGACACTCCTGGAGGGTCTCCAAGCACTTCTGAGCACGACTTGGACGAGACCAGCTGCAGGGCAGCACCTGAACGCAGACACTGGAAACGGCTTTGCAGGACATTGCATGTGCTGAACATCTCCTGTGCTCCCCATCAGCTCCAGCACAGCACCAAGGAGAGCACAGGGCTTCCTCTGCCCACTGTTCCCCAGGGACCTGTTTACTAATAAAGCTGCAGGGAAGAGCGAACCCAGGTGTGGTATTATTCAGCCTCTCATTGAAATTAAAAGAGCTGAAACTGTTCACCCTTGGTCTCCCATAAGAACATTGCCAGAAATACATTCCTTTCTGCGTGACAACTTAACAAGGGCTGAAGCAGCTAAGCACAGTGCTCTGCCAGCATCCATCACTCAGCTGCTGGATGTTGATGGAATGACAATGCAATGTTAGTATTATAGTGTCTTTTTAAGGCAAAATGTTGTTAAATAGCAGAAGTTATGGCTTGAGATCACCTGGGAAGAGCAGCGAGGAAGTGAGACAGAAGGATGAAACTGTCAATTTGGGGGAGTCTCTGTCTTGGGCTCTGTGGGGACCCTCTGGAAGGGTCCCTGTAGGGTGTGAGTAGGGTGCTGGACCCAAACACAACCAAAAATCCCCTCAGTGCTCACCCCCCTTCAGTCTAGCCCCGGGGCTGGGTCACCGAAGGTGCAAATCCAAGACATGTAAAAAGCAAACTGACTATAATAATAAGCTCCTTGAGACACAGAGATCAGCAACACAGGGTAGCAAGCCTGTCCTTCTACAGCAAAGGACTTTCCCACCTTGTGCTTCTGACATGGTGCTCCAGGAATGTGATTTTAGGCAGTATCCCAATAGGAGACCACATGCACATCCCTGCAGCACCGCCTTCTGATTGCATCGCATCCAGGAAGCTTTCAGCCCCCAAAACCTCAGTGCTATGGCCCTTTGTAGAGCAGCTGACACCACCATTCCCATTTTTAAGAGCTCATGCTGTTGGGCAAACGTGCACGGGAGCTCCAAGGCAGAGGAGAGAGGTGAAGCATGGGGCTGTGCCCCTGAACTGCGCTGTGACAGGGGCTGGTAGAGGCTGTGGCAAAGGTTTTTGGTTTTGGGGTGCTCTGCTCCATGCCAAGGCCCCCAAAGGCACTACTGCTCACTGCAGGCTTCTTCCCCCCACCAACACCAGCCCTCCACTCCACCAGATGTAGCATTAGGAGAGGACAAGAGGTGCCAGCAGCCTCACCACTGCCAGCATTCCTGTGGAAACACCAGGCAGCAGGTCCCAGCGTCTCCCAGCCCCCTCCAGCCCCGGGTAAAGGTGGACACAGCGCTGAGAGAGCCTGATGCAGGCACCGAGTCAGCTTCACGTCCCTTTGCCTGGTACAGGGTCTCCTTTTGAAGGATGCTGAGCTGGAGGAGCATCCATCACCCTGAGGCAGCTCTGGCCTGCAAGTCCAGAACCTGGGTGATTCTTCAGGGATCCAGAGAGCCAGGTGCCCAAACAGACACTGGGATTTGGCCCAAGAAGAAGGGACTAAACATCATGTGTAGCGCTGGCTCTGCTGAACACCAGGAGCCTTGGGACAAATGAAGAAAATGACAGACTAGAGGGAAATTAATAGAGCAGAAAATTTGAAATGATGTGGAAATAATTCCCCCAGCTTAAGGAGAGCTCCTTCTATGCTTAATTTCAGAACGCAACTGTTTTCGTGATGCTAAATTACAGTATCAAAGCAAGGGACCCCGACTGGAGCTTATGGGGCATGGGGACATTTCCATGCATGCGGCGAGCTCTCCCACCTGCAGGAAGGTAAGGGCTGGGGTCACCTTGGCTTGCCATGGGGTTGGGGGCACAAGGTGGTGGTGGCTGTCTAGGAAATGCCAGTGTGCTGCTCGTCCCCTTCACGAAGAGTTGTCCTGTCAACCTTTCATCGTTAATTTGGGCCTGCCATAACCATCTTAACAGTTGAACTCAATGATCTTGAGGATCTCTTCCAACCAAAATGATTCTATGGTTATGTCTGGGGGGAGAACAAGGAGATGGGGCATCTGTGTGGTGTCTGCTGTTCCCACGCCTCACATCCCAACAAACTCTGCTCCCCCTGTCTTCACAGGGTTTTCTGTCCCCTCTGAGGTGCCAAGTAAAGACACTGAGGCACAGCCAGGCCTGGGAGCTGGGTGAGCTGGGCGGGATGGAGGGAGCAGCCACCATGGGAAGGGAGGAGAGGGACACTCCTGCTTCATGGAAACCTCCTGGACCCGGTGGCTTGCAGAGATGCTGCTGGTGCCCTGACTGGCCCCCTGCCTTGGTGTTACTTGTCCGACACTTGGAACAGGCGAGGGTTGAGCTGGCCCTGCAGACACGTCCCACCACTTGCAGCCATCTTGATGTTGTGCAGCTAAACCAAAGAGGGTGTGAGCCCCAGAGACCCAATTCTGCCCCTGTGCCAGGACAGGCGAGTCTGGGATGAAACTCCCTCACCAGCACATTCACCACCCAGGCACATGAGGCCTCTTGGGCAGCAGTCACAGAGAGCAGAGATTGCATCATTCCTGGGGAAAAACATCCAAATGGTGCCCCCTGAGGCCCATCCCTGCCCAGGGACCCCTCCCCAGGGCTTGGTGTCAGCTCTGCTGGAGAATGCCAGGGCAAGGGGCGGAGGAGAGCGAGGTGGGCATAGGGAAGATGCTTTTTCAGACGCTGGAAATGTGTTGGGAAGTCCCCAGGGAGCTCCAAGGAGGGAGAAATCAGCTTCTTTCCTGACAAAAGAAGTTTTCAAGGTGTCCTTTAGGCTTCACAGCGCACAGTGAGATTGATCTATGCTCAGCCCCCCAGAGAAAATCACCAGTCTGTATTTTCTCTTTCCTCGCACATAAATGGGCAGGAGCTGCCCACACGTCCCCGCCAGCAGAGCCGGAGCAGGCAGCCCCGGGCAGCCAGGGAAGGGAGGCAGGGACCGCGTGGGTCCTGTGCAACCCTGCGCTGGGCATCCGCACCGCGTCCAGCCCTGCCTCACCACCAGCGCTACTTTCCACGTCTGTCTGCAGCAAACAGGGATGGCTGCAGAGCCCTGTTGTCCGGAACATGAGGTGCATGGATGGGGAGAGACACAGCCCTGCCACGTGTGCAGGGGATCAGGGGCATCCCATGCGAAGACATGGCCCTAAACTCCCCTTGGGAGAGTGCCAGGAAGAGGAAAAGCAGCTTTTTGCTGCTAAAACACTGCAGACCTGTCCTGTGCATGCTCCAGTGTAGCCTCCACCGTGCATGTGTGACCACACAGACCTGCATCCCTGATGGGACATTCCCATTAGGAAATCAGGGCAGCGGCTCCTCTGTTCCACAGTGCTGGGCATCCACACATAAAACTTTCACTTGTCACAGGGATCCTGCCAAAAGCCCTTACTCACTTGAATGGTGCTGGAAGGACCAGCTGGAGTGGCCTCTGTCCTCTTCCTACTGAACTAGACCACTTCTGGCATCCTTGCTAATCAAACTGAGTGGAGGTTTCAGATTTCCTGGGAAATAACCGGGCTTCCCCAGGCTGCATCCACAGCCTAGTTCATCCCTGCCTGCCCTAGTTTCCTCCTGCTCACTGCTGAGCACCAGCAGTGCTGCAGATTCCCTCAATACAGGCAGCTCTGCACAAGCTGGGGAAATTTCACTTTTATTACAGCAGATGGAGTCCAAAGCCTGACGTCCAGGGGAAGAGGAGCGTGCCCACCATCCTAGCAGCCACAGCTTCGGAGGGCTGGCCAGTCACCCACCGGTCCAGGGCACAGAGCATCGCTGGGCAGGGGACCATCCTCTGCATCCCGCCAGGGTCAACATCTCTGCTCTGATAACTGTGATGTGGCCAACCAGAGGTCATCCCCAGCCGTCCTTTCGCACACATCAGCTATTCACCCTTTGGTACACAAATCTCAGCAGTATGGAATAGTGCTGCCCCTTTGGTTAGGACATTTCCAGTTCCAAAACCCCTGAATTTCCCACATGAACTGGACCCTCTGGGGCAGCTGCTGTGTCTGAGTGGTCACAGCTGACATTGCCTCATTGCACCACTGATCTTGACCCATGGGAGCACCAACCACTATCAGCCGGGGGAAAGCCATCCCCATCCCCGGCAGGGCTCCAGCAGTGGGCTGGGGCAGCCAGGCAGGGAGGAGTGGGGTGGCCAAGGAAGGCAGAGCCAAGGGAGAGAAGGCAGCGTGATGATCCTGCTCTGCTGCTGCTCCCCAGGCTCCCACGAGCACAGACCACTCACGCTGGCTCTGGTGTGATGGCTGGGAGAAGGATGAGCCCAGGGAGCTGCAAGAGACAGTGTATGTGTCAGAGAAACCCCTGGCCGCTCGCTGTGTTGTGCCAGCAATAGCGTGTAAAGCGCTGTCTGCGAGAGAGGAATCGCGTGTCAAGTGCTCCCTGGGGCTGCGGGATCGCTGCCGCCTGCCCCATCCCTGCCCTCCCCACAACGGCAGAGCAGCAGAGCGCGGCCGGGAGCCGCATCCCGCAGGCAGCCCACCCGCCGGGCGGCGGGACCGCAGAGGCTGCTGCGGGGAGGGGCTGCATCACTGCGCACAGCCCGGGCTCTCCCGAACCGGTGATGCGCTCCCAAAAACAGCCCCCCCAGCGCAGGAGAGCTGGTGGGTTTGGGGTCAAGAGCTGGGTCAGTCCTTTGGAGCATGAAGACCTGAAGTCAGTGCGTTTAGGCTGCTTTACCGTGTCCCAGCTTTTGGCCCGTTGCTACTCCAGTTGTTTCAGCAGACTGGCTTATACCTGTTGTGTGTTGGAGGCCATTCCTGCTCCATCCCGTTGCTTCTCCTTGGAGCGTGGAAACCTCTGTGCCCTTGGTGAAGGGGCAGCACAGGCACAGAGAGCTGGTGTGCGCGATCCACCCACATTAATGGTGCCACTAGTATTCCTTAAACTGCACCCAAGAAGTCACGCCGTGTGTGGGCTGACAGAAAAAACAGCTCTGGAGCTAAGTGCACCATCTTCTACATTCCACGTGTTGAAGGTCAGTGAGTACCTGGGTGGGAACAGAGCTGGTGGTGTGTGGCTGTGATTGAAATCCACGTGTAAGAAAGGACACAGCTTTTCCCAGAGCAAAGCAACACCAGGGAGGATGGGCTGGATCATTCCAGCAGGGAAAGGGCAAAACCACACGGCCCAGAGAGCTCAAGTTGCCAGGGCTGTCATGAAATGAGGTTCAGCCAGAGATTTAGGTTGGAAGGGCTCTGTGGAGGTCCGCAGTTCAGCCCCTGCCCTGAGCATGGCTGACTCCAAAGTCAGATCAGGTTGCACTTGGCCAACTGAAAGCTGAAAATCTTCACAGATGGAGATTTTTTGGCCCTCACCAGTACTGTCTGGGAAATTTTACGCGTGCACATGATTCACAGCACGGATGCAATTCAGAGATGCAAAAGGCAAAGGGAAAGTTTTCAGCCACAAAATTACACAGCCCTTCCCAGATAGTCAAGCATTTAATTTTGTCCAAAGTCCTGGTGCCTCTGATGCCTCCTGCAGCTGCTTGTGCGGGAAAGAGACAACCAAGATCCTGCTGAGCATGAGCCGTGTGCTCATGTGTGGGGATGAAGCCAGGGAGGAATGGCTGTTCTTGCACAAAGAAAGCTGAGGCAATTTTGGATGCACAGAGTTTTAAAGCTGATGGTACATGTCAGCTTCAAGGTTAACTTACAAGAACTCAGGGACAGAGAGGCAGATGCAATACAATCTTTCCTGTGTCCCCTTCTCCCTGCCCCACAGAGCAGCTCTGGGGAAGCCCGTTAGCGCTCATGTTGTCCCAGATAACTGAAAAATTTGAACAGTAGGAATGTCCTTGCTAGGTACAATTAGCTGCCTGAAATAGCCCAGCTGAATTCTCAGGAGCCAGGCTCATTCTGCAGGCCTGGTCATTAGGAAAATCATCAAGATCTTGCTGAAGAGAGAGCATTTATCAGGCTGTTCAGGAGCGTCTGAACCCGCGTCTCCAGAGCAGAAGCAGAAGCTGTCTCATCCACACAGGAGGTACCCGCTCACACACCTTGACCCGTGGCCTCTGCACCGGGCAGAGTCCGACCACCATTTCCCTCAGCAGAGCTGTTCTGTGTCTGGCTGTACCCAGCCCCATCGCATTGTGACAACCGCTCTGCCTTTGGCGTAGGCAGGGCCAGTGGCAAATGCCAGCCTGGAATGGGGGAGACAGCCAGATGCAGCAGCAGCAGCAGCGAGAGCAGGCTGCGGGCAGCGGGGCCGCTGCGGAGCGCAGGAGGTGGCGGGGGACAGCGGTGGGCAGGGACAGGGACAGGATGGGGGGAGTGGACGGCCAGCCCGCAGGAGGTGCAGGCAGGAGCAGCAGCAGGCAGCGGGAGGTTAATCAGCCGTCTGCTTCCGTGACTGAGCTCAGAGTTTGCAGCAAAGAGCTCCGGAGAGGAGAAAGCCTCTCGCTCATGAAAGAAACATCAGTGCTAATCGAATCAGGGTCCGGCCCAGCAGCACGCGACAGGCCGCGGCGGCTCATTCATATTTCATGCTTTGCTCCACTTCAGTGAGATAAAACCCAGCGCTAAAGGTGCAGGAGTCCTGCTTGGCATGGGTGGGACCCAGGGCTGTGGCAGGTGGCCAGGGGAGAGGAGAACCAAGCGCTGAGCTGGGCATGGGGTCGGGCTGTGGGACGGTGGCTGGGACTTGCCGGCGAGTCAGTGGTGTCTCAGGTAAGCTCAAGTCAGCGCTCGCCGGCTTTCAGATTCTGGCATCTGAAAGTCAGCAAAGCAAGTGGGTTGTGTGGGGCTTTGCTCCCTCTCTTCTGTGACTGCTGGAGGTTTTTCTTGGCCCCTGGTTGAGAGGGAGTTACTGCTCAGTGCTGCCAGTGGTGGAAGAAGCCCAAGCTGCTCATGGCCATCAAGATGAGGAGAAGACAGCACCCGTGGCAGACAGTGATTAGGGTATGGGTGTCCCCAGAAAGAATCTCTTTAGGGGTTTTGCCTCCAAAGCCCCTGTTGCTGCGGGATGGGGTGCGGGGTGCAGATCCCACCAGCAGGATGCACGGGTGGGATGCCGGTGTAGGAGAGGCAGGCTGCACACAGGCTCCTCAACCCACGTCAGATCAACCAAGGTCTCTGCTGCAAGAGCGAGGGAGTGTGAGCAGATGTGTGGGGTCCTTCGCTGCAGAGCTCCGTGCAGGGACGGTGAGGGAGGCATGAGGGGAGGTGAGGCAGATGGAGCCAGTGATTAGAGCTGATAAGCAGGAAGAGATAAAAACAGGATTAAAGGACAGGCAAGCTGGGAATTAGACAAATGGGTGGGCAGTCAACCACTCCTCTTGGAGATCTGGCAAGAGGGACAAAGGACCAAGACAGGAAACTCCCATTTTAGATCCAGAGACTTGGCCCTTACTGATGCCCATCCCCAGCATGACCAGACCAGTACAGCAGCTGGCAGCAGCTGGTGATCCTGTCACTGGGGAGAGTCTACTGCCTTTCCCTTCCTTATGCCAGTGTTCCACCGCCCAGTAGCACTCTCTGCTTTGGCCTTTCACAGGGCTCAGGGACCTTGCATGGAGAAGTAACTGGTTTTGGTGGGGATACCATTGGTGCTGGCTCAGAGCAACCTATGGGTGTCTGCAGGACACTATGCCTCTCATCACCCCTCACTCCCTGCCTTACTTCCACCCCTTCTCTGAGCCCATCGGTTTTGTCAAGAGCACACAAAATAGCAGCAATTCAGAGATTCATGCAGGTTCAGTAGCAGTTGCTGGATCTTGCCCTCCATGAAGAACCACTTGGCTGCAAATCAGTTGTCCTGACCACCCAGGCTGCACTCCAGGAGGGCACAGGCTGCCTGCTGTTGCCAGACCGGTGGTGCAGACTCCAGCACCGGAGTGTAGGCAGATGCCAGTGAAAATATGGGGACCCCTGCACCCCGCTGCAGGCAGTAGACACTGCTGGCTCCCTGGGACTGCTCACACTGCATCCTGCTCTCAGCCAGAAGTAATCTCCTGGAGAGCAGTGTAGGTGAGAGGGATCTGAGGGTCCTGGGGACAGCAGGGTGACCATGAGCCAGCACTGGGCCCTTGTGGCCAGGAAGCCAATGGGACCTGGGGTGGGTTAGAAGGGGGTGGTCAGTAGGTCAGAGAGGTTCTCCTGCCCCTCTGCTCTGCCCTGGGGAGACCACACCTGGAATCTTGTGTCCAGCTGTGGCCCCTCAGTTCCAGCAGGACAGGGAACTGCTGCAGAGAGTCCAGCGCAGCCACCAAGATGCTGCAGGGAGTGGAGCATCTCCTGTGTGAGGAAAGGCTGAGGGAGCTGGGGCTCTGGAGCTGGACAAGAGGACACTGAGGGGGGACTCATTCCTGGGGATCAAGATGGAAAGGGGCAGTGTCAGGAGGATGGAGCCAGGCTCTGCTGGTGACAACCAGTGACAGGACAAGGGGCAATGGGTGCAAACTGGAACACAAGAGGTTCCACTGAAAGAGGAGAAGAAACTTGTTGGGGGTGAGGGTGTCAGAGCCTGGCCCAGGCTGCCCAGGGGGGTTGTGGAGTCTCCTTCTGTGCAGACATTCCAACCCGCCTGGACACCTTCCTGTGTAACCTCATCTGGGTGTTCCTGCTCCATGGGGGGATTGCACTGGATGAGCTTTCCAGGGCCCTTCCAACCCCTGACATTCTGGGATTCTGTGATCTCCTGGACCCCCAAGACTTTTCACCTAAACCTGGTGAGGCACTTCAGCATCAAATAAAGAGGTCTGGAGGCATTGTCAAGCAGCTCCCCCCAGCCCTGTGGTGCCAGCAGGGTCACTCACAGAGAAGATGCCTCGTCCCCAAGCAGACCTGTTCTGTACCAGGAAGATGTGGAGGCAGGGACATGGCTAACCCAGGCTCAGGGGCAGAAGCAGAGCAATGCACCATGGAAGAGTAAAGGAAAGACTGGCAGCTGAAGTTGCTGGGTCTGGGTCTGGTCAAGGTTGTTACAAGGCTGTGACATCCTTCACCTCCTCCCAGGGCCACAGAGGATCCTAAAACGTCCTGGTCTAATGACTGACAGGGTGAGACACAGACTGAACCCATCAGTCTCCAGGTATCCTGCAGGGCTGGTGTGTGCGGTGGCATCGCTCAGCCTGCACGGCCGTGCACAGCCAGCAGGTCCCACGGTGGAACCTATGCCTGAAAGTGGGTCTGGACCCAGGGCCCACATGTAGCCTATGGCAGCAAGGGGCTCACTTGAGGGCAAACCCAACCTCCTGGATATGGCCTCGGTAAGGATGTACCTGTCTTGGCCACCGCATCCCTGCCTCTGCACACAAGGGAAGATGTTGAAACTGCAACAGGGAAAAGAAAGGTTTGGGGCAAATAAGCACAAATATTGGCAATTTCCTGCGCAGACCTTCCAGATGGAGATTTGCCTGTCTCTTCTCACTGTCAAGTCTGTAAACTCACGACACGTCTACTTGGATCTGGTCTCTTGTCCTGCATTCTAACTCCTAGCACCTGTACAAAAACAGAGGCTCAGTGAGAGACAGCCACTTGGTAGAAGTGAGAGCTGTGGGCAGCATCACAAATGCCTCCCATGGACACCGGACATCCTTAAAAAGCTGGGGAATCTCACCCCAGATGTAATGCTGGCCCTTGAAAACCAGTCCCAAGTGACAACTCTGTGTACCTCAAGTGACATGTGCTGGTGAGTCCCTTTCATGAACTACTCTTAAATTGCCCACTTTGCAAGTGCACTGGGATTTGAAAAGTAAATGTGAATATAGGTATGGTACTAGGCTTGGAAAATTGAGTGAGAACAAGAGGATGCAGGACACCGGAGAGATACAGCTGGCACAGACCCACTCGTCTTCTCAAGGGAGTTTCACCAGGATGGTGGAGAACTGGGGGTGGCTCAGGCACATCTCATCCTTGAGCCACTTCATTTTGCCACTAACAGCTTGCTCACCACCCTCAGCCCTTCTCTCACAATTATAGGATGAGAGAATAACGTTTTTGCCAGGCTGCATGGGAGCAGGACCAGCAGCCTGGGGATGCCCAACAAGAACTGGGTGGCAGGGACACCTCTGCCCCGAGGGCAGGACTGAGTCCCCATGCCCAAGGAGCCGCACTGGGGGCTTGGATGATAAAAAGAGGATGTGCAAAAGCTGAGGATTTTGTCAGTGGTGGGAGAAGTCCTGGGAGAGGATCGAATTGAAGGCACTGCTTTGTGAGGGCAGAGTTGGCAGCCACGGCTGTCAGCACTGGCCCCGGGGGAATTATCAAAGCACAGGGAGCTCCCCACAGCCCACTACAAGCATTGCTCAGCCCAGCCACGTCCATCTGTCCATCCTGTCCTCCTGGAGGTGGGTGTCTCTGACAGGCACTCTGCAGAGACAAAACAAAACCCAGGCTCCCCCAGCTCAGCGTCCCTCCCCGCTCCCCAGGATGTGTGTGCCGGGAATTTCAACGAGGCTGCGACTCTGCTCTTCCCAGGAAGGAGCTCTGTGTTGCCACCCTCTTGCAGACAACACATGGTCCCCATCACAGCTGTCCTCCTTACACAAAGGACATAGACAGGGAAGTGAAACTCAGTGTAACCTGCAGCTATGAGCACCACAAGATCCTCTGGCCACCGAGGATGCTTCACCACCCTGCCCATTGTCCTCACAGGCTGTGGGACCAGCCCCGGCGGGCCCGGAGGAAGGTGAAGAAGCGGTGATGGAATGATTTCAGGGAGCAGCTGAAGATGGTGTCAGGAGAGCAGGGGACAAGGCTTGTTTGGAAAACAAGATCACGTGAGCTACAAGGAGCCTCGGAGACACTTCCCTTCCTCAAGGCTCATTGCAAGCTGGAAGCAAAGCTTTGCCTGCAGTGGTCTGTCACAGGTCCCTCTTTCATGCCATCTCCCGGACATGTGTAGGCACAAGCTGAGGCTGCCACCGTCTTGTCTGCGGGGGCACTGCCACATCACATGCTCCTTCTCCAGCTGTCATCTATTTACACAAAGCCAGTGGAAACACAAGCTCTTCTGTGCTTATTGTCCTCTGTCACATCTGACTGAAACCCAACTCTGCTCGGGGGGGGGAAGAGGTGCAGGCTGTAGGGGGGATGCTGCCCATGACTGCATCACCACATCCTTGTTGGTAAGAGGTTCAAGGCCTGGAAATGTTTTGTGAAGCTGTATCGTAACATTTCAGTGCTTTATGTACAGCATTTACTGATGAGATCCGCTGCTTAGATATTTCATTATCTGGAAATTCCACAGGATCCACGAGGGCTGGTGGAAGGGACCTCTGGGTTGTCCTCTCCAGTGTCTTGTTCACAGCAGGGCTGTTAGCTGTCACAGATCAGCTTGTCCCACAGCATCACCTTCCCCTCAGACTCCTCTGGGGATGTGGTGTCTTTGCTGTGTGTGACTGCGGTCCTGACAGCCTCTCCTGCTCGCAGGACCTTCTGCTCCCTCCCTGCACCAGCACCAGCCACCGGGGCTCTCTGAACAGCTAATCCAGGCCACTGTAAGCGCAGACATCTGGTGGCACCTGCACAGACACAGTGTGGGCAAAGGACCCGCAGGCTGGAGATCTGAGCTCCTGGATCAGGCATGGGAGCAGGACTCTGAAAGGACAAGGGAAACTGAGGCAGGCAACAGCACTGAGGAGACACTTCACTTCAGGCTGGATGTCTCTTATCTCAGCAAAACCTGGGAGAGGCCGTGCTGGGAACCACAAGCCATGTATGTGCCTATTCCCTGAAGTATCATACGGTTGATGAAGAAGTGAACTGAAGTCAAACTGCCTGCAAAAGTGAGGACATAGGGAAGAAGGTATCGATAGGAGCAAGGGATGAGAACGTGCACAGAGCTGTGCCCATGGCCAGAGAAGGGGCCACACACCAGCAAATCCAATTCTGGTTTCAGGTTTCTGAGCAAAGAAGCCAAAGCTGCAAATATTTGGTTCAAGATTTTTATTTTCCTTGCAAGGTTTAAGAAGTCATTGCCTCTAGTTTCAAAAAAAACATTTTCCACACCAGGCAGGACTTGTCCTGGCCTCCTATGTCAGCTCCTTACTCAGACATACCTTGGCTCCCCTGTGCTCTCAGCTCATCCCAGTTACTCCTCCTGCTTCAGCTCTTCCCAAGTGTCTCAGTTCACCCAAATCTGCCGTAGTCACACTCCTTTTCTCACCACCTGTCCCTCCGTATTCTCTAGAAGATCTCCACCCCCTGCACAAGATGCTCCGGTAGGATGCTAGCGCATCACGGCAAGGCTGAGCCATGGAAGAGCATTGATGGAGCTGGAAGGACCCATCTCTCCTCTGGAGCATCTGGAGTCAAGGAGGCTGTTGCTCTTCTCCCCAAGACCCTGAAGAACCCAGAGATTTCCAGCTCCCCAGGTTCATTCCTCCCTGTACCCCAGCAGAGTCACATCAAAGAGCACACCCTTTTGTTCAGGCCCTGTTTGAAGTTTGCTGCTAATTTTTGGTATGCATGCAATGGTGTTTTGGCTCATGCTCATTCCCAGAATAAATGCTCATTGCATTGCTCTTAAATGATTGGAGACCTCCAATTTTAATCTTTTATTCATAATCTTTTTCCAGCTCAGACACAGAAAAAAACATGTAAATTCAAAACCTGTGAGAATTGAAAATTTCATAAGTGCTGCTGACCCTTTGCTGGCAACTCTGAATGTGAGAGAAATGAAGGAATTGTAATGAGGAGCTTCAACTTTTGACAACAGGTTTAGAGGAGCCCAGCACTAAACAGGCTTCACCGCTCTCTGCTGTGTGTCTGTGCGGGATGGGGTCAGTCCTGCCGGGCACAGCAGTGCAAGCTGCTGCTCCGGCGTCTCCGTCCCCTCTGCTCACCGTGTCCTCTGCATGAGGTGTGGGCTCACACGCTGCCGCTGGAGCACACCGAGCCCGCGCTGCCGCACACGCCATCCCCGAGCTCCTGCCCCATCAGCACACCGAAGCACGAGCACCCGCACTGTCTCCATCAGCCGTGCTCCCGCGGCTCCTGTCCACACATGAACAACACCGCTCACCATCCTCTGCAGCGTGTGCCCTCACCTCTCCTGCTCGATACACCCGGTTAATTTACACCCGCCTCTGTGTTTGGGAAGGACACAGGTTGCTCCTTGTTGTCTGCCATACCCACACTCTCTGTCCCACTGCCCACTCCTGACAAGGGTCACTTTTCAGGACAACTTTGTGGTGGGAAGATGGGAAGGTAGGGAGAAAATGAAATGTAATAAGAAATCTATATGAATGAAGGACTATGGGGTTGGGAAGACATCAGTGAGTGCCTGGGAAAAATCTCACCTTCTTTTCAGCATCAGCAGAATGAAAATCTCTAACATGCCACAGATGTGATTCTAGATCAATTGTTTTCAATGAGTTTGCCCTTTTCACAAGTTTCCTATGTGTTGTGCAACTCCTTAGTCTTTAACTCAGTAAAAAAAGTCTTACGTTTCTTTACTTCCAAGAACAAGCAGCATGGTGTGTGAGGGAAGAGTTGCCAGCTTTGCATGCAGAAATCCTTCTGGTACCTGCAGGTGATCTGCAATTCCCTTTCAGAAGGACCAGCATAAGCAGGAGATGCAACAACTGTGCACTGGGATTTCCCAAGACGCAACTGCCAGGAGTTTTCATCCAAGATACTTGAAAAGCTCTGTTGTTTGCCTGAATATTGTGGGTATTTGACAGCCCGCTTACAAACACAGGTGTAATTGTGCCTTGGTTGCTGGATGAGGGACCCGTAAACTGACCAGAGTGCAGAGAGCCGAGAATCTTGCTGATGGGCTGCACAGCAAAACCAACACCCCGGGTGGTGTGGGAGGGGTGGTGGGTCCCTGGGGAGCTGGGCTGTGTGTGTCTGGGGATCCCCTGGTGCTCCCCTTGAGTGAGAAGGTTTAGGTTACACCCCACGGCTGGGTGGCACCACCCTGGGTGCAGGGTGGGACACCTGTTGTGTCACCTGAGGTTAAGTCAAACTGCTCAGTCCAGGTTCTCCTTTACAGCCAGTGGAGAGAAGGAGGCACCTGCACAAAGCAGGTGGTGAAGTGCCATTCTTTTCCTCCCTTTCCCACTCACCACATCAGACAACTGCTCAGGAGGAAACCTCGCAATCCGAGACTGTTTCTGCTCCAGAGCCTCTCCTGTGCTCCCAGCCCTGCGGCAGACGTCAGGGTTGCTGTAATCCTGACTCATCCCTCCCTGAGCCCGGCTTACTCGAGGCACGGACACCCTGCCCTGACCGCAGAGCAGGACTTCTGTCAGCCTCTCTTCATCCTGGGACAAACTGTGCTGCTGTCTCGCTCCTGGATGGTGTTTTCCAGGATGTGACCTATGAGATGCCCATGCAGATCTTAACTCATAACCCTTACAAGGGTTAAAACCGCAGCTGTGGATGATATTTCTATCTTACATCAGATTATCCTGAGTAATTTGCTTGGACATGATGCACTTAGCATGACTGTGCTAAAAGGAGAGAGAGAAGGTGGTTTGGGAATACAGCCTTCCTTGGCAGACTGAGCTGGTATGTGATCAGACAGGAATCATATCAGTAAACACGAGGCAGAGTTCACCATCTGTTAACACCATCCACGGGGCGCGTCTGACCCCCGCAATCCTGCGCAAAGTTGGCACGACTTGCGCGTAGGTGCAGAGCTGAGACGGGGGCTCCATGCAGGGCCCTGCAGGTGCTCTGCAAGTCCAGACTGCCACCTCCAGGCACACGAAGCTCGCAGAACCTCATTCACTAACGACACAGTCAAATCTGGCCTGGACAGCTGTAAATGAAATGCTTTGGAGATGACTTATTGGTATCTTGGGATAATATTGAGTGTGACTAGAAAAAGAAAGCTGTTTTACTGAGGAAAGACCAGCTCCCAAAGGTGCAAGCTGGAATAAAAGTCTCTTGAGGGGCATTTAAGAAGGTGTGAAAATCCTGATAGCTATTTTGTTACATGAAGGGGTACATAAAGGGGGGTGCAGCGTGCAGGGCTTGTGAGATCAGCCCTCAGGGCTGGGGAAGCTGCAGCTTGTCCAGCCTGGGGGCTGGTGCTGAGCACCATGGAGAACAGTGAAAGGGATGGGGAGAAAGGATGCTCTGGGCAGGGCTGGCAGGATAACTCGGTAGCACACAAGCAGCTGGTGCAAGTAGGGCTGGGGTGCCTGGGAGAACGGGGCTGCACAGCACCGGGACAGCCAGGATGGCCTTTCCCCACGGCCGGGATGCAGAGCAGGGCTGCACTATCTGGGGACCAGCATCTCCATCCCTGATGGGCTCCAAAGGCTGCAGGCATGTGAGCAGGCTGTGATCCCACCCTGTGGGGTTTATATGGCAAGAAAAATATGCTTTGTTCCTATAAATGCTTGTGTTGTCTTTGTCCCTGCAACTCATATGCTGGCAAATTCTTCACTGGAGGGCAGCTGAAACCACAGCTAAAAGCCTACAAGAAGGGTGTTGCAAGCTCACCTACAAGAATCTTCAGCTCAGACTTCAGGTGATGAGAGTCGAGGTTTTACTGGAGGGTTTTTTTGCCTTTTTGGGTTTTTTAAACTGAATTTCCAAGATAGGACAAATGTGGATCTGGGAAAACCTGCAGTAGACCACCGAGGTTCAGAGGAGCTTCTGCACACATGATCTCCTGTGCTTGCATGATCTGTTACCCTGCATAGACCCAAACAGACTTGGTGGTTTTGGGGTGGCTTTTCCTTGCCCACAGCACCCCCACACTGGGACTCTATGAACTATCAGCATCTTGGCCAGCCCCTGCACACAAAGGTCCATCCTTCACCTGCGGGAGGCTTTCTGGAGCAGAGGTGGCTAGCTGGCTATCCCTTGCTGCCCCCCATGCCTGTGGAGCAGCCATGGAGGCCCCTGCACTCTCTGCAAGTGAACAGTTTGCAGCTCAGGGACAAGAACAGGCAAGGAGGCGGCTCACGGGAAGAATGAGTTTTATTGTGAGGTGCACACTCTGAACATAAAAGGGAAACCCTGCCCCTCCATCTTCACATCTGGGAGCAGCCCAGTGACCTCATGCTGCAGGATCTGACCCATGAACCACCTGGAAAGGGGCCATCTGGCAGCTCCCAACCTCAGATCCTGCAGACCACGTTACCAGGGTTGCCCAGCAAACCCCAAGGTCTGTGGCACCAGCCTGACCTTTACTGTCCCTAGTTTGTCCATAATGGATTCACTCTCTTGGGAGACGCAAGTGTTGGGAAGAGAGGACACGGCCAGAACTCACCATCCTGTGCTGCAGGGCTTGGACTGACCTCCATCCTGACAGTGGCTGCAGGGCGGGTGCGTGACAGGGGTGAGTGCAGAGCACAGGGTGCAATACAAATTTAACAACACATTGCATCTGTCCCCCATTACAAAGAGCTTCCATAGGAAGAAGTAAAGTGCCCGCCACAGTCAGAGAATGCATCAGGACATAAATGCCCCGGATGGAAAGCTAAGCCAGCCCCAGAAAGGCAAGTTTAGCCAAGATTATTGCAGCTGAGAAATGGCTTTAACCCTCCCCCCACCCGCGTTGTGCCCAAACGGCACTGACAGGAACAGACCTCAGGCCAGATCCCACCAGTACCTTCATTTGAGTGATGCTGGATTTACCGTGCCAGTGCTCAGGAGAGGATGCGTGGGCCAGGCTGGTCCCTCCAGCAGCCCGCCTCCCAGCCGTGTGCCCAGCAGAGTTTTTTGCAGTGAGTTCAACCTCATGACTGAGGTTTCTGTGCGTGAGACCACTTTTGTGTACTTAACATCACATTTCAGTGAAACACTTCCCAACCCCATAGAAAATTGTATTTACACTCAAAAGAAACCTTCCCACCCCACAGCCTGCCCCTCCCTGCCACATCTGCATCTCTGCGTCCGGCTCAGCCTCTCAGACCAGCTCCCACAAGGCTTTGGAGGCCAGTGCTCTGCACCAGGCAATGTTGCCAGAAGAGATGCTTCTGTGGAGGAGAGGAGAGCTGTGGAGGAAGGCCAGCCTCCCAGTCACTGGGCTCATCATCTGGATAGTGCGGAAAATCCTCTTTGCCCAGAGCCCCTGTCCCCAGCTATACACTGTGTGACTGCAGCTGAAGGTGTTGCTCAGGACCCCTCTTCTGCAGATGACATGGCAGCCCTGGCCTGGGCAGGTAACGTGGTGATGAGAAAGCTCTCGGGTTTCTCTCAGGCAACTTCAGAACAAAGTACATTTTGGCAGAAGCCCCTCTGTCCCACCATTATGTGAGGTGGGAATAAACTCTCCCACCACTCTCTGCTCTGGTACAGCTTTGGTGGAGGCCAGGATGGTTGTTCTGCTGGGGGAGAAACCTGAGCTTGTGGTCCTAGAAAATGTGCCTGTACTGCCCTGGGATGTCTGTTCTGGGTCTGGAGAGGAGCAGTGCTGGTGGGTTCAAGAGGTGGAGAGCCTCCTGCAGCACCCTGAGACTTCTTGAGGCTCCAGACAGCAGATCCTGGCCACCCTTCTCCATGCTGAGGAAGTCTCTGCACACAGAGCCAGATGTTCCTGGCACTGCTGGCTTGTACTCTGTCCCCTGGTCTCCTGGGTTTAGTAGAGGTGACCATGAAGTCACCTGCAGGCTGGTGCAGTTCAGGAGGTCCAGGCTGGAGTACACTGGAGCTGGGAGGTACTGGGAGCACGGTTGTCTCTGCTGCGTGTCAGCCTGTGGGGGCCGCCTCAGTGCAGAGGTGCAACAAACGCCCCAGCTGTCAGGTCCAAAGGAGCCGTGTGCCATGGCAAGGCCAGTCCCACTGCTCCTGGTATTGCTGTTGTGTCTGATACCCCTCCACCTGCAGGTGCAGCTGGGGCCATCCCGCTGTGTGAAGGGGTTACCACCTGTCCTGCATAGTTGTGTGGGGACCCCCAGTCCCACAGGGACACAGTAGAGGATGGAAAGAGGCAAGATGTGTCCCCAGCCTGCTTGGAAAGCTGCTCCCCCCTTCAGATGGGGGAAGGAGGTAGCAGGACCATCAAGGTGTCTGGAAGGCAACGTTTCCACCGACACTGAAATCAAAGAGATGCTGGTGGAGCTCCAGGTCCTGGTCTGGTGCCCCTTTTCCTGCTCACCACCCTGCTGCCCCTTTGCCAGGGTAAGTGTTAAGGAATGCCTGATGCTGGTCTGCAAAGCTGGTGATCAGAGATGCCTCTTAGGGCCATTTGTGTTCAGTAGCTGGGATCTCATGGCCTGGATGCTGCTCAAGATCTTCTTCTGGTGGCCCATCATGGTGATGCCCAGACTCCGAACATCCCTGGAGAACAAGGACACGGTCAGACACCCCATAGGCTGGACCTGTGCTGAGCCCCAGAGAGACACTGGTCCTTTGTGTGTGTGCACCCCATGGACCAGCCCAGGAGCCACACCGGACTCCTCTCTGCCTGCCCATCGCCACAAGGCTGCTGCTGCTGAAGGTCCCTGCGCATCCTGCCATTCTCTTGGGCACATCCTCCTGACAGGGCTGCTGTGACAGCCCCAGGGGGAGCAGGAGGGGGATCGCTCCTGACAGATGAGTAGGTGACAAGATCGATGCTCTGAAATTGGATTCAGTTTTAGCGAGATGCTCTCAGATAACCCAGTCAGAAAGACAGATGGATGATGAGCCTTCCCCACTCAAAAGCTTCCCCAATATACATGAGAAACAAGGATCAGTATCAGCTCAGTCCCAAGCACGGCCCCCAATCAATGCACATGACAATGCTCTGCCTGCGTCTCTCCATCTCCCCTTTCACTGGCTACTCCTCTACCTGCCCCACCTCCACCAGGGTGTGCAGCGCCACATCCTTCCCGAGCCATCAGAACTAATGTCTGGCAGTCTCATGGCTTTGAAAGAAAATGAGTCTTCTCAGAGGCAGGAGAGTTTGTTGCCAGCCCCGGCACTAATGCTAGTACAAAGGGAGGGGGATGTAAGCCCAGGGTAGGAGTGGGTATATAGTTGCTGTCCTTTCTGGTTACACTTGGAGCATCAGCCACCTCAGAGAACCCTGGGGCAGGGGACAGAGCAAGCTCCCTACAGCAAGAGGATGAGGATGGGTGGTGGGACACATCTTCTCAAGCCCTTCTTAATCCAGCCTTGGTCACTTCACTATGACCTGTTATTCTCACCAAGGCCCTGGATGGTGCCTCCCTGCCCAGCTACACTGAACAGGGAGTCAGTCCCCTGCACGAGGTCTGAAGAAGCTCTGAGATGCCTCCTAGTTCCTTTTGTTTCAAGGTGATCCCAGAGCAGATGAGCAGTATGGCCCAGCTGCACTCTGGTCCAGACATGCCTTTTGCAGGGGACACAAAACTAAGAGGAGACAGCAACATCATATCTGATCTAGCGCTTTGAGCAGGAGTTTGGATTAGGTGACCTTACAAGGACCTTACAACTCTAAATTGTCTGTGACCCTGTGATAATGTTGGAGAGACACCACAGAGCACCAGAGGTGACTCGGTACTCACACCCTCTCACTATGACTCCCACACCTCATTTCAAAGGTTAGCGCACCCTTGGGCATCACCCCAGGTCTCAGCATGAACCTGTTACGGGCCAAACACTGTTTCCTTAGGGGTCTGTCTCTGCCATGGGGGCCAGCTAGGTTGAGTGAGCCAAGGCAGGATGACCACTGCCTGGGGCTTGTGGGATGGTGCAGGCAACCCCATCAGTGCTGTTTGTTCTCTGTACTCACTCGATGTTCATGCGCATCACCATGCCCAAGGAGGAGTACCCTGCCATGGCAAAGTTGTCCCGGTAGTGCCCCAGCCGGATGGACTCCAGCCAGTCCTCCACTGTCAGACAGCCGGACAGGTCAAGGAGACTCCTGTCGAAGCGCGTTTGGGTGAACCTGGGAGCAGGACAGAACGGGTTAGCCCGGGAGGTGCTGGTCCTAGGTGGCCAGGCTGTGAGGTCCATCTCAAAGAGCCTGTGACCCCGCAGGTGAGGCCAGGACAGAAAGACACCTCACGGGCTGGTGAAGGCAGACATGTTGCTGCCTGGGCACCGCTGCACGTGTTTCACCAGACACTGGCGTGCGGATACTGTAGTGGGAGCAAGGCAGTGAAGTGCAGGATGGCCCCCACTGCCCACCACAACGTGTGCCCATGGGCCTTGTGCATGTCCATGGTTGCAGGGAAGTCACTGCTGCTGGAGCTGGACAGAAATATCCCTCATTCACTGCAGACCACATGCTCTGCCTAGCATCACCTGTCAGCTCCTGCTCATTGCAGCAGCTTTGGAAGCCCTTACCGGTTCACGGTGGCTGTGCACTTCAGGTTGTCAGGGTTGCGGATGAGCTTGTCCAGGATGCCCACAATCTGGGAGAAACGTGGTCTCTCACTGCGGTCCTTCTGCCAGCAATCCAGCATGAGCTGGTGCAGGGCGGTGGGGCAGCCCATGGGGGCGGGCAGCCGGTAGCCTTCCTCCACCGAGTTGATGACCTGCAAGGAAGCCACAGGCCACACTGAGCGGCATTCCCACCCAGCCCCCAGCACCCCGGGCGGCAGCACATGGGGAAGATCCCTGGTGTGTGAGCTGCTGGGGCCATCAGATGGGGAAGCAGGGGTTGTGCACAAGATCCATGCTAAACGACACGTGAATTGCCGGTAAGCTGTGCACAGTCTCTGTGGGGAGCTGGAAGCAGGCTGGACACCATACACATACAAGAAATCACTGCTATGTCAGCAGGTTTATTAAGTGGTCCAGCAGGCCTAAAATATTGCAGCTTTCCTCCAACAGACAAGCTACGAGAGCTGCACTCGTGCTCAGGTGTTCTACAACCAGGGCTTGCAAGGCTGGAGGAAACCCTGCTCAAAGCAACTGTGTGAAGGAGGCAGTGTAACCCCTTCATCCATGCGCTGCTGTCAGCAAAGACACCTTCTAAAATAATAAAAATGACAGAGAGAGATGGGATTCTTAGGACTCAGAGCAGGGAGAAAGCAGATAGATTTGTAGTGCCTGTAGGTAAAAAAAATGAGTCCTGTGGTTCTGCAAAGTCAAAATATTCATTTTTTTGCCTCCTTTTGGAAATTTTGTTCTCAGGTTATAGTCAGGAACATAACCTACGTTTTCCTACAGTTTTTATGTTATTCTTGAGGTAAGAGTGGCTCCACATAACTCTAACAAGCCCAAAGCTTCCTGCGAAGTGGTGCAAGCCTGGGGCTCTCAGCAGCCTCAGGAGGGCAGTGGAAGGGATGAACACCTAGCACAGGGTGCAGGGGGGGGTGGACAGGTGAATGCAGGGGGTGCAGTGATCCCGGGGAAGCCCTGACCCCTTCCAGGGAATGGGAAAAGTGACATAACACATGCTGAAGCTCTCCGGCCAGCAGAAAGGCTCGTGCAGGGCAGCAGAAAGGGATGGGGAGACACACAGTGCCCATAGCCAGGCACAGCCACGAGTCACCGTGCCGCAAAAGGACAGGCTGCCTGGTGCAGTGACGGGCAACACACTGATGTCTCCTCTGAGGGGACAAACATGCTGTGCACAGCCCTGCAGGGATGTGAGGAGAGACAAGGGCTGCTCTTTGGGTCCCTATTCCCCAGATCCCCTGGCTAGGCTGGCTCGGGTGAGGCCAGAAGAGGCCACCACACTGCTCCATGTCCACTCACGTCCCGGTTGGTCATGTTCCAGTACGGGCGCTCGCCGTAGGCCAGCACCTCCCACATGACAATGCCGTAGCTCCACACATCGCTGGCCGAGGAGAACTTGCGATATGCGATGGCCTCCGGAGCCGTCCAGCGAATGGGGATCTTCCCCCCCTGAAAAAGTGAACAACAGCGGAGGCTCAGAGCATGCAGGGCTCAAGCACCCCTAACCCTCTGCATCTGGCACAGCAGATCACCCCTAACCCTCTGCATCTGGGACAGCAGATCAGACAAGCGATATGCTGGGATGGCATCTTCTGGTGGAAAGGACTGAAGAGGCACAAGGTAAGCCTAGAGGTGTACCTGAAGGATGACTTTAAAGTATTTCCAGTAGAGAAAGAATAAAGCTGTGCTGTTTTACAAGGTCTCCTTCATGCACAATTCTGGCCCTCAGCGTTCAAGAGAGAGGAATTCAAAGTCATGAAGCAGAGCCAAGGGCCACCAGAGCAAAAAGCAGAGAGCTGACCCTGGGTGCAGGCAGAGATCAGGACTTGAGCAGACAAGAAAAACAATGGCACGTGCTCCTTCTCCATTAGTGCTTTGGAAGACAAGCATTGAAGAGGAGAACTTGGTGAGTTAAAGGACCATTCTGACAAAAATCTGCAATATACATGCTAAGAATACACTTAAGGTAAAATCGTGATGGCCAGCCATGGGAAGAGGAAAGTCATGACACACGAAATGTGGGATGAGTTCCCCAGAGCAGCTGAGCAGGTATGATGTTGGGAGAGTTGCTTCCACCCAACTGAGTCCTGCCTGTTCTGCCCTACTCCTTGATGGGAACCGAAGATGAATGATGTGTCCTTTGGGAGAGCCCATTTGGGGAAGTAATGCCCTGAGCAGGTCAAGATCAACAGTGGAGGAACACAGGATACCACCTTGTCACAGGTTTCTGAACAAGAAAGCATCATCATTTTCAGGATAACCTGACCAAGGTCTCACCAGAGACCTCGTGCTCCTGATCCTGTCACTGGATCCTCACAGTTCAGCTCTATCCAGACTCTGCACCTCGTCCTCCTCCAGAGCAAACATCTCTGGTGGGTTTCACTGTGCCAAGATGCCTCAAGGCCTCTGCTTGTGACATTCGTGGTGGCTGCTCCATCCTCTGGTGACCTCCCTGCTTGCATTCATACTGTGTGGTCACTGACACACTACTTCTGGAAATCTGTTCACAAAGATTAAAAGCACTGGGGAAAATCTCAGAGACTGGCTTGGTGGGAGGAAGGCCAGGTTGTATGTGTGTCTGTAGACCTGGCTTATGTTGGGCCCCTTCTTACTGTTCCTCTGAGAGCCCAAAAGCCAAGATGCAGAAGAAGCTGTACCTGAACCAAGCAGCAAGAACCTTACCCAAAATTCAGGGATCTGAAATATCAACTTATTCTTTGAAAAATCAAAGGAGCGTCTGAACACAAAGACACGCATGGGATACATTCTGGCTCACTTTTACACTTGACTGAACCCAATCCAAGAGCACGAAGGCCATGTGGCTGGGCCACTGTGCACTCATGCCTCGGAACTGCAACTACTTGGGACCCTGCTCTTCAGTGCCATGAGCTATCCCAGACTAGCCTGAAGCTCTTTCTGCTTCTTTAGTCCTGGTCCTTCTGAAAAGTGGTGCTCAGACTCCTCAGCTGCAGCTCCAAACTGGCCACCATAGAGAACTGCCTGTCAACCATGTTTGCCCTGCCAGAGGTGTGCCTGGGGAACACACTAATTCCCTTCGTGGCCAGAGAAGTGCAAGAAGAGCATGTTCCCTCAATGCATTTCAGTTGCCCTCTGATGACCTCCCGTGGAGGAGCACATCAAGCTCCAGACCTGTCAGGTTGGCCAGAAAACCCTGAAATGACTTCATAGACAGAAGTGTCCCAGCTTAAAACACAATCATCTAGGTTGCAAAGCCAATTCCCACCCTGAATGAGGCACCGTCACATGGAAAAGTGAGTGTGTGGCCACTGAAGAGCGTACTGTAACACTAACTGATGGCTCTAGGACAACCAAAAGACTGGAAGGAGCTACGCAGTCTAGGGAAGGACTCTAACAGGGACATGGGAGTGTCCCTGTGTGGTGGGCCACACGTGCCCACGGGAACTGTTGGCTGTGGAGGTTTGATCACCTCCCTGCCCTCCTACCCTGCTTCTCTTTGTTCAATGCACACTTCCATTCTGGGATGGCTCTGTATGAAGGACAATGCATTAAGGCTCAGAAGCATTTTGGATTCATGCTCTTGGTCCAGATATCAGTGGTGAGGTGATTATCTCCACCCCTGCCCTGCCTACCTTGACTTGCAAGTGTCTAACATCTGTCAATGGCCTGAGGCAATCACCGTCAGGAAGGATCAACAAGACTGTGACGTTAGGAGCCACGCACCGTGGTGGTGTACGCAGCATCGGGGTCATCCTCCAGGATGCGGGAGAGGCCGAAGTCGGACACTTTGCAGACCAGGTTGCTGTTCACCAGGATGTTGCGGGCAGCCAGGTCCCGGTGCACGTAGCCCAGGTCAGACAGATACCTCATGCCTGCTCCAATGCCACGCAACATGCCCACCAGTTGGATGATGGTGAACTGCCCGTCGTGTTTCTGGAGAGGAAACAACCCAGAGTTCATTCATGATTTTCACCAGCAGTCTGTTGATGCTGCACTTGTCAAATTAACCCCGTAGTACCTCTCATCTTTGGCTTAGTGCCTCCTCTAAGCCCAGTGGCTCTCTCTTGTCTGCCCAGCCCACCTCCTGCTCTCCCAGTGCCTCTGATGTCACTCACACAGGTGTCCCCACCTTTGCAGTGCCACTGTGGGACCGCAATTCCCTGGAGCAGGTGTGTGCTGCAGAGGTGAGAGCCTGGAGTGCACACACCACTGTCGTGCAGTGGTCGCAGTAGCCATGAGGCTGAGGAGCAGAAACCAGCCTCTCCTCCAGTTGCAGCCCAGGGGGATGTGCAGTGAATAAAAATACAAAAGAACTCCTTACCCTGAGGAAGGTGTCTAGCGAGCCGTTCTCCATATATTCAGTAACAATCATTACCAATTTGCCTGCAGAAGACAAGGGAGGTCAAGTTAGCAGAGAAGTCACCTTCCTCCGAGAAGCCCAGTGCCACACTTTTACTGGGAGAGACATGAATCCAGGCCCATGGATCTCCTGCAGCCCTGCGGAGCCGTCTCACCCCTGCACCGCGCGGGATGGGCACGACAGTGGGGATGT
Source organism: Nesoenas mayeri (assembly GCF_963082525.1). Classification (NCBI taxonomy): domain Eukaryota; kingdom Metazoa; phylum Chordata; class Aves; order Columbiformes; family Columbidae; genus Nesoenas; species Nesoenas mayeri. The sequence goes on along the minus strand of NC_137546.1, from coordinate 6,908,580 downwards.
AGCAAGAACCCTGACACTCACCCCTCCCTCCAGGTGCCATTGATGTGGCTAGGTCAGCTTCCTTATCCTGCTGAAATTTGCATGCCATTAGCATAACGCTTTGCATCAGAATGTGCATTTTGAAGGAAGACTTCAAATTATGATTCAATACAGGCAGCCTTTAAAATAAACACTAATGGACAGGGCACCTCCTTAACCAATAACCTTGACTTGGAGTGCACTGTGGAGCAGGGTCGGGAACTGCAGCATGGAAAGTTTGTTCTGCAAGAGAAGGCAAGGGTTGGGATGGAGGGGACCCAGGTAAACGGACAAGTGACAAGCGAGCAATTGAGGCAGCCAAAGGATGGAGTGCACCCAAAGTGATTCCTGGCCCCCATCTCCCAGGGTGCCCACAGGGAGATACATCCCAGCTCTGCCTCAAAATAGGGTCCTGTCCCCACCGGCCACATACTCCTGGTCACCACTCCTTCCAGGTGGATGACGTTGGGGTGATCGAACTGTGCCATGATGCTGGCTTCGCTTAGGAAGTCCCGTCTCTGCTTCTCCGTGTAGCCTGCTTTCAGAGCCTTGATGGCCACAGGAATCTCCCTCTTCCCTGGCAGCTTCAGGCGGCCGTAGCACACCTCTCCAGACTCCCCTGCAAGGCAAGGGAAGGTGAGGGCACAAGGAGATCCTCAGCTTCTTCCACTGACCCACCAGCACCATGGATCCCCCAGCCTGCTGGCACACACAGCATGCTCCAGCTCTCAGGAGCTTGCTCATTGCAGGAGAGTTGGACTAGATGACTTTTGAAGGTGCGTTCCAACCCAAACTGCTCTATGATTCTATGATACTAACTCTGAGCTCCTTGTGCATCGCTGCCTGTGAGTACAGAAAGGATTGCCCATCTCTGGCTTCCAGTGCCACCTCTGGGAACTGGGCAGAAACATCAGAAACCAACTCTCTCTGATGCCTTTTACTAAAGGCAGTGGGCCAAGAGTAGTGATTAGTGGCACTCACTTTACAGTTTTTAATGAACAAATTTGGGAGTCTCTTACAGCAGCAGGGGTGTGTCTCAGTCAGGTTTCCTAATGCTGCTCTGGGGGTAAACCCTTGGGGGGGTGCTGCTGGTGAAGTTCTAGCTCCATCTCTGCCCCTGCTCTCCTGCAAGCCCCTGTTCCTATGCAAAAATCCTTTTTGTTCTGAAAATTTACAATTTTATTTGCAATTTCATTTGCATCCTGACACCTCAGACACTTGCACCAAGGTTTGAAAGCAGGGTGGCCACCCACAGGGGACAGGCTGAGCCATCTGCTGTACCAGCCTGAGCCATCAGTGCCACAGAAACACTGTGCACCAGGCTGCCTCAAAGAGTTTATTTCATGCACTAAAAATACCCCACTCTAGCCATTATTTTGATCTTGAAAGGATAAGGAGTAGAAGAAGCCCTGTCTGAGCACAGTGTCGGTGCTGTTGTGGTCACACAGGGATGGCACAATCTCAGACCATGAATTTGCCTGAGCAGACGCGATGCAAAGAGACAGCTGGCCTGAGGACTCACCAGATCCAATGACCTTCTCAATCTTGATCCGGGAGGCCTCGATTTCGCGGGTGAACTCATGCACAGCTTGGCAAGGGTCCTCATATGTGTGGGGGTCCACGTAGAACTTGGACTCAGGGAACTTCACTGTCAGGTTTCAAAGGGGAGAGAGGAGATAAGCTCTTTCAGGCAGCCCTGCTGAGAAGTAGGGGGACCCAGCAGACAGGCATAGTATGGGCAGGGACAGCGCTTCTTGGGCTGACACGCTGAGGAGCCACAGAGATTGCAGCTCCAAGAAAACTGAAGGCACTCTGGCGTAGCAGTGTCCTCAGAGCAGTCCAGGACCTGGCTGCCCAGGTCTCCTCCATGTGATTATCCCCCTTCATCATCCCCCCAACTCCCACCCGTCCCCTGTGATGCATTTTCCACTCTCCTGGTTTGCTGCTGTCAGGGATGAACCTGCCGCAGTCCCATCTCACACTGTGCAACCCTGCAACCCCATTACGGATCAGAGTCCCCGCTCAGCAATCCTAGAAGACTTCTCCCCAGAGCAGGCAGTGGTCAAAACCCTTCACCCCAGAAACAACAGCAGTGCTGGAGGCCACGGTCCAGCTCCCTGCCCATCCACAGGGTTTAAGTCCTTCACACCCCAGGGGCAGCAGTGGGGAAGGTCCTACCTTGACCATTCTGATAATGCATCTTCTCCTCGTCAGAGTCCTGGAAAGCCTTGCTGTACCCGCAGTGCCTGCCACAGGGACACAAGTGTCAGTGGAGGTGCTCCTGTCCCACAAGCAGTCCAAAGAGAGGGTGGAAGGCAGCGTGTGCCAGGGCTGCAGGCAGCCCAGGAGGAGCTGGAGATGGCACTTGTTCCTCCACCCGCTGCATCCCTGCATCTTACTGGACTGACACTGTGGCCTGGAGCAAGGCACTTTCCAGGTGCTCTCCAAGGCTTGGCAGTGCTAAAAGCTGCAGTTCTCCTGTCTCCTATGGGCAGTGGCATTTGTGCTCCGTGCGCCTGGCTCAGTCATGCTGAGATGTGGCAGACACAGCCTCCCTCAGACCCTTCCGTTAGAGAAGAGTTCTCTCCACTCCAAACCTATACCCCAGCCTACCCAGTCAGCCCTCGTACTGGTATTGCTATGGCTATTGCTATTGCTACTGCTGTTCAACCTGATGGCATGAGAGGAAGGTCTGGAAACTGGTTCTGCCTCAGGGAAATTGGAGGTGAGGTGACCCCTAAATCTCTTGGTTGCTTATTAACCCCTGACCTATGAATACTCTGGACAAACTGAGAGCAGAAAAGTTGCATCCAAGTTCTCCCATCCCTTTTGCCCCACCTGGTGACAAGCCACACTGACCTCCAGAAAACACTCACCTCTTCTTGCAGATTAGGACCACTAGCAACGCGACGAGGCCAGTGATGAGTGTCAGGCAGATCCAGACAATTGTCATTGTGTCATACCGGAGAGAGACTGGAAGAAGCAGGGTAGGGAGGAGGCGAGCTGGAGCAGAGAGCGCTCTGCAGAGATCAGGAACTTCCCTACCCCAATGGGCTTATAGCACCACCTCCCACCCAGTCCCAACTTTGTGGCTCTCCTAGTGTACAAGGATCATTTACACATGGGGAAACCAAGGACAGGTCTGGGAAAGCCGTGGTGATACAGCAAACCAGCACAGAGAGGGGTCTGGAGCCTCAGGACTTCGCCAGATCTTCCCTGCCCTATCTGCTATGCCCTTCCTCCCTCTTTCTAATGTATAAGCACATCTCGGGAGGGCAACATCAAACAAGGCGTGCAGGCTGAAACCTCAGGAGATGTTCCTCCAGCCTCCCTCCCTGTGTGGCAGAGGAACAATGGCCATGAAGAAGGGCATCACCATCCCCCATGCTCCCTGCCCTGCACTTCCCACATCCCACGGCTGCACACACTCACCTGGCTTCCCCGTTTCCACCTCCACGGTCTGACTGAACCTCCCACAGCCAGCGGAGGTGCGAGCCCGAACCTGGAAAATGTAGCGGGTTGCAGGCTTGAGCCCAGAGATGGTGGCAGTGGTGGCCTTGGATTTCAGAGTCGAATAGCTCTGCATTTCCTTGTCCTGGGGAAAAACAGCACCAAAAACCTTGCTGCATCAGTGCAGTGACCACAAAGTCTTCCAAAATACTCCTTTATGCAAGGCTGGGTGATATCAGCAATGGATTTAAGCTGAGCCATGCCCCTGGCACCCTGGGACGGGTTTGCAGCAGCAAGCTCAGCGTTACCTTCTCGTAGTACTTGATCTCATACTCCAGGATGATGCCGTTGGGCTGGTCTGGCTCCTGCCACAGCAGGGTGACGCTGTTCTGGCCTGTGCTCTCCTGACGGATGACCACCACTTGGGACGGGGCTGGGGACGCAGAGCACAGGGTGTTACGTACCTGCTGGTGGGGGTCCTGCACGGGTGGGGGCAGCAGGACACAGCAGCATGGATGGGTGGAACTGGAGCCCCATGCAGGACCCCAGTTTAAACTGTGTTTTTGTTTTAATTAAAGCCATTTGGAGTAGACTGCTGTGTAGGGGCTGGCAAACAGGCTTTTGTTCACTTCAGTTGCCTCAATCTCTTTGCCATGGAGTGAGCAGGCTCTGAGGAGATGAAAGAGGAGGACATAGTCCCAGCATGGGACATCGGTGCTTTGCTGTGATCTGGAGCCAGAAAGGAGAAGGGGCTGCAGGGCTGGAGGTTGTGGAGACCCCTACCAGGACCCTGACTCCTCCTGCCCCACCTCAGGAAGGGGGACAGAGAGAGGCGAAGAGGGAAAGGGGGGATAATAAATGCCCAGAGGGGTGATCAGGGGCTGAGCATCAGTCTAAAGGTGCCCTGGGGGTGTTCTCCTGCCCTGTGGTACTTGTGATCTGCCTGGTCCTGAGTAGGGAGCCTGTGAATCAGTCCTTGTACCGGCCATGCCCAAACTGGAGCTGTCACAGCCGGAGGAGCCAACTCAGCAACCACTTTCCCCACTAAGAAAATCCCCCCTGGAAGGACCCCAGAGTGCGGTGGGTGCTGCAATGGCCAGCGGCAGCCATTGGATTCATCTCATGGGAAGGTTCAGGCACTGCTTGTGACCTCAATTGCCAGATGAAAAGTGGGATGTGGCATCTCTGAGGCAGATGGAGCTTCTGTCTGCTGTGGCTGCAGCACAGGGGTGTCCTTTGGAGCAGCACAGAGACCAAAAGAGGCTGCAGGGGCTGTGACAGAAGTGGGGCTCCCAGGGACTGAAAGGCACCAGTTTTAGCTCAGTTCATCTTCAGGCTGGCTCCTCTGAGAAGCAGAAATAACTGTTGGGACACAGGAACCCAGGGAGCTGGGACAGGGTGGGATGGTGCGAATCTGCTAAACCCCACAGGCACGTGTAACGCCATCTCTCCAAACAGCCCCAGGCACCTCTGCCGCACCAGTGCCTGCCCTGCTCGGCTGACCGGGGCCGGGGGGACAGGGGTGACCAGCACCCAGTGTGAACAAGCCACCCAGCAGAGCAGCAGGGGTCCCTCGGCCCCTTCTGGCACACAAGGATGCTCCGTGATGTGCAGCAGCTAGAGCACCATGCAGGCATGGCAGCTAAACTTCAATCACTACCACATTCCCAGCCCTGCTGATTTTGCAGCACCTGCTCCATATCCACTTTCCAGCAGAGAGGCTGAAATGGGAACACATAGCACATCCCAAGAACATCCCCCAATGCATCAGGACAACGCTGCTCGTTGGCACTTGGAGGGATCACGCAGTAGCGAGCCGGCCGGACTGAGCCATCTCCACGTGGGCTCAGCAGAGTGCTGAAGAAGTGCTATGGGCAGGTGTTATAACAAAACCCCTTGTTCTTGTGTCAGTCATGAGCTAACCCCATGAGGGCCCCCAGGTTTCCCCTGCTGGCACCACCACCATTAGAGCAGAAGGGGCTCAGCACCACAGGAAAGTTCTGCAGGTTTGTTTCCAACAGGGGGGATTAACAAGAAGGGTCGGTTCCTGCCTGTCCTCTCTGCCTGCAGCGTGGTCCATGGAAAGGGGCTCAGCTGGGCTCTGCTTTGCTCTGGGTAAATGCCCAGGTGAGCCTGGAGCAAGATCCTGGCCCACCTGGGCTAGGTCATTGCTCGGAAGGGTTTCCTGGGGAAAGAGTATTTCACAGTAAGGGATTTGCAAAGATGAGACATGCATGACAGAGACTTTTCCCAGCAAAAGTTGCTGTTACCTGCCAGGGCCTGGCCTCGGTGTGAACTAAAGCACAACATGAACTGCTGCTTGGCCCTTTGGGAAGAGAGAGGAGGCTGGAGGAACAGCCTGAAAGATTCATGCTCTACTTAGTGTTCCTGTCAACAAACAACTGTTCTCCGTGCCCTCTGTCTGCTGCAGAAAAGGAGCCTCCACCAGCAGCTGCAGGCTGAAGTGAGGGGAGAGGAAGGTCAACAGGGACACCCTGAACTAGAGAAGGATAAGAGCAGCCTTGAGCAGCAGCTTGTCTCCAGCCCACTCCGGGCCCCTGTACCCAGCTCCAGCAGCAGAGAGGACAGGGGTCACACCTCCTGGGGGTCCCATGCCCATCACCAAGCCAGTCACAGAATCCCAGCCTGGCTGGGGTTGGAAGGGACCTCTGGAGGTCGTCTAGTCCAACCCACCTGCTAAACCAGGTTCACCTAGAGCAGATGGCACAGCAATGCGTTCAGGCGGGTTTTGAGTGTCTCCAGAAAAGGAGACTCCACAACCTCTCTGGGCAGCCTGTTCCAGGGCTCTGGCACCCTCACCGGGAAGAAGTTTCTCCTCATAATCATTACGTATGAAACAAGTTTGTATTATATAAGAAAAGCCACACTTAATGGGTCCAAGCCCCCTTATGCACACTCACCCCACAAATAGTTACCCTGAATACAAGAAATTAATTTAGGATAGAAATATTTTGTGCAGATACACCGGCATGTCAATATTCAAACTCAAGTTATCTACTCGTGGCATTGAAGGTGAAATCACAGAATCACGCCTATTTACTTCTCACGTCTTGGCCTATAGAGGGACTTCTTGTTTTGAAGCTTCAAAACCACATGGGAAGCAGAGAAGTTGACTGTTTTTCACTTGACCCAGGCATCCTGTCACCTGGGACCCTGCCTCCCTTCCTCGTCCCTGACCGCAGGGATTTCCTGCCAACACTCGGGGTTTGCACCCAGAGGCTCACACCTGTGGTACACGGCCTGACGCCTCTCGCTGCAGCCCACACAGGCAGAGCCTGGGGCACGTCTGCTCCTCCTACCTGCCTGGTTTGTCGTGATGTTGGCGACTGCAGCTCTCCTGGACTCCAGGCTGAGGTCGGAGACACCATTGACGGCCTCCACCCAAAAGGAGTAGTTGGTGTGGGCCAGGAGGTTGGTCACTGTCAGCGCTCCCTGCACCAGGCTCATCTGCTGGGGCACGAAGCGGATCCCACTGCCGCACGCCTCGCACGGGCCAGCGTCCCCCGCGCAGCGCCTGCAGACCACGTTGTACACGATGTCAGCGCGTCCCCCCTTGTCCAGGGGCGGCCCCCACTCCAGTGTCACCGAGGTGCCATTTACACTGGAGATCAGGTTCACAGGAGCAGAGGGGGGACCTGGAGAAGAAGCAGAGGTTCAGGTAGAGCCAGGACTGCTGATGTGTGTTGGAACTGTCAGATCATGGGACCAACGGAGAGATGCACCTCGGGCAGCAAGTACCTGCATGTACAAATGATGCTACCGGGACGAAGGAGCTGCCCAGTAGGGTAAACGCTCCAAAAAGAAGACAGCTAAGACACAGACAGGTGAAATGCCATGAAATGCTCTGGATGTGGATGCCAAGTGTCAGGCAGGCGCTGACGTTTGCTCTGGGGAAAGCAGGAAGCAATGGGGATGCATGAAGCTTTTGCAGAAAGAGCCAAGGTGTCAGTGGGCTGGAGGGTGGAGAGCAGGACCTACTCGTCTAAAGGGAAGGGCGAACTCCCATTTCCTGGGGAGGCTAACAGTCCTGGGTGGATGGATAGGCAAACACAAGCCAGATATTGCTGACCTGCCTTTCACCCTGGCTGCAGCAAGCAGCCACACATCTCTGCCCTCCTGGACCAACTGCAGAGAGGAGAGTCCTCCTGGGGTGATTTTGTCCCGTTTTAATAGCACCAGACCCCTCAAAGGAGCCTGCTGTAGAGAGCTGAGCAGTAACCATGTAACAAACCTGGTGCCACCACCCACCCCAGCAAGGGAGAGTGCAGCAAACCGTGCTGATGCACAGCGTCCCAGGGGTGACCACCCCACACGTCTGCACAGGAGAGCACCGGGCAAGTGCCGGGCACACCGGTGTGAGAGTGGGAGATCTCGCCGGCAGAGCCGTGGTCTGAGCCTGCCCCGTGGCGGGAGGAGCCCTGGGACGGGAGCAGACTGGGCAGGGATGTTTGGAGAGCAGCAGGATGAGACAGCGGGCAGTGAGGGAGCACAGCTCATGGGGTCTGAACTCATGTGCCAAAGGGAGACGTAGGGTTGAAACGCTGCTACAGCACCGTGGGCAGCATGCACAGACACGGGTGCATGATGAGCTCAGCCTGGAGCATCTGCTGTGTACAGCCGGGGTACTCACGTGTGCAGGCAGCCGAGGGGGGGTCCTGCACCGCCCTGTAGAAGCTGCTGTCGCAGCGGCACACGCGGGCCGCCCGACTCTCCGAGTGGCTGTGCAAGGGGCACTTCGCACACAGCTGGTCCCCAGGGGCTGACTTGTAGAACCCCAGCTGGCAGGCTGCAGAGGCGGAAAGGCAGAGGTCAGAGGGATGCACCTGGACGAGGAGCACCCCACGGCTTGGTGCATCCCACCAGCGCAGAGCTGGACCCCACTCTCACCCCCATCCCAGTGCACGGGAAACCCACCCTTCTCCCCAGCGCCCTGGTGAGTCCCCCTCCAGCTGCCCAGCTGGAAACTGGGCTCTGTGAAAACTGCTTTTGTCTCTTCCCCCAGTCAGTACTTACTACCATCCTGGTGCCTGTTCCCCACTGTTTCACAAGCAGACGTGGGTGCCTCTGCTTTTCGTGAGCTGCCTGCAAAGCTTGAGGTGCTCTCCTTGCCCCTGTGCCCGCTGCCCAGAGCTCCCCCCGATGCAGACACCCCCTGAGCCCCCGCCTGGCCCCAGGGCAGGGTGTGCTGCAAAGATCAAACAAACCAGGCAGATCTGGAAACCACCTCATCAACTATTCTAAGAACTATCATTTATGGGACAAATTTACAGCACAGTCCTCACTTCACAGTGGTCGCCACACCACTCATGCTGCACGTGCCCAGGTGACCAAGAGCATCCATGTGCGTGGTTTCAAGAATTACAAGCTTGAGACATGGCGCACGTCCCTCTGCAAGCCCCTGTTGTGCTGCTATACAAAGCAACAAGTTTTCTTGCACAAAACAAAGGGAAAACACCCTCTCTGGTTTCATGCTGCAGCAAACCAGCAGATCACACAGGCTGCCTGCTCTCCACAGAGGGACAGCAAGGCCAAGTGGGCCAGCCTGAGTTTATCCTCACAACACAACTGCCTTCAGCTGTTGTGCCTCCTCCCGGTGCCGGGGCTGTGCGGCGGGAGCACACGCTCATCCCACGCAGGGGCTGCCGTCGGTCCGTTCCGTCCTGCCCCCACCTCTCCCGGCGGCCCCTCGGGTGAATCCTTTGTCACACAAACAAACAACTCATCTCTCGTTAGAAAAATCGATTAGCTCAAGAGTGACATGTGGCACGTCAGGTATCTGTCTCGGGTGGAAGGATTTGTCCTCTCTTGCAGATTTCGATTCCAAGTAAGGAAAAACAGGGTCTATCTGCATCCCCGTATTCTTCTAGAACCACTTCCAGGGATTCAAGCATTATTCCTGGCTCTGACTCATTCCTTTTTATCCCTACTGAGGTAGTAATACCTTAATTTTCCCATCTTTACCCCCAGTGGTCAGCTCTGCATACAGCCTCAATTTTTGTTTCCAAGCATGTAGAAGGGTTTTGTTTGTGATCCAGCATCCCCGGTGGTCTTGGTCCCTCCCTGCTGTCTGTTTGTTCAGCTTCTAGGTGCTGATTTGTTTTCTTATTAACAACACTCCTTTCCTTTCCACAGATCTCCCTGGGCTGATACATACCACGTATCACACACCGCATGGTGATAAAACGGCCTCTTTGTAACTGAGCTACTTCCAGCAATGGCAGCTGAAGGCAGCGCCCCAGCCGCACACTGCATCCCTCGCGGCTTTCTGGTCCTTCTTCAGACTCCATCACCAGCTTCTGTGGCAGTTTTGCACTGAATGCTGCTTTAAAGACAGAGGAGCAATACCACCAGCAGGATGTACACATGCCACAGATGTTGGTATTGCAGGCTGGTACCACAGCTTGGTGCAGCAGGCTGGAAAAAACAAAGCTCCAGAGTTTGTTCCTAAATTCCTGCTCTTCCACTCCCCAAAGGGCATCAGAACAAGGAGCAGAAATGCCCAAATTCAGGGATGCAAGGGGAGGCAGATGTGACTCACGAGCAAATCGCAGCAGCTCACAGCTGGCTTCGTTCCTCAGCACTCTCGACACCTGTCACCTCTTCAAGGGCATCAGAAGAGAAAGAAGGGGAGGCAGAAATGGGAGCACAGGTTTGCTGCCCCCAGGCATCCACACTAAGGACAGCCCGGGACATTTACCAACCTCTGGTGCTGACTGGTGCTCGTGGTGCTGCACACCCAGAGAGCCAGGGACTCTGCGTGATGCTGCAACACCCTCCAGTCTGCAACACCGTGGTTTTGGGTGTAAGACAGACAACTGCTGTTACACCCTGTTCCCAGGTGGGGACAAATTTGTGAGACAGCCAGCTGCAGGGGAGGGAGAATCTCTAAGAAAGAAAAGTTCCCAGTTTTTCCGTGTGGGAAAGGATGAAGACAGGGCACGAGCATGGCCTACCAGATGGGAGCTGAGCAACGGGTCCCTGCTGGCCAGTGTGCGTTCCAGGATTTGCTACCTTCACCTTGTTGTGTGAACCCTCCCTTAAACCTGCAAACCACCCTCATCTCTACTGATGCAGGAACCAGGTACCAGGGACACTTGATTCAAGAGGCACTGGAGTGATTCCCCTCACCAATATTTAATTAAGGACAGAGAAATCGGTGCTATATCAGGTGTGGAGAGACATGCCGGTGGGAAGGATGAGAACACGAAGCACAGCAGATTTGCACCAAGCAATTGCAATTACTTAGCATTTAATGCTGTAAAAAAAAACCCCGTTAATTACCTATAGCAATGATTCACAATCATTTTAGATGCACTCAGGGGGAAAATTATCCTAAATGACAAATTACAGGTGAATTTGTGCACGGTGCCAAGCCTTTGGGAGCCACATCCCAGCTCCTGGACAGCACAAGTATGTGAGGAGACCTGGAGAGTGACTGAGGCTGGGGCAGGCACTGCTCTGGGTGGCATCACACTCCTCCGTGTGCTTCAGTACTTGCTTGGATGCAAGCAGGACCCCCACACAAAGCCTTTCACAGGTACGGGAGGCAGGGCACCAGGTTGGAACCTGCACAAGATCTGAAATCCCTACAGTACAGAGTGACAGGCATGTCCTGCTCTGGATTCAGCTCCCTCATTCCACACCAATGATGTGTGTAAGAGCAAACCAGCGGAGAAGTGGCCAATGAGAAAAATTGTCAGGCACACAGGGTATAAAATCTACAGGGCTCCACAGCCATGGTTGTATCACACATTGAAGCCACAGAAAATCCGAAGGCACCCACCAGGAAGGTGCAGAAGTGTCCTGTTGTCTTCACTGCAACCAGCTACTGCCACCTGCCCCAAGTTCCCTGCCAGGAGCCCTGCAAAAAGTGAGGATTTCCTTTTTCCTTATTATTTTATGTAGCTGGTACGTCCGTGTCTGAGGATCTTGGATCCTGCCCCTTTGTGGACTTGCTCCCAGAAGTGCCATTCCCCTTGCGAAGCCCATCCAAGGCTGCCTGTCCTCGCAGTGTGGTGTTGCCGTGCACGTGGGACAGCAGAAGACCTACACCCTCAGCCCCACTCAGGCCTTGCACATCCACACTGAACTTGCAGCCCTGACACTTGGCTGGTCCCAGTGTCACAGGCAGAGCCTACACAAACCAGCACTAAACCTGTGCTTGGCAGAGCAGATCTCCAGACCTCTATTTCATAAGTGATTCCCTAATTATCACCCCAGCCTGTTGGGGTCAATTCCATGTGGCTGCAACTGATCCCACCCCTGCACAGCACATCTTGTGGGTTTTTCCCAGCCCACTGCCCCACTCTCGTATGCATCACCTGCCCACAGGGCCCCGGAGCATCAGGCTTGTCTCAGAAACTGCGAGTATAGGGAGGGCTCTGTCAGCCATCTGTAGCTCAGTCCATTTGTTTCCCTCCCTCTCCATCCTCTGGGAACAGGACAACATCTGCTAATAAGCTGGCAGAGCTCAGGAGATGATAGATGAACCTGTCGAGGATATGTTAGCCAGGAATGAGCCATTCTTCTGAGTCCGAAGTCACCATCTGGGACTAGTGTTCTGCAGGTGGCCCCAGAGGGACCACCAAGGGCTGCTCTGGTGGGGCTGCAAATGTGAGCGTTGACCCTGTGTTGCACCCTCTCAGCTTCATCCTCGGCCCATGAGGTTTGGGCAGGGTGAGAGTGCAGTTGGGAGGGTGCATGGGGCAGCTCCATGGTACCAGTGCCACCAATTGCCCCCACCCCTGACCTTGCAACAAAGCTGGGCATCAGCAAGAACCAGAACAGCAGCTGTTTGTCTTCATTTTAGTGGTGCTGGGAAGAGATAGAGCTGGAAATAAGGGTGCCAAGCCACTGTGACAGACAGGGACAGGGACCAGTCCCAGAGCCCTGCAGGCTGTGGGAGAAGCTAAAGCACAAAATCCCAGCTTCTTTCAATCTTGTTTCAGCATGATGCCTCCAATCTCAGCTCCCACGTGACAGACATGGAAACAGAAGCATCTTTTTCAGTTATGTCTCAAAAAAAATGCATCTGCCTCATTGCCCCAAGCCCTGTGTTTTTGCAAGGCTGTGCTCCCCTTTTCCTGCAGTCCCGGGTCAGCGCAGGCTCTGTCCCTGGGTTGTCTGGTGATCTGGAGGGGGTTTTGGGGGCTGGCTGGGCTGGATCTCTCAGATAAACCCTTATTCCCCAAATCATGCATTGCCTCACAGCTGATGCTCTGCCCATCCTTTGCGTGCTGTTGGCCCCTGCACTGTCTTGCACCCCGGATTCCTGCCTTACCTCCTGCACCAGAGCACCACCTTACATCCCTTCACACAGCCCAGTTCCCACCTTGCACCCCCTTCTCACAGCTCACAACCCTTCCCATGCCCAGTACTACCTATAAACCATCCCACTGCTCTACCCACTTGAACTTGTCTCATATCACCCCAGACTCCCCCTCACCTCACTGCTTGGCCCTTCTTCCCTCAATTCACATCATCTCACACTCCTTCACACCCCTGGGTATTACAGAGAGGGGAACATGGGGAATTTTCACCCATGAAGATTGTGCGAATCTAGCAAAACCCTGCACATCAGTCTGTGAGCAAATGGCACATCCAACAAAAGGTGACATGCACAGCTTCTTGCTCCACACACCGATTTCACAGCCACCAGGACAGTTACGTAAGGAGGACTTTGCTCTTCCAAGTGGAGTAATCCCACTTGTAGTGCTGGGCAAACTGAAACCATGGTGGTCCAGACTGGCTGCATCCCAAACTGGGCTTCTGCTTGGTGCTGCCATAGAAAAATCGGCAGGACTTGCCTCTTGGCTTGAAATCAGTTCTGCTGAAAGCATCCCTGACTCTGCCCTGCTCTTCCTCCCTACATCCTTAAAGAAAGGTGCAGATGTCCTTCTGTGGGAGGGATATCGAGGTGACACTGTGCAGCCTTATGTATGTGAGACAGCCTGGCACGTTCTCGGAGTGAAGAGTTTTTTATAAAGCTTATCTGGAGAAAGGCTACAGCTTTCAGGAGTCAGATGGAAACAGGTGGCCCAATGCTAGAATTAGAAAAAAAGCTGTTTCCAAAACTCAGATTTGTCAGAGGGTTTTAGATAGAACTATCCAAGGCTTGTGAAAAAAACCTGCAGCTTTCACCAGAGCAAAAACAAGCCCAGAAAACAACGTGTTCAGGAAGGAGCAGGGCTGAGCGGGAGCCACCCTTGCAGGTATCCTTGCTGCAAGGCTTCAGGGATCAAAGATACATAAATGAAGAAAGGACAAAAAAAACACCAAGGATTTTATTCCAGTCCCTGTGGGAACCAGCATGCAGTTCTGGGGGGTTTGTGAGCTGTCTCACCATGTGCATATAGCTATGGATATATACAGGGGCTGAGCTTTAGCATAAGGGTGCCCAGTACTCCAGCAGAAGCAAGAGAAGAGCATCGCAGGGGCCAGCACAACCCTCGCCCCCACACAGCTGAGCACCACCAGCTTTTGGATCCCTTCCTCCTACACAGACAAGTGTCAGCAGCAGCATCTTGTTTCCAGAAAGGGAAAGAAGTCATCACACAAGAAGCAGTGACATGGATGGGATGTTTATCTCATGCCAAGTGCAGAAAAATTTTGGGCACAGACCTACTGCTCTGTGGGAATGAGGAGCATCTTCCCCATGCAAAGCGATCACACCAAGCCTCTGAATGTGCTGGTAGAGAATTTAAGGTCCCCAGCCTGCCATTGCATGGCACCATCTCCTTTGTGAGTACAGGTGCAGAATGCCAGGTCTTTCTAGCAGACTTCTTCTAAATTCCCCAGCAACAGCGTCCCGAGCACCTGCACACTGGTCATCTGGTGTTCGTGATGTGAACGTGGCCAAATTCTGCAGAAGAGTTCAAACAAAATAACCCAACAAAACAACTTTCCAAAACTGGTGGAGGTGTTTGAGTGCTGCCAGATCCACCCATCACATTCCAGCTGCTCTTTGGTAGTTCTTACAGGGACTATAGCGACCTACCAAGAAAAAACAGAACTTGTTTCATCCCCATCAATACCCTGAACTCCAGCCTGGCGTTGTTCTCACCCTTCTTCTGTGTCAGTGGCTAAACACAGCAAACTCAGGGGAAAAGTGCCAAACAATAAAATATTATGGCAGGCACAAAAATGTTCTGTTACTGGAGAAGGGGCAGCTCTGCAGTCATCTCTGTCCTTTTTCTTTGCGTCTAACCAGGAAAAAAAATATGGGTTTAGGTCTTGGGAAAAGCTGCCTTCCCCTCTGTCCTGGGTTTGTTAAAAAACAAGTTTCTCTCTTAGTGAATTTGCCTGTCAGCTAAAGCTTCATATTAACTGCATTTTCCTGGAGAACCAGATACACGTTTTGGTAAACATAGCAATGGAATGCAAACTTATTGATAAGCATGGATGGACATCTCGCGAGAAGGGCAACGAGAAACAGGTGACCAAGAAGCCGACCAACTGTGTATAACATTCCATTCACATGAATACTTCATATAAAAGTGGAAGATCACGAGGATCTCATCCCTGTTCCTTTTCCCTTTCCCCATGGCCAACATTAGGAGAGGATCTTGTGAGTCGTCCCTGTGAACTGAGGCCAGTGACAGACTGAATCCAGCTCCGGTTGGCTGCAGAGTCCAGTCCAGGACTTCGGGTGCCAGCTCTGCAGTTGCTGAGACTTTCAAGATTGGTTTTGTATATTTTGTATTATTTTCTCTATTTTATCAGTAGCATTAGTAAAATATTTTTAATTCTTCCAACTCTCTTCTCTCTGTCCTTCTTTCCCTCCCGAAGGCTTGTCCTAAGTGGGAAGAGGGGAGAGGGAGGAGCTGAAGGGGGGAAGCAGGGAGAGGAGGTTAACAATACATCTGCCAGGGTTTTATTGTCACCCCTCAATCTAAACCCTCGACTCCCTTTTCCCACCCCCCACCCCCTTTTCTTTTCTTTCTTTTCTTTTTTTCCCTAGGAAATTCAATTGGGCCACTTTCTTAGAGGCAGTGGAGGTGCTGGCAGTACCGAGATCACCTTGTCCTACACACTGCCGTCTCCAGCGTGCTCGCTGAGCTGCGTTAGTCCTGCACAGACAGCCCAGTGGACCTGGGATACAAACAGATTAATTAGCAGCTTAGTCTGGGACTATCAAATGGAAGCGCTGGCATGAGGCAAGTGTGAATCCAAGGATTCCTTCCCAGGGCTGGATGTTCCTCCAGGGGAACAAGTTTTTCCTAAAGTCCAGCCCAAACCTTGCAAACAATTAGTGGCTCTGACACATCTTCTTTGCAGTTTGTTCCCATCTGAAGTCTGGTATCTGGATCCTGAACAGTCCTAGCTTATGCATTTTGGAAAACAAACTGTTTCCTTTCTTATTTTTTAAGGTGTGGGGCTTCGCATGGGATAAACTGAAGGCGATATAATCTTGCCAGCGGTGTTGCCTGTATTTTACAAAGCAGCTGACTGGCTTGCAGAGCAATAATGAAAATCTCGTGAGTCACTACGTTTCTTTGATTTTCTTGCCTGGCATCACTGAAACCACATTTGCACAACTCCTATAGAGTATCTTCAAAACTATCGCTGCTCCTGCCCTTCGGAGGTTTGTTTTGGTATCTCCTGGCAGAAGCCCTGAGTGGTGGGCACCCAGGGCACTGGTGCGTGTGGCGGGTGTGACAGCCTGGTGTCCTGCCAGCGACACGGGACACTGAGCAGGTGTCACCGAGGTGCAACACGGCCACCAAGCCTGCGGCTCAGAGCTGGCACGTGTACGCTGGGACTTGCATAGAAAGTCTCCTTGAAATCCGCACCAGTCTGCAAAGAAATGTGAAATGTATTCCAACGCGTTCATCTGGAGTTGCAGTGGCAGAGTGTTTTAACATATATTTATCTGTCACCTTGATGTATAGGACAAATGCTTCCAGGCAGCAACTGGAGGAGGTGGAGCCCAGCCTGATAATGGGTGCACTGAAATCGCAGGTTTGCTGACAGAGACAAGTGTGACACTCAGGCACATTTTTAGGGGTCTCATGTAACTCAGAGCCCGGAAAAAGGGGGTTTTCTTACAGTCAGCAAGACCAGTGTCCTGTTTCCAACTGAGCGGTATGTAATGGCTGTTTCATGTGAAGACACAACATAAGGAGCTCATGGTTGCTCTGTGGTATTATTACATGTGCTGGAAAATACCTGTTAGCTGAAAAAAGGAGAGAGAAGCCTGAGGCTTCTCAGATCATCTCTGACCTAGAAAGGGATAAGGAGTTTGGGGAGAGAAGGGAATGGAGCAAGGCTCTGGTGGGCTCCCTTAACCCTGCAGCACACCTCTCCTCCACCCCTCCAGCACCAGAGGAAGGGAGCACAGGCTGGGGTCTTCTTGGGAAGAGACCCAGGGGCAAGTAGCATCCCCACCTGCAGTGCGGGTCTGTCCCCTCGCACCCCAGCCCAAGGAGAGCAGATCTCATGCCTCCACCTTTCCTCCCCTTCACAGAGTCACAGAATCACAAACTGCTTGGGGTTGAAGGGACCTCTGGAGACCATCCAGTCCAACCCACCTGCCAGCGCAGGTCACAGAGCAGATCACACAGGATCCCAGGGGGTTTGAATGTCTCAGAGCAGGAGACTCCACACCCGCTCTGGGCAGCCTGGGCCAGGCTCTGGCACCTCCCAGCAAACAAGTTTCTGCTCATGTCCAGATGGAGCCTCCTGTGCTTCAGTCTGTGCCTGTTGCCCCTCACCCTGGCGTTGGGCACCATGAACAGAGTCTGGTCCATCCTCTGACACCCGCCCTGAGCTATTGATCCATTGATCAGACCCCTCTCAGCTTCTCTTCTCCAGCTCCACAGCCCCAGCTCTCTCAGTGTCTCCTCATGACAAAGATGCTCCAGAGCCCTCAGCATCTCTGTAGCTCTCGCTGGACTCTCTCCAGTAATTCCTTGTCCTTCTGAAACTGGGGAGCCCAGACGTGGCCCCAGTTGTGCAGATGGGGCCTCTCCAGGGCAGAGCAGAGGGGGAGGAACAACCTCCCTCGACCTCCCTCTGACACGAGCATCTGGACCACATCTGTTCACACAGCTGAAAAGGTTTGCTGCTGAGGCTGCAGGTCATTGCCCAGCGCCGCTGGTGTCTGTGCCTCTGACCTGTCCTGCCCTGCTAACGGCTTCTCCTGCGTCATTTTGTCCCCTGGTGATGTTAGGACTCACCCTGACCCTGTGTGGCCAGAGTTGTGCCCACCAGATGATACATGGTGATGGGGCACAGCTGGATGGAGTTTTCCTCTCTCTCACATCTGTAGCTCTGCTCCCCCTTGCCCTGCCAGCTAGGACGCCAGTCTCCACTGACTTTCTTCATAAAGGTCCATGCATGCAAAACTGTATTCACAAGCATATAATTACCAAGCTGGGTGTTTTCTCCTCTTAATTAACAATGCTGTGGTGCTTTAATTGCTCAATTAAAGTTGCCCACGAGGAAGGTTTAAGGTACATTAAATTTGCTTATTGGTTCATCAGCACGAATCCCACCAACTGGAAAAAAAATAACTGGCTTCCAGATTGCCAACCAGACTCTCCAGATCCATTTCCATCAGCTGTGTGCCACGGGAGGCACGAGAGAGCCCAGTACCAGAGGGACTCATCCATGAGCGGCCAGCAGTCCTCCTCCGCTACCCATCTTTCCTTAGTTTGGTAGCTGGATGGGAAAGGGTCCAGGCAGTGACAGGCTCCCTCTCTTCTGTTTGTCCAGAGGACACAGGCGATGTTCTTGTCTTAAGCAGAGCTGGTTAAAGTCTATGCCAGGGCCAGATCCTTGTTCAGCTACACACATCAGACCCCTGTTTGGTAGCTGTTCTCACTCAGCCCTGGCAAGCCACGAACACCTCTCCTCATGTGTAAATGGGCTGGTGGAGCAGTAATTGCTTAATTGTTGCTCCTTCATCATTGTTTTCCAGCCAAAGACAACAGCCAAGCTGAAACCCCAAAGCACGACAGAGGGAAAGCAGCCAGAGCAATCAGGACGCTCGGAGGCTAAGATGCCTGGTCCCAAACTTTTTACAAAAATGTCTAAACAGTGAGTCCTGGTCCTGAAACCCACAGATATACCACTAAGAGGCTCTTTGGGAACTGCATCTCTGCCAAAGGTTCATCACCCACTCTGACAGCAGGGAAAGGGGCCTGTCCCTTCTGTTTTACCCTTTTTCACTTGTTCACTAAAGAAAATGCTTCCTGGGAGATTCCATGCTCCTGGACGTCTCCATGGCTGGTGGCTGGATGGGTTTATGTCAGCTCCCAAAGAGCATCACCATGCTCCATAACCATGGCACTGCTACCAGCAGTCCAAACTAACTCAGTGCATGTACAACCTGCAGTCAGCTAAACAGATTTTATCCCAGGTTTCTAGTTTTTCTCACTGAGAGCTGGTGACAGGCATAGCCCAAAGAATAATTCGGATCAACTCTAATAGGCTGACCCCAATGCAAGGCCCACGTCCCAAAGCTTTGGTGGCTCAGGAGCCCAGCAGCCACCCCCAAAGAGCGGCTGTCCAGGGCTGTGGGTGAAGAGCCCCTGTCCTCCCTGCCTGAGCCTCTCTGTCCGCTCCCCATCCACCCACAGGACGCGGTACACGTGTCCCAGCTCTCAGCCTCCTGTCTGTTTGAGGAGGCGGCTTGTGGGTTTCCTCCTTTCCCACAGAAGCAGACCCAGGATTAAAGTGCTTCCCTTTCTCATTTCCCTAATTGCACTGACCTTATTGAAATTGGTCTCTATTTGTCCTGGACAGCAGCTGCATATAAATAAGGTGAATTATGCTGATTGTCTTCTTATCTGACAAATTGCTGGGACAGATCCTTTTCACTTACGCTATGGCTTATTCTGCTATTTAGGCAGGGCAGTTCCCATTTGCTGTGTGTAAGAGATACTAACATGTCTTCCTGTGGACTGATGCATTGCAAGAAGGAAGGAGCAGCACATGGGAGGCTGGCTGTGGATGACGTGGGTGAGGGAAACAAAGTCCTTCAGAGCCTTGAAAATGGAGGGGACAAGTGAGTGGGACAGCAGGGCTGTGCTGTCCTAGGAGAGACCCTGAGGGGTTTCATCCATGGGGCAGCTGTGACAGGAGATGCCACGGGACTAGAAGCTGGGAATATGAGGAGCTGGCAGACCCCAGGACCCCAGCACCAGCAGTGGTAACTCACGCTCAAGACTGGTTTCTGCGCAGTAAGGCACTGCAGCACTCGTGCCCAGCTACAGCTGGAAAACAGGTCTTGTGCCTCTGAAAATAAATGTGCTGGCACAGATACAGGGGCCAAATGTCTGTGCAATGCAGGGCTGTGACACATACGATGCCAGGCTAGCTGGCAACCTTAGCATGGTCCTGATCCGGTGCCCCTGGGTTGAGATTTATCCCCCCTGATGCCATGGAAATTGCCCCTCATTACAGCAAACACCAGGACATTGCAAGATCAAACGTGTGGGTCCCATGGGGGTAAGTGCAAGGGGTCAGACATCCCAGGTGTCCCGCTCCTGCTCAAACAAAGGGACATCTGAGATGACATCTGAGAGGAAAGGGGACAAGAGGCAGATAAGCTCCTCGGGTTCCTACACATCCTACACCACGTCCCACCTCACTCTGTCCTCCCCAGCTCTCTGGCACAGCTGTCCTTCTCCAAAGGGCTGGGAGCAGCTCTGGCCATGATCTGGTTTCCTGAACTGTCTTCCATCACTCTGGCAGGTCCTTAGAAAACTGAACGTTAAAGAGGAGGGGGAGAAACCTCCACTGTTCAAACATCTTTAGCTTTGACAAATAAGGCGTCCGGCTGTGAAAGGCGAAAGGAAATTAATTTAGAATCACATTTTAAACACTGCTATAAAGGCAAAGTATCTTCTCTCTAATTTTTTTCCCCCCAAGCAAAAAATGAATTTCCCTGATATTTATAGAAAGATTATTAGGGCCACAAGGAGTGATTTATATCATCTCATTCCTGTAATGGAGAATGAAAAATTGCTGGGGCATCAGCCACTGGAATCCTGGTTTTGTCTGTCTGACAATTAAAACGGCTAATTTCCAACTCCGACAGATCCGCTGGGGTTATAAATCATTCCAGAAAGGCACTTTTCATCATGAAAAATGAACTCTGCACCAATCAACCATGAGAAGTTTAGATCAGAGATTTGTATCTGTTTGTTTTTGTGTGTAAATACATGTACTCCAGCTCCACACCCACCAAAGGAGATGCCAGGATGGAGGTGCTGCCCCTGCTCATTGACACTGGGCTATCAAACTCCCTCTGCTATGGAAGCAGCTGCTGAGGATAAGTGGGACAGGGAAGGCAGAAGGGCAAGATGACACTGAACCTTTCTCTCCAAGGCTGGACAAAGCCCAGTGACACTTCTGCCCTGTTTCTGATGCCACAAGCACTGGAGAGCTTCACCCAAGAGCATTGCTGGTTGAGCAGTGTGGGTCTGAGCCCATCTGCCCGTGCCCACCCCATGCAGGGGCACAGGTTGGAACACATTTCCTCCTGTGCTGTGCCCATGGGTAGGGACAATCCCACCAGAAAAAGGCAGGAGGGCAGAGAATCAGCTCTCAGGAGAGAGACAGATGTGTCCAAGGAAACAGGCAAAGAGGTGAGCTGAGCACAGTACTGATGCCAGGGCGTCCTTCTGCCTCCGGGTTTTGGGCTGGTGGTCTCCTGGGCAGACCACATCTCCAGCTCACAGCTCCCTGCAGCGGTGGGGCTGCGACCCAGCCGTCCAGGTGGCCTGTGTCACTGCTCCCTCCCACAACAGCACATGACTGGTCCCACGCACATTTCACCCCCACTCTTTAACCTGGGAGAAGAAAATGACCCTTTCTGACTTATCAGATCTACCCCAAGATGACTTTCAAATCAATTGTTTGAGGGCAGAGGGAGTTTCTGATAGAAGCATTTATTCTGCTCGTCCTTCCCACTCTGCATAGCTCGGGACCCCCGGGGCTGGCGCAGTCCCCACAGCACCTGGATCCGTTCCAGCCTGGCGTCGGACGTCCTAACCTTGCGTCAAGTGTCCCTAAGACAAATGTTCCACTTGACATTTCTATGAAACTCAAACAAAAGCCCTGTACTCTTATTTGTGCTGCTCCCCTCAACACCTCCCATAAAGAAACCGAGAGCAAACAAATCTGTGCGGTGGGCTCTCACGGGGGACCCAAGCGCCGTGCTCTGTACACACACATCCCCGTGCCTGGTGCACGGCTGCTGCTGGTCACCCTGCTTCCTTATCGCAGTTTGTACAGTCGGCAGCCTGACGCCTGCCCAGCGGCACCGAAGGCCCCCGGGAAGGCTCCCGGCACCCCCAGACGGCAGGTCTCTGCAGCAGCCCCCCGGATGGGTGATGGATGGATGCGATAACCTTGTTTCATAAAAGCGCAATGTTTTCCTTTTTGATTTCCTCTCTTTCAAACCCTCTGGCAAAGGGAAGTGAGTGGTGGGGCACTTTGGAGAGGCCAAGCTGTGGTTTGCTGGAGTGTGATGGAAGAGATCTGCTGGGGGCACTGGGCTGGGGTCTCTGCGCCATGCGCTTCATAGTAGGGGAAGACGGAGCCAGGGCAGCCCCCATCCCAAAGCCATGACCTGTGCACCAAGACCTGCCACTGTCAAGCTCATAGAAGCTTCCAAGGAGCTCCCCAGTGCTACCAGCAACACATTTTGGAAGCACAGAGCAGACCAGCAAAGGCTTGACAGTGCTTGGCCTCCACAGAGGCTGGCTTTCAAAGTTTTTGTGAGCAGGTGTCTGTCCTCAGCCCTTCCCCCGAGAGGAAAGAGCCCCTTGCAGCCATCACTCCCCTTGCAGGCACCGTGAATGAGAGGCAGGGACTCACCTGTGCAGGAATCCCGCTGCTCTTCGTAGCCAGCACTGCACACGCACTTCCCAATGGGCACCAACCATTCTCCCTCAGCACTGCAGTACATTTTGGGGGTGTCCCTCTCCTCCGAGTGGCCTACGCACTCTCCCCGCACTTCCACCAGGGAGGACGAGTCTGCCCCAGTCACAGCCTCAGAGAAGGACGCCAGGTTCCTCACCATTGCTGGGCACTTCTTGTAGTACACCCTCACCGAAACGATGGCGATGCAAGCACCTATGTCCTGGAAGGCCAAGTAGAAACCCCTCTTGCTCAGCGGCCCCACGCCCCGCACCTCCGTGTTCAGCTTCAGGCGCCTCACCCCCAGGTCCACGTTGGTGAAGCTCTCGTCAGCTGCGATGGTGTCGATCTTCGTGAACTGGCTCTCCCGGGTGCTGGTGCCCAGGTCTCGGTCAGATTCCAGGTAGTACAGGTTGAAAGTCTCCTTGCAGGTGCCCAGCACGCCTGGCATGCTGTTACAGTCCCGCAGTGTGAATTTGATCTCTGCGTAGACCCGCCGCGCACCGTCCCGTTGAACCCAGTTGGTCCGTAGCCAGTTGTTCTGGTTGGGGGTCATGACGTTACAGACCTGGTAGGTGTGGATGGGGCTGAAAAATTCATCCATTTCATTGATTGAATCCCACTGCAGGACAGAGAGAGAACAGGTCATCCTGAACACCAGCTGAGCACGGGGCAAGCAGGAGTCTGTGCCATCACCCACCCCATGAAAAACTCCCTCTGCTCCTGCAGCTGCATCTGGAAGAGAGATCACTGCCACCATAGGCCAAAGGGAAATGCTGATGAGCAGAGTTTACTCAGTGCTAATCAGGGCAGCAACTCTCACACCCCACTTCGATGAAGGTGAATGAAGTGCACCCCTGTTCACAGGTGAGAATGCTTGCAAAAGGCTGATCTGATGGCAGAAACTGATGGTAGTGTGTGTTTTGAAGGGCTCCAAAACCCCCAGACCGTGTCTGCAAATCCCTTTTCCCGGTGCTCAACCTGCTGGTCACAGCAGCAGGAGGAAGGCACCTGCATGTTGTTCACCTGGATCTCTTCTGGCTCATGCCACCTCCATGCGCAAACTAAATGGACTGTTTTCCAGATGGAGAATAAATTTCGGGATGCATACCATGGAGTGAAGAGGAACCACGCAGCAAACACAGGACTTCCAGCAAGAAACGGGGGTCCATGGGGCACAGACCCCTCCTTCTGCCCAGACAATACGAGGTCAGCGCTGGTCCTCAGTGTGAGCCCACAGTTGTCAGTCCAGCATAGAAGCTGAACTGGGGGCTGGATCTGGGAACCTAAGGTTTAGAGCTTGGTAGCTCTGGATTTAAAATTCAGTGTAGCAGGAGCATCAGGGTGAGCTTGTGGAGGGTGTGCTGGGCAAAAGCAGGTGGAAGCAAGAAGGACTGTGATGGAGGGGTGGTCTGAGGAGTCACTGGGTGATTTAGGAGGGAACAGGGACATTTGTGTCACACAAGGGAGGGATACTAAGTGGTTTTGACTGATGCAAAGTGAGAAGGCATAGTGAGATTCTGGATACAAATGAGCTCAGTAGTTGAGGGACAAGTTGAACTTAGTTGTCGGGACCTACAGGACACTTCTGGGGGTTCACTCTTGCCTCACGTGTCTTCCCTTCCACCATCTTCAGCCCTGCTAGCCCCTCACTGGGACACACAGGCCTTTCCTTCTCTGGGAGCTTCAGCCCATGTCCCTGTCCAAACCAGGCATCCCCATCACTTGGAGGGGTCTGGGACACCTGAATTCTTCTTGGAGGAGGACGAAGAGAAGCAGAGGAGGACTTCAGACCTTCTGACTTTTCCCTGGTCTCAGCAACAGTCTTTGAAGATGCCCGAGTCCCACCACCTTGCCTGAGTCCAGCGGTGAGGGGCAGCCCAGCTGCAGCCCTGCAGAAGCTGGGGAAGGACCTGGCCCCCCTGCTGCACTCCGTGTCCTGCCTGCCAAACCATCACCCCCACAGCCCCACCACCCCCGTTCCTCGGGCTGCCGGCCCTGCCTGCATCACTGAAGGCAGCTAATGGGGAGCAGCCCCCACCCTGGAGGTCTGTGTGTTGGCCGGGGAGCCAAGCGAAGCTCCAGCAGTGGTGCACAGGGCAGAAAAATGGATCTTTTAAGTAGCCTTGAAAATAGTTTAAAATAAACCTCTGGGCTTGTTCTGATGGGTGAAACTGGCATTTTTGTATGAAAGTGGTGACCCATTCTCCATTGCAGATGCAAAGCCAATGGCAGCCCAGAGAGGAGTCTGATGCTCAGCTGTGAAAGACTAAGGGTGCAGATCTGCTGGGACCAGCACCCAACAGCATCTCTGTGTGGCCACCAGCGCTGCAGGGACAGGACACAGCTGGGGAAGGCATCATACCTCCAGAGAGTAAAGGATAGTGGAAAGAGATCTATCAGTGATACCTGTAAGACAGCCAGCTCCCCTCTCCCCTCTCAGATGGGAAAGTGTTTCCTCATTTAATCTCCTTGATCTGGGAAAAAGGACCCTAACCCTAAGGTTAGAAGGACCCCAACCTGTGCCTTCTGCTAGTGATCAGAGCAGCTGTTTCAGTGATGTACATCTTCAAAATTCCCCCAGAATCCCACCTTTAGGAGAAAACCCTGCTTCTCACTCCTAAAGAGCTGAAAGCGACTTGGAGAAGGCAGCAGTTTCAGGTGCAGACTTCAATGAAAGGGGAGCATGGTGGCAAAGGATGTGAAAGTCAGTCACTGCCAGGAGAGAAAAATATTTCTGGTTCTTTTAAAAAATCACCCTCTGAATTCCAGAAATGTCCAAGGTCATCCTGGGTCCTGGGACCACTGGGAGCCTGCTGTGCACCCCAGCACTCAGCTAGACAACATGGGAAGTGGTCAGGCTGCCTGTGTGCTCTGCTGGAGGGGTGAGCAGCAGCACTGTTCTTGTTATGCTTCAGCTTCCACTGAGATGAGCCTGTAGAAAGTGCTGTGACACCCAGGACACACTCCTGCCACTTGGCCAAGGGGTACGGGGGTGCCCTGAAGCTTGAGCATGGCAGGTACAGCACCAGGGCCAGCAGGACCCAGCCAGCTCCCTGCTCTCGCACCGATGTGTGCGCGCAACACAGCGCTGCAGAGGGTGTGGAAGTCGTCACAATTAATTGAGCACAAATTAACACAACATCTGTTTCCTGTCTTTTTCCTGCTGGGTTCCTGGGGGAAGCGAGGCAGGGATGCACACGGGAGGAGGCACATGGAGCACGGGCAGAGCTGAGCAGGGCGAGCTGGGATCTCCCGCAGTGCAGAGTCAGCTCCCCTCTGCAGTGCCTGGGAGGCTCAGGGCTCTCCAGTGTCCAGCAAGAGACAGGAGGCCACTGAGTGCACCAAAAGGCCTTGGTCTCCAGCTGATGTGGTTGCTTTGGGTCTCCAGCACCACCAGACATTCACTTCTCTCCCAAATCTGGCTGAGGAGATGGTGCTCATGACCATCCCCACACCCCTGTGGCACTGCCAGAGCTGGCAGTGTCCTCACTGCTGACAGAGAGCAGGGAGCTAAATATCTATAGCAGGTCAGCAACCACCGCAGGGGAGAACTTCGAGGGTTTCCATTTACAGCATTGTTCTTTCAAACCTGGTGCTTTCTCTGAAGCAGTTGGACTGTCAGGTCTTTCCTTGGGTTGTACCCAGCATCATGGGATCCCAGTTCAAGACTGGTCCAAAATTCCATGCCCATACCACTGGCCAAAAGGGGCAAATGTTCTGCCATCAGTGGAAATGTGCAGAGGGAAGCTGGGCCACCTGAATGGGTGCCACAAGGCAACACAAATCCCATGAGTTCTACCAGGTCTGAGGAGGTGCCGGGCATTTGGGATGGAAGAACCTGCTTCAGGGATCCCCAAGACCTGAAGGGTTTTTCAGTTTCATTATAATCACAAGATCCTATGGCCAGGGAGAGGAGCCTCTGGCCATCCGCAGCTTTGACACTGGGTACCATCGGTTCGCTGTGCATGCGCCCGGCCTCCCGGCATCGCCTGCTCTCAGCTGACAGTTTGAAGTAGCTTTTATTAAATGAAGCTCAGCCCGGCCCCCGCCATTGTGATAAGATCCCCTAGTGAGACGGAAATGAGGACATCATAATTAACGTGGCGAGCGCACGCACTGGGGGGGGACATGATTGCATCTGTATTCAGGGGTTTGCCTAATAGTTTAAATTAAAGTCAACACCAGTTATAAAAAAAAATTCCAGATTATGAAAGGCAAAAGATGCAAACACCAGATATCTGGGCAGCTGAGCAGGTCCTAGAAATCTCCCAGGGCCTGTGCAGTGCAGCAGAGTGGGGAGGAGGAGGAAGAACAGGGCAATGAATGCACAAGGAGAGACCACGGCCCTCTGGAGAGGCAGCTCAGGCTCCCACCACCCTTGCAGTGCCCACAGAGGGACCCAAGGGACAAGGTCTCCCCAGCCCTGGGACGGCTTCCAGGTCTGCCTGGCATCACAAAACTGCTGCTGCCACCGGGACATCCAGACTCTCCTTCCTCCTGAGAGCGAGCACTGAGCTACAGCTCCTGTCCAGGAGCTGCCGGGTCCCTCACTCCACTGGTACAGGGAGGGAAGAAACAGAGAGGAATGTTATTGCAGCTATAAATCTTTAGATGGGAGGGGTTAATGGAGATAATCTCCATGAAATCAGTCACTGCTGTGGCTAAGGAGGGATTTGTCAGGCAGTTAACTACCCTGAGCTTCACTGCAGGTGATTAACTCCTTGTAGTGACCAGCGTCTGGGGAATTAGCAATAACCCAGCATTTACTGAACAAGCACTGGGAGATGAGCTTTTATCTCAATTACTAGTCTAAATCTTTATTTTCCAGTCTTCCTTTCCTACTGATCTTCTTTTTTCAAAGAAAATGAGTTTCACCACAGTTTGCCCTGTAACTTGCTGGTATTCCTGGATCCAGGCAGAGATTCCAAACTGGAAGAGAAATCTAAGAAATGGCACAAGGACATCGAAGTGATAAAGGGCAGAAGACATGGCCCAGGCAGATGGGAGAGATCCTATATCTTTCGGTGCTCTGATTAGAAAGGCAGGACCCTGCAGGGGGGTGAAATGGTGAACACACAGCACAGCTCAGATGGGGACAAGGGCTTCAAAGGGCGACCCTGCCCTGTATGCGGGTGGGCATGTCAGATGGGGCTCATCCGAGTCCTGAACTTGTTGTTGGCTGCAGGACCAGAGCCAGGCAATAAAATAAATGAATAAATGAAGTCACCTGCTGTGTAGGGTTTGCTCTGCAAATAGTTCAGTCCTGGGGTGTTTACAGGAGCACCGTACACCAGCATGAAATACCCACCACTGATGCACAAACATGGCTGGGGGACCATCCTACAGGCAAAAATTGTCGTCTGTGGTCTCAGCTGGTTGTTCGAGCGAATCTGGTGCCTTTCTGCCAGTTTGCGCTCTGAGCTAGGTGTGGAATGAGGGAAAAGCACTTCTGGCTAATTGTGCCCAGGGGCCTCAGGAAATGTCCCTTTACCAGGAGCAGAGGGGCAGAGATGGGGAGGTGCAAACCACCTCTGAACGGTCTTTCTAGGTGCTCCCACCAGCAAAGCCAACAAGGAGTGTGCCTGGTGCTCTCTGGGCTGAGTCCAGCCCGTGCAGTGAAGGGGATGCTGTGGAGAGAGACCATGGAGGTGGAGGCAGACGGGGAGGGTGTGGGCAGCATGGGGGGCCTTTCTCCGGCACTCAAGGTGCTCCCATTATAATTAGCTTTTGCAAGGCATCATTCAAGTTCCTTAGATAGGCTGTGTCTGAACAAAATCATTTCCTGTTTGACTTTGTAAATCAAAGTAGACGATACAATAATTATTAATAATATGTTGACTTATCTCATCAGCGTTTTAATTAGTCAGTAGAAAAGCAATTTGCAAAGGGGCCGATCAGGGTCCCTCTGATCTAGCAGGTCACGTGCGGAGCAAGGAGAGGGGAGAGAAGGGCACTGGGGCACTGGGGCATTTTGCTGGGGAGAGCTGGGAAACTGGAGGCACAGAAGGGGAAGGGGCAGCCTCTTTGACGGCACTGATAAGAGTTTAATTTTCAATGCAAAGGGAATTGTTCTGGGGATGCAGCGAGCTGCAAAGCTCCTGGGAGCCCTTTGAAGTTATAATTGAGAGGAGCCACAGCCTGCGGGACAGGGATGCTCCCGGTGACCCTTCCGCTTCTTGCACGTGTCTCCGGGGTGGAGCTGAGAGAGGGACGCAATTAAACCCCTGAGCAGCAATTACAGCCAATTACCCCTCAGTTAATTGTCTGGCAAGAGGAAATGTCAAAACAGGCCACACATGCCTCCCTGATGGCTTGACACTCCCCAGACCCGATGGTGCTGCTGACCCCCCGCTGTGCCCACTGCTCCCTGCTCCACTGCTCTTGCTGGGCACAGCAAACCCAGAGAGGTAAAAATACCTTCCAGTGAGGTAAGTTCACCTTGCCCACAGGTGTGATGAAACATCAGGACTTTGCAAGTGGTACCCTGCCAGTTTTGCACTGCTGATGCTTTGGACCATTGTCCAGGCTGTGCCAGCAGCTCTGGGATCTCCCAGCCCAGAAGAGGAAACCCCTGAAACCCTTGCCCTTCCTCTTGGCATCCCCAGGAGCCCCAGAGAGGTGGGACAGGACCAGGTGCTGGAAAAGCAAGGCATAGGGACCGAGACAGTGGACACAAGTCCCCTTCTTAAGCACCTCAGGCTGTGACCTGGGGCGTTGTGCTGTTTGTGCAAAGATCCAACCAGAGTGACCCACCTCCCCATTGTCACCAGTGCAGTGGCCCTGGGATCACACAGGGCAGGGAGATCGAGAAGTGGGTAAAGCAAAAACAGTCGTGACTTCAGCTGGGGAGCCAGGGTCAGCAACGCTGCCCCTTGGCAGAAGGATGTGTGGTGGATGTTTCTGTCCTTGGAGGGAGCAGAGAGACAGGGGAAATCCTGCACCCTCCAGCACCCATTGCACACTGCAGCTGTGGCTCAGGCAGGACAGCCAGCAGGCAGCAAGGGAGAACAGCAACAAGGACCGCTGCCAGCTTTTTTCCAGCAGGAGTATCTGAATTAAGGAAATGGCAGCAAAAAAATAAGGGAGCTCAAACAAAATCCAGCTGCACAGTCAACCACCACCTCCATACTACACCAGCAGTTGGGGTCTACCCAGCCCGGGGCTGGCAGACCTGCAGCGCACTGCAGTGGGCAGGGACAGTCCCAGGGACAGCAGCAGTGCTCCTGAGGTGGTGACCAGCAAACTCAGTCCCTCTCCCGGAGCAGCGATCACATCAGGCTTGGAGCCATGTGGACCCAAGCCTGTGAGTCACTCAGCATCTCTCTCATCTGAATCTGAACCCTGCTGTAGGGGCTGCTCAGGAGGCATCTGCTCAGTGCCAAATCACTGAGAGCAAGTTTCCTACAGCAGCTTCTCTGAGATACCAGCACCCCATCTCACCTCCTTTTTGGTGATAGCAACTGGATCCAAGTGCACATATACTACTCAAAAAGCACCTGGAGCTGAAGGACCAGCAAGCGGGTAAAGGAATGCTCTTTCAGGGTGATACAATGCGATGACCCATGGGGGAAGAACCACAGTCAAGAAAAAGATTTAGAGGAGCCATAAAAATATCCAGCTGGAAAAGATATGCAAAGTTGTTTGTGAAAGAACATTGCATTGAAATGCAGACACCCTCCCAGACAATGTCCCAGCCAGTTTTCACACAGCTGTATGGTTGTACTCTCTGTAACAAGGCCACGAGTTGGGCAAAAGCACAGGGTAAGTGAAGGGTGCTGTTACCCCATAGCTAAGACTTGCAGGAGGACACAGCAGCATGTCCAAGAGCTGGGTTTTCCTTTTTTTTCTTTTTTTTGGCATCCAGTATTGACTCTTCTTAATAAAAATCACTAATCAGGTAGAGACTTCACACAAGCACTAGGGTTCTGGAGCTGCTGGGCTGCTGTGCATCTGCTGCGGTGCGAGAGAGCAGCTCAGCGGTGACCGCCCCGCCAGGTGCCCCGCACCCTGTTGTCATGTAACGCATTACACCCGACAGCCCTGATGGGTCAGGACCCAGGGTTCACCGGCCGGATTTGCAGATGTACAAGGTGCTGCATCTTAACCAGTCGTGGAAGTCCCTGATGTGGTGAGAAAGGGGCACCTGTAGGCTCTGGGTCTGCTTTGAGAGTGCAAGGTTCTGCCCAATGATGGCTGTGTGTCCCCAGGACAGTGAGCTCAGGTGGATTCATCTTCATCCAAGTCACTTAGGTGATGTGATGGATCCCATACATGTCTGACAGCTAGCGGTGGGCCTGAGAATGTGGTCACAAGAGGTGTCTGGAGAGCTGGACTCACGGTGGAAGATTCAGAAGGAGGATGGTCTTGGGCGGTCTGCGAGGAGTGGGGGGTCTGACTATGGGGAGGAATTGCTTAGGATGTAGTCAAGGACAGAGCAGTGGAAGTGGACAAAGGAAAACAGCCCTCACTCCCAGAAATATCCCAGAAACATCCTCACTCCCAGGGGAGCAGAGGAATCCCTGGTCCCTGATCTCCTGAACGTGCACCAGGCCTCTGCGGGATGCCAGGGTTTGGAGGAAGGGCTGGGATGAGATGCAGCAGCAGGGTGACAGGACAGGGGTACACACAACCAAGAGCACCCTGAGAATGACCATGAAAAGGACAACATCACCTTCACCAGGCAATGGCAGAAGAGGGTCCAGTGGCTGGAAAGTTAAGCAAGTCAAACCCACATAGTGATGGGGTTTTACCTCTTAACAACATCAGGACAGGACCCAGAGAATTTACCACCACTGACAATTTTGTAACCAAGGATGTTTTTTTTCTAAAAACTGGAATTTTCTGAGATGCAAGTGAAACGCCAGGTCTGAAGGCCTGTATTTATGCAAGAGATCACATCACATTAGCTCTGCAGTCCCCTCTGACCTTGTACCTCTGAATCTATTACATTTCCAGGATAGTCATCATTGCAACAGCTAACTGCTAAAATTAGAGCTGAGTTAATGATTTAATATATTTACACATGTGATAATGTATGATATAAATCTGATCATCGTTATTATGAATTCACAGTTCTGATCCCTCCTGCTCAAACAGTGCAGGCACTGAAAGTCTCAAGCAACAGATCAATGAAAATTATGAGAGGCCTGGGAAGATTTCTGTAGGAGGCGGAATTGAAAAGATTAGGACCATTTAGTTCAGAGAGGGGATGAAAAAGAGTGGACATGAAAAATCAACACAGCAGCAAAAGCCAGGTAGGCACCCCTAATTTTGTACATCCAGCAAGCCCCACTGTGCCTTGCAGTTGGTCCTGTGTGTATTTATGTGATTGTTTCTGTTCACTAAATGAATGAGCAAAATCCTTACAGCCAGGTCACCGCTTCCATCTGAAACTCACAATTTCCAGAAAGCTGCTGCAGCAGCAAAACCTGGACACGGAAACGCAAGTGAAGGGAGCATGTGGCAGTAGAGATGTAGTAGGGATGGCAGGCTTACATGGGGGTCACCACCCCTGCATCCCTCCTGGCCACACTGCAGGGCTGTGCATTTACATCTCCATTGCCTGTAACAACCCTCCACAGGGGATGCTCGCCTGCCCCTCCTGCCCAGTTCCCACAACAAACTCCTCAGATTACAGGCAGTTGAGAGTTTCCCAGTCCTTTTGGACTGTTGATCCTGACGCTCCCCCAGTGCAATAAGGGATGAGTTGCTTCTCAGCATGAGGACTGTCCATGGGGCCACCCCGCACTTGAGTTCCCTCAAAGCTTAGGACTTGGTGACAACCTGATCCCTACCAGGGGACACGGAGAGTTAAATGGCATTTCCAAACTGGTTACATCCCACTGCTAGTCTTTCAGTCTCATATTTCCTAACGGACATGGTGTCTTTGGACCATCAGCACTGACCAAGGCACCAGCTTGAGGCTGGGATGTCCATCCACCCTGCCCATGGGGACCTGTCCCATTGGGGTCCCCCGTGTGCCAACAGCCGCTTCATACTTACCCCATGTGAGGGATAAGTCATCCAGCCCCAGTCCCCCTGGATTGTTGACGTGTCGAGCAAGTTCACTGGAAAAAAACAGGAGCAAAATGCTGCATTAGAAAGCTTTCTCCCCATCTCCAAGGGGTGAGGAACTGAGCCACCACAAACCACCCCTCCTTGCACCCCACTCACTTGATCATACCCTGTGCCCATCGATCCATGGGGACACTGCCAGGGACCTGCCTGGCTGCAGCTGAGCCAGATGTGGGGAGAGGGGAGACAGCAACAAATGATGCTCCCCAGAGCTGTTGGTTCAGGGTAGAGTTGGGATGGGTCTGTATCAGTCCTGGTTCTCAATAGAGCAACATGTCCTTTTGGAGGAGAAGGCACTGCAAATCGTAGGTCAAAGGGGTTGCAGGGCAGGTCAGAGGGGATAGAAAGCAAGGAGGAGCTGGAGAAACAAACTCCAAGCATCAAGTTGTCCACCAGGCCCACCCTGGGCCAACACCAATACAACCAGAGCATCGTTCCTCGCTTAGACACTTCTCCTATGGAGGCTCCGACAAGCCCTTTAGGATCACATCCCTCTCAGCGTCACTGGTTTGAAGCCTGCGCTCCAGCAGCTCCTGTAATTACACACTGCAGTGCCTGGCTCCAGCACAAAGTGACCCCCCATGGTCCTGGCTGACACCCCACTGGAGAGGCCAGACCATGGGGGAAAGGCTGCGTGAAGAGGCCCATCAAAGCCAACCCTTCAAAAGCCCTGCCACCACCAGGAGCCCAGCTTAACGAGGAGGCACCGGCAAATCTGCAAGGAGAGGGGAGCAGCTCTGCGTGGGGAGAGGTGAGGATGCCTTTGAACATGCTCAGGAGATTCCCATGGAAACCTGTGCAGTGTCAGCGGGGAGGACAGTGGGGTGCCATGGCACTGCTGTGTGCACAGGGTGAGCTGCCCCTGAGTGTCATCTGCTGCCCCGCACCCGGATCCCTCAGCATCAGGCAGAGAACCTTGCCCCTGCTTGATAACCCTCTGATTTGCTCAGCACCTGGGAAAGGACCCCAAGCCCCAGCACCAGGGTACAGATCCAGAGGGATGG
Organism: Nesoenas mayeri; assembly: GCF_963082525.1. Taxonomy (NCBI): domain Eukaryota; kingdom Metazoa; phylum Chordata; class Aves; order Columbiformes; family Columbidae; genus Nesoenas; species Nesoenas mayeri. The sequence continues at coordinate 6,875,140 of NC_137546.1, read as the reverse complement.
AGGTTGGGACAGGGGGCCAGCAAGGTGCCCTGACCTTTGGGAGTGAGTGCAGCGGGCACCGACACCAGCGTGCCCATGCCTCATCACCCTTCATCAGCACCAGGCTCCCCCAGGGACCTCCAGTGCCCCCAGCTTTCCCCAGCACTCTGACCTGCAGTCACCCAGGAAGGTCAAGCCCTCTCTGGATGCTGTGCTCACTCTGGATGCTTTTCCTCACCCTCAAGCAGCACCAATGCGGACCTCGAGGCAACTTGGTGCAACGTGCCTGCAGCAGCGCGGGGTCTCAGCCGGTCCCCGGGCTCTGGAGGGACGATGGTCTCAGTGCAAGGCACCAGCCTGTCATGACAGGGACAGGGCACATCAGGACAGCGGCTCCAGCCCCAGCAGAGGCTGGCTCAGCGTGATGCTGGTCCCAGCAGCCAGAGGAGCGGGTGCCACTTTCATTTACTATTACCAGGCAGGGAAGGAGAAGGGGGAGAGAGGAGTAGAGACGTGAGCTGGCTGTGAAACGCCCGGACATCATGCTCCTGACAGAGCAGATTAGGAGCTTTTGAGGCATTTATTAATGTTAGCAGAACAATTTGAAAGAATTTCCAGGGTTTCTTGTGTGACTCCATTGGCCCAACAGCAGGCCAAACCCCTCCACTCCCCGCACGGTGCTGCTCCCACTGCTAAAGAGGCCCCTTGCCCTCAGCACGGAGTAATTACCTCGGAGATCTCAAATCCATTTTTATTTGTTATTGTTAATCTGAAGATTTTCTGCCTATTTTCCCTGGGTAATTCACCCAGCAGGAGCCCGGGCTCGGGAGTTTCCCTGCTCGCAGTGCAGGAGCACAGTCCCGGTGACCCTCAGCGGGCAGGCTGCGGGGAGGGGAACGCTTTCGCACACCCTCTCTCCCCCCCGCTGTGGTCTCTGCACCCTCTTTCCCACGCTGAGGTGCTCAGCAATGGATGCATCTGCCTCTTGCTGCTCTCCAGGCAGCATGAGAAGCCTCCATAGACTGGGGTCCAGCTGGAGCATTGCACCGGGGAAAAGACGCTGAGATTGGAACAGGCGTGGTGGGACACATGGTGTGTCTGCACAGCAGTGCGGGGGACCTGGAGCCATCTTGCTGCACCCCGTCCCACCATGTGGACCATATGGTTGCCACCAACCTCACATAGATGAGGAAGCTGTCTCTTTTTTTGGGTTCTTTGGTTCACAAATAACTAGACAAGCATGCATTCCCCGCAGTACACTTGTGGAGCAGATTACTCGTGCCTCTTTGCAGGAAGAGGTCTAAGAGATTTATTTTATTCCTGATCAAGCGTTTCAACCAAGTGCATAGGAGTTACATGCATTAAGCCCACTGCAGTGGGCATTGCACAAATGTAAAGGCGTTGCGTGTCCAAGAGCTCATGTGTTAACTCGTTGTATAGCACACATCTCTGTGGATATGAGCATCCATTGAGCAGCACTGTTACACTCTGTGCTTGGATACGGGGAGACCAATACTCACCCAAAACCTGACCGTCCGTTTCAGGGAAAGGCTACAGACCCACACCGAAGGGAACCCACAGCATTGCATGCGACAAGTGCCCCGTCTGGCCCCATGGAGGTGACCTCCTGGCTGTGTCACTTCTCCAGCGGCGATGCTCGGGAAAAGCCCGCTCTGGATGCCGGAGGGTGAGCGAGACGGGCACAAAGGAGCCCTTTCAGCCGAAATGTTTCTCAGAAAACGTGCCGGTTTGGGAGACCTCTCTCCTACAGCTGGGCAATTCTGTTTGATGTTATGGACTGTCTGCACATATCAGTCTCAAACTGCGAGCTCCATTTTGTTTTCCCGAGCACCATTTTGTATTTTCCCTATTCTGTGCCTTGGCCTTGGCTCGGCGTATTGAGCCAAAACACCAGGAGGTGTCAGGGGAAATTCTCGCACTGGTGGAAAAGCTGTCAAGGCTGATTGCCCATTCAAATGGAAGCACCTAGGAGTGAGCAGGTCGCTTCCCCAGCATCAACTGGGTCCTAAGCCGGAGTCTCACGCAAGGGAGACCTACTCGCTCCTTCCTAAAGTTACATCATGTAACGTTGCGTGAGTAGTGCACATTGCAATCTCACACATGCAGATTATGCAGGAGTCAAAGACTGGATGTATGTATACGATGTACATGTATAATTAAAACCTTTTATTTTATTTTATTTTATTTTTTTTAATCTATATCTGTAACTGTATCTCTATATGTACCCATATCTACCAAATTCTAAACACTGCTTTGGATGACTGAGGAAACCAAGGTAGGGACTAGCATCTAACAGATGTACATTTTGCCTGGGTCCATATATCTCTTGTGCTGCAGAAAGAGTGAGTACTCAGAGACCCTTCCCAATACTTGTGCTGGTGACTGCAGCTTCTTCAGGGATATATTGCAACCCTACAAACAAAGGCACAGGCACCTTGGATCCCACATCCAAGCATCACAGGCTTGGGAATGGTGCCATGAGACCCAGGGCTGCCCAGCCCAGGGGAGCCCATGGACCCTCAGCCCGCCCGAGGTGCACGGTGGGGTGGTGGGACAAGCCGGGGGTTGTTAGCTGTGGGATGCGCTGAGCCCCAGCTTCTAGAAGAGCAGTGGGGGACCAAAGAGGGCTCTGAGCTCCCTCACTAATTGTTAACCCACTGCGGTCCTCACTCTAATTACTCTGCCATCTCCCTCCCAGGCAGGGGCTTTGTAGCGCAGGCGTGGGGAGGAAGGGTCAGTGGGAGCAGCCCTGTTCCCTTGGGCTTCAGTTCCTCTCTATCACAACTTCAAAGGCCTCCCAAGATTCACAGCAAGGCTCCCCCCCATGTAACAACGCCTTTTGCATCGATAATTAAACTCTTATCAGCCCGGTTAGGAGCTCCTGCTCCCTGCTACCCACAGACAGGCGGGTTCAGCCCCCGCAGACCCGCGTGGGTCTGCACAGCCCATGCCAGCCCCACAGCCCCAGCCCCACTCGCTGGGGGAGCGACATGGCGAGGGTTATCCGCAGCAGAAAGAGAGTGCCAAGCTCTGAGAAAGGGGAAGGGAGAGGCTCCCTGAGAGGAGGGAACAAGAGCCAGCGGCTTTTATTTCTCATAAGCCCAAGCAGGACTTTGAAGGGGCAGGTGGGGCCGGGGTGGGTCAGCTATTTGTGTCCCACCATTTAATCCAGGGACATACTGAATAGGCAGCCACGACCTTTCCAACTTGGGAAGCAAAACTGAGCACAAAGCTGTGTCTTGCTGGCCTCGGAGCATTGCAGGGGGACCGGATGGGATGCTTCGCATTCAGTTTCCCCATCGCTGGGACAATATTTATATTTAAATAAAGAAAAATAGCCATTTATTCACCACCACATGAAGCCAGCTTTTGGGGCTTCTGGATGAAAGCAGCAGAGGGAAGGTCAGCTCTGCCCGTTCGGGAGCCGTGCGCAGGGGCTGTGCCCCAGGGGTCGGGGTCGGCACTGTGGCCGTGGGGTGATGTGTCCCAGGGATCGGGGTCAGCACTGTGGCCGTGGGGTGATGTGCCCCAGGGATCGGGGTCCGCACCACGGCCGTAGGGTGATGCGCCTCAAGGATCGAGGTCAGCACCGCGGCTGTGGGGGGATGTGCCCCAGGGATCGGGGTCGGCACTGTGGCCGTGGGGTGATGCGCCCCAGCGATCGGGGTCGGCACCGCGGCCGTGGGGTGATGTGCCCCAGGGATTGGGGTCTGCACCACGGCCGTGGGGTGATGTGTCCCAGGGATCGGGGTCGGCACTGTGGCCGTGGGGTGATGTGTCCCAGGGATCGGGGTCGGCACTGCGGCTGCGAGGTGATGCTTCCTGGTGCTCTGCCGCATGAGGCCGCATCCAGGTGGGCTTTGTCCAGCAGCTGCGGGTCCGCAGAGCTGCGCGAACTCCGTGCACAGCGCCGATGATGCTCACATCGGCACCCGCTGGCCTCAGCTGCCCAGACACAAAACTTAGGAAAGCATTGCAGGTAGATACAAAGCATGTCACCAAATCCGACAGGAATGTGGGATTTCCACATTTCTGGAAATGCCAGAGTCAGGCTGAAAACAACAATATTAAAAAGAAACATTTTCAGACAATTACTGTGAAAAAGCAGTGGCTGCTTTTTGGATGTGCCCTAATTCCCATTTCAGGATTTCTTCTCAGACCTCTGGATTGTTGCTCTGAACTTTCTGTATTTAATTTTATATCATTTTGTAATGCATCAGGAGCGGTAATACCCGTAAGGACTGCCCAGAGGGTCACCCCTTTTCAGTATACCAGGAGCAGGAGATACTTTGATGTAGGAAGAAAGCTTGTTTGTTCAATCAGTGCTAACAAAAAGCTGCAGTTCAGGTTTTAAAAATAAAATGATCAACCTGATCCTTCCAGACCCTGCGTGATATCGTGTAAGATAATGTGCAGCACGAGAGCGTAACCTGTGCTAGGACTGAGGTGCCGTGCAATAATGTAAAAAATGAAACAAAACAAAAAAAAATAGCCTGAATAAAGTATTTCCAAGGCTGAAAACCTTGAAATTGCAAGGCAGCATTTTTTTCCCCTGAAAATCACCTGTATCAAAAGCCAAACAACAAAAAAATGTTCTCTCTCAGAAATATAGGTGAGAAAATACAGATGTAAAAACGCTCGTGTTTCCAGCTTGGTTTGAGTAGAGTGAATTGAGCACGCTGGTTTAGGCAACCGAAATTAAAGCGCGCACCCTACCCGCCTCCGGGAGGGTGTTACAGCACCGGTGTGCACCCCGACATTGTGGCACACGCAGGTTTCCGTGTTAACGGTGCCATGGTCACCTTGGACATGAATAGCTGACTGGAAATGTTAAAACACATGGGCTGTCTGAGGGCTTGAGGACAGGGTGTACGGAACCAGATCCGAGGCTCAAAGTGAGGGGTGAGCGCACGTTTCCACGTGCCCCGGTCCAGGAGCTTGTGCCGATGGGGAAGGAGTTATTTTGGGCTCAAGGGGCTGCTGGACTCGTTGTAATTCAGGGCAGAAGCCAGAGGAGGAGGTGGGAAGGCTCTGGGGACGGTGCGGGGTGAGAAAGGTCAGGGAGGGAAGAAATTCCATGGAAACATCCGATGCGAGCAGGGGAAGGGGCAGGACTGCGGCAAAGCTGCGGAGGGGGAGTGCTGAGGGCACCTGAAGGGTCCCTGCAGACCCAGGGGACAGCTCTGCTGGCCTGATATTCACAGGTCTGGGTTTGGCCATCTGAGAGTCATGCGAGTCCTTTCCATCACAGTGTCCCCAGCCTAGGGGATGGCAAGGCGACATGGGCTCGTCCCTCTGCAGTGCGGAGCCCTCACCCTGCACAGCCACCCCTTGGCATCTCGTTTGGCTAAAGCCCCGTGTGAGCTGATCTGTTCAACTCACACGCTGTCAAAGGACAGCTTCTAGCTTCTCTGGCCAGTGTCCCCAAACCCAGGAGCTCGAAGAACAGGTGAGCAACCTGCCCTAGACCAGGACTTCCCGCTTCACAACAAACTGCAGACCGAGGCTCAGGGGCAGGCTGAATATCTCATGCCACCAGCAATGCAATATTGTGACAGTCTTTAAAAATTATTCTGGAGTATTTTCTAACACAAAATACACCTCTTCTGCTCTCAGTAAGCAAAACCTCCGTAGTACAGACTCAGGGAAATGCGAGCCCTCTTCAGAGAGGTTTGTGCCGTTGTCCTCGCATCAGTCCTGACTCCCCTTTCTCTTTCTTCAAGGTTTTTGGGTATAAAAAAAAATAGATCCCAATTCACTTTCATCTTTAGCTGCTGAGGTTTCTGGCTTCTGCTGTGTTTTTTGGGAGCTGAAGCTCGTGCCAGCAAGCCCCTAACACTGTCCCAGGTCCTTGTCCCAGTGCACCTCAGCACTTCCACTCCTCACCTGCACACCACACGCCTGCTCGGTTGTCTCCCACCTGTTTGGAACTTCATGGGTTTCTTACCCCAAATTGTTACTCCCTGGTGTCACTTCAGCCACTTCCCAAGCCACCCAGTGACCCGGGTGGAGCTGGTGCTGGACACCCGTGCCTGTGGCAGAGCCCGAGTCCGTCAGCGGGACAAACCCTGCAGTGCCCCGAGAAAGACACCGTGCCCTTCCCCCTGAGTCCTGTGTCCGGCAGCCCTGGCAAAGATCCAAGTTTTATCCTCTCTGGAGGGTTCACTCGGGAAATGTGGATTTTTGCAAATGTGCTCACTTATCTGGATTATCTGAAGGGGCTCTGGATGGCAGTTTTTCAGGCTGTCAGATGCTTTTTCCCTAATTTCTCTGAGTACGTATTTTGCTCTCACACCAGTTGGCCACTCTAAACCATGCTTAGCCGTTTGAACCCCAGTGACATTTTTAAAGCGAGTTAATTTCTTTTAAAGGCAATTTCTTTGCTCTCTTAAAAATAGCTTTCTAAAATGAAACATTTTCACGGACAAAAATACCAATACTAAAAACATTTGGGAGGACAGGCTGAATATTTCTTGCCACCAGTAATGAAATATCATGAGAGCCCTTAAAAATTGTGTGGAAGAATTTCCTAACGCAAGAAGTATTGCATCTGAGGAAGGATCTGGTGCCTTCTGTGTGTCCTTGATACTGGGGTGGACCTGGTCTATCCGGAGATGTTGCCACTCACTGGCGTGGTTAAAGCATTTTAAATATGAGAAACTGGAGATAGAAGTGAAGATACCCCGGGCACAACCACGATACCGGAGCTGAAGGAAAAAAACACGGGAGGGGAACCTGCAGAGCTCGATCTGCTTGTTCCCAAAACGGATGCACGGCACCTGATCACACTGAGTGTACTTTGATGGGAGAAAAACAGGGTTTTATAATCTCGCAAGAAAAGCCTAACAAGAACAAATGGCGGTAAGGTGAAGACAGGAAAATTTGTATGAGGGTAAAGAGTCCATTTTTTTTAAGGCTGAGGCTGATGAGCCATTAGCACAAATTATTAAAGGCAGTGATCACTCTTCCTTTGCTAATGTCTGCAGCTAAACATTGAATGCCTTTCTGGACAGCATCCTTGGGCCAAACACAGTTTGTTAGGCTTTACTGGTGTGGTTGGACCTGATCTATAACAGAGTTACGTCCTTTATGTGGTTATTTGTGACCTTACATGTGCACAGGCAGGACGCGAGTGGCTTTTTGTTTCTTTTCGAAATAAATACGACTGCGTGATCCCACCACTCACTTTTGAACTGCCAGGGCCGAAGGGGTTAATTGTTTCTCTGTGACAGAAGAATAATTTTGAGAGTTGGTCATGCAAACACGCTGGGGTTAGGAGAATAAACTATCAAAACTGTCAGGGTATGAATAGAGTTATCATATGAATGGATTTGCCCCCGGAGATAAAGGCAGCACCGAAGGCTGCCAGCAAGGCGAGCAGGGACGTACGGAACACAGAATCTGAACAAAACAAAGAGCGGAGGTGTCAGGATGCCTGGATGAAACCGGCGATCCCCGGCGTCCTGCCCGCCGGCACCGGCGTGCAGATATCCCAGCGGGATGCGCGGGATGCGCCGCGCTCCTCCCTCCCCAGCCGAGCATCTTTTGGGGCTGCGGTTCATTTGGGGGTTTTTTTTTTGTTTTGTTTTTCTTTTGGCTGAAATATTTTCCTTAATCGTTTCTCATCATTTGGAAAAAAATAGGGACTTTTTCGTTCCTGTAGCGATTCAATGTTTTCTCAGTTGTGCTTAAATTCGGATACATCAGATCTATTTCCACTGTCACCAAAATGAGTGCCTATTTATTTTTGCTGTAAATAAACCCCTCATGAATTCAGGAAGCAAGAATTCAAGGAGAATGGAAAAAATCTCACAGAATAAGCACATTTCGTGCATCGTTGTGTTATTCTTCTGCAAATTTGGGGGTTTGATTTTTCTGGAAGTTTTATAAGCTATTAATATAAGAAGGATGGAAACGAAGATTAGACCAAAAACATAGCCCATGAGTCTGCCTAAAATCACGAAACTATTTGCTTTATGTCAGCATTTTGTGAGCGATCAAAAAATTACACACCCCAAAAACGATTTTTTTTTTTTCAAACATAGCCCAAATCGACTCCCTGTTTTAAACTAATGCTTCTCCATCCGCCTGTCACCAGAAAGTCTGTGTACAAAAAACCTCTTGTTGTTCTCACGGAGGAACACGGTATCCTCACAGCCTCTTTACAACTGAAAACGCTATTTCCTCTCCCTTCCAGAGCTTTGCTTCTCCCGCAGCCCCGACTTCGGCATTGCCGCAGAAAGGGCAGAAAAGTAGTATTGAACAAATGCGCAGATGAGTTTTTACCTCTTTTTCTGTTTGTGCTCAGGGACTATTAATGAGATTACAACTGAGAGATTAGCAGGGGAGATTGCCACAAACCCTTCCCCTGGCCCCCAATTTCGGCAGTGCGGCAACCCTGCTGCTCGCCCGTGCATCCCTGTTGCAGGGAGGAACAAAATGTCTCCATCACCGACCCCATGGTGTGGGGAAAGTGAGAGCATCCCTGTGCCATCAGCTCTGCGTCCTCCCTAGTATGGCCCCTGTACATCGCACTGTCCCCGTCACCCGTCGTTTGCCTCAGCCATTCCTACGTGCCCTGAAATGCTGGGGTGATGTCCCCGTGTCCCCCTTCCTCGCTGCACCATGTTTCCCACCGAGGTACCACTCAAGCTCACCCGTGGCCCACGGGGTCTGTGCTGTGATGGGGATGAAGGTCGCCCACCTCATGGACGGAGGGCAGAGCTGAGCCCGAGGCGTCACCTGGGAGGCTGCAGACTCCCGCAGCAGCATTTGAAGTGCCATTTTCTGGCAGAAAGCACAATTTTGTCACCCCCTGCCCAAGCCCCAAATGTGGTAATTTCTGCTTGTCTGATTTTCGCTCAATACAGAAAAGATATTTCATATTTTACTATTTAACTTTAATTCGTGGTGTCATGTAAAATACTCGTTTTAATATTTCTGCCTGTGCAACTCGGTGTGATTTTAGTCTATCACGCTGTCTTCATATTATTGAAAATAATTTTTGTTCCTCCCTGCTCTAAAGCAATTTAACGATTTCAGACAAAATTTTTTCAGTGCTCCAAATGAAAATCTTCCGCATCCCGCACATTTTCACTCATTTTGAAAAAATATGAATTTTGGCTTTCGAGGCATTTTGCAATGGCTGCCGCGCTGAAATGTGGGGATTTCCCAAGGAACGGCGATTCCCTTTTCCTTCCATTTCCAGAGCACTCACTGCACACTAGACTGAAAGGAATAAAAAATATAAGCTCAAAACTTCTTGGAACAAATCTTTCAGGAAAGAAAAAGGCATTGGGAGCTCTTAGATGGGGAAGAAAATCAGTTTGAAGCCATTTCTTCAGGTTAACGTACATCTTTATACACCAATTGCTTCCCAATACGCACACGTGGAGTGCAAAACACACCGGCCTTAAATTTGCTTTGTGGCTGTAATTTTCTACTCTGCAGCTCCTAAACGAGCATTGCGCTTGCTGGGTAGCATGGCCAGAGATGCAGGGCCAGGCACGGGCCATGCTGCGGGAGCAGCGTTGGTCCCGCTCAGCACCTGTGCACACCGCGGCTGCACCCTCGCACCCGGCCCGCACGTGCCGCGGGGAGCAAAGCCCAGCACAACCGGTGCGCAGGGGACACCAGGGCTGTGCTTGACATTGTGCATCTGTCCACATTTCTAGCCACATCCCCATGCCCGGCTGCTCAGCGACCAGCACCACAATTGCCGCGGAACGGACACTGCCATCAGCCCATCCCAGCGCCCCGAGACACCGGGCGCTGGCAGGAGCCCGCAGCCACATCCCTGTCTCCGGGATCCATGTTGTGGGGCACAGCTGGCACTGAGCTGCCCCATGCCATCGCAGAGCGGTGTCCCAATACCTGTGGAGGCACGAGCATCCTTGGGCCAGCGGACAGAGCACCACCAGCTTTCTTTAGGGTCCCACACTTTGTCCTGATGCCATCCAGCACCTTCCACCCAGTACAACTCAGACCCATCCCTCTTGGTCTTCCCCAAAGCCCAACTCATCCCAAGCCCCACACATCCCCCCAACCAAGGTTGTTATTGAGACTAGCTTTCCTTTCCAAAGTCTTGGAGGAAACCTGGGTCTTTCCCAAGTGGGGACAGACAGACAGCAGTCCAGGGCCTGACTGTCCACACAGACACCACAAAACCCACCCCAGCAGCCAGCGATCTCCTCCTCAGAGGAAAACAGAGAGGCCTCAACATGGCTTGTCAATGCCCAGGGTTGGCCCAGTTCAGACGGGGCTGCTTGGCTTTGCAGGGCTGCAGCACCAAGAGCCCGGGGCAGCGCAGGCAGCAGCCTCACCGCACTCTGCCCAGGACTCGGGGCATGGGGGAGTTACTGCACCATGGAGCAGAGGGTGAGCCAGGGCTGGGGATGTCGGGGTACTGGGGTCCCATCCTGCACCCACACAGCCTGTCCCCAGCAGTGAGAGTCCAACACAGCCCCTGCAAGGGCAGGAAACACGATGAGGAAAGGAGCAGAGAAGTGCCAGGAAGTGAATGGCTGGCAGAAAACAGGGTTAGGATCAGCAAATAGCTGGAAATAGGTAATACAGATGAGGAAGACTGTTTGGGTGGGAGAGGACGTGCGGATGGGTGTTGGAAGATGGCAGCAGCCGCAAGGACCCGGCCTGGTGGGGTGCCACAAAGTGCACCAGGCATCGCTCTGCCAGCCCATGGGCCCAGCATGCCGGAAGGGTGGCAGGGATGCAGGGACAGGAGAAGGGAGGGATGCCACTGCTGTCACTGGGTAGGGACACCAGCACCAGGGCTCGCTGCAGAGTGCTGTGCTGTGCTGGTCGTGGCTCTCAGGCGTAGCAGAAGGGAGGAAAGATGCTGCTGCCAGTGCCAAGGACATGCTCAGGAGCGGGAACGGCAGATCTCCGGGTGATGAAGATCAGCAGACCTGGGAAGCAGCCGTGCCGTCGCTGCCAGCGCGGATGGAGGCAGGCGAGCAGGTGGGTGGCAGGCAGCAGGAGCAGCTCTGCCGAAGCCGAGGGGGGCCCAAGATGCCGGAGCAGCGCTGCGCTGCTGACAAGGGCCAAGGATGACCGCAACCAGCAGCAAAGTGGAGTGTCAGGGTGGCAGGAGCAGGCCTGACGTGGCCGACACCGAGGTGTTGGGAGACAGTCCCTGGCTGAATCCCTGCTTCCCACTTTGGAAGTTTCTGGCCTTTTCCCTCATGACAAGTTCCCCACCTGAGTGCCCTTCCAGCCCCCTGCACCCGCCGCACACCCTCCTGTGCCCACCCGCTTGCTCCCTTGCAGCCACACGACGGGCCAGCCCGCACGGCCCTGCGCTGCCGCCGGCTCTGGTGACGGGGATCGCCATGGCTGAGCTGGTGCCTGCGTCCCTGTCCCCTCTGCAGCCACCCCTGCATGCTGCAGCAGAGCCCTTGCAGGGGAGTCCAAGCAGAGCTGGCAGCATTGCTGCAGAAATCAAGTCCCACAGCCCAGCTCTGAAGTTTAGCCTCCGATGCAAAAGCTCCGGGATCAGTAAACTCACGCAGGCAGGAACCCGGAGCTGCACTCCCCTGGGAGAGGGAGAAGCTGAGCCCGGCAGAGCGAGCAAACCCATGCAGGTGCATCCAAACAGCCACAGTGATCCTGTGGGTCCCCCCAACACTGGCTCATTGTGCCAGGGCCACCCCGTTTCCTACCTTCACTGGTGGTGGCAGAGAGGCAGGCAGCCAAAGCAATGACGATGGAGAGCGAGGATGTCAGATCTCTCTGTGCCCATGCCATGGTCTGGTGGGGCCACCAGTCGTGGGACAGAGCCACCTTGCTCATCCCAGCACCTCTGCGAGCAAGTGCCTGGAGCTACGGCACACGCCGGCTCATGCAAAGGCACTTTGCGCACATTGCTCGCATCCACACAGGAAAGCGGCTCGGCAGGGAGGGAGCAGCCTGCCCGTCACCGCTCGCAAGCCAATGGGGTGGGTGGGCTCTGCAGCGAGCCCCCCTTCCCACGCCACACACACACGCTGTACCCAGCCCGAGCATCGGGACAGCGGGCTCCTGCTCCCCCCACCATCCATCCTCCCTCCCTCCTGATGCTCCAGCAGCCCCCGCTGCTTCTCACTCTCCTCATCCCTCTTCGCTGCTCTCCTCCAGCTGCTGCCAGAGTCAAACTTGCAGCCTGAGCTGTGGTCCAGTGGGGAGCTCCATGCTCAGTCGGGGTCAGGTGTAAAGGGAACAGGGTTGCCCTCCAGTCCTGGGATGCACAGAGAGGAAAACCCCTTGCATGTGCTCCCCTTGCAGGTCTAGGGCCAGGGAAGACAGGCAGAATCCCTCTTCTTGATGTTTTTCATGCCACATTGTTCTGGGACAGACACCCTCTGCTCACCCTTGAACGGAGGCAGCGGGACCAAGGAACAACACAGCCAGGGCTGACAAGACCCAGCCTGTTTGAAGCTGCACTGGCCACCTGAGACAGGGCTAAGCCCTTCAAAAGCGGAGTTTAGGAGGATGCAGCTTGTCCTGGTGGGGGGGGAATGCCAGTTGCTGGGCAAGGGCTGCCCTGCGATAGGGATCCGGGCTGCCTTGGGAGCACAGAGCATCCTCCCCACTGCCCTGCTGAGGAAGCCTCTGCATCCTTCTTGCTTGGAGCCACCAGAATTGCCGAGCCGTGCGAGTACCTTGCTCAGCATTAAACAGTCGGCATCTGTCAACAGACCCCCTACAGCAGCCACGACTGTTTCCCCATCTAAATGCTGAATGATCACTAATAACTGCCCATGGTAACCACAGATGCTGACTCCCACCTGTGCCATAAGTGGTAGGGTTGTTCACTCATGGCCAGGGGACTGATGTGTGACTGCAGCCCTCTCCTGTCCCCAGCACCTCATCCCAGGAAAAGGCACATGCAGGAGGACAGGCAACCCTCTCTGTTGAGTGTCAGGCCACCCCTTGGATAAAGCTCACCCTAGACTTGCTCAGTGGGCTTGGGAAGGGAGGCAGGGTGTTGCACACCTTCCATCCTGCCCTTGATCCCAGTGTGTTCCCCACAGATGCTGGCCCCCATGCTGGGGCACCTCACAGCACTGTCAGCAGCTTCCTGTGTGCTGGGGTGAGAGGGGGTCCCTGCCTGTCTTGTAGCACATGGTGGCAACAATTCCCCATTCAGAGCAGATTAGGATTGTGCCTGCAGGGACATGTCTGCACCACTCATCACCAGGACCTGGGAACAGCCCAGGGTGTCAGGTCCCTCCAGGTTTTTTGCTCTGTCTGTCTGGGAAGCCGTCCGTCCAGACACAGTGCTGGATAGATCCTGTCATCAGTGGTATTGTGGGAAGGGCTTGCAGAGCAGCTTAAGTAGGGATACAACCATGGCTCAGGGAGGACACCAGCAGTTCCCAAGGCAGCTGGCAAAGGCTGAGTGCTGCTGTCAGGTCAGGGGTGCATCCAGGCAGTGGTCTTTGCAATGGGCCTCAGTGCAAAGGGGTCTATGCTGGTGGTTTCCTGAATAACACCAAACCACCAGGAAGCCCAGAGCAGCACCAATGCCATGGTGGCTGCATCCCTGCAGCACAACCCCAGCACTCACACAGGTTCCCAAGTTCCCTGGTGCCCTCCCAGCCCCAGGAATGTGTGTCCTACGGATCTTGCAGAGGTGTCCAGGGCTACCTGACATTGCACCTCCCCAAGGATTTTGCCTTTGCTGTGACCCAGGATCCTACAGAAGCTGCAGTTGTAGGGCAGATTGTAAAGTGGCTTTGCAGGAGCCAGGACAGAGTGACTCCAGAATAGTGTGCCCCAAATCCCTCCCAGGGAATGTGAGGCCTCTCATATACACTGTCAGCTTTGGAGAGCGGGGAGGGGGTGTGCTGGGGTGCCTGCAGGCAGTGGTGTGCGCAGGAGGGTGCTGAGCCTTGGTGGAGGATGGTGTTGGCTCAGTGTGAACTGCATGCCACAACGCAGTGCCTGCACACAGAGCATCAAAGGGCTGTGGGGGTAGGGACAGGCTTCACTGGACACTTGGTTTTGTGTTCAGGATGTGCCACGTGTGCATAATTATTGCACATGCACTAGTACGGTATGTGAGTACTTGTTCAAAGGGCCTGGGATGCTCCTGTCTGGAAACATGGATCCTTTCTGAACCAGGATCCACATGCAGCCACAGACCCAGTCATAAGGCATCCCAGGAACCCCGAACAGCCCAGGAAGTTGACACATGGAGGGCATCACGCCAGGTTCCCCAACCCTTCCCCACACCTGCATCTCGTGCTCCCCACCACCTGTCCCTGGCCTGAGCTGGATGGGGCACGCCATGCGCCCACCGCTGCCTCCCCCGTCTCACTGCGTTCTGCTGCCTCCTCTCCTCAGTGAGTCTCCTGCCGTCGCCACGTCCCTCAGACGTGGTCCTGCACCTGGCTGTCACCGAGATGGGGAGGATATTTATAGATGCTGCGGAGAGAGGAAAGCGCATCTCAGACAGGGAGTGGAGACGAATCCAGCTATACCACCTTTTACCACAACCCAGGCTATTGTGCATTTTACCAGGGAGACCGCAGCCTCCTCCCTAACTCAGCAGCTCAGACCTGAGTGGCTATTGCCCTTTCCACTCAGCTTTATGCCCAAGGATTGCCCATCACAGCCCTGCAAGGGTGAATCTGTGCCTGGGCTAGTGGGGAGGGCAGCCCCGCCTGTCCCCGCGTCCCTGCTCCCCCAGGTCAGGAAAGCGATGCCCAGGCACTTCTGCTCTCCTGCAGCGTTTGCAGGGCCAGGTGCCTCTGGGTCAGGGGTGGTGCAGGCAGCACGGGTGGCAGTCATTAAGGGAATGGCACCATCTCCAGGACCCATGTCAGTCCGTGTTGGGACACTAGCAGACCCAGAAAGCCCCTCCCACCTCGCAAAGAAGAGGATGCTCAAAGCAGGGAGCAGAGTTGTGCTGCAGGTTTCTGTAACCCTCTGGTGACTGACCATCTATCTGTCCCTTGCTATACAGCCCTTCCCCAGGGAAAGGAGTACTGAGAGCTGACAGGAAATAGGTGTCCTCTTGCAAGCCCAAGTGCATCCCTGTCCCACTCACAAGGTGTCTGCATGAGAAGGAGGAGGATGAGCTGAGCGGGTCTCCAAGCACAGGCAACACCGTGCAGAAATCTGGGATCCTCCTGGCAAAGCTGTGCCCTCCTGTGTGTGGGGGGACAGGAGTCCTGGGGGGGCTTTCCCCACACAGATGGTCATGCACAATGATCCCTCCACCTCTGGCACAGGCAACAGCCCCGAATCTGAGAACCTTTTAAAAAAGGGATTGATTAAACAAGTCGGGGTCTTACTGCCTTCCCCCTCCCATCCCAAGCCCTCTGCCCTGGCCTCCCCAGCAGAGCCCTGGGTTAGCAGGACAGGAGGTGGGTGCAGGACCCATGTGAGTGGTGCATCCTCTCTCTGCACTTTCACATGGCTGTGGCATCCACCAGCAAAACTTGCATTTGGTGCTTTGGCCTGACCTGTTAGCAGTAACTCCCAGTGAACTCCAGCATACCTCATATAACAATGCATGTGGAAAGCCCTTTAAACTGGCATCTGTTACATAAACATGCTGACAAGTTATCTACATCAATACAACAATCTATCTGGACCAATACCTGTGTTACATCAATGTGACTGCAGGTCCTCGTGCTGTGTTGGGTCTAGGACAGATCGCTCAGCAGCCAGGTCGAAAGTTGATGGACCACATCTTCCCGCTTTCCTGCCTCCTGGGGCAGCCTGAACCCAGCTCTTTCCCTCTCCAGTGCCCTGAGGTTTTCCCTTTCCTAATGTGTTTCGCCTCTTTTTTGGCAAGGTGCCTGCCTTGGGGAGCAGCCGGACTGGTGCAGTCCCTGCTTGCCCAACACTCCCTGGGGATCAACAGTACCCCCATCATGGCCTGACTGAGGAGCCAACATCCTCCATGAGATGCCACGGTCGTTCATCCCTCACCGAGGCCAGGCAGAGGGTGCTGCCTCCCTCCCCATCACTGCAGGCGGGTCCCTGGTTCCTTCCATTAACACTGGAGAGGGTCAGCCCTTGGCATCATTCATGATGAGGTATGACTGTGGGAGGCCCCTGGCCAGCTCAGCAATCAGTGCCCGATTAATTCAGGTCAAAGCTGGGGAGGCCTGGCATGCCTTTCTTCCTTGTCATTATCAGAAATGCTGTGTATTAATATCCTTTATATTAAAAAAAAAAATCTTATCATAATTTTTCCTTGTTGAAGGAGATGGTTTGGAAATGGAATTGAGACAAACACAAGCCAGGAGCACTGGCTGCAGAAGGGGAGAGTTTAAGAAAGGCCTTTTGGTAATATCCATCGTCCCCTTATCAGTGAGGATATTAAACGTATTGAAATGCTAAGCAGCTCTTTAATGGCTGTCTCTGATTTTCATTAAACAAGCAGAGGATGAGCAGGAGGGAAGTGGATGCAGCACTGTTCTCTCGCTAAGAAATTCTGATTGCTGGATATTAACGGCATTAATGTTCTTTTATCCAAGAGTGCCAGTGTTGTGCTTGCCTTCTTGCCTATTTTCTGTATTGCTGAAGTGGAACTAAGTCCCTGCTCCCTAAGGTGGGTGTACAGTTGCTATGAAGCTGTTAGGGACTAGGGTTATATAGAGATACAAAGCAGGGGCCTCTCAGGGACCATTAGTTTGGCACCAACGTCTCCAATCCCCACCACGTCCATGTTTCCCAAAAGAAGATGTATGCTCATGCTTTGGTGGGGCAGCCTGGCCCTGAGACGAAGAGGGGATGAGGGTCAGAAGAAGTTTAGCACAAGTGAAATGACCACAAAACCCCCAGGCACAGGCTGGAAACACCACCTGCACTGGCAATAGCGCAGCCCTTGTCCCAAAGGATGAGGGATGGGATGCCCGTTTGAAATGGATGTGTCAGGAAGTCCTGATGATTCTCAGGCATCTCCAAACATGGAGAAAAATGTATCTGTGGCCTGTCTCAAGGGAGGTCTGGGGAACGTCTGTGCCTCTTTCTGAAATTTCTCTCTGCATTCAGCACCGTAATGACCTCAGACACCATCCCTCGTGGTGCTATGGGGAGCACTGGAGGAAAGGCATCACAGCAGGTAATGCCACAGCAGGGCTGGGGCCATGCAGGGTGCACAGCAGAGGTTTTGGGGTGCTCTGCACAGGGTCTCAAGCCTGGCCGCAGTCTTGATGTGGCCAGTTGAACACTTGCAGGAGCTCCAGCCCACACTTGCAGCTCTGACACCCAGATAAGGCTGTGGCAGCCTCTGGATTTCTCTGAAGACAGCCCAAATAGTGATGCTTTGCTGGCTGAAGGAGCAGAGATGCAACACAGTCCAGTCCAAACACTTTGAAGCCACATCAGGAAACAAAACGCATGAATCAGGCACTAAAATGGCACAAAAACCACAAGTGTACCTCATAGCTCTTAATATCACTCCCTTGTCTTACAGTTTCTAACCTTGCCATGTATGTGGTTCCATTCTGCACAGTCACATGGGCCAAAGGCTTTACTATCATCATCATATGACTCCAGGAGCTGGGGCTTGAAAGCGTCTGAAAACAACACAAGGCTTCCCATGGTATTGTGAGAGTCAGCAACTGTGGAGGAAGGCAGTGGAGCAGCCGGCTGAACTCTCCTATCCCCATCCAGGGCACACGTGTTTAGAAAAGAAAGGGACGCAGGGACAGCCCCACTGCTCTCTCAGGAAAGCTGGTGCAAACAAACAAATATTAGCTGGAGCTAATAAAACAGGAGCTGCCACTAGTCCAGGCAGCACTGCGTGTATTCAATCCCAGTCTCCAGAGCACAGCAGCTCTGGTATTGCAGGAGGGAATGGCTTTGAGGGCTGAGCAGGTGGTTTGAAACACTCAGACTTCAGGAAAACACAGGCTCCCTGCAGGACAGCTGGGCGTGCAGCCCAGTTCAGTACCCCTCCACCACACGGGACCCGGGCACCATCCTGCTCCAGGGCATCCCTTGCATTTCTTGAATCCAAGCGTTCTACACCTTTTTCTTCACTCCCCTCTGTCCTGGCTCTTTCCTTTCATGTGCATGGCTTGGTCTCTGCTGTCTCCAGGGCTTTATCCCTCATGGACAGATGAACTGCTCCATGTCTGTCAGATGGCAGTGGCACCTCCATCCCCATGCCCCGCTACCCACCGCCACCTCCTCTTTTTGCACAGATGGTCACTGCTTTGCTCCCTGGTACCAGCTTCGTCTTTACCCTGCCCTGCACCTTCAGGCTTCCCCAGTAGCAAGTAGTCAGGTGCTGTCCAAGGCACTCAAACCCAAAACAAGTGCTAAGGAACACAAATCCTCCATAGGATTAGAGGATGCATTTCCATGGTTGTCTCTTCTCAGGACTCCCAGACCAGAAGTCAAGCCTGTCTGTGGACACTGGCAATGAGATAGAACACAAAACGGAACAACCCACACCAGTCACTTCCATGTCCTGCAGCCTTTGGAACCACATTACAGCAAGTCTTAACATCCTCAGCCTCTGCCATCCCATCAAGAGGTATCTGCTTGCTCCCAAACCCCCAGTGCTGATGGCAGAGCCACAAGATGGGCAGAAAAGACCTCCAGCCCCATTGCAGGCATCCCTTGCACTGCCAACAAAATGCACCGATAGCTGCCTAAACTGCCGGCTTTATTTCAAGAGCTTTGTTTCTGCTGGAAGTGGAAATCTCAAAGAGACTTAATTATAGAGCTGGGCAGACACAGGCATAATCCTTTTGAAAGCTGACAATGAGAGGCTCTTCAAAATTAATTTTGACACTGCAAAAATAACCAAACAAAGCTTTGTTTAAAATGGGGTGAGTGATCAGGGAACAATAGCAAAACAAATGGGAACAGCCGCAGACACTTCAGAGCTCAGGCAGGGTTGCCCCTTTGCAGAATGGGGCACCGCTCGGGCACCAGCTGCCAGCGCATCAGCTCCGGGCCAGTGAGACCCAGGTCCTGCTTGCCTGGGCTGGGCTTTCACAGAGCTGGGCTCTGCCCTTATCTTCTGTCACCTCAGGAATTTGTGAATAGGCCACCTGCATGCAAAAGTGGGGCTGGCAAGAGCAAAGACCAGTGCCAAGCCGAGATTTCTCCTTCAGTTTGGGCTGCACATCCCAGGATCCCCAGATGCAGTTTCAGGTTTAAAATTTGCTTTTTCTGATAAGTCTTGTTGTGTCAGGGACCTTGCCACCAGCTGGGACTATTTATTACCCAGTGTAGGTGTCTGTTCACGCCATGTGGAGCCTGTCTCTTGCCCAGGAGCCATGTTCCTTCATGTGGGATCATAGAAACATAGAATGTCCTGAGTTGGAAGGGACCCACAGGATCATGGGTTCCAGCTCCTGTCCCTGCACAGGACACCCCATAGGTCACACTGTGTGTCTGAGGACGTTGTCCAGTCTCTTCTTGAACACCGTCAGGTTGGGGCCGTGACACCTCCCTGGGGAGCCTGTTCAGTGTCCAGCACCTCTGGTGAAGAACCTTTTCCTCATGTCCCACTGACCCTCCCTGGCACATCTGCTGCCGTTCCCTGGGCTCTGTCACTGTCACAGAGCAGAGCTCACCCTGCCCCTCCTGCTCCTGCTGAGGAACCTGCAGCCCATGAGCTCTGCCCTCAGGCTGCTCTGCTCCAGCTGAGCAAACCCAGAGACTGCAGCCGCTCTTCACACAGTTTCCCCTCCGAACCCTGCACCAACTTGGATGTTGGATGTAGGACTATTTAGGAAGAACTGGAGCTACCCACCCAGTCCTGGCTATTGTACAAAGTTATAAATAACTTGGTTACCTTGGATAACCTTGTGGAATTGCAGCCTAATTTCTTCAACCATCCACTCTATTTCACTGAGATTTAACTCCCTGTGGGGTATGAGAGGTCAGTGAAAAGCCCTTTGTTAGTTCAAGGGTCAACAGAAGATGAACAAACAAATTGAAATTTTGTGAAGAGCGTGTATTTAATTAATACTGTCTCAGGAACTAATTAACAGATTCACTTGGAAATTGTCAGGAATATAATCTATGTTTCAAGGGTAGATGGTGAAGGGTCAGGGAGGACATGAGATGTGTTTCACCTAGAGAGAAGGGCTCAGATCTGGGAATCTGATGTAGACACAACTCAGTTGGGAGCTGGGGCATCACTGCTGGGACGACCACGCATGACCGCACCACCCATGCAGCTGGAGGCAGAGGAGAAGTCACATCTCTCTTCCAGAGCCTCTCTTGCTCAGGGTCAGCAGGAGGCTGTTTGCTGCTCCCAAAAGCCAACACAGGCAAGTCCAGGCTGCAGAGGGGAGCAAGGAGCTGTTCAACACAGTCACTGTGCTTTACAGAAGCCAAGGCTGGCAGCACACAGCATCACTGGACGGCTCTGGCTGCCAGCCCACAGCCTCTTGACAGCTAAACCAGCCACAATGCGGCTCTGTCATCTCAGCTCCGGGGTTTGATCTCAACTTTGCCCCTGAATGGTCTTCAAGAGCTTGACCAAAATGTGTCACGCTGCTGCCTGCTCATCTGAAGACAGTGGCATCAGCAGGTCAAGGAGCAAGAGGTCGTATTGCTAGCTTCTGGCATCACTTTTCCCCATGACATGTTTTCAAACATCATGAGATTTACTTAGCCCCCAGCATGGCTGACATTTATTTATCCTCTCATCTGGGGAATTTGGGCTAAGTTGAAGTCAAGCAGCTTCAGAAGGGAACTTCATCAAACCCAGATATTACAGGGCCTGAGACAGGTGACCAGGAACTGGCAGGACATTCACCCAGCAGTCATCTTCCTCTTGTTCTGACAGACAGAACACTGCCTCTAATTTTTGAATATATATAATTTTTCCCATTCTGTCTTTGGAAAGAGTCTCTCCGTAAGGCAAAATCAAAAAGAGCCTGAAGCAGAGCTGATTTAATCACTCTAGATTCCCCATGGCTTGTTGAACAGGTTGCCCAGGGGAGTGGTGGAATCACCATCCATGGAGGCATATAAAAGATGTGGAGATGAGGTTCTTAGTGAGATGGTTTTTTGATGGCATTGGGTTAATGATTGGACTTGATGATCTCAAGGGTCTTTTCCAACTGAAATAATTCTATGATTCTCTCCAGTATGTGATCCTGAGGACACTGCAGCAAAGCTCCTCACCCATTGCTGGCAGCCACTGCACAGGCCCTGCTGTGTTGTCTGAGGTCCCACGGGACACCAGCCATTGGCAAGAGACCATCCAAAGCTTTGGTCTGCCTGCAAGGACATCTCAGCCCACCAAGGCACCACCCCTAGGTCCATATCTTCTTTCTAAATTATCTTTAGAAATCCTTCTCAACAAGCTAGTCATTCACCTTCGTAACAGCATGGCCAGGGTCTCAAGGTGTCCTACGAGAGTATTTGGGCAATAGGCTGCCCTTGATGGCAGCTCTGTTGCCAGTTGCTCTTGTACTGACTGTGCCGTGCCCTGAGGGCCTCTCATCCCAACCTGGCCACTGAAACCTTTGAGGCAGACTCCATGCCCCTTGTTCCTCTCATCTGGCTGTACAGGAGGACATTCCCAAACATCTTCCATTCCTTTGGTCCTCCAGTTACAGCCCTTGGGTCTTGGGACACTTGACTGGGTGATGACGCTAGCAGAAATAGGTTCCTGTGGCCCAGTTAGATGATGTCCACATGTAGCAGAGAGAAGACTTTCACCACTGACAGAGGCAGCTCCTTTTGTAGAGATACTTTCTGGCTTGCTCTCAAATATATGTATTTAAAGTGAAGCAAGTTGCCTTGGCCTGAAGATTTAGAGACTGTTTGACTTCTCTTGCAGTGCTGCCCTTTGCTCCTTTGAAGAAATCATCTGAGCTAATAGCCTGGTCACTTTCTTCTTTATCCTTCCTGCGCATCTGCTGGTGCTTGCAGACTCCTGCATTTGCCACCCCTCTCCAAAATGCAGAGCACTCTGCTTTCCCTGCTTATCATGGTCCATGCAGCATCCAGGTGCTGTGCTGGCTTCATTCCTGCCTTCAGATCTGCTCTCATCTCTGCTGCGGGTCACTCTCATGGTGTCAAGTGTTTTCAACCGTGTCTGTGAAGGCTACATGCTACTCACCCTTCAAAGTTGTCACTCTGGACAGGGTGACTTCTGCTGCCTGGCAAATTCTAATTGCACTGCCTGGAGTCAGCTCTGCAACAAGACCTCTCTCACCGCCTCTGTCTGCCAGTTCTCCAGGCGCAGATCAGTTACTAGCTCTTCTGAGATTTATCTTTCTTTCAGTTCTGATTAAACCATGTCTTTTATATGTTCCATTTTTTTCCATGGTGCTCCCGCGTGCCTCGGATTTCTGTGCCGCACTTCTGTAATTAGTGTCCTCGGCCTCAGTCAACTGAAAGCTACCAGAGAAATCAAATGCTTCAAAACCAGACAGTGTCAAAAACAGGGCTACTGCCTTGACACCTTCCCTTTTCCTGCAAACTATTGCTTACGGCAGCAGTGAGCAAAGCTGCTTGAAGCTCCTTCACCACACTGAAGAAGTCCAGATCCAGAGGAGCTCTGGCATCTGCCCATGGACCAGTTCAGACCCAGCAGCCTGAGGAGCAGGGCGAGAGCAGAAACACCTGTTACTCTGCAGTGCAAGTGACCAGCAGACTCACCTGAGGCAGGGGACAGAAGTAACCACCTCCCTCTTCCCAAGAGGATTAAAATTGCACCTTTGCCTCTCCAGACTGTGCCCCAGCCTTTGGCAGGACATGACAGAATCACACAGAATCACAGAATGGTTGGGGTTGGAAGGTACCTCAGGAGATCCCCCAGTCCAACCCACTTGCTAAAGCAGGTACACCCAGAGCAGATCACACAGGAATGTGTCCAGGTGAGTCTTGAATGTCTCAGAGCAGGAGACTCCACACCCGCTCTGGGCAGCCTGGGCCAGGCTCTGGCACCTCACAGCAAAGAAGATTCTCCTCATATTCAGAAGGAAACTTCTGTGCTTCAGCCTGTACCCGTTGCCTCTCATTCTATCATTTGGCACCATTAAAAGGAGTCTGGTCCATCCTCTTGACATCCACCCTTGAGATATTTATAAACATTGATCAGATCCCTCTCAGCTTCTCTTCTCCAGCTCCACAGCCCCAGCTCTCTCAGTGTCTCCTCATCACAAAGATGCTCCAGAGCCCTCAGCATCTTTGTAGCTCTCGCTGGGCTCTCTCCAGTAATTCCTTGTCCTTCTGAAACTGGGGAGCCCAGGCCTGGCCCCAGTTGTGCAGATGGGGCCTCCCCAGGGCAGAGCAGAGGGGGAGGAACAACCTCCCTGACCTGCTGCTCATACTGTTCCTCACACACCCCAGGTGCCATTGGCCTCTTGGCCACACGGGCACATTGGTGACTCACGGTCACCCTGTTGTCCCCCAGAACTCCCAGGTCCTTCTCTGCAGAGCTGCTTTCAGCAGGTCAACCCCAACTTGTACTGATTGCTCCCAGAATGTGTGGCTGGACACCCCTTGGTCTGCGCTTGCAGGTACAGATGTGGACCCTGAACATAGAGCCTGTTGCAGCAGATCAGCTCCTGCAGGGCTTGGAGAGATGGATTTCATCCTGGTGAAGTGCCAGAGAGGTCAAGCACGGAGATCAAACTCAGAAGACGGCCCTGGAATTGGGATCGCACCTGCACCCCAGTCTTAGAGAGAAGGGAAATTTTGGCTCCCCAGCTTTTTCCAAGCTTCAGAAGAGTCCAGTCTGTATCAGGTGGGAAGGCAGATTACACCAACCAAGCTGGCATTGTGGAGCTAAAATCCCACTGAAAATGTTGCATACATGACTGAGGTGCTATGAAGTGAAGCCTAATAGGCTCTAACCAGCCAAGTAAAAATTATATCTCCCTGATTATTTGGGATGCTCAGTCTTTAATGGTAGAGATCCCTATAACATGACCCAGTCTGGGAATTTCCAGACCATCTTTCTCGTCTTTCAGAAGAAAATGCTGCTAGTCGAGACTATTAAATAAAGTGATTGAAGACCTAAGTGCACCAAAGAGGAGGGAACAGGACAGAAAGGACAGAGCTGCCATTGCATAGCAGATGGACACCTGGGTCCTGTTCTCTGCTTGCAGGTTTACACCCCAAGTCTTGCCTTGCCTTAAATCCAGGCAGGCAGATGTCCTGGATGCATTATCATCTCTCAAGTTCTTCTACATGCACATTAAATGAAATGCCCTTGTTCTGCCCTTTGGGCAAGGACTAACCAATGGGGTTGGAAAATCATTTTCATATGCTCCCAAAGACTTCAGAAGTACTTTACATTCAGCAGAAGAGCTGAGGACAGTCCACATCCAGACATCCTACAGCCTGAGCTCCAGCCTGACGCAGGGGGAATTTCACCAGGATCTCCCATGCAGGGGACAACCTCCTGAACAGCCATGCTTGATGAGATGATAGGTTCTAAACCTAAGCAGGAACACTTATTCTGTCTAAATAATGGAGTGAATGTGAATAAGACATACACATCATAAAGGAAAAACATCAGAAAACAATGCACTGGGCCAGGAATGATCTGCATGGCCCTGATGGATCTACTGATCACATCTCCTCCTCTCCAGCAGAGCTGATGCCAGCATCTCCCCCACATCGTCATCCTGGGTCAGCATGAAGGCATTGCAGTCAATGTTACTGTGCATGGAACAGCAACAGAAAGCAAACAGCTTTAGACTGAAGTCAGAATTGCAATTTGGGATCAGTATGAATATCCCTGTAGCTCTGAGATTATCCTCAGACTGTCCCACTTTGTCACAAATCCGTTGACCTTCCCGCAAAGGCATTCCCTGCTCCGGTGGGCGGAGGGGAGCAAGGACAGGGGCGGAGGGGGCTCTTTGGAGACACCCTGCCAGCTTTTCTGAGCCCCCAGGAAAGCAGAATAGCACCCCCACAGCTCAGAGAAAAGTGTTTCCAGAAACCTGAGGTCCCTGGTGAGTGGAGGAGAAGAAAGCAGCACACCAGGTGGGGTCCATGGAGTCGTGCCATGGGTGCTGATCTCAGCTCACAGCATCCCCACTGCCCAGCAAGCCGGCGCACCAGGGACCCAGGCAGGATGCGGACAAGCATTTCAAACACCACAGTGAGATGTTGTGGCCCCCCTGTACCCCCTCCCCTTGAAACAGACTGTCAGACCTCCACTGGAGAGACTTGTCAAAGGCAGTGGGCTCCAGCAGCGGGTTGGGGTGGAGAAGTCTCTCAGGGACAGCCTGACGGACAGATGCTGGGGTGGATGTGGGGGTCAGACCTCACGGCGTGTGTCCCAGGGCTGTGCCGGGTGGCAGCCTGCCCTTGCCAGCCCCATGGCGGGGGAGTACCTGCCCAGGACTCTCAGCAGCCCCTCAAGCCAAAGTGTGGGTTGAGGGCAATGCTATCAGCCCCTTCCAGACATGTCTGTGGTCATTGCAAGGTGAGCTCTGTTTGGTGCCACAGAGGGGATGGGATGTCCTGCACAGGGTGCCCAGGCACATGGGACGCTCCCAACCCCATCCATGGTGCAATGCCAACTGCACCCCCTTGCTCTCTCGCTGTCTTTCACCTCCTTACACACAGATGCTGAAAGTCCAGCTTAGCACCCACTCACCAACGGGTTTGCCCCAGGGCAGTGCTAGTTGCCCACCCTTGGGCAGCCTGTGGGATGCTCCCTCGAAGATGACAGGTCTGCAGCTCAGGTTAGGAGGTGATTCCTTGTACTTTTTGCTGCTCCAGCCAGTACTGAAGAAGATAATTACAAGTGATAATTCATTAATTATTGGTTAACCCATTTAGTCTGTCTAAGCCTGCTTCTAATTAGAAAGCAAGGACCAGGCTGCCTCTCCTAGGTGGTCTCTTTCCCCAAAGAGTCTTTTCCATTAGAGGTGCCCACTGCTGGGCAGAAAGGGAGTCGGCAGGATCCCTGCCCTCCTGCAGCCCCGAGATGTGGTGCTCATGAGCTGGGAAGGAGGGTCTGGCTGATTCAGGGACTGTGCCCTACATCAGAGGGGCGCACAGAAGGTACCAAATTTCATAGCAGAAGGATGTGTGGCTGCTTTGGGATTTGCAAACAGGAGAGGTGGACAGGCCCATCCCATCACCGACATGGTGACCGGCTGGCGCAAGCATGCCATGGAGATCCCAAGCTCCTGTGCCAGAGCAGCAAAGCCAGCATTGCTGCAGCTGGCTTCTGCAACCAGAGCAGCGCAATGCATCCCATCCAAAACAGCTCTGACCTCCCTCTCCAGGAACAGGGAGCCGCCCTGGAGCCGTGATGCTCAAGGGCAACAGCAAGAGTCCCTTTCCCTCCTCACCCCTCATTAGTGGGACAGCATGGCTGGATGCAGGGCATGGGGCAGGGGAGGGAGGCAAGCTGCCTGCACTCCTGCCTGCATGCAGGCAGCCCGCAGCTTCGCGTGAGGCCGCTGCAGCCTGGCCCGCAGCAAGCTGCACACAGCTGCTCTGACTGCCAGGCTTCCCGCTGGGCACCAATCTTCATCTCTTTGAAATACACATTAAAATACATGAGCCACACTCTCTGGCCAGGGCTCCCAGCACTGGATAATTGCTTCTTAAGTGCTTTCTAAATGCAAACTGCATGTCATTCTTACCACCACTGCCACCTCCCCTGCACCCAGTCTTTGATCTTCTACATGTCATGACAATATTGCAATTACCCCGTCAGTGTCCGGACTTGGCCATGCTCCTGGCTGGAAAGCACAGGGATGCCCCGCACCACGGAGTCCTGCCCTCCTGGTTGACACACATGAGGGACCGGCAAAGCCACGTGCTGGCCAAGCCCCAGCCTGTTGGTGGATGAAGAGCACCTTGGAGTCACCAGAGAGGAGCACCGGTGCAGATGTCTTCAGTTAAAGAGATGACGTGCAGCAGGATGTGGCTGGCAAGCAAATGCAGTGCATCCCCTCTCATCATCTGCTGCGTGATACTTGCTGGGTTTTTTGCTCTCCTTCTCCCTGGCAAGGCGTCTGTAAAGTCCACAGCCTCTGTAAAGTCCACATCGTTTTCAGACCTGGCAGAAAAGCTGAACTCTGATCCACTCACCTCATCCTGGGGAGATGCGGCTTTGACGGCAGCAGCAGCCGGTGACACTTCCCCGCAGCTCGCCCTGAGCTCTCCGTGAGCGTCCCTTCTTGGAGCTGATGGGATGCTGGCGGGGACCTGCCCCAGCGACCTGCTGCAGCCACCCGCAGTGTTTGCAGTGAGGTGAGGCAGCAAGGCAGTGCTGTTTAGCAGAGCATGGCTAGAGGAACGTTAGGGCATGCCACAGGGATAAAGTGAGGAGGAGCATCCCTTGAGTCTTTTCTGTCCCCACCTGCTCCGTGTGGCCCAAGCAGGGACGGCAAGGTCAGAGCACAGGCAGTTCCCAGGAGGGGACACGGATTGGGATGGAAACACCATGCAAGGCACCTCTCCATGGAGTGTCATGCCAGCAGCCCTACGGAAAGAAAAAGATCCTAATGAAGGTCTGCAGGAGCAACGTGCATCACACACGCACCACGGCACTGTCCACAGCATCACCACCCAGCGCTGCTGCTGCTGACACCGCGTGGGTTCAGGGGTGCGGGGCTGTGGACTGGCTCGTCCAGCAGCCTGACACCAGCTTCCAGTGTGCCCAGCGTGCCCAGCAGAGCAGCGCCTCCGGGAGACAGCGCAGAGACCTGGCAGCTCCCCTGGCCCAGGGACAGGACAGAGCAACTGCCCCCGCCCACGGTGAAGCCCCAGGAGCCACCCTGTGTTCTGACACTGGGGAAAGGTGACAGAAGGGACATGCAAAGGTGTGGTATTAACACTGCTTTCCCTTCCTGCTTGCTCTGGGTGGGTAACTCCCTCCTGACCACTCCTAAATCCTATGGGAATCCTCTCGATACCTCTGACCACAGCATGCCCTTCTCTGAGCCTCCCTGCAGCACAGCTCCCCGCAACTGGTTCCCCATCGCCTGCTTTTAATTTGAGTAAGAGACAGCAATTCAGGCAGTATTTTCCAGTTTCCAGAGTCCCTTGCCCAGTCACACATGCACTGAATGGCCAGGACTCAGCAGGGAACTGCCTTTGAACTCACCCTTAAACTTGCATTCACTGCCTTGAGGTGAGGTGGGAATGTGCAGCTGTGATGGGAGAACCCCATCCCTGTGGCTGTGTCCACCGTGCCTCGGGCACGCAGTCATTTCGGAAGGCGTTTAGAGCTGTTGAGAGCTCTCACTGTCTGAGAGCTGTTGCCAGAGGAAAACCAGCCATTTCATACCCAGACAACTCATCAGCAATGTGGTAGAGCCCTGTAGCTATCACTATGGCCTTTGTGTCCACAAGTAGCCACAGCCATAACCAGCTTGGTGGGACACCAGACAGAAACACCACACTAGTGAGCTGCTGGGGATCGCTGCTGTTCTGGGGAGCAAACAGCAGATCCCGTCTTGCT
Source organism: Nesoenas mayeri (assembly GCF_963082525.1). Lineage (NCBI taxonomy): Eukaryota > Metazoa > Chordata > Aves > Columbiformes > Columbidae > Nesoenas > Nesoenas mayeri. The sequence goes on along the minus strand of NC_137546.1, from coordinate 6,846,759 downwards.
CGATGCTGGTGCTCGATGCAGGTGGCTCCGGCAGAAATGAGCTGGTAGTTCGTCCTCTGCTTCTGCCACTCTGGGTCCCACAGACAGATCACTTGAGCTCTGCCACAAAGCATTTTCCTGCACTCATTTGCAAGAAGGGCCCTTTCAGTTCCCCAGATGCCTCTTGCTTTGTCGAGGGTGACTGGTGGATGCATCTTCCCTGTCCCATTCATTATTATCTCCATCTCACCGTGTTCTCTCTCATTCATCCCCTCTCAAACTAAATAGCTCCTTTCTTCTCTCTTCTCATGTGGAAATTGTTCTCCACCCATTATCATTTTCATGATTTCACTTTCTGCTGTATCCCCTGTGATGAGATACCAGGACGCAGTGCATTTCTGGGCACGTGGAACATCTTCCTTCACGCTGGCATGTCTTGTCTTAATGCATGTGGAAAAACTCATTTCCTCCCTTTTAGTGGCGATACCATCCCCTGTTGAGAGCTCATTGTTGCAGTTCCCAGGCCCTATGTCAGAGCAGGGGCATTGAAAACACATTGTGAGGGTCTTGTTCTCAGCTTCAGATGATTCTCCTCTTAGCTGTTGCATTTCCCTCTTTAATTTCCTTCTCTTCATCCTCTCACACCAGTATAAGAAGATATACCACATGTCTCTCCATGGTTCCCCACCAATTTATTCCTGGATATCAAAGTTCAGAGCATCAGCTCTGAAGCATTTCCACCCGTGGGTCATGCTCAGCATGGTCCTGTCTCAGCCATCAGAAAACTTCCAGTGTCATGCTAATAGAACTTTCTTCAGGCCAGGCTGATACTGCCTGGATCAACCTTTCCATCACACTCAATGGAGCAGCCTTGGGACCCTTCACTGCAGCACAGCAGCTCCGGGCTGTGACACCATGGGCAGCCTCCCCAGCCGCGGCCGGCCCGGCTGCTCCCACAGCCAGCTGCTTGCGGGGCTGAACAAACACTCGGGCTGGCACATTCCTGTTAAGGCTCTTTTTTATTCTGCAAAACAATGTCACACTTCGTATCTGACACAAATCCAAAGTGTTGCTCCAATAGTTCTCCAAAGCGGTAATTTAACCCTGGACACATTGGTGTGAACTTGGGTATATCCAGAGCTGTGTCCACCACTGTGAGGTCCTTAGGTGTTACAGGTGCTCTGTATCAGCAAGGTTAACGGGATTATATCCATCATTCTCCCATGAGATGGTTGCTCAGTCCTGGAATATAAATCAGCCTCTTCTCTAGGCTAATATGTCACATCTTTTGCATGACCCCCAGAGCATGGTGTGATGTTTTACATCGTGTTTCTCCTGTGACTAACCAAAGAGTGAGCGATTGATTTCAGCTGGTCTTTGGGGTCAAACAACCATTGAGTGTGGTCTCCAGGTCGTGACCACAAGTCACACCAAGCCTGACCAGCACCACCAGCAGAGCCTGGAAATGGCAGGTCTCACGGTGGCTCTCCCACTGTCCCCCACTTTTCAGCAAAACTGAAGAATGAAAGCACAGGATTAACCTTTTCCACTCCATCCCTTCCCTGTAGAGTCTGGTCAGGTAACAAAAGTGCCACCGCTAGCTGGCCCAAGCAGAGAGAAAGTACCAGCCTTGAGAACAGTGCAGGGAGATGCTGCTCTGCTCAAATGCTTGCTGGGCTCTTTCTGAAGGGCAGAGCTTGTGGTGGGAACCATTATGGCACTTCACAGGTGATTAATGCCCCACTTCTCCACATGGTGGAAACAACCTAGAGAGCTGTGCTGCTGGCCCCAGTCAGTCCCCCAAGCCTAAGTCTAGAAGCATCATGGTCATGTACCTGGGCTGGGCACAGTGGAGAAGGTAAACAGACTCACACTGTGGTCCTTGGGGTGAGGGAAAGGGCCAGTGACATCTGCAGGATCGTCGCCCCACTTGGCTACCCTGCTTGGGGCCATGGGCAGGGGAGCAGTGTGGGGACACGCTGGCTCTGCCCACGGACACACGGACACTCAGGCACCAACTCCTGGCAGGGGCAGAGCGGAACACAACCAGGCTGGGGGAAAAGAAGGGATGACCATGGTTCTGTGCTCAACATTGGCAAGCAGGTCCCAGGAATGTTCTCACATCCTGACATAGCCCCTGTCTGGTGGGAGGCTGGGGAGAAAACCCGCTCATGCCCCAGGCTGTGGTAGAGAAATGTGAATTTCCCAGGGTCGGGGACAAAAGGACGGAGGAGGACCCTGAGCATCAGCATTGTGCACAGGGTTGGGGCAAATTTCAGGTCTGATCTCTGCATGTCTAATGGAAAGAGATGCCTCCCTGCACAGGCTGTTCCACTGCAGCGGGGACAAACTCAAATGCACGCTGAGGGAGGCATGCAGATGCCAGCATAATTAGCCACAAAATAGACTTTTCAGTATCACACAATGACAAAGAAAAATAAAAAAGGCCTGCATGCTGCTAATTCCTCAGCGCGCCTCTGTGACAAGGAACTGGGACAGACCTGAGCTTCCACTGAGCTAGAGGAAAATGTATTTTTAAAAAGCAGATTATCTGGTTAAACAGAGGGCAGGGGGCTGAGCTGAGAGATAATGGGGGTGTCTGTGACAGCTTTATTAGGAAGTGCCTAATGTCGGTGCGATTTCACGGCGGATCTCAGAGCGGCGGCTGACTCGGGGAGCTGCAGTCTCGGCCACGGAGCCTCGACAGCACCGTCAGACAGGCTTAGACAGCGACTGACCCCGGCGCTTTGCTGCAGGAGGCAATGGAAGTGTCAGGGAGGCTGTGCAGGGGTGGCCAGCCTGCGGGTACTCCTGGGGTACCACCCGAGGGGTGGGATGGGCGAGCTCGGGATTCGTTAGCTGTTCTTAGCAGTAGAATTAGCTTTGCTAACCTGAAAAGAGGGGCATGCTTGGAAACACGGGGCACTGCCATCGCCTCCACCATCAGTAGCAGCATCCCAGCCCTGGGAGCTTCTGTGCTCCGCAGTTGAAGGACACAGCCCTTCCTCTGCTCACCACTGCCTTCCAGGATGCTCTCACCTTCCTGCTCTCCTTGTCTTTTTGCTGCTTCTCTCTTGCTCCTTGCCGTGTCACCTTCTCATATGGTGCAAAGACCACTACAAAGCTGGCAGGGCACCCATGCACCCAAGGATGGTCCTCACATCTCCAGCACCTTCTGCATCTAGGGTCAGGAGAGAGATCTCACCTGCAGCTCTGGCAACATGCCAGGCCTCCCGCGGGCACCTCCTGGTGCTGACCCCTGCAGTGACGGGCTCCCAGAGATCTGGGGCTGCACAGCTCCAGGGTGCATGGGCAGCACTCTGCTGGGATGGGTGCATGTGCATTCGCCACATGCGTTCCTTCTCCAGGCCTTCTGCCAGGGCAGGGACCCAGCCTGGCATCAGCGTGCAGTGGAGCACTAGCAGGATTCTCACCACTAAGAAACCCATTTGCAGGGACCAGCGAGCAAAGCAGGGTACCAGAGAGCACACACGCAGCAAGGCTTTGCCAGCATGACTCCTGGCCCAGGTCTCTGGGAGCAGCTGTAATCAGGAACAGGGGCACTTGAACCAGTCTCTAATCCCAGATTTTACATGAGCTGAACAGGTCCTGATCAGCTTGCCTGGGGCTTACGGTGGGATTGACAGCCGCTCCCACCCCACCGGATGCCCCGGCCAGCCAGGGCAGCCCCGAGCGGCTCCCGTCATCCGGGCCAGGGCTTCCCTGCAAGCGGAGGGCAAGCGCGGGTGCTGGGACTGGGCGGCTTTAGCGTGCCTGGCCATGGCTCTGTCCACGGGCATCAGACAGAGGATGCAAATCCGGGTCTCCAGGAACAAAAGGCTGCGGCGCCTCTGCCCCCAAAGCTGCCAGCTCAGCGTGAGAGGACTCCCCAAGGCACAGGGCAGCCAGCAATGAAGCTGTCTCTGACAAGGGAAACTAAAGATGTAAGAGGAAGCATGAAATCACGGGTGACAACCATAACAGGAGCAGCCCCAGACATGAGAAGAGCTGTGCTGCATCCACCCAGGAGGCTCTGCTGCCTTTGTGGAGAGCGGTGCATGCAGTGGTGGGGTGGAGGAGACCCAACGTATGAAATGGAGACAGTCCCTGCATTGGCCCCACTGCCTGGTGGTGCTTTGTCTGTTGTCTTCCACTGGCACTGGGACTGGGTGACACGTTGCCCCGGCCCTGGCCATGCTGCACCTTGCAGACTGCAGCTGCTGGACTTTGCTGTCGATTGCTGCCAGCCCCAACAAAGTGCTTTGAACCATGAAGGGGATCGCAGCACCCAGGGTGCAGATTTGCAGGGAGCAGCTGCTGACGGATGAGCCCAAAATCTGCCTGCCCTTTTCCTCTCCTGCAAGAGCTCATTTTCCCTGGCCTGCCAGCCTGGCCAGCCAGCTCGGACAGAAAACACTTGCTAATTTCCCTGTGAAAGCATTTTCTGGGCCGTTATCAGTTTAACCTGGATTGCCTGAGCCATCACACCGCTTTGTCAAAACCCCTGAGCTGCCAAGCACACTGCCTGTGTGGGCAGGGATGCTGCCTGTGTGGGCAGGGACGCTGGTTGTGCAGGCAGGGATGCTGGTTGTGCAGGCAGGGATGCTGCCTGTGCAGGCAGGGATGCTGGTTGTGCAGGCAGGGATGCTGGTTGTGTGGGCAGGGATGATGGTTGTGCAGGCAGGGATGCTGCCTGTGCAGGCAGGGACGCTGGTTGTGCGGGCAGGGATGCTGCCTGTGCGGGCAGGGATGCTGGTTGTGTGGGCAGAGATGCTGGTTGTGCAGGCAGGGATGCTGCCTGTGCGGGCAGGGACGCTGGTTGTGTGGGCAGGGATGCTGCCTGTGTGGGCAGGGACGCTGGTTGTGCAGGCAGGGACGCTGGTTGTGTGGGCAGGGATGCTGCCCGACAGCCCCCATCACCTCCTCCCACCTCCAGCTCCCCGTTTCCCCATTGTGTGCCTCTGCACAAGGGCACCAGAATTTAGCCACCCTCTCTTTCAACTTTTCCCCTCTCTCCTTTCCCCCCCTCTGTAACAAATCAGTGAAAAGAGGGAAGAGAAGAGGCTCCAATGACAGATGGAGCTGGTGCTATCATCTCTCTTAACTGTCACCGAGAAAATCACACGGCAGCCACTGAAATTCAAATTAGAGTTTTGCTGAAGCTGCTAAAACTCATCAAAAGATATCTTTGAAGTCCACTGGCAGGCTGGTCATTTCTTTTAAATTAGTCCCTGTTGAAAATGAAATTGCAGGGAGTTGGTGTATTAGCATATTGGAGTGCGAGAGACAGCATAATACTGCCTTTCCAGGGAGCAGAGACAGTTTACTCCTGCACAAAGCCCGCACTCAAACCGGGCTCTTATTGCATTAGGATAAATGAAGGAGTCATTCTGAACCTCCCTATTAAGGGGGACGGGCTGGCACTCGGAGGGAAGAAGGCAAAGGCAGGTCAGTGCTGTCCCCGCGTCTGTGCCCTCGGCGCCAGCCTCTGGCCACAGCATCGCCAGCCCATGCAAATGAGGAGCTGCCTCGTTAGCAGAGCCAGCTGGGTGAGGAGGGGAGAGCGGCCAACCCGCTTCCAACCCAGGGACGGGTCGATCCCAGAGCTGATGTGATGTTCAGGACGTGCAGCTCATCACAACCCTCTGGGGGTGATGCATAGCTGGGATCAGTCCCACAAAAGCAGGTCCGGTCCCCTAACGGTGGCTTTTTCTACACTGTGCCTTCTTCCAGCACCTTCCAGACAGACAGAGTCAGCACCCCACTGCCCAGAGGTAGCTGAGCTCCAAGGAAGGGTCCTGGAGACCCCCAGACTGCCCCTGGGGAGCTGCAGCAGAGGCAGTGGGAGCCCAGGACAGACCCCTCTGATCATTCAGCACTGGTCTGAAAAAGAGGGTCCGTACTGCTAGTGGCACCCGAGGCCCATGTGCCTTGCACTTCAAAGGTGCCTATTGGAGATAAGTGCAGGCATTCATGGTCTCCAAGGTCCTCCTGGGCCAAAGAGCATGGTGGGACTAAGGGAAGCACACCAAGACACTAGGAAACAGTGACTGTCCACAGTGGGCTAGTGGCCAGTGGCCCCAAGATCAGCTGTAGCGTCTCCCATTAGTGAATGTTTATCAACATGGACAGAATTGGGTTGATATCCAGCATCAGTTCAGTCCAACCCAGACATTCGCCCAGAAATAATGGCCCTTAGGATAAGTGCCAAGGCTCTTCTCCCAGGCTTTGCACCACACCATCCTCCCCTCCCCGAGGGGCTGAGCACACCATTGCTGCCTACCCATGAGGCCAACAGACACTGTTGGCTCTTTCCCCAGCCTTACTAGCCCAGGGCATCCCGTTTCCTCTGCCTACCCTGTTTCTCTGTTGGCCCAAAACCTTGAGATGTCAGCTGCTTTTGGATAGAGCTGTTTCTTTATCGAGCTGATGTGATGGGATTTTGAGTGGCACTAGTCACACTCTTGTGTCTTTACACATCACGTCTTCGAGCCAAGAGCTATCGGCTGCAGATTTTACATGTCTGTGAGAGGCGTTTGGAGCAGGTCAGAGGCAGGAAGCGTGGCCAGATCCCCCTGAACTGGCAGAGCGGAACTTGCCCTGGAGCATGTAACATGTAACCTGTGGTATTTTCCTGGGCTAATGAAAATCACACCAGGACAGACGGAGAGATGAGCTCCCACCATCGCGAGCACATATTGCTGAGCAGAGGCTTGTGCTGCAGGTTGTGTTAGAAAGATGGACACAGATCAGGGCTGGATGTCTCTTGTGAATTTTCAGCTGGTTACTATGGATTTGCTCTGGATTTCTGACAAAGGGGCACGAGAACACATGGATCCAATCTAACAACTACACCATCGGGGTGCATCGGGGTTTTTCTCCACCATCTTAGTTTGTGGCATTTGGCTGCATTTCGCAGCCAGGTCCAAAGTGTCTGGATGGAGTGGGGACTTTCTGGGGATCATGCAGACTGTGTTGTGCGTAGCCCACCACCCCGATTTCCCAGGTGGGAGCAGCAAGCAAGGAAGCTGGTCCCAGGGTTATGAGAACGTGTTTCTGCCATGCAATTCAAAATCCACTGGGCAGGCGAGTTTGAGGTAGCAACTGTAGTTTGCAGGGTATCATCCAGCTTGGAAGGAGAAGGAGTGCCCAGGGATCACTGGGCACATCCCACCACCGTTGCTTTTGGCAAGCTGGTGGATGGCTGGTCTGCAACTGGTGGTATCACATCCTGGTCACCTTGAGCAAGGTGCTGCCTGAGACGGAGGTTCAAACCTCCAAATCTGTTTTTTCGTACCTCACCTTGTCCCCTTCTATTCCTTCCAATACCCCATCACTTTGGCTGCCAACAGCCTGGATGGAAAAGCAGTAGGACAGCCAGGAAGGCATGCCAGAAACAAATTTCTTGCAGTTCTGGGCTGTTAATTACCCTCTCTCTAAGACGATGCTAGATGCTGGGATGCTGCAGGCTTTGCTTTTCTGGCAGCAGCTCACCATCCCTCTGCAGACACCGGCAGTGCCAGCGAGTGTGAGCCTGGGGCAAGGGCAGTAGCACCCTGCCCCAACCAGGGCAGACATCTCCATCGCTCACCCTGAGTGCCAAAACCCACCAGGCATCAATAACAATACCTGCCATGCTCCTTGGTACTGCCACCGTAATGCTCGGCTCCCGAGACACTGGCTGCAATGGGACAGGAGGAAACGGTGCAGGGGCCTCTGTTCCTACATCAAACACATGGAGGATTGTTCCTCTTGTCTGGTTCGTGTGACAAGAGGAGCAACTGGTGCCTCGTCTGCCCCACTCCTGCCCCACTGCCTCCTGCCTTGGCAAACATGCCCTGGCTGGGTGGCACTGGAGAGTGGAGAGGACGGCAGGGAAGGGGGGAGCCTGGGATCTGCAAGGCACAGCCACCGTCCTTAACTTTTTGTTGCATCTGCTCCTTTCTCTTAGAGACAAAGACTTTAAATGTCACTGTCTGCTGTTTAATGACTTAAGAAGCAGCCACATGCCAAGGGGTCCTCAGGTTCCAAGCCCAAGCCTGGGGAGGTTTACAGTTCAGTCCTTGCATTTGGAGATTACAAGAATGCGCAGGGTCCCACTAGCTCCACAAATACTCTTTTTACTGAGCCCAGAGAGCCTCACACGTTGTGGAAGTCCTTTTTTTCAGGACATTTCCTCAGTGATTACACAAGCTCGTGAGAAAGAGGGGTTATTTTTCTGTGGGATCACACGGGGTCAAGAAGCGCGCTGGAGCAGGGAGTGGGGCACGCATGTCCCAGGCATGGAGACGGCATGAGTCCAGGAACCAGCAAGATGGTCAGAGCATCCCACAAGGCACTTATCAGGAACTGATCTTGAGACTTCACCATTTAAACCTGCTTGTTTTTACCAGAAAAACATGCTGTTTATAAGCTCTAAAAGCAGGAAATTTATGTGAAGCCTCAGTGGGAGATTGAGAATATTATTTAATTCCAAGATGACTGCATTCACTCACCCCCAGAACCCGCAATTGTCCAAGTGGTTTGGCCAGAATCACTTGTGTGCGATGGAGGGGACAGGGGATGTCAGTCCATAATCCCACCTCCAGCACTGGTGGTGACAAACTTGTTTTAACACCCTTTGGAGAGGCAACGGCGATTGCAGGGTGACATCTCACCTCAGGATCTTGCTTACTTCAGCCCCTGAAGACTGCGAGCCAGATTGCTGCCCATCTCCTTGTGTTTCTTTGTGACCTCATTCTACAGCCTTTCATCTCGAGGTCTTTCCTAGGACTGGACACGCCAGAAGGCTGTGCTGCCATCCAGAGACCTGGACAGGCTGGAGAGCTGGGCAGGGAGAAATGTAATGAAATAGAACAAGGGCAAGTGTAGAGTCTTGAATCTGGGCAGGAACAACCCCAGGTTCAGTGTAAGTTGGGGAATGACCCGTTAGAGAGCAGCGTAGGGGAAAGGGACCTGGGGGTCCTGGGGACAGCAGGGTGACCATGAGCCAGCACTGGGCCCTTGTGGCCAGGAAGCCAATGGGACCTGGGGTGGGTTAGAAGGGGGTGGTCAGTAGGTCAGAGAGGTTCTCCTGCCCCTCTGCTCTGCCCTGGGGAGACCACACCTGGAATCTTGTGTCCAGCTGTGGCCCCTCAGTTCCAGCAGGACAGGGAACTGCTGCAGAGAGTCCAGCGCAGCCACCAAGATGCTGCAGGGAGTGGAGCATCTCCCGTGTGAGGAAAGGCTGAGGGAGCTGGGGCTCTGGAGCTGGACAAGAGGACACTGAGGGGGGACTCATTCCTGGGGATCAAGATGGAAAGGGGAGTGTCAGGAGGATGGAGCCAGGCTCTTCTGGTGACAACCAGCGACAGGACAAGGGGCAATGGGTGCAAACTGGAACACAGGAGGTTCCACTTAAAGATGAGAAGCAACTTGTTGGGGGGTGAGGGTGGCAGAGCCTGGCCCAGGCTGCCCAGGGCGTTGTGGAGTCTCCTTCTGTGCAGACATTCCAACCCGCCTGGACACCTTCCTGTGTAACCTCATCTGGGTGTTCCTGCTCCATGGGGGGATTGCACTGGATGAGCTTTACAGGTCCCTTCAATCCCTGACATTCTGGGATTCTGGGATTCTGTGACTGGCTCAAACAGGAGCTTTTGTGCCATTGAAATCCTCCTTCCACTGCCACAAACTGTTACCCAGGGCAGAGCAGAAGGGCTGGGTTCCAGGACAGGTGTGGAGGGAGATGCCCAGGTCATGAGTCATTTGCAGGAGGAGTTTGCTCTGTGCCCTGCGGGGAAGGGAGAACTAGTACAAGTTTCTGCAGACCAGTGAGGATTTACCATCTGCTGCTTCAAACCAGGACACACAACCTGTAGAAAGCATTCCTTCAATGTTTTGCTCAAAGAAAGGATTAGTCAGAGGCAAATATAGTTTCACAGTGATCATGACAAGCTTTATCATCCATTTGGGTTTGGCATCAATCAGCCTTGGTGTCTGGTGGTGAATAACACAGGGGCAGCTTGAGAGGCAGAAATTGGGTGACTGCACCATGAATGCAGATATTAATATGTAACTAGAAAACAAAGAACTTTTTAATGCTCCCCAAGGAAGGAGCACCTTTCTCCACAAGGATTAATGGCAAGAGCAGCTCAGCCTGTGCTGGGCGGGGGGAATCATGTGCTCGCCTCTCTCTGCTGGGGGTCTGACATTTTGTCTGCATGGGGACAACTGGGTCTGGCTTGACGGATGGCCCTGCAGCAAGCTCCCAGAGCTGCACATCTCTTTGGGCTGGATCCCTCTAATGAAGCCTGACAGCACCACTCAGATATGTTCTCCTGCTCAGCCTTAATGTTAATGAGGGCGCAGATGAAAAAGGAAACTACATATATCTTATTTGCCCATTCAAGAGATAAACAAACAATTCACTAATATAAGCAAGCAGAGTTTGGAAAGCCTGTGCAAGGCCTGAGGGCATATAGATATCACAACTCTTCTCACATCTACTGGGTCACTGTTTTCCTTCCAGAACCAGAAATAACATCTGCCAACAGGCCCAGCAAACACGCTGCAGTCCACACGAGCACATGAAGGACTGTGAACAAGTTTTGCATCTCCAACCAGAAGAGGAATCACTTGTTGAAGCACAGACCAGTTCTGAATTAAGAGATCCTGAGCATCTTTGGTATGATGGCATCCAAAGGGCTTTCTTTAGAAATTCAGATACCCCTGAAACCTATATTTTTCAAAGATATGTTTTTGCCCAAGTCAGCCATTTCATACCAATGGCTTTGAGATCAGCAAATCAGGATTTTCTGTGGGGAAAAAAAAAAGAAAAATCACTGTCCAGCCCCACTTATCCCCCTGCATCCTTGATCCCACTGAAGATGTTGAAGCCTATAAAAAACATGAACTGAAAGGATCCACACCTCTACTGCTCATGGTGAGGTCACCAGATGTGCTTATCAAGCATCTAGTCATCTCCTGACTACCTGGACACAACATCATCTTGGTCTCCTCCCTCACCCTCCTGCACTGTCATAACCTTCAGCCATCCTCATGGTCTGGCTCTCCAGGGCAAGAGCCGTGAGCCCCATCCCTGTCCCTGCTGCACCTGCTGGGGATGGAGACCACGGTGGCCCTTGATGCAGCCAATATGTGAGCAGAGTGCTAATGCCAGATGCTGTTCAGAAGAACACATCCCTCAAGTGGTGACAGGGCAAATCAATACGGTGGCTGCTCTTTAGCAATCCCTGGCAGGGAGCAGCAGTCCTCCCAGCACTGTCTGCCAGGCAGGCAGCCGCTCGTCTGCAGGATGGATTACAGGACAGACTGACAACGGGTGGCTCTTCCCCTGCCACTGCCACCCACACAGACAAATCACAGCCACACTGCTGGCATACAGTGGAGCAGCCTGGAATAGATGAGGATGAGGCACAGGGACCCGGTCACACGTCCCATGCACGCAGCTTTACACCCACATGTGCTGGAGGAAACATTGGCTTTCACAGATCCTGAGACCCCATGGAGCACCATGTGCTCCCTGGACACGGCACAGGGCAGTGGGACAACCCACAGCCACAGCTGTGCTGGGCACATGGCAGAGGGCTCACAGCATGGTGCCACCAGCATCCATCCACACAAGTCATGTACAATCCCACTGTCAGCGGGAGGCAGATGGACACCAGCAAGCAGGCATTGTGGCCAAGAGCAAGGGAAGGTTTTAGCTCACCACTCTGGGTTTAAATTGGTTTAACCTGCCTCTCTGCAGAGCCCAAACCAACAAACCCCTTAGAACAAACCAAAGCCACAGAGATGCATCCAGCTGGGCCATACATTGATCCCAGAAAGTCCCACGTCCGGCCCATTGTGCAATGGCTCTGGGCAACTCCAGCACTCTGGCTGCGCCCTGGTTCCCCCAAAGGCCCTTTGGGATCATGTCATCACTCCACAGTACTCTCAGTCTGCATGGAGCACACACCTCTCCTGCCCCTGGCTGCACCAGAGATTGGTACTCAGCTTTTTCCACCCAAAACCCCTGCATGCCACTGAGCCATGCTGATCTGGGGACACGGCTCATCCCTGGGTACTGTGCCCTGGGGCCAGCAGCAGCCTCCCGAGGGAACACACATGGCCAAGGGGAGCCCAAGCAGCCCAGGAATCCTGCTGCTGCCCTCCCACTGAGGCTCCCATGGCCAAGATCCTCAAAGGGATCAGGGAAGTGGGGAGAGGGAAGATCTGCCACTGACACAAGTCCCGCTGAAGCAAAGGACCAAGGGCTTGACACAGAGTCCACAAGGCTGGCAGCGTGCTCAGACAGCCGCTCGTGGAGACGAGCCAGGGACGGCGGCCAAGCCCGTCCCAGGGGAGCCCGTCCCTGCTCAAGAGCAGCAGCACGTCGGAGCCTCTTTGTTGTCTGCCGATGGGGGGAGCATGGTGGCCCCATGGAGGTGCCACTGCCAGCGAGGAGCTTGCCAGGACACAATGCAGAGCTGCACCGCAAGGTCAGTGGGACCACATCAGCACAGTGCTGCAGGGCCAAGGTGACCGGGATGGGCAAGACAGTGGTGGGAGCTTGCAAGGATGCTGTTGTCACCATCGCAGTGCTCCCAGGACAAACACTGCCGCACTGAGGCAGAGCATTGGGAAGGTACAATCTCTGACCAAGTGAAAGCCTCTTCCTTGATGGGCGAGATGGGGACAAGGTGGGGTAGAGGGTGAACCAAAGCAACAGGACCAGCTCTGGAGACTGGGAGAAGTAGCTGCAGATGCTAAATGCTAACATGCATCGCTCAATCCAAATCAAACCCAAACCAGCCAACCATATGTAACAGAAAACACGCTCCTGCCATCGCTGCTGCTGGGTGCAGGCAGGGAGCAGCAGTGATAGCACAGAGGTGCCCAGAGCAGGTCCTGCTGAGGACCAGCCTTCCAACGGATAAGAGACTGCAAAGAATGCCTGTGAGCACGTCTGTGGCTCTTAGCAGTGATAAAATTGTTATTTAGCGAAGATCCCCAGCCTGGGAACAAAGCAGCTTTTCCATGTGCCACAGGGTGGCTAAGGACAGCCCGCTGTTCATATGAGGGCGCTGCTGCTGCAAACTTGCTTCAGTGCAGAGGCATTAGGTGAATACACTGTTAGATGGGATGGGTGAAACGCATCTACATGGAAAAAGAAAGAAACAAGCTCCCTCCAGAATCTTTGAGCAGTCAGAAGCAAAAATGTGTTGATTCTGGTTAAAATGCGGAAAATAGTTTAAATGCAAGATAGGTCCCTTACACAACCTGAGCCAGGAGAGATGGGACACCAGGTTTTCAGGCCACCTTCTGCTATGGAAGCAGAAGCATCTTCCAGATCAGAGCTCTGGGGAAAGAGCACTGGGATCCCTGTGCTGTGGTGCTGGATCTCAGCCCCGCTGGGCTGCCTGCGGAAGCCGGGAAGAGCAAGAGCAACATCTATTAAGCAGATTAACTTTGTGCCAGGGTAGAAAGGCCAATGAAGCAGCTGCTATGCCACATCTGGAGCGGGGAGCCTGCCCTGAGAAAGGCAGACCCTGCCACCATGCAGCAGGTATCATTTGACCCTCACTAGCTGGGTACCATGTCTTCCCCCATCATTTCAAAGAGACAAAGAGAGGAGACTGTCTCTTCCTCCTGAAAGATAAATGCCTCCAGATTGTAGCCACTCGACAGGTCTACTGAAATTCATCAGTTCTGACTTGAAATGAAAGCTGTAATAAATCTCCCTGTTGAATAGGAGATCAAAGGCAGATCATTAGAGCTCTAGGATTACCCAGTGAGAGTGCACTTCCATCAGCTGCCGTGCTGCTGGTTCCCTCGTGTCCAGAATGACCCTTCAGCGGTGGAGCTTTGGCTCTAAAGACAAGGACAATTTCCCCCAGAGGAGGTCGGGGCTGTGCCCCTCTCCTCTGCCACCGCCCCCTGGTTGCCCTCAGGCAGCTCTGCAAGGCTCATGGCCACTGGTACGAGCTGCTGCACAGGGGGATGGGACGTTGCTCCACCGCAGAAGACAGAGCAGAAGGTCTGGGTGTTGGCGCAGCCCTCAGAAGAAGCTCTGCTCCACACTACAAACCTCCTGTGCCTCCTTCCCAGGGAAGGAAAATCCTCCCCAAGCTCTGGAAACAATTTCAAGTCAGTCACCCTCCTTTAATTAAAGACAGACCTCAACCTGCAACACTTCAGTGGGACCGAGTGTCCATGTCACCCCTGGCTCTGGACAGACGTGTAAGGACATCGTGCTGATTTTCCCCTCCACCCTGTGGTGAGTCTCAGTGCAGAGGAGTTTGCTGACCTGTGCCCACCAGGGACAGGAGCAATCCCTTCCTCAGCCTCTCCAAACCCATTTGTTGGTGGCAGCCTACAATATGGCCATGATCTTCATGGGCTGTGCTTTCCATGAATCTGTGTGGGCTAACCCCTCCTCTTCATTCGGGCCATGAGATCCAAAACTCAGCCAGTCCCCTGGGCTTCCTACTTCCCTCATTTCGAGCTCAGTAACTGCCTTCTTGGTGCCACATCCAAGTTGGCATCTGCTTGTGGGTGCAGGGAAAGGCTGTGTAGCAGGAGCAGAAGGTAAAGGCGGCTTCAGACTGCAGGTGGTGACATCCTATCAGCCACACAGATGCTTGTTCACCCTTCCTGGCTCCTTGGTCCTGCTGGGGATGATCCTCTCCCAGCCTAATGCTGATCTGGGGAGACAGCTGCATCTGAGCCAGCTGGAGGGATGCTGGACAATAGATATAACAGCATCAGCCCTGATTCTCTACATGGTTTTATTTCTCTAACAACTTAAGGTGAGTTGGTCTTTCCCAATGCCCTGGCCTGTGCACTGATGGGTTGTACCAGAACAAGCTGGCAAACATCATTTGAGGTCTCTTTCTCCTCACTGGTGGGACCCACCGCTGTGGTCCAGGTCTGGGTGCAGCGGGGCTGTGACCAGGCTCACGGGCTGCCCAGCAGTGTCTGGAGAGCCAAGGAGCTGAGGGACCAGTCCACGAAGAAGCCACACAGAGGAGCGAGGTTTATCTCCGTGTCGCACACAACAGAGTGAATTTCATTCCTGGAGAGATTTTATATATATTTTTTTTCCCCACTGAGACCAGGTTTGCTGAGCTTAGCTCTGAAATGAGGGACCATAATAAGTCCATTAGCTTCAGAGGAGTTATCCTGAGCACAGAGTTTGACCTGTGATCCCTCATTTTACAAAGGGCTAAACGTAGAGAGGATGTAGCAGTGGAAGTAAGTAAGAGACCCTCTGCCATTTTACACACAGGAGGACGTGACTGTGATGTGAAAATCAGTACAGGGGTGAAAGCCAGGTTACATGGGACTTGTTTCACCATTTGAAATGCGCGGTCCTGCCGGTCAAGCTCCTCTCTATAAAGCTTCTGTTCTGCACTGCAGGATGGGGTATGGGGTGTCTCACACTGAGAGGTGCCTGAAGACATGGAGGTGTCCCACGACATGGGGAGGCCAGCAGTTTGGGTGCCCTGTGATACACCCAACAAGACAAGGTGCGTCAGATACAGGGTTCCCTGCAGCATGGGATGTCCTGAGGACGTCCGTGTTGACACAGGACACCCAGCTCCTTGAAAAGAGGCTCTTTGGCCTGATTTTCACGAGGTACCAGTCTGGCTGGCTGAAGGGAGAAGTCTGCAGCTGGGAAGCAAGAAACAAAAATGGTCCCAGTGCTGTGGCTCCAATAATGAAAAAACAACCCTGCAATTTGTAGCTGAGCTCACAGTTTTGGAAGCCCATCTCCTGCCTTTTGAAGTGCAAACCTGCACAACACCCCAGCACTGACCAGCTCATTGCCAAGAAAAGCCCACAGCCCTTTGTGTCACCTCCATTGCAGGATGTTTCCTGGACCCTCGAGCAAAGCTCTGAGACACCAGTGCAGACAAAACTGCTGAGCAAGATCAAACATGAACCACTCCCCAGGCTCCCCGCCCGCCTCCTCCAGCTGCCCGGATAATCCCCCAGACTGAAAGGGACCCTGAACCCTGAGTGGTTTTGTGCAATGGGAAACAGAGCTGAGCCCCCGAACCCTCTTTGTGTCGGATAATGGTCCCGGTGTCTGACATCCCCGCGCTGTCCTGCTCCCCGCCAGCCCCGGCTGGAAGGTGAGCTCTGGAGATGTCACCGCTCGGAGCTGCAATCTGGCACAAACCAAACTTTTTGTTTAAGGTAGTAGTTAAAAAAAAAAAAAAAAGAAAGAGCGCAGCATATGTCTTTGATCTTGAATAAAGCTTTTATCACAGAGCCTTCAGTCCCGGTGAGCAAAGGGGATTATCTTTCTCTCGCACAAAAGTTCACCTCCCAGTGCAGGTCACGGGAGGAAGATTTCACTGGAGTGGGAAGCATTTTCTCCGGGGCATTCACCCCAAGTCCGGCAGGCAGCCGCTCCCAGGGAAAGCTTTTTATGCGCTAACCTACTGCCTCGAATCCTTTCAGATGCAAAGGAAGATTAAAAAAAAAGCACCTCCAAAAGAAAGAAGCGGGTGCGAACTCCCTGACAATCGCTGCCGGCCTCATTTAGCAGGAGAAAGCTCAGCCCAGGAGAAACTTCAGCCCAGCCTCCCACCAGCAGTCCTGACTCCCAGCAGACACTCAGGACTGGCAGAGTTAACCCGGGGCTGTGGCACCCGACCCAGCCTGTGTGCAGGCAGAGCGCGGGCTGGACCCGATCCTGCTCAGGGAGCGGTGTGGGTGCGGACACGGGCTGGGCCGGCTGGAGCCCAGGGTCAGCGCTTCCCCATCCACAGGTTAATGCAAAAGGTGCTTGTTTCCCGCACCACGGGTAATCGCGCTGGTTACCGATACACTGGGCAGCCTCCCGCCTTCACCTGCCCTGCCCGTACATCGGGCAGGCCATGCTGTGTAACAGCATTTACCGTCAGAGCCTGCAAGCTGCCGGTGCTCCCAGCGTCCAGCAAGAGGTGGGGGCAGGAGGTGGCACCCCAGGCGCCCTGCAGCCCCAGGGGGTCAGAGCACGGCTGGGCTGTGCGGGGAGCAGCACCACCGGCGCTGCCGGCTGCCCCCACCGCGGCAGCGGGAGGAAGGGTGCAAGGGGGGCTGCCGAGTCCTCCGCTCCCGGGACATTAATCGAAGTGACAAATATGCCTTGACATCAATTATGTTGCTTTCTTGTTCAGCCAAGAAGTAATTAACTTAAGTGAAGCAATTAGGTAAACTTATCAAGTGAGGTTTAGAGTATCTTAAGCAAACAGCTAATTGGGCTGTGAAGGGAGTGAGGATAAAAGGGGATCGGGACGACACACCCAAAGGGGACCTGGGGGTCCCCAGGGCTGAGGCTGCCGCAGCCATCAGTTCAAGGGCCAGATCCTGCAATGGGAACATCTGGAGTGGAACATCCCCCTGAAACAGACTGTATCAGAGATTATAACAGACACCGCAGGTCTTTCTCTCCTAAATGCCTCTTTTCAGGTGTTAACAACCTGGCATCCCGAGCAGTTCTGCTCCCAGCTGCACTGTCCATCCTGCTTGTCTCAGGACACAGGCAAGAGGAAAAGACACAGCGCCAGGGGTCTCCTGAGAGCAGACATAAGAAATAAAGCAATCGATGGGGAACCCCACCGTGTACAGGAGATTCAGCCAAGCAGGTCTCAAAGTGTTTGCTGATAATAGCAGGTGAGGCAGAGGATGGAGATGGACGCTGAGTGGTGCTGGATTCCCCGCAGGGACAGCAAAGACACGGCTGTGTCTCATTCCCAGCCTGCACCAGAGGAGCAAGAGAAAGGGCTGGGATGGTCTGCTGGGACATGGTCCCATGGGAGCTGGGACGGCAGCGTGGAAAGGGGTGCTGGGCCAGGAGCCCCCGTGGCCTAGAAATGCTGCTGGAACCCCCCTGCTCCCAGGACCCATCACACCATAAGAAACTTAACACTCTGTGAAAGCCGTCTCAAGAAGAACGACAGAGCAGCCGAGCACATGCCAGACTCCTGTCACATGTGGAGACGGATGGGACAGCCCAGGCCAGCGCCGCCTCCCTCGGCTGCGTCCCTGTGCCAGGCTGGGTTACGGTCACTTTGCAAATCTTCTTTAAGGTTTCTCTCTCCGTGGTCCATCTAGCCCATTTTCCCATCTTTCAAGCCAATGAACTACTAAACTTTCATATTTAATTTCCAGATTTCAGCAGAACCCATGGCACGAGCCGCTTTTAAAGTTTGCTAAGGTGTCGAATCAAAATGCGATACTATAAATCATTAATGCACCCCCGTGTTGCAACAAAGCTGGAATATTTTAATCACTGAATAATGTAGTCAATACTCACAAATCTCAGCTGTCATTAAAAGATCTGCACGCCTCTGTGTGCTCAGTGGGAGAGGAAATCTTGCAAGTGGACCAGATTTGCCCACGGGAGGTGCAGCCAGAGCCCCGCAGCGGTGGTGGGACATGAGGGGATAGTTTTGCAGCCCTGTTTTGTGATCGGCGGTGAATCAGCATCCTTTGTGGTACCTGCTCTTTAAGCAGCATGATTGGTAGAAGAAATAAAGCCAAGCCAACCTGGTACATGGTTCCTGGGCAGGAATAACGGTGACCTGAGCGTGTTACAGCTTGGATGAGTGAGGGGTGTTTCAAAGCGAACACCGCCAGGCTGCTCGCCTTGGTACCACGAGAGCTTTCTCCAGCCCCACTGAGGACAGACTGAAGTCAGCCCAGATCGGGGACGTCCTGCACATGAGGCCAGAGACCACCCTAGAGCTGGAGAGGCCCTGGAGACAGCAGTGCAGAGAAAACCAGAAAGGGCAGATCTGGAAGACGGTGAACAGAAGGCAGAAGGGCAAAGTTAAAACAACTCTGCAAATGCTGGGACGTGCCTGCAGGCACCAGAGACACCATGTCCCTGGCACAGATGGAGCCGCAGCGAAGCGGGGGGAGGATGGTTGGCCCTGCCAGGGGAAAGCGGGGCAGGCGTCAAGCATTTCCAAGTAAGAGCAGCTTCCACAAAGAAAGGGAACCCCTGGAAGGGCAGCGTCAGGCTGGCAAACAGCCACGGGCAGCACGCGGGGCAGACACCAAGAGAGAGGGGCTGGCGACTCTGTCTGCCCCCGGTCTGGTGTCTGCTGTGGCGCTCAGCTGTGTGGTCCCGCTGCTTGCAGGGCGTCGTGCCCTGTGACAACAAGCCTGAGGCCACAGAACCGCAACACCAGCAGGATGGGGTTGCCGTCCAGCCAGATGTCTGGGGGCTCCTGGAAACCGCAAGGTCAGGTCAGCGTCACTGGGACAAGAGAGCAGCCCGGGCCAGGGACCCACCATGTTGGCACCTCCAGAACTGGGACACAATCCCATTCATGGTAAGATACAGCTGGTGGGACCTGTGGGAAGTGGAAGAGATCAGAAATTGCCCTTTTGTTTCTCCGTGAAAGGGGGAGCAGCTGTAACAGTGCTACCACGAGGCTGTTGCGGTGGGCACAGAGCTGCCAAATGGCCACAGGAAGCACAGGAAACCTCCCTGGATCTGGAAGAGCAGGTCAAAGTACCATGCACCAGTCTTTCTGGATCCATGGCATAACTGAGCCAGATGTTCTCCCTCCAGGACCAGGTGAGACAAATCTTCCACCCTGAGTTGTCCTGCTCCATCCCAGTTTGGCACTAGGATGGCACTAAAGCCCACACTGAAGGTCTCTTGGGTTTGGTCGTGGCATGGAAACAGCAGCAGTGCTCTCGAGTTTTGGGTTTGCTTGATACTGCTCTGTGCTACAGTGGGGAAGCCCAGGCAAAGCCTCTTGGGGGAAAATTTGGAGAAGTCTGCAAAAAACTCACAATCACAGAACTGCAAAGTAGTTGAGGTTGGACAGGACCTCTGAAGATCCTCTAGTTCAACCCCCTCCTGCTCAAATCCTTGTTGTGCCTTTTTCCTCCCAACATCACAAAGCACTTGGAGATGCAGCACTGGTCTAGAAGGTTCTCGCCACAGGGTTTAATAGCTCACAGAGGCACAGCAGGACATCCTGCCAGCGTTCTTCTATGGGTGACTGTCAGCAGCGCCCATCAGATGTGACTCCTGCCTCACTGTGCTTGTGGCCACGATTTGGGAGCAACCTGGAGTATGTGTGTCCAGAACTGGTCTCCTGGACACGAGGGGCCCGGAGCAAGTCCTGCCACCCGACCCCTAAATTAATTTCAACCTGGATGACCTGGGGAGCAGAAGGGCAAAAGCTCGCTTGATCTTGATTTTCAGCACCAATACAGACCGTGAAAGCGGGACCTCACGATCCTTCTGGCTTTTTGGGTTTTAAGCAGGAGGTGTCAGAAAAGCTACCACAGGGATAACTGGCTTGCGGCGGCCAAGCGTTCATAGCGACGTCACTTTTTGTTCCTTCGATGTTGGCTCTTCCTATCATCATGAAGCAGAATTCACCAAGTGTTGGATCACTCACCCACTAATAGGGACATGAGCTGGGTTTAGACCGTCGTGAGACAGGTTAGTTTTACCCTACTGACGATGTGTTGTTGCCAGCAGCGTCGCAGCGGTGTAATAGGGTTTGGCCCTACAACAGAATGACCAGAACATTTACCGAAAAGCTGAGAGGGCTACAGCGCTCCAAAGGGATTTCTTTCCCCTTCAGGCTGCTGCAGAAGTGTTTGTGTTGATGGCAGAGGATTTTCACCTTTGGAGCATGACACCGATCACTTCTGAAGAGAGGACCCCAAGCAGGCTGGGCCAGCGTGGCAAATCCCGTTTCCTCATCGATTTTCTTGAAGGATGCTCTGGAGGAAGCTGGGTGTACATATTCGTGTGAGCAAGGGATATTAGAGACTCGTGCAGTGAGATTATAACAGACACCGAAGGTCGTTCTCTCCTAAACCCTCTTTTCAGGTGTTAACAACTTAAAAAAAGATGAATTCTTTGTGCTGGAGATGTCTCCGGCTTCATCACAAACTACACCTTTTTTTTGGAAAACTGAGACGAAATCTCTGTGGATGTGTTCTGCATTATCTGAGCTTGGGAGAAAAAAAAGAGATGGGGAAAGCGCTCTGTGGTAACTGCGTTTGTCATAATCCTCTTCTTCCATCATCCTGCCCAGCAACAGCCCTTGGCAATGCCACTGCTGCTTCTACGAGACCGGACACCAATGCAGCCTCATGTCAGCACCCCCTGCACCCCGTCCCGCTGGAGCTACCCAGAGCACGTGGGTGTTGCAGGGCACCCATGTATCCCCGTGAGATGCCCATCCGGAGCACTCCATGGGTGGCAGCTGGAGGACTCTGCACCTCCCTGTTGCCTCCAGGGAGAGTTTCCAGGTTGGTTCTCCTGCGCTCAGCACCAGCAGAGCCGGTGATGCCAGGACAAGGCAGGAGCTGCTCAGTCTCAGCAGATGATTCTTCTGACTGCGCTTGCCAGGGTGAGCAGGGGAAGCTCGGTCCAGGTCTGCCCAGGCCACGCAGCCCCTGCACAGAGCATGGAGGGAGACCTGAGGTCCGCAAAGAGCTCACTGAAGGCAGCAAGGGACACGGCACAGCGGGCAGGGCCAGGAGAAAATGGAGCAGCCCACCGATGAGCAGAGACCTGCCCCAAACCAGCGGGAACAGAGGATGGGGATGGCTCCCGCAGCGTGGGGAGGGAGACGCCCCCAGCCCCAGCACAGGGACCCCGAGCCACACGGCTCCTGGAGGGTGAACTGCCAAGGCTGCAGCCCCCAGAGGCCTCTTTGGGGTCTCCAAAGGGTCTTTGTCTGTTTACCCCTCAAAACATCACCCATCAGCCCCACAGCACAGTGCGGTGGGCTCAGGGAGGGCGATGGGCCAGGGCAGCAGAGGGGCTCTGGGAGATGGGGGGGCACTGGAAATGTCAATATCCAGCCTTAAGGGTCCTGCCAGTGTCCCCGTGTGTGGAGCAGATCCCACAGCCCCTGTTGGAGCCCATCACCAGCTCAGGGCTGCATCCATCCCCCCGACCTGGAGCCACTGGTCCAGCTGCTTTCAGATTCTTCCTGCTTCCCATTGCGGGAGGCAGCCTGGCTTCTTTCATGTTTAAACCAGCACCAATTAGTCCCCCCGCAAATTATAGGTCTGAGTAACAGCTCCCCCAGCCCAGGGGAAGGGATTGTTCCCTTGTTCCCAACAGGAGACCTGTCCCTGTAAGCGCTTGGCGTGATCACAGCCCCAGGAGCGGGCTCATGACACAGAAAAAGGAAATTGTGTTCAATCGCGTTGGCAAAGGGAGCTCCCAGCTCCCCAGAGGGGAAAAGGGGTCTCGGGGTCCCTGGCAGGGCTGCAGAGCCTTGGCAGGGGACAGGGAGCCAGGCAGGGGCAGGCAGCAGTCACCATCACGCCAGGCTGCCCCATGGCCGCGTCCCACGTCTGCATGGGGACAGGGCTGACACACGGAGCACAGAGACCTTGATCACCCTGTCGCTTCCCAGAGCTGCTCCAAGACACTCAAAATAATCTCTCAGGTGTTTGCAATTCTCCACCAAGTGCTGAATCATCCTTCTGCAACATTTGCATTAGGCATGCAGGAGCGGTCGAGCCTTTTGCAGTGAGGAACAGGAAGGTTGGAGGCAGGTACCGACACACACACAACAAGAAGTATCAGCAGTAGCGCTCTCGGTGCCGCCTGCACTGCTGGCCCTCCTGAGACAAAGCGGAGCAGGGGACAGACCCTGACACAGCTCCGCACTTGTCTGTGCGTATCCCAGAGGGACACAGGCAAAGAGGGCTTGGGCATACAGCAGAACTGATGGTTTGGCTTCTTGAGCATGAAAGTTGGTCACTGTGAAGCCCTGAAGCAAGTCCTACCTGTCCCCATCCTCCACCACAGGAGACAGAGACCCAACCCCAACGGTGCAAAGCTCCTGAGACCCTGCATCCCATCACATACCACCAGCTGCATCGCCTCCTGGTCAGCTGTATCACCAAAAACCTGGATGACCCATCTAGTGAACAGCAAGGCCTCACCTCTGAAAAAGAAAAGCCCTCTTGAACCATTAAGAAACGGATGAGTAAAAGCGGTTTATTTATTGACTTTCAATAAAAGTTTGACAGTATCTTGCACTGGAGGATTTAAAATCTTGCAACCTACCCTGGTTACACACAAGGACACCAGAACTTTCGTGTGTTTAATAGATCTACTGAGATGTGGCAGATAGCAGAGGATTATCTGGGTTAGTCGATGAGAGAGGCTGTAGGGAGCTGCAGAGGGAATTCACTGCTAACAGAGACCAGTTTCGCTGCAAGGGAAGAGTAGTGTTGATAAATGGAAGTTCATACACACCACAGGGATCATCTGACCTACTCCTGCGTATCGCCAAACTCACTATCATCTATAAGCACACTGGAAAAAGCCCTGTGTGTCACTGGACAGCTCAATAACAACAGCTATTAAATGCTCAGAGAGAAAAGAAAAAACTTAAGGTTTGAAGTGCAATGGGCTAAACAAACATAATATCATTCTGGCTTTACGTATCAACTGGCAGGGTGGTCCTGCTCTAAATTCTGTCTCAATTGTAGCCTCTGGACTGGAACAAGCGAAAGCAGCACAAGTTGGATCAAGACAACCACCCATGTGTTTGTAATTGCCAAGGGGTCCTTGCAGCCATCCCACCCGCCTTCCCCCGGCGCAGAGCCTTTGCTGCAACTCCTGCAGAGGCCAGAACGGGAGTTACTAACTAGCAACTGGAGACTCCCCAGATGTGCATCTACTTGCAGTCTCTACAAAGCCCTGCATGGGGCTCAGCTCATGGCAAGTGTAGGTCGACATGACCATCTCTGTAGGATGAGCTTCAGGGGATGCGCTGGGCACCGACAGACCAGGTGAAGGTGGGTGGACGGCTGGGTGAACCTGCAGAGACCTCATCCGTGTGAAGCCCAGCGGAGCAGAGGGGCGAGGGTGGCTGGCAAAGACTGGAGCTCAACCCTTCCCTGTCAAAGCACTGGCCAAGAAGGCCAGCACGGAGGAGTAGGTGGCATATGGCCTTGGCCTCGGTGGACAGAGAAAGGCAGATTTGCACATCAAGGAAAGCCATCATCACGCCCATTAGCAGGTTCAGCACAGCTGGAGGGGCAGGGATTATCTCCACAGGCAGTGTGAAACTTGAGGCAGGGCTCTGCTCACCTCATACAGCCAAGAGGAGGAGAGAAAACTCCATCTCTGGCAGAAAACCTCCAGTGGCTGGAAGACCTGTGGGCTGAGACAATTTTGCATGGCACCAAGCTAGATCTAATCTATCTGGACAGACCCTTTAGTTGGCAGCTACTTGGTGCTGCAAGCGAGGATGTGCACAGCAGACCCATCCTGGCCAGCCCTCCCCATCTGCAAGAGGCTCTGGGGCAGTGGGAGAAGGTCTGGCCAGCACAGAGAACATAAGCAGAGAGCCTGCCCACTCCAGGCTTCCCATATGCTGCAGGGCTCAAAGTACCCCTGATCCAGGGGATGAAGGAAATATCGGTCAGCAAACTTGACCCTGAGCTCCCTGGGAACAAGCCAGGGATCGACCGCTCCTGTTAGAAGTGAAAAGGTCACTGTCTGAACTGCCAACAGTGCTGGGCGTCTCAAGGCCGTCCGGGAGGGGAAGGGAAATAAGGCAAATCCAAGCGTTTGTGCTCTGTACAGATGGACCCTCACCAGCGCTGATGCCCTTCAGCACTCTGCCAGAGCACAGAGACAGGAGCGAACACGGTCCCCGGCACAGGGGGCTGACGGCTGCCACCAGGTCACTCCTCAGCCACGCTGAGCAACCAGAGTTCATCATTCTCGTGTAATAAGGCAGAGTTTCCTGCTTTTGGCTCATGCTGGTAGTTGCTGCCTATGCAGCCACTGGTTTGCCATTTATCTGTTAGATGCTGCTGCAGGTGAGCAGCTGTATAGGAATGACATCCAGTCACAGCCATGCTCAGAACAGGGGACAGCTGTAAACACCTCCTGCCAAAAGCAGCCACTAAAGCCCCCAAATATCATTCATGGCTCCATGTACCTCTGGTTATGACCAGCAGACCCCAGGATGCTTCCAGACATCCCGACCAGAGTCTCCTCTTCTCTCCACATGGCCAGCATCACCTCTTTGCAGACAGGCGGCCTGACATTTAGTGATCCTAAGATGCTCACAGCTTGACCGCGCTCACGTGCCCGCAGTGTGGATCCCCACGGCCCCGCGCTGCTCCTCCAGCCTCCTGCCCGCACGCTTCGCAAGCGAGGACCCTGTGTTGCCTTGCAGGTCACAGGAACAGATGCCACGACCTGACTCACGGGTGCTCCTCGGCCCCACTCCTGTTTGTAGATGAGAGCTGTATACAGTGTGCGCTACACAGCGTCCACGCGTCTTGTATTAAGTGCATGTAGAGCTAGATTATCAGGTTTACTTAAATATTTTTAGGAAACTGCTTTGAATGATCATAAACAGTGCAGGGAAGGCAAAGTGAGAGCTGCTACTTGTGCTTCCATGCAAAAGTCTAGCTGGAGATCCAATAAAAGGAATGGGAATTTAATGGGAATCGTGGTGACTTACTGCAAGGAGACACTGTACAGCTGACTGTGCCGGGGGATCAGACACATTAACCGATGCTGGAAAGATGCCCAAGACCCCTCCATTAGCCAGCCCACTCCTCCCCATTACAGAAGGCTACTGAGCCCACACCACCCACAGCAAATCGCCGATATTCGGGAGAGGGAATTCCCTCTGGCTGCTGAAGCATCTCGTCTCTGCACTGTGAAATGCTGCTCGGCGTTTGCTGAGCTGGAGGCCATAGAAAACATCGCTTCCCTTTTCCAGTGCGTGAATTTGCCAGGGATGTGCTGGCAGCCTGACAGGCTGGTAACGAAATCAGCCAAGACATCGGTATCAGCCGGGGCACAGGGGCTGCCAGGACTCACATGGAGGGTCTTCAGAACGCTGGTACCCGCTCTGCTCCTCCACTCCCCCAGGAGAGGCTTCGAGCAGCATCCACGCTCTCTCCATGCTCCCACCACCTCCATCCCTCACTCCTGGGCAAGGCAGCAGCATCTTTGCACCTCATCACAGATGGGTTAGGTTTAAAAAAAATAAGATAAATAAAATGAAGCCCAGAGCACAGAATTTGTATATAATACTGTGTTAAAATACCACTCTGGGGCTGCAAAGTTTCACTTTGGATTGGGAAATGCCACGTTGAGGCTGCTCACGGCCACTGCTGTACCCAGTGGTACCTCGCGTTTTCCAAAGGATCCTTGGGTGAACAGGACAGACATCAGCTCAGAATGGAAGTTGTGCAGAAAACAGACATTTCCTAACAGACCTAAGCTTAGTCCTGCACCCTAAATGGCACCAATTAATGCACAGAGATATATACATCATTAACTGATCTAACACCCTCCATGGGACATTACTCTCCAGGCTTCTGTCACAGGCACCCTGCCTTTTTTCCAGAAGCATCTGGCACCTGGAACAGGAGGACGCAGCAGAGGACAGGATGGTCCTGTGCTTCAGCTTGACCTGACAAGAGCTTCTCCATTTCCTTACAGAGAGTGGCATCGAGGTCCAGGGGGGCACAGGACCCCATGTAACCCAATGGGTCACCCAGCGCCTGGCAGAAGACCTGCAAAAATCACGTTTCCTTCCGACCAACTGTTTTGCATGACACTGTGTACCTACATCTTTCATTCTCCATGTTTTATTTTTACAGAGAAAATAAGAATATGCAGCATAACAAGAAATGACTAGTGATCGGCATCTCCAGCGTTGCGCACACCAGACCAAGATGTGCCCTGGGAAACGCATCTTCCCTCTGGGTGGGACATCGGTGTTGCTAACACTGCAATTTCCTCTGACGTGCATATTTCATCCATCAAGAAGGAGCTGGAACAGAGGGATCTGAGTTATTATCTCTCATAATGATACGGGAGATGCTTGATGGTCTCTGTAGAGCTGCCGAGCTCTCACTGGGCGTGTGCTGCTGGCAGGTCTCTGACGAGGATACGTCCACACAGGCTCTTGGTGGGCACAAAGGCAGGAGATACGGCCCTAAACAGGAGACGTGAGCCTGAACCGCTCCTGGTGTGCGGTTTACACCATCCCCCTTCAACTGTGACAACAGTCAGTCAGCAGGGATGAAACGGATCAAAGTCAAAATGCATCACTCATGCTCTTCCCTAGCTAAGCATTATGAAACAACTTCTCCCCAACCCTGTTAAACCTTTAGTCTTCCTCCAGAGTTTTTCAGGAACAAAGAGAGATCAGCTTCACCCAGCCTGTGCAGGATTCCCACAGCTTCCAGCCCCCATGGAGCCAGAAAAGGGACTACAGCTTCCATCTCCACCAGCCTGTGGGATGAAATCCACCACTTACCTCCCAACGCATCTGCTCTGAGACCATCCAAACGTACTTGCTTGTTCTGTCACCATCCCTGTGCTCATCCTAAGCATCAAGCACAGCTTTCCTGTTCCCAGGCAGACACGAGATGGTCTCCAGCAGTGCCCCCTCTGCTGTCCCTCTGGCCAAGGGGGTCCCAGGCATTTTCACCGCTTCACCTCAGTTATGGATGTATTGTACCCTCTCCACAGGTGGTCTCAGCCCAGTTTCAGGCTCTTCTTTAAGCAGGAATATCCAGGGACCGCAGGTGTCCTGTCCAGGACTTGGAGTTGTCCTTCAGCTTGGTGGTGGCTCGAGGTCTCTCACCCTCCAGCCCAGGAGCTGGGTAAGGCCTGGGATGCCTAAGAGGAGCTTCAAAGGTGCAGAGGCCACTAGCACTAATCCTCAAGACCTTGAGCACCATCTCCTGGTCATTCCTGGATTCAGTGGCAACTTAACCTCCTGCTTCCTCCATTTCACTGTCACCGCAAAGCCTGGGGGACAAATCGTGTGTGCAACCGAGGAAGGGGGGAGCACTCCTTGACGCGTCCAACACCTCAACAGGGTCATGTGCTTGCTGCCACACACATGAAAAAAATGTCACGCAGAACAACAGCTCCATCAGGCCCCTCTCCTGGGTCACTGCTCACTTCTCTCCCAGCTGTATGAGGAACGACGAACCGTCACCGGCACAACCACCTTGGCACACTCCGGTGCGGCCGTCTCTGCCTGGTGGCTGTGAGCAGCCAGTGCAAAATGCTGCTGGAAAACTCCAATCTGTTCATCTCCCGCATGCCCGTGGCTCTGGGCAGCGTGATAACACAGGCGCTGCTTGCTGCGGGGCCTCGGGCTGCGGGATGCGGCGGGGATCACCGCTCCGAATGTAAATAACCCGGTGGCAGGGTTCAACCTTTTGGCATAAGGGAAAGGAAGATAAATGCTACCGGTCCCCTCAGAGCCACAGGAACCCTGCATCTATCTAATTGCACTTCATAATTGATTCAGCAAACCATTAATTATCAGATTATATTTTAGGAAACTGCGGATAAAAAAAACTTTATGAAATGTAGCCTTAAAGGGGCCAGTGCGCTGCAGTGAAGCTGTTGCATTGTGCTGGTACTGGAGCAGACTTTACAGTAGGTATATGAACACACGGTACAAAGCAACGCTCTGTGCGCCACGGGGACCAGCTGTGTGCAGGCACAGCAGCTTTTGCACACTCAGAAATACCCACATTAGTGCCAACCCACCTATACCATGAGGAGGGGCCCTGGCACGCAGGCACAGCTCCTTCTCCCTCCTCAGAGGCAGCAGCTTCGGCATCTCCTCAGTGGGACAGAGGAGGGTGAGACCTCAGGGCTGTTTGCTTGCAAGGATGACGTGGGTGCCCAGACTTGCCCACGACCCTCCTTCGTAAGGGACAGCCACAGCAAATACATGGACGGGATCAGATCTGTGCTACACAAGGTGATTTATAAACAGCTCCGGAGCCATTCAGCACAACTCCCGAGCAGCCTCTGCTCAAGCAGAGGCCCCATTGTCAGCTCTGCACCGGAGACTCTTGTAGCTGGCACAATAGGCAGCACAACTGTACAGGGGAGAGCAACAGAAGAAACAGAGCAGCTCTTACCCTGCAGAGCAGCAGATGCCTGCAAGCAAATCGCTGATTCAACCACAAACATCTCCACCGCAATTTCTCAGAGCAGTTTTATCTTTGGTTTCACATACCCAAACCACCCCAGCTTCGTCCTGCACCAGTCTCCTCCTCCTCCCCTCTGCTCTGCTCACATCGGTGGAGGAACACATGTGAACACACCCAATTCTCATCTTTTCCTCTGCGTCTTCTCTTGAGCTGGAGAGACAGGAGGTCCAGCTCACCTGAGCTGGCAGCTGCTGACTGCAGCGAGACCTCCCAGGGCCTTGTGCATCTCTCCAAACCCCTCCTGTCCTTGGCTACACCGTGTTTGCTGCGTGACATTTCCTCTGCAGTGCCGCATACCCAGGGCTGTTTTCCCGAAGAAACCCTGACTCTCCCTCCAGGGGCAGCACAACGCGGCACAGGTTCTGAATGAGTCTAGTGGATGCCAGGGGCCACGCATGGGCACCCATTGCTCATTCTCACTTGGTTTCTTCACAAATCAGAGTGACTTTGTCATCAAACAAGTCCTCCATGGTCACTGCCACCAGCTCAGAGCCAGCTTGGCTCACTTGGGATTCGGGCAATGTCACAAAGACTTGGGAGCCAGTGAGCTGGGCCTCATCAAAAGAGATGATGTGCTCTGCTGCTCCTTGCTCCGATGTCTGAATCACCTGCGTGGAAGACGACCTGAGAGTCAGACACTTACAGCACCACCTTCCCCACGATCACTTTGCTACTCACATCTTTCCCAGCCCCAGCTCTAGTAATAACATTTAGCTTCACACCAGAGGTCTGCAATTACAATAGGTGTGAGACTAATGGGAAACACCAAACCACACACACCAATGATGCAGAAGAGAAGACAGGAGAGTAATTTAAATATTTCACTCCGCAAAATTGCTATAATTTAGCTCCACAAGCAGTTGTAGACAATAAATGCTATGTGATTATCCACTGGAGGAATGCCAGTCCAGGGAATCTTGCACACTGCCTCCCTCATCCAAGGAGCTGTTCTCCACTGATGGCTGAGATCTGGGGTCAAGCCCAGCATTTGGCCTCCAACAAAACAGCTAAATCTCATGGGCTGTGTCATCCGTGTTTTAACAGCCTCTGAGTAACCAGGCACCTCTGCACACACTGTCAGTCCCTCTTCCTTGGCTCCTGAAAACCAGGACTGAACTGCTTCCCCTCCAGCGAGCCCACCTTGCACTAGCACAGAAATCCCAGAGCATGCTGGGCTGGGGCCTTGCACCTTGGACCTCTCTAAGAAGGGGGAATCTGGGAGAAGGAGTGATGGGAGCCACAGGGTTGATCTGGGAAAAATAAAGAGGGTTGGAGAGGAAGAATGGATAAACACCCATGGGGGTTGCAGCACAGAGGAGTCTTTACCTGCACAATCTGGGCTGTGGTGGCTTGGGAGAAGATCACCTTGGGGTGCTCAGCACTGCAGTGCCCCTCCAGCTCACCCTGGGAGGGGAAGAGCTCCCCGCAGAGCTCACAGGTGAAGGTGCTCTCTGTCTTCTTGAAGTGCTCGCTGGTGACGTGGCTCTGCAGGGCCCCCGGGACAGGGAAGGAGGCTGAGCAGTACAAGCAGCAAAACGGCTGGGAGCCTGTGGGGAGAAGTGCTGCCCTGAGCCTGGGCTGCAGCACGGCCAGGGCTGCAACGCAGCCCAAGGGCACAGGGAACTGCAAACAGCCAGGACACACAGGGCTGAAACCCACCAGCGACTCAGGGCACGGCGTGTGCCAGTGTCCCTTCTCCTGGTTACACCACTGTCTATCAAACATTTAGTGGCTGTTCAGCTCTGCTTCAGCTCCAGCTCCCTGCAGCACTGGTGCTCAGAAACCAGGCTGGCGTATCTGATTGTTGCTGCAGCTGCCCCATCTTGCAAATATCTTGTCTCCCCCTTCCCTTAGACCATCCAGCGCTGCTCCTTGCTGGCCTGGTTTGCATCTCCTCATTCAGCACTGCATGATGCCCCCCAGGGACTCTCTCCTGTCTGAGCTACATCCCGGTCTTCTCCATCCTCACTCTCCAGGCTGCTGTTGGCCTCCCCCACCGGTGTCTACTGGTCCTTCTCCTCTCTTGCTATCCCATGCACAGCCCTGCAGACACACTTTTCATAGCAGTCTGGTCTGCCAGGTCACTCTGCACTCACCGCCTTGCTTCAGCTTGCCCACTTGCCAAAGGCTCCTTGATGTGGCCTCCTCAAGCCCAGGTCCCTCTCTGATCTTTCTGGTGCTAAACTCCCTTTTTTTCCAGTCTCCCACTAGCTCTGTCCTCCACAAACCTCAACACTCAGGGTTCAGTTCCTCATGTCTCTGTGTCGATGTCTCCACACCTGTACCCAGCTCTCTGCTGTAATGAGCAAATCCAGACCCCTCCTTGACTTCAGTGGACCCAGAAGCTTAACAAATATCCCAGCCTCACCAAAGCCAGTGCTTATACAGTTCAGCCATATTTTCTGTTTCCTCACACTCTGCTTCCATATTATGTCCATCTTCACTCTCCCACTTACAGCTCAGACATCACTCGCTGACAGGAGGAGTCACTGCTCACAAGGTAACATGAAAAGCAGCAAACCTGACAGACCTGAGTGCCTGCACTTCACGTGGACCTGCAGCAGAGCCAGCGTGGGGAAGAGCTCCTTGCATGTCTCACACTCGTGGAACTTCACATCTGCAAACGAGGTCAAGAATAGAAAAGTGTGTACTGAAGGTCTTCTACGCGAGACTTCCCAGACCTGAGCTCTGGTAAGTGTTTCAGCAACACCACACATGCACAGAGACAGGAGGAGCATCTTGGGAGACATGGCAAATAAAGGAGAGGCCAAGAGCAAGTGAGCTGCAAGACACTGAGATGAGACTTGCCAGAAGAGACTGCTACAGGACACAAAGAACCTGCTGTGATTTGCAGGTGAACAGTGTGGGAACGGCAGGACATGCGGTTCCAGCTAAAGGGTCTTGGACAGGTTATACAGAAATATGTTTTTTATGAGTATAAGGAGTGATAGGCCAGGCCAGTGAGAATGATATCTCGGGTCAGAAAACCAAATGTATGATGTGTGAATGTTGGGTCTGGGCATGTGGATGAGTGGGTTGGAACGCCATCCAAAAGATATGCATGGGAACGTGACTGAAAACAGTCACAACATGAGTGTGGTGTGTTTGGAATAACACTTTTTGAAAAAACATCCTGTCTAACCTCTTGGTCCAGGCCCGTATCTGTAAACCTATAAACTGAGAACTGTTATTAAAAGTCAGCTCAGGTGGCTCAGCTCTGCTCAGCCTGCCTGGCTCTGCTCTCGCTGCTGACAAGAACTCTGTGTCTGTGTGCCTGTGTCTGTATGCATCGCTCCTCATCGCCACAAAACAGGATGTGCAGCCTTTCCTATCAGAATTATTACATCTCTTCTGGCAATCACCACGTGGTTTTGTTCGCTAATGAATGGGCTGTTACCTGTGTGCTCTGCCTTGACGTGCTTTCGGTGAGCAGCCATGCTGGAGAAGGTTTTGTCACAGGAGCTGCACTGCAGGGAGGAGAACTTGGACGAGCGGTGATTCTGAGCTGCAAAGACATCAGGGTGGTGGGTCCGGTTGTGATACCATAACCCTGACAACTGCTGTAATGATAAGAATCAAATCATGGTTACAATTCAAAGATGTTTCAGGGGTATCGAGACAGCAAGAGACTGCGTGGAAAGCAACAGGAACAGTGGGGCTGTGCTCAGCAGGTACAAGACCTGCCCATCCTCCCACAGGACAAGAGCCAACACCTCACTTCTGTTTCTTCATTGCCCCTGAAGAGCTGAACACTGCTGACTCCCTCACCCTCATCTCACTCGCTGCAGGTCCCGTTTTGCACTGAATTTCTGTTCCCTGGCAGGAATGTGCTCACACACACACTCCCACTGAGGATTTTTATTCCTACGCTTCTTTGCATATAGAAACTTAGGTGAAAGAGACTCCTGAGGGTCCAGACAGGCAGCTATGGAGCTCTGTGAAGTCATGGCCCATCTCTCTCCATCGACTTGCCTTTTCCCAACAGACTCTGCCTCTTCTTGTTGTCCCAAAATGAAGGTTCTGTGACCCGGTGTGCAAAAAAGCCGAATTGTAGCACACAGAGACATATAACGAGCAACACTCAGCTAAAGGAAACTTTATCCAACAGTCTCGAGACACGTATTAAAGCAAGACCCAACTAATTGTGTGGGCTTCAAAATGTCTAAAGCTGCAAAGTCAGTCTCTCTGATTAGGCATTTGCAAGTCACCCTCATCTTTGTCAGACTGACCTAAAACTGAAAAGATTTACTTATCTTTAGGTTAGCAAGTACAGACAGGAGTCATTATTTTAAGTGGCAATGACAAAACTGTGCAATTTTTCCTTCTGCTGACCACAAACTGCTCCACTCGGTGCACGTGGCCAGGAGAGACATCCTGGTACAAGAGTGGGCAATGGCAACCGCCAGCATGAGCCCAAATCCTCGCTCACCTGGTAAGCTTTGTCACAGAGGTCACAGCTGAAGGGCTTTCCTCCAACATGGGTCACCATGTGTCGCTCCAGGAGCGATGGGGCGCTGAAGACTTTGGAGCAGGTGGGGCAGGGGTGGTACTCGCGGGAGTGGGCTTCGTGGACGTGCTTGCGGTGCTCCTGGAGGGTGGCAAAGCTCATCCGGCACTTCTTGCAGTCGTAGGGATCTTCGATGTCTGCCGCCCAGAAACGCAATAAAAACCACGGAGTGCAAAGAAATCAGAGAAAGGGATAAAAGAATTAAGAGGAGAATTCACAGAGGAAGAAAGAAAAGGGGTAGAATCACTGGTTACTTCCCAGGTGAAAACAAGCACTGGAATTTCGGCTTTGCATACAGATGTTGTTGCTGCTCCTGCTCACATCCAGCTTCCCATGGTGGGTTCCCAGCAGCTTATTTGCTGGCAGCCAGCCCTACCATTTTCTTTGGGATAACCCTACTCACAGCATCAAACCACTGAAGAGTCTTGCTTTTCTTGGGAGGGAAAAATCCCACCAGGAGACACCCAGGCAGCCTGCAGGCACCAGTAACACCCGCAGAAGCCTCCGCTGGCACAGATGTCTCTGCCATGATCCCGCACAGGCTGTGCCACTCACTGTGGAAGGTCCGGAGGTGGATGGAGAGCCCGTTGGCCTGGCGAAAGCCTTTCCCACACTCTCGGCAGACGTACGGCTTGTCCCCCGTGTGAGTGCGGACGTGGCGCGACAGCTCAATGGACTGTGCGAAGACGGCGTCGCAGTACTGGCAGGCGTACATCTTCCCTGCGGGGACACCCAGGGTGAGAGCCTGCACCTCGCGGGACAGGAGCTCTGCCTGGAATACACCCCATTTTGGAGGGACAGGGGAGAGATGGCAAACTAGACAGGCTTTCCTGGGCTAGCTGGAGCATTTCAGTGCAGGGTCTATGTGTTGGCATGTCTCATGTTGAGAATTAACTATACAGTTGTAGCATGTTTATGCCTCAGTACTGGAAGGGGCTGGGTGCAGGAGCAGGAGAAGCACTGGCATGAAAAACTATGAGGAATTCAGCCACAGGGAGGGACAGCAGAAAGCAGGTTAACCAGATGGAAGGATGTGTCACAGGAGTCTAGATGTGAGGGGACAGAGAGGAGCTACTCAGGAGAAAATCGAGGAAGGTAGAGGAAGAGGAAGATTCCCTTAATGCGGAACAAACGGGTAACTGGCTTACAGATTGGAGGACCTGGAGAAGGGGATGGGGGAAAGGCAGAGAGGGAAACTGCACGGAAAACCATGGGGGTAAAGGCGATCTGGGAGCAGCCTCCTGCCCAGGGCTCCCCAAAAGGATGGGGAAGCTGCCAGGAGGCAGATGGAGGAACAGGACACAGGGTGATGGATAGAGCAAGCCAAGCCCATGGCCGGCTCCCACGGGGACGGCTCACCCTCAGCGTGCTTCTTCTTGGTGTGGTAGGCGAGGGCCGAGGCCTGCATGAAGGTCATCAGGCAGTGCTTGCACGTGAAGGGCCGGTCCCCCGTGTGCAGCCGCAGGTGGTTCTTCAGCGTGGAGTTGGCCGCGAACTTGGCCCCACACTTCTCGCAGGAGAAGGGCTTCTCGTCAAAGTGCTCCGTCAGCTTGTGGTACTGCATCCCTGGGGAGGCAGGCAGGACACGAGGTGACAGCGGGGGGACCCAGTGCCAGCCCTGCCTGACCCTACTGCAGAGACACCACTCCACCCAGCCCGGAGGTTCACAAGGATATCGTGAGGCAAAGAGACTCAACTCATCTCACTTGTCCTCCTAAACCAGCTGCAGAACTGGAACAGCTTGACTATTTTTGGAGGCTTTTAAATTTGCCAGTAGCCCCACTTTTCCTTGATGAGCCATGTGGAAAACCAATCAGGGAAGAACTAATCAGAAAGCAGTTGTGCTCAGTGGGGCAGGAGAAATGAGCTGAGCTGGGTTTCTCACACACAGTGCTCACAGGGCTGCAGGGAGATTTCAGATTATCAATTCATTGTATTGTCCAGACTTGTGTACAAACACCCCTGCTCGCACCAACCCTACCTGAGGCATGAGCAAACTCTCGGCCACAGATATCACACGCCACGGGGAGCCGCTTCTTCTTCTTCTTAGCTGTCCCCACCACCCCGTGGACCTCCAGCTGATGTTTCTCCAGCTCCTTCTTTGTTGACTTGACCTCACAGCACTCCTTACACTGGATTTGCTTTCCTCTGGCCACCCGACAACGTTTCATGTGCACCTTCAGACGGCAGTAGAAGTGGAAGGTCTTATCACAGGCTTTGCAGACAAAATTCTTCTTGGAAGAAGCTTTTTCTTGGGGCTCCTTTGGTTCCCTGGCACCGGCACCTCCTGCCTTGTCCTCATCTTTGTCCAGAGCTTCAACTTGGGATTCACTGTTCACCTTCCACTTCCTGATTCCAGGTTTCTCCCCATTTCCCTCAGTCAAGAGACCTATGGAAATAGCAATTCCTGTTCCAGTGGTGACCAGAGGGACTGGACACCAGCCCCTCAGTCTTCCCGCACCGCAAGAACTGGCACACATCGGACATGCTGTCCCATCACAACAGTGGCACTGGCTCTGCTCAAAAGTGGCCGTGGCCATGTAGGGAACAATGCATGGAAAAGTGGTTCTCGAGCTCTCCACCACACACCAGGGGCTAGATTAGATGGCAAGAGCCAGGGCCAGATTCTCCAAAAAGACTGTTCCTCAAGCAGTACAAACTGCTGCTTCCAAGCACCTGCCTCCTGCTCAGACACGTGAACTTACAGCTGTGCTTAAATGTTTGAAGAGCTGAGCCTCAGGTATGATACTGTCTACGTCTGCCACCGAGAGTGGATATCCAGCCATTAATTACAAGAAACCTCAGGAACACTTCCCCAGTGCAAACTCTTTGAAAGGGAACAGATAATCTCACTACGACCCTTTTGAGTTTTCTGGTTAGGGCCCTGAGGTATTTTAGATCGCTCATTACATCCATTTCTTACAAAGTCTAATGCTTTTCTGAGTCCCTGTAACACCATCATCTCAAAAAGCACAAGCTGGAAAATTCACCCAGGATCTCAATCTACAAAAAAAGACCCACAGGGAATGCACATATGGAAGAAATCAAAATACAAACAGATATATTTGGCTTCTTTGCTATAATGAGAACCATGCGACTGTGTGGCCATGGAAACCAGTGCAGACTTCTCCTTTTGCCAATGAACAGAAAATTCAGCCTACGCTTGCAGAACTTAATTTCTGCCTTTCTCACTACGGGAAGAGCTCAGCAAAGCATCCTACCTGCACAGCGGTACTGCCCTGCATTTCCAGCCAACTGGAAACAAGGTGACATATTCCAACAGACTTGGAAATCTTAAGATGTCAAGTGGTGACCCATCGACCTCTAAGATATCGAGGGAGAAAACCAGATTGGTTTCCAGTTTGTCCTGCTCTGTCAGGATAGCAATTCATGCCTTTCACCTCTAAGGTCTCTTCCCACATCCCTAAAACCATCACTGCCAGATTTTTTTGAACCAAGTGAAGAAGTATCTTTAAATCTCCCAGAAATGTTGAACATCAGAAAGGATCATCTTGCCAGGCAGGAGGAATGTGGACAAAGATACAAGCACTAAAGAAACCAGGACTGGAAAGGTCTAGAAGTTGAGTCATGGCAGCAGGGGTGTAACCTGAGTCAGATGAAGTGTCGTTTTGCCACAGACTCCAGTGCACCACGAGCTGGCTCACGGTCCTCCTGCTTTCATGCCTGTGAAAAAGTCGTTCAGGATTACAAACTTTTAGCCTAAACCTGTAAGCACAAGCCTGTAATGGTATCAAGGCAAGGGGAGCTCTCAACCTCAGTCCATTTCATGGGGAAACGCATAAAGGGGCTCCAGGGACAGCTCTCCATCTTCAGGGGGATGCTACTACTCCCAGAGAAGTTTTGAAAGAAAGCTGAAGCAACTCGCGTGAAATCAATGGCCAGGTACCTACACCCTGTAGTCCTGTGTAATATATACAGCCTGGGTGGCAAGAGAAACCTTGCCTGATGGTGGAATATACCCTCAAAAGGGTATAAAAGGGTTTCAAAAGGCTTTCAAAGGCTGACTACCATGAGACAGCAGAATGGCAGACGTGCTGAACTGCGTGATGCAAAGCTGACGTGGCAGCAAGGTCGGGTGTCAGATGCTGAACTTGCAGGTTTCTTTAACAGCATCAAGTACCACAGGTTGGCTGTTGCCTGAAGAGAGGAAAGGACATGTGGCAAGGTCACATCAAGGCAGCAATTCCTTTCCCCTTGGCAGCCAGGATGTCTCCCAGAACCTTTCCTATGGGTGAAGACAACATTTCATACCTCTCTTGAGCAGCAGCCAACACCCAGTCAGCTTACACCCTGGAGATGCAGGAAGCCTGAAGGTGAACCCAAGTGCTCTCCTGAGAAATGAGACCGGACTGAAGAAGCGATTGCACATCAAGTTTGAGAGGCAGGAACTTAGCGGGCCAGAACCAAACTGCCTTGGCCATGGCCCTGGCTGAGCCCCCGGGAGCAGACAGAGCCTGACGGTAAACACGCACCAGAAAGGGCCCAGACATGAATTCCTGACCACAGGGTCCTCTGGGACCCTGGACTTTGCATCACTTTCCATTCTCTGGTGGCAGAGACATTCAGCACTGGAAGAAAAACCCTGTTGTTAATTAAGGTGTATTTCATACCAAGTTCTCTTTCTCTTTTGTAAGTGGTTTGCCAAGTCTGTAATCCTGGTGGCTGCTCTATCATGATAAATATTATACTCCAGAAGCAGAAGATCTCTTGGTGTGTGACCATCCTGTCCCCAACTTCCTCAGCTTAAGTTGGAAGAAAATTCCACCTACCCCTTTGCATCTGTGATGGTTGCTGACATGCATGGTGGCTTCTAAAGCAGAACCTTTCTAGCGCAGAATGGCATTTTGCTTGCAAACTTGACAGTTTAACAATTCCGGGGGCTGACCCAGTACTACGTTAGATGCTGTCTTTTTTAAACACAAGACTATGCAGAGGAAAAGCCTTTTTGCTGGAGTTCTTGATACATTTCTGACATTTGAAAATGAGGCATATCTTGACAAACATGATCTCTCAAGAAGGGAATGTACAGAGACCTGGAAAGCAGCTGGATAGAGGTTATGGAGTTGGCTGGAAGAGCCACACCTCATCCTTTTAAGTGCTCGGGCTACAGAAGAGACCCAAGGAGAAGCCAACAGATTTCATGTTGTACTTCCAAAGAAACCAACCCCTTACTTTGATAGTGCTGAGTGTGGGGGGATGGATGCAGCAGTTTCCTCCACAGGGATGCTTGGTGCTTTTCAAGTGGCTCCGCTCACCTGAATTAAGAATCAGACTTTTTTTTTTTTTGGTGGTAGAGAGGTAAAAACTATTGCTTTCAAGTGGAAATGCAAACTCTACAAATCTCCATGCAGCGCATATGTTCCTCCAAAATGTAAGATCTCCTCTGTTTCAAGTGGAAGCTCACATCCCTCAAACATGAGGCCCGCAGTTATCATTCGTACCTCATGCCAAGAGCCACACAGCTATTGATCCATAAAAGCTACCTGCAACATTTAGGGCTGGTAAGCAGCGATATCAGAGCGGAGAAGACTGGCTTAGAAAGTAAGATATGGAAGTTCAGTGTAAAGATCTGTACGGTGCCAAAAAGGGGCTGGTAACTGGCAATCCTCCTCTGGACACTTCATACAGAATAAATGTTTCTGCAAGTAAACACCATTTTTCCAGAGCTCTTGTTTTTGATGTTGCTTCTTGCTTGATTTCATCTCAACCTTGGCTTGAAGCCCTGCAAAGACACTCAGTAACAGCAGTCTGCTCGCTTTGATATTGGTGCCAGAGAAGCCGGCATCTGCCAGCGCAATGCAGCCGACTCCACGGGTCCCTCGCAGGTGGGCACCGCAAGGTGTGCAGGAGCTATGGTGGGCTGCACACTCACAGGCACCTGCCATTTTTGTTGGCTTATCTCCTCCAGGGTCATCAGGGTATCAGCCCTGGCACATTCCACAGTCAGACAGGGTCAGGGGATGTGGGACAAGTGTTTGCAGCATCAGATGGAGAAGGAGTGGCAGATAAGAAGGTATTGCCTTTTCTCTGAAAATCGTCATCAGAGTTGTGACCAGGTGAAAAAGCCAACTGGACTGGTGGAAGCTCTTGGTGGAGTTAGGAGAGAGGAGAACCAGGCATAAAAACTGGATCTATAGTGTAGGACATCTCCTAGGGAGACCACTAAGGCCACTGAGTCAAGAAAGGGGAGCAGAGCATGCGCCATCACCCTCCGAGCCCTCCAGCCAGGACAGGGATCCAGGGCCTCAGTTTCTCTCACAAGCTCACTGCTCCACGTCACCAGCCTCATCCACCGCCCCAACAACATTTCCTCGTGGCTCAGGAATACAGGGAAAGTAACAAACCCAGAGTGCAAAGAGTGACCGAGGGGCACGTCACCCCTTCCCGGTCCGTGGGGAAGCTTCGCCTGTCACTGTCACAAAATGATGCTGAGTGTCAAAGCCAGATCGTGGCCCTGAGCCAAATTTTCAGACAACGCAATTAAACATCCTATCCCTAAAAAAGATGAGACATTAATAACAAGCTGCTTACTGTAACTGCCTAGCAATCCGCTAATATTTCCGCACTGCGCCGTAAGCCAAGCAGCTCTGGCACCACAAGTAAACAGGGATGGATTGAGCTGAACCGGTGCCTCTGCTTGGATGAAAATCACACTGTGCACATCCCAGTGGAATCCACAGCCCAAAGAATCTGTACTTGGATGCACTGGGAAGCACAATATAATAAAAATGTATGCAAGCAAACAGAATAAGCAAGTCGCATTTGCATCCTTTTCAACAGAATGCAAACCTGCAGTTAGCTTCCTGGCCCTCTGTTATCTTTTTCATTAAAGCACCAAATTCTGTTAAGCATTCTTCCTTCAAATGATGGATGCAGAGATACAATTTGCTCAGCTGGAAAGCATCCCACAGCTCAGGGCAGGGTCTCACACATGGTTATTGCTATGCATTTGCTTCTGGAGTTTACCAAATTGCAATCTGCATATGCTTTGTTCATACCTTTCCCAAACTAGTACAGTGTGTAACATCCCCCTGCTGCTGTGGGACCCTCCCAGGGGATCATCTGCTCTGTGAGGGGTATCCACAGCAAGACCAAAGCACAGTGAGAAAACAAACTCACAAACTAGTCTGGGACTACAAAACACACCATCGTGGTGATCTATGCACCACACCAGTGCACTCTAATCTGACCTTTTCACAACCAGCCTGTGCAGTATCCGCACATACACAAAGTTAAGGGATTGTAATACAAATCCAAGTTCATACAGGTCCAACAGTACGGGAAGAGCCAAAGAAACCCCACTGGTTAAGGATTAAAATTCTGAAAAACAGCCTAATATAGACACAAATTATATAACTAAATTTACCCCAAGTTCCAGCATAAGTTGGGAAATGACCTGTTAGAGAGCAGCGTAGGGAAAGGGACCTGGGGGTCCCGGGGACAGCAGGGTGACCATGAGCCAGCACTGGGCCCTTGTGGCCAGGAAGCCAATGGGACCTGGGGTGGGTTAGAAGGGGGTGGTCAGTAGGTCAGAGAGGTTCTCCTGCCCCTCTGCTCTGCCCTGGGGAGACCACACCTGGAATCTTATGTCCAGCTGTGGCCCCTCAGTTCCAGCAGGACAGGGAACTGCTGGAGAGAGTCCAGCGCAGCCACCAAGATGCTGCAGGGAGTGGAGCATCTCCCGTGTGAGGAAAGGCTGAGGGAGCTGGGGCTCTGGAGCTGGACAAGAGGACACTGAGGAGGGACTCATTCATGGGGATCAATATGGAAAGGGGCAGTGTCAGGAGGATGGAGCCAGGCTCTTCTCGGTGACAAACAATAGTAGGACAAGGGGTAATGGGTTCAAAGTGGAACACAAGAGGTTCCACTTAAATTTGAGAAGAAACTTCTTCACGGTGAGGGGGGCAGAGCCTGGCCCAGGCTGCCCAGGGGGGTTGTGAAGTCTCCTTCTGTGCAGACATTCCAACCCGCCTGGACACCTTCCTGTGTAACCTTATCTGGGTGTTCCTGCTCCATGGGGGGATTGCACTGGATGAGCTTTCCAGGTCCCTTCCACCTCTGACATTCTGAGATTCTGTAAATCGCTTAAATGCCTCCAGTGCAAGGGTTGGGATGGAGAAACTCAAATGCAGTTAAGGAACACCAGTCTGGGGTCAGTTACTGTCTCCACAACCCTCGCAACGTACAAACCTTTAAGCTGGTGTGTTTTACCAGCAGGAGAAATGCCCGTTCCAGGGCTGGGATCCAGAGCTCACCCCTGTCAATCCTCCTGCAAATACAAGCCCAGCATTTGGCCAGGGGATCGTTCCATGGAATGACCTCAGGACACCAGGACAGCCACTCAAACCACCCAGGACTCCCACAACCATGTGTAAAAGACTCCGAAGGACAAAAGCTTCTGCTTTTCTTACCCATGTGCCCCAACTCCTGCATCACTGGCTGCAGGTCTGGGAAGGACTCGTGGACGTTGCACAGCAGCTGACAGATCTTGATGGCTGGGACAGACTTCTCCTGGGCTGTACTCAGAGCCGCTTTCAAGGAGGCCTCTGAACTTTCCTTCTGAGCTGAAATACTCAGGAGCTGGAGAATTAAGAAGAAGGAAACATCGCATGACAGAGATTTTGGGCTGTAAAAGGTCGGGATGGTCTGGGAGTGAGGGCACGTCTGCTTTGTTTCATCTCTACTGCTGGGAAGCTGTTCTGAGAAACCAGAAAATAAATCCCTTTCCATACAGGTCTTTGCCTCTCCACTGATGTATGGGCATGAGCTGAGAGAATTTCAGGATTAAATAAAAGTCACAACAAATTAAATTCCCAGACTTCCTGGTTTGGTATTAGCTCATTTAAAACCACCTTTCCATGGAAAAAGCAGTTCCTCCATGCCTTACAGCATTACGAGCTTACCTAACTCAAACCTGTGTATCATACACAACTCTCGTGGGCCATTTCTCTCCCTTCCAAACCCAAACCCACTTCAGCCAGTCACCGCAAGGAGAACCAAGGTGAGGATCTGTGCGTGCCCACCCGCACCTCACCTTCCAGATCTCCAACAGCAGCCAACTAGAGCAGAAACAAGCAACCACAGACTGCTTGGTGGAAAAGGCCAGCACGTTACTAACACAGCCCATTTTCTTTGTCAAGAGCAAAACAGACAAGGCACTCAGGGACACAACCCAGTCACAGCATCCTCAGTGCATTTTCTAGGGGTGTTTCATTTTCATATGTCCTGGAACAGCCAAACAAATGGAAACCCATCCCCTGGCAGCTCTGCTTTCTCTAGAACTTCAGCACCCTTGCAGAGCTGAAACAGTTTTTCTTTGTTTGAATACCTTCTTTTCACTGAGAATCTCACTGGTAATTTATTCTACCTAAAAACTCCTGCAGAATTTATATAAAACACTGAACACACCGTCTCTTCAGCAGAGGGGCACCTACAACTTTGGAAGGCTTCCCTTAATTTCAGAGCACGCTCAGCCCTGTCCACCCCGTGAGCCCCGAACCACGCGGCTCCGAGAGCGTCCCCTCGTACCTCCTGCACGGCCGCTGCGAGTCCTGCCTGCCCCGGGGCCAGGCCCTCCCTGTCCGTGCTCTGCTGGATGGCCTCCGAGACCAGCTTGCTGTGCCGCAGGATGATCTCAATGGCTGTGCTCTCACTGCTGGCCACTGAAGAGGAAAATGAAAAGTAAAGGTACTTAAAAACACAAAACCCAAGGAGAACCCGAAGGCATTAGCTCTGTCCAGTCCGCTCCTGAAGCTGAGCTGTTAACAGCAGGAGTGACTTCTTCAGGGCTCAGGAAACAGCGAAAAGTGGCAAAATGCTTTGGTTACACTCACCGCAGCACTGACATCCAGCACAAAACCCCAGCAGACCTCACTTCTCACTACCTCTCCAACTTTGGGTGAGAAGATGAGGTTTTCCAAAGCACATTGCTGAAAGAGGCGCTGACAACCTCAAAATGTTGGCATGATTCTTCCAAAACTCAGAATTTCTTCCCTCCCCAATTACAGACATCCCGTTCCAACCTTTGTGGAGAAACAGGAGTTTCTAAGCACAATTTGCCCCATCCATGGACAGCCACATAAAAGGCAGCTGGATACATCACACACCACAAGCGCTGTTTCTCAGGGCTGAGCAGGCATGGGGTGGAGGAGTTTGGACAGGGACAGCTGTCGCACATCTGCTGCAGGCAGGCTGGTGCCACACGGGCAGGTGACCCAGGCTCTGTGTCCACAGGGCCAGCAGAGCCAGGCTCTGCACAGCCTCACCACCACCAACCTCAGCACTCCTCACACTGGCATGGAATGGTTTTACACTAAAAGAGGGGAGATTCAGACCAGATATAAGAAATCTTTGCCCCTGAGGGTGGTGAGAGCCTGGCCCAGGTACCCAGAGAGGTGGTGGATGAACCATCCCTGGAGACATCCCAGGCCAGGCTGGACAGGGCTCTGAGCAACCTGAGCTGGTGAAGATGTCCCTGCTCATGGCAGGGGGGGACTGGATGACCTTTGAAGGTCCCTTCAACCCAAACTATGACTCTGTCACTTTGGCAACAGCATTGGGGGAAAAGCACAGTTTAGGTTTTCAAGTAGGAAAACTCAAAGGCAGAGGCCGAGGCTCCATGGAGGACACACACAGACTCCCCTGTGCTGTCAGTCTGATGAGCCTCCAGCTGGTTTTTAGCGCATGATGCTGGTCAGATCTCAAGCAGCTTGTTCATTAAAAAACACAGAGCCACAAGCAAAGCAGCCACACTTGCAGAAAGTGCAATTCCAACCAATTGACTGTTTCACCAAGGACACGGGTGCTGAGACCCACTGGAAGAGAAGAGGTTCCTGGTCAGGGAGAGGGTGAGCAGTCAGA
This sequence comes from Nesoenas mayeri, assembly GCF_963082525.1. Taxonomy (NCBI): domain Eukaryota; kingdom Metazoa; phylum Chordata; class Aves; order Columbiformes; family Columbidae; genus Nesoenas; species Nesoenas mayeri. Next base: position 6,802,403 of record NC_137546.1, on the reverse strand, counting down.
AAGCAACTCCCCCCAGCAGCAAGAGAAGCTCAAGGGAGGGCGTAAGGGATACCAAGGACATTACCAGCTTGGAAGAATAACTCTGCTCCGGGTTGTTTGCGGATCTCCTCCATGAGCAGGTTCAGTGGCGCAGGCTCCCGCACAGCCAGCAGCAGCTGCCAAACGGCCGAGACCGGCAGAGACCGCTCCTCCAGCGCCGCCGACACCAGTGAGGCGAAACCGCCGGCCTCACGCTTCATAACCTGCTCCATTGCCTTGGAACGACACACAGCAAGGTGCTAATGAGGGATCCACCTCCATGTTTGGCCATGCCCATGGCTCACCCCAGCCCCAGCATTCTCCTGCTCCAGTCCTGCAGACCTGGCTCACGGCTGCAACTCAAGGGGTGACCACCTGGCAGCCCAGTGCTTCACTCAAACACGTCAGACACCTCGACTCACTCCAAAGCTGAACATCTCTCCTCAGTGCCCAAATCAGCCACTCCTACTCGCCAGCCTTCAGCTTCATATGTTACCTGCTTCACTCCTGCTATAGGAGTGACATCATTAAACCAAGTCCTGCTGGAGACCTGCCCCAAACCAAGGCATGATGGAGTAAATCGAGTCCTCGGGACTCGACAGAGATCCCAAATGGGGAATAAAGCTCAGTACTTGCTTGCACACACAGGATTCTGCTCACCTCTCTCTCAGCAGGAGCCAGGCTCTGTGCAGCAGAGATGCCCTGCAGCAGCGTCTGTGTGTCTGTCAGCAGCTCCACCAAGTTTTCTCGGTATCGTCTCAATAGTTTGGTTCCATAATCCTCTGGGTTACATTTGGCTGAATGCAAGGGAATGAAAATAAGAACAGCTCAGCTTGCAGCACCTCCCCAGATTGCTCACCAGGGAACCGAAACCACCAGGGCAGGCAGATGTCCCTGGGTCACTAACACAGCCCTGGGCTCAAGACACCCGGATTCACCTGCAAGCAGAGGATGAACAAGACAAAGGGAAGCTTCTCCAAATCAAAGACAACACAGAATGCTTTCTGCCCAGACATGCCCACAGAAAGAGATCCCTGGCCCCCAAACATCTTCCAAGTCCCAGTCCTGGTCTGAGCCCAAAAGAAAGTCTCAGTTTTCAGCCATGTTCAGCATGTAAACATGTGGCCCTGTCTGTGAAGACAACACCTCGAGATGTTTATCAGCCTCTTCTGTTGCCCTGGAATCAAGGGGACTCCATGACTGACTCTTAATTGTAGTTTCATTGAAAGAGTGAGAGTCTTTGACCCACTCCACCAAGGAGCTCTGCAACACGCTCCATCTCAGTGGTGTATGACTATCAAACATACTAACACTTTACAAACACCCAGATGGCCCAAGGTAATCAAGAACCCAGCAGGCTGAGCTGTCCTTGGTGAAAATGTTACAGGAACACAAACCAGACTTGTGGTTGCAAAGCAGCAATAACACCCTCTTCTCTCCTTTATACCAAAAAAAGGCAACTTGTACCTCATTCCTTCCTCCTCCCATATCTAATTCCAAGCTGGGTCTGCTGAGGTTTGCCCTCTGAGAAACGGTGAGTCCAGATTAACCCAACAACCCTTTAAAGACACCCCAGCATGAGGACACAATGGACTAATTCAAGAAAGAGGAACGGTGTTTATTCAGGATAACAAAGACACTTGGGCAAAATACACCTTGTACCAAAAGCAATATATGATTGTATTTGTCGCCAGATTAGCTCATAAATAAAACTGGAAATTTCCAAATAGATTAATCTAAAAAAGGATTTCTTTCACTGCTGGAGTTACTAAATTAGAGAAGATGCATAGTTATATTTTGTAGGAGAAACCAAACCAAAAACCAGTAGTTCATCCAAGCCGCCTGCGTGTGTTTTTTGTTTGTATGCTTAGGTCTTTTAATCGTTTTGGTTCAGTACCAAACAGAACGATCTATTATTCACACAGCATTACTTGGGAGAAAAGCAGCTCAATATACACAGCTTGGCAACAAGAAAATACAGTCCCTGGGACCCAGCAGACATGCAGTGCCGGGTAAGGAGAGGAAGCTCTCGGGGGCAGTGAGGAGGCACTGGCAGCCTGTGGGATTAACCAATGGAAGACTTTGAGCTAATTTGAAAACCTCCCTGGTTAAAGACTTCTTAGAGATGAGTCGACTCCCTGGTGAAGCTGAGGGAACATCATTAAGCACCTGAGCTCCATCGGGTTTAGGTGTGACGTGGATGTGCCCCGCATGGATCAGGGGGTGGTGTGGCAGGATGCAAACCCCCCTGTCTCCCCCTCCCTCCTTCATCATGGAAGGAGCAGACACATTTCCCTCTCTCTGCTGCTTGAGGCCGACAGCTTCTTTCCTTTGGCCCCAGAGCCCCTGGCCAGGGCCGTTGGGAGAAGGGAGAAGGGAGCGCCGAGGCCCAGGGAGCCGCTGGGCGCCCGCAGCCAGTGTGGGGGTGTTTGGAGGCTTCAGGGGCACCCACAGCCAGGGTGGGGGTGCAGAGAAGCTTCTGGAATGCCCACAGTCAGATCTGATCAGCCTATAACAACGGGACTCTCGCCAAGGCTCCGGCCATTGTCGCGGGTCTCTCGGAGCATGAGCGAGATGCTGCCGCCGAGAGCCCCCGGGATGGAGACCCCGCTCGCCTCGCCGCCACGGGGGTGAGTGAAATAACCCTCGCAGGATTGCGAGTGTATTTATACTTTCCATGCACATTTGCACATGTATTTATACTTTCCGTGCACATTTGCACGTGTAACTTTCCGTGCTCAATATGAGCACGTGTAAAATTAATCCTCGCATAATCGTGGGTGTATTTTTCCTCCTGTGCTTCCAAATAAGCAAGTGTAATATTCCGTGCACATTTGTACGTGTATTTCTCCTCACAGGATTGCGAGTGTATTATAAATTTCCCCTCGCAGAATCGCGAGTGTACACTTTCCATACTCAATACAAGTCCGTGTATCCCTTTACAATAACCCCACACCGTATCAGGCAGGTGTGGACTCTTCCCGGAATCAGGGCCGGCTCCGGCATTGTTTTGGTGCAGCCACGTGCGTGCACTCTGTGGACCATCTGTTGTATTAGTTGCTGCCCCTTAATAATTTTCCTCAACTGATATCTGAACCTGTATTTAAGTCACTTTTGGAGTGCTAAAACCCTGCTTCTCACCGGTTTAATAAAAGTTGTTTTGGACCCTGTTGTCCCTTATAAACGAACCTCAGGTGCCTCCGTGACAGGTGGTTTACAAATAAGAATATTTTCCCCCTACTCCCAACAGAACGTTTCTGATCTTATTACACAAATTTGATTTATCATGAACACACTCTCAGTTCTGCTGCCGTACCAAGGTGGGCTCCACAACCAGAGCGTGCCCTGCAGCAAGACACCTTCCCTTCCACTCGCAGGACTTCAAAGCCACCAGTGGCTCAAATCATTCCCTCCCTCTTCATTTCCACCACAAGAAATATTTGTGCTTCTATTAGTTCAAGCTGCAATTTGAGGAGATTCAGCTCTGTGTAATTAAGGAATGCTCCTCCTTGGAATGGGTATTACCACTAGATAATTAACCATGTTGGGAGCCTGGTGTTTCAAGAAAGCAATCGTGCTTAACAAACGACAAAGCAAACTGCCTGTCGGGAATGTTTGTTAGAGAGGAAATTATCAGCATTATGAGCACAGTTTTGCTTTCTATTAAATACTCATTTACATTTCACTGCATGTTAATTTAGTTCTTAATTTTTAAGTGATTTCAGAGCTGGTGAGATTTTCTCCTCCATCTGAACTGCTCAGGGGTTTGCCTAAGCCCACCCAAACTCAGAAGGCTGTCCCAACATCAGAAAATGAGGGTTCATGAGCCCCTGAACCACCACAGGCAGGTAACAAACAATACCACCCCACCAAAACACAAAGGAGGAGGGCACTAGCTGTCCAAGATAAGGACATCAAATGGGGACACTAAGTGTGAGACTCCCATCAGCACTCTGGTCCACATTGGAGACCACAAGTACATGACCATGATGTGCAGAGACACCGGCTGGGTTTAGAAGAAGAGCACAGCCCGACTAAATTTTCCTACAATCCCTCAACGACAAGGGAATCACAAAGACAGCAGCCAGGTCAGACACTGTCTGTATTTAATGTCAAGACATCTACAACTTTGGGGAAGTTTTAGGTATTTGCTTTTAAAGCCAGTAAGAACCACAACTTAAGTCACCTATAGACCAGAGCTGTTAAACATGTCTTCAACCCTGGAGTGTTTATTATGTGAAAATGCTTCTATTTATTGTGGAGGCACATGCTGCTGCTTTTAAGAGACTCAAAACCAAAAGTAACTTGGCACTGGAGGGAACAGTTTCCTGTTTTCCAGATATGACATCCCAGTTTCTACCCCACCAGTGTCAAACCCAAGGAAGGAGCCCAACCTTGCTCATCTCATTGCAAAGCAGGGGCCTTCCTGCTGGCACAGTCCTCCTGTCCCAGTGCTCCCAGACCATTTTTGTCTGTGTAAAATGGCCATCCCATTGCCTTATACATAAGTTAGATTATAAGAGCACACGGAAGTCCAGACACATCCAAACCTCCTGGCAATTCCATGAAACGCATCCCCAGGTGTCTGAAGTTTGGCATACCCATACCTTTGCCATCAGAGACGTTTGCTGTTGTCATCAAATTGTCTAGCAGAAGGTGCAGACCAGGGAATGATGCTTTCACAGCCCCCAGAAGTTTGAGCAAACTTTCTGCTTTCAGGGTTTTCCCTTCATCCACTTTCCTGAGCAGATTGTCCACAGCTTCCCTCTGAGAGCCTCCTTCACAGCAATCCAGAACCACCTGTGACGAAGCAAGAACCTGGTTGTGAGAGCTTCCTACACACTCCTGGAGTTGAACAGAGATAGAGAAACACTAAGAGTATCACAGTGCACACTACTGCAATAAATCCATGTTCACTGCTCCAACTAATTAGATGATCAGGGTGCTACAGGAACATCTAAACATATCCCAGGTACATTTGACACGTGTCACCTTGAAAACTGCCCCGGTGGGTTCTTCCAACAAGTCTAGCTCATGGAAATGGCTAACAAGCAAAAACACCTTTTCAAAGGGAACAACAACAACAAAAAAGACAGGATGTAAAACAATATGTCATTTAATATTTTAGCAAATACTTTGTAAATTGACAGTCTCTTTTCCCTTGTCTGCCCGATTTTTCTGCTTGTCATCAAAAAACAAGGATGGAGAGGAAAAAAAAAAATCATTATTTAAATAAGCATCCTATTAATTGAATGACTATTTCTATGACAAGGCCACAAGAGGCTTCTCTTATGTGAGATGCAACCACTACAGCTTGGAAAATCTCTAGTACGCTGGGTTAACACCTACAAGGCTCATACAAGGGAAGCCAGTTGACAGATACAGGTTGATGTACCCTCTGCAAACATTGTGCTGAGCATTTGAAATGCAGAACGGGCAGAAACTCTGCAGGTCACCCGCCCAGTTCCCTGATGTCATAGGCAGAGTCCCATTAATAAAATTATTAAGATGTGTCCTAAAACTAGTTACATTTTTGCTCCCTTTCCCCCAGTTGGAAAGCTCTTCCACAGTCTCATTCCCCTGTTGATTCTTCTAATTTTCAGCTTAAATTTATTCATGGCCAGTGTATACCCATTTGTTCATGTGCCAACATTATCTTCTAGCTTAAAAAGCTCCTCGAAACTCTCTGAGGTGTTTACCTCATCCTTCCTCTCCAATTTCTTTATAACGGCACAATCATGTTCCCTCTCAGTCTTCTTTTCACTCATCAAAATAAGGCAGCTCCTCTTGTAGAACAGCTTTTCCACTCCCCTGATCCTACAGCTGCAGATCTGTCTCCGCTTCAATACAAATCCACCTTTTCTGAACAAGACTGGAACTGCACTCATAAATTTCAGATGAGGTCTTAATTCTTCGTTCTCGTTATTTCATCTACATGCACGTCCTTCACTTTGCACCATCACATCATCCAGTTCTCAACGCTTAGTTCTCCAGCCATGAAATTCTTCTCCCTCTTGCAGATCCTCCTCTGTGTGGACAAAAGCTCCCGGCTTCGCTCATCAACAAGTTTTACTAAGCATGCTTTGATATTTTTGTGTCAATAACATTAGTGTTAATATTAAGTGCCAAGAATCCCACCAGTAACCTTGCTCCAAGCTGTCAGTCCTGCCTTCAGCACAATCTGTAGTTATCTCCAATAAGATACAACCCATTTTAATACCACCACTTCATCTAGTTTAACAATTTCCTCACATGAAATTCAAATGCTTTGCTGAAGTCTAAATTGAGGCAGAAAAACCCATTTTTATCTCATCAAATAAAGATTCCAGGTCAGGCAGAAACAATTTACTTGAACATCCACTGCTGCATTTTATCCCATTTTTTCACTCACATGCAGTGCTTGAGGTACATGTGTCCTCCAGCCCGTCCCAACACACGTTCCTGTGCACCCAGAGGGGGCTGCCTACCTCCCTGCTCCCTCTCCCCCTTCTGTCCTGGTCACCAATTATAGGAACCACTTTCAACTTGGAAAATACAGCAACACACATCACTGTCACCCTCACAGCCACTATCGGCTCCTCCAGCCTGCCGAGGGTTCCCTCAGAACTGAGATTTCAGCGCAGTCGCAGGATGTTTCTGTGTCCATGTCTGTCCTGGATTTGTCCCCAGGCTCAGTCATGAGTTTGAGGGTCATCTCATTTTTCTTTAGTTCATCAGACAAATGTTTGTTGCTTGTCTCAATACAGGTTGTGACGTCCAGCAGCCTGATGTACCTCAAGACTCTCTTCATACCTCCAAAGAACATTTCGTTGCCTGTCGGACATTTCAGCCTTTCCTTGCAGGTTCTAATGCTCTTCCTCAAGTTATTAATTCATGCAGGTCTGTAACCTCTCACAGAGGATGCAAACTTCAGACAGTTCTCCTACCTTTAACATAAAAGAGACTAATCCAACAGCTCCTCCTATGCTCTTACGAGCAGTTGATCTCATTAATTAGTTTCTCTCATTTCTAAAAATCTGTCCTTTTATAGCCAAAACTCTGTTAGTGAACCTGTTGACACATCTTCCCATCTAATTCACACTGAGTTGACTTCGGATCTCTCAGTCTGAAGTTATCTTAAAAGAGAACACAAAAAAGGGTACAAAAGCAGCATCTTTTGGGGAGTCGTGCTGTAACCTACTGCTGCTCCCAGGCAGGTGTTGACAGGTACAGAAGTGATGGCTCTGGCAGTGGCAGGCACAGTCCTGACATTTTGGGCTCTTTTTGACAAGAACCAGGTGAGATAGTCAGAAAACACACCCATGTCCTGCTTGCAACCGGACTTTTCCATCCCCTGGTGCGTCCAGCTAGGATTGCTGCTGCAACAGCTGGTAACCTCACTGGAGTTGTCATTCACATCTGTCCTGGCTCTGGAGCAGTTTGGTTTGAACATTGAGTTGTGTAGGCACTGGAGCCAGAGGGGAGGGAAAGCACAGAGCTCAAAATGCCCAAGTCCTCTAGAAGAGAGCTTGGACAGGGGGAAAGGACTGAGAGCACCCTCAACGAGTTTGCTGATGATACCAAACTGGGAGGAAGGGTTGATACAAACACTCAAGTTGCACCAGGGAAGGTTCAGATTGGAAATTAGGAAACATTTTTTCATGGAAAGGGTTGTGAAGCATTGGAACAGGCTGCCCAGAGCAATGGTGGAGTCACCATCCCCGGTGGTGTTTAAAAGACATATAGACGAAGCTCTTAAGGACACGATTTAGTGCTAGAGTTAGGCTATGGTTGGACTCTATGATCTTAAGGGTCTTTTCCAACCAAACTGATTCTATGATACACCAGGGGCTGCGCTGCCGCCCAGACACCTGGCCAGGCTGGACTGGGCGAGAAGAACCTGATGAAGTTCAACAAGGCAAGTGCAGGGTCCTGCACCTGGGCAGGAACAACCCCCGGCACCAGCACAGGTTGGGGGACCTGCTGAAAGCAGCTCTGCAGAGAAGGACCTGGGACTTCTGGGGGACAACAGGGTGACTGTGAGTCACCAATGTGCCCGTGTGGCCAAGAGGCCAATGGGACCTGAGGTGTGTGAGGAACAGTGTGAGCAGCAGGTCAGGGAGGTTGTTCCTCCCCCTCTGCTCTGCCCTGGGGAGGCCCCATCTGCACAACTGGGGCCAGATCGGGGCTCCCCAGTTTCAGAAGGACAAGGAATTACTGGAGAGAGTCCAGCGAGAGCTACAAAGATGTTGAGGGCTCTGGAGCATCTTTGTGATGAGGAGACACTGAGAGAGCTGGGGCTGTTGAGCTGGAGAAGAGAAGCTGAGAGGGATCTGATCAATGGATCAATATCTCAGGGTGGGTGTCAGAGGATGGACCAGACTCTGTTCAGTGGTGCCCAGCGCCAGGGTGAGGGGCAACGGGCACAGACTGAAGCACAGGAGGCTCCATCTGGACATGAGCAGAAACTTGTTTGCTGGGAGGTGCCAGAGCCTGGCCCAGGCTGCCCAGAGCGGGTGTGGAGTCTCCTGCTCTGAGACATTCAAACCCGCCTGGACACGACCCTGCTTCAGCAGGTGGGTTGGACCAGGGGATCTCCAAAGGCCCCTTCTAACTCCTACCATTCTGGGATTTTGTTTCTACCAGCTACTCTGATGCTCCACACTCAGGGCTGTACCGTGGACGGGTTGCTCTGAACTCCGGGATGACCTAAGCCATGGGACACCAAGCACATGCAGTTACCTGCTCTTCCTTTGCATCCAAGTTTATTTCTCTTAAGTGAGAATCTGTATCCAAGCTATCATTCAAATCCTTATCTCCCCACATTACAAAAACACTAATAAAGCCATGAAGCTAAGCCCTCAAAAAATAGATATGCTAGGTAAAAAAGTTTCTCAGAAAAACAGGTATTTACAAAGAGGCTTCACAACAGCTTGTCTTGCTGAATAAATGTGTAGCTAATGAGGCAGTGACTGCAGGAAGAAAGAGAGAAACCTCACCTTTATGAGCCCTTGGAGAACCAGATCCTACCCCTGCCAGCCCAGAGCTCCAGTGCAACGCTGGATGAATCGGGTAAGATGAGACCTTCAGAGGTGGCTGCTAATTCCACGTTTGTTTTCCCAGTACTGCACCTGACACCAGAGACCCCAACGGCACATACGCCACAGGCCCACCATTTAAATCAATTTAACTTCTGAAATAATTAAGTACTTTTCCACTTGCCTGAGGGGAAATAAAACAGGTTTTTTTGTTTAAAAAAAAAAAAAAAAAAAAAAAGTATGAAAAATAAGGGAAGCCCCCGAGGTCAGTTTACACTTGGTAATTTCTGCCTTATTTTCCTGTGTCACGACAGGGACAACATGATGCACTCACCGGAGAGCTCCCCAAATACGTTTGTTATTTGCTGGGAACCTGTGAGCTAAAGAGCACAAAGGGATGTCATAGAGAGGAGAAGGATTTTGTATTCGGAGCAAGGTTTGGAGGCTCTGCAGCAAACAGCGTAAAGTGACTGAAGAGGATAAAAAGACACTGAATAACACCACCCCTTCACCAAATGAGGCAGGAGTCCCATAGTATACAATGATGCAATTATAGGCTGTATCCTGTGCCCAAGGAGCAGAATTACAGTGCCAGAACGGTCTGGGTTTTCATTTATTGTTGTTTGTTTGTTTGTTTTTTCCAGTGAGGAGATTAAAAATGGCTGCATTTTAACTACCTCATTTCATGAAGACGAAAGGAGAGTGCAGGGAAAAGGTGAAGCCTTCAAAAGAAAGGCGACACTGCAACATGAACAGGCATATACAAAAAATCCTAATCTCCCCACTGCTGATGCAGCTTTCCCAGCCACAGGCTCAGCTCCAGGCACCCGCACGGGCTCTGCTGACAGACGCAATATCTCCGGGAGATGCTGAGTCCTCTGCTGCATTCACACCTCCCGCTCTCCTCTCACGCCCCCATTCCAGGCTCTGCCGTGCTGCTTTCAGAGGGGAAAATTCACCAGCTGCCAGTCACCCCCCAGCCCAAAAGGACAAGGGAGATGCCTCTGCTGGCAGCACCTTCTCTGGTACCGAGCTGCACCCACACCCAGGGGTGCTCCACAACAGACACTTGGTCCAGGAACACATGCAAGTGAGCAACAGGTTATTGAGGGGCTTAAAGTGGGCAGAGGTCCTCAGCCATGTCTCAGCTTTGGTCAGGCTCACTCGGACAGAAAGCAGACAGCGTTCATGTGAGCAAGCACAACAGTGCTTTCCACTTGCTAGAACCCTGCATCGTGTGACAGATGTGACAAACTAGGACAGGAGGTCTGTGAGTTGTGTACTGGATGCAGCATGGTGGGGCACTCTGCAAGTTAGAGCTGCACAGGTAGGATATAGCCAGCTTCCTCCAAAACACAGAAAAAAGCAGTTTATATGTGATATTGGGTCCATTATGGCTTCTGCAAATCAGCACGCATAATACAGTTGCTTACAGGAAAGTAACAGTCCTCCTTGCCAAACCGCTGCACTAAATACATCCAAAAAAGTCAGCAGATGTGCTATTCTTGCAGGAAACTGCATGGTAAGAATTAAAGAGTTAAAGCTGGGAGAGTCAGCTGAAACTAAGTCAATGTACACAAGAGCACAACTGGCAGACAGGCAGCACAGAGGTTTTAGAGGTTCTGCTGACACCAAACTCCAGTACAGAGCCTTTTACAGGCTCACAAAAAGGCACTTCCAGGGCCCCAAGGAGCACCAGGCACCTCCTGTGCCCCAGCTCCCCTTGCAGGGCAGTGAGACAGGCAGCGTTCAGCCCCTCTGGAGGTCCCTCCACAGCTCAGCCTTCTCTGTTCCCACAGTTCAGCGCAGACGGACCTGAGACGACACAGACGTGCAGCCCGTGCTGTGCGAAGGGGAGATGAGTTTGCCAGCTGAGGCCAGCACGTTACTCGGCAAACCACGCGGTAAGACAGCACCTTGCAGACACACACACCCCCCCCCTCGCCCACAGAGGTTTCCTTATTTCACGTTTTTTTTACCCGTTTCTCTGAGGCGGTCAGGAATCCCTCCTCTGCCGCCTCCAGGAACTCTACGATGGGGCTCAGCTGTGTCACGCTCTGGATCAGCTCCCCCCTGCGACCCAGCAAGCGAGCGGTCAGCGTCTCTCCCTTGTCTGCGCTCTCTGGGGGGAAAAGGATTCAGAAACACAAGAGAAGAAACAAGTCAGTCTGAAGGAACTGACAGGCTCCTGAAGCGAGTGAGAGTCTGTGAAAGATCTAAGTGAATAGCAAAGCTCATCCCAAGCACAAGCAGTGGAGGAAAACCACTTTACTATTCTCTTTAAACTCTATGAAAGGAAAACGTCTCATTTATCTAACAGAGCAAAGCCATAAAGCAAGCTGGAGGTTAACACCAGGTTTGCAAGGCCACTGCTTTGTGTCAGACTCAAGTAAGACAGGAGCTTTCAATCCTGAGGCTCAGCCGTGCTCTGACCACGCTGGCCGCACAGCCACCGATCCAGCGCCGCCGGCAGCGACGGGGAGAGCCCTGCGCCCCATCCCCGCTGCTGCGGGATGGAAACGCTCCAGGATCTTGGCCGGCATGTGATAAACCTCCTGCACCTGTGTAAGGTCACAGGGTTTATATAGATCTGCTTTAAGGTTACCTGTTCGCTTTGCCACAGGCTGCACCCAATTCTCTACCTGTTTGCTGCAGGTCTTCTCCGCCACCCCCTTCCCTCTCCAGCAAAGCCGCTCGCAGCTTGGGGTTTGTGTCTTGAAACAGCTTCAGTAAAGACAGGAGGGTCTGAGCACTCAGGGTGTGAGCATCTTGCACTTTGCTCAGCAGCTTCTGGAACACCGGCTGGTCCCCTCCCTCTGCCAGACAGGCGGCCAGAGCCTACAACAGAGCGGGGAAACGCGGGAGAGGTTTTAATAACAGAGTGAACTGCCCTACACAAACCATACAAAGAGCACAATGCCAGGGATTTGTTCAGAGGACCAAAATAAAACCAAAAACCAAAACAACCCACCACATAGACACACATCACTGAACTAAGCTGCGGTCTGTGGCACCAGCCCTGGGAAGGAGGGCAGAAAACCTTCCTGCCAGCCCTTATCTTTACAGCAAGTCCCACAAACTGCAGCTGGTTCCAGCACCAAACATCTCGTCATTTCTTCCCCTAACAGTCAAATGCTAATAAATCTAAGAGACCTAATAAAATGTGGTTTAAATACGGTTACTTTGGAAGCCCAAGGCCAGGGCAGGGGATACCAGATTTCAGTGCAGAACAAGGAGCTCGCTTGCACAGAAGGCAGAGAGCATTTTAAGCAGAACTTTCAGGAATCCCCATTCTCAAGTCATAACGGAGTCATATCTGCTAAAGAAAGATTTGGAGAGAAGGCACGTGAGCATTGTGGGCTCTCAGCACACCCGGCAATCGTGCCCAGGGCTCCAAAATCCACTCCAGTGACCCCAAACAGCAACCAGAGGCAAGTTATGGAAATAAAAGGAAAAGAAATAAGCTGTAACTCTTGCTCCCATTTCCCCGGAGCCCTTTAACGCTGTAAATATTGCCCCTAAAGACACACAGTCCCAGCTCTCCAGGAGCGATGCCAGCCTTTCAGAGCAGGCGTCCTTTATTAGAGACTCCAGGGATGCTATAAAAGTACCTTTGAAGTGGGGAGCTTAGCCCAGCTCCAGAGAGAGCGGCCATTTTCCGCTGTCATTGTCATTTTTATTTCTATGATAAAAAGACTGAATGCAACTGCTTGGGGCCGCACCAGGGGGATGCTGGACTGGCTTTTCCTAGCAGGTGTAAACGCTCATATATTAGGGCAGCGTGACAGTGCGATGACCTATTGCAAAGAGTATCCACAGAGGGGAAGCTGCAGGAGTCCCAGCTCTCACCCGCTAACGGCATTTTTCCTGCCAAACAGAGAGATGGGGACATGAAGGGCTCTGTTACAAAGGAAGAAAGAAGCTGCTGCAGACGTGCCAAAGAACAAGCTTAAAGGTATTTTTTTAATGCAAACATTAATTTGTAATGAGACTTGATTACCAGATCATGTTTGTTCTCAAGGTTTGCCACACCTGGCCCCTTCCAGATCAAAACGATCCTCTTGGCTCTCGCCATCCCAAAGGTGCTCAGCACCCTGCCAAATACATCTCTTTACTAATACAGATTAAAAGTAACTTGCAGTGTCACAATATTTTTTAATTTTTACTTTTTTAAATTAAAATCAGCACAGCATTGCTACCCAGAGCGCCAGGTAACATCCCTTGTCAATGCATGGGTTTGGTTAATGGAAATGAGTTTTCAGAAACCAAAAGGCTCTGCTATTTATAGTCTCTTTCTGAAAGGCCTTTCCTTGAACACGTTGCTCAGTGGGAACAACAGCATTTTAGCATCGTTTTGAAGGAGCACACAGCACAGTCTAGACTTACTTTCAAACTCTAACAGTTCCCAAAGATCCTGGAAAGAAATGAGAAATACTGATATTAGCTGGAATCCCAGCTTCCACTTGGTCATAATGTGCCCGTGTGATGATTGATCCATTAGGTTTTCACTACCTGGGACACTTGGAAAACCCTGCATGGCCCAATTGGCACAAATCAGCACAGACTAGCACAGCCCCAGGTTCCAGGCTGGAGGAAGACACGGGCTCTCTGAGTAGGGAATCCTGCTCACCGAGATCTGGCTGAAGCTTGAGCTGTGCCACCAAATAGGTTCCATGTCCAGTGAGAAGTTGGGTCCCAGCGGAGGGTGTCAGTTCTGTCAACCCTCCTCACTCAGTAGCTCAGCACCACTCTGGTCTGACACCACACAAGAGCCCCCAAAGTTCATGCAAAACCTTCCCACATCCATGGATGCCCCGAGGGAAGCTCTGAACAGGAACATATGCAGGAAATGCTGCAGGAGGTACACCTCCTATCTCCATAGCATCTCCACATCTTCCATGTTTTTCCAGATGTATTTCCTAACATAATCAACTCCTACACCGCTGTGCCCCTTTGTCCCACTGCAGGACCTCTCACTCTGCTCCGCTGCTCCTTGTCTTCCACTCCCTCCAATGTCCCCTGCGGCTTTGGCCAGGAAGATGCACGAGGCTGCTCAAGCAGAGCCACAACCTGCACAGCAAGAGTGGACTGAGCTCTGTGTCCTGCCAGCCTGGCACTGACCGACCTCCTCACACCACCCCACAACCCCCACACCACCCCACAACACCCAAAGGAAGACAGTGCCTCTGGGACTTCCACCTCCCACTCCAACTCCAACACTATCATGACGTGAGGTTTTTCTGGGTGGGAACAGGGATGCGGGAAGAGCAGCTGGTGGTTGGCCCTGCAGGGAACGACCTTGGGCTGGGCTGAAGACAACTGGTGTGCCATGCTGAGGCACGGCTGGGACGCAGACAGGACCTTGACCAAGCGAGCAAGTGATGTACCTTCTACCAGGGAGCGCAATGGCCCGAGACTGTGCGGGATCTGGAGCACGAGTGTGATGGGAGTGGCTGAGGGACCTGGGGGGTTCAGCTGGAGAACAGGAGCTGAGGGGAGACCTTCTGATCTCTGAACTGCCTGAAAGGAGCTTGGAGCCAGGGGGGTCGGGCTCTGCTCCCCAGGAACAAGCACCAGGAGCAGAGGAAACGGCCTCAAGTTGCGCCAGGGGAGGTTCAGATTGGACATTATGAAACATTTCGTCATGGAAAGGGTTGTGAGACATCGGAACAGGCTGCCCAGGGCAGCAGTGGAGTCACCAGCCCTGGAGGTCTTTGGAAGACATATTAGATGAGGTTCTTGGGGACATGGTTTAGTGCTAGATTTAGGTTATAGTTGGACTCAATCTTAAGGGTCTCTTCCAACCAAAATGATTCTATGATTACTGAGTGATCTCCCTCAAGCATGGGCTTTAGAGCGAATGCAGGCACCCAAAGGAGGGTGGGAGGAATCTGCAAGACACAGGCTGGAAAGCAAACTGTGGAAGGTGACAGAAGCAGTTAGGTCCCCTCAGACCACCCCTTGCAAGCCCAGGGACATTCAGTCACCAGACTCACCCCTAAGGGTGGTAAATCCTGTGCCTGCACCTCAACGCCACCTCCATTCCCCAAGGAGAGCTGCAGAGACCCTGACCACAGGGAACTCAGCACCACAGCGACATAATCATCAGTCCTCTGTGAACACAAGCTGCTTTGGGTTCTTATACCGATGGGTTCTTGATGTGCATAAGGTGAAAGAAACATAAAAAAGCCATTGGAAACCTGCATGGCCAGAGATGCTGCCCAGAGGGTCAGTGGGATGGAGAGCACTGGGACTCGCTCTGCACAACTGGAGCACAGAGCAGCTCAGAGGCTACGACTGCGTCACGAGGTCTGTCAGCTGTCACTACACATACAATAATCAGAGAAAAATAAGTTCCCTGTCCTCATTCAGATATCCAAAGTGCTTTTATTTCAACCCTGCATTTGTACGTGACTGAAGAAGGAAACCCCAGCACTGGGAAAGCTCCATGGGAACGCTGACCCCTGCTTGGACCACACAATGCAAAAAAAAACTCAGCCCAAACTTCCACACAAATACACCAGAGTGAAGGGAAAAAAGTTCTCCAGCTCTGTTACTTTGAAATAAACCCCTCACCATCTACCAGTCCTAATCAGGATGCAGAAAATAATGGGAAACTTCTTTCTTCTGTCGCATCCAAAAATCCCTGCAGCTGCAAACGAAGGACGACAATAATTGGACAGGCCCATAGGCAATGGAAATGATCCACAAGCACAGTGACATTTATTCTACGTGTGAGAATCAACACTCCCCCACTTCATCTGAACCCAGTAGTAGAGGGAACAAATGAGCTGTGCAATAATTTGAATTGAGTTTCTCTAAGAGAGCACAGGAAGATAAGACTTGACACCAGCAAAGCTCTTCTACGCTTCCCCAAATTACTGCAATTTCAGTCTTGTTCTCATTTCCAAGCTGGTTTCATCCAGGCCAGAACCAAATTAGATAGGAATAGTTTATGTGAGATACACAGAGAGACTCTAAAACAAAAACAACCTCAAAAATCACATCTCCCTAGACAGAAAAGCAACGCGGCCACATTTTTCAGCCCAGGGAGCAGAACATAACATCAAACTTAGAGAGAAGCAACAATTCTCTCCAAAGCAAGCCCTGAACCGCAGATCTCCTTGAGGTGGTCAGTAGGTCAGAGAGGTTCTCCTGCCCCTCTGCTCTGCCCTGGGGAGACCACACCTGGACTCTTGTGTCCAGTTGTGGCCCCTCAGTTCCAGCAGGACAGGGAACTGCTGCAGAGAGTCCAGCGCAGCCACCAAGATGCTGCAGGGAGTGGAGCATCTCCCGTGTGAGGAAAGGCTGAGGGAGCTGGGGCTCTGGAGCTGGACAAGAGGAGACTGAGGGGGGACTCATTCCTGGGGATCAATATGGAAAGGGGCAGTGTCAGGAGGATGCAGCCAGGCTCTGCTGGTGACAACCAGGGACAGGACAAGGGGCAATGGGTGCAAACTGGAACACAGGAGGTTCCACTTAAATTTAAGAAGAAACTTGTTTGGGGTGAGGGTGGCAGAGCCTGGCCCAGGCTGCCCAGGGGGGTTGTGGAGTCTCCTTCTGTGCAGACATTCCAACCCGCCTGGACACCTTCCTGTGTAACCTCATCTGGGTGTTCCTGCTCCATGTGGGGATTGCACTGGATGGGCTTTCCAGGTCCCTTCCAACCTCTGACATTCTGGGATTCTGTGAAAAACCCCACGACCTAACAAGTCTCCACTGGAGGTAGCAGGACATAAAGCAGCAACAGCATTGGGAAGCGAGCAGGAGCACCATGGGGAACAAGGCACCTGTGCAGGGACGAGCACATGAGCAAAGGAACAGAAATACAGGGGCTACGTCCAAGGCAAAATACCAGCAAAACTAGAGGAGCCCAAACACCAGGACAGCCTCAGTGTCGACAGGCAGGTTTACAAAACCCCCTAAACACCCAAAAAACCCCCACACTGCCCAGGCTTTGCTGTCCCAAACAGATGACCGCTTGCCAATAAACCACCAGCAAAGGCTCCTGAGCAGAAGCACCAAGCAAGGCTGCTCAGTGCAGAGAAACAGCATCTCACCCGCTTCCAGACCCACCATCACTTGCCCCAAGGCACCTCAGAGACTTCAAGCAAATAACTGGCAAAATGATATGATACAAAAAGCAGAGGGAGACAGGGGAAAAAAAATAAAAAAATAAATCTATTGACATCTACCACTGGCACAACCTCAGCCTTAATTAGACATCCCAAGCTGGGCTCTTCGGAGCTGAACTTGCACTTTAAGCCTGACTTTAAAAACACACTGCTGTGTTTCCCCTGAAGAACACACTGGGCCCTTGTGAGAAAAAGCCACTGCACCTGCTGGAAACAGAGCCAAGTTGGGTGCTGGTGCACACAGGTCCCACTTGCCCCATGGGGAGCTCAGAGGGGCACAGATCTGGCCAAGCCCACTCACGAGAGGCACTGGTCTGTCCCCCACTGTCCTGGCGCTGACACTTTTCATGCTTGTCACAGCTGAGAAGTGATTTTTCGCGAAGGCTTAAAGAAAATCTATTTCTCATTTATTCAACGTTTATTTATAGCTGCAGAAAAATTGTCCAGCTGCCGTTTTGCAGTCAGACACCCAAACCGACTCTGAGCTCCACAAGCTCTCCCTTGGCTCCTGCTGCAGCAGCTCATTTGGGAGCATAAAGGGCCAGACACAGGTCTGCAAACCTCACCTGCTGGGTCTTGGAGGTGCTGAAGAAACATGAAACAATTACTGCAAAGCAACAGAAAATGGGGCTGTTAAGCAGAGCAGATGCGAGGCAGCACGCCTGCCTGGACGCTTTGCAGGTGCTGCTCCGCCCGTGCAGGCAGCACAAGAGGACAAGGGAAGGCGGGGTGCTCAGGTGCTTGTGCCAGCACAGGCGCGTGGAGCGGTCAAACCCCTCCTGGCAGCGCCCATCCTCATCACACAACACCCTCCCCAGCTCTGCTCCAATGCCAAGGTGCACAACAGGTGAAACCTTAAACCTGACGTATTTTTCCGATAAGGACAACGAACAAACTTACAAACATCTAATCCTTCTCAGGCGCGCAGTCATGCTGAGAGTAATGAACTCACAGACGATTGTCAGCCCGGCCAGGTTTGGGCTTGCTACTGCGAACAATAAGCAGCCACATCTCCCTCCCAAAGCCCCAGAGATGTAACATTCAACACCATCAGCAGGGTCAGTAGCTAAGGGAACACGGGCTTTCCTCCGGAAACATTTACAGGCTCAACAGAAACCTGCACTCCCTGGCTCAAGAAAATTCTCCTCTCTGCTGTCATACAGTGCCATCATGGCCAAAATGTGCCATGTCCCATGGCCACAGTGGTACTGGAGGGACCGAGTGACTCGAACCCAGCCAGCAGGCACATGGGAACCTAGAAACATCGCAGTCCCGACCTATGGAACAGCATTTCTCAGCTTCCAAAGGTCAGCAAACTACAGAGCCACCGAGGAGACGGCAATAAAACAGTCACATTCTCATTTTTCCACGTACAGAAAAGGTACACAGGGCAGTTCAAGCAGCAGAAACAGCCGGGGTGAGGGGAGCAAGCACAGCCCCATCCTCACTCTTTTTTCGCCGGCCCTGCGGTCACG
This sequence comes from Nesoenas mayeri, assembly GCF_963082525.1. Lineage (NCBI taxonomy): Eukaryota > Metazoa > Chordata > Aves > Columbiformes > Columbidae > Nesoenas > Nesoenas mayeri. Next base: position 6,783,758 of record NC_137546.1, on the reverse strand, counting down.
CAGCAGTTTGCAGCCAGCACGATGCCACCCAGACCTGCTGCAATCACCTCCAAGCTCCGCATCCTCCTGCACCCACACAAATGTCACCTGCTGTTTCTGCAGCAGCTTTGAGCTGCTACAACAGCTGGGATCTGGCTACTGTTGTTCAGGGTATCCTTCAGCACTGACCATGCACCAGACTCCGATTTCCCCTCCAACGGGAACTCGAGCACTATTTTGCAGCAACGACGGCTTTTAAAGCACCGCGGGGCAGCAGCCGTGAACCCATCGCATTCCCCACGAGCAGCCTGGCCCACGCAGAGCGGAGCAGATGGAGCAGAAAGGCCTCACTGGGTGCTTGGGAGCTCTATTTTGGGATCTCATATGCCACTCATTTACAAATCAATACAGTTCTTGAAGCAAAAGCCCATAAAACAGAAGAGAAATCAGTGCTGGAGCTTTCTACAACACAACCAAGATGTCTTCAGGGCAGGACATATACATCTTTACCTACATGCACAAGCTCTTATAGAAGCTTCTCTCCTGGGTGTTGTTCAGGTGAGCACGTGTTGCCCTTCAAACAACCAGGCACCAGAGCCCCTGTTTCCCATGAAACAATTTCCTACACAGGACACAAACTATTCTAGTCCTCAGCAGGGTGAAGAAAAATCTTGTATCATTTATCCAAGTAAACATACCCACCTCCTTTTGAGAGGCATCAATTTCTCCGCACTCTTCTAGTCTCTTCAGCACAGCTCGGGCATCAGAAAGGGCCTCAGAGAAATCGCTTTCATATCGAAGAAAGAAATCCAGTTTACAGCTTTTGCTCTCTGCTGCTGTGTGATAGAAACAAGATGAGTTATTTGCTAATTGAAGGGATTCACAGAAAGCGTGATGTGATTGAAAGGCATCAGTTTGTAACCAGCACATTGGCTATAATAGGGAAACTGTGACTCACAAATCCCTTCTAAAGGATCACACAGCCTGGAGGGAAAACCAACAGTTTATTCAACACCAGTTATAAATGGAACATTTATTTTAAACCCAGTACAGCCTCTGTTTTCCTCCCGTGCTGAATAGGAGCCTAAAGGATAAGGCAGCATTAGTAGGCAACTCTGTTCACTTGCTGTCATACAGACTTTGCTTTATCAACCTCATGTCCTGCACTAACACAGGTCCCACTTACAGCACATGCAATCACATGGGTGGGCAAAAAAGTTTTGCTCACTACGGCTCTGATGAAGCGGTGGGAGTGAAGCAACTGCAAAGGCCAAAGAGACTATTGCCCAGTGCCAAAGGAAGAAAGTCCCTGCAGAAAAGGGGAGCGTGTTGGTGCTGCTCCCAACCCAGAGCAAACGAAGAAGAACAAACACAGAAGAAAATATCCCCCATCACAGAAAAATGTGAGTCAACAGTTACAAATAAGAGGCAACGCTGTGCTGAGCCCTGTAAAGTCTCACCTAAGTCTCTCACTCCTCCTTTCTCCTCCAGAGGCTCATCAGGCTCCTCTTCTGCACTGTCACCCTGCTCAGCAGAGGCAGGCTGAGCGGGACGAGACCCCGAATCCTCCCGGAGGGATCTGGTTTCACTGGCCATTGCACCCTGCTGAACCCAAGTGTGACCCATGGTAAGGTCCTGGCCAGTAGGAGAAACATCAGCTTCAATTTCTGCTTCTGCCGGTCCAGGAGAAGGGGAAACCCTCTGAAGGAGGAGAATATCTGTTCTTCCTTCAGCAGGTTTTTCAGACTGGGGTGGGTTATTAGTGTCGGCAGGGTTTCCAGATGAGTCTGCTGCCTGGCTGGAGACTTCTCTCACTACCTGGTCCTGAGTCGAGCAGCTGATGAGGTCCCTGAGGAGGTTTTTGCAACTAACAGCCACATCAAACATCTGCAGACTATCTGCCACGGAGATTACCTTGGTGAAGTTGTGTTTCCCCAGGGGGAGTTTGCCACTGTACATCATCTCCAGCAAGAGCGCAAACTCCTCAGGGGTCACCACAGAGGCGTCGATGGAGATGGTGTCTGTGCTGTCCAACAGGGATTTAAAAAGCAGGCTGGCAGCAGCCAGAACCACCTTGTGTGCTCCAAAACGAACATCCCCAATGAAGATGGCGCAGTCACAGAACTGCTGCTCTCTGCAGAGCGGGTACAGCTGCTGCAGCAGCTGCCGGCTATAACCGGGAAGCTCCATGGCGCCAGCATCCACCGGCCTCCTCCCGCCGTGCTCTACACACCTTCCACAGAGCCCTGCTAGCGAAAAAACAAAGGATGCTGTTAGCACTTTGCTCAAACAGTAACAAGACAGAAAGAGTAAGCAAAAATTACTTTCCAGTTTACACTTCTTAGTAGCTTACTACGCTGGACATCAGCGGTTGCAGCAAACAGAATCACAGAACCCCAGGCTGTTGGGCTGCAGGAGCTCTGCAGATCCCCAGCCCAGCCCTGCCAGCGCAGGTCACAGAGCAGATCACACAGGATCCCAGGGGGTTTGAATGTCTCAGAGCAGGAGACTCCACACCCGCTCTGGGCAGCCTGGGCCAGGCTCTGGCACCTCCCAGCAAACAAGTTTCTGCTCATGTCCAGATGGAGCCTCCTGTGCTTCAGTCTGTGCCCGTTGCCCTTCACCCTGGCGTTGGGCACCACTGAACAGTCTGGTCCATCCTCTGACACCCACCCTGAGATATTGATCCGTTGATCAGATCCCTCTCAGCTTCTCTTCTCCAGCTCAACAGCCCCAGCTCTCTCAGTGTCTCCTCATCACAAAGATGCTCCAGAGCCCTCAGCATCTTTGTAGCTCTCGCTGGACTCTCTCCAGTAATTCCTTGTCCTTCTAGAACATGGTAATTCTGATCCTTGCCTATCTTTAAAAGACTTTCTGGAGAGGTTCACAGCTTCTGCCCAAGGGGACACAGATGAAAGTGCCCATAAATCACATTCCACGAGAAACAGCTTTGAGAGTCAGTGGTATCCAGGCTTTGGCTCACAGGTAGTAAAGCCAAAATTCTGCTGGAAGCATCTTTGCTTTTAAGTTGCAAGTTACAAAAGGAAAGATCCTTGCCATAGTTTCCTTATACTCAGACGGAACCTTCTGAACATGCAGTCCCCAAATTCAGCAATAGAGCTGAAGATACTGTCCAAACCTAAACACTTCAGAAAGAGCTTGGAAATGAGCACTGAGTCTCAGGAGTTATAAAAAGGGAGAAGAAACTCCCTGATGTGCTCCTAGTAGAGTTCAAGGAGGTGTGAATGCTCTTGAAATCAGCCCTGATGCTGAATTCAGCAGCTGGTTACAAAAGGGCAGGGGGGGACGCAGTGCAGAAGCCTGTTCGGACCAGCTACCAAACACAGAGCAGAATCTGAGGTGTTGGGTTTTACCTGTAAAGCACTAAGTGCTTTGAGACCCATTAGTTTTCTCCTGACATCACTGCTAAATCAGCAGGGGCGCATGAGCACTGGAGACAGAGATGTGCTTGCAGCCCAGGGCCTTCAGCACCTCCCTCCACAGCACATCACCCTCCTAACTCATCCATTTACAAGTTTTTTGCCCCAAACTGTAATTTTTTGCACAAGTCCACAGACCTAGTCCCATCTACCAGAGCCTCTTTTTAACTCCTGTCCCCTCCTTCCCCTGTTGCAGGAGGGAGAACAGAAAGGCCATCTGCCAACAGAATTTTTATCAGCGGGATATCTGGAGTTTTTATCTAAACTAGACAAGATAAAGATGTTACTGCCTTGTACACACTAGGATGCCCAACACTGGCGCTGGCAATGATGCTGAAACAAAACAGCATGAGCCTTAGAGGGAGAACACCTGGATGGGCACAATTTACATGACCTTCAACTGCTTAACATCTTTGCACCCAGGTTCTTACTCTCTCATAGAGAACAGAAGCAATGTTGTCTATCATCGGGGCACGAGCTGTAGTGAGTCGATGCTCATACGCCACCTTGAAGCTCTGCCTTGCGCAAAAGAGGGCTCGGAGCAACTCCCAGCTTGCACCAAATTGCAAGGTGTGAGCAGCCGCTGTGTGCAGGTTGTCTGCATGCTGGTGTCTCACTCCTGCAAGATGCCAACCCCTCTGGAGTTCAGACATCACGGGAAGCGGGACCTCGGGTGTCCTGCGTGGCACTGCGGGGAGAGAGGAGAAGCCAGGAGACATCACTTCATACCAAAGCTGCAGACACGGAGCACCTGGCCAGTGGATGATACCACCCGTTCACGAGAGCTCTCCTGCTCAGCCAAGAGCTCCCCTGTGCTTGAAAGACAAAGTACTACGGAACACACTTTTCAATCATCAGATCACAGGTGATTTTGACACCACCTCAAAGCAGAGGTGTCATGTTCTCCCACTGAAAACCTTCAAAGTGAGAGCACAGGGTAGGTGGGTCCTTTTCTGGAAGGCAGGGAAACCAAAGTAGTCGCTGATACCCACCATCCTGCTTCAAGGAGCCACAGCACCCCCAGGTGCATCGCTGCCAAAGGCCGTGTGCTCTGCAGCTCATCTCTGCTGCTCGGCAAGTACCAGATCTGCCCCTCACTCATGCACAGGGCCGCCTGCACTTCCAGCCCACTGAACACGTGGGCTCTGCTTTCCTCCCACGCCACTGAAAACCACGAGTAACCACGCTGCCAATCAGCAGAGCAGCTGCTGGTCGTGGAAGACAGACCCATTTCTTTTGCCAGGTTCCATGTAACAGCAGTTTTAGTCTACCCACTCCTTCCCTGGAGCTGAAGGACTTCCACTATCTGAGATGAAACTGCGTCTGCTGGTTAAATAATAATAGCTGCGGCTCTTCCTACAAAAGGACAAGCAGGAAACATCGATGTCTTGGAAGAGATGTCTGCTCACTTTGCCATGAAGAGCCTTCTGCAGAAAACCCATCGCTTCCACCGTGGCAAGCTGGAAGCAGCAGCAGCACCGTCTGCTCCCTCTATTTCTGGCAAGAAGATAGAAGATATATTTGCCCGTGACAGCTCAAAACAAGAAAGTCCCAAGCAGCTTGCCAGCACCTCCTATACTACAGTGACTCAGAAAATGTGTCCTGAGCAATTAGACCAGACATATTTGTTTTTACTTCTTTAATTATAGGGAGCCAAAGATCTGCCAAAAAGAACAGACTTTTTTAAGGAGTGGATGGCCAAGACCATCATCAAGGCAATGGCCCCCTACTTGGAACACGCTTCAGGTTTTTATTCAAAGCTTACGGCCAGAAGGGACGACCACCGGCAATCTGATTTCTGATCCGTCGCTGCCTCCTGCATCTCCAGACTCAGTAACTTGGGTTCACCTAAAGCAAGGGGTCCAGTCATGACAAGAACCCATTTTTAGCAGGAGGACCCTCCACTGCCACAGTTATCCTAACAGCTAAATGACATCACAGAGTCACAGAACGTCAGGGGTTGGAAGGGCCCTGGAAAGCTCATCCAGTGCAATCCCCCCATGGAGCAGGAACACCCAGATGAGGTTACACAGGAAGGTGTCCAGGCGGGTTGGAATGTCTGCACAGGAGACTCCACAACCCCCCTGGGCAGCCTGGGCCAGGCTCTGCCACCCTCACCCCAAACAAGTTTCTTCTCCCATTTAAGTGGAACCTCTTGTGTTCCAGTTTGCACCCATTGCCCCTTGTCCTGTCCCTGGTTGTCACCAGAAGAGCCTGGCTCCATCCTCCTGACACTCACCCTTTCCATCTTGATCCCCAGGAATGAGTCCCCCCTCAGTGTCCTCTTGTCCAGCTCCAGAGCCCCAGCTCCCTCAGCCTTTCCTCACACGGGAGATGCTCCACTCCCTGCAGCATCTTGGTGGCTGCGCTGGACTCTCTGCAGCAGTTCCCTGTCCTGCTGGAACTGAGGGGCCACAACTGGACACAAGAGTCCAGGTGTGGTCTCCCCAGGGCAGAGCAGAGGGGCAGGAGAACCTCTCTGACCTACTGACCACCCCCTTCTAACCCACCCCAGGTCCCATTGGCTTCCTGGCCACAAGGGCCCAGTGCTGGCTCATGGTCACCCTGCTGTCCCCAGGACCCCCAGCTCCCTTTCCCCTACGCTGCTCTCTAATAGGTCATTCCCCAACTTACACTGGAACCTGGGGTTGTTCCTGCCCAGATTCAAGACTCTACACTTGCCCTTGTTATATTGCATTAAATCTACACTTGCCCTTGTTATATTGCATTAAATCTTTCCCCGCTCAGCTCTCCAGACTGTCCAGGTCTTGTTTCTTACCTGAATGTGTCTGGCTCCATCCCACAGACACCTTCTAGATGGCTTTGGGGAGATCTGGCTGGGGGACGGGGCTGAACAGGGGATATCTGAGAGCAGGTAACGAACACCTGAGCAGTGCCGAGTGCTCACGGAGCACAAGCCACCTGCCTCCGCCAGCACCACTGGTCAGAAAAAGCCATTTGTTACTTTTTCAGCTTAAAGCTGCTTCTCTGCATCCTCTTTGGAGCCGGATGCACTGGGGACTTTTTATGAATTTCAAATTTGAAGCAAAACATGGTTTAAGTGGCTGCTTCTGGGGCCTCTGACACTCGAACTGCACCAGTGCCGCCTTCTTCCAAAATATCGTCCCACTGGAGTCAGAAGTGGGGACAGAGGACACAGAGATACTCGCTTCTCTGAGCTGCACAACAAACAGGCTTTGCAGAATCAATCTTTTGAGGAATATCAGGGGTCATCTTAAGCCTCGTCCTGCCAGCTTCCCAGGAAGAACACCAAGACGGCTCAGGAGTTTGTATTCCACAGACTCCCAGCGAGACTGCAAGGTCTATCCATTTGAGCCAAATTTTCAAAAGTGCCTAAAATTCCCAAGGCCCCACTTGACCACGTGTTGATAAATGTCCCCCTGTTGTCCTTACGCAGCAGTTATCACCTGTGATTGCTCTCAGGACACCCACCGCAGCAAAGAAACCCCTTCTTGTTCTGAACTGCCCAACACAGGAGATCCAGAATGGGTCTGCAGCAAAAACGATCCTGCATTACCCAATTCCAGCTATTTCTTCTTTTTCCCTAGGAATTTCTCCCCTCTCATACCCCCAGTTTGAGGGGATCACATCTTTTATTTAAGCTACATTAGAGCAGGAAAAGGATGTGTTGATAGCAACAAGGCTTCTTCACAGAGGAGGAAAGAGAAACACCCAATTCTACCTACATAACTGAAAAGCAGCTTCCAAATTAAATTACTTCTCTACATTTTTCATAGAATGACTTTGATCCAGATTCAACAGATTCAAAAGCCATCCACGTCGCTAGGTTCATCAAAAGATAATTGAAATTTAGGACCCAGCACTTTAGCAATTAGACGCCACCGAGACAGGTGCTCCAAAGATGCTCCGAGGAGACCGTCCCTCCCCTGCAGCTCCAGGGCTGCACACGCCTTGTGCCATCAGAAAGCACAGCACAAGGCACAGAAAGAATTTCTAATGCCATTGTGGCCTCAGCAAAAGGATTCTGTATGTCCCTCGCTGGCATAATTAAGGGCTTTTCCAAGGTGCTGGCAAACACACCTGCTGGCGTTAATAAAATAACACCCAAAGGCGCGTCCTGCATTGACTAGGAGTGTCTCAGTGGCCAGGTGGAGATGTGTTTCGTGCCTGAAATTCTTCCTTAGGATGCTGTCCTGGTTTTGTTAAAAAACAAGTTTCTCTTTTAGTGAATTTGCCTGCCAGCTAAAGTCTTCATATGAGCTGCATTTTCCTGGAGAACCAGATACATATTTTGGTAAACATAGCAAACATGATCATGCGTTACCCAATTCCAGCTATTTCTTCTTTTTCCCTATGTATTTCTCCCCTCTCATACCCCCAGTTTGAGGGGATCTCATCTTTTTATTTAAGCTACGTTAAACAGGAATGCTAACTTATTGATAAGGACAGATTCACATCTTGTGAGAGGGGCAATGAGAAACAGGTGACCAAGAAACCGACCAACTGTGTATAACATTCCATTCATGTGAATACTTCATATAAAAGTGGGAGATCATGAGGATCTCGTCCCTTTTGCCTTCTTTTTTCTTCCGCTTATGGCCAACATTAGGAGAGGACCTTGGGAGTCGTCCCTGCGAACTGAGGCCAGTGAGAGACTGAATCCAGCTCCGGTTGGCTGCAGAGTCCAGTCCAGGACTTCAGCTGCCGGCTCTGCAGTTGCTGAGACTTTCAAGATTGATTTTGTATATTTTGTATTATTTTCTCTATTTTATCAGTAGCATTAGTAAAATGTTTGTAATTTTTCCAACTCTCTTCTCTCTGTCCTTCTTTCCCTCTCGATCACCTGTCCTTAGTGGGGAGAGGGAGGGGTAAAAGGGGAAAGGGGGGGAGAGGAGGTTAAGAATACATCTGCCAGGGTTTTATTGTCACCCCGCAATCTAAACCCTCGACATATGCACACGGGGCAGGCTTTTTTTAGCTTTAAAAAAAAAGGTTAAAGAAGAAATAAGGGAACATCAACCCACAGCCTTGTGCTCGCCCTGCTGCCAGCACTGCACAACCCAACGCACAGCCGGAAAACAGAGGCAGCCAAAAGCAACCCGCACACGTGCTGCAAAACCAGCAGAAAGCGAGGTCTGGGCAAGCTCTAAAAAAAATGAATCAAAACAAGCAGGAAAAATAATTAAGTGGACAGCAGGAGCTAAGCAAAATGGAAGAAACTGAGTTTTCTTTCTTAAGTAAATGCCAGTTCTGTTTGAGTTGATGGAGGGTCCCACAGGAGCAGCCCAACCCTCCTGTTCCTGTTCCTTTCTGTTCTAGCTAAAATCCGCAGCGGTCACTGACAAGTGCAGGTCCCAACCCAGAATGGGTCTCTGTCCCTGTGAGAGGAGCTCCCCCCATCACCCCCCGCTCTGCACTTACTCAAAGGCTTATTTCAAAAGACTCATGTAAACCGGTAACCGCAGCAGGACACAAAGCCGAGGTTCATTCTCTCATGTTCCTTGGCCCCGTGGTCCCTCGGGTACCACAGCTGCCTCCAAGTGACAGGCAGCTCTCCGGCTTTAGCTCTGAGGAGTTAAGGACAGTGACAGCCATAAATCAAAATCTGAATACTTTTTGTGTGTGTTTACCAGCTTCCTGTTTTCTTGTTCCTAAGATGATGACCTTACAAAGAGGGCTATTGGAAAGCGAGAAAATAATGTACTGCAATTCAATTTTCTTACCTCTCCCACCAAAAGTAATCCACTTTTTGAAGTGCTGAAAGAGGCTGAGGAGTCATTACCTTTCTCTAGGGTGTTCCAAAGGGCCAGAGCAGGCAGCGTTCCCAGAGGATAATGTGAAATCCGGTATCAGAAGCCAGCGCACACCAATTTGTTTTTCAATCTATTTTATTTCAGTTCAGAGCATCAGTGCAGACAGATAACAGAGGAAAATAAGCAACACTTTGACTAAATTCAGCGCTCCATGGTCTCTAAAGGCAGCAAAATATACCGCTCAAAAAGCACTAAACACTTTGGCTGGCTGGCTGCACTGATGCTCTGAATGGAAATAAAACAGATTGAAAAATGAATAGGTGTGCTTCAACTCTGAACAACAAGTTTCCTATTACTCTTCAAAGCAATGGCTGCTGCCTGTCCCCCCTGGAATGGGGCCACCCCAACAAGAGAGCAAAATCACGCTGTGGAAAACCAGCACAAACCCAAAACAGCAGCCGAAGTTTCCTCCAGCAGCTGCTTATCCATGTCTCACTGAAAGTGCTAATTGTATTTTGCAGGTTCTAATAATATCCTCAAAATCAAAAGCTGGACATCCGAACTCTTGTTTGTCAGGCCGGTTTACATCAGAGAAGATTGCATGTTTTAATTTATTAGTCTCTTTTAAAACAAACAAAAACCACCACTACTTTGACCAGCTTTTGCAGTCTATTTTGCTGTCAGCAGAAATGTAGAAGACATTTGTCCCTACACACGATCACAGGCAAAGGACAACACACCCATAAAGTGCCTTGATCCAAAGGCACAAATGATCCAAACATAAAGGGGGAAAAAAAAAGCTATACAATGACGCTTTTCGAAGCTGGTCAGCCCACAACAGGGACCAATTCCCCCAGACTTGTTGGTGAAATACACAGAATTCCTCTGAGCTCAGTCTATTGAGACAGCAAGTCAGGAGGCACCTGGACTTCCAGCGCGGTCCCCTCTTGCTTCAGGCCATCAGAGAGACACGTCCACAGCCCCAGAACTCAACTAAGGCCAAAGGACCGACAGCTCTTCAAACACGAGCGCAGTTGCTTCACAACACACAGGGAAGGATACAGTGATGTAAAAGCCTAACAACACTTACCCCAGGAAGCCAACTTGCTTCCTCCATCTCCTGGAAGACTTCTATAACCACTGAGCTACGGGCTGGGCAACAGCATTTTCAGCACCTTCTTTAAGCTGTATGTCACGGCAGTCAACTCAAAATACACTGGAAAGGGGGATTAAACAAGAGCAAACGCACAGGCACAGAGGCAGGGTGGTCAGCTGGGAGAGGACCTTGTTCTGGTCTGTACTCCAACACGCTGTTCCTGAATCACCCTGTCCTTGGACTGGGGTTTGAAACCCAGATTCCTCCTCAAATACAAGACACTTGGTATCTCTTAACCAAACACCTAGAGAATCATGCTGCCCTATGTCCTATCTGAGCCAATACATCAGGTGTGCCAGCCTTCCTTTCCACCACACGAGAAGAAATTACCCCCAAGGTTCACCCACAAGCCTGTCTCTGGGGAGGAGGGGGGTTTTATTGACCCAGACTCACCTCAGCACATTTCCATATTAAATCTAACACGACCCGGGAACCAGCTGCTACTGACCGGGGCAGCCCTGCTCCTCCCTCCTCCTGTGCTGGTGATCACACAGGAAAATGGATCATACCACTGATTTCTTACCACAATGCAAGCAATAAATATTTATTTGCTCCCTCCGCCTCCCTGTCCGCCCGGTCCCTCCCGGCGGGGGAACAGCCGCTCCCGTCCCGCTGCCCCGGGACGACACACACAGGGCCCGGGCCCAAGCGGGCCCGCCGCGCGGGTCTGGCCCCGAGGTGGGGAGGGGAGGCCGGGCCCGGCAGGGTGGGAGCGGAGCTGCCCGCCGAGCCCCCCGGGCCGCAGCGAAGGGCCCGATGGCGGCCCGGGCCCGGCCGGCGGCCCCGTCGCCATGGTTACCTTTATTGGGCGCGGCGCGGCGGACACGGCGCGGAACAATAAAGCTTCAACAACAGCCGCCCCTCCCCCGCCCCCTCAGCGCTCTGCGCCGCGCGCCGCCATCTTGGAGCGGCGGCGGGCCGGCTCCCGCGTCACGTGACGGGGGAACAGAGTCGGGGGGGGCACCGGCGCATGCGCAGTTATGGCGCGCGCGCGCCCTTCCCACGCGCGCGTCGCCCGAGTGCCGCCCCCCGTGCGGCCGCCCTGAGGGAGCGTTCGATCGTGGCGGCTCCTCCCGGGCCCCGCGGTCAGTCGACCGGCCCCCTGTGGCACAGCCCGTTCCCGTTCCCTGAGGAGGGCGGCGGTGCCCACGCGGGGCCGTGGGTGCGCAGCCCGGTGCGGCTGCGAGGGACCTGCTGGATCAACCCGCCCGTGGGCTGGGCGAGGGCAGACCTGGGCTGTGCTGGGCCTGACAGAGACGAGGTCACGGGCGGTCTGGCCGTGGGGGGGATTGAGACAGGTGAACCTTGAGGTGCTGGAGCGAGTGGAGAGAAGGGAACGGAGCTGGTGAGGGGCTGGAGCACAAGTGTGATGGAGCGACTGAGGGACCTGGGGGTTCAGCTGGAGAACAGGAGCTGAGGGGAGACCTTCTGATCTCTGAACTGCCTGAAAGGAGCTTGGAGCCAGGGGGGTCGGGCTCTGCTCCCCAGGAACAAGCGCCAGGAGCAGAGGAAACGGCCTCAAGTTGCGCCAGGGGAGGTTGAGGTTGGATGTGGGAACAATTTCTTCCCCAAAGGGCTGTGGGGCATTGGAACAGGCTGCCCAGGGCAGTGCTGGAGTCACCATCCCTGGAGGGCTGGACAGACGGACAGGAGGTTCTCAGGGACATGGGTTGTTGCTAGATTTAGGTTATCTTTGGGCTCAATGATCTTGAAGGTCTCTTCCAACCCAAATGATTCTATTCTATGATTCTATAACACAGTCCTGGCGGTGGGTTCTGATCTTCTGCCCCTTCAGCCACTTACCCAGCCGCTGGCCTTTGGCAGCACAGCACCTGCTGGCATGATGTCTGCTCTCCTGGCAGCCCTGTCACCATCGTTGTCCTCTGCAAGGCATCCTCACCTGTAGCCCAGCACCCCAGGCTGGGGAGGCCACTAGGCCTAGAAAGTGAATTGGGGGGTCGCTGGCAGTCCCAGCAGGGTCCCCTGGGCTGTCTGGCTGGTCCCAGGAAATGCAAGTGGCAAAAGAGCCAGCAGGGGCTGAAGGGCACTGTGCTGTTCATGGACCTGCGTGTGTGCTGTGTGTTAGTGTGCGTGTGGCAGGAATAGGCCAACCTGCTCCGGGGCTGAGGCGATGAGTCCCCAATCTGTGGCATAACCGGGGCGTGCGTTGTCCTTCCCCAGCCAGACCTTGCTGTGTTTATGTTCTGTCATTAATCAGACCCAGCCCATCGCTCTGAGAGGGTCTCTGTGTGTGTTTTGTTACAGGGGGCACTGGGAACTTCCAGATGGCCCCAATGAGCAGCACTGTCCCTGCCACTGGGCAGCGAGGCCACCGCGTGTCCATGCTGGCCTGGCTGTGTCGCGATCATACTCTGGCCAGCAAAGATGTGATCCCTCCCCTGTGCTACATCAGCCAGGTGTTCTCTGCGTTCAAAGCCAAACAGTTGGACAGTGCCAACATAAACACCTCAAAACTGCTGCTTCCTCTGCCCACAGCTCTGGGGAAGATTCGTGTGATTCCTGTCATTGTGGAAGCAGAAAGATTTTGGCCATATTTTGCATGAAAAAAAAGCTCGCTGGGAAGCAGCAGATTCACACACTGATATGTGTATTCCCAGGCTTGGCAGGGCGCTATCTGCTGCCATCTACTGATGGATTGAGGGAGAGGTCTAATGACCTGACTCATTCGCATGAATAAGTGCTAATTTGGGGATAAATGCATGGAGATAAGGACAATAATATCCTCGGCTATGTAGCTTTGAGACCGAGCTGTTTGTGACCTGGTAGTAGCAGGGTCTGGGACTGAGGGTCCTGGTGACTGTGGAGCGCTCTCCACAGGGCTGCCGATGAAATGCTGGGGCTGGAATGCGGTCGGGCAGATCAGCTTGCAAACAAATGAGTGTTAATTAGAAACCGGCAACATCACGATGAGACCTGCACTGCTCTAGGGCCCCTGCCTTTGCCAGGGAAATGACTTTTGGCTGGGATCCTCGGCCATGAGCAGCTCAGCCAGCTATTCTGGCTCTTAGAACAGAAATGGCAACGCAGCAGCAGGTTTCAAGGTCACTTTTGGTGAAAGCAAGAAAAACAGGCCAGGCCATTTTCTTGCAGAGCTGTGGAGAGAGGTTCCTGGGCAGCCTGTTCGGACTGTGGTCCTTTGCTGGTTTTCTGTAGCTGGTTGTCTCTGTTACGGCTGTCAGTTCCCACTCCACCAGTTTTCTTGTGAGAGCTCCTCTGTGTGCTGAAGAGACTCCCATGAAAAAGCGCTTGACCCGGCTCTGGTTGTTTTTATCCCCAGGCTGGTGATGATCAAAGCAACTTGATGCTGAAGCCCTGATAAGTCACCAGGGTCTGTTGCTCTGTGACACCTGGAGATGCTGACTAGGCTGTGTCAGATGGAGAACCTGCTCCACATCAGCCTCAGGGAGAGGCTGGCGCTTGTCAAGGAGCTTTGGTGAGACGAAGGGCAGCGAGTGCTGCCCGCAACACCAGAAAGACCGTCCTCACCACGGTCAGACCTGCACTTGCTGCCAGTGTCACCTCCTGCTGCCTGAGGCAGCGATGACCCCCAGCAGCGCAGGAGCTCTGTGTTGCGGTTGGTGCCTTCTCCAGCACCTTTCCCACAAAGTCTAGGATGGCAGAGAAGGGTCCTGATGGCCCTGGTATCTTGAGAATTGGTCCTTGGGGAAGCAACTTGCGGCTCTGGTACTGAAAGGGGTCTAGTGGGGTATGAGGTTTTGGTTCCATGTTTGTGATCCTGCCTGTGTAGTGTCAGCTTTGGCTTTGTGTTGTGGTACTTCCAGCAATGCCCGGAGCAGGCACCTGTGACAGCAGCTTTTCACCAGGCCTAGAGAGAGGAAAAAGCTGAATGCCTGTCGCTGCCCAGATCAAGGTAGTGCAGAAAGAGGTGATGGGGGGGTGGCTTTTTGCTGAAACCAGCTCTGGAGACAAAATCATGGTTGCTTGGCAGCGTCTGTGGTTTGAGGTGGGCTGAGGGGTCAATGGCAGCCGGCTGAGGGAGCAGCTGTGTTTCCTGCCTTGGAGGGGATGGACAGTGGTGTATGGAGACAACAGGACAGCAGCATGATGAGAAGTGATGGAAGAGAACAGCAAACACGCCTTCAGAGAAGCCAGGCAGGCTTTCCTCCAAGGGCTGAAGGTACAGAGCGGACAATCCCATGATACTCTGGTGACAGGGGCAAAAATAGATTGAGAAGTTCCCTTCTCCATCTGCCTGTTTATGTCCACTGTGTTGCTTAACTCAACAGGTCTTGGGGCCACGCATTGTATAGCAAACCAATGCCATGATCCAGGCTAAGAATAGTATCCCCAAATAAGAAAAGGTCAAGGAAATAGGGGACAAGAACAGTGTCCCAATACACCCTTATTAATTCCCATCACAGTAACACTCTGTTGTCCCTCAGAAACATCTTCATTCTAATACAGCACATCCTGTGAGCAGAGATGTACCGTGAGTGGTTTGGTTTCCCAGAGTGTAGGATTGTAGGATAAAGCTCCACCGGGTGACCCTCCAGGCAACCCACAGGAGAAGACCTGAGCGAGGTGAGCTGTTCCTGCGTACACCATCGTGCCAGGAGTCACTTGTGTGTCACACAGAGGAGCCCAGGTGAGCATGTACAGTGGCTCCAGCTCCCACCGTCTCACTGGGAGCAGGCAGAGGTCCTGCAGACACTGACAGGCCTTAGCTCTTGTTCCCTGAAAGAGCCCCTCTTGCTCAGACGCAGCCCACTGAAGGAACAAGGACTGTCCTGCCTTGCTCTGCCAAAACTGTCTCCATGCAGCTTGGAAAGCTCATGGCAGGGGAGGAGATGGGGTGAAACACAACCTCCCCTCTGAAGCTGAAACACTGAGACTTGGTCCTCCTCTCCAGAGGAGGTCACATCTTCTGGAGGGACAGCTCTGGGGCGTCTGGCTGGGTGGGATCACTGCAATGCTCACATCCAAACCACACTGTTTTCACAAGCTTTTGACATGTGCATCTTTTCCAGGCAACGCAGACCACAGATCTGCTTTGGATGCTCTTGGAGCATCTCTTGGTGACAGCTGCACCATCACATGGTGCAGATCTGCCCACGCAGGGGAACAGAAGTAAGGCAGGGGGTGCAGCCATTTCGGATTCGCACAGGCAGGGACAGCAGTGAGCCAAGGTCACGGCCAGAGAAACACATCTGTCCCCTCATATCTCGGCTCTGCTCCGCAGCCTGGCTGGTCACAAGCTCCATCCCTGGCTTGCAGCTTCTCCTTTGAGCACTTGAGGGCACTGTTGCAGTTTGGAAAATGGCAGATTTGCGGGTGAGTGATTTGTTTCCTGTCATACGATGCAGAGGCACTTCAGTTTGCAAGGACACTGTTCACAGGGGCTTATAACTTTGACATGAAGGCCTCATCTCAGGCAAAATCTTTTGCAGAAAACATCAAATGATGGAGACTTCTTTTATCTTCCTTTGCCTGTAAGCATTTCTCCCTTCCGTCTTTTTAACCCCAAAGCTTCTCTCTTGAGCGTCTGATTTCAGGGAGAGGGACGGGCTGCGCAGACACTTCTTGAGGAGAAGCAGTGAGTTTGATCACATGGAAATACACTTCACCTGCACATATACTGTAAGTTTCCAAAGTGCTGTTGACACAGGGGCTTGCAGCCTGTCCGTGTGCGAACACAAACCTCATCGCTCGTGGTTTCGGCCTCCACGGGCGCCAGCAGAGCCGGCTGCTCTCTGGGGTCAATGCTACAGCGGCTCAGAAGGACTGCGCACAGCACTCAGCTGGGAAACGGTGCCAGAATAATTATTTACATGTGCTGGCATAAAGTAATTACTAATGGAGCGGAACACCATGCACAACCCCTCCAAGCTGTCCCAGAGGAGACGCTGGGAGTTACCAAGCAAAGTGCTCGCTCCGTGTACCAAACTCCAGATTTCCTCCCACCCCAGGCCTTCCCCCTCGTCCCCGCGGAGCAGCTGTGTCACGGCAGAGGAGTCTCTGTCCCCTCTCTTGCCTTTGCCAGCACATTCCAGGGTTCTACTCAGAGACTGTGGGTTGCCCTGTCATTCCAGGTAAATTGTTCTCAAAACTGAGTCTGGTGAGGTCTTTAGGGGAAGGGAACATTCACACTGAGAAGCAAGAACTCTAAGTGGGTTTGGAGTATTTCACTGCTGTGTTTCTCCAGCCAAACTCAGTTTTCATTCAAGAGGTGACCCACTGGCACCCCCACTTCTTAGTGCTCTCATTTCTGTCTCACCAGCTTCCTTGGCTATTGACTTTGTAACTTTTTATTGCCACAATTCCCAAAGGAGACCATCTTGATATTTGCCATTGCTGCTGCCTTCTGTGTGGTGTGTGGGGAAAGATTTCTTGTGTCCGGGTTCCCACAGGATGCCAGACTGTGTCCACTCTTGCTGAGTGTGATGTTGCAGTGTCTGAGCAGAACATGTTGAGAACATCAGGCTTCCCAAAGTGCATCTTCACCTTCTCCATCAGATTCTGACTTCAGTGGCTTCTAGAAAATCTAGCTCCTGGACTCTGTGGTTGCCATCACAGTGGTTGCATATCTGTGATCTGTTACTAAATGTGATCAGGTTTCTCCCAGTGTTTTCACAGACAGGTTGGAGTTTCAGGAGGCAGCAGAGATTTCTTTCAGGATGGGGCACAGCACTTGCCTTCAGCCGAGCATCACTCTCCAGCCCTGGCAGTGCTCCAGACATGCCTTCATCCTCAACTCAGCATGCCCAGGCATCTGTCCATGATGTCAGCTCCTCAGTCCCCTGGTATTAGTGCCTGGCCTCTTTTAAGCAAAATCCCACCCTAAATGTGGCCCAGAACTCACCCCTCACCTGCCGGTAAGAGCTGCTGGCATGTGTCACATTGATTTTCTGTGATCTCACCAACCTTGCTGTACAAATTATTGTCCTGTCTCAGTACCCGTTTCTGTCGGGATCTTTGTAACATCTCGAGCCTCTCCTTCCAGCAGTGCCAGTGCTGTAACAAGCTAAAAGGCTGCAGATCCATTGGCATGTGCAGTGCAAGGTAAGCCCAGCTCAACTTGAATTCTTTTTTTTCTCAGAGCTGATTTCCAAAGCATCTCAGTAGGGGCTTCATCATGGTGACCGTGGATCGCTCAGCGCGTGCACTGCGGTGAGCTGGTGAGTTCCTCCCCTTCCAGAGAACACAGTCAGCAGCTCCTTTTCTGTCTGAGTGCAGCCTCCTTCCTGTCCAGAGATGCTCTGTGGGCAAAGCACTGAGCTGCTGGCTCGACAGGATCGCTGCTGCGGGATGTGACACTGCAGGCTGCACTGGGCACCGAGCGCAGAGCTGTTCCTCCGCTGCTGCCCGAGCCACACGTGTTCCTGTCTGCCCTGTCCCCTTGTGTCCTTTGTACATCGCTCTCAGC
Organism: Nesoenas mayeri; assembly: GCF_963082525.1. Lineage (NCBI taxonomy): Eukaryota > Metazoa > Chordata > Aves > Columbiformes > Columbidae > Nesoenas > Nesoenas mayeri. Next base: position 6,766,043 of record NC_137546.1, on the reverse strand, counting down.
CAGCGTGTCAGCTGCCAGCAGCTACCACTTGTTATTGATTGTTTTCTTCTGTGTTAGATCTGCTTCTCACAGCATCCACCCTACATGTTCCGCTTTACTATCTCCATAGGCCCACGCTGATGCAGAGTGCCGTGCTCCAGAATCAAGTATCTATTTCTTCTCCGTGTCTTGGCTTTAGGTAAAAAGCAGTATCTCCATACTCTCATTTTTTCTGGTGACAGCACCCATCAACACCTCTCTCAGCTGTTGTAGTGCTTCAAACACCATTCCTGGGCTGAAGAGTCTGTTCTTCCAGAAATCATAGCCCCATTTAGATAATAAAGGGGTTTCCTTTCATTTTCCTGTCTCTGCTCCCGGTGGCCAGCTCTGCTCACAGCCTGTTTTTCCTTCCGTGCGTGTGCATGGGTTTGTCTGTGATCCAGCATCCCCGGTGGTCTGTGTCCCCCCATGTTGTCCGTTTGCTCCGTTTCTAGGTGCTGATTTGTTTTCCTATTAATCTCATTCCCTCCCTTGCTGTAACTCTCCCTAGACTGACCGCTGCCAACATGTTCGTGTATCGTGTGCTGCGTAATAACACAAGGGAAGGGGACTCCACGCCTGTCACCTGGTTCTCTGTAAGAGCTATTTCCAGAGGTGGCAGGTGCTGGCAGGGCTCCAGCCATGCACTCGCCTGCTGATTTAGCTGCTCTCCCTCCGAACTGTCCCCTGCGGCACGTGTCCGTCTGCACGTCCCAGCCCAGTTGCTGCATGGACCACGTTCCTGCTGGGGCAGAGACTCCTGCCAGGCCCCGTTTTGGCGCTCAGCGCACTCAGGCAGCTGCCCGCCCGTGCCTGCTGCTGCCTGGGAGCAGAAAGCAAGCTCGGCTTTCCCCCCTCAGTGCTTGGCTTTTTCTGCTGGAGGAGCAAGGGACAGAAACTCCTGCAGTCCCCCCGGGTAGTGCCATGGTTTGAATCGTGGGCTGCTTCCAGGCAACAGCGTTGAGCTGCAGAACAGAGAAGGGCTTGATGTTCTCCCATCACTCAGTCATGCAGGTAAATCTGTGCCCTCTGCACCTGCGTGGGAAGGTTCTAGTCTTCCATCACAGAAGAACCCCAGGTTCCAGTCTAAATTGGGGAATGACCTATTAGAGAGCAGTGTAGGGGAAAGGGACCTGGGGGTCCTGGGGACAGCAGGGTGACCATGAGCCAGCACTGGGCCCTTGTGGCCAGGAAGCCAATGGTACCTGGGGTGGGTTAGAAGGAGGTGGTCAGTAGGTCAGAGAGGTTCTCCTGCCCCTCTGCTCTGCCCTGGAGAGACCACACCTGGAATCTTGTGTCCAGCTGTGGCCCCTCAGTTCCAGCAGGACAGGGAACTGCTGCAGAGAGTCCAGCGCAGCCACCAAGATGCTGCAGGGAGTGGAGCATCTCCCGTGTGAGGAAAGGCTGAGGGAGCTGGGGCTCTGGAGCTGGACAAGAGGACACTGAGGGGGGACTCATTCCTGGGGATCAATACGGAAAGGGGCAGTGTCAGGAGGATGGAGCCAGGCTCTTCTGGTGACAACCAGTGACAGGACAAGGGGCAATGGGTGCAAACTGGAACACAGGAGGTTCCACTTAAAGATGAGAAGAAACTTGTTTGGGGTGAGGGTGGCAGAGCCTGGCCCAGGCTGCCCCGGGGGTTGTGGAGTCTCCTTCTGTGCAGACATTCCAACCCGCCTGGACACCTTCCTGTGTAACCTCATCTGGGTGTTCCTGCTCCATGGGAGGATTGCACTGGATGAGCTTTCCAGGGCCCTTCAACCCCTCACATTCTGGGATTCTGTGAATAGTGTCCCAAACACTTCAAAAAGGTCCTTTCTCAGGGACTGGAACCTGTCCTGTGGTGGGATCAATGAAGGCTGGATAGGAGAGGACTTGATAGGTGGCATCTGGCAAGGTGAGACCTATCCCTAGCTGATGCAGGCAGAGCCTGTATGCTATCCCTTGGATATCCCAGTTGAAACACCAGGAAGGACATTTTGGGAAGCCGTGTTGCAGAGGAGGCTTTCCTATCAGGGAAAATCAGGTTATGGAATTGCTGGTAATCATCCCTCCATCCTCATGCCACAGCCTGTTGTCCCTGCCATCTGCTGACACATTTTTGCTAAAGATCGAGCCATGGAGATGTCTTGGGGGTTCAGTGTAACCCCCGTCTGCTTTCTACAGCAGTCCACAGGCAGCTGGATGGGAACACTGGAGGGGATGGGAAGGCATGAGGGAAAGGAAATTATTAAAATAGTCTTTGTCACCCAGGAAAACGTGCTGTATTTCTCTGTATGTGGTGAGAGGGGCAGGGGGGCCTGCCAGCCGGGCTGGTGGGACGGGACGGCCCTCTGATCAGGCTGGGCCAATGCTGTGTTCACTGGCTGATTCGTGGTCTGGAAAGTTGCAATCTAGCAAACACAGTTCACATTGACCCAAAATGGTTACTTCTTTGCAGTTTTCCTTATTGGCTCCAACTTTGATGGTGTCCATGAAAGCTGAGGCACTGGCCTCCAGACTCTCCTCCGTGTGGGCAGGATGGGCTCCTGGAAGAGGAAAGCTGATCTGCATCCTGGGCACGGGAGGATGGAGACATCTCCTGCATCCAGGGGTGCCCAATGTTCCCTCTGGTTCCCCGGAGGAGCCACAGCCCTTTCTGATGTGGGAAAGCAGCTTTACCACCAGCCAACAGCAATGCAACTGGGTCTGCACTGCCACCAAATTTCCTCGAAAATTCATGTTTCCACGTCGGCAGAAAATTCATCCTCAGAGTGAGCTGCCCCCGCTCTGCAGCCTCCCCGCACAGCCCAGACCTGCGGCTGCCCTGGCCCGTCCTGCTCCCCGGGAGCTGCAGAAGTGACGCTACTGACACACACAGACCCAGCTGGGGCTGCAGCCCTGCCCGACAGGTTCCCTGTAAATCACTGGGGCACGGGAGTCGCAGCATTTATAGATATCGGTCCTGTCTTTGGGGAAGCTCACCATCTCAGAGAGGGAGGTTTTTCTAAAGAGCGTTAAATTGAGATGCTGGAGTTATTTTTGGCTCTGTCAACAGCGTGGGTCTGTGTGGCTGCCCTGTGCGCAGGGCTGAGCACCAGCCTGGTCCTGCTCGCTGCTCCTCTCTCCCCTGGGGCTCGGTGCCTTGGGGATGTTTATTTTGGGGTGTCTCTGGACAGGGCAGACCTGGAAAAGGTCTGTCTGGCACAGAGCTCTTTGCAAGGAAAGGGTTTTATCGCTCTGTTTTAGCCCTTTCCCCACACACTGGGGACAGGTTGTGCAGCGGCAGAGCTGGCTCAGGGTGGCGGTGACACTGCGCCGGCTGTACCATGTGCACTGTTCTACAAACAGAATCACAGTCACCATCTGAGAATCCACCACCAGCACCTCCGCTGTGCCCCCCAGGTATCTGCACCATCCAAAAGTGGAGGGCGGCCTGAGAAATAGGGTGGCAAAACATTTCCAGTGCCCTGAAAAGCTCCAGAAGGTTTGTTGGAGGGTTATATGACCGAGATAGCATTTCTAATCAGTCTTGGGAGGTCTTTTACTCCAGCAGCAAAGGTTGAAGCGTGACACGTGTTCTGGTGGGCTAGGACACTCTTGTATGTGGAGGGTCACTGGGTGGACACATCTGGGTGGAAACCAGGGACCTCGATCTGGGCTGATCTTCTGGGATGGAGAACCTCCAGAAGAAGAAAGTGGTTGACTCATGATAAGTGGTTTCAGCTTCAACTGTACTATTCAAACTCCCCATCCATGAAGAGGAGGGCTCTTATTTGGAGCTAGAGGGATGTCCTACCGTGATCTTGCCGGGCTGCCAGACCCTGAGGGCCACATAATCCCTCAGATGGCAATGCTGGACATCTTCTCTGTAGCAACAACTGCTCCAATGTTTGTGTGGATAAGACTGGCCTGGCTGGGAGATAGTACAGATAAGGCAGAGGTGACCATAGCGGGTTAGCAGAAGCAGCTGAAACCTCTGCTTGTTGATGTGGGTCACCTGGGGAGGGAGTTGTGAACCAGCTGCCTTCTCCTCTATAGAAGTTTGGAGACCTGCTGTTTGCCTTGACCTGGCAGGTGTGGACATGTCTTCCTGAGACTGACCTTCTCCAGGGGAGGGCAGGAGTGGGGACAAGGAACCAGATGGCTGGTGAGCATTTGGTCACCCTCCCAGGAGAGCACCCAGCCCGGGCCAAGCCCTGGGGACAGAACGGAGCTTCTCCATCTTAGTGAGATCTGGTGGGAATTTTGGCCAAAAAACTGCAAGGAAGCATGGACAGGCAGGTGCTGTGGCAGGCACGGGAGGTGCTGGGGACAAGTGTCCCAGAGATCCCCACCACTTAACTCAAACTATCTGGATGTGAGCCAGCCTGCCCTCCTCCACGCAGCGGGTTTGCTGCTCCAGCAGTGCCGCAGCATGGGCTGGGAGCAAAGCTGGGCTGAGGAGACCCCATTCATGGGACCAACAGGGACAAATGAAGGGCCAGTCCTGCTCTCCACACCCCTGGGGTGGATCTTCTTCCCGCACTTGGGTTTTGAAGCACAGAGTGCACTAGAAATCATGAGGCGAGATGAGCCACTCTTCCCAGGCAGCTCTGAGCTGGCACAGTCTTGCTCTTGTGTCTCCTCCTGAGCTCTGCATCTCACAGCCCCTTTTCACACCTGGACAAGGCTCCACGTCCCTTCCTGAGGAGCGAGACAGATTGCTCCGTGTGTCCCCATGAGCCCTATTCTGGAGGAGAAAGCAGAAAGGCCACATTGCAGCGCGGGGCAGCACCAGCCAGGTGCTCCACGGGTGATGCACGTGGCCAGCTCGGAGCAGAGCACACACGGGTCCTCGGGTGGCTGCAGGGCCAGAGCCCTGGGCTGAGGCCACGTACCTGCAGGTGGGTGCAGTCAGACAGCGCTTGTCCTGGGCAACCTCCTCCTGGAGGCTGACGCTGGAGGCTGGAGTTGGCCCCCCCAGCTCCCCTGCGCTGCCCCAGCCAGTAGAGACAACAGCTGTGTGCACCGGCCCTGTTCTGCACATGCTGCAGCCAAACTGTGGACCCCTTGGTCATTTCTCAGCCACTTTGTGACTCTCAGTAAAGCTGCTGCTCTCCTGCTGAGAGCCTCCCTGCCACGGAGAGATCCCCGTGGGTGGGGGGACTCCGGGGTTGACAAAACAGAGTAACTTGGGGCGATGGAAATTCAGCCTTCGTGTGAGTCAGACACATGAGTCAGCGGGTCCCAAAGCACAGGCCGTGGTGTCCAGCCTTGCGCAGGGAGAGGTCAGCGTCCACTCGTGCTGTGCAGGGTCTGCGCAGGGACAGGCCCAGATCTGCATCTGTGCAGGGGTCTTGGAGCAGTGGAGCAGGGCAGACGGGCATCTCCTCGCCCACTGCTCCCTGGGGTCTGTGCCCATGGCAAAGGGACTCTGCACGAGTTGTGATCCTGGTCAGCAGGTCACCTCCTTCCCTGGGAGTAGAGACCCCCAGCTCTGTGCTTGCCTGCCATGGTTCAGCCTGCAGGAGCGTGCGACAGCTGGTCAGGTGAGTCCCTTCACTGCAGCCCCTGTGCCATGGTCCTGCACTCTGGAGTGGTTTCTCTCTTCACTGCAGCCCCTGTGCCATGGTCCTGCACTCTGGAGTGCTTTCTCTCTGCTGCTGGCACAGCTGGTTTGCTGCAAAGAGCAGGGACCTGCATGCTACTGCTGCCCCGTCCTGCCCTGTTATCTGCTGCACTCTCTGAGCTGATTGCATTGGACAGGAGCTATGTCCTGCACCAGGATCCTCACTGCAGAGCTGCCACTCGAGGCAACAGGCTCAAGAGCCCCGGGCAAGCTCCACCTGGTCTTTTTGAGGGCGAGGACATAAAAGTGTCGGGGAGGAAGGAGCAGGAGATGTGGGGTGAACATAAAAGTTGGGGAGATGCTTAGCTTGATGTTGTGCTCAAGATGAACTTACCCCATGCATCTGTGCCTGCGGTCTGTGCTTTTGCAGAAGCTGAAGCAGATGAAACATGGCAGAGAGTTGGTTTTTATTCATTCACTCATCAGTAAGAATTTCAGGAGACCAGAAAATTTACAAATAAATATCTGCTTTCTGTGTCCCAAAGCCCTTTGGATGGCCTGATAGACCATTGTAACCACACAAACTGCCTGTTCACGTACCAGAGCTCTGTCCTTCAACCCTGACTCTGGAAAAACACCTTCCTTTGATGCAGCTTAACCTGTGCAGTGAGCCTTGAGAACAGACTCTTAAGCACAGTTGTGCTTCTGCCGAGCAAAGACTTGGGACCTCCAGACAGCTCTGGAAGCAGAGCGAGACACGGCAAATGCTCCAGGACCACATGCAACCCAGCGCTAAATAAACGCATGTTTATGGTAAGCCACCAGGGACATCGGCCTTGAGATTTTTGACCTCAATCTGAGGTTGTCTTCACAATTGTGCCGTTCCTCAGCCTGAGGTTAAACCACAACAGCCGTTTCTTTCTGCAGAGCTGAGGGAGTTCCTGAGATTTTCTTGAGCAGTAGGTCACTTATCTCTTCAGTTGCCAATACAGGTTGCTGGAGCAAGAGCAGTACCTTATAAAGAAACGATAAATCCTGAAGGACTACAGCCAACACCACCAAAAAGGCATTTGGTATTTTTAGGACATATTTCCAAGCAGCTGAATGTTCACTCGCCACAATTACAGCTGCTAGAGAAGATCCTCCAGATCTTCTCGGGAGCTGAACAGAGGATAGGAACAATTCTGGGGGCTTTAGCTTTGGTACAGGAAGGGCAGTTCAATTAAAAATTAAAAGGAGCAAAAGACTGAAGCAGTTATTTGTGAAGAGGCACTGAAAAGTTTGGGATTCATCATTTTGGAGAGGAAAAAGCTGGGGGGGTGTGACTGTAGCTTACGAAATCCCAAAGTGAACATGAAATCAAATCCCAAGGACAAGAACTGGGGACACTCAGTGGAACTGGTGGGATATCACTGTGAAACACAGAAGAGGAACGATTTCTTCACGCAGTGAGTAAAACCTCAGGAATTTACTGCCACAAGAGGCCGTGGAGGGAGATGCTGTCAGCACGGTCGGAAAGGGGTTAGAGCAGCTAAGGGACAGCGGGTCCAGAAGAGAATGTCAGAGGGAACGGGCAGGGATGTGCTGACCCAAGCCCAGCGACTGTGGGTGCTCAAGAGTGAGGTGCTCAGGCTGCAGAAGGCTCATCCAGAGCAGAATCACAGAATCACAGGATGTCAGGGGTTGAAGGGCCCTGGAAAGCTCATCCAGTGCAATCCCCCCATGGAGCAGGAACACCCAGATGAGGTTACACAGGAAGGTGTCCAGGCGGGTTGGAATGTCTGCACAGAAGGAGACTCCACAACCCCCTGGGCAGCCTGGGCCAGGCTCTGCCACCCTCACCCCCAACAAGTTTCTTCTCATCTTTAAGTGGAACCTCCTGTGTTCCAGTTTGCACCCATTGCCCCTTGTCCTGTCACTGGTTGTCACCAGAAGAGCCTGGCTCCATCGTCCTGACACTCACCCTTTATATGTCTGTAAACTTTAATGAGATCACCCCTCAGCATCTCCTGTTGCTCCTGCTAAGTGCAGGTTAGATGGGCTGTAGCTCTGACCCAATGAAGTGTCTCTTATATTCCTGTTCCCTCTCCTGTTCCAATTTTCTCCTGTAGGATTTTTTCATCTGTTGGCACTCAGCTAATGAGGCATCTCAGCAGTGGGACGGAGGGATGTGCCCGTGAGGGTAACCTCCACCCTCACCGTGGGGAGGGCAAGATCCCACTGACAGAGAGGAGACACAAGGTGAAGTGTGTGCCGCGTCCGTGTCCAGGCACTGGGTCCGTCCACATCCAGCTACAAACATGTAGCTTGGCAGCTGGATGTTTGTCCACACAGCCCTGAAGTGCCTGTGGCCTGTGCTGTGTCTTGTGGTGTCTCTGTGCTGGAGATGCAGCCCAGGTGTGGGTCGCAGCTCCAAACACCTCCCCAAGCAGAAAATGCAGGCAGTGGATGGAGCTGTCCTGGTCCAGGGGCCAGAAGACACGTCCTGTTCCAGCACGGGTCCAGTGGGGACTCACCAGTGTCAACGAACCCTGTACACCCATCACAGAGGCTGTGTACCACATGCCATATGGAGATGCATGCAGGCTGTTCAGTTCTAGCTGCTTCTTCTCAGGGTCTTTGCAGACACAAATGACCCATCCGCCTTTTCCAACATGTTTCCCCTAAATTATCAAGACTGCTTTACAAATTAATCCCACCTGAATAGGAGGCATGATGTGAAGTTCAGGAAGACCTAGAGCATCATATTGATGAACAGTCTTCCCAGCCAACTGATACAGATCTTATTGCAAATACCCCATTGCCAGGTAGTGCTCACTGAAGATATGTAGGAAGCAACTAGGGGTGGCTAAAATAAGTTGCTCTGGGTTAGGGAGAAGGCTCCATCTCTCAGTTCCCAGTGCATTCATAGTTTCACAGAGAAGTCATTTAGAAGATCTGAGTCCTTCCCAGGGCCCAGAAACAGGTGTGTGAGGATGCAGCTGTATTTCTCCGCATCTGTATCAGGATCCAGGACTCCTCACAACCTTGGTAACACGCTTGGATGAACCTTGTCTGCAGTGATGAGCTGATTGGTCCAGTTTAAGCCCAGGATTTCAGTATGATGAATAGTGTGACCAAAACATCCACTCTGGCTTTAAGCATGAGATGCAATTTGAAACACAACTGGTTAAGAATGAAAGGTGCGATTGTCCAGCAAGACAAAGGAGCTGATGAATTTCACTCTCTTCCGAATCCTTCCTAGGGTGATCTCAGTTCCTGCCGGTGATTTCCTTATTCAGGAGTCTCAGTCAAGTAACTCGGACAAACAATCTTTAGCCTCAAACTATTTTCAGAATATTTTCTGCTTATTTGTTGTTCATTCACCAAGATGCCTGACGGGTCTGCTTGGCCACATGTGGTGGCTTCTAGTCATGGACTGGGTGGGCCCAACGCTTTACAAACAGAAGGAAGATGGATGCTGAGCAGCATCCGGCAAACAGCACAGATGCGTGTTTGTGTTGTCCCCCAGCAAGCGCCAGCACCCGCAGCTGCTATTTGTATCAGCCTTCCTGCTGGGCAGGCGACCAGCGGGCGGTCAGCTTGGCTGCCGTGTGGGAGCCTGCGGTTTCAGTCGCGTCAGTGTCAAACACAACCTTCCTGCCACAACACTTGTCTGAGCCCTTTCGCAGCAGAGAAAGGACATTTGAGGTGCAAAGACCTACACAAAGCTCCATCTGACTGGCCAGAAGGTATTTTGCCCTGGCAGTGCTGTGACCTTCTCATACTCATGAGACACGGAGGAAGGCCCCATACGCACAGAGCAAAGCGACGTTATTTGTGTGCTGTAATTGTTGTAAGACAATCCAGTGATGCCCTGGGAGCCCCTGCAATGTGTCCCAGGAGTGACATTCTCCTTAATTCGGAAGCCACATGTTGTTGCGATGTCACAGAAGGTGCCTGGAGAAGCAGTGAGTCCACTGACGGTGGAGCACGGTTCTCATCAGCACAGCCACGACAGATACAATACGATATTGGACCTTGATAGGAGCGGGAGGGCGAGCTCCCAAAATGTGTCTGAGCGTATCTGCTGACCTGCAGTGTAACTGGGGAGCTCCTGAGCAAACTGTGTTTGGGGAGGGATGCAGACATGAGCATCTGTATCTGCAGTCCCCTCTGATGGCCCTTGAGCATTGTCAGGAGAAGTTGAGACAGGGGTTTTCCTCATTTCATATTTTCTTTGAGTGAGTTTATTTTCAATTTTGTCCTGAAAAACCTAATCTTTTTTTTCTAGAATAAAATTTGTTTCTGCTGTTGTTGTAGATCTGCCTCGTAGGGGAATTACATACATTTCCAAATGGGGCAACCACATGGGTTTGGGAATAATGAGACCTGGGGATTCCCAGCAGTGCTTGGAGATATGAATTTTATTGCATCCTGAGGAAGGAGGGGGGACCCCACTCCAAGGGTCACCACCCAGGATCCTCACCAAAGGTGACAATCTGTGCTCAGTACCCTGTCAGGCTGGGCTGGGAAGTGCTACAGTCAATTCATGATGGAGACGCCGTGAGCTGTGCTGAATGTGAGAATGATCAACTGAACTGCCACAAGACCCAGCCGCAACACTCCTGTTCCAGGAGGTTTTGTTCTAGATAACTTCCCAGGAGCTTTCTCCTCATGAAAACGCATTTCCAAAATGTATTTTCAAAATATTGGTCAAATACAGAAAGGTATTCTTTAACTTTTTCCAGGCGCAGAATGAGCTGCCGGGAGCATTGCATTGATACAAAAGAAGAAAGGATCAACACAGATGAATGTACCACAAAAGACAGGTTCAGATGGCAGTTTTGCAGTCTCAGGTAAGACTTGACACAAAGCAAGCTCAGCTTTGTGCTCGCTGCCTTTGCAAATGTCAGGAGGAGCTAAGCCTGGCCCTACCACCGTGCCAGCATGTGATGGAGTATTCTTCTTTGCCACCATGGGCCATTTCAGGTTCTCTTAGCTGAAAATCCACATTTCTAAGTCCACCAAGACCAACAGCTTGTGTTTCAGTTCACATGTTCACAGAAGAGTGGCCGGTCTATGTTTCAAGGCTGTGCTGGATGGAGAGTTTACCACGTCTCGGGGCTCCTTGTTCCAATGGTCAGTTATTCCCACTGCTATAAATAGTTATTTTATCTCAAACCCGACAACCACCAGCTTTTCTTTCCAATCCCTGGGTCTTTTTCTGTCTTTGTCTGCCCTCCTAAAGAGCCCTTTGCACTCAGAGTATTCCCCCACCTCAGTTCTCACAGACCATAGTTAAATCACGTCTTAAAAACTAGATAAACTAAACAGATTATGTTCCATTAGTCTCTCACTGAAAATGATTTCTAGCCCTGGGATAATTTTCTAGTTCTTTCCTGAGTCCTTTCCAAGTTTTCAGCGACACTCTCAAGTATAAGCACTAGACCTGAATGTGCCATTTTGGTGATGATGTCACTAAGATCACATGCAGGAGCAATGCCACCTCCGTGATATTCCCTGCTCATGCATTTCAAATCATATTCAGCCTTGCAGCAGCAGTGGGAGCTTCTGTTCTCAGGCCTAAACCCTCTCCAGAGTCCCTGCTTCCCCTGGTCAGAAGTGGCCTGCACATCTCATATCGAGCAGTCATCAAATGTGGACTGAAGTGTCCCTGTTTTTCTGTATTTCGGTACCTATGAATCTCTCATCCCTCCAGCTTGATTTCTTCCTGTGCCACCAAGTATCCGTTCATGTTTTTCTTTAGCTAAGATTTTATCCCATCCCAGACTGTGCTGTCATTAATCCCATAAACGAGCTTTTCCCATGAAGTTCTTGTGCTTGCAGCACACCAGTTGCTTTCATCTTTGCCAGTCTTCACCATCACTTTGCACAGTTCATCCGTTCCAGTTGGTTTATCCAGCATGACGCCAGGTGTTTCTAAGATGAGAACTTTTAGGAACCATCACGAGCAGTCCCAAGTTTGCATTCCGGGAAGGATATCATGGGGGTGACAGAGACAGTGTCATGCTGAAAAGCATCTGAAATACCGACAGGACATGCTGTTTGGAGGGATGTGCCTTTCTTCTCCAACTGCAGACAATCCCAAGCAGCTCCTAGACCAGAGAGCAAAGTGATGCAAATGGGAGTTGAGTCCCATTTTTCCAATAGCCAGCAAGAGTCAATGAGACGCAGCATCCAAATCCCCCCAAATTCTTGCTCCAGCATCCGTGCATGTGCCTCTTAGCCGAGCTCAGGGTGCTCACCCTCCCGGAATGGACGGCAGGCGGGGACATGTCCCCACGTGTCCCATGCTGTGCACCGCGGACACGGCTCCGGCGAGCGCTGCCCTTACCCCACAGCAGATGTTGGGGTCACACCCTCGCTGCACATCTCAAGGGGACACTTCCCATCCAGCTGTCAAGGCTCTTCATCAACAAAACACTTAAGAGGTTATGGTGCCCCTGAATAAAGCACTTTGAAACATCTTTGGTGTTAAGAGGTGAACTTCAGTGAAGTACTTTGCCATGGGAAAAGCACAGAAAAGTCAGCTTGATGGTACCTGTTTGAGCTGTATTGCCGAAGGACTGTGAAGGCAGAGGCCAGCTGGGAGGCCTTAGCAGAGCTGGGTGGGCTCCAAAGCCGCCAGCGTGATCCCAGCACCGTTCTCTGTCCACCCGCAGGTCTCCCTTGGCTCCGCATGTGGCAGGAGAGGGTGTCCTGAGACTGTGCAAACCATTCTGTAGATCACCAGCTGGCTTCGTCTGAGCTTCGCACAACATGGAGCAGTCTGTGCCCTCTGAGGGACAGCCTGGGCGGGCTGCAAGGGGAGAAACCGGTGTATTTCTGATGGAATAGTTTAAAAAGGGGATTTGAGGGTGGGAGAGAGTGAAGTCAGCTGAGAAGAAGCAGTATGTATCTCCCAGATGTTAAGGATAACGGAACAAGGAACTGCCCCAGGTTTGGAGGTCCCATCTCCAGTGTAAACCCAGATCTCCACTGCAGGAGAGGGAGGAGAACACCAACACGGGTCCCACGGGGTGTCAGCCCAGCAGGTGACAGTCTGCACAGCCGGACCATGGCAGGAGGTCTGAGGAGCTGAGGAAAGCTTTGTGTTCAGAGGAGCAGCTTTCCTCAGAGGGCTCCCTCTGGGCATGGGATGAATCCCTGGGCCTCTCCTGGCCCCATCTCAGCGGAGCTGAGCTTTCCCCAGCGCTGGGAAGATGGACTCAGCCCCTTCTGCTTGTTTGGCTGCACCAACACATCCTGCATCTACCGCTCCCCGCATCGTCCCTCCTCGGGGAACCAGCAACTACCAAGAAAAGGCAATAACCAACTCTGCAGCAGCTGTGTCTCAAGTGGCCAAAGCTGATGAGGGGCTAGATCCTTTTCTGGATGGTTTTAGTATTTGTGTTTCCTCCACTCCTTTGCTAAGCACCCATTTCTGAACCTGGGCCTGGCCTTTGGGTCCCTGCCACCCTGCAGCCCCCACACCGGCACTCTCTGACCCCACGAGAAGGAGAACCTGGCAAGAGGACTGGGAAATATTGTCACTTCAGCTGAGGTCACTTTGCAGCCCATCTTTTACCCATGGACCTCAAATGAAGAAACTGGAAAATAACACTGGAACAAACTCACATGTTATTCTCCAGCCTGTCATTACCCTGAGTCAGATGGAGATGAGCGAGGAGCCTCTACCCAGGCTAGATTGTAATTGTAGTGATGAAAAAGACCATTAGGTCATCTGGGCCATCTGCCCCCGCCGATACACGCCTGTTCTCTGCTTCATGTTATCTAGTGCTTAGCTCGGAGTGACTCAAGTGATGCAGCTTCCAGTTTCCCACGGGAGACTTCTCCTAATAAAACTAATAGCTGAGATGGAAATGTTTCCTGATATTCTGCCTAAATACGCTGTTGCTCACATACATCCCATTACTCCTGCTGATGCTCCCATGGGGCTCTCTGAAAGCGTGTTTCTCCTGGTGTTCATACCCATCACATTCCTGCTGACAGTTACTGTCACATTTTCCTTGGGTTGCCATCTCGACAAGCTACATTTTACAGCATGCTACTCATGACTCCGGCTCCAAGGCTGCAAATAGCTTTCTTGGTCCTTGGAGCCTTTGGACTCCTCCTAAGAAGTCAGATTCCCCAGAAATCCTGCAAAGGGGCTTAGAGAGATGGGCCCTTGAGCGCGGAGCCTGTTTCCATATTTCTGAGGTTTCTCATGATGAGTCTTTATCTTTCGTTCTGATCTAGTTCTCCTTTAAAATTTGATCTCTGATTTCTCCAGCGACCTTTTCTTCACTCAGAGCTTGAAGTCTCGGCAAGACATGCGATGCCACTTAGAGGAATGATTCAGGCACCAGGCGACTTAATGTTTGCAGTTTGTAAAGAGACTCCAGCATTTAGTAGCAAGGTAAATGAAAGGGAGACAGGTGGATGTATGGACTGATGCCTTTAGGAGCAAGAGATGTAGACATGACTTGGAAACTTTCAAGGCTTCAGCATATACAGCCTAGCTCCTTTTCCTCACCATGAATAAGAGGCTTACTTTAATAAGTGATTTTCAGGGTTGTGCAAGCCCCCGGTAGAACAGCTCTCCAACATCAGATACTGCAGGGGTGGGAATCTGCTTGGTCCCCAGCGAGTGCAGTGTGTGGTGTGCAGCTCCTCGCTGAACCCTTGCAGTCAATCTGAGCACTCACAGCTCCTCAGGGCTTCATCCCAGGACACCTGGGGAGGACATCGGTGGCACTTGCAAAACCCCCTCCATGCTGAGCCAATGCCACCAGCCTGGGGACGCTGCGGTCCCCCAGGGGAAGAGGGTCTCGCACAGAGCAGAATGAGCTTCAAACCAAGATGGAGCCCCTGTGTAGGTCAGATAAACAGAGCCAGGCCTGCAACAGGAAATTAATTTAAATTTAGAAGAAATAATTTTTTCCCTTGCTTGAATGAGATGGGAGATCCTCCTTCTGTTCTTCATTAAGCAACAAAGGGTGAAACCAACAGCAAATTGTGTGCAAACCACCCAACTGTGGCCCTGAACTCCTCAAACATCTTTATTCACTTAATCTGGGATTCAGGAAATTCTCATCCAAGCCGGTTTTATTGGGTGGTTTGAATTGAGCTCTCAGCCTCCCAATCAGTAACAGATGAACAATTTTGCATAACATTTTTCTCCTGGATTTTTGGCTGTGCTCCGTCCTTCCTAGCGGCTGAGCTGATGAAGCAGGCCTGTTGTTCACCCTTTCGGAGAAGCCAGCCTTGCTCCGATTCTGGGAACAGCCACGGGCTGCCCTGGGTCCTGCTCAAGGCCAAGTCCCACCTTCCTTGGTTCACTCCCATCAATGGCTCCTCTCCCTATCTCCTCTCTCACCGCCTCCCTCTTGACTCCTTCCTCCAGCTGCTTCCAGGGCTGGCATCAAGCACTGACCCCATATACATCAGCTGAAGATCCCAGGCGCTGCAGGGCAGCTGATAAACCCCAACATGACCTGACAGAGATGTGTGGACATTGCTGATAAAACACAAAGGGGACAGGTGCCAGCTGTGGCTGGAGCTGCTTGGGGAGGAGGATGCTCTACGGGCTGACCTGCCCTTCAGCACCTCTCCAGGCAGGTGACTGCGGGGCTTGTTTTCATCACTCCATTGTGAGCGTGGCTTTTGCAGTTTGAGGCAGAGCAGAGGTGGTTTCTGTACCGTTGTGGTGCCTCTAGCATCAGTGACTGTGTTGACACATCGCCCAGTGCACGTGCGGGGCACCTGACTGTGGGACGCGCTGTGCCTGCGGACCCACCGTGCACAACCTGTGGACACGTATGTCACATCATGCGTGTGAGCGTGTGTGTGCTCCTGTGCATGGCCAAGGTGGTGCTGGTCTGCAGGGCCCGTCTGCCCAGCTGGGAATGAATGGCATCAGACCACTGGGAGAGAGCAAAAGGAAAAGGGAAAGACCCTGGAAAAAAAGGGTGATGTAAAATGCCTGGAGAAATCCCAGCCCTTTGGCCAGGGGTTGTTCACGTCTGCACCCCTGTGTCTGTGCACGTGTGCGTTACTTGTCAGCACATCCCTCTGCCTCCACCCTCACGGCCTTGGCTGCCCGGAGCTGCCAGGACTCAGTCGAAGGCCAGTCAGGAAATTAAATAGGTGCTATGGACCCCCCTTTCCCCCACTCGTGGGTGGGCTCCCTCACCTGCCCGGCGCTCCCCGCACCTCTGCCGACCCTCTGGCAGCAGATTGTGCCGAATGATGTTGCCGCCTTAATGTTTCGGTGCTGCCAGTTCCCAGAATAACCTGGTCCCGTGGCTGGGGAAAAGCACTTGCTCAGCCCATGTGTTTGCTCAGATGCTTCAGCCCAGGCTTTTATTATTATAATGCCTCCGAGATCTGGGGCTTAGAGGGGGATTTGCTGCTATGTGCCTGACAAAGAGGGGTGACCTCAGCGGCACCAGAGAGCAGAGAGCGTGTAAAACCTTTCTGGGCTCTGCGTAGGAGTGCCGCTTCCCTTCTTGGCTGCTTTCGGCTGCATCTGCTCTCTCTACACGCGGGTCTCCCTGTTAGTCCCTCTTGGGTGGAGAGGACTGGGCAGGAGAGGAGTGTTCAAATGAATGGGCTTGATATTATTTGCAGATCTCCCAGAATTTTAAGCACCAGAGTGATTCCCCTCACTCTGGTGGGTCTGCAGCTTCTCCTCCCCGTCCTTCTGCCTCTCCATCCTCCAACCAACGCATCATCCCGTCTACACGAACTGCTCACCCCACACGCTGGCCCTCCAAGGGTGAAGGAGCTCCCTGCCCCATCTGTCAGTGGACTTGCCCTGTCTCTGCACTTTCCCACCCAGGACTCTCCTGTGCAGTTTGGTGGCCACCACTATGCATTGCAGAGTTGGAGCTGCGTCAAATCAACGTCAAAGATCATATTAGACATTCCTTTACTCGCCCTGTGAAATGTTGGCCATCTCTTCTGCCACATGGAGCAAAGTAAGTTGCAAACCCAATGGGAAAGGCAGGAAAAACAGTCATTAATAACTATACTTAATTACAACCTAATTTCTTGAAAAATGTGTTTGAAAGCAGCTGGCAAAAAGCTCAACTATGTGGAAAGTTTGAAGAATACCAGACCAGACATTAATTAGTCAACAGCCTCCAGAAAAGGTCAAGCTCTGGAAATGTTTAAAGGTCCCATAATAAAATGAATTTTAATCCCAATGCTGAATTAAAACTTCATTGCAAATCTCCAGAAAATAGACTCCTTCCCCACAGACTACACCGTGCGTGTTTGAGAGGGACTTGCTCTTCACCCACCCACCCACCCTGTGGGATTTCCCAAACTATCTCTTCTAGTTACCTCCTTCTGGTTGGAAACTCCATACAAGCACCTTGTTCTCCATCAAGGGGTAAGCAGCGTTAGTGTGAGACCTCTAATACCAACGTCTCCCAATTACCAGTTGGCCTCTGTAATGCAGCATGACCTCTCTACAAGCCTGGTGCCATCAGGAAAATCTGATCTCAAACCCACACTTATGAATGGAGAGAGACAATCTCTTGGGAAGGCCTGCAGAGATGCTGTGGCCATGAGAAGTATGAGCAGGGATGTTTTTGGGAAGTGACTGCATGTCATGGCTACCAGCAGACTAACAGCATCGCTGTTATTCTGTCCCATCTTGGCTTAACTGAACTCTGTCTGAAGCACAAGCTCATGGACAGATATGGCCTGTGGTTTGAGTCCTTGCAGTTTGGGGAGAAGCGAGGACCTTTGCCACATCAGTGATCACATCCTGGGAGTACGAGTCATTCACCAAACACAAAAATCCCAATAAGGAAATCTGCCGATAAAGAAAAACATCTACCAGTAAAGGATGACACTCACCCAAGAGGCATTCGACAGAAAGCCACTATTGGGAGACATTTTCTATGCCTCTGAGTTTGAAATATTTAATTCTTCCTAGTTTGTTGGCTCTCCAAACGTGTCCTTATCCAGGCCTTCTTCAAGGGAACCCCTTGTCGGGTACCTTGCAGGAAAATCTCTGCAGAGAAAGGTATGAGAACAGTGGAAATGTCATGATATTTATAGTAATAAGGGGCACATCTACCAGTTAGTGGAAGGCATCCTTGTGGGAAGAGAACTGGCCCATACCACCGACTGTCTCATCTTACCATCCCATCACAGACACCATCACCTTCCTATATAAAGGTATCGCTGTTCAGGTTGTGTGGCATTGCCCCAAAATCATGAATTCAAGGCTTGTATGGGATGAAGAGCATTCCTGGTCTTACAGCGTGGAAGCCACATGCTGAGCCTTCACACACAACTGCCCATCGCTCACCCATCCTGGCTGTTACCCCTCTGCAGTGTGCTAAATGGTACGTGTCTCCTTGGGAAATGGGACTGGGACAGGCTAGGAGCTTGCTGGCGGATGGTTTTGGGCAGAACAGCATCGCTGAACATGCAACCTGCAGATTTTTGCTGAGTTCAAGCTGGTATCTCTGAGCTCTGCCCACTTGCCCCTTGGGTCGTCTGCCCACCCAGCTCTGAGGCAACCACAGGTCCCAGACCTCCTGTGCTCCTCGGCTGCGTCCAGAGCAGCTGGCAGGAAGCAGTGGCTTCCAGGTTTGCAGGAAGTTGTGAATAGTTTGGTTTCAGAAATAGCAATCTGTTTGGACTGCAGGTGCTTCCAAAACAAAACATCTCAGTAGCTTTCCTTCCACGAAAGATTTCATGAGGTTTGTGTGTCAGCCCAACTCAGAATACGATGTTTTGCTAAGGTCTCGAACTTTTCAGGCAGAGCACTACTGAGGTCACAGGTCTGACCAACAAAACTATGCTCTGTTCTCCTTTTCCACCCCGGCACATCTCCTACGGGACAGGGAGGCAGGTGCAGTCTAACATCCCTTCACTAAGGGGGTGGGAGGCAGCAAAACAAAATTTCCAAGCCTGCCCCACAAGCGGCAATGTTTTCAAGAGAAATTGTGGGGTATCTTTCTCTAATCCCAGGTGTGGACTGTTCTGGTGGATCTGGGAGAGATGTTTCTGCCTACTTGCCATTGAAAGATGTCTGGTCCATCTCTGCAGGATCTGTACAAGGTTGCCAGACAGGGGAAGCTACCTCTGCAAATGCAGATCTGGGGGCTGCAAGGGGCAAACAGAGAGGGTGGGTTTGTCTATATTTCATTTTGGATTAAGGTTCCTTTCTTTCTGCTCCATATCATCTTAACTCTCCCCTATCATCCAGAAGACAGCAGAGCAGCTCCCACTTCTGCAGAGACACCAGGGCCAGCTAGGTCATCAATGTTCTTGGAAATCAACTGTCACTGTGTGCTTCCAGGTCTGGTATTGCCTTGTGCCAGACAGACTGGGGTTAGCTGATGGATCCCTTTTGGGATCACAAGAAAATTGAGGTGGAAATGTGAGAAAGAAAAAAAACCCACCTGCTGTAAGGCAAGAAAGAGGTGCTGGAAATGCACAGGACAAGTTCTGCAAGCAGGGAGAATGAGCTCAAGTCTCTGGCAATGCTAGGCATCAAAACAGGGACACGTTTTGTCCTTTTTGAGGTAATTGCTTGGATCAGACAGAAATGGCAGACTGGCCTCTGGCTGAGTCTTCAAACGAGTCCTAAGATCTAAGGGACTTCACCAAAGTAGAACATAATATACCCATGGGGAAACATTACATTTCCCTGTGGGGATGGAGGCAGGAACAGGAGCACATGAGCGCAAGGACAGATGCCCCCAAATTGTCAGCTATTTTTGTGAGTCTGACCCTGGCACACAGGCTGAACCCCGGTCACCAACATATTGCTGCCAGCTACTGGGTTTACAAATCAACAGTGGAGTATTTTATGACTTGGGTTTAGGTGATGGGTCCCCAGCAATCAGGCTGCATGGCTGGGGTGAGTCACCATCCTGCCCTAGGGTGCTGTTGGATGCAGGGTGACAAATGGCAAAGGTGCCCTGCAGTAGCAGCTCTTGGGGGATTTTCTTGCTAAGCCAGCTGACTTGAGGCTTACTGAGTCCAAACGTCAGAACTGATGGGAACCCTGCAGGCAGCCAGCAAGGAGCTCTGCAGGACCCCAAACAGCCCAGTCTGCAGAAAGGCATCACTAACGCGAGCTGATACCAGGCAAAAAACTGCCTGGACCCCAACTTCAGCAGTGGAAAACAAATCCCCTTTCTGGGAAAGGAGGTAATCTCTGGGCTATGTCAGGGAACCTGACCTTGACATCAGCGAGGACAGATCCAGCACTGCTCTGACCTGTGGGCTGCTACCCGGAGGAGCGAATGTGCCATGTCTCCACCTCCTTCGCCCAGGGACCTACACAGAGCATCTGTGGGGCTGCCAAGCATCTCCTTCACCTTGACCCTGAAGCCCATGTTCCCCACCGGGCAGCGAGTGCTATGAGATCTGGCAGCCTAGTGGAGCTGGGTGAGGAGTAAGTCAAGGGCTTGGAAGGTTTTCCTGTGCTCGGTGATTCACGGCTTGTGTTTGTCAGTAGATGGGAGTGTTTGGAGAAGAGCCAAGTCATCATGAAAACATTTACAAATCCCAGACGTTTTGTGGATTTCACCACAAATTATCTTCTGTCCAACACAGCCAACCCACACGTTCATCGACATTTTTGAGCTGCGGTTTAATAATCTTCCATTTCCAGCAATGGTGTGAAGATGGCAATGGCCAGGAAGAGGGAACATTCCATTAGAGTTGTACTAGCTGGGCATGAGAAGGGTGGACAGCTGGAAGCCAAATGACTCCGCTCTTCACCATGGCCGCATCACCTTGCCAGCAGCCAAAAAACATGGATGCAAATGTTCCCTGGGGGAGAAGAAAGAAGAGACTGTGCCAGCTCTTCCTGAGAAGACAAAGGCTCTTCCTGAGAAGACAAAGGCTCTTACTGAGGGCCATGCCAGCTTTACAGATTCAGAACAAAATTATTGAAACCATTCTGGTACCCACCGCTTTGTGCCTTTTGTCCCATCTCGGAGTGTGAGAAACTTGTTTGAAAAGGAGAGATCATTCCAGAATTGCCCATCACCACCAGCAGACACCAGAATGAACAGCATGCAAGAGTTTTTGTGTCCTCTTTGGCTGAGCACACACCAGCCACAAGTGTCACAAGACTGTCCAGCAGCAGGGTGTGGGAAAAGGTGAAAAGCTGTCAAAAGTCTTGCCTTATTGTCACAATCTTCCCTGATCAGAGCAGAGGATGGGAGGAGACTCGCTTTCTATCAAAAGACCTGTCTGTGATCATCTATGGAGCTGTGTAGTAGCATAGGTAGATGTGTAGTAGATTCACAGAATCACAGAATCGACTGGGTTGGAAAAGACCTCAGAGATCATCAAGTCCAACCCTTGGTCCAACCTGTAGAGATGTAGAAGCATAAAGTCTGAATGGGAATGTATAGGGGCCAAATCTCAGGAAGAAATGTCAGAAAGGGATAAAAGAACATCAGGCATTGATGGCACCAAGGTAATTCAGGTTACAGGCCATGTGTGAGTCGCTTTTCAAGGCAGACCAACTTGGAAAACAAAGGGCAGCCCAAAACAAAGAACAGCATAAAATTAAGGACAGACTATGCCCAAAAAAGGAATCTAAAGGAGTCTAAAAAAACCCAAATGAGTTGAAAGTGTGTAGATCAGCAATGCTGCCCATTGACTCACAGGGGCAGACCAGTGTGAAAAGAATGATCAACTCCTAAATGGTACCAGAAGGTATCTACAAAGCCAATGTATGATCAGCAGCCCAGGAGATGTGAGGGCTCTTTAGGTGGCATCCCTTCTCCTCTGTGTCCTTGCAAGGAGCTCTGGACAGACCACCTGGAGATATGTTTCAGAGACAGAATGCTGGACAGTTGTCCTGCTGCTGTGAGTATATGGCTGCCCCTCCATCACAAGGTGGAAAGGAAATTTGTCATGCTAGAGATTTCCTTCAGGGCCTCTCCACTTACCGTGACTCCCTGGGGCAGCACAGAGCTCAGCTTTCCTGCTCCTTGAGCACGAGAAACACAGATCCATGAAGGCCATGGAAAACTGTTTGCACCTCTCTGGCAAAACGAGGGCCTGGGGAGGTCTCTGGTTATTCACCAGGCAATGAAGGCAAGAAGCTGGACTCCTGAGGAGGACTGGTTCTGGAAAGGTTCACCTCAGAGGGACGATCCCTTTTAGGCTGATGCTGAGATGCTCCTGGTGTTCAGGGAACAGTCGTCTCCACTCTTACCATTCATGGGTCATTATTTCTGATTCAGATCTAATGTATACAGCAGCAGACATGGCTAATGCTGTCAGAGATTTCCCATTGTGCACCCTTGTGGAATGGCTTGTGGCTGCCTCCAGCCTTCAGTTTTGAAGCTGAAGTTATATTTCTAGTATTTTAATTTCTAACAGCTCTTACACATGGCCAGTGTGGGTAGGTAGTGAAATGTGGCAGGGAGAAACGAAACTCCATGAAAACCCATCGTGACTGGGCAAGATGGTCCCCAAGCTCCTGAAGCCAGACAGGACCACACATGGTCCATGCCCTTGTCTGGGTGTGCACAGCTTGGTGTCAGCTTGCTTTGGCCATTGCTCTCCTCCAGACACCCGTCCCTCACCCTCCGTGGCAATGTCACGTTTTACATGAGCGGGGTGGAAATGCTGGCAGGACTCAATGAGTGTCCCATGAATGAGCAGCAGGTCACACCGCGCCTTTTGGTGCCAACCACTTTGAGGACTGGCCATGCAAATCAGCAGCCGAGGTGTCCCCAGGTGTTAAACAGCCATTTACCAAGACCAGGTCTCCGGGCTCCCACTGAGAGCCAAGACCTCCAGACTGCACCCAGGCTCTCCCCTGCCTGCTCTCTGCTGGGATCATGCAAGGTCATGTTGATTCCAGCTAATAAGGCTATGCATATCACTGTGTTTAAGACCAGAAAAGTAGTAAATTACCTAATTCAGCCTCCTAGGTATCTCAGGCCTTTGATGTTCACCTTGATTTTCCTATACTAGGGCTAATAATTTGGCTAAAACATCTCTTCCATATAGAGGCGTTGCTTGCTTGCACCAGCACTGCTTCATTAAAGGAAAACCTTGCCTCACTATTCCATTGGGATTTTATGGTGCTGACAGCAGGGCCATTAATAATGCACCCATTTTCTGATGTATTTTTTAATGCGGAATCATTTTCCAGGTCTTTCAGAACTGTTTTGACAGTCAGCTTCCCACAGGGCTGTGTGGGAAGCTGCAGGCAGAAGCAAGTCCCAAAACTGGCAGAAGGAGATGGGACGACCTCGTTGAGTCTGTCCGAGGCAGGGGACTGCCAGAGCATGGGGGACAGGGCAAGCTGCAGGGCAGCCCAGCTCCTCAGGAAAGGGACAGCATGTCTGCAAGAGAAATTTAAATGTTCATGTTCCCTCAGCACAAGCCCCAGGATGTCGCTCCTGGGTGAAGGACAGAGACTAGGTGTTTATCTGGAGCACTGCTGTATCTTGGGCAGAGTAATCGTAGTAAAACTACGTAAGAAGTGTTGGCCAAGGGATAAAATCTCTTGATCCAGGCTTTAAACTGGCTCTTTGGGGTTAGTGGGAAAGCAGCTTGCTTACACTGACGATGGGTTTTCTTTAGCCTTCCTCCAACAGGCCACTCTTGCAGACAGCTCTGGGGCGTCTGATACGGGTCTCTGCCTCTCCCCAGCCCAGCACCTGGATGAGCCCAGCCTCCCCCTTCCCGGTGGGTGAACTCGAAGCAACTTAAAGCTCTTATTATTTCTTTTCTCCCATTCTCAGAGCCCTTTTAAATATCCCTTCTCTCTGCTCCAGCTCCACAGGCTCCAGGGATTTGGCTCTGGCAAATAAACTCAGGCAAGCAGGAGCTGACTGTTACATGACCCTTCTTGTAATTTGCTGGAAATCTCGTCCGTAGGATAAACAGACCAATGTTAACCTTTATATAGTAAATAAAACTCCAGTGAATGTGGCCACTTAACATGTCTAAAAGCTACATTTTTACTTCTAATATTAACACATTTTTAAGGAAATCTTTCTTTGGCAAAAGCCGAAAAAATATTTGTTTCCTGTTTCAGTAAATAGTCGACATGGCAGAGTGACTCCTTCTGATACTGGCTCCCCGCTCCATGCAGCTGATCCCCCTTTATCCCTGTTTACTGCAGGGATACTATTAAATACCTTCAGCCACTCCTGCTTGCAGATTTCCAGAGAGACCATATCCTGTTTATAGCATCGCTGACCTGGTTGCCTGCATGGGGGAGCTCTGAGCAGCAGAGAGAGGAAGAGGAAGAGTTGAGGGAGAAATGCTGAGAGATGTGGAAGGGAAGGAAGGAGGTGGAGAGATGTCTGATGCCACCTCTGAGCACACCCCACTCAGAGCGACAGCAGCATAGCTGTCCGCCCCGATGGTCCCGATGGTCCCGACGGCACCCTCTCCCCAGCAGATGTGCCTGTGGATCCCATGGGATCGCGCCCTTCAGCCTCCAGAGCAACTGGGCTGTTGCTGGGGCTGCATTAGGGATGGAAGGACCTGGGCAATGCTGTGAGCGCTGCAGCGCTTTCCATTCACAATGTCATTTCTGCAGCACTCACCAGCTTTCTCTGGGGATCCTGCAGCCTCCATGAAGCCACCGCTGCAACTCTTGAGAGCCTGGAGCTCAGGTCCTTCAGTGCTTTAAGTAGACATGCCAAGAAGGTTTTGGAGCCTGGTTTATTTTGCTCTTCCCAGCTGTTACGTACAGATGGACCAAGGCTCTTCCATTTCGTTCTGAAAGGGCTGCACCCATCCAGCAGTCTGTACGCAGTGTTGCTGTCAGAGGTAGAGGTGGCCATGAGATGTGTGAGCTGTGCCAGGGCACCTGCTCAGACTCAGGTGTGCAAAGTTTGCACACATTTGGGAAAGGTATCTTGTGATACCCACCAGTGACTTCAGTCTTTTATCCTTGCATTAGATGGAGATTTCTTGCTTTGCCTTCAAAGTGCTCAGTTGCTGCTTTGGAAACGTAGACAATAACCTAGAATGGATCTGGGTTTTTTTTAAGCCATATGTTCTTTCTGCAAGAGAGTTCATGATAGCAATAAAAGGCAGAATAATGATTAGGGGAGACAGGAATGGGTTTGCACATCTTGCTGAGAGCAATCTTGGTTTTGGTTTATTGGCCAATCTGCCTGAATTGTGACATTTCACGTCACATCTGACTTGCATTCAGAAGGAATGCAGATGCTTCCTTCCAGCATCTCCCTGATCTCTCATACTGGGCTGAGCCTCTTCGGGCAGCATCTGGGGCTTGTGGGCCACCAGACCTGGGCAGGATGACTTGCCCTTGCACATCTGCAGCAGGATGACTGCAGGGCCCGAACCAAAGCCGGCTGAAGTCAACATGTTCCCCGAGTTTCACGTGACCCAGAAGGGGGTTTACCATGGTGCTCTGCACTGCACAGCCTGAGTTTTAGATGTCTGTGTCAAGATGTGGATTTTCAAGGCTGGGATCCCTCTGTAGTGGACAGGGAAGATGGGGAGGGGGCCTAGCCAGCTTTCCAACAACCAGCACTGGGAACATCAGACCAGGAGACCACTGATGAGGGAGGGAGAGGCTTCGAGGCAAAGAGCAGGTACATGAGGCCCTGGCTGCGGTCGAGAGGCTTTGGCTCTCAGCTGCTGCATGGGAACCTTGAGATCTGGTGCTGTCCTCCTAGATGGTTTATGTACATCACACTTGACAGTCCCTGGATGAAAAGCAGAAATGATGCAGGGTCTCTGAGCTGAGTAATTTACATCCTGTGGGGTCTGTGTTGCATACTGTAGCCTGCATTTAGGCGCTGGCGGGTGAAGGAGCTCTTGTGGACCACTTCCAACTTTGGCTCTCCTGGGGAACAGGAAGAGCTAAGAAGATAATATTATGACTAATGGCCTCACCAGCACCTCCATAGTGAATACCTCCCTAAACGAGTTACCCTCCATCCATCACAAACCCTGTTTCAGCACTGGGATTACCCCATGCCTCCCAGCCAAGCCTGTGTATCCTCATGCCCCATCCCACCCACCAGCATGACCACCCGCTCCGTCCCACCATGACCACCCTCTCCATCCCAGCTCAGGACTTGCGGGAGAGAACCGGTCAACCCCAGCACACCTGGGCAGGTCAGCAGCTCAGAAACATGAGCACAGCCACAGGGCTGGTCCTAAAACCTTTGCAGTTTGAGCTTCACCATCCCATTGACCTGAGCAAGGCTTGGAGCCCTGGGAGAGCCATCCCATCCACAAGTCTGGCAGACCTGCAAGCCACGATCCCGGCTGGCAGCCACCTGCCCCGGGTATGTTCTCTGCCGTCCCCCCCAAGACAAGTGGGTTTTGTTGGGGGTGTGTGCAGGATGTGGCTCGGTGACCCCTCTCTGCAGAGGCAGCTCTGTGCCCACCGCCTCCCCAGCAGCGGGAGGCAGAAAGCCCTCTTTGTGCTGGGGAAGGTGTCAGGTACTCGGTGCTCAGGCAGCTGAATCAGGGCTTTTCATGGGGCCAGAGGCTTGCTGGCTGAGGAATGCTGGCTCCTGGCTGAGCTGGCAGGAGCTGCCTGTGCTGGGCTCGGCGGTCCCGCGATGCCGCCCACAGCCGCCCTCCTCATCCCAGAGCTATTTGGGGGCTGAGGGCAGTGGGAGCCAGTCCCCTCTGCAGGGACATGGGGATGGAGTTGCTATTTATAAATAGGAGGGCGTGCAGAGAGCCCTCAAGGGGGAGAGGTTGCCTCGCTGCTTTAGGAGGCATGTCCTGAGCAGGGCATCTCGGCAGGGTGCAGCGCGCAGGCTGTGCCAGCCCATGGGACACGGGAATTTGGGATGCATCAGAGGTGCAGCGTGCCTGCAAACCCTCAGCACAAGCCCTGGAACACCAGGGCAGCATGAGGGGACAGCCCACTGGGGTGTGCTTTAGAGGAGTAGGTTCTCACCATGGCACACACAGGGTATTTTTGCAAGGGATGCTTTTAAGACACACATGCATGCATATAATTGTACTTGCAAGTTTACTCTAATTTGAAAAGTTTGGGAATCTGCAGTATTTGGCGGAATATCTGCTGCTTCAAGCCTCATTTTCATGTGTTCAGTTTGGAGACAAAGAATCCAGAACTCGTCTGACAAAACTGCTTCAAACTCATAATTAGGCTTCTGTGTCCCTCAGAACTGACTGTAATGACTGTTATCAAAATTGACGTTTCTCCCACAAATAGCTGCAACTGCAGTACGAAGGATTTGGGTGACTAATCTGAGCCAGACAGCAACACACAGAGTTACGACTACTGCCGGGGTTGTTTATTTGGGTTTTTTGAACAGACATCTTGCCATTCCTGCCCTCAATCCAAAGTCACATGGAGATTTTGCTTCAAGAAGCTGCCAGTAGTGAGCTATTAACTTCCAGTGATCACAACACAATTAACCAGAGTCGCTGGGGGAAGTGCTGTCTCCAAAACTGCTGGAGGCTGCTCAATGTTAGAAAGTGGGAACTTACTTCAAAATAAATACATGAGGAGGGTTCATTTAAAGGGCCCTAAAGGCGAATTCATTTAAGGCCATGGCTTTGATATGGAAGCCGTGTATGTGCCCATCAATGAGGCTTTGAAGGTTGCATATCCTAAGAGGAAAAGCAGAAGGGCCCACCTGGGAAAGAAAATCAACAGCATTTACTGAAACGACAGAGTTTCATCGTGTGTTTGATCTGAACGGGGCACTTCAGAAAAGGGAAATCCAGCATTAGCGCAGGCAGGAGAAGCAAGCATAAAGCGTGCCAGAGATTGCCTAACAAGGGAATTAGGATGGGATTTCATCAGACTGAATGCCAAAAAATGTTATAAAATAAAAAGGTATAAAAATAAGCAATAAAAAGACATAAAATATGATGTGTGCAATTTGCTGGAAGCCTAGGAGAGAAACAGAGGGTGATGGTAAAAAGTAGCAATGGGAAGCCGGGTGGTTTCTTCAAATTGCTCAGGACACAGAGGGTGCTGTGGAGAAAGCTGCCCTGGATCTGCTAATTTCAGGTTATAAAACGAGCAACGGTGGTGTCAGAATAAGATGGGGGAATAAATCAGCACACGGAAGAGCAATAAGTCACTGAGGCCTGATGATGCATCCAAGACTTGTGTAGGAACATAAGAATGAAATGACTGAGCTACAAACAAAAATATGCACACAAAGATCTGCACTCAGCAACAACAACAAAAAAAACCCAGGGATGCAGCAGGGATGGGAATGGAGAAGAATCTGGAATGTATTATAAAGTCATCAGAGGAACCAGCAGGCTGCCCTGTCTGGAGCATCACTCTGTGGTCGAGTCAGCCCCATGGGATACAGGGGAGCAGAGGGGCAGAAAGCCTAGGGGAGGACAGCAGTGTGGTCCCCCAGGGACACCAGGACGGAGGACAGTTTGATGGGGTGAGCAGGCAAGGAGGAGGTGTTGGAACAGGGATACCCACACAACTTGGTGTCCTCCATCTCACCCTCTTCTCTTGTTATCCGAAAACAGGAGGGCAGGACTGAATCGCAGCGGATGAAAAGGAGACGTCTTGCTGTGGGACTCACTGATGTGCTGTGGTGCAGCAGTCCTTATTTTAGCAGCAATTTGTACAAGATGTACCAGCTAAGAAGGACTTTCATGGACAGCCACAGCTTCTCCAAAGGGTTGGCAAGTGCAAGGAAAGTCATAAAACATCTGAATCCATTGGGCTGCTGGCAAGGAGAAAGATGTCCTCCCCACGTGCCAACTGCAAGACTCTGGAGTATTTGTCGAAGACGGCACCAAGGGCCAAGAAATGCAGGAGGAGGGGAGCAGGAGAGAGGGACCGATGGGACAGAGTGATGTAGAAACACTCCCCTCCCAGGGGGCAGAGACGGATGGGAAGGCAGCAGGAGAGAGGAGAGGAATTCCCTTTGGGTCTGTCTTTGTTCATGAGTGTTTTTCCTCATGTCCTAGCAGGATGAAGACCTTTTATGGTCTTATCCAGTCGTAGAAGTCCTGCTCATGGTGGTTGTCCAGCGTCATTGTTCCCCTTCTCTCTTGGCTATTCTGTGTCCTCACAGAGAGTGACTGCAGTGGACACAAAACGAAGGAGAGCAGCATGGTTTCCAGCTCTCTTGCATGTCAATCTGCCTTGTCCAGGCAAGAGGTGTCCCACCTCGCTCTCTGCTTCGGCCTCGGAGGCAGCACCTTCTCACGGACCAGCAGCACAACGTCCCGGGGAGTCCAGGCTCCGCAAAGGAGAGGGTCTCCGGGATGATGATTCATGGTTGATCACTTTAGCCAGAGCTGGATTGAATCAACTCCTCTCTCCTGTGGCTCTGCCAGGTCTCATGGCCCAGGGAGGGAAGGAGAGAGGAGAAATAATGAGATTTCCCATCCAGAATCGCGGGGGATTTATAGCTGTTGTGATAACCTCGGCCGTTAGTGAGGCTCGCACAAGAAACCATTCTGATTTCCAAGTTCCTGATTTACTAAACAACAAAATGAAAAGTCAGCATAAATCACCTCTGCTCACACAAGTGGCAGCTGTGGGGTCCCTGGGAGGCTGCCACACGGGTATACGAGGGCTGGTGCTTGGGCGCCTTGGCTCTGGGGTCTCCTCTGAGCTCTGACCAAACCTAGGCACCGCATCACTGTCCTGACAAAGTCACCTCACCCCACGATGAAGTGGAGCCGCAGCCACTCGGATGGCAGTTACAAAGAGCACAGAGCCAAACCGATGGTACCAGGCGCAATGGTTGCATACTGGGGCTTGGTGGGTCCAGGCAGGACATCGAGAATCTCTTCTCCCCCATGCCATGGGACAGGTCCCCAGATAGGTTTTTCCAGGACTCAGCTAGACAAAGCCATGGCCACTCCGCTCTAGGGCTGGAGATAGTCCTGCTGCCAGCGGGAGGTTGGTCTGGAGACCCCCGAGCCCCCTCCACCAGCGCTGCTGGGATCCTGTGTCCCCACCAGTACATTTCCTCCCAGTCCGGGACATTTCTGTTTGTCTTGCGCGCAGCCCCTTCAGACAGCTTTCAGTTGCATTCCTTCCAAGAAAACATCCCCGCCTTCTCAAACCAGATGGAAGAACTCATGTCCTTCAGAAATGACTGTGTTTTCCAACGCTACTACTGAGTACGAAACAGGAGTTTAAAAATAATAATTAAAAAAAGACAAAACCTCGAAACCTTACACGGCAGCAGGGTCTGCTGCAGCACGTCCTGTGGCAGCAGAGGAGCAATGACGCACCAAACCAGTGTCAAACTCATGAGAAACTGGATGGCTGTCAGGAGCTGCACTGAATGAGGCAAGAGACAGACCGCTTGTTGTGATCGTGCACTTCAGGATCACCTTCCAAGTGAAGGTGAACAATGGAGCAGATCATAACAGTGATGTCTGCAAGATGGCAAAGGGAAATAAATGATCGGTGCAAATCTGTATCAAGTACGTTTGCTAGATTGACTTGCTTTTCTGCTTGTATCATCAAATTAGCAGATGCTGGTTAAATATCCCCAGGCTTCTGTGAGGGAAACCTGGGCATGCAGCGCTGTATCTTACCATAAAAAACAACAGAGGGGCCCAAGTGGTTTGAGCAACAGCCCTGACACTACCCATAGGATTAGAAGCAAATTACATTGGTGAGAAGAGAAACAGGCAAGTTGGCCATATTAGTATCTGTAGAAGTTACTATCCTGATAAAGTGGAGAGAACCTGACACACTGGCAACACCAAATATGATAGGGATATGCAAAGGAAACTTGCAAAGAGCTGCGTGTGCTTAGAACTAAGGACAGAAAGCAATAATGATAATTTGCAAAATGAAAACGCACAGCAAACCTCTACAGAAATACAAGCAAGCACTTGTTAGGGGCAGAATCAGGTAATCTGCAGCTCAGTGAAAACTCAGTGTCTAAGGCAGAGGAGTAAAAGAAAGGTGCTTGGATGCAGCACAATTCACTGAGCTCTTGGAGATCCACCACTGCTGCAGGAAGGGAGATGGGACGTGGCTTTGGGGAGATTTGGTGTCCCAGGTCTGTGACTCTGAACTCCACATCTGGGCCACATTTCCAGCATCAGCCTCAACCCAGGAAGAAACCAAAGAGTGTGGACAAAAACCATAATGAAGAGCTCCGTCCTTTCTTTCCCTATCCATCTACTTGCAACCGTTCCTGGATGACAACCATTCCCTGGGTTTGTCTGGATCCTCTTTATGTCCATGTCATGGGAGACTGACACCTGTAATATGGAAAAATACATTGTGCTAAGAGATTAGCCTGACTTTCCATACTGGTTTCTTCTCCTGACCAAACTAGGCTGCAGTATTATATACTGGATCTGCTCCCATAATCTGTCTTCCAGCCTATAAAGATTTTCACAAAATTAAAGTATTTCTTCCTTATTCACAGTTTAGGCTGGAGGGTACATTGCTCTTTGCTGAGCAGGGGAATGCATGCTGCACATGATTGCTTTTCAGCTTACAAAGAGGAAAATGTTGTTTATGGATAAATAATCCCATCACGTAGCTCACACAGCACATGATGCAGCATCCGATGAGCAGACTCCCCAGCAGACTGCTCATTTCCACTGGTGCTGCGCATAACGTTGCTTTATCCAAATCACACTCTTGGCCCTTGAGACCTAGGAGACATTATGTTACAGATCCTGGTTTACTGGACCATGGTTACTGGTTATTGATTTCAGAGTTAATCTTGCAGGGTCCCCAGTCTTCAAGGTACTGCAGAACTTGCCATGCACAAATTTATGGGGTAAATCAGTGCCATTCACTGCCCTAAGGCATAGCCACTGAGCTATGTGCTATATACCACATGTGCTGGGACATCTCTTCATGTCTGTCCTATCACTCCTTTCTGGCTGAGAAACGTCCCCTGAACCTCTGGTGGGTCCCTCACCTCTGGACATCCAGGTCACCTGGGGTCCTGGTTGTGCTGTGCCTGACCTGACAGGAGTGGATAACCTGCCCCAGGATAAGGCCCATCCTCCTACCTGGTAATTAAAGTTTGGTCAAAGCAATTGAGATATTTTTGTCTCTCAGAAAAACCCTCCTCGGTGACCGCGACAGTTTCCTATGGTGGGGAATCCCCACCTCCCATTGCAAAGCCCCGTGGCCAGAAGCCAAGCCCAAGCCTGCGTCATTCTTACCATTATTTGCCAAACCCCTGCAATTTCTGCAATAAATAGCTAAACTGTATGCTGGCCTTCTCTGGCATGGATCACAAACACGCTCTGGTTGCAAATATATATTGTGCTGTGAGACCAACGGGTTACTTTACATCAGCTTCCAGGATTTCATGTTCTTCCTCACTTTTCATTGTAAGAATTTAGAACAAGACTTTTTGACTGGACGGGATGCATTCTGCACGCAAGAGTCCTTGCGCTGACCTTGTAAACTAATTGCAAGTAGGAAACGAGGAGATCAGTCCTGGGAAACACGAGGTGGGATGAGATAAGGTAGAGCAGGGTGGTGCAGCATGGCGTGAAATGGCACAGGGCAGAGATGGACAGAAGGACAGAGACGTGTCACACCGGTGATGTGACCAGCATGTCCCATCCTCATCTGTGAGTGCTTCTTCCAGCCCTGCTGATACCAATGGGAACAAACCTGCACAAGGTGGTTTTCTGTCTTTCCAACAGGGGAAAAAATAATTCAACGGGGTTTTGTACCTCACTGCCTGTTTGCTGTCATTTTCAGTCCACATTTTTGCACTGAAATACCTCAAGCAACTAAATACAAATGCTACTCTAGGTTTTCCCTGCTTGACACCAGGCTGCTGAGAAATCTCAGATTCTCATTCAGAGTGCCTGTTTTTGGGGGCAAAACGGGGGAAGAGAGTCACACAAAACACACGAAAGCCCCGGAGATGGAGGAGGGCCCACGCAGGGTCCCCGGCCCCACTGAGAAACCCTTGTTTGGTAATAAAAATATTCCAAGCCATTTAATAAAACTTGACAAATGGCATGAAAGCGTTTCACAGCTCTGGTCATTTTCCCATCTGTGACGACCCGGGAACCAAACAGAGACGAGTTTGTAAAGGACTGTGGGGGAGCAGCGCTTATTAGATTACAAAGAACATGACTTGTTGTGAGAAAACCCAAAAAGTCATGTTTTTTGTCATGAAAGTCTAGGCTGTGACAAATGCAACGTGTTAATCATGATGGATTTTTACTGGAAATCCGTAATGCAGAATACGGTCATTAAAGCACTGGCCTCGTGCCCCGCTCCAGCCCTCCTGCCTTGGCTGTATCTGAGCAGCGATGGAGCTGCACGCTGAGATTACCCCTGTGTGTACCGAGGAGGCAAACTGGTGCGATCACCTCCAAAAACAGGGCCTGCTCAATCCCCTCTCCCACAACAGCCTCCCTTGTTGTGCCGAGGGCTGGCACGACTGTTTTCTCTGGCCAAATCCGCATTTTGCATCTCTCCCATCTCCCATCTCTTGTTCCTACAGATAAATCACCCTCTTGTCCTCCTCGGGAAGCACGGTCCGCGATCACAAGCGAGCCTTTCTCCACAGTGCACGCTGATGACAATCTGTGAGCTTTTTCCACTTCTATTTTTTTCCCTTTTCTCATCCCTTTGGGAGGCTCTTTTCAAACGGGTCCCCTTCCCATTTGGCCCAGAGGTTCCTCCTCTGAACTTGCAACCCTTCCCAGCCTGCAGCGTTGCTTTCCCATCGGCAGTACAGCTCATCCCAGGCTGCTTTCTCATCGGGTGGAGGGGGGAATAGCTGCAAGGGTGGTCTGGCTTCTTCAGGGAAGACATAATTTCAGCTGCTGGTCCCTCCTACTGCCCAGACAGTGGTCGAACTGCAGCAACAGCTTCAGAGAGTGTGGTCCCATGGGAGGAAGAAGCCATCAGCTGGTGTGCCCCATGATGGGGATGGAAAATGGGTGCCGGAGAAAGTGGTGGGAAGAGGTGGGGGGGAGAATGAGGGTCTGTGGGGGCTTGGCAGACATATATGCTGGTGGGCAGGAGTCTGGGCCTTGCTGGAGGAGGATGGAGGAACCAAAGGGAGGGAATCACAAGTAAAATGAGGAAAAAGAGGTGCCCAGAGATGGGAGTGCGAGAGAGGAAGGACTGCACCAGCAGGCACGAGTGTCAAGGGCAAGTCTGAAGAAGGCATCCCAGGTTTGCCACAGCCCTGCAGGGAAGGGTGCAGAGCATCTTCCCTTGTTGTTTCACAGCCCTCAGCCCTGCTGTGCATCAGTCCTTGTCTCCAGGCTGTGGTGGGGTTAACACCACTGCAAGGCTCTCGGAGCTGCCCCATCTAGCAGAGGGCATCATGGTGTGCAGGTCTGGACGTGGTCCCCCGGGGAGGGGACACCCGTTCCCTGGGCTGTGCTCCACTGGGCGTAGGTGAAACTCTTCCCGTTCCCTCCAGCTGGACTCTGGGGTTTCCCAGCACGTCCTCCAGCCTTCATGTCAGCATTTTCCCTGTTTAATGTTCACGGTGGATGCTGCGCAGAGAAGGGAAGCAAAAAGCAGCCCGTGCTGGTAGGATGTGACCAGTTTTAAGCTGCCACAGGAGGATGGTCAGCCAAGCAAACCTGCAAAACACAGCAATGGCTTCCTACCCACGGAGCAGTGCCCAGAGCTTCAGCACCCTTCCCGCAGGCTCCTTTAGGGCTGTATTGCCTGGAGACGTCCACAGCCCTTCCCGGGCAGGAGCATCACAGCATCCTGCTGCCCAACACAGGGGTGCCACCCGTGCCAAAGAAAGGGCGCTGGGAACCCTCCCTCCTCCCGCACAGCTCTGTCCGCTTTTGCTCTGACCCTCCTTGTGTTGGCTTTCCTCCCCAGCTCCTTTTCACGCTTGGTGCTCCCTTCCCGCTTATTAACTCTCCAACCTGCCCGAGGAAATGTGCCCCCCGTGACAGCTCTGCACAGAGGATTTATGAGCCCAGCTCTCAGGGGAAGGAGTCCGGGCATAAATCACAGAATATTTAGGAAAGTGATCTACATTTATTACACTTAATACTATATTTAACATGTCCAAGAGGACCTTATAAATCAGAGACAGTGCAGAGCTCAGTACAGGGTCCTGGGGGAGCCCGTCCGCTCAGTGAACGTGTGCGAAGTCTGAAATCAGCAAAAGCAAATTTATGTTTGAATTCTTTGCTAAGTTTATTCCCCTCTAATTAAGGCTGCACATCATGCTGATGGTTTCCTGCACTGGGCTGGGGATTCGGGGCCCAGGCTCTCACCTCTCACCGCCGGCAGCCTCTCCGCACACACTGGTCCATCCTCCAGGACCGTGCGGCAAAGTCTTTAAGCATCCGTCACGCTGAGGGATGACAGCGCCGGGCAGGCGATCATTAGTCTTCTCCTAATCTCAGGTTAATGCACCGTGCTCCAGCTCGACATCAGCTGCTGCAGGCTCCTAACAGAGACATAAAGTCCTCTTGTATTTCACAGAGAGCCCCAACCCCAGCTCGGCCCCTGTCTCCTCTCCCGCCTCACTGGTATTTAGCACTCCATCATCACAGATCTATGCCTCCCTGCCAATGGTGCTGGACCAGCAACTCACCTGGCCTGTTTTCTGGAGCTCAGCACCTCCACCACAGGTTTGGGCTCAGGCGAGGGAAGGCTTAGTAGCCTGGTGATGGACTCCAGGGAAATGGAGGGATGAAATTAGGACTTTGGTCCGTAAAGCCTTGTTGTCCTCCAAAATTGGTATCTCTGATGGTAACAGAGGTCTGTCAGGAAATGGGGAGGCTGGTCCCTTTGGAAGGAGGACAGGCTTTCTGCAGTTGGTGCTGAACTGGTGATTCCCACCCTGCTTCTGCTCCCACCTGCTTGAAATTCCCAAGACAGTGGATAAAAGTGGCAAAAAAATAGTACATGACGTTTTTCCAGCTGAAAGGTCCCTGGAGAGTGAATGCTTGAGAGGGCAAAACCCTCAGCCACCTCTTCCCAGGCCCAGTTGACCAGGACACACTGGTCCCATGGAGTGCACAGCACGAGTGGGTGTTTTGCATGGGTGGGTGCTTTGCACAGGTAGGTGCTTTGCATGAGTTGGGTGCTTTGCACAGGTAGGTGCTTTGCACAGGTGGGTGCTTTGCACAAGTGGGGTGCTTTGCACGGGTGGGTGCTTTGCACAGGTGGGTCCTTTGCACAGGTGGGTGCTTTGCACAGGTGGGTGCTTTGCACGAGTTGGGTGCCTTGCACAGGTAGGTGCTTTGCACGAGTTGGGTGCTTTGCACAAGTGGGGTGCTTTGCACAGGTGGGTGCTTTTCATGGGTGCCTGCGCAGCTCCAGGGATGGTGGTGGCAGCTCCTGGCAGTGGTCAGGTCTCCTCCCTGAGCCAAGCATTGTACCCAAACTAACTGAGTGAGAGGCAGGCGCTGCTAATGGGAGCAACCGGCTTGCTTCCTGACACGGTGCTTAAACCCAGGTGGATGGAGAAAAGCCTCACACATTGCTCCCCCGGTGCTGAGAGGTTTATGCAGCAGCTCTGTTGCTGGCGCACTGACGGCTGGGCTCCCGGGAGGACGGACGGGTCCTGGGCAGAGGCAGCTTGCCTGGCAGCCGGGGGTGATGCACGAGCTGAGCAGTTTGGAGCTGGGATTTGAGGAGCAGAGCGTGGTGGGGAGGAGCAGAGCCGTGACCTCAGGGCAACTGGTACTTGTGGGCCGGGTGCTGTCTCCCGTTGCACTTCACAGGGAATGTTCATTCCAACCTGGGGGCTTGAGGGGTGCCCAGCACCCCTGGAGATGGCTGAGCGCTCAGCAGCAGCCTGGCCATGATTGTGATCTGTCTCTGCCCACAGAAGATAGTGACTTGGTATCAGAGGAGACTTCAGCACCACTGAAGGGAAGAGGTTGCTCATCTAATGACTGGAGATGGAGACCATGGGGCTCAGTGATCCTCCCCACTGCCATCGGGTCAGTGGCACCTCCAGCCTCGGGCACTGCAGAGGTGCTGCGGCAATGCCATCCAGAGCATGGGCTGGAGCAGCGCTGGGGTCAGCAGAAACGTTTCCTCACCTCGCTGACGTCCTCACAGCCCGGCCAGGCACTCGCACCAGCAGCCAAAGTTTCCCTCCTTCCCGGAAAGCCCCGCTGCCCGTGACCAGCCCCTGCCCGGGAGCCAGGGGACCCTGCGGCCGGGTGCGTGCGTGTCGGTCTGTCTGTCTCCTCTCGCGATTTTCCAGGAAAGCCGCCATGATTTACGAGCCGCGGACAGTGCGAGCTGAGTGCTCAGGAGGGCTTGATTACAGTTTCCCAGAGGAAGCTGTCTGTTTGGAGATGGCAAGGTGACAGGGTTTATACAGAACAGCACAATGTGTCTAAGCAAAGCTGTCAGCCGGAGACAGATGAAGTGACGGAGAAAGCCCATTACTTCATTCACACCTCAACAGGCAAACAATAAAACACTTGCACACAGCAGCGGTGGTGGGGGGGAGGGGATCCCCCAGCCCCTGCAGAAATGCAGCAAGCTGCTGCACAGTTATTTTCTGCTCTTTG
Source organism: Nesoenas mayeri (assembly GCF_963082525.1). Lineage (NCBI taxonomy): Eukaryota > Metazoa > Chordata > Aves > Columbiformes > Columbidae > Nesoenas > Nesoenas mayeri. The sequence continues at coordinate 6,729,061 of NC_137546.1, read as the reverse complement.
GGCTCAGCAGGATGGGGCAAAGGAAGAGACAGAGGGGAGAAGCAGCATGGAGGGAAGATGTGTCACCACTTGGAGACAGGCATTTGTCCGCCAGGTGACACGACAGACTGTTGCATTGGACCATAACAAACCCCTGTTTGAACTGGTGTGTGTGCCCAGTTCAACAGCAGCATCGAAAGGCCAAGCCTGGACAAGAGGCCCATCTCAGATCCTGCACAAGGCTCCAGACCCAGGATGTGAGGTCTGCAAGGTGGCTGGTGCTCAGACCTCTCGGGGCAAGAGCTGGCGTGGCACTGAGACTGGTGACATGGCAGGAAAGGTGTGCTGGGCAGGCCAGGCCTGCCTGCTGACCCAGCTGACCAATTTAGCCCAGTTGACATGGGAGCAATATCAGGATTTGCACAGAGGCCACCACCAACTGTCCATGAACTCAGAGCTCTTGCTCTCAGCACATGGAAGCATGTCCATGGTGACCTCCTGCCACCAGCCAACCCACCCGCACAGCAGAGCTGGTTGGGGGCACAGTCGGCACTTGCCAATGAAGAGCAAAACGGCACAAACAGACTTTGCAAAATGTGTGGTTTTCTTTCATCAAATCACCTCACATGGACCTGCAGGTCACTGATCCCAGCACGTGGAGAAAGCTGTTGATCCAGCCCCTTGGGACAACTACTGCAACAATGAGAAGGGACAGAAACAACTCCCCGGCCCCCATTCTGCACCTCCTGAAGCAGCCGCGGAGAGGAGAAGGTGGAAACGTCTGCTGTAATTTGTGCAATAACTCATTGTGGGATGCAACAACACCTCCTCATTATGTCTGTTTTCTGATCCCTGCTTGTTGCTGGATGGCGACAAGGTCTGGTGAGAAGTCAGGCAGAGCTGGGTCAGCCCCTCGAAGCCCAGGGTAGGCAGTGACCTCGTGCGCGGTGGAATAACAGGACGATAAAATCAACAGGGCTCACGCTGGGATATAGTCACCGTATGTCCTTGGCTGACGCTCAAGTATCTGAAAATAATGACTCAGGATGCCATTCCCGTTAGGAAGCCTATTTTGCTTTCACGAGCTGCCCCCCAGCTGAGCAGACCCTTAGGAGAAGGTACATCCATCTCTCCCGGGGTTCAGCGGGAGCTGAGCTCTGCTAATGCTCCTGCCTTGAGCTGCTTGCCAGACTAAGCTCTCCTCAAAAGCAGAAAATTAATTACCTGGCTGGTTTATGGCTTTTTACAGGAAAGAGAAACCTCTGATGTCCTCACTTGCAGTGTTGCGGATGGAAAGTACCCGCATCAAGGCTTGTTTATTGGTGTTAGATGCCAATGACGGGATCACACGCAAACATTTTCTAGGAAACTTTGTAATGACCAGTCAAGGAGCTCCGAAGTTCAGTCTGCAAACTGTGCCATTTAAAGCACAGGCTGACAATCGTAATGACACAGAGACCGTGGCCATTGTCCTGTGGTCGGAAAAGCTGTCCTACACCAGTTTAACCATCCCCCCTTCCAGTGTGGGAGAAGCTAGCCCAGGAAAAGGTCATCATCTTACTTTTCTGGGATATACTCCTAATCCAATTTCTATACATCAGGCAAGAGTGCTGAACATGCTATGGTGGGTGCTGATGATTTGACTCTACTGGATTTTGCTTTTTCTACATGTTTTTCTGCTGCTCTATCACAGCATTGCTGGCTGTATATTGCATTCCTGAGCATGAAGTTTCATGTTCTCCTCTGCTGGGAGCTGGAGACATAGGAGAAGTTTCTCCTCTTCCACTATCTTCCTGCAGTGAGAAAATACCAAGGGTAGGACCCTTTATCTCCTCAGCATTCGATCTCCTCCGTACCAGCACTTTGTGGCTTCTTGGGCTTCAGTTTTGTCTGTGCTGTTGATCAGCAGGGCTGTCCTCGTTTGGTCTTAGTGGGAACATAACACACACATTCCCTTCTCTTGCCCCATGTCTGTGTGCCTGGGAATTGCTTCTTTGCAGCATCTTCTTCAGATCTTCCCAGGGAGGAAAACTGCTCTGGAGGATGACACAAATTGCACCTCCCTGTTGCTGCCCCAAGGAGGGGAGATGGTTGCATGGCAGAGGTAGATGCAGGCAGGAGGAATCCACAACTGGGGCTGTTATCTGGGAAAAACTGGGGACAAATATTGTGGGAAGAGCAGAGAGCAGAGACACAGGCAGTTCTTGGAAATAAAGGACAGAGAAACATCTCCTGGGGATCTCAGGGACAATGGTGTGAATGAGAAAATCGAGGCTGCCAGCCCAGCAGGCAGCGGCACTGTCGTGAGCACGTGTCACCCTTCCTGACCACCACACCTGCCCTAAATGTTGTACTTCCACATAATTTCTTAGGGCAGGCTGCTTAGCTCTGTAACAGTAATCAGAGGAGGTTTGAACAATTTCAGGTTCAAGTCCGTTGGTTTTTCACCTGCATCAGGTTCGCAGTCACAGCAGCAAGTTGTGGATGCGCAGGGACAGCAGGTGCATCACTCTGGGGCAGCGCAGTGTCTCTGTTAATGAACCGAGGTTACTCAGCATGCTGAGCCCGGGTGCAGTGTCGAGCCAACAGAAAACACATTCTCTCTATGCTCTTTCCATTCTCTCTGATGGGGTTTTTTGGTAGAGTTTCAGATGAAAAAAAGAAAAAAAAAAAAAAATCATAATTTTTGGAAAAAATCCCAATCAAACTTGGCAGCAGAAAACCAATATTTCATAGAAATGGGATATTTTGAAAGCAGGCTCTTTATTTCCAAGGAAAACAGTGCTTGTTCAGAATAATTGTGTGGGATTACTCCTGACCGCATCAGATCATGACAGCCCTGCATGGTGACAGGGGCGGCACAGCCCCCCGGCGCGGTGCTGCCCGGCTCCCACCGCACCGCAGCCCGACATGCACCCGCGCAGGTGCTTCGTTCATGAAAAATGTATTGAAAGAAGATAAATGATCCCTCCTCCTTCCCCATTCCTCCCTCTCCCTGCCAGCAGCCAGCACCTTGCACACACCCTGACACCCGCAGTACTGGGGCCATTGCTTTTCTTACCCGGTTTCAGCAGGAAATACAGACTTCCCCAGTTTACCGCTTGTTAAAACCCTGCTTGCTGGCATTTTGTCCATGCTTTTGGACAGCCTGGCACCAGGGCAGATGGGCTCAGTGACTCGCTCTCGGATGAGTCGCTGGAGTGTGACTGCGGCCGACAGCTCCGCATTTTGCAACCCCGCAGCCTGCGCTGCCCAGCAGGGTTGTGCAACCTGTGTACGAGACGGCGTGTGTCTGGTGCCGAGCACCCTCCTGGCAAGGGGAGCAGACAGCACGCTCCTTCTGGGCAAGGGTGAATCACCCACCTTGCTTGGACCAGCCAAACGCGGGTGCCTTCACCTCGTATGGATGCTTTGCTGAACAGAGCTCAGAGCGAGGGGGTAATAGCTTTGAGCCAGTTACCTCTTTAAATCATGTTCTTAAAGACTAAAGCACTACATCCAGAAACAGAGTAGCCTCAGAAATCCTTTACAGCAAAACTCCTCAAGTGCAGACAGCATTGTTCTGCAGATGTGCAAAAATCTCCTTGGAGGACAGCTGCTACCCAGCTCCTCTAATTGCAAACATTGCAGAAAAACATATGCAGGCTTTTGCTGGCCAGCAAGGTGATATTTTTCCACCTGCCAGCCAGGCCAGCAGTGTTTGCGGAGTAGCCGTATGTGCACGCAGTGGAAAGGGGTCCCTGCACTAAGCGGTGCTGTAGTTTTTCAGGAAAATCAGCATCCTTAGGGGAACAGGTCACATCTCTGCCTTTAGCTCACACACTGGTAAGAAGCAATCCTTTGCTGGCCACTGTGATTTGCCCCAAAATGTAATGTTTCTAATGTCTCTCACTGTAGATTCCAACTGTGGACACAATGGGTGGCAATTTGGCTTATTTCAGGGTTTGTGGCTAGATCCTGGCTCCCTGCTGGTGAAATATGTCTGGGGAGGGAAGGAAGGGCTCTCAGAGACGAAGGGCAAAGCTGCAGCCAGGGTCAGGGCAGAGGCTCAAACCACCCTGAGCAACCCAAACATATACTCTAGGGAAAAGCAATAAAGCCAGGACATGTCCCCTCCTCCTGGGCCAGCATCCCGCTGTATTGTCCCCTCTCTCACCTCTCAGTGACACCACGGGGGGGCTTCTGTTTATCTCAGATCTGAATATCTGGGGTGCTGTAGGAGAAGTGTTATCCCTTTGGCCTCACCTGACCCTTTGAGTGCACAGGAAGCCCAGGCTGGGAGCGGGATGTGCAAGCTCCATGCACTGCAGCAGAAAAGTGTTACAAAACTGCCGGCACTGCGTTTTGGTGCCGTTCCAGTAGGACATTCGGATAATGGGAAACTGCAGAAATAAATCTGAGTCTTGGCTCTTTACAGCCCAGGATCTGCCCAACTGGATCCAAGAGATGGGATGGGATCAGAGGCAGGGGCTGCCTTTTGCTTCTCTGCCCCATTTACCTTCCCAAAAATAATCCCAGATTCTTGGAAGATAAAGCCCTTCAAGCTCCCTTGATCTTTTTAGTTTTGGCGTTGTTTTGTTTTGCTTTTTCCTTCTAAACTCACAGTTTTCTGAGTTCTCAGCTGTTTCTTTGGATCTGAAAGTGGTGAAATAAAGGAAGCAAACAGCAGGCGGAACTTCCAGCCACTCTGAAACACCAATCTGGGTGCACGCTGTGATCCAGCCCTCTCAAACCTGCCCTTGCAGCCCCGCTGCCCTGCGCACACACACTCACCCGCAGCTCCCTGCCCTGGCATGACGGTCACCCAGCTGGCGCTGAGCATGGGGTGAAGCTGTTCTCCTGCAGACCTCACCCCTCGCACCGACCCACCAGCCAAAACCTGATGGGACGTCTCTAGGAGCAGATTCAGGCACCTGCATCTCCTGTGCATGAAATGTGGGGCTCAGCTCCGGCTGGGCAGCAGCTGCGCTGGGACACAGTAGGAAATACCAGAGGCAGGACAGTGCTGGAGTTGTCTCGTCTGGTGTCAGACATTGAGGAGGTTGGCTGGAGCTTTTTGCGCTTGGCCAACATTTTGCTTGGCACAGGGACCGTCACTTTCTCTTTTGGAGCTCCTTTGGAGCCCCTCTCCAACACGTCAGTTCTCACTTACAGGTCACAAGAGTTGCTTGACCTCCCTAAGCAAGGGTCTGACATCCTTATTTTTCCTACTCTCCAACAAGGAAGCTCCTCAGGGAGCTGTGTAAGCTGTATGTGAGGCCCTTCCTAGGAGTTTCCTCTGGTGGCCAGCAGCCTAGAAAACCTTTCTTCTGGTTACGGGCCAATCGCTCTCACCAGTAGACTCTCATGTTCAAACTGAGCAGGATCACCAATACTCAATGATGGGCCATGACAGTATCTGTGGCCTTTGGCTGAGCTGACTTCAGGTGAGTCTTGGGGCAGCTGCATATGCTGAGGTGCTGGGTACGCAAGCGGAGCAGATGGGGACACTCCAAACACATTATCAACCTTCCCAGCCTTTCGTGGAATCCAGCTTTCATGGCCACTGAATCACAAAAGGTTCCCAGAGAAAAAGAGACCCCAGTGTGCCCAGACAAGTGGGATCTCTTGGGAGGCAGCAACCAACATTTGAGCAGCGTGTCACTCCACATCCAGAAGAGACAGCGGAGAGGTAGCTATATTTCTGAAAACCTGCTGTGTTTAGTTATTTTTGGCTAACTTAGGCCAAAGAGGTTAAATGAAGCTTCAGCCCAGCAATAAACGCTGTACTTCCCATAAAGATGAAACAGAAAGATGTTTTTAATTGGAAACCACAAAAGAAAGATGTTTTATGAGTAACCTAAGGCTAACAAGTGCATCCATCAAGACTGGGAGCTAACAAAGTGGAGCGGAAATCTCAGAGTGGAAATCTCAGAGTGGGACTTGGGACAGGTCCCAAATGAGTCATCTACCATGAGACAAGATGCCGTCATGCACTGAGCATCCAACCTGGCACACAGCAAATGCCGCCCAGTGCTGCTGGCATTGATCAGCTCAGATATAGGGGAACAGATGTGGGCAGAAAGTGGCAGGAGCTGGAAGGTCTCATCAGGTCCCCGCAGAGGACCAGGAATTTGACTGAATCTTTCAGGCCATATGTGGCAGCTCAAGGGGATGCGCTTTTAAATTCGAATGAAGTTGCATCCCAAGTCCTTGATCTGTTTGTAAGATACCAGGCACCTTACAGGAGGGGGTTGGGGAACAAGGTATTTCCTTGTGAGACCATTAAATGACCTTTTCCTGGTGCATGAACTTCAGTGGGCGATGGTGAGTGGAAAAGCCATCCTGCTGGAGATGATCCTTGGCTGCAGCTGCACTTCACACATCACCTACAAAACATTTCTGGAAACAAACAGGACGAAAAAGATTTGGGGAAAGTGTGGGGTGTTTAGCTGGGCAAACCACTGCAGAGGCACCCCATCTCCATGCAGAGCTGGCCTGAAGAACGGAGACAATTGAAGCCAATGCAAAACTCTCCTAATTTGTCCTTATGCTATTGGGAACAAGTGCAGGACATTTCTGGGACCAGAAAGTGCCAGTTTTCAGGATACTTGTGTGGAGCACGATGCTGGGTGAGAAACACCAGGGAACAGAGCCAAACAAGGCACCAGTGGCTGCTTTTTGTGGCTGCAGGTCTGTGGACTCCCTAAAGAGACACCATTCTGTCTGCAAGAATAGGATGGAGGGAGAAGCAAATGAATCCCTTTTCCTCCAGCCAGGTGGTTTCATTTTGACAAATGATGGCTGTGGGTCAGGCAGGTCTGGTTTTACAGCCCCCCTGTGCCAGCCTGTTGTGCCCATAACTCTGCTCTGGCAGGTCACAGAAACGATTGCTCATTCTGCAAGAACAGCCAGAGGCTAATTACAGTGAGGCATGTAACGGCATTCCGGTGTACAGAAGAGCTCTCGAGTGTTCACTTTGCACCACTGCCCACGGGTGTGCCTCAGTGCCCTCTCTGACATGCACATACATCCCTTTGTACATCTCAGGTGGCTTGCAGCAGAAAGAGCCATGAGGCTCATCCAGCATCCCTCAGCCAACCATTCTGCATCCCACATAGCTCAGGACTCACTCATATTGACAATGAGACCGTGAGGGACCTGGAAATTGCTGACAGCAGCCAGGGAAAACTGTCTAGGTGATGGAGGCAAGAGGACTGTGGTGGGAGTTGAGTAAGAAGGAGCTGCTTGGAGACTCGCTCAGTATTCAAGCATCTCTTAGTGGCACCATGGCCCTCTCAGGTGCATCACAACAAGGGCCAAAGCAGAGCATCCCACTCAAAGGTGATCTCTGGAGCAGGGCATGAGGAACTGGTAAAAGGATGAAAAGCATCCAGGATGTCCCAGATTCCAGTCTGTGAGAGAAATGTTAAATGACAGGCATGCCCATAAATGATGGGCATCCAGACCTGCTCCGGTCAGGCTGCCCCAGCCCAGTCTCCTCCTCCTCTGCTGATCCCTTGTGTGCAGATGGTGCTCTGCCCACCTGGACATCAAGATGGCCCATGCAGCCGAGAGATATCTCCCATGTTGGGGATCCCGAACTGTTTCTTGGGGTCTGGGAGCTCCCCACGCCAGCAGCCAGATCTCCTGAGCTCCAGATGAGAGGCACAGCTGTGCCAAAAAAAGAGTCCTCCAAAAGAGAGTCCTGCGAAGTGCCCTGGAGCCATGCTCCACAGCAAACACCCAGCTGAGCCGGGGCAGCACCCTGGGAATCAGCGCTGAACAGGACATTCGGCATCCACAGGTTGTTTGTGGTTCATCTGTCCAAGAAGAAGCTGTCAGGGACCGTCTTCAGAGTCCTGCTCCTAACATGTGCTCACCCAGGCCCTCCGTCTCTGAAGCAGATTGATGGGTGGAGAAAAGGAGTTTCTGTGGGAGCAGGGAGAAGAGCAGCACCTCCTCACTGCTGCGGAGGAGCTGGGGCAGCGGGGCCAGCTCAGAGGCTGCAGCATCCCTGGTTGGTGGAGACGGATCCATTCTCCGCCACCGCTCAGGAATGTGGCTCGAGGTGGAGCGGCAGGTGCTAGAAGGAGGGTTGTGACCAGTCTCACCCTCCAAGAAAAATACCAGCCCTGCTCACCGAGGGGAAGGAGCTGCAGCAGCCTCGGCACAGCCAGATTTATGGGCCCCAGCAGGCTGGAAAAAATCCAGTGAACATTTCAGCAAATCCAGCCTCCGTCAGAAGTTACAGAGTGATAGGTGTAAGTCCCCACCAGACTCACAGCTGCTGCCCCTGCTGAGCCAGCCCCGGGCAGCCAGTGAAGTCACCCTCGCGCCTCAGGCTGCGGGGACGGCGATGGGGTCAGTGCAAGCGATGGTGGGTGCACCGTGGTCACCACTCCGCTGTGTTTCTGCAACAAGACAAGCACAGGCAGCAGTGGGGACATACACGGTAACCCCAGCTCCTGGAGGTGCAATGGGGCCCAGCATCGCAACTGAATGGATGGGGCATTTTTCAGAGAATGCATGACCTCAGCTATGAGGAGCATGAGGCTCATTTACAAAGAAAGGTGGAAATGGGTCTGGGTTGACCCCAGTATCCCCTCTCAGGTCACAGATGGGCCATCCTCTCCGGCAGGGTTTTCCAGAGGTCACTCCTTGTTTGCAAACATCTGCTGTTGGCCATCAAGGGTGTCCTCAAGGACCGTCACCCTGAACACCACAGCTTGCACAGACAGCTTGCACCTTCAGGCAGGAGGTGGCTGTCCATTCCAAAGAGCTCACAAATTGCATATGGTCACCAAGCTTTGAACATATAAACAAGAGGAGGGAAAAACCAGGGGAGATTCCCTTTAAAGTTGTTCACATCTCCATTACTGTTGCCTAGTGCTAGGTCTCAGCCCTCATCACCCTGCTTGTCCTCAGATACAGACAGCAGGCTCTTTTGGACAAGGCCAGACCCCTTGAGTTTGGAAAGCCTCTGCCCTGCTGTGCATGACAAAGAATTCAATTTTCTGTGGTTGGAAAGGGCCACCACTTCCCATCCATCCATTCACCAGCTCCATTCATTCACTTCCCACCACATCCCTAGAGCACCACCCCTATCCCCCCATCATCTCCAGAGCTTTTTGCACAACAAAACCAGCCCTGATCTTGCAATAATAACCCTGTCCCCACATCTGATTGGGAAGTGATGGAAGGAAAACAAGCCTCTCCCCTTACCCAAATCGAAAACTGTTACCTTCCCGCCAATTGTGCTGCAGATGATGTGTCCAAAAGTCCCCAGATCCTCAGCAAGCTCCAATGAGAGGATGAGCAAGGACCCTCCTGCCAGGTCTTTGCTGTCTGAGACAGACGACGGCCCAGCTGCCTCCCCCATCTCCAAAGTGCCTGTCCAGAGACAGCTGAGGAGCCCTCGGTGCACCAAGTGTTGGAGCGTAAATCAGCTGCTCCCGCACCCATGCCTGACGTGGGGGTGATTTGTGGGCTGGTTGCGCAGCCTGGGGCAGTTGCCTGTTGCAACAAGGCTCACCAGGTGAGGGACCGAGGCGGGAGGCAGGGTGGCATGGGTCAGCCATGGTGGGGAGGTCGCGACGGAGAGAAGCCAGTCCCACATCATGGCATCCTGGGCAATATGGTGCCAAGAGCAATGGCAAGGTTGCCGAAGAGGGAGCAGGCACAGGAGGTGAAGCAGCCCCTTTGCTCAGTGTTGCCATGACCTGGAAGAATTTGTTTTCTCGATCGTCTTCTCAGGACACCAGTTTTGCCTGTTCTTTCCACAGCCCAATTCTTCCTCCCAAAGGACACAATTTGTGGCTCACTGATGGTCCTTTAGCTCCTAAGAGGAGCCAACGTCTCGCTCCAGCATCTCTGAAGCTGGACAAGCCAAGATGCTGGGGCCATGGTACTTGTGGGACAGGGAGTGAGGACAGGAGCACATGGGCACTGGTTTTAGGACTGCGCCTCACCTGCAGAGCTCTGTTATGAAAGTGTGAAGGAGAGGGAAGACTCCGTGGCAGTTTCTTTGCATTCCCGCACCTTTCAGCACCAAACCCCCTGTGCCATGCCCCAGGGTGGGACCCAGCCCTGCTCCCTTGCAGGACCCTGTCAGAGCCACCACTCGGTCCTGCTGCATCCCATCCTTCCACCCTCGTACCTGGAGCTGTGCAGGACCTGCTGTTCTCCTGGTGTCACCCCTGTGTCCCATGGGAGCCATGCAGAGGTGGCTGAGCCTGGAGGCACCATGTCCATGAGAGGTTCCCAGCTGGCCCCATCCAAGGCGAGGATGCCCCATTCTGCAGCCGTTCCAAGCTCTCAGCCGCAGTTTCATCGTCATGCCGGAGCAACAGCAGCTCTCTGACCTGGAGCCCATGGTGAGAATCAGCATGCCCGCTCAGAGGCTTTTGCAGGTTTTATAGTGCCCTTTATCTTAGCTCCAAAGCAGACCGTGCTCAGTCAGGCCAGCCCCTTTGGAAAGGGCTCCTGCTTTGGTTTCCAAGTGCATCTGTCCATTTTAGCCAAGTTTCCTAATAAAACAGAGGTCATGGGATAGCACTCCGTGCCTCTGTGTATCTCTGTCAGCCCTCTGAAATCCTGCCCAGCTTCATCTCCAAAAACCCAGTGCAGTTCTCAGCCATCTGATGTTCCTGGAAGATCCTGAGGAGGAGGGTGGAGGATGCCTGTGTGTTGCTTGTGGAAGTTCAAACCTTATTAACCAGCAGAAGAACTTCATGGAGGTTGTTCTTCCTGGCACAAGTACCCAGGAAATACAACTCAAGTGTATCTGCTTTTCCCAAACAGCTTGTTCTTCATACAGGTTCCTCAAACCACCCCTGCAGATAGTCGTCCTTGAGCTTCTTTCCTTGGGAGCACTTCGGGAGCTCCCAGGAATGGCAATGCTTGTGAGAAACAGCTTCTGTGAATGTCCTTCCCTCTGTGTGAAACCTGCTCTTGAGCCCCATCAGACCCAGGAGTCAGCCCCAGACGCAGGTTTTGCAGCCACTTTCACCTTACCTGTTCACCCTGGGTGTCTCTTTTCTTCCATCTCTCTGGACATGGATCCCCATGTCCCTCTCCTTGGAAAGAAGCACTGGATCAGGTCTGGTCACTCATCTTGGTCCCATGATCTGAAATGCCTCCTCTGCCCTTGAGGTCTCTCATGCAGCCACCTTGGAGCATGGCCTCCTTCCTCGTGTCCACTAGGTGTGACAGAGAGACAACAGTCACAGGCAGACCCTGCCATGAACAGAGGCCACTGTGGTGGATGAACATCACTGACTTTCAGACATCACTATAAGACCCAGGTAATTCAGCCTCAGGAAGGCCATCACACAATGGGCTACCTGGGCAAGGTGGAGTTGTGTTGGTGGCAGGGAGGAACAGAGACAAGACGGTGACTCCATCCCAGGAAGGAGAACAATTTCTGGGTTGGCATTGCAGAGAAGATCAGTGCTTGCCTAGGAGGGAGAACTTCTGTCTGGAGGCATGTGTGCCACAGGCGACAGGCCTGGGTCGGGCATGGACAAACATCACAGTTGTAAAAAAACCTGATTTTGTATACCCTGAAACTCTTCATAAACACAAGCTGAACATGTGCAGCATTTTTGTTTGTTTGTTTGTTTTTGTTTAGGAAAAATATTTCAGAGCACCTAAGCAAGGGGAGCGCGCTGTAAAGCTGATGGGAGATTAGGCCCATCTCAGTGTCTCCTTGCAGACATCTCCCTTGAGACCAGGAACCCCCAAGGGATTCCCTAAGGGGGAACATGGACACTCTCATGCTGTCCATGGCCAAGGGTCAGTGTTCAGTGGGACATGGAGGTGACATGGCGACAGGAGCAGTGGGGGGACTTGCACATGACGGGAGGCTGTCAGGCTAAGGTGGACATCTCAGCATCTGAGCATCGTTCAGACGAGTGAAGAAGCCAGATAAAACCGCAAGGCCTTGTTCTTTTTTTTTTTAATCTAATTGAAAAGCTCATTACCTTGTGTAAAAAAAGAGGTTTAGAAGTCTTTGATTTCTCCCCCTGGGCAATCTTTAATCCCTCAGCTAAGTCCTGAGCCCTTTAATTAAGACCTCAGTCATTTAAATTGTTAATGAAGATCCATTGGGAGACCATCATTCTCATTCCTGATTTCAACTTGTGCTTGTTAGAGGCTCCTGATTAAAATTCATCATCTCAGAAGTTATTTATAACTCTCTAACTATCCCTAGACCTCATTAATTCATAACCACCTGTTTGGAGAGACATGGGGGGACCCAAAAGGCACCAAGCTGGATCCAGAGCTGGGGTAGCACCCAGTTGACTGACAGATGACAGTGTTGGCAGCCCTGCACAGTATGTGAAGGGACAAGGGACTACAAGGGATGCCATGGGGATATGACGTGAAGCCAGATTGTTCCTACCCTGTTTCCCTGAAAATAAGACCTACCCCAAAAATGAACCCTAGCATGAATTTTCAGGATTTTTGAGGATGCTCAAACTATAAGTCCTACTCCAAAAATAATCCCTAGTTACAGTTCATTTTAAAAGTCAATTTAAATCATGTGCAGGCAGCTATGCGTGTGAAAAAGAAATAGGTTTTGGAGCAAAAATTAGTACAAGACCCTGTCTTATTTTCAGGGAAACAGGGTAGTAGGGCAAGAGGAAAGATGGTCACGCAGGCTCTGCCCAGATGTGCCAAAGAGGTCAGACGCCCCATCACACATCAGCGTCCTGGTGGTACAAGGACTTGGAGACTTGGAGCCATAGAAAGAGACCACCCTACGACTCCTTCTCTGTCCCACCTGTCCCAAGAGCCCAGCAGGGACGTGGCCACTGTGCTCCCCGGGCTCTGGGTCACACAGCCTGGCTGTCCTGCTTCCCCAGCACTGAACTTCTCTCCTGAACCTCCTGAACCAGCCTCGTGGATCTCGCCTTGGATGGGCCACAGTGTCCTTTTCCCAGCAAAACCCCACAGGGTAAGAGGGAAGAAACCCCAAAGTTTCCAAGCCTTCTTCTTCCAACCCATGCCTCAGTTTGTCTTACTCTGGGCTTTGCCTCCCTCTTTTGCACCACTGAAAGCCAAGCAGATCTGCCTCTCCCACTTCTCCTCTTCCTCTGTTATCACCCATACGCTGCCCTTACCTCTTCCTCTCCCCTATCCACGTCATTTCTCATGACTTCCTCTCTGCCTGTTCCCTACCGTCCCTCCAGTCCTGATGTTTGCTGTGACTCCGAGGATCTGTCACACCGGTGGTTTCTCCCCATGCTCAGCCTACATCTGGGTCAGGGTCTTTGAGGCTGAGGACCAAGCCCAGGGATTAGAACCACCCCAAGAGGTTTCTCTGGAGTCGCTTGTCCCCTTGACCCAAAAGGAACCCTTTCCTTTGGGATACCCAGTGGCTTTGCTTAGCCTCATTTTCTCCTGCTTTGGGTCAGCCTTTAAATAAAAGTGCCCTGTGAAAATAGGAAAAGAGTTTTGTTTCACGGCTGTCTAATGAAATACTCCAGCACTTCTGAAATGAGACATTTTTACCTTGGAAACATCTAGCAGGACTGTGCCGACACTTTCACACACATCCAAATGACTGAAACCTGAACTTACAGCTCCTTTTGGTCCTGCTGAAACCCCATTTTTGGTGAATTACTACGCGTAAAAGGTTCCAGCTGGCTGCTCCCACCACAGCCCGGGTTTCACTGCCCTGCAGCCCAGCTGAGTTTTGGGACAAGTCATCCGGGCCCCTTCCACCTCGCATGTCACCACTAATGCTGCGACAGCCGTACGCAGCTCGCAGCCGCGTTGATGATGTGTGAGGCAGAGGAGACCGCTCCTTCCTCGCGTGGTGGCTGAGCCCAGCCGGCTTTGTAGCCATCACCACATGGCGAAGGGGAAAAAAATCCCTGTGTTGCTGTGGATGACTGAGAGGGTGAATAACAAGGATGATAAATGCACTTTGAATCTCTTTGCCTCTAGACAGACACATTTAAAAGTGAACTGCAAGGGACCTTCCCCTTTTGGTTCCAAATAATAGAAGCTCTGAATGGGTTTTAACGCTGCGTTTATTCGCCTTCTGCTTTTTTTGTTCCTGTTAGAAATTCAGGTCCTTGTGTGGGTTCCCGGATAAGTGAGTGCAATGAAGATGCAACAGGAGGGAAGAGTGAACACAAGGGGATGAAAAATGGTTTTTAAACACTTTCCAAAGTGCCCAGCTTTTATCCGGCCGGAGTGGGAGAGGACGCTGTTTAATGCAGTTTGCTTTGTGCATGACAGATTTATTTAACTCCAACCATTGTGTCGCAGTTCAGAGAAAGGAAGCCTTTGTTGAAGTTACAGCTCTCTGTGACAAGCGATCTCCATGCCCTTGCTGGAGTGAGGCCACTTTGCATGGAAGAATGAACTGCTTATTTGGGGTGAGAAGACCCCACAGCCCACAGGGAGACGTATCTGAGATGGTCCGTTTACAGCAGCTCCAAGCCTTGAGTCTGCCCCTGGTAGCCAGGAGGGCATCACAGCTGCATGAGTCCAGCCCAAAGAGCGGGGGGTCTCTTGGGCAATGGAAAAACCCAGGGCCTGGGACAGAAACCCCCGGCTGCTGTCAACTTCCCTTGACCATCCCAAAGGGATATGCTTATGTTTGAAGTCATCCAGGCAGCATTTGAGTAAATGATTGTGTGATGAACCCATTATTTTGATGTCAGAACAAAGGATGACCTGTCCACCTGGCTTGAAGATAACTAACCACACTATCTCCACAGGTCGCCAGTGTGGGAAGGGTCTTGGCAAGCTTCCCGAGGACAAAGCTGTCACTGGAGCCTTGCTACCTGGAGCCTGGTTTAGGAGTATTTGGAAGCAGAGCTATTGCCTTGGATACAGGACCACTGAGCAGAGTCTCTGCACCTACAGGACTTTTTGCCTTTTTCAGGTGCACAAAAAGCATCAGTTTCCAAGGATCGCATTGGCATATACATCAAGAAGAGCCTCAGCTTTTCCCTTTGGGATTCTTTGCTTCACAATAGGCAAGAGCTGATGCTTTGGAGAGATATGGAAAAGGATTGTCCAGGCCAACACCCTCCAGCTCCTGTCTTCTGCTAGAAAAAGGACTACCTGTGTCATGGGTGAATGAACAGTCTCCAGCTAACAGGCACAGCAGAACAGGTCTCACCCAGCCCTGGCAGAGGACAGAAATCTCACTCTGGTAAAAAAAATTATCAACAACAACATCTTTCCACCTTTTGTCACCAAAAAAAAACCAACCCACATGACAGTGAGTGAAGGCGATGCTCTCTCTGCCCCAGCTCTTCCCACACAAGAGGAGATGTGACATGGACAAGCCCCAGCCACCAACCATTGGCCATCCCATTGAGGTACCCAGGCTCCAGTGATGATCGTGTGCGGTGCAGGGTGGGGTTGGCCCCACGGAAGCCACAGCCCCTCACAGCTCATGGCCCCCACACAGCCCATGGGTCCCCACGGAGCCCCGGCGCCGTGGCAGGGACCCTGTGACACCCATGCGAGGTGGGAGCGGACACCACAAGTCGCTGCCTCCCTCTTGTGGGCAAATCTGGGGAAGGACAGGCTGAGCACCCAGGAAGCCCTGGCAAGGCTGGCACCCAGAAAAACACCCCCCGCCCCATTGCCACACCAAGTGGTGAATCCCTGCTAGGCATGCTTCACCCTCCAGCATCTGGGAGAACGAATGTGTAGAGACCCAAAAGGCTCATATAGTCACCCAGTGCCCCCGCAATGGGCTTGTCCAGTCATACCTTGCTCTCTGTGGGTGCAGGTTCTGGGCTGAGGCAAATGAGGGGAGCAAAGTACGTGTGGCAGTGCAGGCACCACAGTCTTGGGCCATCTGTAACAGGCTGCCTGACTTTTGGGTTGAAGAAGATTTGGCTCCACCACAGACAGAGCAAGATGGTCAGTGTTGGCCGGAGCACAGAAGAAACCAGTCTACCCATTGCAATAACCGACCCAACAGAGCATTTGGGAGCAGATGGCCACGAAGAGCAGAGCTGCATCTCCACAGGACCTGATGGCTGCTGGGATCTGTGGTTCCATGTCTGGAAATCCAGGTTTGTCCAAGCCCTGGGAGATTCCAAGCCTTTGGGAGAGCATCTGGATCCACACAGGGACTGGAAGGAAAAAGAGAATGGAAGGCCAAGGGAGATATTAAAATCCACTTCATGGGCATGGTGGGTGGTGGGGTATTCCCAGCTGCTCCCAGAGACACTGAGATGGCCCCAAGGGATGTGTTAGGAGGCCTGAGGATGAAAAGAAAAAGGCTGAAAAGGAAAAACCAGGGGAACTGAGCAAGAATATGCAAACTCAGCTAAGACCTGCAAGGAAATGATAAAGGCCAGGGAAAAACAGAGAAAAATAACACTGCCAAGAGGGCTACTGGGAATAAGAAGGAATTTTGCAAATTGCAGCAGAGGGAAAGCAAATACAGTGTGAGTCAGCCCATTAATAAATGAGAGGAGAACGCAAATTAATGAGAATTCAGAAGCAGCTGAGGTACTGACCTGCTTTCAGATTTTCTGTTGCATTCCCAACACGACAGGGCTTTAGGTGTTAACCCTTTCCTCTGTACCCTCAGGACTGGGCATGACATTGGTCAGTGCAGAAAGACTTGGATTTCTGAAGAAGTCTGTGGCACCACAGCGGCTTCACTCAATCTCCTTCATGCACTTGTGCAGAGCTTCAGTACAGTTGAGTCACGACTGTACGTGAACATCTCAGCCACTGTGTTGCTCCCCACTGCGCTCCCTTCTCCCGTGAGCCCTCATCCACATGCGGTTGGGCTTGTACAAGGTCTTCTCTCCCGCACACCCCACACTTTTTCTTTGTTCTCCCACTCTGCTTATTTTGTCCATCAAATTTCCTTTGAAAAAGTTTTCAGAAGCTTTTTCCCAGCCAGCTAGAGTCACGAGTTCCTGTGGGGAACCAGCTCCTCTTTCCACTCCATATGAGCCTCAGCCAGTGTAAATCAGCATAGCTCCATTGTGGCCATGAGAGGGTTCTCTCTTATACCAGCACACTTTGGCCAACAGCAGAGAGGGTCAAAGTGTTTGCCGCTGATAACACAGACCAGCGGGATGTCTGCTCCATTTATCACTGTCTCTTTGGGAGGTCCCAGTGCAGCCCCTCTCCTGAGCGATGGCAGTTTGTTTTATGGATCAGCTCTTATTTGATGATGCATTCATTGATCTTTGCCACCACCAACCTGTGAAGGCCTCATTCCCAAACTAATCTGTATCAGTCCCGTATCCACCAGCACCTGCCTTAGTCTGAACCTCCCGCTTTTGCTTTCCGCAGCATCACTCACAGGGCAAGGTCCTGCTCAGCCAAAGCAGCCTCCAAGTCACACTGATTTTTGTCCTTCACTTCCTAGCAGCCCAAAAACCCTTCACGTCAATCATCCTGCCAGGAAACAAGGACCTTCAAGCACTAATTTTGCAAGAAGAAACTTGTTTCCTGTTCGTACAAGATCACCCAGGAATGAGGAGACCAGATTGGATAAAGCCCTGACTAAGATGATCTAATCTCATACCTGACACTGCTTTGAGCAAGACATTGAACCAGGGACCTCCTGAGGTCCTTTATGACCTGAATTATCCTGTGGTCCTATGCATACAGGAATTGCATATATCATACAAGATTGCATATAGCAATCAGCCTAGCAAATGAGACGGTTTCTTTCTACGAAGTTTGCCCTGTGTTTACCTTTAGAGCATGACAACACCAGCAGTGATGGCACTCCCATGTACTCACCATGCATTTGTGCAAGGTCAAAGGTCTGTGCAACCATGAGTGTCAGATGGGGCTTGTCTGGGCTGTGCACTTTCATTCTGTACCTTTAACCTGACTCCTCTTGCCCTTTAATGTCTGTAGCTACAACTGGAGCCTTAAAGCCAAAAGCCTCCCAGAAGCAGCGGTGGCGCCCCAGTAAGACACCCCTAATTATTTCCAAACAGCTATTATAACATGCACTGTCTGTTCAGAGCCTTGGTGTCAGGCCAAGATGCAAAGAGTGAGGTGCAGGACATGAATGCAAAGCCTCAGAGAAGCCAGAGGACCTGCTTGGTCCCACCTGGATCCTTTTGGGTTTGCATTGCACCAGCTAACCTGTCCATCCAGCCCCTCTCCCTGTGCATTGCACCATTTACCCAGATGAAAATTTCCTTGCATTTCGCAAGAACGCACTTGGCCCTTACTCCTGTAAAGCCCTTTGGAAAGGTGCCCCAGAGGTGGCTTTATAAGGAACAACACACAGAAACAGAGTTAAGCTACAGAGCACACGATAGTTTTTCCTTCGCCCACATCACGTCCCAACTGTAGCCAAGCTAGGCACAGAGCAGTTGGACTTCAAAATAGCGTAGAATTGGCTTAAGTCACTTGCAATATTGTTTAAATATTACATTTGTTAATTTGGTTTATAGGCCTTCTGCTTTCAGGGTGCTTAAGCTGCTTTCAAAACAGTCTGTCAACTTTTTTCCTCTGCAACTGGGAGGATTAGAAAAGGAGTTTTATTTGAAATGAAAGCCGAGAGTCGCAGGTATTCACAAGACTTCAGCATCTCAGGTTATTAGGGAAATAACAACTGGCTGAAATCGTGCACATTGGCAGCACCTCAGCACACACCAACACCCACGTGTGCTCATGCTCAGGGGTTTCTGAGGGTTCCCAGGTGTATTCTGGCACCTACAGGATTGCCAGTCACAGATGTGAAACAATTCCACTGTCTCCTAAAACATCAGGCTCCAGAAAACATGAGACTTGCTTAAAATCATGATTCTTTAATATATGCTTTTTGTCTCCAGCAGCCAGACCCTTAAGGAAAAAGCTAATTTTAGAGAGACTTGCCATAATATCACCCATATTGGCAATGTTACACCTGATAGAGCTGGGAGTGTGGTCACCACTTCATTCTTGGGATTTAATGCTTTTCAGAGCTTCTAGAAAATTTCACCTTTTGGATGAAAACTTCCTAGTTTTGTCATATTTCCATCTGCTGTTGCTGATGTTTCTCCTTAATTTTAATGCAAAATAGCCCTGGACAAAATTATTTTTCTCCCATTTTCTCCCATTCTTCTTATTTTCTTCCACTAAGCAGTGTGATGCAGGTGTCCAACCAGCTCCACACTCACATGGTGGACAGGAGACCTTATCTCAAGGGTATCTCAGTGTGGCTAGAGGCAGGGCACATCTTGCTCTTCCATTCTCCAAAATCCCGCCAGCACGATCAGGGCAGGTGGGGAATAAACGTAAAACCACAGCTGAACACCCAGCCGTGCATGAAAATACGCAGGGGGCAGGATGTAACTGAGACCTGGCGCTGCCTCCTCCGCTCCCGCACTGTCACAGGTGGGTCTCACAGCAAGCTCTGGTGCTAAGGCAGTGTTTCCTATTATAAAACACTGTTTTCAGTTACTTACATTTCACCAGACTTCAACCGCTGGGCTATTTTCCATCTCAGCCAGCTACAGAGCTGACTGCCTTTATAGTCACTGGAGAGAAATAGGGGCTTCTAGGGAAAAAATCACATCATCCTCAGGCAAGCTTTGCAGGTAGGACAAAGTTTCTTGCCATTCACTCTAGAAGGTGCCTACATGACTGGCTCTCCCATAGATGGTGTCTATAGATGATTCAATTAATCCCACCCTCATGTACTGTTTTGAGCTGGATTATCTGAGGGGAAACATAAACCAGAAGATTTGGGCCAAGGAGAAATAATGTTTGGATTTTGCTTAAATAATTTATCTGTGTGTATGTCAGTGCCTGTATCTCAATGTTGTCATAGCTTTTGCCAAGTTATGAGTATCATAAAGATTTCAGTTCACAAATAACTAGAGAAGACCCAAAAAATTGATCTTTCCAAAGATCCTGCTCATTTGCCTTCTACAATTCATGGTGATGGGATCTTAGCTGGTGAAGGGCATTTTCAACCACAGGTTCTATACATCCAAGGTCAAGAGACACAACTCTTCACAGAGTTATGCAAGATGCTCCACTTGCTCCACATAGTCCAGCAATGGGGCAGTGGGTGGATGAAGGAGCTGATAGAAATGGATCAAAATAAAAAAGTGATGTGAGATTAAAACTAATATGGTTGACACAGTACAGTGGTAAAGGCCCATGCTCTCAGCACTGGGGTTTGGGAAGGGCCAGAAAATCAGCATAACTAAAGGATTTGGAGGCAGAAGTGACTACAAAAAGGCAAGGTGCCCAGCAGCAAGGCCAGCAGGTGTTCCTGGCTGATGGTGGCGGCTGAAGTTGGTTGGCAGGCATCCAGCAGCTATGCCAGGGCTTGACAGAGGACTGAAGTCCTGGTCCAGCTAGGTCAGGTCTTAAATCTCCCTCTGTGCCAGGTGAAAGGGCTGGTGCATGGCACATTTCTCTCTGCATCCCATCATCTGGTGAGGGAAGGAGAAATGGTAGGGGGGAAGAAAGGAGAGACAGATGGTGAACAGCACAGTGTAAGCCTTGTCAACACCAGCTGTGAAATTTCCAAGAGACAGGACTTGCCCTATGTGGGCACCAAGAACCAACACTCAGCACCAGCAAGACCCACAATTTCCTCACAGGTGAAATGCCACAGCATCAAAGGAAACCCCAGACTCAAGCCAGCTGGAGAACACGGGCTCAGACACCTGAGGTAGGTGTTGCTGAGCATGGCTGTGCTGGAACAGAAGAGCTCAGGATATTGCTAGATGGAGTCCAAAGCCACCCCAAGTTGTCTTAGCATCTCTGATCTTTTTCCAGATTTGGATGCCAGGGCTAGCACTGAGATCTGTCAGGTGAAGAAGAAGGGAAATAGTGGCCAAGATCTGAAGAAATGACTTGAGTAAATGCCTGAAGCCACAACAAAAACCCCTCTGTGCTTCTCACACCGATCAGGTGCAGAGAAGGGAATGGTAACGGTGAGGAATAGGAGATCAGGTCTCTCAGCACGTCAGCACCAAACGGGAGGGAGACACCAGGAGACATACCCACCACCCTGGAGGAGACCGTGAAGAAATGGGACCAGTCAGTTTAAGCCCCAGATTTCACCAAAAACATCACCGTTTCAGCCAGCTTGGGTTGCTTAGGTACCAACCTCACCATAAGCTAAAAACAAACGCAGGTGTCTGACATAAGCACGTCCCCTTGCCCTGGGTTAGGTGCCAGCAGGGTTAACCTCCCAGCAGCCTGGTCTGAGGTTGATCAGTGATGGAACGGGGTGACAAGGCTTCTCCAGGCCGGGGGTGCAAGGGCTGGGGTTTGGGGTTGGGAAGGTACCTGCAGAGAGCTCTGTACTTCGGACCAGCACGGCTAGATGGCACTGTGTACTCTTCCAGGAGTGGCACGTCCAAGCACAGCTTTCATGCCCAAGATTTTAATATCCCGAGTGTTTTCTGTCACTGCCGAACCTTATCTGAGGGATGGCGTGGGCTGCTGGGAGTTTTGTCATGGCCAGGGCACAGGCGACCTTCTCAGGGAGGAAAACTCTGGCAGAATTTTCTGTTTCAGGCTTGCCTTAGCAAAGGCAAGTGTGCTTTTGAAGCAAGAAAAAAACTACACTTCCAGCCACCCACGGACAGCAGAGACAGGACTTGAGTAGTCGGGCTAAGAGTGGACTCCTGCCATTGTGCCTATGCAAAAACCCATGAGCACGTCCTGTTCATCCAGACCCTGGGAGGAAGATGAATGAGGGACCCCCAAGGGTCCCTACACAAAGGAGCGCTGGGACAGGGTCCCCATGCTGTTATGTCTGTACTAGTGTGGGAGATAGGGATCTGGGCTTGGGGCTGCCAGACTCTGAGAGACCCATCTCAGCTTCCTCTGTCCAAAAGCAAAGCTGGACACATAGCAGCCCTGTCTGGTGAAGAGCCTGCAAGGAGCCCACCAGGACCTTCTGCAACCCTGGTGGACGTTTGGTCACCCAGACAATGGGCAGAGACCAGAAAAAGAGGAAAAGTACATTAGATACAAAAGGAGGAGTGGATGAGCAGGGTCAGGCAGCAGACAGGACTGTGAAGCCCTGCCTCTCCTTTTCGGTGACTCAAGATTTATTTGGGGGTCAATCTGAGATGAAAACCCAGAAGCAGCTTCTGCAAAAGGCAGAGCAGCCTGGCCCCTCGCTCCCCTGTTCCCCAGCTGGTGTGCTCAGGCTGGGAGGCTGGAAGACACCACCACGCCATGGTCCACCAGCTGGGAGCCCGCCATCCCTCGCCCAGCGCTCTGCACGGGGGTCGGGAGAGTTTAATGTCTCGGGAGCTGGACTCCCATGTTCTCTTCTTGCTACCAGCTGGTCAGGCGGGCTGCCAAGGGTATGCTGGCAGGAAACCGAGCCGTTTTCCATCAGGATTTCATCCACAGCGACGTGTCTCCGGGGAATATTTCCATCCTGATGAATCAGCAGTCTGTGGTGGGAGATGGGCTGCCCGCTGGAGGGGTTAACGTCCAGTGCTCAGGAAAGGTGCAATTCCCCAGTCAGGCAGGTGTCAGCTAATCCACCCCCCCAAAATCCATCCCCCAGCAGAGGCCTCTCCCTAATCTGTTACAGTCGGCGTTTGCCCTCGGGCAACGGATCTGATATCTCTTATGAGCGTGGTGTCAGTATTAACTATTATAATTCTGGATATTCTTGTTAGACATGCAAATGTCCAGGCCAGGGTGGAATCTCGCTTAACTTTTCGGCTTCGGCAACATCCTGCGGTCAATTGCTCCGTGCAGAGACGCTCCTGTTCATCGGCCCAGCCACCGCCTGTTCATCCCACCACGTTCCCGCGTTACCCCGCAGACAGAGCAGACCCTCTCTGCTGCCCTCCCTTGCCCTGTTTCCCATCCCACACCAAGAATTTTTGTCCCTGGCCCTTTATTGCAAAATTCTGTGTTTCTTGGTGAGCTGGGGAAGGTGCAGCAGCATATTGGTTCCCTTCCCAACATCGTGGCGAGGCAGCTCTGCTGTTTGCAGCACATCTGCTATGGCAGAGTCCATTGGTGTCCATGGGAAGCACTTGCACGAAGACTCATCCCATGCGAACAAGGACTGCACACCAAGCCTGCTGTGGTCAGCACAGCCCTGGGGTCCAAAGCACCTGTGCAAGAGGATGGCAGAAGGTAAACTGTTACCAAAATGCGCCAGGGCAGGGGTAAGAGGTGGCTTTCTGCTCTTATACCATGTGAGGCTCCTATTTATCACATGGGAAGCAGGTGTAGAGCTCAAGTGGAGACCAAATGGCAGTGGGACAGAAAAATGTTAACAAGACAAAAATCAGCAAGTGCTACACCAGGCTCTGCAGCGTGATTAATAAAACAAACAAGCGAAAAAAATCTCTGTTTCAACACATGGCCAGTAATGCAAAGCGTCGTGCTATCGGGGCTATTCTGCCCTCTGTACACCCGCCTCTCTGTTTGGGTTCACGGTAAAATCCTCTAATGTGCTTTCAATTTTTTTTTTTTTTTTAATTTTTATTTTATTTTTACAAATGCTCAAACTTTCCTGCCACAAATTGTTCTTGGCTGAGTTACAAGTAGAACGGCCATGTACAGCCATTTCTTTAAAAAAAAAAAAATAGAAAGAAAAACGGTTTATGAGATCTTTTGGTTGCATGGTTTTTTTCTACCCTAACATGTGGTGAAAGTTCAGGAGTTCTCACCTTTTTCCACCCAAAAGCCCTTCCTGAGCTGAAGCTGAACCTCCAGCAGCTTTGACATGACCTCACCTTCACAGACTGTGTACTTGGAAAGCACGTTACTACAAACAAACCCGCGTCCATCTCCATCACAAAAAGCTGTTTATGGCTATTGTAAGGACAGGCTGGCATTGATAGCCCTAGCCATGAAAAATCATAACTCAAGGTTCTGCAAGTTATGACTTTACCATAAAAATCATGATTAAACCAGTAATAAACAAGTAAATCTCATTTGCCTTTTCCTCCCAGGTGCTCTCAGGTTGTGGTTTTGAACCATGGATGCTGGAAACTTCTTGGGGCAGAGCCTATGAAAGGGAATTTTCACGCAAGCTCACAGTGCCGCGAAGCTGAGAATTCAAGGAAAACAATGAGCATCATCAGGGCTCATAAAGAGCCTTGCTGCAAGAATTGGCACCTCCAGCAGCCCAGCACAAATATCCCCACATCATGGGAGTCCATGGGCAGTTTTAGGATAATTAACCCCCAAGCACATCAAGTCCAAGCAAAACTAATTACTTTCACGGAACAAAAAAGATTGTTTTACAGGCGATGTTGTTCTTTGGCCTGTCTCTTTTGGAAAATGGCACCAGTTAAATGAAATCAATTTTATTAACTGACAGTGCTGTGAGAGGATTTACGGAAAAGGACCGTTTGATGGTCTTTTAATTACAGACCTGATGTCCGTTACCAGAGCTGACAAGTTGCACATGCCAGACAAGAGAGAAGATCATCTCTGAGCTGGAGACCTTTCTCAGCCTGGTAAAGACTCAGGTCAGAAAGGGTTTTTCCTGCACTTCTTCCTCTAGTGAGTCCTAAATCAAGCTCTTGACATTTAGCAATATTTATAGGATGCTCTTAAGGGCACAAGCCTGGCGATATCTCACCCAGAGAGGTGATTTTTATCCTGTTAGAAGTCATTGTGCTAGGCTGCCTTGGAGAAAAGCGAGACGCAGACCTCAATCCACACTGCTGCTTTGCAGCCCGGCTCTCCCGACACCTCTCAGCAGTGCCCTGGCACCCATCATCTCCATCTTCCTGCCCAGGGGTGCCTGCAGACACCAGTGCTCTGAGGATACCCCCACCACTGCACAGGAAAGGGGTCAGAGACACCTGAACCCACAATCCAAAGGTTATTTCTCTCTTGTTCTACCTGATCCAGGAGACACAGTGCATTTCAGGTACGGGGCTGTGCTAAAGCAACAGCTCATCATCCTTTGACCAAGAGTCCATGGGTAATGAGAAAAGCAAGGTCTCCACATTAAACCTTTTGATTTGTGATGGTTTTTTGGTTGGTTGCTAGGCATCCCTGGCCCAGCGAGGTGATGGATGTGTCAGGAATTTGTCACCTGGGCTGAAGGATGAAGGTGATTTGAAAGGGAACGAGCAATGGATAGCCCATAGCAGCCCATGGCCTTGGGGTGCGGTGCAGAGCCGTGCCCCAGAAGCTCTACTGCCTGGTCCTGCAGGGAGAGCCTGAGTCACCGGCCCCGGAGATGCAGAGGTCTCGCCTTGCTGGAGATTGTTTGGGTAAGTCGTGATGGATCGTGCTCCGATGTCGAGAGTCGAGGTGCAGCGAGAGGCTGAGAAACTTAACATTGAAAATGTTTTAAAGCAAAGGGAACATCAAAAGATCTCCAGGAAACGGCAAACACCCAGAGTTCAGCAATCTCTGAAACAGATCCCCTCCTCCCATCTCCATGTCTGGATAAGAGAGACTCCCAAGACAAAGGGCGATCAAGATCAGAGAAGATGGTAAGCTATAAATCAGCCACCTCTCTCTTTTCACCTCCCTCCCTCTGCCCTCCAGGCTCAGGAAACCCCTGGAACCGCAAGACACAAACTCAAACATCCAGATGACTCCTCCCGTATCCTCCTGGAGGGACTTGCCCCAGCGCAGCCCCCAAACCTTCCTCCAAATGCACTCAGCCCATGGATGCTGGGTGGGGAGCATGAGCCATTCTCTCCAGGGCTGTTTTTATCTGACGTGTTAGATTAAGTCTCTTCCACAAAAGTCAAATAATCCTTTAAATCCTCAGACTCATTGTCTGCCACTGGAACAACATTTTTTATAAATCTGAGAGGTTGAATATAAGGCGTGGAGGCTTCAGCCCCAGTGGAGCTCAGCCCTGCACACCTACTGAGCAGGCACCAGACCTGGGCACCAGGCACACATCTTGCAGGGGCATTTGCCCCACGACACATCAGGAGCTGCTCTCTGGTGTGGGGCAACTGCTTCTCCTCCTGGTGGCCAGGCAGCCAGAGGCGAGCTAGCCCTGAGTTTTACTGCTGAGATGCATTTCTCAGGTGGGTGGATTTGGGGTGGGCATTCCCGATGGTGGACATGCCTCTCGGTGGTATTCACACCAAGCTGAATGCCTTCCCCTCCATACGCAGAGCCTCCTCCACCTCTGAGCATCCCACTGCAACATGAGGTGTGGTACGGGGGCAGGCGAGGAGAAGACATGTCAGGAATAAGACAGAAGCATGGGGCAGGATTTGCCCTTCAGAGGCACCCACAGTGAAGCAGCAATGCAGGGAGTGCAGCATGTCTCCGGTGTAAGGGGATACGGTCCTCAGTGGGTGCTGGCTCCAGTTCAGGGGGATGTTTTATGAGCATGCATGCATTAGTGCAGTTGCCAGGTTACTGGGCAGACAAACTATGTTCAGTCTTTCTGGGCGAGATCTCATGCCCATGGGGCTGTGGGTCAGGAGCAGAGGTGCTGGCAGCCCCAGTCTGTGTGTCAAGATACGAGGGGCTTTAGTGTGGCCACAAGACAGAGGCAGGCGCCCAAAGGCAAGAAGAGGAGGAAAAGGAAGGGAGGGGTACTGGAGGGAACACTGAGTGGCACCCCCTGTTAGCACCATGTCTGGGTATCCCTGACCTGAGCAGACTGACCTTCCCCAGGTTGATTATCTATCCAGAAAAGACAAGCTACCATGAGGAAGGGGCACATCTCCTTTTTGGCATCTGCATGCTGCCTGCGTCAGCTCTCACATTTGTCAGCCTCTCCTCCTTGCTTGTCTTCACCCACAGGAAAGCACCATGCTCCATCTCCCCACTTCCAGGTGATACAGGTGGCTCTTGATCTAGACCCTCTTGGCTTTCTGACTCAGGGACTCTCACGTCACCTACTTGAGTAGGATCTGGACTTTGTGACCATCCTTAATTAACTACACTAGGCTGTCAGGTCCTACTGGGGAGATCTATCTCCTAAGTCTCATTAACTACCTCCTTATTTGATCACCTGCAGTTAATTACAAAAGAAGCAATAGCCAGGCTGCTAGGGTGTTTGAGTGCAAACCTTTTGTAGCGAATAGCTGCAGATGACACCTAACAGTGCCTGGAGCTTGCCTGGAGCGCACACTCATGGGGAGCTTTGTGAAGCAGCATGAACCCTCGTGCTCCCATCAGGCCACATTGTGCATTTGATGCTGCCATCTGCAGTCATAAAATAAATGACTTGCAAGATGGGCTTAGCAGGGTTTGGAACAAGCCAGGTCTTTCTGCTAACTGTGCAGCTGTCCCAGTGAGTTGTACAGGTCTGTCCATCCTCCGGCAGTGGTCCAAGATCCACTCCCATGTGCTGAGGTGGATTAGAGACCACTGGGAGCAGCACTGACCACAGAGAGATGCAGTACCTAAGGAACAGCCAAGCTCCACACGTCTCCCAGTGCTCTTCCCAATGCTCAGGTCACCAGTGGAAAGTTCAGGCCAAGTCCAAACAGGTAGCTAATTGACTAAATGGCAAACAAGGAGCTTACATCTAGGATACCTTTCCAGAGAACACTATCTAACTTGCATAGTTCCCCCTCAAAATGCAAACTTAAGATTTCCGGCAAGTCTTTCTTCCAGTGCTTAACACCTGCTTGGTGTCCCTCAATCTCTGAAGGTCTTTGAGCACCTCCTTCTTCCCAAAGGCTGATAGTAATGCAGAAAGGGGGTGCCTCTGATTTACCATCTTCAGATCCAGCCTGAAACACTCAACCCCCAGCTCAGAGGTGGGGTTGCATGACAGGCACTCCAAACCTGATGTCGCTGAGAGGTGGGAAGCTTAGGCCCAGCTTCCACCATAATCTCCCGGTCCATCTCCCAAGAGTGCTCTGGCTTGGAGGACATTTGAGGTGTGAATTGGGAAGAACAAGGAGTCTCTTCATCCCACCGAACCTGGACCATGGCAGTGCCAGGAGTGTAGTTTTCATCATCTGGTGGAAAAACGTGAGAACCTTGTGTTGCAGCCTTCTCCTATGAAGGAGCTGGAGCTCTGCTGCCTGGCCTACCCCGTGCAAAACAGAGAATAGCTTTGTATTGCATGGAAAGAGCCAGGAGATGCCAAGGAGCACCTCCACCACTACAGATAGGTCCTTGGGAATGGAGTGGGAATGGATTGGACCCCCCACAAAGCAGCTGGGTATTGTTGATCCTGGATTGAACCCTGGAAACAGGCACCCACATAAACTTGGCTTGGGGAAGGTCCCAGCAGGTGCAAAAGCCAAAGGCATGACCAAAGGGTCTGCATTAACCCCTTTGCTTGGGAGAATCCAGGAGCTTCTGATGTTGGGAGGGTTTGAGGTGGTGTCCATCCCCCTCCATTCCTTGGGGAAGGTCCAACAGTGGGAGGGAAATGCGGGAGGAGGAGTCTTGTTTGCAAGATTGGGGTGACTTTCATACCCCCATGGTCATGACCAGGTCTGGACTGTACTGGGAACATGTCCAGGACAAGTGGAACAACTGCTTGAGATGGGATTTCCTCAGCATCCTCCATGGTGTGAGCACACCCAGGAGAATGGGACAGGAGCAAAGGGCATTGCTGTGGCTCTTGGCTACCAAAGCTCTGGGGACAGACTGAGCACAGAGCACAGGGGGAGACGGAGGAGAGGGAAGTGCTGGGAGAAAGCTGGGCCATGAGATGGCTTTGAAAGGGCCACGGTGGGAGCACTGGTCTGCTGACCCAGAGAAGGAGTGAGCAGTGTCAGGATTCGGTGCGGAGAGGGCAGCAGGATGGCTTAAATCCTTTCAGGGTGCTGGAGTGGGGTACAACTCACACTGGGGAGGGCTAGTGGGGACAGGTCTGGGGTAGGCAGGGACAAGCTGTGGGCAGAGGACATCACATGTGATGGATCAGTTTTGAGGGAGATACATGGACCACAAGGGTGTCTGGGGTCAAGAGGCAGCCATAGGGTGCCTCAAGTGCTGGGGGGAGCAGGGAGGCTTTGACAGCAGATGTTCCCCCTGGGGTGGGAGGAGAAGGGGTCCCAGGGGCTGTTTGGCACTGTGGGTGCATGGGGGCAGCCAGAGCAGGGGGGCAAAGCTCCCAGCCTTGCAGGTGTGGGGCCGGCAGAGCCGCCCGCACCGGGCTCCTTGGTGGAGGGGGGGCTGACTCAGAGGTGTTTCCCGGGCACCAAGCCACCAGGGTCTCCCCCGGGGGCTGTAACTCCAACTCGGCCCCGTCCCACTGTCAGGCCCTGCGCCCGGAGCTTGTTATTGCAGGTGCAGGGCAGCCCTCCCCACCGCTGGACTGTCCCTCTCCCCTCCACTGCACCCTCTCCCCTCCTCACACCAGCCATCCCCACGAGAGGCAGTTTGGGGTGTCCCAGTGGTACCCATGCCCCGTCCTGACAAGTCCCCCTGTCCTTTTCCCTGCAAGCCCTCTCCCTGAACCAGCTGGTTTCTGTGTCCCCATCCACAGCTTGTGCCCACCACCATCAGTCCAAAGCCACCAGCATGGGCAGGTCTCCACCCCACAGGGCAACTGGCTCAGGTGATTTTGGCCAAGGGACACTGCCAGCACGCTGCTGTCCTCCCACGGTAATCCACAGGACAAGAGGATTCCCCTTGCCACAGTGTCTGCTCACGCCTGCCTTCCGCTCTGCTTTCCACCATCTCCCCAGCCTCTGCAGCTTTGCCTTCTCCAGAGGCCTCCAGCACCCTCCCCAGCTCCCCCAGCCCCCCAGGGCGCTGCTCAGTGTACCCGTCCCATGTCCCGGACCCTCCGAGGTGCAGCCAAAGAAGCTCAAAACCTGGGCACCTTCTGACCACCTGCCAACTTGCAGCATCACCCCAGCTCCATGGAGACCCCAAAGCGCTGCCAAAATTCAGGGGCTGCCCCGGGCCTCCAAAACACCTCCACCAGCAATGTCAGAGCTGCAGCCCCCGGCGCTGGGCACTGCAGCTGCACGTGGCGCAGGCAGGGAGCTTGTGATTTTATTCCCTTTGGAGCAGAGCCAGGCATCGAGCCAAACACCCCCTCCTGTTATAAACAGCTCTTTGACATCTTTAATGACCTCAGCCTGGGGAGGCAGCAGCTCTGGAGAGCAGAGTGCCACCGGCCAGTGCTCAGCATCCCAGCCAAGTGGTGCCTGGTCACCCCAGGCTCTCTCAGCCCCTCTTCCAGCTCTTCTCTGCTGTGTTTTGCTCGTGAGGATAACCAGGGACTGCTTCCGTGCATCAGTGCCCCATCTTATCACACGCCAAGTGTTTGCAAAGCCCCCTACCCTGTGTCCTGCTTTTCCCAGGGCTGGAGCTCAGTTCCTCCCCTTCACCTTTCTCCTTGGCCGTCTGCACAGCTCCCTCCTCACTGCTTTGCGGGGGACAAGGGAGTGCAGGCGTGGAGGCAATTACGAGCAAAGCCTGGTGAAGCCCTGCGTTCCCATGCCCTGGCCTTGGCCTTGCCTAAACACCTTGAAGCATTCCAGCACTGAGCTTGAAAGGACAAATAATCCCACGGTGAGTTAAAGGCTTGTGAGCCCGAGTCTCTCCTGCGCTGCGCTGGCAGCTCCTGCAGAGTCCCTGCAGGTATTTTAAGTGTGGTCCTCCAAATGTTTTAAATACGGGAATGGCCGTGAGTAGTTTCAAAATAAATAATGAAAATTAGAACGCACAATCTCCCCCAAGAAAAAACAAGAGCAGCAGTGGTCTGTGTCTGCTGGTGAGGAGCAAGACCCCTGTCCACGCGTGCAGGCTCCCACCACAGCTTCGAAATAAGGTGATGCTCTGGACATGTCGGGCGGGAGCAGAATGACTCAGAGAGGTTTATGAAGTAGGAGGTTCATAAAGCCCCTAGCAGGGCTTGGTGTCCAGATCTCCTTCAGCTGGGTGGTGAGGAATGGGGTGAAAGCTGATGAACGAGCACATGGTGCAGGAGTGGTGGGAGGTGCTGAACGGGCTGCAGAAAGCTGGGGAAGGCAGAGATGTTTGTGTTTGAATTAATGCCCCGATGTGAAAATGCTGGAGGCTGCGGATTCAGAAAGCCAAGAAAGAAAAGAGAATCATGCTGATCAGGGGCATCTTCTCCAGCCAGCCCCCTGGACATCTGCACAATGCAGTCCATGCTGGGGTGCTCAGGGGTGTACCCTGTGCCTCATGCCTGGGGGATCAGTTTCATGGGCAGAGCTCCCTGCATTGCCCTCCAGCACCCCTGACAAGCTCACAGAGACCCTGGGGTGATGTTGGCTGCTGGTGTCACCTTCCTGTCACCTTCCTGCTCCTCACAAGGTCCTGTACCAGGTCTGAGGTATCTTCAGGTTTCCTGTCACCAACAAGGAGATGCCTTTCCATGCTCGAGGAAGCTCCATCTCCTCCCAGCCTGCCAGGGTCTGTGGGAGCAGTAGCTCCAGCTTGTGGCACGCACTCCAGTGGTGGTGGCAGCTGGTCCCACTGCACTTAGATCTCTCTGGATCACTGTGCCTACACCAAAGGTTCCCTTCTCCTGTCCCAGCCTCAATCATATCGAGAGCACCTGGAGCTTACTTGTAGGTGTCCATCTGTGATGGAGGGGATCTGTTGTGCCTCTTTGCCCTCACGTTCCTTTCAAAAGGGGAAGATAACAGCAGATAAGCCCCTCTAAGGGAGGAGGGTGGAGGGTGGAGAAAGATGTGATTTGGGCTATAATATCTCCAGGAAAGGGCTAGCAAAGGCTGTGAAAATGCTGAGAAAAGCAGGGAACAGATGGACAGCCTGGCCTCAGAGGTGACAACAGAGCAAGACTTCTTGGGGACACAGAGAAGCGTTGCCACAAAGTCACTCAGTACTAAAGGAAGGACAGAGAGGACAAAGAGAGACCGGTCTACATACCTCCTTATTTGGTTCTTTCTTTAACTTAATGTTCTGCATTTTCTTTCTTTATCTCTTCCAATTTCTGTCCTAAAAATACCTTGTGCTGGTGTTGGAATACCTGGAGAAGGCCTGGATTGATAAGAAAGGTCTGGTCAGTGTATGGTACCATCTCTGCAAAATACTGATGATCTTGTGCTTTCTGGAGCTGTTAAAATAACACTCCTGGAACTCCATCGGGCTTATTTCTCCAACCCCTCTTTCACCTTTTACCACTTGATTCATGCCTGTGCAGAGATGTAGGAGAAAGAGCGTTTGAGTGTCATCTGAACCTCTTGGTCAAGGCCCAAAATGGAGCGCTGACCTTTTGTACGTGAGCTCTGTGTAAAAGCCCCATGAGCACTTCACAGTGCTCCTGAGGTGCTTCCCACGTCCTGCTCCAGCAGAACTGCTGCACCACATGCCCCACCATTAACCAGCTCGTGGCCAGAGGCAGAAGGTGCCTTAATTTGTTGACCAGAAGCAGTGCAATAGCTGCATGGTGAACCTGAACCCTGTCCCTGCGGTCAGCTGAGGGTGGGGATGGAGCCATTCAGTGTCACATCTGTTTTTTCATCTTGAGGTGCCCATTCCTCCTGTCTTCAGGTCAGGGCTGCAGGTGGCTCAGGACATGGCTTCAGTTACTCGTGATGGTTCAGGAGTTTCTCTCTTCTTCTCTCCACCAACAGGTTGCCCTAAACTCCTTGTCTTTCCTGCAACACTGTGGTCCCATCTTCTTCCCAGCCCTCCAATATGAACTCAGACCCCTTTCCTCATAAGGAGTTGGCCTCTTTGCCTGCTCCAAAGCCAACGCTCCCGCTTGCTGGCCCCACAGGACCTTGCTCCCAGACTGCTTGGCATGAGCTTCTTGAGACAATGGGAGACCTTCCCTCACGTCTGAGGCCCTAATCCATTTTCGCACCCCATGGGCTGCTTGAAGAAGATGCTGATCCTGGTGCCCCTAGCAGAGAACCCTGGTTTTGGTGCAAGTGGTCACTCCATGTAGCTCTCATTCCATTTTCTGCCATCTGCAGCTTCATTCACACCGAAGCAGTTCATCCTTGGAGGATCAGGGATTTTTTGCATCTCCCCCTCCCACACAATGTCCTGATTGCCCATTTCTCAGCCAACCCAAACTAGACTATCCAGAACAGCCTCTCGTTATGCTGTGATTTGGAAAGGCCTGGCAGGGGAAACAAGGAAAGTGTTACCCAGCAGAAATACCTCATGCCCCGCTCAGGCCATTCCCAGCACCACATCACCTCCTCTGCCAGGCACCTCTCTGGGTTGTTTGGCTGTGGTCTTTCTGCTGTGACCTTATTGCTGCAACCTGGCACAACCAGACAGCTTCATGCTGGGCCTTCAACCTGGGCCATGCTACCGTGGCCTTCGTTTGAAGGTAGGCAGCAATCCTCCTCTGAGGCTGTGGTGGAGTTTATTCAGCAGGAGGATTATTTTTTGACACATAATGGACAGCTTTATCTGGAGGCCATCCAGACCAACACCTTGGCAGGCAAGGAGCTGTATGAATACAAACACCTCCATGGGAGAGATCTACATGTGGGCAGATGAGTCACCACCGCAGGCAGTAGACTATAGATACCAAACAGTTGGAGAAGGTCTGTAGGGCAGGGGTGCTGCTTGTGGACACCCCGTCAACAGAGTGGCTGATTTAAAAGCACTGTTTGGGAGGCAGGGCGGAGGGGAAGGCCTGATTTGATGGGTTTTGTTCCATTTTCTGCCCCCTTTTTGCCACTGAGCTCGGGAGAAGGAGCAGTCTGGAGGGTCACCGCTCTGGTGGTCTCTCACGCTGCTCCCTAACCCGTACAAAGAAATAAGACCATAGTATTTCAGATGCATCTCTCTGTCTCCATGTTTCAGTGCTGGAGGAAGAAAAAGAAGTGCATGGAAAGGAGGAGAAATACTAGAAAAGGAGTGAGAAGTGCAGGGGACAGCATGCCCTGCCAGGGGTTTCATGTACGGAGTGCCACAAAATCTCTGTGGTGTCTGGAGGAAAGTTGCACTTCTGTTGCCAACAGGTCCCAGTCTCCCCTCTGCCCAGCTTGCCACGATGGGATTCACTCTGTGGCTCTTTGCCTCTCGCCCTCCTGCCCTGTTTCCCAGTCGTCACATCTGATCCAGTCCCTTGTCTGTATGACCTGTTCCATAACAAGCGTCAGTCTCACACCGATAATGTTCAGCTCAAGGATTTTGGGGCCACAGGGACTGGTCCCAGCAAACCTCCCCTTCACCTTCCATACCTCAGACATCCCTCCAGGCCTTGGCTGTCCAAGCATCCCTTGCCCTAGTTTGCATTGGGATTTACAGCCCAACTGTTCCCTCCAGCTGACAGCCGCTGTACGGTGAGAGGGGACATGTCACCAGCCTCTATGTGCTGTGTTTTGCACAGACAGAAAAGTTTTGCCCCCAGTCTCCAAACACAGTGAAAAAATTGCACGTAAGGCAAAGTGACTGAGCTGGTGAGAACAGTGTAACTGCAGATGATGACAGATTTTGAAAGACAAACATCTCCTAGCTGCTCTCATAAGGATGCCTTCAGCCACGTCTTGCAGGAACCTCAGTGTCCAAAGAGCAGAGCACCTGGCCTCCACGTATCTGAGCAAATTCAGATCTTGGGTTTGCAAAACAAGCCCGGTGACTCATCCCAAGAGCTTGCAGAGGGCTCAGACATGCTATATCAGAAAGAAGTCTCCTATATTTGCAAAGAAACATAATCCAATGAGAGGTACTTATCTAGAGTGCTCACACATGAAATTGACTCCACTAGGGTGTGATCTGCGGGCTGTGCAGAAGCACAAAATCTCATGGATCAAGTAGAGTCATAGAACAATTTGGGTTGGAAATGACCTCCAAAGCGCATCCAGTGCCCCCCCTGCCATGACAGGGACATCTGCACCAGCTCAGGGTGCTCAGAGCCCCGTCCAGCCTGGCCTGGGATGTCTCAGGGATGGTTCAGCCACCACCTCTCCGGACAACCTGGGCCAGGCTCTCACCACCCTCAGGGACAACAATTCCTTCCTCATGTCCAGCCTGAATCTCCCTCCTTTAGTTTAAATCATCACCCCTTGTCCTGTCACAACAGGCCCTGCTCAAAAGTCTGTCCCCTTCTTTCTTATAGGCCCCAAGTTAGGCAGTGGCTTCGAAGAGCAAGACAGGCTGCAAGGCTTTGTAGAGGAGAGAATTACCTGGAGCAGGGCTGAATCCACCCCAGGGATACCACATGAACTTTGTGCAGCTCAGGAGAAATGGGCAGTTCCCCCTCTACCTCATGGGAGCCATCTCACCTGCCTGCTCGCAGCTGTGTGGGCGTGAGGAGAGCTGTGCAGAGGCAGCAGACCCCCTCCCCGGGGCACTGGTACATGTCGGTATTGGTTTCGCCATGATTTGGACCCAGACCCAGGAATCTCCACATTCCCCATGACGGAGCCAGGCCGAGGTCCTGGCACGCAGCCCTCAGCAAGGTGGGCGGCTGGAATGGTTCAGGCACGTCTCCGTTGGCCTTCTGCCTGCTTCCCATCAGAAATGCAGAAAACCAAACTCTCTCCTCGAAAACTTTTCAATTTTGATGAGTCAGCAAAGGTGTTGGCAGGTTTTGTGACTTGCCTGCAAGTGAATGCTGGTTGATTCTCGCCCCTCTCCAGGAGGTCCAGGCTGACCTCAGGCTCTGCTTTCCCCATGAGCACGTTAAATCACGCAGGTACTGGCCCTGTGCCTTATTCCCAGATGAGGGCTGGAGCTTTGCAGCAGAAAGTCTAGGGTTAAAAGCTGTTTCGTGCTAATATTGTCCATAAACTCATGTGAGAGATGAAAGCAAGTGCCTCCAGTGACAGGAAGCCGCCTTTATCACCCGGTGCTGATAGTGTGGCAGGAGGCAGCCACTGCCCCTTTGCCAGCCTGGGAAAAGGGAGAATTGCACAGCTCATTGCCTGGGGGAGGTTGTGTTTGGGGGCTCTGCCCTGTGCTGCAGGTCTGAGAGTGCAGTGACCCAGCGTACAGAGGGTGGTAGAGAATGGTAGAGATGGGCTGTAGCCACCCAGGGCTACACGGCTTCCATAGCATCCTCTGTGCAGGCAGTCAGGCCACCACTCTCCTGCTGTGGCCACATCTGGGGAGCAGAGGAGGGTGTTTGTATCCGTGATGTCAGTGTGCAAAGCTTGGCCCACCAGCCCTCCATGGCTTGTCCCATCCACACAGTAAAGCACCATCTGCTTTACCGTGGGAGGAGACCAGCCCCAGCCTTGTGCCAAGGGGCTGTAGGGCAACTGTGCAAGAACAGGGGCTGGGCATGAAGTTCAAACCCCTGTGCCAGGGGAAGCCTGTGTCCATAAGGCCAACACTGTCCCCTGCACCTCAGCATCTCCTGCGGGTGCCTGGGCTGTCCTGGTGGAGAAGCTCCCCGGATGGTTCTGCTGTCATGGAGGGAAGAGTCCTTCCATGCTCTCCATGGGGCAGAACAAGGGAAGGGGCAGAGCATCTCGTGGCCCCATATGCACCCCCCTCAAATGGCCACCAGTCCCTTCATGACCTCAGCACCCCACGACAAGGCCCTCATGCCAGTGAGCGGCCAGGCCAGTGCCTTGCTTGTCCAGACATCCCCAAAATGTCTGGGAACTTCCAAGCACGTCTTGGAATGCTGGGGTGCAGACTTGGTGCCCTTCTCCAAACTCATCCAGTTGCAAAGACGCTTTCTTGGGATTTGATATCCCGACTTCCCTGCAGCCTCCATGTCCTGTCAGCCCACATCTGCTCTTCACCCCAGGTCTCCCCACACGCGTTCCCACGGCACATCCAGCCCAGGCCTATCTCCTGCTCCCAGCTCCATCGCCTGCCACTGCAGCCCGTCCCACCCAGCTCCTCGGCACATCCTGGATGATTAAACCCAGCTGGTGTCGCAGTCTTCCTCCCACACCCATGCCCGGGCACACGCCTTCTGGGGCCAGTGAGGGCAGCCCAGCTCCCAGGGCTCTTGGAAAGGGTCTGTCATGGGAGATAAGGCAACCACGTGCCACTGTGGTGGCAGGGAGGAGCCCTGCCAGACTGCACTTTATCCCAAACCAAACAGCCTGGCCAGCTCCAGGAGTTATAAACAGATGCTGAGGCAAGGCTCTGGCTCTGGGAGGGTCTGGGAAGGGGACAGGATTTGGTATCTGGCTTCCTGGAGAGCCACAGCCCCAGGGAATCTGCTGAGCCTCCCACGGCAACACCCCAAATAGCTCCGGGAGGAAGCAGCTGCTCGAGGGTGGCTGCAGGGATGGGCACAGGGAGGACAAAGCAGCCGGCTGAATGGCGGGCTCGATGCTTCCACTGACACAGCAGTCACTTGGCCAGAGTGGACATCATGTGGTCCAGGCCACGATGGCCATGATGGCCATGCTGGAGCTGCCCAGGGCAGCACAGATCCCCCTCCTGCCCAGGGATGAGGACAAGCAGGGAGACCACAGCCACCCACCTGACTCTGCCCTGGGGTGCTGGTACAATCGGTTTTCCGGGCATTTTCAATGGGTGTGCAAACCTGGGATGCAACAGCACAGCAAGCAGCACCACAAAGCTCCGCAGAGGAGACCACAGCACACCGAGAGATGTCTGAGACTCCTCAGCACTCACAGGCTGGGCAGAAACGCCATCCTTTCACCTTTATTGTGTCCCCTTGCCTTTATTACCCAACAGCACAAGAATTCAGAACGCTCAGGAAATTAAAGTGTAAAAGCCCATGTTCCCCTTGAGTCCTGCCTGAGGATCTCCACTCTGCTGCTCCAGGCACCAGCCTCTGCCACCAGGTTGCTGATGCAGAGGATGATTTAGAAACATTTAATTAAAAGTGGGACAGGTAGGGGACTTGCAAAGGATTTATGCCATGGGCTTATGCCTCTCCCTCCTTCTTTCTGATATGGGGAAAAAGAGTGGCAGGAATTTGCATTTCATGAAGAGAGTATTCTGCACAATTTTTCCCCTAGAAATGTTGGGAAGGTGGAAATGGGGCCACCTGGGTGAGTCAAGCTGACGCAAGGATTTAAAGAGGAGTAAGGGGTTGCTGCGTGTTGTGTCTTCACAGCTCTGTGACAAGGAGAGAGAATTTGTCAAGGCTCACTTTAGTCAAAATACTAATTAGGCCACTGCAGTTCACAGAAACCTCAGATAAAGGAGTCTGGAAAAGTCCGGTTGCTTACACGTACCTTAGATCTCATCCCCTTCTGCTCAGTAGTGTCAGTGTTTTACTTCCCTTGTCATCATCTAGTATCCCAGCCTAAACAAGGACTGAAATGCAAACACAAACATCCAATTGGGGATGGAAAAACATCACAAGAGAATAGAGGAGAAGAGCAGCTCTCAGACCATCTGCTCCTGCGATAACGGAGCAGGGCGGGACGGCAGCCAAGGCTGTTTTGTTCCCTTCGCAGGTTGTCTCCAGCCCTCCACCTGCCTCTCCAGGCTGGGCTCTCCCTTGGTCCTTCCCTTCAGTCTGGCCTGGCAATGTAGAACCCAGAAGCCACCACGCTGGTCCCTCCTGAGGTTTTTCAGCACAGGGGGCTGTGAGTTTTCCATCTGCATCTGTGCCTACACCATCATCTTTTATCTTCTTGCCAGATCTCATTATGGGTTTATTCTCTGTCTTCGCTTTGCCTTGTTTCATCTCTTTCTTCCTGCATATCACTCCAGTTGGCCTAGGCCATTCTACCAGTACCCAGATGCATTGCCAGCCTTGTCTTCACTCCCAAAATAGGGACTTGCATGCATTAGCCACAGGGGAAAAAACACTCCTTTGGAGAGCTGTGTTTGGGAGTTGGACTAATGAATGTCGCCGGGAAATACGTGATCAAGGCACACACCCTCGAGGGCAACCACAAGCCAGCATGGGCTTAACTGATGATAAAGACGGGTTACAGTGGCACAGAGGGAGATTCACCTTAGAGACAGCCTCCAATATGACTGGAAAAGATGCTGTGCATGCCTGCAGGGTGGCTCTCCCCGGGTTTGGGGCTGTGTCCTGTAGGAATGGGAGGGTTGAGGGTCTGTGGAGGAGCTTTACATGATGGGAAGTCCAGACTTAGGTCACCACCTTTTTCATTCACACTGAATTTGAAGGTTTTGTGCAGCATCTTCCATGCCTGCTCCCTGAGCACCAGACACCTTTCCCGTTAAGTAGTCCTGCTGAAGCTTTGACATCTCTCCAGCTTCAGAAGATGCCTGTTTTGGAGAAGTTGCATTATAGTAACGCCCTGTCACTTCATAATCAGTGATTCCCAGTGCTCAGACATGCCCTTCCTGGCATCTTCCTGAGCGCAGTGGTGGTCAGGGTGTGTTAGCAGCCAGGTACCTACTCGCCATGACTCTCTGCCCACCCGCATTCTGCTGCAACATCTGCGTGAACAACGTGCTCCCTGCAGCGCAGCGCTGGCTGCAGCCACCCTTGCCAGCACGGTCAGAAGGTTCCTGCTGAAGTAACTCACATCTCCTCAAGCAACTGCTTCAAGCCCTCCGCAGATTCAGGAAAGCATCACTTTGCTGCTTCACTGTTGGTTTCCCAGGTTCATCTGGACCAAAGGTAGACTTGGGGTCACCATTCAGTAGCCATGCAGGATGAGGACACCCATTTCTGTCTCTCCCTGTCAAGCTCTCCCAGGGGAGGCTCAGACACGGGGGCTGGCACCATCCCAGGTACTCTGTGGTGGGATGTAGCCGCTGAACCATCCCTCCACACCCCTCCTGCAAGCAGGCTGCATGCTCATGCTGCAGTGGCCAACGAGGAGAAGTCGAGCTCTAAAGTTTTAACAAGAGCGCTGGGCTCCATAAGAGGAGCTTTACACCCAGCACCAGTCAGCCAGCTCTCGCAGCTTTCCGCTGGCTTCACACGCTTGCTCGGTAATCGGGCCCTGCTCTCCACAGTTAACAAAAGTGATAAATTATGAGCCAGGCTGCACGCACCCGCCCTACCACAGCCCCGTGCTGCAACCTCCTGGTATTAACCCCGATTAACTCTCCCCACAGCCAGACCACCCCATGGTCCTGCCTCAAGTGCTCCCGGAGGTAATGGGCAATATTTGCCAGCCTCCCCCCAAACAAGCATCTTTTATCGTCCAATTCAAGTGAGACCTGAGAGCAGCAGGATTTATAGGGGGACTTCCCAGCTGCAAGGCACCGAGCAACCCCAGCACAAGCACCACAGACTCTCCTGGACTCAGACAGTTGCAAGAGACTCCCAGGGACCCTGGTCTCAGCCCAGCCTGTCCCGACCTTGGCACCAGCTTTGCTCCCTGCTGTCCTCCCTTGCACACGATAGCCAGTGCCCAGCGGTACTCCAGCACCCCCCAGCCCCCCAGCACACTCTCCCCTTTTGCAAAAGCATCCATGCCTGGGGTTCACTTTGGAGGGACCCCCGGGCTCCCCGCAGTCACAGTGCAGAGCTGCAAGCCAACCTGTGCCATGGGTGGGAGCACCAGCAGAGGTCCCTTTGCTCCCACACGGCCCTGGGGATCCGGAGGAGCCCAAGCCTGATCAGCGGGTGTCAGTTTGTGTCCTTGGGGCTCTGGTGGGGAAGAGATCAGCTGCAGTAATTGAGGTGGGAGGAATGAGAGGTATGCTCCGAAATGGCGGGCGGGGGATGCGAGGGGCCAAGCTGGGATCGGCCCATCCCCAAGCCCACCGTGATTTCCCTAACGCACTCTCCTCCCAAGCCCACCCCGAGCCTCGCGGACCCCGGGAAGAGCCTCCCAAGAACAACTGGCCCTTTGAGAAACCTAAACCACTTTCTCCAACACCTCTGAACTCTGTCAGGAACATCCTTCGTCAGAAAGCTGCAAGTGCCAAGCAGTTTCCCCTCGAGGGCAAATCTCCCTCGTGTTGTCAGGAGCAAAGCCGCTCGGGTTCACATTGCTGCTTAAGGTGAATGCGCGGTGTGTTTTACCAACTAATTGTGAAATTGCAGGCTGCTCCAGAGGCAAAGGAGAAGCATTTTATTGTGAGCAGAAGAATTAATCATACCTGGGGCAGTACAGATGTCAGCAAAAAACAATGCAGAAAGGATTTCTCGGGAAGATTGCTTGACATGAATAGGAAAGGGGTTTTTAGGTCTTTTTAGATATGAATGAAAGATTCTCGATGGCTGTTGTGACCCCTGGTTTTGCCCTTGCTTTCTAGATCTAAAGAGGCATGTGTGTGCCGAAACTGCGAAACCATAGGGAGAAGCAATGTTTTATTCAAGAAATGGAAACTCCCCAAGCCAAGGCATCTGTTGTAGCACTAATTCATGATGTGTCCTGTATAGTTTATGGCAGAGATTAAACAACACAAAGGATAAAACATTTCAAAAATGGCATTTAACTAGGAAAACAAGAACAGACTAGACTCCAATCCTTCACTTGTGCAATGCCGAGTTGTCGAGCATTCAGTCTCGGCATTCAGGTCCTGCTCAAGGAAATACCTCTGGCTGCTGTTTGCATATGTGCAACACAGCATTTCGTCACACCTTTTTGTTTGTTGCGGAGCGAATCCCCTAGGTAACATGGCCACCCCCTTTTCCTCCCTTTCTTTGTGCATTTTTCTCTGCATGGCACTCGTTACCCCGGTCCCAAGGGATATGCTTTCCCATGGCTGGGTCACATTTGGAGGCTACAGGCACTGAGAAGTGGAAGAAGAGAGGGACTCGGTCTTCTGGTTCACTGCAAGCTTTCCCTATATTTTAAAAAAATATTGGTTATCATCAGCCAAGCAGAGGTTTATATCCTGATGCTCTGAGCTTGCCCCATCAGCCAGGTCCACTGTGTGAGGCAGGGCTGAGTTGTAGCACTGGGGATGCAGCATCTTCCTGGCAACTCTGGGGCTATTGCTCCAGACAGGGAGGGAAAGAACAAATGGTGAAAAATGAAAGAATTTAAGTTTAAAGGAAAACTAAATAAACAAAGGAGAATGTCTGAAGTGTCTTGTGCTGAAGTGAAGCTGCATGAGGGGAAGGTGAGGAGCAAAAGGAAGACAGAGGCAACACTGAGTGGGGCTGCATAAAGAGTACGGAGAAGGATGTTTCCTAATGTGGGATGTATCTGGTGATGAATTCCCAAAAAATGCTGTCAAACCTCTCCTCACGGCTCCATTTAGGCTCAGGTGTCCACAAACCTGGAGCTGCAAACAACAGGAGTCCCCCATCTCCCTCATGCCTTCCCAACCCATGCCCCACATGCACCCAACATAGAGGCCTCCCATGGCCTTAACACCACGTTGCCCTGCACATAGACTTGATCTCAGGAAGTGAAAGGCAATAACAAAGTGAAGACAATGGGAAGCACAGCCAAAAGCAATGTCAGGACATGCTAGGACACAAGGCTTCTCCAGAGACATGCTCTGACCAGCAGGTGAAGATGGTGATCATTGTATGGTGACGACATAGCGGGTCCTCCTCCAAGTCATCTTACCCAGCATCACTTTTGCTTCTTAGGAGGCTCTGTGAGGATGGGATGGGGGTACCAACGTCAGTTACAACTACAGAGGAGACATGAACATGAGAAGTCTGGCCTTTCCCTCTTTATTATCCTTATTTGCCACATCCGGATGACTTAGGGCATGACACAAGTTCACGGTGATGTCGTTTACCTGCACGTGCTCCCATACCAACACCGATGACATCAGTCTTGGGGTTTGCACAGGGGACCAACTACCAGGAAATGACTTCTCTTTAAACACAAGGAAAACTCGGTGCAGCCTTTGTAGCTTCTAGTCCAACAAGCCTGTAATATTCACAGGAATGAGACTCAAATTTCTAATTATTGGCTGAGTTATTTGTAGCTTCATATATTTTAAGGCCAGAAGGGACCATCATCTAGTCTGGCCTCCTTAAATGGAAAGCTCTATAACCAACAACCAATTCCCTGAGCTTCGTTACAGTAATGAGCTCAGGAGTCCTGCCGTCTCGTCTCCGGCTCTAACCGCGAGACCCTGCCATGCCAAACACAGCTGCTCAGACCTGCCTCCAGCTCTGAAGGGAAGGCTGAGAGTTCCTCCTGAATAGGTAATAAATCAAATACCAACGTCCATGGCGATGGGAAAGGGTGACTGGCTGCACATGCTGGCTCAGCCTGCTTGGTGGGCGTTTCAGGTCCTGGGTGCCTTGCCCAGTGATGTAGTTTCCCCTGTGAGTGGGTTATTTGGGGGGAGGGAGAGGGAACTGCTGACACTTGCCTGGTCTCACACCCTGGGCAGTGCATCTTCCCTGACTCTGCTCCTGGTGGCCCCAGCACGGAGCTGTGATTGTTTCAAGGCACACGGTGCTGGTAACCAGAGACCCGGTGGGGTTGTGCGGCAGCTCTGGCAGCCTTTGTGCCTGCCAAGGCCCTTTAGATCAAATGGCATGGGGAACAATACGGCAAGTGCTCCGTTCTGTGCCATGTGTCAGAGGCAGGTGCTGAAAACCCACCCAACACCTCCCAGCATGGGCTGCACTAACGACCTCCACTGGCAGGGCCAGGGAAGGTGACCTCCAACTGCTGCCACCAAATCCTGGGAGGGACAGCCCAGCTTCCCACAGGTTCATAGGAAACCACCCAGCTCCAGCACGGCATGGTGAAAAGGGCAGGAAGAGCTCACTGGAACAGGACATGGCCAGGACAAGGGCTAGGACCTATTGAGAAGAGCCACCCATCTTGCCCTGCATCCCCCCACTTGGCTCCAGGCCAGGACCTCCCTGGGCAGCAGATGCTCAAAGGCTGGGAGGACACACGAGAATGAGAGGAGCCCTGGGATGGAACAAGTGTTGGTGCAAGTATTGGGGGCAAGAGGGGCAGAATTTGGAGCTCAGTCACCTGAACAACACGCAGTGAAGCACCCTTAGGGTGCTCCAGGAACCCACCAGACAAGGGCAGAAGCTCATGCCCACATTGGAGAATGAAAGCGTGATGGACATGGCACTAATATTCTTCTTAGATTAATGTTCACACCCTCTTCCAGCTGTCTGCGCTGACCACTATAGCAATGTGGTTTTTCAAAGGCACCAGTGGCTCACAGAAGCACCTTGGGGTCTTCTCTGTTTCCCATTCAGACCCCAACTTTGTAGGATGGAATAAGTGTCACTGGTGGCTTATGGCCACCAGCAGCAACCACAGATATGGGCAGATGATGATGGGATGGGAGGGGATAGAACAGTGCACACACAGCTTCATGAAAACTAGAGGTCACCCACTGCATGACCACTTCATGGAGGAAGAAGCAGGAAGGATGTGCTCCAGGTCCTTGGTCAGGATGCTAACCACAGCCTGTGTCTGCAACATGACTGCTGGAAAGTGGCAGAGAAGTAACAAGCCAGCAAAACCAGAGCTTTGGACACGTTCCCTGGAGGCAGCTGTAAATATTATCAGCAGAAGAGCACTCATCCCATCAGTCAGCGAGGCTTTGCCAAGCACCATGGGCACTTCCCACACACCAGCTTGGACTGCGCTGGCTGTGACACCCCTATGAGTCACTGCCCCGGGGTCTACCTGGTGGGATGAGTTGGCTGCTGGTCACGCTGAGCAGCACAAGTTGCTTACTTGTGTTGTCAGGGCTACCACCCATCCTTCCCCGCTGCCATGGTGTTTGTGGTGATAACAGAGGCAACTCAAGACTTCTCCTTCCTGCAAGCAAGTGGCAGCGGAGAAGCAGGCTCTGGGGAGAAGGAGGGCTGGGTTAGAGGTGTGGCAGGGAAAGCGTGGAGTTTTGGGGAGCTCTGCTTACCCATGCCGTGATTTGGACCAGCCATCACCCTGTGCACCCTTGGATGTGCCCATCACCTCGCTGGGTGCCAGGCACAGAGACATGACATGCCAGGTGTGTTGGCGTGAAGGTACAGTGAGAGACCTGCTTGTCCTGGACCTTTTGCTGCTCAGGGTGACTCATCTACCACAGCAGCCTGAACAGGCAGACTCCCGTGGTGTGCAGAGCCCTGCAAAACCCAGCCCGGTACCTTCAGGGCTCTGTCAGGAGCATCCCCATGGACAGGGTCTCAGTGTGGAGATGGGGGATACAGGCAGGCAGGGCTTTCTCCCAGCCTGGCTCCCTCAGAGGGTGACAGAGCACCTTACAGGGGCTGGAAGGTCTATAGCAGCCTGGGCATCCATCATCTCCTCATCCAGACAGCAACAGGCAGGGGCTTGGCGTCCATGCAGGGTGCAAAGTCCTGCCATTCTCTGCAGCACTGTGTAAAAGCCTGAGCGGGGGCTTGGTGGAAGGGGGAGAGCAGG
The DNA here is from genome assembly GCF_963082525.1 of Nesoenas mayeri. Classification (NCBI taxonomy): domain Eukaryota; kingdom Metazoa; phylum Chordata; class Aves; order Columbiformes; family Columbidae; genus Nesoenas; species Nesoenas mayeri. Next base: position 6,684,134 of record NC_137546.1, on the reverse strand, counting down.
ACGGCAGCTCTAAGCCTCCCTCTGCGTGCTCTCCACGACCTGAGCAAACCGTCCTGTCTCCACCATCGGGGGGACCAGGTGTCCCAGGGGAATCTGCAGTGCAAGACGAGGGCTGCAGCAGAGATGCACAGACAGGTGAGGAAAAAGCCCAGCTCCTACAGGTCCTGCTGAACCGATTGTGCATCCTATTCCGGGGCAGCCCTTGCTAATGTGAAGTGTGGTCCTAAACTGGTCATGCCAGGCACTGTCTTGTTAGCCTTTATGCTTGGTTGCTGCTTTTCTGTAGCAAGAAACATCAACAAAATATGGAAACTGAGGCTCAGTAACACACAAGGCTGAACTTTGAGGGCATCTCGTCACAGCATCACCAGCATCCTCACTGACCCTAGCTCTCCTTACATGAGTCTTTTGCTAAGGCTCAGCTCTCTGTATGAGGGGAAGAAGGATGTTTGTCCAAGACTAATGTCCATGATCTTGAGCCCAAGAGCACAAACCAAGCAGGGTAAAATGCTGGAGAGAGCAGCAAAGGGAGCCTTGCATCCTGCCTGCAGAAAGCATCGCTGGACCTTCTCCTGCGAGGAGCCGTACCCCAGAGTGCCTGCTTCTCCCCTAGAATATGCAGAGACCTCAGTCCCAACCACAGTTTGCTGCTCAGCATGAGCAGGATGAGCAGGACAGTGAGGACAGCGGGTCTCGCCTGGCCTGGGAGCCCAGGTTGGTGGGGAAGGAGCAGCCACGTCCTCCCTGAGCTCACACAAAGCGTAGGCGGCCGCCTAATTGCCAGCCCATGGGAAAGAGGAGACCTGGTCTCTGGAAATGGAGGGGCTGGGCAGTCTCGGGCCGCCGAGTGACTTATTGCAGGCTCCTGGGGTGATAAATTGTAGCTAATTGTGGGCAGGTGACAAAGGCAGACTGAGGGAAAGGCAGCAGGGACATTCACTCCCCTGGCAGCTGCTGCCCAGCCCAGCCCCCTCTTTTCACTGCTCCTTTCAGGCCGTTTGAATTGTGCAAGCGCAGCACTTTCCAAAAACTGCCGAACCTCCCTCCCGGGGCTCCTCTCCCCTTCTTCCCCCGCTTGCTGCCTGCTCTCGCTCCTTTCTCTCGGGTGGGAGGTCCTAGCAGGGCATAGCCCTGCCAGCACTATGCTCATGCCATGGGGCAGCCCAGCTGATGCTACAGCAGGGACTCCACGGGGTGTTTCTCCGTCCCCCTGAGACCCACGTGTCTTCTCCAGGTCTTGCTCCCAGCCCTGAGGCAAGGGGCTCACCTGGGCAGGAGGAACAGCACCATGTCCTGCCTACCTTCAACATCCAGGTGGTGCGGCTCCGGCGTGGCTCCGATTTGGACCCTGATGAAGGGAAAAGGCTACTTTGGCCCATGCCTTACTCTGATCTCAGGTCAGAGCAGTGCTAAGTTGAAAACACAGCGTGTAAGGCGAGGATCCAAGGGTTCAGCTTGAGGAGATGGGCTTTGTCCAGCAAGCACTGAAAGGCCAGGAGGCAGCAGCTGCCCCCAAGTCCATGTTGGACCCTACAGGGATGACCCAAGCTGCTTGGCCTCATTCCAAACTTCTGGTAGCTCTCCCCTCCTTGCTCCATGCACATGCCCTGGTGAGCTAGAAAAACAAGCACCAATAGAGGAAACAGCAGCAGCAAAGAGTTTCCACTGCATTGCCAAGTGCTGGCTTTCCGGACAACCCTCTGGGAAGAGCCAGGTGAAGGCTTACCACAACACGGAGGAAAACATCCAACAGACGGGACAGGGAGCGTGATGACCCTTAGGAGAGGCTGGATAACACCCAGGACAGCATCAAGCAAGGTCCCCAGCCCAACTGAACCCGGTGCTCCTGTGGGGTCTGCAGTCACGGACACGCTTGGGACTGGTTCCTTGAACAGGTTAGATGGGTCAACCAGAGCAGACATTTCACACCCTGCCCACTCCAGGCTGCTTTCGTGAGGGGTGTCCTCAATTTCTCCGTGCTGTTTGAAGACAATATTCTGCATTTCTCCACTTCCCACTTCCCCTTGCACAGCCTCGCTCACACCCGCCTGCTTCTTCGCAGCTTGTCAGGAGATGATACCCACACTGGAAGAGCAGTTTAAAATCAAGTCTTAACAGGCAGCTGAAAATTAACAGCTGATATGCTATGCAAAAGAACTGGAATTTACTCTTTCTACAGGGGCTGCTGCACTCCATGGACTCACCATCCACCCTAAGACACTGACCATTGGAACTCAGTCAATAGTCTGATAGCAATTGGTCAGAGAGAAGCAGCTGGCAAACTTCTGCTACCAGTAACTGTGCACTAACTGGATTTATCACACCCTTGGAAATTATGAGTATTTGCCTGTAAAGTCACCATTTCCATCTCACTCAGCCACAAATGCCCAAAAGTTAACAGCCCATATCTAAATGTGTCACTCGTCTCCCTTTATATCCCTATATATAACTACCTGCCTTGGGAAGAGCCAGATCACTCTGCAGAGGTCTATGTTCCTTACCACTGACTGTCAGAAGTCTGTGGGGAGGGCCTGGGGTGAGCAACCTGTCCCATGAAAAGCAAGTAGATTTCAGCTTTTAGCAGTTGCTTCCTAGGAGCTGGATATAGATGTTTTGTGGACATCAGATGTGCATCCAGGTTTAACCCAACACATTGGCCCCTGAGGTACACTGCTAGTTACAGGCCACCAAATAGAGGAGGATGTTATGGGAGACAGACTCAAATGCTTTACGGGAGTTCAGGTAGACCATGTCCACTGCTCTCCACTCGTCTACCAGGAAGGTCTTTTCATCAGAGAAGTTTATCGAGTTGTTTAGGCATGATTTCCCCTCGGTGAGGCCATGCTGACTACTCCTGATGATTTTCTTGCCCACTGTGTGCCCAGCAACAGTTCCCAGGTTTAGCTGCTCCATCACCTTCCCAGGTATCAAGGTGAGCCCGATGGACTCGTAGTTCCCTAGGTCCTTCTTATTGCCCTTCTTGAAGATAGGAGTGACACTGGCTTTCCTCCAGTCTTGAGGCACTTCTCCCAGTCACCATGAACAATTAAACATTCTCAAAAGTAGTCTCACAATTACATCAGCCAGTACCCTCAGCACTCATCAGTGCATCCCTTCATATATGTCTAGTTTGCTTAAGTATTCCCTGACCCGATCCTCTTCCACCAAGGGTAAGTCTTCCTTGCTCCAGAGTTACCCTATGGTCTCTGGGGCCTGGTATTCCTGAAGGCTGGTCTTGCTGGTAAAGAGCTGGTGTGAAGGTGGGATTCAGTACCTCAGCCTTTTCCATGTCCTCTGCAACCAGGTCACACATCTCTTTGAGCAATGAGCTCACATTTTTCCTAGTCTTCCCTGTCTCACCCACGTTCTTACAGAAGCTCTTCTTGTCTTTGACATCCATGGCCAGATTCAATTCCAGTTGGGCCTCAGCTTTCCCAACTTCATCCCTGGATGCTTGGACAATGTTCCTGAATTCCGTCGTCCAGGTTATCCATATTTGTTTTCACCCTCTGTATGCTTCCTTTTCTTATTTAAGTCTGTCTGGAAGCTCTTGGTTCATCCACAGGGACTCCTGGCACTTTTGCCTGACTTTGTATTTGTTGGCATGGAAGTCTTGAGTTTACAAAAGAAATTCAAAGAAACGTACCCATCAGAAATGCTTATTGGTCCTAGTGCCTCTGTATATTCAGGACAATATCTTTTCAAGGCTGGATGTGACTGACTGAATCAATCAAAGACAAGATTTAAGGCTGCCCAGGCTAACATGATGCAGGTAACATCACATCCCTACAACACAACTTGTGGCAACAAGAGCTAAGCCATCTTCACCTGCCCCTCAGTCCCTTCCAGCAGAAAGCCTCCCATGAAAAGGTGCCTCTGTGCACCACCAAAATGCTGCACGGGCAATTGCAGTACAAGGCGGGAAGACATTCATGTGATGCAGAATTACTCCTGCTAGGCTCTGTGGCAACCGGGCTATTTCAGGGGTGAAAGAAATCTCAACTCAAAATGAAAAGGATGAGCTCATAGGTGAGCTCTGCCCAAGTTTGCACAGGACTTAGGGTATCTCCAATAATCTTGGAAGGGTTAAGCTTTTGACAGATGCATGGCCTTGATAGCACATCTGCAAAGTTCTTAAGAGATGACTGGATATCATGGTCCCAAAATGATTTGCTGAGTCCATCAGGGAGTCTTCTGACTTGGGCACCTGTACCATCATGCAGCAATGTCACCTGTGGGCATGCTTGTCTGCCCAGATGTCTCAGAGCTCACCAGGAAATATATAATGTATACTTAGGAAGTTTCAATGCTGAAGCCTCACTAAAAATTAATAATAGTTCAGATTTCAGCAGGTATCAATATTTTGGGAAGCATCTGATCTCCCTGCTTCCAAAAACTTGGTTTGGATCATGAATGAAAGACTTGCTCACCACCTTCTATATCAGGTATGGATCTTGTTCCAGAGTTGGACTGTGATGGAACAGGAGAGTAACACCTGCCTGATGAGCACGCTGCCAACATTCTGAAGACAGACTTACTGGACAGCAGCCCTCAGAAGCAGCCAGAGATCCGACCAACACAGAAACCCAGTTAAACGTGACCAGAAGATGTTTTTTCCCACATCCAACCCCCTTTGCCCAGAGAAATGGGTTCATTAAGGCAATAGCCAAGGCACATCTGAATCTGTTTGGCATCCCAGCCAAGACGGTATTAACTCATTGCCTTACATCACTTGTGTTTAGCTTCGGCACAAGCAGGTGCCTCCACACCCCCATTCCAGTAAAGCCACAGCAGCTTTGCCACCCGTCCCACACAGCTGCAGTCCCCGCTTGGGCCAGCAAAGTCCCGCTCTGAAAGGCCACAGTGTCCCCATGGCTCTGCCCTGTCCCTCGGGTGGCCTGGGAGGACGTCTCCCGTTCCAGCAGCTCCTGGCTGGCCCAAGGCACTGCTGCTCCAAGTGCCTCCAAGTGCCAGGGTAAATTAGATGTTTACAGGACACCCTGGAAAGCCGAGCCGGGCGGTCTGAGCTTGGAGGGTGCACCGGGGTCTCGAGGCTGATGCTGTCAGATTTGTCCCAGACTGGCTTGCAGAGGTGCCACCAACCATCTGCAAACAAAGGGAAAAAGGTGCTGCTAGCAGAGAGACAAGTATTTATTTCAGGCTCCAAGCAATATTTCATGCCAGAGTTCACCCTCATGTTTGCCCTGATTCACACTGTCCCTGCCAGGCTCCTCCCAGGGATGGCATCACCCCCAGCATTGTCCCCCTGGATGGAGCTGGCCCCCAGGACTATAGTTTGAGTTATCATGATGCACTTTTGCACTGATTGGTGGCAGGAGCTGGTCCGCTCTGGAAGGATGGGTGAGGAAGAGCACGGTTTGACCGGAGAGTGTGTGCTGGCCTGGCCTGTGTGATGGTTGCCTGACTGCTGCCTTTCTCCTCACTGTGCAGACCTAACACCTCTGATTCCCTCCCTCTTGCATCCACACCAGCTGGCTGCAAACCCCACCATGGCTCTTTGCAGGCTCCTTTGCTCTTTCTTCCTGGGCTGCAAACGCAGGACAAAGCCTCTGCGGCAGAAACGCACTGCCCCAGCATGGCTCTGGATAACCACCCCGGCCTCTCATCCGCAGGGCAGCCTTTCACTTCCAGGGATGGAAGGTGCCACACACTAGGATAAGGAACACATCTGATCCCTTTCTTTGTTCCAAATCTCTCCCTGCTGCCTCTGGTCTCCTGTGACAGCTGTAGATGTCCAGACATCCTCCCTCCCAATGCCATGGTGCTCCAGTCCCCAAACCTGCCAGAGGGCTGTGAATGGCCTCCTCTCCTTCCACAGCCCATTTCCCTATTTAACCCCCTGCATTGCTGCTCGAGGGTGACGATTCAGCAAAAGTCCTTCCAGGGGTCCCAGGCACTGCAGGAATTGCCCTCCCTGTCTGGCCATGCCCCACAGCCCCCAGCTGGGGTGACAGCGCTGCTGCACCAGCCCTGCCAGCACTGGGGCTGCAAGAGCATCCGGACCCAGCACCCCCGGGCTCACCAGCACCCGGCACCGCTTGCTCGGCGGGTGTTTGTCTGTCTGCCTCTCTTCTTTGAAAGGGGTTTCCATAGGAACGGGCAGGACAGCAGCCCACTGCAGAGTGGTTCTGGTGCATTACCCAGCGTGAACGCACACAGCTGCACGGCATTGTCCGGCAGCTGTTCCCACATCCCCCGGCACTCGCTCGGCAGTGCTGCTGGAGCGTTGTGAGGCCACTCGGCCATGGGGACAGTGGGACCGCAGCTCTGTCACCCAGACACTGGGACCAGCCAGGGCTGGAGATGTGTCTCCTCTCAGGGTCTGTTCTCACTCTTTCGCCTGCAGCATCTGAATGTTTCCCAGCGGCCCAATAGGTGTCATGGTCGAAATCTGCCCCATGTGCTGCTTCCACCCTGCTGCCCAGGTCAGGTCCCAGGCAGGACAGGCACAAACCCCTCACCCCAGCTGCCTCCCCATCATGCACCTCAAAAGCATCCCAGACCCTCTGGAGGAGGAATCAAGGAGCGCGGCCATGCTTGCCATCCCCTCCTGCTTGCAGAGACAGGGAGATGGGTGGCCAGGACCCATCTGCGTGTGTGGCACCAGCCCAGCGCCGCGGCTGCTCGGCGTGGGATTGGCAGCGCACAGTAGCAGCAGTGGCTGCGCGGGGGGCCTGGGCCGGCGGGCTCTGGCCGGAGGACGAGGCGCAGTGCGTCTCCCAGACCGACACTGCCAGCAGAGCTGCTGTTGAGGTCCAGCCAAGACCTAAAGCCGCCTTCCCCAGCTGGGAGGCGCGCAGCTCTCCGTCCTCCCTCCCGCCCCGTCCCCCAACACCCGGCTGCAGCTGCCTCTCCCGACGCCGAAGGGCGCTCTCTGGAACCCCGGCTGGGGCCATGCTGCTGGGAGGATGACGAAAGGGCTCGGGAACCCCCCGCCGGCTCTCACAGTGCCTGTATTTGTGCCCGCACGTCCCCCGCTGGCGCGGGGCTGCCCCCACAGGAGCGCCTCAGCACAGGGGGTCTCTGCCGCCCAGCCTTAGGATGGAGTCTCGTACTTCCAGGAGGCTTTTCAGCAGGGAGGGAAGTGCCTTAGTGGCTTATTCTTTCCAAATCTCCCTTTTTCCTGGAAGACAGATGTTCCCCTGCAGCTCCCAAAGGGACAGGAGCTGCAAGTCCCTCTCATGGCTTCTTCCCCACCAGTTTAGCCCGTTTTCCCATATTTTTCCTCATGCCTCATCCCTGTGATTATGATGAGAGAGGGGACACACTGTGAGGGTGAAGGACAAGGTTTGGTGAGAGCGAGTAGAGTGTGGTAGGTCACCCCGGGAAGAGGCAAGTGATGGAGAGCGTGATGGAAGGACAACGAGCAGGAGAGGAGGAGGATGGGGCAGGGCCTGTCTGCATTTTTCAGTTCACTGCTCCACTAACCCCGTAACTAGAGACACCCCGGCCTGGACAGGATGGACAGCTGGAGGTTAAGCAAGTACCTTGTCCTCCCCCAGCCAGGGGACAGCAGGGAGCGGGCAGCTGGAAAACCCCGTCTGTTCAAAGGCGCCAACCACCCCATGGCACCCCAGCTCCATCAGTCCAGCGAGCAGCTCACGTGCAGCTGTGCCCCTGTCACATTTGTTATGGGGCAGGGCCTGCAAACCTTCAGCCCCACAGCTCAGCTTACCATCAGGGTGCGCTGGGGGCACAGAGCGCGGAGCAGGATCAGGCAAAGCCTGGTTTTCCCCAGGCCCTGCAGGATCAAGGTCCTGCTGTTTTGTACAGGCTGGGTTTCAGCATCACCTAAGCCATGGTGTGATGGGGTGGGAGGCGGTGGTACATGCTACAGCAGGAGATCAAAGGGGTTGCCCTGTGCATGGCCCAGGAGATCCCATCTCTGTGGTTCTTGCTCGGTGAGGGCTTCTCCCCATCCAATCCCACAGCATGTAGGTGTCCTATGCCAGCACAAGGTCATTCCTGTTTCAGAGAGGGAGATGTCCTGGTTGTCCCCAGGAGTCATCCCCAGCCCCCGTAGGATGCAGTGGTCTAGGAGAGGAGAGAAGATCAGTTTTAGGAAAGAGATCTCCATTCAGAGCTGTTGTGCCACAAAGAAGGGGTGAAACAGGACATATTCTTCCCCTGACACACCAGAGGTAAATGTAAAAGGGCTTTGGGCAACACTGGGACCACTGCTGTGACCTGAACTTGGAACTTGGATTCATCTCAGCCCAAGAGATGTTGGAGCAAAGTCCTTCTGGACATTTATGAAAGGGAAAGATAACATTTTTTTAATAGTCAGATTTTTTTTTTTTGCCAAATATCTCAAACATCCCATAAAAACAAGTGTCCATCATACCTGTGTGTGACTGGGCTTTGAACTGGTTTGGGCCTGGCACTGCAACCAGGGGAGCTCTGTTAGTTTTTCCTATACATGAGGCCACTCTGTAAGAACTTCAGTCATATTATCAGAAAATAAGCAATTCCAGGCCATCCAGGGGAAGTGTCTCGCTCAGCACCCCAGCCCAACCATTGCACAAGGCATCTCGCTTCACCCCAGCGCTGGGCTTCCACATGCTCTGCTTCCCAACTCAGCAGAAGGTCCCCAGCATGTAACTCATTAACATGGCACAAACCTCAGCCCCAAAGCCAGGCAGGGAGATGGGGTGAATAAGAAAGACCCTGCGACGTGCACCAGAAAGAGTCCTGGATGAGAGCACCTGGGGCTTGGCCGGGACCCAGAGATGCTGCTCCAGCCGACATCCCCAGCAGCCGCCCTGGTGAGACCAGGTTGGGCGCCGCGAGATGCGGTTTGCATGGAGTTATTGTTCCATGGGAAACTGGCTGTCTTCCTGCTCTTCATCTGTCAGCAGGATTTTCAGAGAATATGCTCCCAAATATGAAGTGAATGTGGCAGGCTGGGCTGGAGCCCTTTGCTAGAAAACCTGGACGTCAGAGTGTGTCCGGTTTAATCCCAGAGTCTGTGAGAATCAGTGTAAAGTAGCATATCAAGTGAACTTTTCACTCCGTGGCAGGAGGGATTACCACATCCCCTTTGTTTGTTGTGCACTGCGTAATGGAAAACACTTTAACCCTTTCTTGTAGCCCTTTGGCACTAAGTACCCATGAAAATTCCTAGGAAAACTGCAGCTGTTTCGCTCTCCGCCGGGTGGGGGGAGATGGGTGCATTGGTTTTCCACCAACCATCGCTCCTGGACTCACTTTCGGCAATGAAAGTGGGTCCTGCTCTACAATGCATCGGCACCGAGCTCCGTGTGAAGGTTCCGCACCAGGCAGCGCGGGCAGCCCCAGCTGCTCCTGACTCGTGCATAACCCCGGCCTTGCAAAACCGCCGCTGGTTACACGTACCAGTGACTTTTGCAGCTACAAAGCAGCAGCTTCAGCCCTTTCAGCACCCACACAGCTCACCAGCCCGTCATCCCTTACAGCCCAGCGTTCGCACAGTTCCAAGGAGAAAAAATACACAGGAAAATCCTGCCAAAATATTAAAGTGAGGTCATTTCTATTAGAAAACGTTCCCTGTGGGGAGGCAAATTTTGATGTGGAGCAAATCAGAAAAGTTATTTTGCCTCAAAGTGAATGAAATGTAAATGCTGGTCTCTGAGAAGTTTCTTTATTACTGATAAACCACCGGTTTCAGCCCTCCCTCTTTCTTGAGTATTTTACATTTAAAATGTCTCCGAATTTCAGCAGTGCTGGGGAACTCACTAGGTGACAAGATTCCACAGTTTTAATGTTCCTTTTCCTACTTTCTTCAGCTTTTCTGTAGTTGCAGAAAATGAAGGGAAAACAAAATGGGGAAAAGGCAGAGGAGAAAAACTCCAAGCCATGAGTCATCTCATTGCCCCCAGCAGCAAACTGAGATGAAAGAGGGAAAATTTCGCATTTCCAATTTCAAAAGAAAGGCTTTGAGACACAAACTGGAAATCTGAGTTTGAAACACGACTGGACTTTCCACCTCATCCTGCGATTTCCCGCTGGTAACTGGAGGAAAAAGTATTGTTCTTCCTGGAAAACAAAAAAAGCATTAAAAGTAAACTTTCTTGATGGGGGACTTTCTTCTTTACGAAGTTGGTGGTGTCACCTCTGCAGCAGCTTCTCAGCAGTATCGAGCTCACTGTGTTGGCCCCATTGACCACGACTCTCTGGCTTCTTCCCTTCAGCCAGTTCGCAGTCACCTCACTACCCGATTGTCCAGACCACGAGGCACCAGTTTGCTCCCCAGGGTGCAGTTTGGATTCTCTCCATCCTGCGCTGTGACCGTCACCTCCACCCAGCTCTTCTCCCATGCTGGGCAGTGACAGCAAGTGCTCCCTGCAGCGCTCTCCTGCAGGGATGCCCATGGGAAAGCGGCTGCGCAGCCCCTCACTCACCCTCTGAAAAATAAACATCTTTAAGGCCAGCTAATGTGTAAGCGCTACGGGAGTTTTCTGGGGGCATTTTTAGTTATTTCATGTGTTTGCAGCACAAGGGCCACATCCTGATGTTCATGTCCATCAGTGAAGTGCTTTCAGGCCAGGCACCTGGTCCAGCTCTCTAGATAATGTGTTTCTCTGAAGAGCAGTTCAAAACACCTATATGCAGCACCTGCTTCTCCATTGAGCTTATCTGGAGCCCAGCAGCCTCTAGTGTTGCCTTCAGAGTCCCCTACTCTGCCTAGGAACAGTAGGCACCGGAGACCATGCAGAAGGTCCCTCCATCCAGACAAGTCCCTGCAGCCAGACAGATGTCTGCCCTCACATCTTCCCCACCACAACCTGGGAGCGGAGTATGTTGTCTCCAGCACATGAAGAAATGCCTCGCTAAGTGGTTCCTATAGTCATCTGCTTCCCAGTTTTCCTGAGCCCGAGTTAGCATCCAAGAGTCTTCTCCACAGCTGAATCCTAACACAGGCTTCAGGGTAGGTGGGTCCTTTTTCTGAATAGCTGGGGGACAAAAGGGAATTGAGATACCAATTCTGGCGAGGTAGTCCAAGAAAGACACGCAGCTGTGGTGTGCAAGAGGTTCAACTGGGGCTGAACTCAGTCTCGTGTTGCACTCTGCTAACCACTCTGATCCAGGGAGCTTCTGACCCTGCTTAGCATCACCATCTGCTGTGCAATCCTCTGCCCCAGCCCCAGCGCTGCTGACCAGGCTCTGGAGATCGACTTTCAGTGGGCAATGCCCATCTCTTCCCCGGTGTCTGTGTCTGGAGCAGTGGCAGAGGATTTACTGCCCTTCAGTAGGCATCAGCCTCACACTGGCACTTGTTCTGCAGGTTTCGTGCTCCTGGGATTGACACAGGAGCAGAGCAACCATGTGGAAAGGTGGGGAAAGGGAAGTATCCATCACCGTGAGCTTCCCTTGGAGGGTGAGACATCAGCAAATGCCTCTGCTGTCCGTCCCCATATCCCAAGCCCACCCTGAAAGGGATATGAGGATGCAACAATAAAGCCAAGTTGGGCTGTCTCAGAGCTTGGCAATTTTCCTGTCACTGAGGCATTAACGTTCAGAGAATTTCTAGTAAAAGAGACACCAGGGTGGGGATAAAGCAGGGGCAGCCTGGCCTCCACAGTGCTGGAGGGTCGCTGAATACCTCGGTGGATTTTTGCTGTGGTTAATCCCCTGGGTGATAACATCTTTTCCTCATTTCTAGTCAGAGTTTGCTGAACTTCAATTTCAAGCTGCAAGGTTCTGTTACACCCTCTTTTTTTCCTTTTTTTTTTTCTCTTTTTTTTCCCTACAGAATTAAACAATCATTCCCCAGCAGGAATCTCTTCCCATCAGAGGTGCGACACAAATTTCAGAGACATAGTTTCTTAAACAGCTCTTGCTGCAAAAGGGCCTCTGCTCTGTTTGGTGGCCTCCCTTTGGGAGGTGGCAGTGGCACCACCAGCACCCACACTTCTCCCATTGTCAGAGCATCCCAAAGCGGCAGCTGTCTCCTCCCCAGGTCCCTGCTTGGACCATAAGGCTACTGAACCCATCTAGAGCTCCTCATCGCCCCACCCTTGGTGCTTCCCCAAAGACACATGGGATGCTTCCCCACAGCCAGACCATTGTACGTGCTCCATCTGTAGCTTTGCCATCCCTCCCTCTCTCATCAACACTCATCCATCCTTTTACCTTTGGAAGAGATTAATGAGAGACAATTTTCTTTTACTTTTGCAGACTTTCCCTGCTGTTTTAGCAGTCAGTTTTACAGAGACATTGAGCAAAGCTTTGGTTGGTGGAGAACTTGATCAATTTTTAGGAGGGCCCCAATAATCTGCAGCAACCCTTAATTGTGTCTTCAGGCGCAGGGATGAGATCATGCATGGGTCTATTTTGAGTTAGCAGGCACATGAGCTCGGGTGACTTCTGGAGGGCTTATTCCTCCCTGTCCAGTCAGGCAACACTTCTCACACCCCTGTGATTGGGTGTTTTAACAAAATCCTACTGCTTTTGTATACCACATGCTCTTCAGTTTCTCCTTATCCTAAGGGTGACTGTGCTCAGGGCTCCCCTGGGTCTTCACATCTTCCCGGCAGGATGAAGAGGCACTGGATACCAGGCAGCGAGCGGTGCCCATGGTCCACTAAACACATCCATCCTCACCTCCCTTTTAGTTGGGACCTCAGCGGTCACGGCGAGGCACTGGAACTGGTGACTCATTCAAGTGACCCAGGTGTTCCCAGAGATGCCCAAGCCTACTGGGCTGCAGGGATACCACAGGGTACTAAAAGGTGTACCAGGCAGCAATGGTGCTGGCAGATTTGTCAGAGGAAGAAGATGGTGGCAGCTCAGCCATTTCTGCTGAAGTCTTCTTTACACTGATGTGATACCGAGCCCAGATGTCTTCATAGGTCCTTGTAGCTGGTACCTACTCACGCTGTGATGAAACTCCTTCTAAGAACAGGTTTGAGCCCCATATGATGACTCTGGAGCCTCATGTCCGTGGTGTTGTTCTCAGTGGGAACCAGCATGCCAAACACTCTCAACAAGGAGTCATGGAAGAATGGCGTAAGAGAAATGAGCCCACAGACTACGACATGAGCAGGCTGACCTTGCAGACATGAGCCAGTATTTGGTGCGGAGCATGTGAGGAGCATGATGAGACTATGATGGGCTGCGAGAAAATGTGAGTTTACACAAGTGAGACCGTGCGTGCAGGGAAAGGGATGCAGACATGTCCAAGGGTATACATGGTGAAGAACACATGCATGAGGTCACTCAGTGGGTTGCACAGAAAGTGTGTTAGGACATGGGGATAGATGTGCAAGAAGTGCACAGCCCCACAGTAATTTGAGTGGGCAACGTGTGGGGCATCGCATATGCCTTAGGATATAGGGATGTGGGATGTCCGTGGTGGGATGTGTGTCCAAGAGGGTTGTGAGGACATGAATTTGTCAGGCAGGATGCAAACACACATGAGTGAACTGAGTGTGGGAGCACACACGTGGGGGCAGGGGGAGAGGAAGAGGATGCCGCACACAGATAGCACTCGGAGACATTGTGGATTACTGCTGCTAATACCTCTGGTAAGAACAGAAGTCTGCTGGCTGGGAGCGGGAGCTGAAAGCTGAGCCCCTTGTTATGTTTCCCTGTTCCCGCCTGTACTAATCCCTTTGAGCCCCAGGAAAAAACTGCAGAGAAATCAAACGGGTTGTTCATGCCGCCCCAGCGTCCCCGGGATTAATTAATTTGGGATTTGTGGGGAGCCACAAGGTCATGCTCCCCCCACTGGCAGAGCGGGCTCTGCAAGGCGATGGCAGCGCTGAGCTCCCGGTCTCCCATCACACCATGGTCTGGGGCAGGTCCCCCAGACAGCCACCCTGGGAGGGTGCTGGGCACTGGGCAGGGGGTGACCCGGGATGCCAGGGCACGGAAAAGCACCAGGGTGGGGGAGCTGACAAGCAAGAAGCACATCCACATCCTGCAGAGACCAGCCTCCAGGTAGAGGCTGCCACTTGGATGCGATCCTGCCTGTGTCTGGCCAGGTGCTCCTAGTCCCATCGCCAATACACGTGGCCTCCTGTTTGGGCCAGTACGGAAGCAGAAATGCACCAAAGGACACACACTCCAAAGAAATGGTTTCAGTCCGAGTATGACCTTTGCCATCCTGTGGGACAAGAGGATGGGGAAGAAGGGTTGAAGGTGAAGTCTGGGGTGAGAAAGACTGGTTGCCCTGCTTATCCCTTCCAAGCAGTGAGCTTTGATTGCCTTTTGAAGACAGTGTCTCGGATGCCAGATCCCCAGTTCCCACCATTAGTGGTTACTTAAATGATTCAGAAATTTGTTTCCAGGGAGCAATTGAGCTTACGATGTGGGTTTTCTGAATGTTTGCCTAGGAAAGATCATTCTCAAGGGAGCACATTGGTGCAAATGCATTTCAAACTGTAATTGAATATTTGTGGTCATTTGTTTGGGCAGTATCTGCCCAGCATTTGCAAGGATATCTCATTCATTCCCACCCAAAAGGACTTTGGGATCTAGAACCAGTATTTGCCCCAGCTGTGTTGAGAATTATGTTTAGACCTGGATGCTTTGCAGCCCCTTGGTACCAGGAAGGCACAGAGGTATGGACACTGAGCCCATGGACATGAAGGGACCATGAAGGAAGGAAAAGAAGGTGATTTCTAGCACCTGTAAAGAGAATTGAGAAGCCTGGGACCTTCTTTTGGTGCCAGGGTTGGAGGGGTCATTAATTCCACCCATCAGCTACTAACACTCAAATGAAGAGCTTAAAAGAGTACCATGAACAGGGACCAAAAATGGTCCAGCATCCAGACCTGGTCCTCACATCCTACTTGCCACAAGAGCACTGAATCCCTCAAGTACAGACAGTTTTGAAGCTGTCCAAACCAAGGCAAAAGATCCTGGCTGGCCTTCTGCCAGCCTGCTCCCATTAATTCCTTCCAGAGCTTTTGAGGCCTTAAAGCAAATAGGCTGCCCCAGTCAGTGGCTGTGTTTCCTTCTGTCCCATCTCTGTTCCCTCCATGAAGCAGCTCAGAACCCATCAGGCAAGCACGGGCAGCCTGAGGCTGGCTGCATGGACAGGTTGGCAGCTTCTTGCCCAGGTCCAAGGAGTTGTGAGTCAGAGATGGCTGTGGTGGCAGGGGAGAACCCTGATCAAACAATGACACTGGCCCTGATTGATGACATCCTGCTCCCACACCTTCAGTTCCCTTCCAGCCTGGAAGCACCCCACTCATGGTGACCATGGCCATCCAGCCATTCATTGGGGTTATTCCAAAGTGAAAGGGTGCTGTACAGTGGGACTGCAAAAATTAGCCAGGGCTTGGTGCAGACAGCAACTCCTCAGTTCAGAGTCAATACAGATTGATATTCCTGAGGGACAGAGACATATCAGCTTCCGCTCACCATCTCTCCCCTGTTATGGTGCAATGTGTCCTCCTAAAACCAAAGATTTTGCTTTCCGGTGGTCACAGGGATTTGCCTTCTCTCTAGGCTGGTTGAGCTGGAGTCAAAGCTGAGAACATCCAGACCAAGAAGCTGGTGTCTACCATACCTGGGTGGAGCAGGCAATGCATAAAGCCCTTGATTTCTGCTTGGCACAGGCAGCTTCCATGGGAAACACTCTGCCTGGAAGCAGAAGAGACTGCCCAAGGTGTAGATGGACAGACAGCAGCTCTGAAAGACAGAGCTCACTGAGCCACAAATTCAGTCCTCAGCGCAGTATCAGCCTGCTTACAAGGTGTACGTGGTACACTCCAGAGCTGGGTCTCCACCACTGGAACCCATTAGCACAATTCATCATTTGTGCAAATTGCTCATGTGAAATGGATCAGGGACTCAGGACCAGGGGAGTGCTTTTGGGTAACTCCATTCTAATGACCAGTTTGGGGTTGATGGGGAGACATAGAGGCCTGAATTAACAAAATATTCAGCTCTCCAAGCTGCCAGGCTCCCCATGCTGGCCCGGACTTCAACTAGCATGGTCTTATGCTGTTGGTCCACTCAACACCTTTCTCTGGGCCTTTTCTAGTTCTCCTCCATCCTTTCTGAGACGGCACAATCAACTCTGGACACAGCAATGGTGGATTTTCTGCAGGGCTGTAATACATTTATTGTACCATTTATTGCACAGTGTTATCAACCTGGTCATTCAAACCTAAACCATCCTGCCTGAGCTTGCTAGACCAGATGCTGAGGGCACGTTATCTGAAGGGTCTAATGCAGTATATAAAGGCAAGGGATGAGATCTGGTGGAGTTATAAGCCATGACACCACGGGGTACGTTCCCCACTGCTCCAGACTCAGCGGAAACCTGGGCTTACATGGGCTGCACATTGAACGTGGCCAAACGCCCCTCAGAAGGATGACCGGGGGTCACACAAGACAGGGTCTTTTCCCTTGGAAAGCAGCAGCGCTGAAAGGGCCTTAGGCGATTGTGGAAACAACATGAGCTGAGCATAAACTCGCAGGACAAAAGGGGGCTTAGCTGGCAAACAATCTGACGGGCTTTAGCAAAGGGTCAGTGAATAGAGGGGAAGCAGCCTATCTCAGTGCATGGCTGGAGCAAGTCCATCACTGCGGTATGGGCACGACTCCCCTGTCTGCACTTCAAAGCAGTTGTTGACAACCTGGAGAAAATGCAGGAGAGGGGCACAGACGCTATTGGAGGTCTGGACAACCTGCCTCCAAGTGAAGGGCAGCAGCAGCTTTGGGCTGTCGGAGAGATGCTCGAGGTGCAGCCCGACATGCACACCTGCAGAAAGGTTCTTGAGAGCAGACAGGTTTCAGTTCTGCAGAGACCAGATGGTGAAACACAGCAGACACACACACTTTGCAGCAGGGGAAGCAATAAAATATGGGAACAAGTGACTTGGGAAGCAGTTGCTCACTTCTTCTCTGTTTGGCCATGGACCTGAGCTTGCTTCTTCATCAAGATCCTGGCAGAAGGGGAGACCGGGAGATCAGACCAGTCCCTCTGTCCACACGCTCTGCCTTGCACAGAAAGATCAGAAGGGTGTGCAAGACACACTTTTTTTTTTTTGACAGAGACTTAGATAAAGAACAGGGCCAGGATTAATGCAGCTGCTGCCCCCAGGCCAACTGCTCTACAGGCTTGTCTGCTGGAGCAGAGCGGGGTAAAGCACTCGAACCTGCCCACCTTTGTCTGGCAACTGATCCAGAGGCTCGTCTCTCCCCAGATACGTGGCCCCCCTCGCCCAACCTGATTGCATGTCTTCTCCAGAGACTGCTTTTAGGCAGAGCATATCTCTGATGGCTGGTTTTGGGTGTCTGGAAACCCTCCTGGTATGGCAGGGGCTGGGGCTGGTATTCTGACCCTGCAGCATCTCCCCGATACTGTTATCAACCCAGCGTGGCCTCAGGTTTCGCAGGGGCCAGTGCTGTCCATCAGGGTTCGCTCGGGAAGAAATCATCAGGGTGGCAGCGCTGCCCATGCTCGAGGGGCATCCATCCTCCAGCGCATCCTTCCTCACCTCCACGAGACCCCCAGCATTGCGGGGGCTGAGACACGGCATTGTCACCCTTGAGCTCTTCCAGCGGCTCTGCGAGGACCAGCACATCCTGCTCCCATCATCTCCCCGTGTTCATCCCCTCCCCTGACCCACCACCTGCCCCAGCCCCTCAAGCGGCACAGGGATGCCTCTGCACCTGCCCATGGGCTCGGGCATGAGCAAAATGGGTCTTTGAGGAAAAAATGCCAAGAAAAGCCCAGGGAACATCGGAACACATCAGATGCTGGGTGGGGGGACATCAAGAAAAATCAAGCTCACTTATCCGATCCCACCTATTCACAGCCAGTAAGATATGGTATGGGTCAGCACAAATCACAGAAATTAAAATATGTGTCCCAGCTGTGCTTCAGATACCTCCCAGCTGACAGACAGTGGATGTTGGATGAATCTGTCCCCTGTGGCTTTATCTACTTGCTTTTTAGAGCCTTTAATGCACTTGGCATTCACAAACACTGCATGGCAGTGAGTGCCACTGTTCAGTAACACACCATAGAGAAATACTTCCTTTAGCTCAATTTAAACCTGCTAGCATCTCCCCTCTGCAGTCTGTTTCTGCACCGATTCCTAACTTATGAAATGACATTCTTGCTCAGACTGTGACAAAATAAGAGCTTTTAGTGATGAACCTTTTGGAAAATCAAGGACACTTTTTCAAAGAACTCTCCCTAATTTGCACACACACGTCTTCCTTCAGCTAGCTGCCCTGGAGAAGCACCCCTTCTGCAGCAAAATTGTCTCAACCTCCTTCCAGGCTAAAATGCACATGTCTATTCATTTGATCTTTTATTATATCATTGATAACTTGCTCAGTGCAAAAGTCAGATTCACTGACCTTTAGTTTCCTAGGTCACTCTTTCAAAAATCGGTATAATATTCACCAGCTTCCAGTCTTCTGGGACAGAAATTTAGATAGCAGGGCCCACAAAACCTCTGACTTGGCTGGAACCCTGATGAGTGTGATATGCCCCGGTGACTGTTTATGACTATTTTATCAGCCCATTTTGCAGCTTTCCAGCTTGACTCCTCTGCACCAGGCAATTTCTCAGCTCTTTCTTCCTGGGAAGCAATGCTGCAAACCCCAGGGACAGGCAGGGGTTTCCTACACAGATGTGGTCGCCTCTTCCAGCAGTGGGCACAGAGCATCTCCCTGCCCAGTCTGCATCACTTTGGGGGCGCCTAATGCCCTGTCCTTGGGGAGGGAGCCCCATCTCCTCCCTGGATCTGCTCTGTGAGCAGGTGCCATCCCCAGGGCAGGGGCTGGAGCAGTCAGACGGATCCCTGCCTCATCTCAGGAAGCAGTATAAAACCCTGCAAAGAAAAGGGATATTTTCCAGGTGCAGATTTCAGCATTTCCCCTGCTAGTGGCTCCAGAGGCAGCGTGTGCTTTGTGTTCATATGCCCAGCTTACCCTGTCCTTACACAGCCCCCTCCTCTCACACCTCTGCTGACTGTGATATTTCGGGATGGCAAGGCAAGAGCACACCCATGCAGATGCCTGACCCTGCAGACAAGTCTGGGTGTGCAAGGTGTATATGTGACCCATCACACATAGGCTTCGTACCTCTCACTATTTCAGGCAGGGAGTTATCCAGGTAAAGCCCCTGCTCACACCTCTCCATGGCCATTACCAGAGCAGAAGAGAGTTTCTCCCATGCCAGGACCAGCATTAGCCTGCAGAAAGCCCTTCCTCTTCTTCCCCATCAGCAGGGGTTTAGCGCTGGCCCACCAGCTCCCTGGGAGTAGGGCAGGTGAAGCCAAATACTTTTGCTAATCCCGGCTCCGAAGAGCTGCTCTCAGGTTACAGACGATGTGAATAGGATCTATGTTCCAGGGTGATCAGACTTCCTGGAATTTCTGCAGGACCAGTTATCTGTTCCTGTAACCATCTGCAGCTGAATGTGCTGGTATGGCCCAAGTCCAAAATGCCCCCATCTCTTCAGAGCCCGATCTCATGTCTTTGGGTGAAGCACGGCTGGCAGCAGGAAAACTACCCTGCAGCTTCACACATGGGTCACCCTTATTGAATGGCCCAGAGCACCTTGGAAACCTGATCTCCGCAGCCTTCAACAGCCCAGACAAGAAGAGGCAAAGAGCCCCTCGGCCACCAGACGTGCCGAGTGTGACTCCCTAACTTATATCCAACCACAATCTGACACTGCCTTTGCAGATTCATTTAGGGTTGACTCAGCTCCCCAGCACCACCCAGAGCTCGCAGCACTCCCAAAATGTCCCCGTGCCATCCCTGCCCCCAGAGGAGTGTCTCAGATGAGGAGGAATCCTCACGTTGCAGCCTGTTCCTCTCCCAGTAGGTCTGATGCCTCCTCGGATGCCAAGAGCTCCCTAAGGCTGGGCTGATGGTGGGATATTGTCCCTTGCTCAGGACAAAGTGAACTGCAGTGAACAAACAGCTCAGGTCATGCGAATCCAGACGCTGAATTTCCCTCCGCACCTTGCAGAAGGTGCTGCCGTCTGGCACTGCAGAGCAGACAGCAGTTTCCTCCCCCATCACCTCCCATATTGGCTTTCTGGAAACAGCAGGTGCCTTAAGGCCCGCCGGTATCACTGCAGGACTTGAGGGGCATGATCCCTGTGCACAGACTGTCCTGCTGCTGCTCAGGCAGCTCTCAGACCTCAGAGCACCTCCCCGCTCCATGGCTATCCACGTTACAGCAGCAGAGCTGACAGAGCCGTGCTCTGTCACCCACTGAGGATCAGCAGCTGCAATCGAACGGCACCGTTGCATCCACATGAAGATCACTTCTTGCAGCACATATGTCCAAACTTGGCCCTCACCAGAAGAGCAGCCCAACGTGGGAGGATGGAGTGGAACAGCCGTGGTGCATGGGATGGCCTTGTCCCTGTGTCCTTTCTGCTACCAGTCACTTCCATGAGGGCCTCAGTGCTGTTTTACTTGCAGGTCCTCTTACTTCATTCCATGCTCAGCTCATAGATGGCACTTCATAACCCTGTAGTTACCTCCCTAGTAGGGTCTCTGCGTTCCCATGAACTTGCCTCTCATCTTTCCAGCCTGAGACACCACGGGCAGAAAGACCTGCCAGGGAATCATAGAGCAAATGTCCTCTTTAACCCATTTCCCACCATCTTGCAGCCCTGATGCTGCATTTCTCTGGCCTTCATGGTCATCACATATGCAGTGATACATTTCCCTAGGGACACCTCTGGGTATTCACGGATCAGCCTCAGTAGCTGCCTGACAGCACATCAGGCTAACCAGCCTGTCCTTTCATGGCAGGTGCTGCCCAGGGCTTCCCACATTAGCAGACAGCAATTAACCAGGTGAAGAATAACAGAAAAGTCCATGGAGAGAGTGTCATTTTGATCTGTGCTTCCTGCTCCTCAGCAAAGCACGTTCCTTGCCAGGCTTTGCAGGGGAGAAAATGCTTCTGCGTGGGAGAAGCTGTGTCTGGCAATGGCAGCCTCAACAGCATGAGACTCCCAAATCTGACAGCAGAGCATCCTTAGTCAGATCACACCATCCTGCCAGGGCTCAGTCTGCTGCTCCTGGGATAAAAACCCATGGAAGGAGCTGGAAACAGCTCATCCAGAGCATCCCAAGCAGAAAAGGGGGGATCCGGCTCCATTACCAGCAAGTCCAAATCCCGATGCTGCTCTACACCCTCAGCTGGGGAAGACGGGCAGAGCCGCGCAGATGAGCGGGGTTTCCAGGAGAGCTCCATCCTCGCCGCTGCAATCCGGCTCCCGGGGAGCGGGTTGTGTCCTGAGGAATGTGGCTCTTGAACTGAACTCCAAAGGCTTTTGCAAGCCTTTCAATCCCAAACACAGAGGCTGAAAGGGGGCGAGTGCCCCCACGGAGGGGAGAGCGGTGGGGTGGGATTAAAGCCGGCACTAACGCCCGGCTCTCAGCAGCGGCGTCTGAGCAGCGCCGGGAGAGGTCAGGATTAGGGGAAATCCTTTCAGACCAAAGGCGACTTAAGCAGCTCTGTCCTTGTACACACAGAGGGGGCACCCCCGAACCTCTCCCCTGCAAAAGGCCATGCTGGGGGCAGGAGGCAAGGGCCAGCCTTTGTCCCTTTGATTCAAAGCAGAGGGCAATTAGGTGATGGACTTAGAGCCCGGGGAGCACCGCTCCCCGCCTCCGCAGGCAGCTCTCCCTCTTTCTCTGCTTTCTTTCATCCTCCACCCCATCTCCTAAATCCATCTGCACTAGGCCTTTAATTGAATTAGCCCAGCACCTTTCACTGGGAACAAGTTAAGACGATTTCAATACAGTGTGATTGCTTTTTACAGCCCCAGACGGGTTTGACAGGGACCACAGGGCTGAGTTTAACATGGGGCGATTTATCCTGGGTGCCTTTTATACCTGAAATACTGTGGCTTCTCTTAAAAACCCAGCATCAGGAGGCCTGCAGCAGCCTGGGATCGCAGTTTTCTGGGCTTTGTGAGAAGACAGTGCTTGAAAACAGTAATCCCAAAGAGACAAACACAAGCCTCTGGTTTCCGCAACTCTGGGGACCTGATGGCTGGTGTTTGCAACTCTGGACACCTTGGGAGACCACGACATCCTGCTGAGGTCCAGAAGCATGACCCAGCCGGGTCAGCACAGCAGCTGAGGAAGCCCCTTGGGGCTGGGGAAGGTGCTGCTGCTGTCCTGCTGTCCCCATAACCTCCTCCACCCTTTTCCACTCCTGTGGCGGTTCCTGTCCCTGTAGAGCTGCAGGCACCAACCACTGCCAGGCTTTTCCTGCTCACCCAGCTCCTCTTCCTCCCACTTTGATGCATTCATATAAGATGCTCTGGAAGTGCCTCTGTTAACACCCCGTGTTTTTAAGTTAGATCTGTTTCCAGCTGGATAAGTCTCTCTGGATGGGTACTGTCAGTCCCCAGAAGCTTTGGGGAAGAATTTCTCTTACATACATGTGCACAGCACAAGGGGTGGAGGTCAAGGGCATATGAGTATGTGCTACATCTCCATGCACATGTCTGTGTGCTGCCTACCATGCAGGACGGCTGAGCACCCACCTCTGACCCCCCCAGGAGAGACCGTCCTGGGCAAATAGAGGTGGATTTCAAAGCAGCCAGACCCACACATGGCAACAACACGCAAGACTTCTGTCTTTCTGCTGGCTTGTGATTTCAGGGTATGTTACAGAAGCGTTGTGATAGGTGTGCTAGCGATCCCTGCAGAGACAGCTGGTGAGGAGGCGGTTGTGAACGAGGCTGTCAAGATGGGTTTGCATGCAGAGGATGGGTTTGAAAGCAGAGGATGGGTTGGAATGCAGATCTGGGCTGCTCCAGGCCCATCCACTCAAACACAAGACCGAGAGCCTGAGGAGACATCCTCTAAATCACAAATACCCATACCCTGACCAGCGTTCTGCCCACAGGGGATTTGTGCACCAGCTTTACCAAAGGGAAGATGGTATCAAACCAGCCTCCTCCTCCCTGTTTCCCATGTTCCTCGTCTGGCAGCATTTAATGATGCCTGGGATGGCACCACAGCCTGGGATGCATGCGAGGTGCTCAGCCTGCACGGATGAGAAGCCATGCTCTGCTCAGATCCTGACATCTGCTCTCATTTGGTAAAGGACAGGAGACATCACAGTGTCTGGGAACGGCCACAGACCTGCTCTGTGTTCATCTCCAGTCCCAGGTTGTCTCTGAGAGGCCAGAAACCCACAGGGGCAGGGGGAGCCACTCCAAATGGCGCAGGAACAGCAGTCTGGTCTTTCCTTGGAGATTTCACGACCGGTGCTGCTTGCGCCCATCCCATGAGCCCATTACAGAATCACAGAATCCCAGGATGTCAGGGGTTGAAGGGCCCTGGAAAGCTCACCCAGTGCAATCCCCCCATGGAGCAGGAACACCCAGATGAGGTTACACAGGAAGGTGTCCAGGCGGGTTGGAATGTCTGCAGAGAAGGAGACTCCACAACCACCCTGGGCAGCCTGGGCCAGGCTCTGACACCCTCACCAGGAACAAGTTTCTTCTCAAATTTAAGCCGAACCTCCTGTGTTCCAGTTTGAACCCATTGCCCCTTGTCCTGTCCCTGGTTGTCACCAGCAGAGCCTGGCTCCATCCTCCTGACACTGCCCCTTTCCATATTGATCCCTAGGAATGAGTCCCCCCTCAGTGTCCTCTTGTCCAGCTCCAGAGCCCCAGCTCCCTCAGCCTTTCCTCACACGGGAGATGCTCCACTCCCTGCAGCATCTTGGTGGCTGCGCTGGACTCT
This sequence comes from Nesoenas mayeri, assembly GCF_963082525.1. Taxonomy (NCBI): domain Eukaryota; kingdom Metazoa; phylum Chordata; class Aves; order Columbiformes; family Columbidae; genus Nesoenas; species Nesoenas mayeri. The sequence continues at coordinate 6,660,428 of NC_137546.1, read as the reverse complement.
CTGCAGCAGTTCCCTGTCCTGCTGGAACTGAGGGGCCACAGCTGGACACAAGATTCCAGGTGTGGTCTCCCCAGGGCAGAGCAGAGGGGCAGGAGAACCTCTTTGACCTACTGACCACCCCCTTCTAACCCACCCCAGGTACCATTGGCTTCCTGGCCACAAGGGCCCAGTGCTGGCTCATGGTCACCCTGCTGTCCCCAGGACCCCCAGCTCCCTTTCCCCTACGCTGCTCTCTAACAGGTCATTCCCCAACTTACACTGAACCTGGGGTTGTTCCTGCCCAGATTCAAGACTCTACACTTGCCCTTGTTATATTTCATTACATTTCTCCTCGCCCAGCTCTCAGCCTGTCCAGGTCTCTGATGGCAGCACAGCTTCCAGTGTCACCCACTCCTCCCAGCTTGGTGTCACCAGCAAACTTGCTGACAGTCACTGTATTCCCTCATCCAAATCACTGATGAATGTATTGGATAATACTGGCCCCAGCACTGCCCCTGAGGCACTGCACTAGATCCAGGCCTCCAACCGAACTCTGCCCCATTGACCACGACTCTCTGGCTTCTTCCCTTCAGCCAGTTCACACTCCACCTCACTACCCGCTCATCCAGACCGCACTCCCTCAGTTCTGCTGTGAGGATGCTGTGGGAGACTGTGTCAAATGCTTTACTGAAATCAAGATAGATCACATCACTGCTTTGCCATCATCTAGCCACCTGGTTTTGTCCTCATAAAAGTCAATGAGGTTGGTCAAGCACGGCTTCCCCTTGGTGAAGCCATGTTGACTGCCTCTAATGACCCTCTAATCCCTGATATGCCTTGAGAAGTTGGAGAAGTTGTTCCATCAGTTTCCCAGGGATGGAGGTGAGGCTGACCGGTCTATAGTTACCCGGGTCCTCTTTCTTGCCCTTTTTGAAGACTGGAGTGACATTTGCTTTCCTCCAGTCATCAGGCACCTCTCCCATTTCCCAAGACTTGGCAAAGACGATGGAGAGTGGTCCAGCAACGACTTCAGCCAGCTCCCTCAGCACCCGCGGGTGCATCCCATCCAGACCCATGGATTTATGAATGTCCAGATTGCCTAACTGCTCCCTAACCCAGTCCTCATCAACCCAGGCAAACTCCTCCATTGTCGTGCCTTCCTCTGGGGCCTCAGCGGTGCGGGATCCTCAGGACAGTGGAGACAGAGTAAACAGACACAAAGAAGGCATTCAGTAACTCTGCCTTCTCTGTATCTTCTGTCACCAGGGCACCCACCTCGTTCATCAGTGGGCCTACATTGCCTCTGGTGTTAGTTTTATCTTCCATATATTTGAAGAAGTTCTTTCTGTTGTCCTTGACCCCTCTCGCCAGGTTTAATTCTAAGGAGGCCTTAGCTTTCCTAGTTGCCTCCCTACACCCTCTGACAACAGCCTTATATTCTCCCCAAGTGGCCAGCCCCTCCTTCCATGATCTAGAAACTCTCCTCTTCCACTTGAGCATACCAAGCAGTTCCCTGTTTAACCATGCAGGTCTCCTGGCTCCCTTCCTTGACTTCCTACATGTCAGGATGCTCTGATCTTGAGTTTGGAATAAGCAGTCCCTGAATGCTAACCAAATATCTTGGGCCCCTTTACCTTCAAATATCCTTTCCCACGGGATTTCCCCTAGCAATTGCTTGAAAAGGCCAAAGTTTGCCCTACTGAAGTCCAGGGTTGCGATTCTGCTTGAACTTCACCATCTCGTGGTCGCTGCAGCCAAGGCAGCCCTCAACCTTCACCGCTTCAACCAGACCCTGCTTGTTAGTGAGGATGAGGTCCAGTGCTCCACTCCTAGTTGGCTCATCCACCATTTGCGTCAGGAAGTTCTCATCAATGGAGGAGCCTCCTGGACTGTAGATGGCTGAAAGTACGAAGGACATTTTTAATAGAAAGAGAGCAAGAGACAAGTATACAGAACTGTGCGATTAATCATCCCTTTCACAGGCTGAAAACACTCCTTTCTTTATCCAAGCCCAGACTGTTTGTTATGAAACACTTTCACCTCTGCTCTTTTGTGTGGTCCTGCACCCCATGGCCTTGTCCCTGCATCCCTGGGGAGGAGGCTGTGCCAGAAGTTGGGTGGCTCTAGTAGGATCTGGGAACATCTGCAAGTCTTATTGTACAGATGTTATAATGGGGAATGACACATGGGTCATTTGCACTTAAGGGTGGAGAAGACCCCCCCACCAAGTCTTTTTCCCTTAGTACAGCTACATGAAAGCAAGAGCAAGCAGACTTTGGAGAAATGGAGTAGACATGGCAGATGTCAAGGGATTTCACTATCATCCTTCTGAAGGGTTTTGTCCATATTTCCTCCAAGGCCAAGATGAACAGCCCAACATCTGTTCTGCCACCCAGGAGAGAGCAGGGGCATCTCACGCTCTTCCTTCCAGCACCTTGGCCAGTGTAGTGGTGGGTTTGGCTGGAGACTGAAGACAAATAGTAGAAATGCTGAAGCGCAGGAGAGACAGCCAGACAGGCTTTCCCATATCACAAACCAACGTCTGCAAGGGTGGAGGTACGGCCAGTGTGCCTGAAAAGCCAGTCATGACTTGAATAGTCTGGAGGAAAAACGTCCAGATTTGCCTGCATGGAAACAGCTGAAAGGCAGTGCAATGGGCCAGATTTATTATTGCTGTGTTTGTCATGGGAAGGTTATAAGACCTATAGGATCTCCATTTTATGTAAAGACGATATGTAGTTTTGCTCCCTGTCCCCCTGTGTGTGTTCACAGCTGCTGGGAAATCTCACGCATGTGAAGCAGAGCACTGCATAGGTGCAAACCTCTCTCTGTATTGGAGAGATCAGGAAGATTTGTGTCTCCTGGTGTTCCCACAGTACTTTTTCCAATCCCCACTACGCAAAAAAAATATCCAGGCCTCATTTTACTAGGTGCTGGAAATGCACTTACAGTCAGTGTAGGGTAAAAAGTGTTATTACCTAGAAACTTATCCAGAATCCCTCAGGGAACAAAGGACAAACTCAGGAACTGAATTAAGCTACAGGGCACTCCTGTCTAATACCTTAGCTCCAGCTCATTTTCCCTCTCCTGCTATCTTTCATTTAATGCACACCTTGGAATTGCATTGAGTAATTACAGATGTCCTGGGCAAATCTGCAGGTTGCGCCTCTAGCTGCATGGCTTGTGATTTGCAAGGCAGAACGTGTACAAGTGAAGATACCTCAGAAGCAGCAATTTGCCAATAGTTCTACACAATTAATTCTAGAAATGAACAAAAAAAGTAGGTCAGATGGGCCCTCTGGAGATCTCTCATCCAACCTCCTGCTCAACGCAGGGCTAAATTTGAATTTAAATCTGATTGCTCAGGGCATTGTATAGTTGAGTGCTGAAAATCTCCAAGGATGAAGAGGGGTTTTGGCCACAGCCTTTCAGGGCCCTTGTTTCAGCACTTGACTACCCCAGGATGAATAGATTTTTCCTAATGTCCCATCAGAATTTCTCTTGGTGCATCATGTTCCTATTGCCACTCTCCTTTCTCTGTGCACCAGAGCTGGATTTATCTTCTGTACAGTTGCCTTTAAGTAGTGGCACAGGTAGTTTGATCCCCATCAGATCTTCTCCATGTCCAGCAAACCTGGTTCTTTCCACCTCTGCTCAGATATCATGTTCTCCAGCCCCCAATCACCTCTGTGTCCGTCAGCAGGACCCACTCCAGTTTGCAGACACCTCTCTTTTGTAGAGGAGCCCAAAACAGTGGACAGGATCCTGATTTGTACTTCCCAGCATCCTGCTGCATGAGGTTAATCCACCCCAGGTGGCATTTGCCCCAAACTTCATGAATTTCCTGCCAGCATGATTCTTGAGCATATAGAGCTTCCCCTGAACAGCAGCTTTGGCCTTCAGGGTATTGACCACTTCCTTCAATTTGGTGTTGCTCTCAAACTTGCTGAAGTTGTGTTCCCTCCTCGCAGCAATCCAGGATGTCTTCATTTTTTCCTCCTAAACAGAAAAAATGGATGTTTCCAAAGAAAAAAGGCCTGTGACTTTGAACAGGCAGAGTGTTGGTCAGTGCATTGCCCAGCCATGCCTTTGGAGAGCAGGGATGGGATGGTTTCAGAAAACGGTGGGACCATCCTGCCCTCCACCCTCAGGAACCATGGGATGGAACTTCTCACCAAGTGGGAAGTCCACAAGCCTCTAAAAGGCTGCTGCAAAGAAAATAAATCCTCCCCCAGAGATACAACATGGGACATAAATTGGAGCAACGGATATTGGAGGGTGAGATGCTTGGGGGAAAAGTTTATCAGGGAAGTAGGAGCAGAAGGGCAGGAGCTCACTGACTGATCTTTCAGATCATGGGGACCTCTTAGCAGGAGACCTGGGCCATGCACTTCTTGACAGGTCTCAGCTTGGCTTCACCTCTGAGGAGCTGAGGTTGTCCAAGAAGTCCAAGAGAGTAATGAGCTGTAGCTCCTTTTGTGTCAATAGGAAAAAAAACCCTTGAGGTAGACAGCACAGCCTTTTCTATCTTCTGTCTATGAGAACAAAAGGGGTCCTCTAGGGCAACAGGACCTGGGAGACAGAGGTGTGCACAGCCAGGTGGAGAAGCTCTGCAAGGTGCAGAGAAGCATAGAGGCACAGAAGCATAGAAGAGTTTGGGTTGAAGAGACCTTCACGAGTCACCCAGTGCCACCCTTGCCGTGACAGGGACATCTTCACCAGCTCAGGTTGCTCAGAGCCCCGTCCAGCCTGGCCTGGGATGTCTCCAGGGATGGTTCACCCACCACCTCTCTGGCCAACCTGGGCCAGGCTCTCACCACCCTCATTGTAAAAAAAAATCCTTCCTTAAATCTATTCTGAATCTCCCCTCTTTTATTTAAAAACCATCACCCTTTGTCCTATCACAGCAGACCCTGCTAAAAAGTCTGTCCCCGTCTTTCTTATAGGCCTCCTTGAAGTATTTAAAGGTCACAACAAGGTCTCTCCAGCACTCTCCAGTCCAGGCTGAACAACCCCAACTCTCCCAGCCTTTCTTCATAGTTTTACCCAGCTGGACAGAGCCAGTAGTTTTTAATAAGTTCAAATAAGTTCAATAAGTTCAAAGAAGTTCAAATAAGTTCATAGGGTCTCCTGGGGAGCTGGACATAGATCCAGTGTCAGCCCAGAGACCTCAGCAGCACCTTGCATGATGCTTTCCCCAGCCAGCAGCACAGAGAAAACAGGTGCATTCAATAGTAAATTGGGGTTCCTTGCAGTGCTTGTGAATTCACTGAGTTTACTTTACAAAGAAGCACCTCTCAGACATGCTCCACAGCCTCTACTAGTAAGAGATTTCCCCTGGATTACGAGCATTACAGCCCTGAAGGATCTGGAGGACTCAGGAGAGTACAGAATCCCATAGACTGAGAGCATTAGCCCCGTTCCATCACTCTCTGGCCACGGCACCTCAGGGCTGGAGCAGCAGCAAGAGCCACAGCTCTGGCCTGTGGAGCCAGGTGGGTGCGGGCAGGGTCCTGGGCTGTCAGCAGTGCGGGCAGGGTGCAGGCAGGGTGCAGGCAGGGTGCTGGCAGGGTGCTGGCAGGGTCCTGGGCTGTCAGCAGTGCGGGCAGGGTGCGGGCAGGGTCCTGGGCTGTCAGCAGTGCGGGCAGGGTGCAGGCAGGGTGCTGGCAGGGTGCTGGCAGGGTCCTGGGCTGTCAGCAGTGCAGGCAGGGTGCGGGCAGGGTGCGGGCAAGGTCCTGGGCTGTCAGCAGTGCGGGCAGGGTGCGGGCAGCAGTGAGCAGGGTGCGGGCAGCAGCAGGGACCGACAGCTGGGCAGCCCACAGCTGAGAGCCGTCAGGCAGCTGCCCGCCGGGGTGGGCTGGCCAGCCTCGCTGGCTGGGAGATCAAGGGCTGGAGGGTGGGAGGAGGACAATTTTGGGGCTGAACAGAAAGGGTCTTTCGGAGGAGAGAGGCTGAGCAGAACAGGGCAGAGCGGGCTGGAGGAGAAGGTTTTGCAGGGAGGAAGAGCCTGAGAGGTGCAACAAGGGATGCTTTGCAATACAGGGGGACTCTGGGCTCTTCCCCACCAGCCTGGGTAACTGCAGGACACTTCTGCCTTCCCACAGGTGCTTGGGATGGGGCAACATGAGGCACGGAAGCCCATTTGTGCTATGCCAGGATGTCGTGCCGGGGGGACCCCGAATTGCCTGGGGCTGGCCAGGGATAGGGCTCCACAAATAACCTCAGAAACCGAGGAGGCAGCCAAAACATGTAGGGTAATCACAGATAAACACTTAATCTACTCAGGTTACACGGGATGGTGGGGGGGGGAACCACAAACCACGAGCAGACAGGAGAGGGGAGAAACAACAAGCCAAAGGGAGAAGGGAAATCCACCAGGAGAGGTGAAAGCAAGTCAGTAAATCACAGGGGCTGCTGCTCTTCTCCTGACCCTCCCCTGGTCTTCTCTGCCTGGGAAATTTTATCCTTGCAGATTTTACAAGGAGGAGCTTGGAAACTGGGAGTATGAAAGTCAGGCAGGAACGCCATCAAGAGTCTCTGTCAGACATCTCTGCAGAGGTGCATGGAGAAATGCACCGAGATGAGCCCAGGCACCCGGGGATGGTGGTCAAGCTCTGCTCTGCAGCTCCAAGAAACCAAAGGTCTTGGAAATACTTTGAAATAGCCATACTGGTGGAGAGGATCCATTCCCTCTGAAAGCCCAGTTCCCCCAGCGAGGAGCACTGGAGGATGCTGCGAGCCAGGCTGAGCGGAGACCACCTCTCTCATGCAGGGAAAACGTTTCAGAGCGTGTTGGGCTGAAGATGTGCAGATGGTCTGGAGCAAGAAAACTGCAGGCATTTCCTCCTTTCCTGCCGGTGCCTCCTGACCAGCCTGATTCGCAGATGAGTGCAGGCGCAGGAATGCAGTGGGAGTAGAGGCTCCTTTGAACATCCCGGCCACGGCACGGCCGGTGGGAACGCGTAGCTGGAGAGGCCGAGCTGGGAGATAGCCACTGCCATGAGATCTGCCGTGAAATCGGTTCCCGGGAACGTTCTGCCAACCAGCCACGGCTTTCCCGGCAGGCGTAAACATCCGCCAAAACAAAAGATTTTGCTTTTCTTTCGCAGACATGGAAATAAATGTAATCCAAATAATATCTTCACCCTTTGCACTCCTGTCTCAGCCCTCCAAGACCTGGGTGAGCTTCAGCATGTCCTTGTAGCATGGATGTTGGGCATTGCTTGCTGGAGGAGAGTGCTTACCAAAAAAAGAGGAGCACTTGGCATAAAAGAACCCACCGGCACTGTTGCCGTCCCCTTGCCTTGGGGTTCCCTTAGCTATTTTCATGGTGCAGGGGTCTCCAGGCTGCCCACATGTTGCATTGCCCTGACACCAACACCTGGGTGAGACCTGTCACAGCTCACCCTTCTCCATTTACTGAAACACAGAGGAGCTGGAGGGTGAGGATTAGACTTTTAGGGACCAACCTGAGACCAAAAGGTGACAAGGAAAAACATGTGAAGTTCTTGACTCTTCTGGCACTTGAGGACTAAGTACCTGCCCAGGTGTCCCCATCCAGCTGCAGCCCAGACACCAGAGCAGGGGCTCAGCAATGACAACAAATCCTCCTCTCACCTGGGAAAGCCGGGCAGGGTCTGGCCCCACCATGGGGTGCAGAGTCCTGTCCTTCTGCATGCCAGTATGGACTCTGTCCATTCAAATGCTATTTCCCAGGTGCTCCAGATGAAGCCAGGACATTCCCACTCTCAGGGCACTGAGTGGCCCACGTGGGAGTAAGTGATGCTCTCCTGGGATCCAGCACCAGGGCTGCAGGGGGCTGCCCAGACCCAGCTCCTCTGCCGTGGTAACAGGTACACAAAAAACAGAGCACACCAAATATTCCCCAGCCATCAGCCAAACATCCCTCCTGCTAAACGCATGACCTCTCTGCATTACCAGCTTTCTGTAGAGACCACACATAATGCCCATGGATAAATCTCCCCTCTCCGGTTTCCGTTTCCATGAGGCCAAGCTGCTGGCTCACACCTTCCTCCGCTCTTCACGGGGCATCATGCCCTGAGCGAGAAAAAACACCTGCTGCTTCGCTTCCCTCCTGAGACACCCACCAGGGACCACAGCCCCAGGCCCCCAGGTCCCCTGCAACCCAGGCAACACTTTAAGAACTCCACCAGTCTTGGCTGAAGGACAGTGCGAGCAGCAGGACGGGGAGGATGCTTGTGGGAGCAGAGGCACTTTTGCCTGCCCGTGGAGGAGACGGGAAAAGTGCTGTATGAGATCTCCTTGCCCTTTTCCTGAAGGCTTGCTTGACCTCCAGCCCAGGTGTAGCCATCCATGGGGCAGGAGATGGGACCACACAGCCAAATTGGTAAGGAAAGAGGATGCGGAAGGATGGCAGGTACTGAGGTGGGGGACTGGGTCAACCTGGGCAGATAACTGGGGGTGGGGGAAGAGTTGTGTGGGAGGGCTGGGACCCCAGAGCTCAAAGGAGGAGACGATCAGAGTGAGCATGGGAGTCCCTAGCTGGCAAAGCACTGGAGGTGGGCAGTGAGTTCCCTGCATGAACACGATGGGAGCCGGTGGCAGAGTGTGTGGGAGGGTGTCCCACCAGGTCTGTGGCTGGAAGCAGGGCTGCGCATCCCCGGTTCACAGGAGGGCAGGTGACCCCCAGCCACAAAGGCAGCAGTGCAGGGTGACACTGGACTATCTCCTGAATAGAGGTCACAAGTCCAGGGAGAGCGCAGCTTCCTTTATTCATCACTGACCTTAGCCAGGCTACTCAGAAATAGGTGCAACACACCTTCAAATAACCAGGCTGAGCATCTTACAGCTGAAATCCTGCCCAGAGGGGCTGCAGGGGCTGTGAGTCAGCTCTGTGCTAAGAGCGGGCAGAAGCCAGGCAGGTGTCAGGGGCGAACCAGAGCACGACAGGCATCAGCTGCCCCAGCCTGAGAAGTTGTGATTCCTCCAAAGAGTGAATATTTGCTGTGCCCCAGCCGTTCCCCACCTCCATCTTTCCCAGGGGACTGGATGGGTCTCATGGTCCCCAGCAGCTCCTACCCACTGCACCGGACAGATGTGGCTTCCCGCAGGGACCCAACACAGTGGCAACACCCCAGGCAGCAGAGCAGCTTGGGGAGGGATGTGGAGCTCAGTCCCAAAATGAACCCTGGGGCAGGGGGTCACCCTGAATGCGCAGACCCTCCCACCCCATGCATCCCATGAGGGGGTTGCGGGGTCCATCCCCCAGCGGCTCCCGACGCTGTCCCCAGGGCTGGGACAGGGACAGCCCCGGCTGCACATGCCGCCCAGAGCAGACTCCCAGCTCACTTCCACCTGTTTCCGATAAGCTCACTAATCCATCCCCATAATGATTCTTTATTAATGGATGCTCCTGTCTTCATTACATGCCTTGATTAGTATTTTGTGAGCAAATTCAAGGGGATAAGAAGCGTGTCACATTTTCCAATGAGGGTTTTGCATACAGCTACCAAAATAACTGTGTCTGTGAAGCTGGAGTTCCTGTTTCACCCTGCCCGTGAGCCGCCGTCCCGAGAGCCTAATCCGGCAGGCAGGCTGAGCTGCTACCCGCTGCTCAGCCCTCCCCTCCCTTCCTCCCTGGCTGGGCTTGCTGAGCTCCCACAAGCCAAGATGAATTTCAGTCATGCACGGACTTGAAGAGAGATTTGCCAGTGGGAATCAAAAAGTCCTGGAGAAGTGCAGAGGGTGCTGCCCTGCCTGCTGGGCTGCTCTGCCCCACCGCGCTGTCCACCCGGGGATGGAAATGGAGGCAAGTGGAGCTGCTGTGATCTCTACTGATCGATGCTGCTCCAGCTAGTCACTTGGGCTTGAAGTATGAGGATGTTCCCTAAGATACCCCCAGTATCCTTGGAAAATGGCAAAATCCCATCAGTCTGGCTGGGCAGGGGCAGGAGCGAGCTGAGATGTCTCCAGCACAAGGACCCACATCCACAGCAGGAGCAGCACCGGCCACCGGCCACTGGCAGGAGCCGGTCCCACGCAGCGCCGCCGAGATGGGACCTGGCACAGCCAGCCCTCAGCTCCACCCGAAAGGGAAAAAAGCCAAAGCAGTTTGTTAATGTGACCGGCACCACTCCTGCCCTGAGTGGGAGGTGTCTGTGTCCTCCTCTGGCACAGGCTGTTCTGTACCCAGCACCCCCCTGGAGCCAGCACAGCCCCTGGCACCCTTGGGTGCTTTGGGACTAGCTCCTGCCCCTCGTACAGATGAGACCACAAGCAGAGACACAACAGGAGTGCCCTGGTCGCCCTGGTCCCGTCCGTGGGGACATCCACCACCCCGCCAGCACAGCACAGCAGGTCTGGAGACCCGTGACTTCACGTGGCCTTGACCCAGGTCTGCAAACCCTCTTTATCTTGATCCCACAGGTGCACCAACATCGGGTCTTCATGTCAGAAATTTCCTAAAATCCAATTTCATCTTGAAAAAAAGTGTTGCTTGCTGTCTGAGCTGTTTGTTTGCAGGAACAGCCCGGGGCTCCTTCTTGTGCCTGATTCAAGGATCCTTACAGCAGAACAAGGGAGAGGATGCTGGTGCCGGGGGAAGCTCTCCTGCATGAAGCAAGCAGGGATGCTGGGTCCTGGTGTTACACAGAGGCTCAGCACAGCCAGGATGAACACGGATCATCTCCCCAGGTGCTGCAATCCTTCCGCCCTGCATTAACCCCTTGACATCCCCACCAACATATTTGGGTTCCCATTAGAGCTTTTCCACTGTCCCCGAGAGTGAAATGAACCAAAACTTGCCCCTTTGTCACAGCTCTGAGGAGAATTTAATTCCAAGGTTCAAAGCTTCCCTATCCCATCCCAGATAAAAGGGTGATCAGCGAAAGGAGATGAGCTGGTTAATAAAAGCCAAAGAAGAAAGCAGGACAGAAGGGCTGTGCCTATAGAGCACAACCCAGCGGGAGAGAAGCAGCTTTTCTCCGCACAAGACTTTTCCCAGTTAATAATTACAAGCCAGGCCCGCCAGTTCCAACCCGCTGCTCCACAAGAAAAGGCAATTAATTTAAGACTAATAGGATTTTAAATTCAAAACAATCCCAAGCAGGTTTGCATGGCGGGCTGTGAATGCACCGGAGAGGCAGCCAGCAGCAGGCGGGATGGAGGCTGGATTTGGCAGAGTGGCTGGAGGAATTAAGGGCGAGGAGATGAAATCTTGTCTCCTGCAGCCGCCAGGCTGGGGATGGCAGCTCCTCATTCACCAGGCAGCTCGGCAGGGGGTTCTCTTCAATGGGAGGACAGCGAGGAGGCATTTCATTGAGCTCAAGCCAATGGCAGCGGCTGGACACAAAGAGCCTGTGCCGAGCCCAGACCACCTCTGACGCTGGGGACAAGGGACTCCAAAGCTCATCCCCACCAGAGACAGCCCTGCATTGGCCCAGGGACCATGACAATCCCCTGGCGCCTCAGAGCAGGTCCTCCATGAGGTGTGAGCATGGCCAAGCCATCCTCCCTCTGACCTGGCATGGAGCCTTGGGGTCCTGGGAAGGTCAGGGTGGACCTAGGGCTCTCTATAGACTTGCAGCTCAGCCCACAATGGCAGAGATGGTCTCAGCCCCTGCAGGCACCTCATGTCTGGGTTTCCACCTCCTATTCTCGATGGGCTGGTACAAAATTTCCTCTCAGTCCCTGGAAGACTCTCCAGCAGCATCCAGCCAGGCTGAGCTCAGAAAAAAGGGAGTGATGCCAGCCCATGTCCTAGGAGAGGGCTGGGAGGGCAGGGGACTCATCTGCCATGTTTGTTGCGTGGTGATGGAAGGGAAGGGACGGGCACAGGGTCTCTGCTCTCGTCCCCTCCTTGGCAGCCAGAGCCCTATCGACTCACCAGCATCTGCTGGGAGATGCTGGAGCACAAGTCCATGTGGAGCCACCCAGTACCGCAGTGTGTGTAGAAAAAAGGGAGCAAGGAAAATAATAAAGTGCTCTGCTATGGGCTGTGCTGACAGGGATCTCCAGCCTCGCTGACCAGAGCCATGAATGGCGCTGGAGCCTACGGTTCCTCCCTCTTCACAGTGCAACTCTGCAATACCAGGATTTACCATCGCTGCAAGGAAAGGCTCCACTAAGACTGACTCAAACAGCCTCTCCCAAAGTATTTTAGCATGAAGACATCTCTTCATTTCACTCCAGAGCAGCTGAAGATGTGAACTCAAACTCGCAAGGGGGCTTAGATGTTGCAACACACCCAAACACCCTCACGAACTTGGGTTTTGGAAACTGGTGTCACTGGAGTGATTCCGTGCTGTGTCTGCAGAGACCCTGGGGACACAGGGATCATCCTGTGCATTTTCGGTGCCATCAGGCATCATGGGAGCATCTGCCTCTCACAATGCACATGCAAGGCAGGAAAAGAGAGGCCACATTTAGGAACACACAGCTTTTCCACAGCTTTGTGAAGAACATTTTATGAAGGTCCCCATGCAAGTCAGAGGGATTAGTGTTAATCCCTCCCAAGATCTCAGGGAGCTCATCCTGGTAAATAAGGACTGTTGGTGTCTGTGCAGTGCCCTGCACCACCCTCAGTTGCTCTGGGCTGTGGAGAACCACTCGTGTTGAACCACAGTGACCCTGTCCCCTGCCAGGTCCCAAGGAAGCGCTGGCCAGACTAGGGGCTGAGGTCACGTCTCACACACCATATCCATCTCCAAGGCAAGAAAAATGGACAAGATGGCCCTTGGCCATGCATGGGAAACATTCAAGAGGATGATGAAGAAGAACTTCCCAACACCAGACAGTTCCTTCACGAAACTTTCCACACCCACAGGCACCAAGCCTGTTCCTGACCTGGGTCATGCAATGCATTCCTTCTGGCCTTATTTTGAGAAATCATTTTTACCAAATTTCCCACTTTATCTAGCAAAACAAACCCCAAACGCCAGCCTGGGGGACAATTCCAGCCTCGGCTATGAGAGCTGGCAGAGTTGTGAAGGGCTCAACGCTGAGTCTTTCATTGTGGGAAACAGGGAGCGACCTGCCTGTCAGGGGTGCAGTTTCTCCAGGCAAACAAGAGGAATTTACAGACCTGGCCACAGGCTGGGGAAAACTCCCATGAAATGCCTTTGTCAATAGCCACAGGAAGGACATGACCTGTGAGTTCCAGCTGTATGCACTTAGCAGGGACATATAGGGATGGAGACAAGTGAGACCCCAAACACACAAAACTGGGACTATGGCAGGAAGGAACATGAAGGTGGGCTGGTGTTTAGCCCCACTGCAAAAAGTTGCTTATCCTTGCAAAGCTGATAAAGAAAGCTGTAAAGATAGTTGGTGAGAGCAGGACAGCAGACAAGGACGTGCTGTGTATAGGGGAAAGGGAGGGAGATGCCAGGGGCCTGAGGAAACAAGTCATTGCTAAGGCTCCCCAAAATCTTGCTGTGTCCTCTCATGTGAAGGCACCAGTGGGAGGAGGAGAATCCAGGGGTTTGCAAGATGGCCAAGAAGTCCAGAAAACTGCCCATGTGGTTCTAGCATAGGAAGGAAAATAAAGCCTTTCTTTGCTTTCTTTGCTTCTACTCACCCAACATCAATGGCCAGACAAGGGACCTTTGGTTTGGTTGGATGTCAAGGGGACAACAACCAGCTGCTTCTCCTCCACAAGACGAGTGAAGCTTTGTCCTGGCTGGGCATCATGGTGAGAGAGACAGCACCCAAAGCCAGGCAGGGTCCTGCTCTGCTCACACCACAGTGTGCAGCAGCTGGGGATCCCATACGAGTCTGGGACGTGACACAAAGGAAGCCTGTGGCAAACAAAGCTGCAACGTTTATTGGAGCAGGAGGACGTCACATCCCCGCCACAGAGACAGGCCAAGACATTGTAAGAAAGCATCAGCCAGCAGAGAGCAGCTGTCCCGTGGAGCAGGAGCTCTTTCTAGCTGTGGCTTATGCCACTGTAGGGAAAACTAAAAGCTAGCAAGAAAAGCAGAAAGAAAACACATGGTTGTTCCAAGAGCCAAAACAGCAAGAGGCTCATGGTTGGTGGAGGAGAAACCTTTCAGGATGTGAGGCAGAGCTCTGCCTCTGACATGGGGTCAGCCCAGCCCGTCCTGCTGGGTCAATGACATTGATTGGGTTTGGGATGCTCAGAGGACCAGTGACAAATGCTGGCCACCAGCCATTCAAATAAACAGTAGGCAGCCAGTTGGCCAGTGGCCACTCAAATAACCAGCCCCAAGCTAAAAAAATACAGTAAGCTAGTAAATTTAGTAACCTAAAGAGAAACATTCCTCTACCAACCAGCATGCAAATAATCCAGAAGGGGATATAGAGCTGACACAGTCCCCTGTTCAGCTTTTGATATTCGATGGCCCTTATCCAACTGGCTGCCAGTTGGTTATTTGCATTGGAACAGGAAACAAATTTTTCTCCTATTTATACTGCTTACCTCAGGAATAAACTAATTACTGTTATAAAATCCCATTCCCACAGTGTCCAGCACACATCTGTAACCCCTGGAAGGGACAAATGTGCACAAGCTGCCAGCTGGACTGTCCCATTGAAACAGCCAAATCCCAACTTGCTTTCTCATTGGCTGTCCCCACTGGATGATGAAGCAAAGCCGTCACTGCAGATACCCCGCTGCATCAGCTGTTTACCTTACTCGTAAACAGATCGCTGCTACAAAACGCTCTTCCAAAACTGCTCAGCACACAGCAAGACAGCCTGGGGACAGGGACAAGGAGCAGGGAGCAATCTGCTGGTGTTTCAGTTCATGTGGCCAAGGACTGGGCCGACTGGTTGCTCCAAGCATCCGGGCTGTGGAGCGGCTGGGATGGAGATGGTCCAGCCATGCCGAGGCCCAGATGTGCCACTAGATGGAGTTCGACCGCCCCACGTCCCTGTCCAGCTGCCGAGGTGGTTTCCAGTGGAGATGGTCTCTGACTGCACTGGGAGAAGGAAATTTCTGAGGTCCAGCACTGGCAAAGGACTCGAAGCCCCACCACGGAGGAGCCATCCTATCCTCACACATGTGCAAGTGTCACAGCACGTGCTCTTGGCACGGAGGCCCCGCAGTGCCCGATGCCTTTCCTAGTGCGAAAATCTGATCCAGGACCTTCCCGTCAACTCAAATACAAGAGGAAGCTCCAACATCAACCACTGCACCATGTGCATGAAGGGACCCAATGGCCATGGCCATGCCCAGAGGCCCTTGTCTTGATGGTCCAGGTAAATCCCAGTAGCACAGCAAGAGACCAGGTTTCCAATGATGCTGTGGTCTGGCCAACCCTCAGCACACATTTTGCAGGATATGCTGTTTCCTTCAAGATCCAGCTGCTGGAGTCAGGGGATTAGTGAAGAAAGGCTTCATTCTTCCTCTTCATCCCCTTCTGTAAAGACTTCCTTGCAGCATGCCACTTGCAGATGGCATCTAAGGAGCATGGACAGTGTGTGCTTTGCCTTCATCTAATTTTTAAAGCCAGACTTGTGACCTGACAGGTCCTCACCCATGTACACTTTGCAAGTGCATAGTAGAGCCACTTTCCTCTCTGCAGACTCCTGACTACCCTGGGCACCCTCCCCACATGGGCTCTGCTCCGCGTGGTGGAGGAAAGATGCCCTGTGGTTCCCCTTGCCCGCCCAGCAGACCCCCTGGTCTTTGTGGGGGACTATGACCTGGTGTCCACTTGGGAGGGCCCTGCTGGGGTCTGTGTGGCTCCCCGGATTTGGAGGCAGAGAAGAAGTGACGGGTGATACCCAGTCCCCTGGCTGAGCTGCAGGTCCAGGCAGATGTGGCCATGTGCACCAGACACAGGGCTGTGACCTGGTGTCATGAAGTGGAAGTGGCAGGGAGGCAGGCTCACGAGGGATCCTTAACGATATCTTGGAATGCAACTCATCTGGCACTCTCCATGTAAGCTTGTGAAACCAAGAACAGCCCAGCAGAGATGAGGTGAGAAGATGAGAAGGAAGGTAGGTGGGAAGACAGGGAACACAGCGCTAGCTAGACACTGCATCCACAGGCTGGTCTGCTGGGATGTGCGTGGAGCAACAAAGACACTCCTGCTCTGGGATTGCTGGTTATTGAGAGCTGGTGGTTTCCTCACCTTTGGCATTGAAGGACTTGAGCACTCTCTGCTTGTGTGTGTTTGTCCCCAGGTATGGCCAGGCATCTTCAAGTATGGCAACACCGATGGGACAAGCATGATTTTACCCGAAATGTGCATGGCTGCAAATGACACAATAGCACTTTTTTTTCCCTTTGGGGGTGGAATAGCCACTTCACACATTTACAGACAGGTTTCTGTTCGTATGTTATGGAGCTGCTGGGAGGAGCCACATCAAGAGAGGTCACACCATTGTGCCAAGGAGCCTTTTCACATCAGAACAATCTCTTTCTGAAAACAACCAGCTTCTCTTTCCACTTCCAGATGTGGGGGTGTGGGCTGTTTTCCATCTTCCCTCTCCCCTGGAGTGTTTGTCTGGCTATCTACTGTCTGTACATCCCACTCCTAACTACATCGACCCTCCTGCTCCCCTTGCCCAGAGCTTCAGCAGAGGGAGAATCAGAGAAACTCATCCAGTTTGGATGAAGTACCAGTTATGACCCACACCAGTGAGCTTGGTCTGGATAAACCCTTATGACTCTGGCATAAGAGTCAACACTCAGCCTGGGAAGGTGGCCTGGAACTGGTCATTGCTGTGCACATCAGACCCAGGAGAAGCCTTGGGCAATGTGTTTCTGAAAGTTCATTCCTGCACGTTGAGGCTTCGCTTCAGGGCGTTCAGGACTTGTGGAGGGTCCTGAAGAGCAGCTCTAAGTGTCAGGGGCCAATGTGAGATGCTACATGGGCTTAGCTCATCACCCAGTCCTAGTGGAGGTCACATGGAGCCCAATCTCTACCCAGGGTGAGGCTCCATGAGCAGGGTGCTGGAGGGGCTTGGAGTTAGTCCCCCACATTTCTCATCTGCATTTGGGTTGGCCAGCTCCCAGGAAGAAACCAGTATCTATAACATAACTGTGGCTTGTGACAAGGGCCAGATGTGTCCCCAGCACCAGCCCGAGCCATGCCTGTGTGGGATGACTCAGGCAAAGAACGTCTGTGCTGGAGCATAATCCTTATCCCAGGCAAATAGCCGTAGGACATGCAGAGGGCCATGTGGCCTTGCTGGCTGCCATCATTGGGCCACAATGCCTGTTCGGTTGCCAGGCATCTGGACAGATGTAATGAAATGAGCTATAAAGAGACCCAGACAGAGAAATTCAGCCCAAACAGCTTGCTAAGCTGACAGGGAGGCCCTGGCAGGAACAAGGCTGCCCTGAGATGAAGGGACTGTCCTGGTCTTCCTTGGAGCTGTCAGCATTGCAAGAATCTGAGAGAGGAGAGCAGAGCTCCAGGCTGCAGGGCAGGACCACCCTTGCAGTTGAAAGAGAGCAAGCAGGGCAATGGCAGTGGGAGAGGTGGGACCTCGGAGCAAGATCACCCTGTGCTGGGCAGGGGAGACGGGAGAGCACAGACACATGGGATGGAGCTCATTAAAGATTGCCTGCAGGACAAGATGGACATTTGTCACTGCAGGTGTAGGCAGAGAGGGAGGGATAAGTGCATGCCTGGCCAAGCAGTAGGTGAGGATGGAGTCAGGATGGGTGGTGGATCAGTGAGCATCCTGGGTCCATTTCTCGGTGATGTGCTTTCCTAGTATCCCACCTATGTCATGTCCACCATGATGTGCTTTTCTATCATGAGCAGGGCTGGATGAGAAAGGTCCCTCCCATGACACAGGACATAGCTGGAGTGTCCCTGTCATACAGAGAAGCTGTGCACAAGGCCAGGAGGTTCCCTGAGCTCTGACAGCAGCTTGGAAGCTCTGTGCTGCAAAATTTGAGCTATTTCTGAGCTGGCAAGACCAACCCTGCAGAATGCCAAATCCCCTTCCCCACCTGCAAATCCCAAATCCAGACACCTTCCCTGGGACCTGAATGGAGACAGCATTTCCCCAAGGCCTGGAGTCCACTCAAGATGGAGAAAGAACCTGTGAATTTGAAGGGAAGCCAGTGGTGCTCCTGGGGGTGTTTCCACTGGTCTCCCTGTGCAGCGCCACAGCCATTTTCTTCATGCAACACCTTTCCACAGCGATGCTCTCCCGAGAGGGCCCTGAGCATCCCCAGGATAACCCATGAGACTCAGATGGGCTCAAAGCTCAAGGTCCTCTCAGATAATCCTAAACAAAGACACAGAAAGCTGGAAAACTAGGAAGAGAGTTTGCATTTAGAAGACATCCCTTGTCAGGACGGCCATGGAAGAGGTGTGCAAGAGCCTTTCCTCTCTCCTGCAGGATGGACACCATGCTGAAGAGAAAGCAAAGCCTACGGATCTGCCAAAAGCCCTTTTTGGAAGGGTGCTCCTGCAGGGTGCTGGCAGGGGTAGGAGACACAAGTGGCTCCCAGCAAGAGGAACATGGAAAGGGGAACTGTTGTGTTGAAGCCAGAGAGGGTTCAGAGGGCTCATCTGATGGCTCTGTGGAGTCGGCTCTGAACTAAGCAGAGTCATTGGTGGGAACAGGCACATTTCTTGTCCACTTAGGCCGTGGCAACATACCTGGTGAACAGGACTGGGGAGTCCACATGAGAGCAACCAGAGGCTCTTGTGATCACCTCGGACCTGCCATAACTCACCAAAGGCCTCAGACCTCCTGCTCTCTGTAGATCACCTCTGTCCCTACTCTACTGTCCCGCAGCCATCACCATGGTCTTGGAGATGGTGGTGTGTGTGACCTGGTCCCTTCCCACTCATGATCTCAGCCTCATGTCATACATTCCCAGCCACATGCTGCTGCAAGGCTCCTGCCACCCAAGCGTGTGACCTTCACTTTGGGCTCAGCCTACCCCAGAAGCAGCACCACCATCAGTCCCCAATTTCCAACTCCTGTCATTTGCTTTGTTGCCCAAGTGTCCGACGTCTCCTCACACATATCTGGAGGCAAGTCACCACCACGTGGACCGGCAGAGCCCAGGACAGAGAGGCACTCAGAGCGGATTAGATTTGAGATTGGGTTAATTGCGCCTTTCCATCATTTGTTTGGCTTGGGATAGGTCCAAAACATATGAATGAAATCCCCCCATGCACGCCGCGCTGCTGACAAGCGGATATTGCATCTGGTTTGAATATGGCAAGTGGCTGCAGAGACAGTGTGGAGCTGCTTGAAATACAACACACGCCTCCTCACGCTCCCGGCCCCCCTGGACCATGTGCCCTGCAGTTACGTTATCCTGCAAGATCCCACCCTGCATCCCCAAGCATTTGCACCACCTCCTCACACCATCGCCTCCGGCCACCGTCACTCTGGCCTGTGCCACTGCCACAGCCGAACGGCTCGTACCCCTGGCCAAAAGGCAGGAGTGGGAGATGGAGGAGGAGGAGGACAACCCCTTGGAGCAGGGGCAATGTCCGAAGAGTGGGCTGTGATGGCCAGGATGGCTGTTGATGGCAGATGAAATGGCAACGTTCCCTGGTGTCGGGAGAGGGCGGGAGGGGAGGTGCAAAGGGAAAAGAAGGCAGGGTGGGTGCCAACGGTTGATTTCTCTACCCTCCCAGAGCCCCTGGCAGCCCATGAGCAGTCGTGTGCCATCACTGCCGGGGCTGCAGCGAGTGGGACTGAGCTGTCCCCAGGGTGCTGGGGCTGCAGCGAGTGGGACTGAGCTGTCCCCAGGGTGCTGAGGCTGCCTCAGGGGGGAAGTGAAGCCTTTGCCAGGAGAATTTCAGCAGAGGAAAGTAACCTTTGGTCTAATGTCTCTTGTTGTGGTGTGCAAGGTGCTGGGGGCAGCCTCTGAGGATGGTGTGGCAGGAGAGCAGGGGATGGTCCATATTTCCCAGTATTCCCACCCTGATCTGCCTCTAGCACAGGTTGGAGACTTTGCAGGGGATCCACTAAAGGAAGAGAGATTCAGGGCTTTGCAACTTTGCATGAACATACAGAGCCTTCAAGACCTGCATGCACAGAGCCCCTTGGAGCATGGAGCCACGCTGGAGGTGCAGGGCAGAACGCTCGGAGAAGGGGCACCTGGCAGAGGGAAGCACATGCTGGGGAAGATACAGGCTGGGAAACCACATTTTCCAAGGGCAAACATGCCCAGGAAATAAAAAGAGGGTCTGGTGTTGATGCACAACATTGGGGTTTGGCAAAATAGCTTTTGCTCAAGGATGACCCAAAACTTCAGGAATAAACAGCAGCCAAGCCCAAACCACAGCCCCCTCTATGCAACGCTTCCATTTCTTGCTTTTCAGGAGGAAGCTGGGGAAAGATCAGCCTACATTAAGGTGTTCCCCATACATTCTCATTGCAGTCTGTCTTGCCGGGAAATGTGTTCCCAGGGTGCGGTGGTCACTCTGTTGGTCGCTGCAGCAGCACCATGCCCAGAGCAGCAGGGTGGAAGCTGGGTCCAACCGTGGAGATGATGGACGTGCACTGGTTTCCCTCCTGGGCCTTGCTGCTGGCACCTGCCCCCTGCTCCATCCCTGACCCAAAGCTACGCTGCGTCCTCCAACCACAAGCACCTGCAGAACGGGGAGATGGGGAAGCCAAGGTATTTCCACCCTGGGTGGCGTGTGGTCCCTGGCCACTGCCTGGAGGACACAGGGATTCCCCTGCTGCCACCAGCACCCAGACACAGTTCACTGCAGCTCCCACCGTGACACAAAGGAGTGACAATGTCCACGCCAGGAGCGCCACGTAGGACCCTTCGTCCTGCTCACAGGACAGCCGAGCCCTGGTTGTCACAGGTGTTGAGCGCTCTCCATCCCCAGCAGCCCTCGGGGCTGTCACGATCACTCTTCACCTCCCAGGATCTGGCCTTTTTTCCCCTGTTCTTTTATGAAGACGTTATTTTACGGCTTGTTAATTTGTACTTTTTCGAGCTTTTAACAGGGAGTAAGGGCCAAGTCCCCAGGCAGCCCATTGGCCGCGAGAAATCCCATTTGGTATCATATAAATTATTGCAGATATTACTAATATTGCGTCTATTGTGTAAATACTGACTAAATGTTTGAAAAACACAAATAAATACGAGCTGAGCTGATGGCTGGAGCAGCTGCCTATGAGCCATTCTGGGCCCCCGAGGGAAAGAATCCACATTTTAAACTAATGTGTAAATATGTAACCTGCCTCCATCCCCCGCCAGATCGGCGTGAGCAGTCCTTGGAAGCAGCCCAGTCCCTCAGCTGCAAGGCTATGATTTAACAACAGCTATAAATACATCTCATCCGCCGGGCAACTGCACAAACAAGGGCTCACCTGGCAGTGAGGGGTCACCCAGGAGTCTCCCACCTGAGACCGCTGTGTGTGGAAGGGTGCGTGGTGGTGGGAGATGCTCAGGGCTGCCTGGTCCTTAAAGCCTCTCTTGGGTCCTGGACCTCATTAGCCCAGCCTAACAGACCTCAGCGTTGCGTGCCACAGCCTGGTATGAGCTAATGGACCAAGATCAGCTGACAGGCCACCAGGATCAATGAGGATGCTGCCTCCAAGTCAAATGATCTTCCCCAGTTGGGGCAAGTGCCTCCCCTCACTTGCAAGCCCTTTTTCCCATTCCCCATTGTTGCAAGAAACCAGAGTCTCAGTTCCAGAGCAACATGCCCCCTGCCAGAGGGCAGAAGGACCCGCCAAGGACCGTGTCCCCACATCCCACTGCCTCAGATGCTGCAAGTTTCCAGCCCCTCTTCATGAGTCCCCAGTTCCTCCCCATCACCCAGGTCTGGCTCCAAATGGGATGAGGACCCCCATTAACCCTTTCCCCACCCAAACCTGGGTACTGCATGTTGTGTTCTTGGTACAGGGGATGGAATGGTGAACTACAGGTTGCAGACAAGGGCGAGGAGACAGCCTGCATCCCTGGACTTTGTCTTCCGAGAATACAGGATGATGCTAGTTTTCACTCAGCCTATTTTTTGTGACCTTCCCAAGCGTTGCAATCAAATTTAACCCATGGCCACTACTCAGTTGGGTACAAACACCTCTGGGTTTGCCCAGAGGTCCTGCAGAGGATGAGAGCTGCTGGGTTGGCTACAAGCAACGGCACAGGGCAAATTTGCTGCTCAGCTGATGGATGGCAAAGGTGGTGCCAGGCTGTGTCATGGGTCCCGTCACCCAGGACTGGGAAGGGAGGGGCTCCAGCACCCTGCCAGCAGGAGGAGCCGGGCCAGGAAGATGTGAGTCAGGGCAATAAGGTCATTGCATGGGAGCCGCCTGGGACACTTTTGGGTGGATGCATGTCCCTAAGGCAAAACATGAGATTTAATGCTGTTTCTCTTGAGAAAAGCAAAGATCATGGTATGGGTTCCCATTCCCAAAGCTGCAGGTATTTTTTGGGAATGGAGTGCCAGCTCTGGTCTTAGTGGCAGATGAAAAAGACTAAAACACATGATCTCCACAGGACCAAATGCTACAGAGAGCATCTCCCGTGTGAGGAAAGGCTGAGGGAGCTGGGGCTCTGGAGCTGGACAAGAGGACACTGAGGGGGGACTCATTCCTGGGGATCAATATGGAAAGGGGCAGTGTCAGGAGGATGGAGCCAGGCTCTGCTGGTGACAACCAGTGACAGGACAAGGGGCAATGGGTGCAAACTGGAACACAGGAGGTTCCACTTAAAGAGGAGAAGCAACTTGTTGGGGTGAGGGTGGCAGAGCCTGGCCCAGGCTGCCCAGGGGGTTGTGGAGTCTCCTTCTGTGCAGACATTCCAACCCGCCTGGACACCTTCCTGTGTAACCTCATCTGGGTGTTCCTGCTCCATGGGGGGATTGCACTGGATGAGCTTTCCAGGGCCCTTCAACCCCTGACACTCTGGGGTTCTGTGACTTTCTCCAACTTCTTCTGCCTCCTACCTCCTCTCCAGAAAGATGCTTCCTCACCGATTTTCTTAGCTGCTTCCAAGTTCTTGGGATCAGCCCTGTGCAGCACCTGACTGTGAACTTGGACCCTCCTGGTGAGCACCATCGCCACAGACTCCTCCAAAACCCAGTTTGGCTCCTCCAAGCCCCTGCAGTGGCTGTAGGTGCCCAGGCTTGGCCTAACAGGAGTAAATGCTCCTCCCAAAACAACCCTTTTGGCTCTTACATGTCACATCTCTGAGCCCTTATCTAGGTCCAGGCATGAGTCCTTGGCCAAAAGCATCAAATGGAGCTGAGGAGGGTGAGGAACCAGGAAGGACAGCACAGGATTGGGTTGTGCATCAAGGCTCAGCTCTTCCACTGTAACTACAGATTAAAATAATAAACTTTGAGCGATCCAGAGTTTGGCAGGGCCTAAGAAGAAATGATGTTTGACTGGCCCTCAGCTCACAGGCACACCCAAATAAATAGCATTGTTTATAGGACTGAAAATTAAAAATTAAGGGCTGTGATTTTCAAAGCTCCCCGAGGAGCCCTGACATTGAACTCCCATAAAAGTTAATGGCATGAAATCCCATCCCTACATTTCTCCGGAGTGATAAAAAGAGCTATTCATTGTGCAATCAATTGCAGAAATCCATAATAATTCATACTAAAGAAACCCTAAGTAATTTCACTGCTATGGAGGGTTTCAGTTAGCAATAAATCTAGTAAATAAAGTATGTACCATCTGAGTAGGAGAAATGACTGTAAGATTTAGCAAATTAGCGAACATAATGCAAAGTAATTTCACTACTTATTATCTGCTTGGAATTGCAAGCCACCAATTTAAATTCATCTACTTTATTTCGGAATTCATGTAATCTTTGCCTTCAGATGAAAAGCAAAATTTCTGTGCCTGATTGGAAAACATTCGAGGAAAATGTGGGGTTTTGCATGGGTTTTGACAAAATCATAAGCTGTCAGTCAAACAGCATGTGCTAGTGCCTCTTGTAACAGCCCCAGTTTTGTCCAGAGAAAAACTTAATTAGGAGACACAGATACAGAGGCTTTGGCCTTCCCTAGACACCTCTGCTGAGCTTCTGCAGATTTACGTGCACCTGCAGGTACCGGGATCCTCTACCATCACTGCTCACTTGCAGAGATTTGTTTAAATTGATATCAGGCACCTTCATCAGACCTTTTGCCTGCTGAGGCTGAGATGGATGGTGCACGAGACGAGATATGCCACATGAAACGTCACTGCTGGAGACATGCCATGGCGTTAGTTATCTCATCCAAACACACGTACACAAACACACATGTGCAAGTCCCACGTCCATCTCGACCACCCATATCCATACTGCAGGTGTTCAACAGAGTATCACCAAAGATCTACATGCCCCCTGACACTCACAAGCAGCTGGGAGGGACACTCCTCCTTGCCCCGTCCTCAGAGATCATCCATGGCTGAATGAGCATGTGAAACACACCCAGGGAATCAAATGCCATGGATGGGCTCTACGTCCCCCTCTGAACACACTGGTCTGCTTTCCACCACGTGTCTATAGCTGGGCATCATGCCTCTGACTCCGCTCAGCACACAGACTCTACAACCGTGCAAACAGCTACCTCACTTCTAGGGGAAGAGAAGATCAGCAGCTTCAGCCACATCCAGGTATAATCCTTGTTTAGGGAATTTGATCCACAACACTGTAGCTTTTCAAGTTGGCTGAAGAATTAAGCATTGACCCCACTACAATTTAGTAGGAATAATGTCCCATCCTCTTTTAGGTTACTCTGAAACCCTGCCCCACCTTCAGGTCTTAGGTGTAAACCCAAGATCAAACCAGCTGTAGCATCAGAAGTCACTGCAGGTAAGAGTTCCCAAGAAAAGGTCTGTAAAGAAAGAGAAGCAGGAGGCTGCAGGTCACGACACCAGACATGCCACAGCCCAGTTATCCCAATTTAGTGATCTCTTTTTAAAAAGATGCCACAGTAAAGGGAAAGATAAAGTGAAAAGCTCCTGAAACTCTTCTTCTTATTTGAGTCAGTTTTGGGTCTTGCCCACAGGTCACATCCCACCATGCCGTATGCTCACTCCACACACTGAGCAGACCCAATGCAGGGTTTCCAGGATTTACAGATCTGGAAAACATCAGCCAACCTCTGGAGTCACACCAATGATGAGCAGGAAGAGTGAAGAGCGAAGTCCACCCCATCCCACACCACAGCCATTGGCTTCGCCATCAACCAAAGAGCTGGAGATTTTGACACACACGTTGCCTTCCTTTGGCTGGGTGTGAGGTGGCTGTAAGCACCATGGGTAATCTACGTCCAGAAGGTCAGAGGTGGCAATGGCTCATGATGGCCATCTGGTCACTGGGCCTCTGAGTCTGGCCCACAGGTCCACGCTCGTGGCCAGTGGCCACGTCCCATTACACGTGGCTGTGTCCCCCTCTAGTGGCGTGTCCCAGCCAGCACGATCTGGCCATTGCAGTGAGCTAGACGTGCTCACCCTTGACGTGGTCACCACGAATTCGTGCCTCTCTTGTTCCTCGGTGGCCCTGTGCTGGGTGACAGCATGGTCAGACCTGTGGTGCACAAAGAGGACCACCAAGAAAATGTGCTGCTGCAGCCCTACATTGAGTGCCAGCTTCCTTTGGCCACGGCAGAGCAAGGTTCTCCTGTAGTGATGGGTTGGTCCATCAAGGTGATCAGGACATTCCCAGTCCCCCAAACCTCCCTAGTGACTGGACTAGGAAGGGCTGGAGGATGGCTTGGCCAACCATCAGGACAATGTTACAGCCAGTCACAGGTACCAGGGGTTGTAATGGCTCCCCAGGGGTTTTTTTCGAGATGTCTAGAAGGATTAATTGGAATTCACTTCTGGCAGCTGCTGCCGGAATATGCAGAGATGAGCTACAGCCATCCATGCTGCCGACCTAGCAAGATGCCTCCTCACCACAACCAGGATGGAGCACTCTGCATCACTGTTAACTTGGACTTCCTCGATGGTTCTGGTTTCACATCCCCCTCATCCATAGCATCACCACAGGGCAGGATCAAAACTCATCTCCTTGCTGCATTTATGGCTGAAGATTGTGTCTAGTCCTGAAAAACACAGCGGGTCAGGCTCCCTGTCCGCTGTGTGAGTGCCACGGGACGCCGCTGGTCTTGCTTTCCTAAACACCCAGTGTTTGTTTTGCTGGGTGATTCTCTTAAGCAACCATAATTGTTTCACAGCTCCATGTTTCCATATACCCTGGGAGAGTAAGCAACGCAAAGTGCCCTGGTTTGCTCAAGAGAGAGAACCGTGCTCAAACAGTGCCAAAGCCCATTAGGGCTCCGAGAGATGATGGGACACCCTGGGAATCTGCTGAGCATGCTGGGATTGGGCCAGATCCTTAAAAATGCATCCCATTTCAATTCCTTTCTAAATTGGGGCCCCCAAACCAGAAACTTAGCATCAGACTGTCCATGAAAAGGGTGCTGAGTGCTGCAGGCTCTGCTCACATTCTCTGGGAGGCTCTTGCCGTTGTCTCCTGCACCTCTGGAGAGAAAAACCACTTGGAAATCGGCACTCTAAATATTTCCCAAGTTTCTTGAAAACTATGAATTTCCGCAAGTGACAGAAATCGGTAATTTGAAGATTAAAAAAAAAAAAAAAAAAAGAAAAAAAAAAGTGAAGAAATGACCCAAAAATGCACTTTGGCAAGGAAAAAAATAAAAATGGAAACTTTGGAGTGTTTTTCTACTCATTTCAGCAGCCCCTGGTCCATGCACACTGGCCACTCTGTACTGTTCATCTCAGCCTGGTAGGAAGCCAGAGAGATGGTTAAACATCTCCCCTTTGGCTTTCCCTCGATGCCAGATGTGCCCCGAGGTATTTCCTGAATCCTGCAGCTTTTCTGGGCCGTGTGAAGTCTGTCACTCTGTACAGTGTTTCTAGGATGGAAGATGACATATTTATTAATATCAGCATTTACAGCTGGGAGACCTTTGAGACCCTTGAGTCACCCATGAATGCACCCACTAGAGAGAACACCAATTCTCTGTGAATTAAGAAGAGACCTTGGCTGATTATCTCACAGCTGACACCCAATTTTCAGGTGGTTACACTTAAGGAAGATGCAGTGGACCCTTTGTGGTGGAATCCCATGTGTGAGCTTCCTACAGTATGCTGGGTTTCTGGCCTTTGTGGAATGGTGCCTCCTTCAAAATAAAGCAAAGGACCTGTCTAAGGATCTCAAAGGGGTCCAGTGGGCCAACAGTCTCATCCAGGCTCTCCGGTCTTTCAGAGACCACTGTAGGGTGTTACACACCTCAGCACAGCATCCGAAACCTCAGCGTCCCCAAGTCCTTCCTGCCCTCATGGGTTCTGCTATTTCTCCCTCCCCAGGGGAGGAACAGGGGCCTATGTGGGGAAGAAACCCACTGGGGTCCAAGTCAGAGGACACTGAAGAAACTCTTGGGAGAAGGAACATGGCTGACCTCTCAGCTTCATTCTCCAGATTAGTCACTGCCTAGAAGGTCTTGACCTGGGAAGTTTCCCTTGATGCTGAGCATCTGCCTCAGAAAATACCCATGTTAGGAAGGTCCTGTACCCGTAACGTCCCTCTTCCTGGAGGCACAGTTTACCCAGACACCCAGGGGTGCTCCTGGTGACTCTTCCTCATCGGTTGTGATTCAAGAGCACCTCCACTAGTGTGTTCCCGGCAGGTAGCCCCAGAGCACTGTTCTTCTGCATCTGTCTCGCTAACACCATACTGGTGGGGCTCCTGCACCTCAGCACTCAGTGGTTCACCCTGTGGCTGGACACTCTTCTGATCCTGGTAGCCCACAGTGCTTCTTGTGTGTCCAGGCCACAATGACCAAGTGTTGTCCCTTTGATGGGAGAGGACATCTGGTCTAGGAGCAGCACTCAGCTCCTCCTCATGCCCCGCCAGCCATCCCTTCACCTTACTGTGCCCAGAACCCCCCGGGAGTCACTCTGGAGATGCAGCTCCCTCATCAGGAACATGACATGTTGCCCCGCTATCCATCACCACCTGGTTACTGAGAACAAGAAATGCAGGTACATGGACAATGCAATCTCTCATTTTTAATCCCCTCTCCACTTGCTATTTAACCTTCTCCGTGGAGTCCTGGCTCCTTCACCTGCCCATGGCTTGTCCCCCAAAAATGTGGCGTTTTCCCTCTCTTTCCTCCAGACATTTCATTCTCTCCCACCGACCTGGGTGAGACTGCACACATGTGCCTCCCTGATCCTGTCTCCTCTCCAAATTTCCTGTGTCTGAGCCCCTCTGCATTTCCCCCGTTTCCCTGGATCTGCGGTATTTACGACCCATCTCTTTGTTCTGCTCTGGGGAAATCCCCGGCTGCAGGCTGGGTTGGCCAGGCTCCCTGTGCTGCGGCCACCGCGTTGTCCCCAGGGGCTTTTTCCCATGAGCAGGGGACAGGCAATGCATGCAGCACCACCAGCACGGGACTGACCTCCCATCCCCTGACCCATGCAACATTTTCCTGACGTCACGCTGAATTCATAGATCAAAATGTATAAATATATATATATATGCATATTCATAGGTCAGACATACGCAAGCAACCATAGCCATTGCTCACCCAAACCGTCCCATTCTTTGTGATTTCTAATAAGAGGATTTCTGGAGCACGCCTGACTCAGGAACCCCTCTGAATTCAATATGCGAAGCGATTCACGTCTAACTGATTGACTGTCTCCTATGTATCTGGTGGATCTGCACTTTTGAACCTCTGATCTGCAAATCCCTGCTTGTGCGGGGTCCACAGAAAGTAACTCATCAACCTGGAGCCTGTTATCAGTACAGTTCAGTTTCTTTAAGAGGGGCTGTATTGCCACAGGAAAGCTTTTCGGACTCAGCAAACCGAAGCAGGTTGAAAACCACTGACCAGAGGTTTGGGGATTCTGGGGAACTTCTAAGACGTTTCAGAGGCTCTGCACTTCCACAGCTGAAACCTTAATAAGAACCTATTGACTTTATTCGGGATGAACACTGCTCTACTGACGTGAGAAGGAAGTATAGACTGAGAAAAAAAGAAGTGAAGTCAATATTTGCCAGGTGGAATAATAAATCTTGATTTATGATCAATGCAAAACACAGCGGTTGCGTTGCTATATACAGTCCATCGTGTAAACCGAGCCACTGCGTTTCCTTTATTTCAATTAGCTGCAAGTAATTTGCTGAGATATTCAGGGTAATGTGTAACCGAGATGTTCTGAGGGCCGTTCCCAGCCTACGGCCAAATAACCCGACACCTCTAAGTGATGTGGAACATTTTTAGCCGTTGCTGGAGGCAAAACCGAAAGTTAGACAGTGCAACCCCGGTTCTCCCCCAGATTTCTGGGGTGGTTCTGCTGGGTGCCAGCCCCACAGCCCCAGTAGGGTGGTGGGCAGGAGCTGCCCAAATATCTGGGGTGCCAGGGTGTTCCATCCTGCCGCTCCTCCAGCCTTCACAGCCAACCCAACTGGGCAGCCCGTGTCAGGGTGGAAAATCCACCCCCTCATCTGACCACCAAGTGACTTTTAGCAGATGGGAGATCAGCAGTTGCCTTCCTCTGTGTGTGGGGTGGGTTTTTTTGTCTGGTCTTCTGTGCACCTTCACAGAGCCATAAAACTCTCCTTTCTTCCCTGCCACAGACGTTTCAAGCTTCACTGATTAGGTTTGCATTGTATGTAGCTATTAAAGCCAAGCATTTACGGTCCTTCCAGTTT
Source organism: Nesoenas mayeri (assembly GCF_963082525.1). Classification (NCBI taxonomy): domain Eukaryota; kingdom Metazoa; phylum Chordata; class Aves; order Columbiformes; family Columbidae; genus Nesoenas; species Nesoenas mayeri. The sequence continues at coordinate 6,630,859 of NC_137546.1, read as the reverse complement.
TGCAGGATAATTTCAGAAGCGACAGCCCCAAAGAAGCCCTTTGCTGTAGTTGAATAACCTGATTTGTACAAATATTTTAGCAAAAAATCTGGACTATTCTGATTTCTACATGGCTTCCCTCCCTTCCTGAGAGTAATTGCACCAAATCCTCCAAGACACAGGATAAACACAGTGGTTTCACTTTATTATAACAAAGTATAGATTTTTCACCGCTGCATCACCAGGTCTCTCACTCGCCTTTGTCTCTGAAAGGTTTTGTTTCCATCATTTTACCACCATATTTACGCAGAAATGTGCTGGACAGCTGAGAGGATTTTACTGTCTCTTACATTTCCTGTTCTGTTGTTTAATTAGTCATTTCTGAAAAAGAACATTACTTAAGAAGTTTCCCTCTGCAAGAGAAAATTAAGTTGAAGAGCCCCAGACAGCCCAGCACTGCTGTGTGAGCTGCATCCCTGATGCGTTTCAGCACAAACACTGATTTAGAGAAGGAATCAGATTCAGTCATTGATTGCATTTTGGCAAAGCCACGGACTCCAAGTGGGTTTGAGTGCAAGAACCAGCCCCTTGGTTTTGTCCCAAAGCCCAGCCCTGCATCTTCCTCCCAACCAGGAGACAATGACCTGTCCATGCGCCTTCATCAGCCACCAGCATGAAGAAGTTGTAAAGCCACAGCCAAAACTTTGCTCCATGTGCACCTGGGAGGCCGCGTTGAGCAAAGGACCAGCTGTCCAGAAGATGCTGCTCATATCTCGGGTTCCTGTTTCTTCCACGTCGTGGATGCAGAGCGTACATTAAGAAGAGATGGTTCAGCACAAACATTGAGACCTCCTGGAGATGGATGTGGAAGGGAAACACTATCCTCATTTAAAACATTGCCCAGTTGGGGAAGGAGAAGAGAAGATGATGTCCTCCAAACATAGCCAAGCTCTGCTGTAAGGTGGGTGTCTTGTCATTTGCCTGATAGGCAAAGATAGAAAAAACTCTCTTCCTTGCTGATATTTCATATGGCCTTCAAAGGGCTTTGTCAAGGCAGCTCTGCAAGCTCTTTGCCAAAAAAAACAGCGGGGGAATTTATGCATGGAGAAGGCAGACACCTTGGGTGAGATGCAGCAGAGGAGTTTGGTCCTGGACCCCTCCACCAGCAGAGACAAGCTCACTTGCCTCTGCCTGCCCTCATCCCAGAAAGAACCTTGGAGGCTCTTTACAGGCTCCAGTCTGCATTTATTTCTTGCTGTCTGAGATTTGGAGGATTTTCTCCAGTAGCACTTTATTCACCACCACTAGACCCAATAACACAGTCAGCAGATGTCTTTTCCTTGACTTTCTTCTCTTCCTTCCCACCTCTGGCTTTGTATCCCCAAAAGGTTGTGCCAACAAAATGGGACAGAGGGTTAAATTGTATGCACCTGCTAGGGGCCATAAAGTTAAGCCTAAAATAAAGCTGCCATTCCTTGGGAAGAGACCTCCCTTGAACTTTGCCTGGCCACTGCCTGGGGGGTGCAAGTAGGCTGGGCCAAAACCACACCGGCAAGAGCACTACCGGGTTGGGTGGTGCCAGGAGAGAGCTGGAGCAAGACAGAGCCCCACAACCTCCTTTGAAAATGGTCACACATGAGAAGAGGGATGTGGCCATCACTTCACACCTTGTCATTGATAGCACCACCTGATGCAGGAGCAGGTCTTATCTGCAACACACTTAACAAGAGTGTGCCCAGGTGGCCAAAAAGGCCACCAGCATCCTGGCTGGTAGCAGCACTGGTGTGGCCAGCAGGCCCAGGGCAGCGACCGTCCCTGTGCTGGGACCTGGGGAGGAAAAACCTCTAATCTTGGGGTCAGTTTTGGGCCCCTCACACCAAGAAAGACCTTGAGGTGCTGGAGCGAGTGGAGAGAAGGGAACGGAGCTGGTGAGGGGCTGGAGCACAAGTGTGATGGAGCGGCTGAGGGACCTGGGGGTTCAGCTGGAGAACAGGAGCTGAGGGGAGACCTTCTGATCTCTGACCTGCCTGAAAGGAGCTTGGAGCCAGGGGGGTCGGGCTCTGCTCCCCAGGAACAAGCGCCAGGAGCAGAGGAAACGGCCTCAAGTTGCGCCAGGGGAGGTTGAGGTTGGATTTAGGAACAATTTCTTCCCCAAAGGGCTGTGGGGCATTGGAACAGGCTGCCCAGGGCAGTGCTGGAGTCACCATCCCTGGAGGGTTGGACAGACGGACATGAGGTTCTCAGGACACGGGGCAGGGACGGGGGTGAAATATGGTTGGACTTGATGAGCTTGACTGACTTTTCCAACCAAAATGATTCTGTGATTCTCTGCTGAATATGAAGACAGTGCGGAGACAACTCCACCACAAGTCACGAATGGTCAGCGGTGTTCATCCCTGCCCAGTCCTCTCCTGGCCATCACCAGCCTGGAAGTTCCTTTGCCATCCTGGTAGCCACCATCCCTCCTCCCACCCCACGCAGTTCCCACCACGAGGGATGAAGTCTGGGTGCTCCGGAATGCCCAGAGGTATCGCCAGCACTGCAGAGGAGTTGGCTGGGTGCTGTGTGTCCCACCAGCCGCGATCTCGCTCTCCCCGCGCAGGGTCAGTAGGACAAAGGTTGCAGCCGCTGCCTGTCCCTCCCACGCTGACTCGCCACACGTGCGCCCACGTTTGTGACCACTTGTCCGGCACCTGGATCGAGATTTGTTTCAGCCATGCTACAATCTGTTTGGTTTGGATGGCACCCAGGTGAGCAGCGAACTCACTTGTGATATATTTTAACCGCCGGAGCCTGGAACGGTGATACAATCTCCTTTGAAGATAGCACAAGCCAGGGGACAATCCATTCAAATTAATTCACAGTCCTGTGACAAAGGATATATTTTGCTGGCAGAAAACTTGGTTCTTTCTGCAAGGGTGCAATCTGAAGGCATTCACCGTATTCAGGGATGCTCTTAAGTTCATGCATGGACAGCACCCACAAATTCACCAAACTTTCATGGTGTTCAGAGGCAACACCCAAAAGCAAAGACCTTCAATCCCAAGGCACTCTGCTTTTTTTTTTTTCGATGCCATATTTGACAATAAACTCAGAGGAGCGAATTTTTCCAGCCTTGGCGCCGGATGTCAGGAGATGGCACGGCAGATTAGTCCGGACTGAATGCCTGCGCCTGTGGTTTCTGAAGACTCACTCAAATACATGCACATCCCAACGCGCCTGCTGAAGTGCCCTGCAGCCCTTGCAGAGCTCAGGGCTCCCTGTGGCCGCTGAAAAAGAGCCGTCTTGATTTTCCAGCGACCGTCGTGTTGTGTTTAGCCGACCAGGTGAGCACGGGTTACAGCAACCGCTCGCTTTCTGTTTATAATGCAAGGGACACGGTTCTTTTGTCAGAGCAATTTTCATCTTTGCAAAGCTGCTTCTGTTTGTGAACTGCACTCCTATACAGCACCTTCTCTGAGCAGTCATCAGCGCCGCTCTGAAATGTTTGGATAGTTTGAAATAAATTTCATCAGAAAAACCACAGGTTTCTATAAAGGAGTACAATTGTCCTGTGTTTTCTGGTATGGAGGTTCTCAGAACAGCTTCTCCTTTCTCCAGGACAGGATTAATACATGTACTGTTGCTAAGTGTCCGATATTTATGTTCCATTCAGTTCAAAACAGAATTTATTTCTATTCAGCGTCAACCCCCACAGCGTCACATTCACCCATGAGCTTTGCCTCCCTCTTTCTCGCAGCTCTTCTCCCCATCGCACGGCTGAGACCACCGTCCAGATTGCAGAATACCCCACTTTCAATCCCATTTGGCAAAATCTGGGGCCATCACTTAAATCCAGAGTCTGGCTACACTTGGCACAGACCTTTGCAACCTCTGTGCTTTCACACTGGTCCTGCTGCCACCGCTGGGACCTTTTTCTCGCCTGTAATATGGCAATGGTAATTTCTCCGCAGCCTTTGAATAGAGAAGCATCTGGGCAGCCCCATGAAACACTCCTCAGGTGCATTTTATTCCTCTTCCCCTCCGCTGAAATATTTACACATCAAAGGGAGCCTTCGTATCTAATGGGGTTTTGATGTTCATTAAAGCAATACATGGGCAGTAATGAAGAGCGATGCCCTGCAGTGCTGGGGTTCAGCAGGCGCTGAGCTCCAAGCCACAGGGGGTGACAAGAGCTCTTCTCCCCCCGCCACTGTCCTGGGAGGGTGGCAGAGGAGGGACCGAGCTGTGCAGGATTCTCTGCATCAATACACAAGGCCAGGAGTCCCAGTACCTCCTCAAATGCTCTCCTGGATCTGGGCCTTCCTCTCTTCCAAATCATCTGTGCTTTGAAGGGTTTACAGCAACCTGGCATCTTCTGAACCAGAGGCCAGCTCGCAGAAAGCACTTGGTCTGCAGGTAACAACAGAACAGCTTCACGGGCACCTTTAAAAAGGCCGAGGGACCCCCTCACCTGGTGCATGCCCATTTCCATCTCCTGTCCATTCACACTCATCATCTCCTCCACCACAGCGGCTGTAAAATAAACACCCTCCTGCCCAGCCACGCTGTTATCATCCCCGCAGACAGCTCACGCGGTGCTTCCTTCCAGGGTGACTCATTCCAGATGTGTCTGCATCTGCCTCCTCTCGGCACGGGGCTCCCATCAATCACCCTGTGGACACCCCCGTCCCAACGCATCCCGGGGACGTGACCTCACGCTGTGTGTGCTGCAAACAGCCTGACCTTTGTGCCTCTGCGTGTACCTCCCCTCCTGCTGGGCAAGTCGGGATGTTCCCCTCCGCTCTACCTGCTATGCAGGAGACAGTGGCTCCAACCTGCTGCAGAAGCAGGTGGACGTGCTCTTCAACTCCTCGCCCAGGTCAGGACAGGTGTCAAGGCAGGCGCGTTGCAGGTGGGAAGCCAAAGGGAGGCATCTCCAGGGGGTCTGGGGTCAAGTGGTGGCAACATCTGCTGCTGCAGGATGAGGAGCAGAGTGACTGTCCCAAACACCGGCCTTCCCAAACACCTCTTTGACCCACCTAACCTGCCCTCAGCACAGGGCCAGCAAAACCAGTCCAGAGCCAGGTGCTGGGAGGGGACATCCAAGGGCAGAGGAGCATCTCACAACACCCAGAGCACAAGGGGCCCATACGAAGGGCCCTGAGAAATCAAACAGTGGCGTCTCATAGAGGTCTTCCAGCTCATGTCAGGCACTCACCACACCATCCTGCCATCACAGCTGCCCCGACCAGAGCTCAGGGCGCCCTGAGCCTGCGGCAGCACCGCCAGCCACGGCACTGCGAGCACCATGGCCAGGGATGCTCCTTGGGATGCAGGTGTCCACACCTGCCAGGGTGGCCCTGTGAACCACGCAGACACCTGGGACCATGCCCACCCCTCTGGCTTCTGTGGAACCCTCTGGTGTTTCTGTTGTGGGGGCGAGTAACACATCTGAGGCCCAAAAATATTATATTCCCATGGACCCACGTGGCTCTGGCCAGCCAGCCATGGCCCTCTAACCTCTCGTTCCCCTTAGCCTTTCAATTAGCTCTTGCCTTCCTGACAACTTCACTCAACACCCAGAGCGATTAGAAGCCAGAGGAAGGCCACGGCTTTGTCTTGAGCGATGAGCCAGATTAATCAGCTCCAGTTGCACTGAATTACCCAGTCGGGGCTCACAGCAACAACCTCCGATTCACGGGCAAAGCAGCCAGCATCCCGCTTTCAACCGGGATAATCAGCAAGGACGTGAAAGCCAGATGAATGACTAGGTGAGGGTGGGCTGCCGCCTGTCAGGAGCTGGAATATAAGTCAAAGCACTTTGAAATTAAATCCTCGCTTTGACAGGGAACTAATGCAGAGATTTTAAAGTAGGTGTAATACACTTAGACAGGCATGTGTGCAGCCCAGTGCAAGTTGCCGTGCTTTGAATAAGTGTGTCCTGGCTACACTGAGAGCAGAAAAATGGAGTTGAAAGACAAAGGGAATCTTGAATAGCTCCAAACCAGCTTGGCAGGATTTTAGAGATGGTAGCAAGAGGTTTTAGTAATAGACCTAACTAATAACGTTGTCAGGAGGAGGTTTGGTGCGCGGGTTTTGGCTGCCTAGGATCTTGGATTTCACACCAAGCAGCCATCTCATGTCACTCCCGGCTTTAAATTAAGTCATTTGTGCCCACATGGACTGCTGGGGATAGATGGAGTCACAGTGCACGGCAGAGGAGATGGGGATCCCCACTACAGGGCAAGCCACGCTGCCCATAGCTCCTGGGATTGCCAGGAGCTGACCTTCCACACAACTCCAGCCGTGCGTTTAAGCAGCAACACTTGGCCAAGCATCACCCCACACGTAGCCCCATCACCAGAGGGACGCCCTGCGTGGGGACAGCCCTGCGGAGACACCGCGGTTCACAATCGCGTCCCTGCTGCCGCTCCGGCCGCTGTTCCCTCCTGACAGAACCCCCCAGGCCCCTCTCCTCGTTCGCGAATTTTCAAATGCCAAAATTTGGCGCTGGCTGTGAATCCCCAGCAACTGTGATCTGGGAAGTCCCGACGGACAGAAGGGGTGGTGGCTGATGGGGAAGGCAGTCTTGGCGATGCCCAGGCTGCTCCTAGCAATGCAGAAACCCGAGCAGCGCCAGGCCCCATCCGGAGAGCTCTTCTTGTTCACAGCCGCGCAGAAATTGCCCTAAAAACACCAAATGCGAGTGAAAAACCGCTCCTCCTCTCCTCGATACGCAGCTCCCCCGCAGCTCCGGGGAGAAGCAAACCCCCTGTGCCCCGACCCCACGGCACCCACCAAACCCACCCGGGGGGTCTCGGAGGTCGCTCCCGGGGGCCTGGGGGGCTGCAGCGGGGCAGGGGGAGCCGGCAGAGCCCCCGGTGCCCTCCCCGCCGCCGTCCCGCCTCTGGGGGTGTCCCCGGCGGCCGGTCCCGCCCAGGCAGCGGCGGAGCCGGGGCGGCCCCCGGGGCTACCCCCGCCCCCGGCCCGCCCCCGGCCCGCCGCTCCATCCCGGGATGGGCCGGCCGAGCTGACAGTCGGGCTCGGCGGCCGCCGCGGGCGCATCCACCGGGCAGCGCCCGCCGCCGCCGCTCCTGCCCGGCGCCCACCTGCGGCGGCGGCTGCCCCGGGCCGGGGGGAGCTGCCGCCGCCGGCTCCGCTCGCTCTCCCGCTGCCTGTTCTCCAGGATGAGCCCGGAGTATTTCCTGCGCTCCTTGCTGCTCATCATCCTCGCCACCTTCTCGGCCAACGCCAGCAACTGGCTGTGAGTAGCCGCGGGGCGAGGGGGGAGGAACCGGCGCCGACACTTGTTGATCCCCCCGGGGGTGCTGGAGCAGGTGCCGCCGGGGTCAGGCAGCTTCGGGGTGCAGCCCCCGGCAACGATGCTGCTCGGTACTCAGCGGGGCATTGGGCTCCTGTCGCTGTCACACCGGGTATCCCCGATCCCACTGACCCCCCAAACTGGTGGCAGTGGGGGTGGCAGCCTGCACCTCGGGCAGGGGGGCTGCAGAGGATGCCAACCCTTCCCAGCCGCTCGGGTCCGGTGTGTTATTGAGGTTGGTTGGACAGAGGCTGGTTATCGAGCCCCTGTCCCCATTTTGTCCTCAAGTTATAAATCCAGACCTCAGCGGGAGCGGACGGAGGTCGGGGCATCGGGTCAGAGCAGGGCCCGGGGGCTGGCGAGGTGCCGTGCGAGGGCCAGCGGTCCAGGGGAGGATTTGGCAGGGCTGGGACGGCTGAGCGTGCCGGCCCCGGGGATTTGTGGTGAGCAGGGCTGCCCACACCTCGGACCCCTGCTCCCGGCGGGACAGTGGGTGGCGGGGGGCTGTTGCATGCTGCAGAGGAGCCTGGTGACACTGGGAACCTGGTGAACAAACACTGAAATAATGTGTAAGGTAAACAGGGGCAGAAATCATTCTGGAAAATTCCTGCGTGTTTGCCAAGGCGGTGGGACTATCTTCTGGGGAGACCCCCAGGGCAGAGGGGATGGAGCACGACAGCACCTTCCCACCTAACTTTGAATGAAGGGGTCAGTTTCTCCTAATTAATCTGCTCTGATGGGAGATGGCGCTTGCCCCGCTCCCAGCGTCGCTCACTGCTGTCAGCTAATTAGCTCCCGCTGCTCGCACCCAGCGGACCCGCTCTCGGGCTGGGAACACGGGCCACTTCCATTCCACCTCCTCGGGTCTCCACCGGCCAGGGCAGGTTCACTGCAGCCGGGCGGGGAGTCCCTGGGTCTGTTGGCACGAAAGATCCCGAGTGGCTTGTGCCTCTCCTGACACCTGTGCCGAGGTGGGCACAGTCCCACAAGCACATCCCCTGCACAAGGAGTCCTTTCTGCCTCTGGATACAGCTCCTATCTCTCCCTCTTTTAGATTTGGCTTGCTGGATGGAGGCTTGCAGGAGGTAGGGGGGTTTTGGAGGATGCTCCCTATGCCGGGGGAAAGGACCAGGTCAGCCGCATTCTCCAGGTGTCCTGCAGTGGGAAAAGGTGCTCGCCCATCCGTAGCTGCGGGGATGCCTTAGTACTTCGTCCTCCTCCCCTCCTCCCTTGCCAGATGGAGCGACTTGCATGCCACGCGTCTCCGGCAAGTGGTGGGTGGATCATAGCAGCTATCAAGGTGGTCTTTTCAGCTGTCACGCTTCGGGTGAAGGTATATTGGGAACTGTGGGAGTGTTTCTCCTGCAGGGAGAAAGTCCTGCTGAGGAAGCCCAGCAGGATGAGGGCAGGTCCCCAAAGAGGAGCAGCCTCAGCTGCCTCGGAACGGGCACAGGGAAGGGTCTGGCAAAGGGGGATTTCTCGAGCGAGGTTGATGAGCCGCCTCGTGCGGATGCACAGAGGTGGGACCCCCCGGTCCCCGGCACCACACGCAGCGGGGATGGTATTCGGGAGCCGAGGCGGGGGTGTTCCAGGGCAATAGCCGGGGAGGGCTGTGTGCAGCCGTCCGTGCGGGCGAAGCGAGGGGTGGGCGCGGGAGGCTCAGCCGCCGGAGAGCACAGGGCTCATTCCTGCCAACAGGGGAGGAAAAGCAGATCCATTTCAGTGCCTTTGAAAGGAAGGGGGGTCAACTTTTTTTGATGTTGCAAATGTATCGTGATAAAAGCATCGTCCCCCGCTCGGTGCTTTTTATTCTTTGCCTTTAGGATTAAGACAATTCCCATTGTTTATCTTCTCACATCAGAAACAAAGGCTGCCGGAGGCAATAAACAGAGTTAGAAGGATCCCAGGAGTTATCAGATATTCGAGGAATGAGCGTGCCTCGGACGTCTTCGCGCAGCCCCGCGCGTGTGGGCTCGGGCGGGCTCTGCCCCGTCCCGCGCCGCCAGCCCAGCGCCCGCGCCGCATCCAGCGCGTTCCTGCGCGGAGGTGCGGAGGTGCGGAGGTGCGTGCGCTGGGCGGCAGCACATGGTGAAGTTTGCTTTTCCAGAAACCTGCTGGATTAGTGATTAAGCTCAGTTGTGACTTTTTTCTTTCTTTTTTTTTTTTCTTTCCCCTAAAGCTTCTTTCGACCTGTCCAGACTCGCATTCCCCCAGCGCGTTGGAGACACGCTGCTTGCAACGCTTGAGCTGAAGGTTTTCTGTAAGCCTGGCTTTGTGGGGAAGGGCTCGTTTCGGCCACGCAAGTGGTGTCCTCTGAGCCACCCCATCCCATAGAAAAGGGGGACGGTGTCAGTATCTCTTGGGGGGATCCCTTCACTACAGTGACCATTGAGCTGGAAGGGCCTTTGTCAAATCTTTTCATTAAACAGACCAAGCTACTTTCTCTCTGGGCAGGGAGAGAACCTCAGGGGTATTTTCTCGGTGTCTGAGTTCTGGGAGTCACTGTTTGGCTTGCTGTCTATCCAGAAAACTTCTCCAAATCTGAAGAGATGCTCTGCTCCCCCTCCTCGTGAAAGCCCCAGGCTTGCTCTTCCTCTTGCGTTGGAAACTCAAGAGTTTTAACGCTTTTCCTTCTGCCTCTTCAGAGTTGTAAAATTAAATCAAGGGCTGTAGTTAGTGCTGGTTAGATCGAGCTGGTTGTGCGCGGGAAGGTCCTTCTGGCTTCTGCTTTATCTCTGGAGGAGTCCAGGGACGTGCTTATTACAGGGGAAACAGCCGAGTTACTTTCCAAAGCAACTCGCATTTCACAGAGTCGATTCAGCTCTCGAACCTGCACATGCAGTAACGTGGTTAAATAGGGAAGCACGTTCTCTCCGTGGTCCAAAACCATCCCGATGCCGGGGGTGTTTTGTGGAGCCCAACGAGCACCGACCTGAAGCCAGCGTGGGAGCAACAGGCTTTGTTTCCAGTGGGAGGTGAGGGGCGAGCAGTCATTAGTTACTCATTTATTCACGTATTTATCTGTTCTGGAGGGAGGGGATCCACCTGAAGAGGTGAACGAGCAGATGTGCAGCGTGCTGTGGCTGCCAGCCCCGCGAACCGCACGGGGCACCGGGGCTGCTGCGACCTGAAGCTGCTTGAGAGGTTTGAGTGGCGAGAGTCCATTCCCGAGCCTGGAAAGCGTCAGATACGATGGGGCAGGGTCCTTCATGGGCGAGACCCCTGTTTATCGAGCTGTCTGGGAACCATTACAGCCTCTCTCACTTCTCTTGCAGCTAAAACCAGCGTTGGAGGAGGCTCCCCATGTGTGCACTGCATAGCCCGAGATGTGGTTATGCCGCTGCAGAGCAGGGTGTGCCACCGGCAGCTCCATCTACCCCCTATTTACAGGGGTTTAAAACTTCCGTCTGGGCTTGAGACTTGGTTTAAAGGGCCAGGAGCACAGATGGGCTCTTAAACCCTTTAGAAAATTTGAATTTGAGCACTCTGGGAAAGCTTGAAGGCCTTGCAAGTGTCTGAACACGCCTGGCTGAGCAGCTGCTCTACAATAGTAACCACTTTTAAGGGCTAGGGAGGGAGGGACAGAAGGAGTTTGGGTTTCTCTGGCCCCCTTTCATCTGAACATCACAAGGTGCTTTGCAAACGCAGAGCCCGATTCTCCATGCTCATCCCTGCCAGCTTTGCAGTGGGGATGTTGCAAGAGCAGCCCGAACGCTCATTTTGTGCCGCTTTGGGTCGTTCTGCAATGCAGAGGCTTTGGGAAGAAGCGTGCCTGGCTCCTACACTTGTATCCCTCTGGTTTTAAACCAGACTAAGGTGAGTCTCCCCGGCCTTGGTAGTGGAGAGAGCTCACTTCACCTTGAGCCTGGCTTGGTTTGATTTGATGTGAGATTCTTTGCATTGTCATCGCGACCCTCCCATTTTCCACCTGGCAAGGAGCCGGTCCCGCGTTGCCCGTGGGGCGCCGTGCCCGCGCGGGGACTCGGCAGGTGCCGGTGGCTGTGGGCAGAGCCGCTCCCCTCCCTGCACTCTTGGCTTCTGATGCGAGGACGGGTCCAAGAACGTTCCCCAGGTCCCATCTGCTCCAGCGGCCGGGACGGCGGGTTGCACAGATTGGGTTTGATGCAGAATTTCCGTGCTTTGAGGGCTGCTGTAGGTTGGACGAGCGTCTCTCACTTCTGGGGTGCCCAGGGCTCCTTTGCATCACTCAGGGATCCCACCAGGTCTGCGGGGTCAGTGCGTGAAATCGGTGACACCCCCTCTCCAAGGGTGAGGGAAGGAGAGTGAAACTAGCCAGGAAATATTTACTAATTTGTATTTATTTATAAGTCTTGCCACTTTTGACAAAACCAGCTCACTTTAGCTCGGTGATGAAAACAGAACGGCTTTCAGGGTTGAATCCTGCAGAGGCAAGAGACCTCTGCCCATCTGGGCAGTGGACTTCAACCAGTCCAGCTTGTCCCTGAGCTCTGGTCCTGTGCGGCAGGAGGATTTCAGGCTGTTTGCCAGGGTGCAGGAGGGATCCGGGATGGGCATTTCTGTCTTTTCCTAATGAAGTCTCAAATAAAACGGCACCCCAATCCTTAGCAGCAGAGCCTTATTGCAGGACATGAGTGAGGGAAAACCCCCCTGCACTCGGCTTGTGTGGCATCAGATCAGCTCCAAGTACAAGCAAGAAGCAGATTTACTTTTTGCAATGGTTTTCTATGACTCCATGAGTCAGAACCGGACTCTTGCGTTGAAGAAAAAACATGTTTATGTTACTCTACTGTCCTCTCAATTCATTCTTGCAGATGGAGAGAAATGCGTTAGAGCCATTTATTTGGGCTTTCTTCAAATGATGAAATTGCTGAGCAATCCTGGAGGTTAACCGTTTCCAGGAGGTTCTTCTGCATTTCCTTACAAGCGCAATGATGCTGGCTCTTACAATACTTCTTAAAGCTTGAAAGCCTTGCAGATCCACAAAACTCTCGGTCACCCAAGGCTGCCTGAATGGCCAACTGCTCTGGACACAACGTGCAGGTGACCTTTGTCTGGCTCCGTCCCGGGGTGTCAGTGCCCCGTCCCTGTGGGTGACCCCCAGCATCCTCGGGGCTCTGCAGGAGCTGCTCCGCACGCTGGGGAGGCGCTGGGCAGGATGTGGCTGGCTCAGCAGAACCAGAGCCAGGGTTGTGCTTGGGGCGGGGGGGAATTAATTAAGTATCTTGGCTGATGGAGAGCAGCCTGGGGTCTGTTGCAAGTTGGGCGAGATCAAACTAATCCTGCAGAAGGCTCCTCTCGCCACATATTTGCAAATTCTGATCAAAACTAAAAATTCATCAGGATTTTTCCAACCAGGTCTAGCCCGGAGCGCTGCAGGAGGGGAATTCCCACAGAGCTCAGCCCCTGGCCTGCACTTGCCTCCTCTTGCAGCGAGGTGTTGCTTTCGTGTTTGAGCCCAGGAGCAGCTTCTGTTGACTTTCAAAGGAAGATGCAGTAGAGGATGTTTCCTATACATCCAAAGTGGATTTCCAGAGTCTTTCTCAGGGTCTTCTCAGTTTACTTCTGATCTTCCCCATTACAAAGCGGAGACATCGCCCACGGATGCTCAGAAAGCCAAGCAGCAGCACTGGCTTGGGACCAGCAGCTGGGCCACCTCACTGTCCGCAGACACTTGTGACAGGGTGACAGGCCACCACCAGTGTTTGGTGCGTGGGTAGATGGGTGTTTGCTGGGGGCACATGGTGTGAGGTGCAGGGTCCAGGGTGCTGGGGGACGGGATTTGAGCTGTAGGTTCGGGTTTGGGCTCAGATGGCGGAGCTGCACGCTCAGGTCTGCGGACAGGTCACGGTGAGCACGGCTGTGCCTCCTCCCGGGAGGCTGTTTTGGCAGCTGTTAATTGGAGGTGGAGATTAGAGTGTGAAAAGCACAGTTTCAGCCAAGAGATGAAATGTGCAAGAGCTGTGACAGGGAAGATTGAGCTGCTTTTCTTCCAGGGAGGAAGATGGTGACTTTGTAAATGGTGCTTTACACTTGGAAGGGATGGAAAGGCAGGGTACCTCATCCCGGGAGGGGGATGCTGTGTTTCTGGGAGGGACGTGTCCTGCTGCAGAGCTGTCAGCTGCGCAGAGGCAGCCCTGCAGCTCCAGCAGCTCCTGCCAGGAACGTGCCCAAGGTGGCAGAGCTGCTGAACCAGCCAAGGATGCGGGTGGTACCTGTGACCCTGGCACGGGGAAAGTGGTCCCGCGGCCAGCACGAGACACCAAAAGCACATGGGCTTTCTGGCCCAACTGGAGCATCCTTTGACCTGCCAGCCCTCAGGTGTCTCTCCATGCCTCCTATCTGTTTGGAAGGGGAGAGCAACAAGGAAAAGCTGATTCCCTTCTCCATAGCCCCTGGTCCATTCCTCTCTCTGCATCCATCCATCTTCATACACTTTGTTTTTTCCACCCTAAACAAGCATTTTCTTCTTCCTCAGAGGAAACCTCTCTGCACAAGACAGCTTCAATCCTAGGTATGTCCCTGAGTCACCAGCTGACTGTACCTCCAGCCACAAGAGGCAGAGACGCGCTGCAGGTCCATGAGCAGGGGGGTGTTTGCAGAGGTTGCCTCTTGGAGAGGAGCAGAGCCAGAGCATCTCTGCAGCCCAAGACCTGAACAAGCCCTTTGAGGCCTTGGCCAGGCAGATGTCCCAGGCAGGTTGGGTGTTTACGAACAGGGTGAAGCTTCTGAGCTCATCCTACTTCCCAGCATCTCTGAGTGATGTATCAGTGATACCACTGGCCTGGGTCTGACTGTTACCATCTCCCAAAATCAGACAACACGAGGAGTTCTCACACTTGAAACTGATTTGTTTAAATAAAAGAAACACCAGAGATTTCTGCTTTCTCTAAGACATCTGCTGCATCTTCCCCGACCCACCTCTACTGAGGATTTGTCAATGACTCGAATTTCCACACCTTCCCACGGCAGGGAATCCCCTCCCCTCTCCTTCTGGCTCTATCTGCCAACCGCTGTGGCCCTTCCAATGTATTCTTGTCATTCCATCAATTATTCTTCCTCATGAAATTATTATCTTTTATTTCTTTATTTAAGCAGGGCTTTTCCCCCTCCCTCTCCTTTTCAAAGCTCCCTGGATTTGAGGTTTCCGCATTTGCCATCTTGCAGGGTGGATCAACTGCAGCTGCTTAAATTACGGGGCTTCAATCTTGATCTATATGCTGTGGATGGAAAAAAAGGAAGGGCTTTCTGTCAGCTTTGTGTTAAGTCAGTGACTTTTATTAAAAGGGAGCCTGTTCTCTGAGTGACGCGTCTGGATTTAAAGGCAGGAGAAAAGAAACATAAATTTCATGATGAAGCAAGAAGACAAAACTTGAACAAACAGCTTGGACAGCAGCTCACCCCTTGAAACATTTTTTGCCCAATCTTGGAAAATGAAGAAAATATGCTATTACTCGGGGCTTTTTTTTTCCACAAGCAGGGCTGTTCTGAGGCTGCATGTGAGAGTTAAGTCATAATCTAGAGCTCTGCACAGCAATCAAGATGTGCTACCAAGGCAATCTGTACCGAGACCTTGCAGAAGGCAGGAGCTGTTGGGTTTGCTGCTGTTGTACCCACCGTGCTGTGTGCGTGGGCAGAGGTGACAGGCTTTGTCCATAGTTTCTACCACCTTGGTCCAGGAAAATGAAGCTTGGAGCAAGAACCTCATCAAGGACCAGGCGTGATGCTAGAGCCCGGTTTCCGTGGTGACCGTGGGATGTTGCAGATGGGTTTGGTGCTTTGCTTGGGCTCCCCAGCCCTGAGAAACACTCTGTGAGGTGCGGAGAAGCATCTTCCAGTGCTGGTGAGGGCAGAGCACGTTTCCCAGCTCTTATCTCGCCCTTCAGCTGCCCCAGAGATGGGAAAAGAGGTGGGAGGTTCTTGCCCGATGTCCCTGAATGTGGTGTGAGAGGGGCTCGGAGCTGCCCCACACTTGACAAAGCTCCTTCCGTGCATCCTTGACTCAACCCCTGGATCCCTCCTGGACCAGCCACCATGACGGCAGCCTCCCCCCACCAAAAAAATTAATGCCTCTTTTGGGAATCAGGGATGGTTCTCACAGGGCACAGGAGACTGGGAGGATGCTGGAAGTCTGATGGGGCCACGGCATTTTGGGCATAGTTGCCTCCATCCCCAAGGAGGGGCAGATGCACCTGGCCCGAGGAGGGATAGTGGCACCCAGAGGACCTGTCACAGGGGAGAGAGGCCAGAGCACCGTTCTGGATAGCTTCATCTTATTTGCCTGCCTTGCAGAACAAATTACCAGACCTGTTCTTGGGGAGCTGAACCTATCTTTGAAGCATCCTTGGCCTTTGTTTTATCATCCCAAACAGCATTAAGTGCTTGTTGGGGAGGCATCTTATCAGGCGCATCTACTTGGAAAGGCTTGAAAGGCTCTTGTCACGCTGTTCTTCATGTGCACTTTGAATTTATAGCTCCGCATTGCCTGGAGAAACCCACCGAGCTGGGAAATATATCAGAAAAGGAGGTGATGCCCCATCCCGAGCGGAGCTGATGCTAATGCAGCTGTTACACCTGCGGCACAGCGCTCTCCTGCCAAGGTGCCTGCGGTCAGACCGGGCACGGACTTGTCGGCAGGACCGGCCGTGCTGCTCGGCAGGAGCTGTTTCCTGGTGTGATAAATGCTGCCTAAGCTGCAGGAGGAGGGAAAAGCCAAATCAGCACAAGAGGTTAGTACTGGAGGCAGAATCTGGTTTTCTTGGCTTCCAGGCTCAAAGCGGATCAACCAAACCACAATGTCTTGGGAGGAATCTCACCACTCTGCTGTGTGTCAGCTGCTCTGTGCCCAAACTGAAATGATGGCTGGACCCGCGAGGGGACAGAGCTGTCATAGTCACTCCAGAGTTGCTCAGCATCAAACATCCGCACAGCTCCAAGGGCTGGTTTGCTGCCTTGATCCTGGGTCAGCCGAGTGCAGCGAGATGCAGGAACCGCAACGGTCACACCCCATGTCCGGGACCACAGCATGGGGACCAGGACACTCGCTGCATGGTGTGGGGCCAGCAGAGAGGTGACAGCCCTGGGTTTGGCCACAGTGGGGTTTCCAAGCCAGCCATCCCTCTGCAAACAGGGCTCCCTTGGAGGAGCAGAAAGCCTTGGGCAAAGATGCTTTGCTGGTATAAAGGCTAGAAAAGAACTTGGCTCTGAAACCACGGCCGCCTGCCACTTCCCGCTGCCCGAGAGGCATTGCACCAAGTCACCTCCACGCAGAAGGAAAGCTGAATGCCTCTGACGGCTCGCCATGCAGACTCCCCACGGACACTTTCTCATCATCTCCCACGCCCCCCCCCCAAGTTGTAAGCGTGAAACCGAGCTGGTGAATAATTCTGCTGATGCACAGAAGGGAAAATCCTGTTCTCTCCTCCTGGGGCAGGCTGGCAGGGCTAATGGGAAGAAGAGGCTGTGACAACTTGATTTTGTGGCTGAAGTCAGCAGATCTGGCTCCTGGGACACATGGGAACGGGCAGGGAGCAGGAGCCACTTTTGCACAGTCACTTCTCGGAGGCAAGCAGGGCTTCAAAGGAGAAATCCTTAGCAGGATGTCGCAACTCGGGAGGAGGAGGAAAAAAAACAAGCAAACAAAAAAACCCACAAGCTCAGTAGGGCTGGGAAATGCAGAGTCAAGGAATGAGGTTTCCAAAAAGCCTTCGCTTGGTACTCACATCTCTTGGTGCAGACGAGGCAGCAACGTGAGCTGACGCTGGCGATTCCCGAGGACGTTCAAACTCAGCGTGGTCAGTTTTCCCTGTCCGTGCAGGGATCTCGCTGCTCACAGCAGGACAGGGCTGCACTGGTGGTAGTGTCACTTAAAGCAGGTGCCAGAGCCACGGGACGGTGTGAGTCTCAGCTGGACACGTGCTGGCACGGGCACAGAGAGAGGATCTGGGATTATCCAACAGCCTGACCGAGCTGTGCGGGTCTGTCTCAAAACCCCTTGGGGATCCAGAGCCTGGGGCAGGAGGATGTACCTGGGAAAAAGGGTGAGACCCGCATGTGCAGGTCACTGGGATGTGCTGGATGGACCATCGTGCCCAGTGGGGAGATGCCAAGAGCTTGCGGGGTGCTTGTCCCAAAAGGGGCAGCTCCCCTTTCCCCATAATGCCGACACTCCTGCAGCTCTGTAACTCCTGCTGAGAATGGGGTGATGAAAGCAGAGCTTGTGGTCACCACCACGCAGGGCCAGTCTTTTCCAGGTCAGCAAAGACCTCACAGCCATGTTCACAAGCCGGGCTGCTCAGTATGTGCAGTTTTGCTCCTGGCTCTGTGCCCCCCACCTTGAAGCCCTGTTTGAATCCCAACTGACAAGAAGCGTGGCAGGTCCCAGGGGCCATCCCTGGGACTGGCAGAGCAGAGGGGGCTCCGGGAGGGAAGTGGTTTGTCAGTGCTGTTTGTCAGTGATGTTTGTCGGTGATGAGCACACAGCCTGGCTGCAGGAGCTGTGTGGCAGCTGGAGCTGGCAGCTGAGCGCCTGTGCTGCTTGTTTTGGCTGACTCCAGAGCCCTCTGGCTTCTCCTAGTAGCACTTGGATGTGCCGGTACTCAGGAGACCTGACCGGGCACATTCAGACAACGCTGAAAATATCTTCCTTGCAGGCAACAGAGGCAAAGGGGAGCCAGCAGCTGAGCTCCCCGGGAGACAGGGCTGCAGAGGGATGGTTGTTTTCTTAGGGCTTGCTCTCTGCCAGCCAAAATCGCATCCTGCGGAGCGCGTTTAAGGTGATCTGAGATGGACGGCAGGTCTCAGCTGTGGGGGGTCTCCTCACTGCCTGCAGTGCAGGGTGTCCCAGCTGAACACGGGCTGATGCTCCCCAGCTCTCATCTCCTAACCAGTTGTACTGGCTGTCGTGGCAGGTACCTGGCAAAGCTGTCTTCAGTGGGGAGCATCTCCGAGGAGGAGACCTGCGAGAAGCTGAAGGGCTTGATCCAGCGTCAGGTGCAGATGTGCAAGAGGAACCTGGAGGTGATGGACTCGGTGCGGCGCGGGGCCCAGCTGGCCATCGAGGAGTGCCAGTACCAGTTCCGCAACCGCCGCTGGAACTGCTCCACGCTGGACACACTGCCCGTCTTCGGCAAGGTGGTAACGCAAGGTGAGCCGGGAGGATGTGTGCCGGGGGCGCTGCTGCATGAGGGAATGGCTACGGCAGCAGCCCAGTGGGCTACAGGTGGCATTTGCTTGCTTGCCCCTTGGCGAGCAGGGAATGACCCTGTGCTGGATCTTGGGGCTGACAGGTCTTCCCTGGGCATCTCCATGGGGCTCTTCTGACTGCACTGGTGCAGTGTATCCAGACTCTCGTGGTTTCTCAGCTGCTGGATGCTTCCTCTCCCAAACCTTTATCACACCCAGTGGGTGCCCATCACATGGAGGCACCAGCCGAGGGCATCCAGAGAGCCTGGAGCTTTCACAAGGACATGCCAGGTTCGAGCAGGGTCCTATGGTCACCCTGTGGTCTAGTCTCTGCCCTGCCAAGCCCAGGAGCTTTGCTCTGCGGAGCCAAGGCCGCAGCGGGATGCTGGGTTGATTCCGTCTCTCAGCGGTGAGCGGGCTGGTAACACCGCGCTGGAGCGGAGCCCTCGGGAGGACAGCCCTCTGCCGCCAGATGCGAGTAAAACACGCAGCGGCTGGACCCTGCGAGGACAGCAGCATCGTCCCCGCCACCACCCCGCTGCAGCCTTTGAGGGGGGATTTATGGCCAGGGCAGCCCCAGCCTCCTGACCCCGGCTGCACGCAGGCGTCCGGAGGCACAGGGCTGTGATCAAGCCAAGCAAGGACCCAGAGCATCGGGGTGAGGAGATGGAGGGGAAACCCCTCTGCAACCCCCGGAGACCAGCACAGCGGCCCTGGCCGCCCCTCGGGTGCCACTGCTGTCCCTGATGCACCGTAACACCTCCCATCCCAGGACCCATAGACTAAAGCCTCCCCCCAGCTTCTTGTTTGACTTTCCTCCCCTCAACACAGGGGTGAAGATCTCTTCTTGTGAAGGTTCAGGGACTGGAAATACCAGAAATACCAGAAACTAAAAGTCTTCTCTTTTTAGGCAGCCACAGCACAAACCGACCAACACGATCCTACTATTAACCTCGATTAACTTGGAGGCGGTTCAGTCCCGCGCAGGCTGGGTCCTCCAGCCGCTGCCGCCGGGGCCAGATTGCAGCTGGGCCACCAAAGTCTGGGCTGCGACCACCAAAGTAGCTGCCCTCTGTCCGACCGGCGAGCGGGGTGATGTCTGCTCACAAGCCATCCCCCCTCGACCCCGAGCACGGGACTTCCCCAAGTGCCAACCCTCAGAGACAGAGGAGCCGTGTCCTCAGCTGGCCTCGGGGGACAGTGGGGATTTGGGTGTTGCAAGAGCTGACCCCTGGCCAGGCCGCCCTGTGTGTTTATGCCCCGGGACGTGCCCTGACTTCCCAAACAAGCTCTTCCCGACCATGTGGTACCACATAGGTACACACAAGAGCTGGGACGGGGCTCTGCCCTGGGGACCAGTGTGGCCTTGCAAGGCACTTTGAGAGCAGCATGGGGTTTTGCATAACGCAGGAGGTGCTGGGAGCTGCAGGACCCTGTGTCAGAGGGTGGCACAGATCTGCAGCTGCAGGAGTGTTCCTGGGTGCGGAATGCAGCCAACTATTTTGGATGCAGGAGGGATTTCCTGGCAGAGGTGCCCTGCAAGCACCAGGCAAGGCTCCACACGAGCTCTGGAGAGCTCTCCCCACATTGCATCTCCCTCATCGCCAGGTTATGGCTTGCCCATCGCATTCATGTTTTTAACCGTGTGGTGCAGTTCCCAGCTCCTTCGCTATTGCAAGACGGTGCTCTTACTGCTGCGAACAATCTCCCAGCACCGATGTGTCCCTGCTGAGGCTGGTCCAGGCTTGGCACTGAGCAAACAGCATGTGGGAGTGGGGAGGGTGGGAGTCCTGCGTGGGCCACCCCATCTTGGGAGGAAGAGACCAAGCAAAGGGCCTGACTTGACAGGTCTGCATAGCATGTTGCATAGACAAGGTTCTCAGGGACATGGGTTAGTGCCAGTGTTGGGTTAACAGTTGGACTCAATGCTCTTGAGGGTCTTTTCAAACCAAAATGTTTTACCGAGAGCCAGTTTCCAGACCAGCTTTCCAAGAGGGTTTATGTGCAGCCACAGCATGAGGAGGGATGGGAAGCAGAGACACACGCAACAGCCCATCAAGGGCCTTTGGCCACCTGGCTGCTTGCCCTCCAGAAAGGCCTCTCCGGTACCTCAGGCTTGCTGCCCGGTTTCCCACCACGGTTTTGCTGTTGCAGGGACGCGGGAGGCAGCGTTCGTCTATGCCATCTCTTCGGCAGGGGTGGCCTTCGCAGTGACCCGAGCCTGCAGCAGCGGCGAGCTGGACAAGTGTGGATGCGACCGCACGGTGCAGGGGGGCAGCCCGCAGGGTGAGCACGCACCGGGCGGTGTGAGACGGCCGAGAGTGGGAACGTCTGCTCTGGAGCCATCCAGAGAGGAGGAAAAACATTTTAAAAAATAGATCTTGCTATAGCTTCCTCACAAGGAGGGGAGGCGGATCTCCTCTGGTGGCCAGTGAGAGGACTCAAGGGAATGGCAGAAGATGTGCCAGGTGGGGGCTCAGGTTGGACATGAGGAAAAGGTTCTTCACCCAGAGGTGCTGGACACTGAACAGGCTCCCCAGGGAGGTGTCACGGCCCCAACCTGACAGTGTTCAAGAAGAGACTGGACAACGTCCTCAGACACACGGTGTGAACTGTTGGGGGACACGGGTTGGACTCGACGATCCTTGTGTGTCCCTTTCAACTCAGGACATTCTATGATTCTATGAGTCCCTCAAAAATACAGAGAAAGCATCTTGTCCATGTTCCCCCAGGGCCACACTCCCCAGCTTCCCCAGTTCCGCCAGTAGCGGGTAGCAAGACAGAGGGGTGGCAAGGCAGCTGTATTTCAGCTGCGCGGGCTGGGGAGGGCGCGCGAGGCAGGCTGCTGTCACCCCCCTCACCGCTGCTCTCTGCCATAGGCTTCCAGTGGTCAGGCTGCTCCGACAACATCGCCTATGGCGTGGCCTTCTCACAGTCCTTCGTCGATGTCCGCGAGAGGAGCAAAGGGGCTTCTTCCAACAGAGCGTTGATGAACCTCCACAACAACGAGGCGGGGAGGAAGGTAATGGTGAGGGGGAAACTGAGGCAGCCATTGTGGCTCTGCAGCATCCCAGCTGGGTTCTGCAGTGATTGCTTGAGCTTTTTGGGTTCATTTAATCCCATCAGCTCGTGTGCATTGGCATTGCTTTCTGCACAACCCTTTCAGACCCCAACGCTGCACCCTCCTTGCTGTGTCCATCCCGAGCGGACGGTCCCATCTCGTTCCTCGTGTCTGTTCCTCCAGGCGATCCTGAACAACATGCGGGTGGAGTGCAAGTGCCACGGCGTGTCGGGCTCCTGCGAGTTCAAGACGTGCTGGAAAGCCATGCCCCCCTTCCGCAAAGTGGGCAACGTCCTGAAGGAGAAATTCGACGGTGCCACGGAGGTTGAGCAGAGCGAGATCGGATCCACCAAAGTGCTGGTGCCCAAAAACTCCCAGTTCAAGCCGCACACAGACGAGGACCTCGTCTACCTGGACTCCAGTCCTGACTTCTGTGACCACGACCTCAAGAACGGGGTGCTGGGCACCAGCGGCCGGCAGTGCAACAAGACCTCCAAGGCCATCGACGGCTGCGAGCTGATGTGCTGCGGCCGGGGCTTTCATACGGACGAAGTGGAGGTTGTGGAGAGGTGCAGCTGCAAATTCCACTGGTGCTGCTCCGTCAAGTGCAAACCCTGCCATCGGGTGGTGGAAATCCACACGTGCCGGTGATGCAGGGAGGGGAGCGCCCGTCCACCCCTCTCAGTGACCCTGCTTCTCCCCTGCCCCACGGCCAGGACTGGGGAAGGAACCCAGATGCTGCAGGGAGAGCACAGCCCTTTACAGAGACAGAGCCCCAGAGGAAAACAGATTTTAAAGAAAAAAAACCAAATATTTAAAGTTTAAAAAAATTCATCATTGTTGGCTTTTTTGTTGTTTTGCTTTGTTTGCTTGCTTTTTTTTTTATTGCTGAAGCCAGAGCCCCTCGCTGTCCTGTATCTGCTCTCGGTGACTGGCTGGGGACCTGCGTGACACCTGCTCTCGTCGGATGAGCTCCTGCTGAGTCCGGAGCGTTGCAAACGGGAGGTGTTTAAGCTGAGACTAGTGTTAGGCACTCGGTATCTTGCAAACAAGAGGTGTTTAAGCAGAGACTAGCGTTAGGCACTCGGTATCTTCAGTCGCGGTTGATTTGTTTAAGGCATGCGCTGAGCATCCCAGAGCACTGCTGGGATGAGCCTCGGGTGGGACGGAGCAGCCGCGGTGTGCAGCCGGGAGCCACGCAGAGGACAGGCAGATGGTGACAGGGTGGCAATGTCCCCAGGAGTTCAGCTCAATGCAGGGACAGCCCAGCAATGCTGAGCAGTATATGAGAGGAACATGGGACACTCTTGCATCCCCCTGTGCGATGCTCAGTGGCCTCCCTGGCAGTAGATGGATTTTGGAGCAGCTCCAGTGGCCATTCTTATCTCCAGAAGTTCCTCAGCAGCTGCCTGGGGCTGTCAGAGGACACAACGTTCCCTTCATGTTCTCCTTCCCCTTGCCCCCTCGCTTCTCCAGCATCTTCTTCACCTGGAGACTGAAAAGGATCCAGGGAGGCCATGGTACCCGCAGCCCAACAACTCTTAATGGTAGGGGAGGAAATCCCAGGGGATTTCTTTCCCTCTGTCCCGTAATTGCCCCCATCTCTCTCACCAGCGTCCCACAAACAAGTCTCTTCTCCCTCCACATGCCTGCTCTCCACACCTGGTGTGAGCTATGGGGACAGTCCCCATTCCATCAGCTCCTGAGAACAACCAAATTATCAAGTGGAGCGATTGCTGGAGGTAAGAGAAAGATGCTGCTGGGGGCAATGGTGACGCTGGTGCTCTGCTGGGCTGGGGAGGGGGTGCTGCCGTGTGTGCCCCCCACCAGCTGCCCCGTCCCGCTCCCAGCGCTGTCCTGGAGCGATGTCGCGGGACATAGCGCTGTCCTGCCCGCTCTCCTCCGCCCGCGAGCCGATTAGCGCAGCGTCCTCACCACCGGGCTGCAGGACGGAATATTTGGAGAACTAATAAGCAGAGGGGCACTGCGAGGGGAGGTGGAACGGGAACCGGTTCCTCTCTCCCTCACCCACTTGTCTGCGAGTCGAAAGTCAAAAGTGGAGCGGAAAAAAGCCCTCAAAATGGCACCTCGAGCCAACAGGAACATCTGCCCGCGGTGTAGGGAGGAGCTGGCGTGGGGTGGCATTGCTGAGCCCTCCCGGGCGACCTGGGCACTCCCTGCGTGGTCCAGGAAAGCCCAGAGCTGAGACCATCACCCTCCAGGCTGGGGGTCTTTGCAAACCTGCAGTCTTGTTTTCCTTCCTCTCTTCGTCTCGAGCGGGGAAAGGTTGGGGGAACGCGCAGACATACATTAAATCCCGTCTGGGCTGTGGCAGTGATGGGCCGGGGGAGAGGCTGTGGTCGCTGGAAGGTCTCCAGACACCATCTGGCTGGGAGGCTGCTGACAACTGACTCGAAGCAGCACAGGGCGAGGGAGGTTTGTACCGAACATCCCCCCAGTACCTCCCCAATGCCTCCCTCCTGCCTGCCCAGCCCCAAAAAACCTTCAGCAAAGGGTGCCAGGTTGGGGGACTGACACATGGGGACACCCCGAGGTGGAGCCACCATGGGTTGATCCACTTCAACACCAAGCAGAGATCTCCTCACCAGAGCAGGGATTGCCTCTCCCAACGGCTCAGTTGGCCAAGGGTGCAGGATTAAATCCTCAGAGGAGGATCTAAGCTTCCCCCCTGCCCCCCAGCTCCATCTCTTTAGCTGCAAGTTCTCAAGTACCTTGGAGGCTGTTCCTCCTCTTCCCAGCTCATGCAGGGGAGGCCACAGACCTCAGGCCACTGGCCAAGTTTTCTGCTCGTTGTCCATCTAGGATGAGGGCCAAAGCTGAACAAGACAATCCAGATCAGTGTGGAGATAATCTCTGCGCAAGGGATTTTTCCAAGCTGTGATGAAAGCTGAGCCCTGTAAATGTCACCCGGAGATAGCCCGGCTCCGCAGCGCTCTGGCTCTTCTCACAACTGCAAATTTCAGCACCAAAGGGGACGGAGGGAAAATGCCTTTGTTTTTTTCGTATTTACTTTGTCTATTAAATAATGAGCTTGTGCTGAATGAGCCACAGGCTTTTCTTCTCCTGGCAATCAGGCTCCGCTGGGCTGTGTAAACCAGCACGTGCTGCAAACACCTAATGGTGGTTAGTCCTTACCTGGGGGGGAGAGATGCCCAGAGTGCCCTTAGACAGTGTAAAGGGGACACTAAGGCTGTCCTTGTCCCAGCTCCTGTGTATCCTCGGGAGATGTTTGGGCCACAGGCTGCGTATCTGCTGTGCCATCGATGGAAGGAGAGCTTGCTTGCTCATCTTCTGCCTGATCCACTTGACACACCATGGGCTCAAGAGGCCACTTATCTGAGATTTCAGTAAGTCTGTGACTTCCTCCTGTTGCGAGGGCACTGATGCTCATCTGCTGAAGCCAGCGCTCTCCTCCCCTGAAGCAGCCGGGGGCCACAGCTGCCACTTGCTGCTGGAAACGTCTCCCCAGGGGTCTGGAGGTGCCTTTGGGTGGTAGGGGGCAAGACCTGCCCATGGACGCATAGTCAGGGACCTGCTGCCTCTTTGCCTCCATTCCTGTGCCGCAGGTGCTGGGTGTGGACAGGATGAGGTGCCAGGTGCCCAGCACGCTCCAAGCTGCTCCCAGCCAGGGAATGTCACTTGTTCCTTGTCCTTCCACAAGCCAGGGGCTCTCTTTTCATGCCATTCCCCATGGTCTGGAGCCGCTTGCTTCAGCACAGGCTGCAGTAATGCTCTGCCGTGTCTCCTTTCTTTAGTTGTAGCTCTCTGGTTTCGTGCTCTCCAAGCTCATGTTTCCACAGGGTTGGTGGTAAAACCAATGGCTCCTCTCACTTTGGTCTCCACGGGTGGCAGGGGTTGAGGGCTATTTTTTTAACTATTGTTGCAGAAATAGGATGGTAGGATGGGAGAAAATGAGCCCCAAGCCTCCCCAAACCCCTTCCTTCAAATGGCTCCTCTCTTCCCATGGTGGAGCCGACCCCACAACCTCCCAGCTCCATCCCTTCCCCTCTGGGCTCCAGCTCCAGCCCCAGGTAAGCAATGTCTCCAACCCCCACCCCACCGCCCAGCATGGTGATGAAACCAAGACGTGCCTCACCCCCATCCTTAAACAAGGTGCGGGGAGATGCCAGCTTCTCTGCGACCATGGCTGGAGCAAGACATTCATGTCCTCCTCCTCTACCCGCTCAGCCTGTCCCCTGCACCCATTGCAGCACGGAACATCCCGCTGAGCCTCTCCCCACCACCACATCCCTCCGCACGCTCACCAGCCCCACTCGGGCCTCATCCTCCATCCCCTCGACGCCCTCTCCCCAGTGAGATCATCTCCCTCCCAAGGACTCACAGGCCAACACCTCCACCCGGCCTCTCCCACTCATAAACCTTCCTGGATGTCCCACTGCCAACTCGAGATCATCATGGCAAAAACAGGACATCCCCTCCAAGTCCTCCCCACCCTGCTCCAGCAGGTCAGTAACTCCATGATATTTTCCCATTCCCCAAACTCCCAACTTCACTACCATCTTCTGCTCCTTCTTTTTCCTTCACCTTTTCTCCTGGAAAACCCACCTCATGTGTCACGGTGCCTTCAACCTCAGCTGCTCCACGCTCTGGGCTTGGTGTTTGCCACCTCTCCACCCTCCAGTCTGAGCACAACAGAGCTGATGTTTCTCTCCAGCTGTTTTGGCTACATCACCCTCGTGCCCTTTATTGGCCACCAGCACTTCCATCACTCCCAACGATCTCATCCCCCCTCCCTGGGCATGCTCAGCCTCACCCGCCGCGCTCCTCGCAAAGCCATTAAATCACGGGGACGACATTAATGGTGCTCACGCAGAGCACAAATTCACACTCACATCCTTTCCTTCCCTTACACCGTCAGTGACCATAATAGCAAATCCCACTGCACATTCCTGCAGCGGTGACCACAGTAACTTTCCTGTATCTCCTGCTCTCCCTTTACCCACATGAATTTACCAGCTGGCTGCAGAGAATCTGGATGATGGAGACAGCAGAAAACAAGAGCCTGGGACCACTGTTGCGGTTGAGACGGACAAACGACATAGACCAAGTTCTTCCAGGATTAAAGTAGTAGATGCCGTTTATTGCCACAAGTGCATTTTTATACAGTTTTACCAATTCATGTGTCTCTTCACTATTGGTACAAGTTACAGCAGTAACATCTCATTGGCTAATTTTGCTATCAGCAATCTTACTCTTCTACTCCCTTCTCTCTCACGGGTACACCTTAATATCTCAGGATCTTCCTATACTCCCATCTTTCTCACGGGTAAACCTAAATACCTTCAAGGTTGATCTCTGTTCCCATACCCTCTGTCAGGGAATCCACAGACTCGCCGTAGTTTCCCACAGACCACTGAGAAAAGATGCTCCAAGGATGGGCCAGCACCTCTGCATGGGCAACGGCAGAAGAGCATGAGTCCTCATGGCTGCCACGTCACGGGCGCTGGAAATGACAGGTCCCACCTCAGTCTGGCAGGAGAACACCTGTGCTGGGGTGACCACTGCTCCCACCTGTGCTGGAGATGCCGGAGGTGTTCTGGCCGCCTGGGCGCCGTCTCACGCACCCCGCGGCCAAGGCCACGCTGAAGGACGCCCGGCGGAGCGGATCTTCGACAGCAGCGCGATCCCGTGACAGCGAGAGGGCTCCCAGCCAGCGCTCCTCAGAGAGGCCTCCCGACCCTGGCTGCCAAAATCCTGCGCTAAGCACAGGAAAATAAATTGTGCAACCTGCCTTAGACGGGACTGCAACGCCCCACGCAGGGGGAGGGGGAGGATGGGACAGGAGCCGGGCTGAGGACCAGGCCCAGCATCTCGGAGTTTAGGTTGGACCACGTCAACATCTGGAGCTCAAGCGGCACCCACACCATCCTCGTCTCTTGCAGGTATGGATGGGATGTTCCTGCGGCCAGAGCCCCTGCTCGGCGGCTCAGAGATGAGGCCACACAAACCCCATCCTTGTGCCTCTGCTTGGACCTCAGGAGCCACAAGCTCCCCTCAGCACCTCCTGACCCAGCAAATCCCAAATCTGACCATTTATATTTCCTCAAGCACATAGAATCACAGAATCTTAGAATCACAGAATCACAGAATCATAGAATCATAGGATCATTTTGGTTGGAAAAGACCTTGAAGATCAAGTCCAACCATTAACAATCTTGCTATCCAGCTGCTGGAAGGATGATGCCTGAGCTCAACAGAACATGGTGGCTTTTGTCTGGAGAGTTTTTACTAACACCCCACACAAATTTAAGTTCCATCTTTGCATGTCCACGAGGATGAAATTTCAGAGACCCTATTACGCAGAATATTTAAATCGCTTTTAACTTTATGATGCAGAGAACATGTAGAAGTGAGTATATTCATTGTATACACTGTTCAAGGCTGGGTGACCCTCCATCCCACTGCAGATCCCCAGCCCACCTGGGTAGTACCTCAACACCAGATGCTTAGTCCAAAGCAGCTCGATCATACATCAGGGGTCCTCTCCTTCCATCAGCCATGGGTGAAAGCACAAATTGCAAGCCTTAATTACAATCAGTTGCTCAGCAGTGAAAAAAAACCCTCAGCGGCTGTTGAGGCCACTTGTCCCTTCAGCTCTGGTCTAGGACGGTTGTTTCATCGTTGCAGTTTTGCTCCTGTAATCGTAGCCATGCAAAGGAGAGGCAAGACATCACAGAAATACCCGTGCGAGCCCCTCCACGTGCACACAGCTGAGAGCTGTTATAGCACGGCATAACAGGAAGGGCTTGGTAAATGCAATAGCGTCAGTCCATGAGAAGGTCTCACCACCACCTCCAGCCCTTTCCAAATGAAGGCTGGGTGCAAAGCCGGCGACCACCAGTCAGAGAACTTCCCTTCACAAGTCACTAGTGGTGTACAGACCAGGAACCCAAACCATAGAATCACAGGATCATTGTGGTTGGAAAAGACCCTCAAGGTTGAGTCCAACCATTCCCCAGCCCTGTCCCTGTCCCATGTCCTGAGAACCTCATGTCCGTCTGTCCAGCCCTCCAGGGATGGTGACTCCAGCACTGCCCTGGGCAGCCTGTTCCAATGCCCCACAGCCCTTTGGGGAAGAAATTGTTCCCACATCCAACCTCAACCTCCCCTGGCGCAACTTGAGGCCGTTTCCTCTGCTCCTGGCGCTTGTTCCTGGGGAGCAGAGCCCGACCCCCCTGGCTCCAAGCTCCTTTCAGGCAGGTCAGAGATCAGAAGGTCTCCCCTCAGCTCCTGTTCTCCAGCTGAACCCCCAGGTCCCTCAGCCGCTCCATCACACTTGTGCTCCAGCCCCTCACCAGCTCCGTTCCCTGCTCTCCACTCGCTCCAGCACCTCAAGGCCTTTCTTGGCGTGAGGGCCCCAAAGTGACCCCAGGGTTCGAGGTCTTTCCTCCTCAGGTCCCAGCACAGGGACGGTCGCTGCCCTGGGCCTGCTGGCCACACCAGTGCTGGTACCAGCCAGGATGCTGGTGGCCTCTTGGCCACTTGGGCACACACTGGCCCATGTTCAGCCACTGTCACCAACACCCCCAGGTCCTTTTCCATCAGGCAGGAGCTCAGCAGAACAGTGACTTCTTCCCCACACCATAACCTGAGAATCCATCAGCTTCTCCAGTTCTCATTCTTTGGCCTGCAAGATGATTTCAATTACACGCATGTACAAGCATTGCTTTGCTGGTCCAGAAACAAGAGATGCACAATTTGCTCCCACCACATGTCAACCAACCATCAGAAAAATTGCCATGTCCAGGAAAGGACGTAGGACACCAAAAGTATTCCTGCATCTCTCTGCTGGGTTAAGAACTGGCTGGAGGGCCGAGCCCAGAGAGTGCTGGTGAATGGGGCTGCATCCAGCTGGCGGCCAGTCACTAGTGGTGTCCCCAGGGGTCAGTGTTGGGTCCAGTCCTGTTTAACATCTATATTGATGATTTAGATGAGGGGATTGAGACCATCATCAGCGAATTAGCTGCTGACACCAAGTTGGGAGGGAGTGTGGAGCTGCTGGAAGGCAGGAGGCTCTGCAGAGGGGTCTGGAGAGACTGGAACAATGGGCTGATCCCAATGGGATGAAGTTCAACAAGGCCAAGTGCCGGGTCCTGCCCTTTGGCCACAGCAGCCCCTGCAGCTCCAGGCTGGGCACAGAGTGGCTGCAGAGCAGCCAGGCAGAAAGGGACCTGGGGGGACTAATGGACAGGAAGCTCAACAGGAGCCAACAGTGTGCCCAGGTGGCCAAGAAGGCCAATGGTGTCCTGTCCTGTATCCAAACCAGCGTGGTCAGCAGGACAAGGGCAGTGACCCTTCCCCTGTGCTCTGCACTGGGGAGGCCACACCTGAAGTGTTGTGGTCAGTTCTGGGCCCCTCAGCTCAGGAAAGAGATTGAAGTGCTGGAGGGTCCAGAGAAGAGCAACAAGACTGGGGAAGGGACTGGAACACAAGCCCTATGGGGAGAGGCTGAGGGAGCTGGGCTTGTTCAGTCTGGAGAAGAGGAGGCTCAGAGCTGAGCTCAGCACTCTCTAGAACTACCTGAAGGGCAGTTCCAGCCAGGTGGGGATTGGGCTCTTCTCCCAGGCATCAGCAATAGGACAAGGGGCCATGGGCTTCAACTCTGCCAGGGGAAATTGAGGCTGGAGATGAGAAAGCAATTCTGTGCAGAGAGAGTGGTCAGGCATTGGAATGGCTGCCCAGGGAGGTGCTGGACTCACCGGCCCTGGAGGTGTTTAAACTGAGATTGGCCATGGCACTTAGTGCCATGATCTAGTCAATGGGCTGGAGTTGGACCAAGGGTTGGACTGGATGATCTCTGAGGTCTTTTCCAACCCAGTCCATTCTGTGATTCTGTGATCTTCCCTCCTATATCTACAGCTTCCACCAAAGGAACCCAAGAAACTCAGCATGCAATTTACAGCCTCGAAACCTCAGCTTTTCTGCAAGAGAGAAAGTTGATATATGGAAGTTTATCAGCAAATGCCTCTTGAACCAAGAATTGGAATTTTCAAAGGGAGTTTTCAGGCTGTTTCTGAAGACAACAGTTCAGGCACCCTGTTGGACTGCAGAAAAGTTGCTTGTCAAGCTACTGTCCAGGAAGGAAGTTGTGCAGAAGATTAAATGTGGCAGGATTATAGATGCCTTCGAACTTAAAACTTGGCTATAGAACAAGAGGTCCAAGAAAGACCACGGAAATACAGAACATGCTCAGAGCAGTGCCGGAGGTCAAGGCACTGTGGTTCATATGCGGCTCAGATGGAGGAGTGAAAATAAAAAGGAACACAAATATTCGTGTTGCCTCGCAGAATTAGCAGGGGTAACAGACCCTGCACAGACAAGCCATCTGAGGCCAGCCACAGGTGACACCAGCTTGCTGCCACTTCCAAGGACACCATGAGATGTTCTGGAGTCTCTACCTGCAGCAGGACATTTAACTTATTTTGCACAGTAACAACACTCTCCAGCATGGAGGGCTACAGGAGATGCATCTCAGAAGGCTTGATGGTTCAGCTTTCTACTGTAGAGTGAAGTCCTCTCTCCAGAAATTCAGAGGCAGGTGAACTCAAGCACTTCATCTTTTGCTTCATTAGCAATGAGCCATGCTTCCTTCCACCTGGTTTGCCTTGTTTTGGAGCAAAAGGCTTGTTACAGGTCCATCAGTAGACATCACTAGATCTGCGGTAATAAAACAAGTGGAGAAAGAGCATGGAAGAGGACATCTTTCAGCCCCAGGGCTGCAGAAGCTGGTGTGATGGTACCACATCTTTGCTGTTTCGCCGAAGCCAAGAGAAGACACCAGATATGGATGGGAAGCCGGATGAACAAGTAACCAACGGGGCAAAAGAAAGAAGACAACACACAACTCCCAGCACAGCGAGGAGATCACACTCCAAAGGGGACTGTGACCACAGCGGGACAGACCGGACCCCCAGGATGCTCTTAGGAAGAACGAACGTGGAGGTGAACATGGGGAAAGGCAGAACAGCCCAAGTGAAACAGCAGCAGTGGAAGCCCTGCAGCTCACTCATTTGGGACTTGGCCTGGTGTAAGTGCTCTGCTTTCTGCGGCCAGCTGGAAAATCTGCAGCCGTTTCATTTCCACCAAAAACTCAGAACATCTGGGAGGGCCTCAGAGCTGAACTGGATGCAAAATAAATCAGTCCTTTGTGTCTTTTTTTCTCAATAAAGTCACTTTGCCATCTCAATTTTCCACGTGCTGCGGCTCGGAGAAGCCAGGCTGATAAAGAAGCTCACTGGGGTGATGGTGGACATCGGAGTCCTTGCTCTGGGCTGCCTGCAGATTCAGCATGTCAACGCACCAGTTACACTCCATTCTTGAGCTTCTTCCTTTCATTTTCCCTTGGTTAGAGAAGACTGGTGTAGATCATAGAAGCATAGAATCACAGGATAGATTGGGTTGAAGGGACCTTCCCAGCTCCCCAGTGCCCCCCTGCCATGACAGGGACATCTTCACCAGCTCAGGGTGCTCAGAGCCCCGTCCAGCCTGGCCTGGGATGTCTCCAGGGATGGTTCATCCACCACCTCTCTGGCCAACCTGGGCCAGGCTCTCACCACCCTCAGGGGCAACAATTTCTTCCTCATGTCCAGCCTGAATCTCCCTCCTTTAGTTTAAAACCATCACCTCTTGTCCTATCACAACAGGCCCTGCTCAAGAGTCTGTCCCCATCTTCCTTCTTGG
Source organism: Nesoenas mayeri (assembly GCF_963082525.1). Classification (NCBI taxonomy): domain Eukaryota; kingdom Metazoa; phylum Chordata; class Aves; order Columbiformes; family Columbidae; genus Nesoenas; species Nesoenas mayeri. The sequence continues at coordinate 6,598,631 of NC_137546.1, read as the reverse complement.
TGTCTTTTAAGTATGAAAAGGCCACACTAAGGTCTCCTCAGAGCTTCTCTTCTCCATCCGAACCCCCCAACTCTCTCACCTGTCCCCAGCAGAGCTGTTCCAGCCTCGGGTCATTCCTGTGGCTCCTCCGGCCCCTCTGCAGCAGCTCCATGTGTGTCCTGTGCTGAGGACCCAGAGCTGGACCAGCACTGCAGGGGGTCTCACCAGAGCGGGGCAGAGGGGCAGGATCCCCCAAACCTGCTGCCCACGGGGCTGGGGATGCAGCCCAGGGTATGATTGACTTTCTAGGCTGCAAACACAACTGTAGATTGTTGTACCTGCAGACCACACAGAGGCTTGGACATCCCGGTCTGCTTGGTGAGCGTCAAAGGCACAGAAGCCCAGAGAAGACAGGGCAGCCATGCAATGGGAGGGATCTTCCAATACCACAGCCACGAGAGAGCTGCCAACAGAAAGGCTTTGACAGATGAAGACACTGGAGGTGACAACGTGCCACCTAGAGGAGCAGGGACCAGGAAGAAGATGTGGCTGAGGAGGCAGATGGAGATTTTGGAGCTGGGGAGCCTGTCCAGGCAGGAGGCTCAGGGCAGAGGCAGCAGAGGTGCTACGACTCCCCCAAGCCCTCTCCGAGTTTCACAGCCAGCACAACCTGGAAACTTCCCAGACGCAGGCAAACAGCCCAGGAGAAGCTGAGCTGTGGACTAGTGAGGATGATGCCTGGAGATGAAGCCGAGGTTGTAAAAGCCAGTTAAGGGTGAGGGCAGCGGGACAAATCCACTTGAAATTGTTGTGCGTGGCTCTGCCACAGGCCAACAGCAGCTTGTTGGAGCTGCCCAAGCTCTCCCAGCAGAGCCATCTCCCAGCTGCATCCCCTGCATCTTATAGAATTACAGAATCATTTTGGTTGGAAAATACTCTCAAGATCATCGAGTCCAACCATTCCCCCACCCCTGGCACTACCCCATGTCCCTGACAACCTCAACTCCATCTGTCCAACCCCCCAGGGATGGTGACTCCACCACTGCCCTGGGCAGCCCATGGTATCAGGACCCATCTGCCTGTGTGCTCCCCCATGAAGAAGGTCCTCCAGCGCTATGGAGGCAAGAGCAGAAGCAGATGCTTGGCTGGGAAGGTGGAGAGCAGTTGTCTTGTCGCTCAGCCCATCAGAAGTTTGTGGGGAACTAATTCTGCCATGGGGCTGAGGACCCGCAGCCCAGCACACTGGAGTAGGAAGGAATCACAGAACCACGGAACAGTTTGGGCTGGAAAGGACCTTCAAAGGCCACCTAAGGAAGGATCCCAGCACTCGATGGCGGGTGGCAGGGGGCGTTTCGCAGGTCTCCAAGCACAGCGGCCGTTTCCAGGGATGTTCTCAGCCAAGGTAACAGACTCTGCATGTTTTTCCAGCCAAACCAGCTCGGGAGGGTCTGTTCTGTGCTCTGATACAGCAGAGGCCCTGAGCTTAATTCTGAAAGTACAATAAAAATCCCCTCTGATAAACAAATTCACAACAGTCTTAATAATGCCAACCCCTTTTTTTTCCTTTGTAGCAACCAATGGGGAAACCACCTCAAGCTGTTTTTTCCCCATCCTATTTCTGTCTCCATCTCCCATTTCCTTCTATCCAATATTACCTTCCAAATTCCAGCTCTGATCCTTGGATAATTCAAACATATTGCATTGCTTTACAAACTGTGTTATTTTATCCCTTTCACCTGCCACTTTTCTTTTAGATAAACACTCATAGCTCCCAACATATCACTTTAACTCTTTGACCGTCACTGGAAATTGAACCAGCCGAGACTTTCGAGGGGGAAATTCTTTCCTCTTCTTTTCTTCTCTGTTTTGTGTGTTAAGCCAAGAAAAAGCTCACCTGCCTTAGTACTGTCTTCAGATCATTTTACTTAAGCTCTGCCTAATAATTTCACCAACTTCTGGGGTTATTGTATCTGTCCAGGCCGGACTTGTGGTGTAAAGCTGTCTTAATCACAGCTCCTTGTTGACGGTTACTTATTTCCTGCCCCAACCACCACCTCTGAGGGTTTGAAGACCCTGGGCTGTGTGCAGGACACCAGATTTAGACGCAGATGTGTCCCCGGCACAGCCGGGAGCTGACACATCTCACACCCGTTTCCCATCCTGATGCAATGGGCACGGACAGCACCGTGAGCAGGAGCTGAGCAAAACGCTCACAAATGAGGAGCATTTTCCCGGTGCCTCGTCCTCACTGTTGAATTTGAGCTGGAAATTGCTCCAGCATCACCCCTTGCACATCAGCAGTGACCTGGAGAGGCAGAAACAAGCCATGGTAGAGCTGGGGAGCAACAAAAACACGGGGCAAAGGGAAAAGTTGCAAGCTAGAAATCCCTTTTTCTCCTGCAAAACAAAAATCAGGAGCACCTCACTCATCATCCTCACCATCCATCACCCAGGGATCCCTGTTCGCCCCCCAGATCCACCTCTAGTAATCATGGGATCAGCTAAATCACCATCCTTAAAACACCTGATCTTCTAAGTCTTCCCTACTTTAGCCACCTGAAAATCCGTTGCCTCTTCCCAAACTCCTTCCTTCAGGACACCGGACAAAAGGGGTTTTGGTTGGAGTTTTCTGGGGCAGCACCTTGCACAGGGCCCTGCAGAGCTCAGCACCGACCGCGGCTCAGCTGCTGGCAGGAGACCGGCGCCGAACATCCCCGGCAGCTGGACCCACGCTGCGTCCTGCTGAGCATCCTTCCTCGGCCAAGTGCTCCTCAGCGCTGGGCCAGCACAGCCTGGGCCTCTGACCCCACGGACCACCAGCGTGTCCTCTTCTGGGTGTCAACCCAGTCCAGATGGGCTATGGGCACATGTCGAGCATGGGGTGGGTGAGGTGGTGTGGAGAGAAGCTACTTGGAGCACAGCTTCATTCCTGGGTTCTGGTATTTACGGGTGGATGCAGTGCTTTCACAGAGTCACAGACTAGTCTGGGTTGAAGGGCCCTTCCCAGCTCCCCCAGTCCCCCCCTGCCATGACAGGGACATCTTCACCAGCTCAGGGTGCTCAGAGCCCCGTCCAGCCTGGCCTGGGATGTCTCCAGGGATGGTTCAGCCACCACCTCTCTGGCTCAACCTGGGCCAACCTGGGCCTCAGGGATCACAGTTTCTTCCTCATATCCAGCCTGAATGTCCCTCCTTTAGTTTAAAACCATCACCCCTTGTCCTGTCACAACAGGCCCTGCTCAAAAGTCTGTCCCCATCTTTCTTCTCGGTGTCTTTTAAGTACGGAAAGGCTGCAATAAGGTCTTCCCAGAGTCTTCTCTTTCTGTCAGCTTCCTCCTGGGCCATCTTTACCATCCTTCAGACATCATTTTGGGGGAAAAGAGCCAAAACACGACTGTCTTGGGAGGTCCCACATGAACTCAGACTGTCCTCCTGGCCCCAGCACACCACCATGCGCCCATGTTGCGTCCCCTTCCCACCAGCACCACCCAAAAACAGAACTCGAGAGCCGTCAGTGGGACCAGATGGAGTGAAGCTGGTTGCAAACACCTCACAGCTCAGGGGGGACCCTCGGCCCTCCAAAAACTGCTGCTGGCTCCCTCACTATGAGCTGCGGGAGGTGCCTGGGTTAACAGGGCTGCTCCATGGACACCCACCCGCTCGGCCCCAGCCCATCTGTGTCGCAACATCTCTGAGTCATCCCTTTCCTACTCGTCACCAAAAATGGCCTCAAAGTTTGCACAGATGGTGCTTAATCCCCATTTGGACAACGGGCGTTCGGGTTTTTAAAGGACAATTACTAAAGGAAAGCAGGGAATGGGGGAGAAGGGGGCCGGGCAGGATGGAGCCAGAAGTGCAGCAAGCTGGGCCATGCTCAGCACCCAGCGGGGATGCGGGTGCTGGACAGGCAGCTTTGTTTAGCCCACAGAGGCTCAAAGCAACAGGCAATGCTGAATCTCAGAGGGATGAGGACCAGGGGACCGTGTCCACCCCAGGGACCTTGGGTTTCTCTCCTGGATCTGGCCTCGAGCCCTGTCCCTGCACATCACCCCGGGGTTGCCATGGGTCAAGAGCATGGTCATGGCTGCATGAAAGGCAGCGGTACGGTTCGTGGCCTCTTCCCAAGGCCAGGAGAGCATCTGGCAGGTCCTCCTCGCACCCTGGATCCCACCCACCTCTGAGAAAGGACTCTCCATCCCACCACCAATGGACAGCTGATGCTGTGCTGAATGTGACCTCTTTGACAGGGAGTGATGCTGGATGGCGTGGTGTCCAGCCTGCAAAGGGAAACCCCCAGCAACCCTGCAACACGCACCCAGGGCTCGGGTGCCCGCATGGCCGGGGGTCCCAGAGACGCCCTGTAGAACACTCAGGATGGTGTTTTCCAGGCATCTCCTCCTGCCTGTGCCCGGCTGGACTCACATCGCAGCGGGGGAAACGGAGCCCTTGGTGCCCCCATCCCAGCCCCATAGCTACGGCAGGACCAGGTATCGCCAAGGGACGGGGATGGAGGGGTCAGCGCATGCCTGAGTGAGAGAAGCCCTTCTGTGGGGCAAAATGCTCCCTTCCCACCATCGGTCCCACCAGCTGGAGCACTGGGGGGTTTACAATCAAGTGTGAGGGCAAACCTGAGCTGAGACAAGGCAGGGAGAGTCAGGGGGGCTCAGATCAAGGATTTGGGGCAGGAAAAGCCAATTCCCCACCAATCCATAGAATCACAGAATGTCTCGAGTTTGAAGGGACCCATAGGATCATGGGTTCCAGCTCCTGTCCCTGCACAGGACACCCCACAGGTCACCCCGTGTGTCTGAGGACGTTGTCCAGTCTCTTCTTGAACACCGCCAGGTTGGGGCCGTGACACCTCCCTGGGGAGCCTGTTCAGTGTCCAGCACCTCTGGGTGAAGAACCTTTTCATCATGTCCCACTGACCCTCCCTGGCACATCTGCTGCCGTTCCCTGGGCTCTGTCACTGTCACAGAGCAGAGCTCACCCTGCCCCTCCTGCTCCTGCTGAACCTGCAGCCCATGAGCTCTGCCCTCAGGCTGCTCTGCTCCAGCTGAGCAAACCCAGGAACTCCAGCCGCTGCTCAAACGGCTTCCCCTCCAAACCTTCACCCACCTCACAGCCTCTTCTGGACACTCTCCAGTAGCTCAATATCTTTTTTATCCTGTGCCACCCAATTCCCTGTCTCCAACCCCAGAGAGATGATGTGGGGTGGATAAGGGGGTTGCTCTCTCTCCACCAAAAGCCAAGCACCACACCTCAGTCCCAGGGCTCCCAAGCAACTGGGTGATGGCTGAAAACCCCCCACTCTCCACAGCCGAATTGGGGCTGACGCAGCCAGGAGAGGCGAGATATCGAGTCTGGGGATCCCCAAGCGGAACAGCAGAGCCAGCGGTCCTCAGCGGCCGCACTCGCTGTCCCCAGCTCACGTCCGTGTCCGTTTGACAGAGCCCCACGCTCCAGAAGCAATTAGCAGCTGAGTTGAACTAATTCCCCACGTGGCAGGTCCAACACAAACAGGGCGCTGGCCCACGCCCCACACCTCCGCGCGCATTCACCTCTGTTTCGGAGGGCCAGGGCATCCCTGCCAAGAGCAACACAAATAACCCGCCGCTTCTCCGGGTTAAGAGGCAGCCCTGGAGGGCTGGAGCTTGGTGGCCGGGGCTGCGCACGCTGCTGCCGGCAGAAAAGCCGCCTCTGTTCCCGGTGGGGTCAGGATGGAGGCACGCAACAAGGATTTGTGTATGCGGTGCCTGTCCCGGGGGGGCAGAGGTGCGAGATCTGGGGCGGGCGGCGAGGGAGCCCCAAGCCGGGGAGCGGGGGCTTCGGGGTGGAGGGGAGAAGGTACTTGCAAACAGCACCTGCGGGGTGTTTGTCGGCCCCGCGGAGGCTCCGGCAGCTGAAATAACAATGTGGGGAAGGGGAGGGAAACGCTGCTGGGCCCCCTCACCCCAGCGCGGGTCCCTTCCACTCGGCTCGGGCACCGCCGGCACACAGGCCGATGGGATGGGCCACCACGGGGACTTCTGGGGCCAGGGATGTTCCTGGGCTTGATAACAGCCCCGGGCTGGGTTTTGGGACTCAGCCAAGGGCTCCAGCTCCTGTGTGAACATCACGATGCTGCAGCACGAGCAGGGCTGCCAGGCTTTTCTGAGGCACATCGTGATGCTGGATGGAACTGGTTTGCAGAGTTAACATAGGGCCCCAACTTTCCAAGGAGAGAATGCAGGACATATTTTGTGACAACGACAGAACCCAGGCTGCCCTCCAGGAGAAAAACCCACTGACAGCTGGAGACAGGAGGGGAGATGGCAGCAAATCCCCACCTTGGCACAGCAGCCTGTGCTGGGCCAGTGCTGCAGGGAGCCCTTTGGCACAGGACACACTCTGCAACCCCACAGCGCTGAGCAGGACAGGTCTGACCCACCTCAAACCCTGGGGCAGTTTTGGGCCCCTCATGCCAAGAAAGGCCTTGAGGTGCTGGAGCGAGTGGAGAGAAGGGAACGGAGCTGGTGAGGGGCTGGAGCACAATGTGATGGAGCGGCTGAGGGACCTGGGGGTTCAGCTGGAGAACAGGAGCTGAGGGGAGACCTTCTGATCTCTGAACTGCCTGAAAGGAGCTTGGAGCCAGGGGGGTCGGGCTCTGCTCCCCAGGAACAAGCGCCAGGAGCAGAGGAAACGGCCTCAAGTTGCGCCAGGGGAGGTTGAGGTTGGATGTGGGAACAATTTCTTCTCCAAAGGGCTGTGGGGCATTGGAACAGGCTGCCCAGGGCAGTGCTGGAGTCACCATCCCTGGAGGGCTGGACAGACGGACATGAGGTTCTCAGGACATGGGGCAGTGCCAGGGCTGCGTAACAGTGGGACTCGATGGTCTTGAGGGTCTTTTCCAACCACAATGATTCTGTGATTCTGCAAGCCCTGACACTGAGACAGCCCTGGGGCAGCCGCCCAGCACCCTCCAGGGTGTCGGGAACAGGGTGGGGGAGCAGCCGGCCGGGTCACGGCAGCACCGAGCACCGTGTCTCAGCAGGTACAGGGGATCCCCAGTGGCCTCACAGAGTCTGCGACCCCATGTGCCAGCTCAATGGTCACAGCTCATGGAGATGGGGACGTGTTTCTCCCACCCAGGACATGTCTGCGGTCACGCTGGGAGCACCCTCTGGAGGAGAGGAGGTGACAGCTGCGCCACTGAGCTTCCACTCCAAGCCCACAGCTCCCATGTGTGGCCAAACCGTGGGTCCCTTCAGGTGCACTGGGACAGGCAGGGACTTGGTTGCCCATCCTGCCCATACCTGCCCAACCAGCCCCACAACCCAGCAGAGGGGTAACCACATGCCACCTGTGGAAACCAGGCTCGCACAGCCTGTCCAGGCAGGGGGACGGACATCCAGAGTCACAGCGCACACACAAACCCCTGGCTCGGTCCCCTGCTGTGAGTGGACGTCTGTCCGGTCCCTGGTCCAACGCATGGCCGAAGACCCCCCAGGGAGCAACGCCTGGCCCGGACACGTTCCCACATGCGCTGCCAAATCCCAGCACTGCCCTGAGCAGGCGATGGAGAGGTCTTGGGGTCAAGCCATTAAGCCTCCGATCTGTTTAAACCCTTAAGCTGCGCTGTGATCTCGGCCAGGCAGCCCCATGCGGGAGCCCGTGGTGGGGTGAGCACTCAACCAGCGACAGCTCCTGCACCCCTCCAGGATGGTGACTCCAGCACTGCCCTGGGCAGCCTGTTCCAATGCCCCACAGCCCTTTGGGGAAGAAATTGTTCCCACATCCAACCTCAACCTCCCCTGGTGCAACTTGAGGCCGTTTCCTCTGCTCCTGGCGCTTGTTCCTGGGGAGCAGAGCCCGACCCCCCTGGCTCCAAGCTCCTTTCAGGCAGGTCAGAGATCAGAAGGTCTCCCCTCAGCTCCTGTTCTCCAGCTGAACCCCCAGGTCCCTCAGCCGCTCCATCACACTTGTGCTCCAGCCCCGCACCAGCCTTCTCAGCTGCTGCCACGTCCCCAGGGCCTCACGCTCAGCAGGGTGGGCAGGAGGAGGAAAGGCGCAGCCATAAAGCGTGAAGCACCCCCTGAGACAGGCCATACAGAGGCCACACCAGTGCTGGCTCAATTTGGGAACGTTGTGGGGGCAGGAGAACTCCAGGGAGAACTCCGACCAGATGTCCACCCTACCCACACAGCATCTTCAGGGAGAAATAAAGAGTCAGGCCAAACCTCCAAAGGCCATGAATGAGCAGAGCCTGACCAGAGCTCCAGCCCCGCTGGGCCTGACCCAGCACCCTGTGCCAACAGCGCTGCGGCCGAGCAGACTGACCCCCAGCACCGCCCAGCCTGCAGACACACACACCGAGTGTATTGTCATCCACTGATGTCCCTTGAAACCAGGGACCTGTCACAACCACTATGCAGGCCCAGGAAAGCTTGGATATACCCAGCCTTCCATTTAGTCTTGGCTTCCGAGCTGCCAGCACTTCTCCAGAACAGCAGAGACCTCCCCAGATGGTCCTTTGCGAACCCAACTCGCCAGGTCTGAGCCTCCAGTGGTAGCCATGATGTGCATCTCTGGTCCTCCAAGCTCTGACAGCACCCAGAGTGACCAAAACGACTGTTTTCCCTTGCAGCGACATCATGACAGATGCAAGCACTCGCTCTGCCCCATCCGTGCCTTCTCCCAGCCCTCGGGAGGGACGCGGGCCAGGAGCCAGCGCGGGCACGCTACGCCAGCAGGTTTAGGGGCTTTTTGGATGGGACACTGTCAAAAGACTGACAGACCCAGCTGCGTACCAGAGCCCAGGTTCTCCAACCTGCTCCCACGAGTGAAAACACGGTGACAAAGACCTTCCCAAAACAGCACCTTGGCCCCAAGATGTCCCCATGGGTCACCAGAGCCAGCAGAAGCTCCTTCAGTGTGTTTGCTTTCATGTTCTGCTCTTCATCCTCATTCTCCAAGACTCCAGGTCCCAGTGCTGGACACACACATCACCCATGGGAAGCTGCAGGATGGCCTGGACACCCGGGGAGCAGCCCTGGTGCCCCCGGCTCTCCTGGGGTCCCACACAGAGCCTTGACACAGCTCCAGCCGAGGCGGGACCCGCAGGGTGCACCGAGCTCCCTCCAGCCCAACATTTGCTGACTCCACCCGACACGGTAATAAAACGCATCTGGCACAGATGGGAAATAACACGGCTGCAGCTCTTGGGCTTCACTATCTGCACGCGATTAGATCTCCCTCCTTGAAGGCGGCTGAGGAAGGGGCTGACTTTGCTCACGACGCCTGCGCAGAATGAGCCTGGAGCAAGTCCTGGCTCTGGGGTTGGGCTGGGACTCTGGCTGGGCTCAGCAAGGCGGGAGCCAGGGTCACCTGCACCTCAAGGACCAACAGCTGCCCAAGCACCACTGCATCGGCTACGCACACGGGCAAGTCCTCGTGCAGATGGGAAAGGTGCTGAATGCCCCCTCCCCTCACAGCAACGGCACCGCTGAGTGACCCAAAGTGATCACGGAGACTGCCCAGAGCTCCGCGGGACAGACACTCTGTCCCCCTTCCCACCCGCCACCCTGGGGCTCTGCACTTTGGGAGGAGTGTCCAAAACCTGAGCTGAGCCCCGCACCGTGCCCCGCAGACCCCGTGTCCAGCCCCGTGGTCCCTGCACCCCTTCGCAGGCAAATCCCGCGGGATTCGAGCAGCAGGTTGAACAAGCAACATGCATTTTGCAGGGTCCTGTGCTAATTTTTAAACACCGTGATAGCAAACTGAATTATTAGCAGGGCGGGAGCCTACCCCGTAAACTCAGTTATCTTCAGCAACCAAACCTGCAATCTCCGCAGAGAATGAAATCAGGTCTGTCAGACCAGGACTATTGTTTTCGAACCCAAATTGCCGTGGGTCGCAGGAGGGGAGAGGAGGCAGAGATCCGAGATCACTCATTGTCTGAGCGTGTTTGTTAAAAAGAGTTTGACAGACTAACCTGTCCTGGAGCCAGAGCAAAACCAGGAGGGAGCAGAGTAAGGGGCAAACACTTAAAAGGAGGGAGGTGGAGGCAGAATGGCGATGCAGAGGCGCCGTGCGCAGGGCAGGGACCTGCCGCAGAGGTCCAGGAAGGACCTGGGCATAAAGGGGATGCCCACAGCACGGGCTGAGGCTTTCCTGCAGTCACGGCCAAGTTCAGCAGCGCACACCAGCGCTGCATGCAGTGCAGGCACGTCCTGCTGTCACCGTGGGCACATCACTCGGCCCAGAGCCTTCCCCGCTCCTCCTGGGGGGAGCAGGGACATGGACACCCACTGCGTGGCAGCAGGCAGCCCCGGGGCGAATCGCCCCCATCACATCTCCAGACGGGGCTCAGGAGCAGGACAGGCTTGGTCAGGGCACGGGGTCAGAGCTCACATTTCCAAAAGCTGCCTCGAGCAACACAGTCCTGTCTCCAAAAGCCACGCTGCTTTCTAGGCACGGCGGCTGAGCCCTGGACAGACACCATGGCCAGATTTACCAAGATATTTCAGCCTCTCAAGATACAGATTAAAGCCTTGGAGGGGTTTTCGGAGGCACCTCAGCACCTGCATCCATCAAGCTCCTGTATTATTGGGGCACCTGGGAAAAGTCTCCTTGGGCGGCCACGTCCCCAGGTTCTCTGTGCTGCTGGGGCGGCTCTTCCACACCCACGAGACACGTCGGCCCAGCAGGTTCGAGCTCCCTCGCTCTCAGGACACAAAAGACACTCCCATCGTTTCACTGAACCCCCAAAAGAGAAGCCCCAGCGCACAAACCTGAGCAGCATCTTCCCTTAAAACAGAAGGTGAAAAGGTCCAGCAGCCAAACCTGGGCAGAGGCAGCAGCGGTGGTTGTGTCCTCCCTGGGACAGGCTTGTCACATCCGCCTCCGCAGCTTCTTTCACCAAAGAGCCACAGAATAATTTTGGTTGGAAAAGCCCTTTAAGATCATCAAGTCCAACCATTAACAATCTCGCTATGCAGCTGCTGGAAGGATGATGCCTGATCTCAGCAGAAAACGGTGGCTTTTGTCTGGAAAGCTTTTCACAACATTTTACACAAATTTAAATTCAATGTTTGCATGCCCACTAGTATGACATTTTAGAGCCACTATTACACAGAATATTTAAATTGCTTTTAACTTCACGATGCCAAGAACATTTAGAAGCGAGTATATTCATTAATATGAACTTCAGGATAGGCGAAACTACTTCATTTATCCACATTCAAATTGGAATTAAATCAGTAAAAGGAGACTCATAGGGACGTCATGCTAACAAAGAAGCGAAACCAACTGAGGTTCCCCAAGGCTGAGAGGTTGAGGGACACAGAGCAGCACTGAGGGGACATGGACAAAGCAGGATGGGGCATCTGGGCAGCGTTGTGCTTGGTTCTGGCTGCCCCAAAACCCAGAGCCAGGCACTGAGGGGCTCAGCGCTTCCCTGTGCAGGGACAGCTCAGGGCGCTTGGGCTGAGCTCAACCCTGAGCCAGGGACACGCAGGGAACCCCAGCACAGCCCGGCGGAGCAAACAAGCCCCACGAGCGCCCTCGCCTCGCTCTGGTTCAGCCGGAGAAGCCAGACCCGCAGAGCCGGGAGCTCCGGCAGCCCAGCTGGACGTGGCTCATCCAGCCGTAAACAGCTCTGCAGTTTCTACACTCCCCGGTACCGATGTTATACAAAGGACCTGGAAATGTAAATGATCGCGCTGGACCTCCAGCCGGTGGCTGCTGGTGCAGACGGGCCCGGCAAATAAAAAACACGCTCTTTCCAGCCCACTCCTTGGCATGGAAACAAGGCCTGGCTCAGCCCTGAGCCGAGCAGCAAAGCTTTTACGTGTTTGCCATCTAGTGGGCTTGGGAAAGGCTGCAGAGAGGAGCTGCCCCATAACCCACAGCCTCGCCAGGACCCGCACCAGACCCCTGCGGTTCACAGAAGCCCAGGCTGTTGGGCTGCAGGAGCTCTGCAGATCCCCAGCCCAGCCCTGCCAGCGCAGGTCACAGAGCAGATCACACAGGATCCCAGGGGGTTTGAATGTCTCAGAGCAGGAGACTCCACACCCGCTCTGGGCAGCCTGGGCCAGGCTCTGGCACCTCCCAGCAAACAAGTTTCTGCTCATGTCCAGATGGAGCCTCCTGTGCTTCAGTCTGTGCCCGTTGCCCCTCACCCTGGCGTTGGGCACCATGAACAGAGTCTGGTCCATCCTCTGACACCCACCCTGAGCTATTGATCCATTGATCAGACCTCTCTCAGCTTCTCTTCTCCAGCTCAACAGCCCCAGCTCTCTCAGTGTCTCCTCATCACAAAGATGCTCCAGAGCCCTCAGCATCTTTGTAGCTCTCGCTGGTTCTTCTCACCAGCCCAGCCTGGCCAGGTCCCTGATGGCAGCGCAGCCTCTGCTGTGTCAGCCCTTCCTCCCAGCTTGTTACCATCAGCAAACTGGCTGAGGGTTCACTCAGTCTCTTCATCCAGGTCACGACTCATCTCACCATGCACTCATCCAGCCCAAACGGGTCTGTGTGCTCACCCTGCACCCCACGGATGCTCTGCCACGGTGCCGAGGCCGTGGGGCTGGACTGGGACCTTGCGAATCACCTGCTGCTGAGAGACAAGACAACATCCATGGGGGCGAGGGGTCGGTACCTACATGGAGCCTGGAAATGCACCCCAGGACACATCACGCAAAGGCAACGATACCGCCTGCGTTACATCTGCTTCGTCTGTTCACGGAAGAGGCTAAATACTATTTTTAGGAATAATATTTTCGTTTTGAAAATCAGCGGTTTCAAGGGAAAAGAGCTTAACGTTTCCAGCATGCTCCCAGCCAGCTTGGCTGCTGGCTCCATTAAAAACCATTCGGGCTGCGTGGACCCACACGGGCCCGCTGCCCCATAGCCCACTCGAGCGTCTTTAGGATTGTAAAGAACAGGGGACATAGAAAGAAAGAAAAACACACGACACCGTGTAATGGCACTTACAAGTAAACTGTTTGAATTTTCACCCGAATAATAATTCCTAAAGAGGGAAAACAAAGTTTGTTCAGCTGTAGTTAAGGTTGAGCAAACATAACACTAATCACTTTTGCTTCGCCTCTTGGAAAAGGCTCTACAAGAGCAAAAACACAACAGTACCAGCGCTCAGCCCCTGGGAAAGCCCCGGAGAACCGGTGCCCTTCGCTCCCCGGGTTTAAGCAGAGCCCACGGCCAGCTCTCCCCACACCCGCCCGGGAGCCTGCAGCACATTTTCACCCTCCAAAAGGCTCCAACCACCCGAGAACCCACAGGAATGGGGCGCACGACTGTTGGCCGAACCCATGGCACACCGAGACTGGTTGAGAAGGCTGGAGCACACGGGATCTGCTGCCTGGCCACGTCCTGATGGGACTCGCCAGCATCTCTCCACGTTGCTCCATCAAACAGGTCTCTCTGGGGACGGGTAGAGCCGGGAAGAGGCAGCTCAAAGGGACCGAAGGCAAAATGAGGGAAGAGGAGGGAAGGAAGCTGTGGTGGGAGGGATTGATGGAAAGGGAGCAATTGCAGAGGGTATGAGATGGATGGAAGGGGTTAGAGGTGCAACGGAACAGGAACAGGGTCAGAGGATACTGGGAAGACACATGAGGAACCACAACCTCAGTGATTTCACAGACGACACCAAGTTGGGTGGGAGTGTTGATCTGCTCAAGGGTGAAAGGCCAAACAGAGGGGTCTGGACCAGCTGGATCAAAGCACTGAGGCCACTTGTCTGAGGTCCAACAAGGATGAGTGCCGGGTCCTGCACGTGGGTCACAACAACCCCATGAACGCTGCAGGTTTGTAGAGGAGCGGCTGGAAAAGGACCTGGGGGTGTTGGTGACAGCGGCTGAACATGAGCCAGTGTGTGCGCACGTGGCCAAAAAGGCCACCAGCATCCTGGCTGGTACCAGCACTGGTGTGGCCAGCAGGGCCAGGGCAGCGACTGTCCCTGTGCTGGGCACAGTGAGGCCAAACCGCCAACCCTGGGGGCAGTTTTGGGCCCTTCACGCCAAGAAAGGCCTTGAGGTGCTTGAGCGAGTGGAGAGAAGGGACCGGAGCTGGTGAGGGGCTGGAGCACAAGTGTGATGGAGCGGCTGAGGGACCTGGGGGTTCAGCTGGAGAACAGGAGCTGAGGGGAGACCTTCTGATCTCTGACCTGCCTGAAAGGAGCTTGGAGCCAGGGGGGTCGGGCTCTGCTCCCCAGGAACAAGCGCCAGGAGCAGAGGAAACGGCCTCAAGTTGCGCCAGGGGAGGTTGAGGTTGGATGTGGGAACAATTTCTTCCCCAAAGGGCTGTGGGGCATTGGAACAGGCTGCCCAGGGCAGTGCTGGAGTCACCATCCCTGGAGGGCTGGACAGACGGACATGAGGTTCTCAGGACATGGGGCAGTGCCGGGGTGGGGAATGGTTGGACTCAATCTTGAGGGTCTTTTCCAACCAAGATGATTCTGTGATTCTGTGACACAGGAGCAGGGAAGGCAGAGGGAGACCAGGAGGAGCTTTTCCCTCCTCCAGCCTCGCAGGGACCTCACACAGCGCTGTGCTCCCTGGGGACGAACCAGAGCAGTGACCCCTCCTCAGAAACACCAGACTGGGCCTAAACCGCAGCCCACAAGGCACAGGTGATGAGCATCCACAGAACGGGGGGAACCTTGCCCACCCCTGCCCCGTAACTACCCCAGATATAACACCCCGTGGTTTATCCCCAGAGCACCCAGCCCCACTGGAGGCCGGGTCTGCACCACCACCCTGGGACCCCACTGCCCCGAGCCCCTTCCAGCTTCACCCCCAGCTCTGGTGACGGTGCCGCAGCCACCCCGCACACAACAGAACGTGAACAAGCATTAAAATGGAAAAGCTCCATCCCAGATGCTGGATTTGACCCCAGGGAAAGTGATGAACAGGGGCAGGGGACAGTGCGGGGGCTTTGCTGCATGACCCCTGCGCTGAGCACCAGTGAGAAAACCCAGATTGGTTCCTGCAGCCAACTCCATCCCCGCGTGTTCCCCCATCGCACGCAGGTGACAAATCACCAGCTTTGTTATTCGAGCACATACCAAATCAGGGTGATCAGTATTTGTCAAATAAAGGGAAGAAAAATATATTGCACAAAACATTTCAAGGTTTATTTTAACAGGGCTTTAAATATCAGTCAGTGCCAGGTTCATAAGCACCTCTTGGGATGGTTGGCTCTGGTTTGCCAGAAGAGACTTATTTTTCTTCTTTTTTTTGTTTTTTCTTTTTTTTCCCCTTCCCTTTTATTTCCTTCGAGTTAATGGAAAGAAAAAGGCCTGTTTCCTCCAGGGGCACGGGCGAGGACGCCTGTCCCGCGGGAGGACAACTCTGTGCTCAGCACCGCGGGGACGAGGCGGCACAGCCCGCGCTGCCCCACGAGCCCGACATGGCAGCTGCAGCTCAGTCCTGCGCACACAGACAGCAGCACCCCTGAACCCCAACCGCAGCACCCCTGAACCCCAACCACAGCACCCCTGAACCCCAACCACAGCACCCCTGAACCACAATCACAGCACTGCTGAACCCCAACCGCAGCATCCCTGAACCCCAACCACAGCACCACTGAACCCCAACCACAGCACCTCTGAACCCAAACCACAGCACCCCTGAACCCCAACCACAGCACCCCTGAACCACAACCACAGCACCCCTGAACCCCAACCACAGCACTGCTGAACCCCAACCACAGCGCCCCTGAACCCCAACCACAGCACCACTGAACCCCAACCACAGCACCTCTGAACCCAAACCACAGCACCCCTGAACCCCAACCACAGCACCCCTGAACCACAACCACAGCACTGCTGAACCCCAACCGCAGCATCCCTGAACCCCAACCACAGCACCACTGAACCCCAACCACAGCGCCCCTGAACCCCAACCACAGCACCCCTGAATGCCAACCACAGCACCGCTGAACCCCAACCACAGCACCCCTGAACCCCAACCACAGCACCGCTGAACCCCAACCACAGCACCTCTGAACCCCAATCACAGCACCTCTGAACCCAAACCACAGCACCTCTGAACCCAAACCAACCACAGCACCGCTGAACCCCAACCACAGCACCTCTGAACCCAAACCACAGCACCTCTGAACCCAAACCAACCACAGCACCGCTGAATCCCAACCGCAGCACTGCTGAACCCCAACCGCAGCACCCCTGAACCCCAACCCCTGCTCACATGCCGCGGGCAGAGCTCCCGGAGGTGCTGTGCCGGATGTGCCGTGCGCCCCGCGGACGCTCACCATGCCCGGCAGAGCCGGCACCCGCGGTCGCCGTCACGGCCACTGGTGTCGGGCGGACTCGCAGCGTCCCTGGAGCTCGGGGACCGACCGCAGACCCAGCACAGCCCCGGATTTATCTGCCCAGGACAAGCGCACGGCTGGTCGTCCTAAGAAGAGGTTGGTGGGCTTGTTTCTTTGCTCTAAAATCAAAAAACCACCTTAAGTGCTCCCCGGTGCTGTAAAACCGCAACACTTGCCTGGTTTCGCCCCCAAGCCCCGCTCCTGATGTGGAACACGTGCAGAGGAATACGGCATCATGGAAAAGGCTTTTCCTTGTGCTTCAGAGCCAGATGTCTGGGTGCTGGAAGCTGCGATTGCTGCTCCACACTCTGGTGAGTTAAGATTGAAGGCAACGCACCATGGGCCAGGCTTCAGAGCCACCCACAGGCAAACCCTGCGGTGAGAAGAGGGTGTGGTGTGTCCCAGCGCCACAGCAGCTGTGCCCACGGTGTCTCTGATTGACTCTAGAGGAGCCACCGAGTCCCTGTCACACAGCGATGCCCATGCCTGCAGAGCTCGGCAGACCCCATCCTCCCCGCCATCTGAGCCAGGACCTGCAGCTGGATTGATCCTCGTTCACTCGCTGTTTGCTGGCACAGGAGGCTCCAGCTCGGGCGCAGGGCTCAACGTCTCCAGGGAGCTGCCACAACCCCTCCTGGGTCACCATCACCCGCCGCTCGGTGGGGACCTCAGCTGCCACCTGCGCGTCCCAGTATCTCCACCACTTGGGATGAAGCCGGGGACGTTGTGCTCCAAGCCAGGCCAAACCAAACTGGATAAAAACAGAGAGTGGTGACCAGGCAACCGTATCACAGCCCGTCCTGCCCACCAGCCCTTCTGCCTCCTCCTGCTTCTTGATTTCAGCAAGCGGAGCGGCTTTTCCTCTGCAGCCACATTGCTCGGGCACGGCCAGAGCTCCTGTCAGCGTAGGGGCACACCGGGGATCCGGCGCTCGCGTCTCCCTGCAGGGAACCAGCAGCAGCTCTTGGCTGCCAGGACGATGCCTCAGCAGTTTCTAAAAGCGGTGCCCGAGTCAGACACTCCCCAGGGGAGAGGAAGAAGCCAGAGTGTGTTTAGAGGATGAGCCTTTCTCATGCTGTGAAAGCATCATATTCCCCCATGCCTGAGGGACAGGATGCATCCAGAGGGACCTGGACAAGCTGGAGAAGTGGTGCCACATGAACCCTCTGAGGTTCAACAAGGCCAAGTGCAAGGTCCTGCACCCCCAGCATCCATCTGGGGATGGAGGGATGTGGAGCAGCCCTGTGGGGAAGGACTCGGAGGTGCTGGGGGCCGTGAGCCACCATATGCGCTCACAGCCCAGAAGCCAGGGGTGCCCTGGGCTGCATCCTCAGCCCCGTGGGCAGCAGGTTTGGGGGGAATCTGCCCCTCTGCCCCGCTCTGGTGAGACCCCTGCAGTGCTGCTCCAGCTCTGGGTCCTCAGCACAGACACACATGGAGCTGCTGCAGAGGGGCTGGAGGAGCCACAGGAATGACCCGAGGCTGGAACAGCTCTGCTGGGGACAGGTGAGAGAGTTGGGGGGTTCGGAAGAGAAGCTCTGGGGAGACCTTAGTGTGGCCTTTCTGGACTTAAAAAGGGCTCATAAGAAAGATGGGGCAGACTTTAAGCAGGGCCCGTTGTGATAGGACAAGAGGTGATGGTTTTAAACTAAAGGAGGGAGATTCAGGCTGGACATGGGGAGGTCCCAGTTGGCTGGAAGTTGGTGAATGTGATGCTCATCTACAGGAAGGATCAGGATGAGGATCTGGAAAATTACAGGCCTGTCTGTCTGACCTCTGAGAGGAGGTTGGAGGATGGAGGGTGCTGGGCTCTGCTCCCCAGGAACAAGCGTCAGGAGCAGAGGAAACGGCCTCAAGTTGCGCCAGGGGAGGTTGAGGGTGGATGTGGGAACAATTTCTTCCCCAAAGGGCTGTGGGGCATTGGAACAGGCTGCCCAGGGCAGTGCTGGAGTCACCATCCCTGGAGGGATGGACAGACGGACATGAGGTTCTCAGGACATGGGGCAGGGACAGGAGTGGGGAACGGCTGGACTCCATGATCTTGAGGGGCTTTTCCAACCAAAACGATTCTATGATTTGTGGATAAGTCAGTACGGTACTTGCAGTTGTCCCATATTTTCACACAGCTCACGCACTACAACAGCTCCCAGGGGAATACCAGCCCATCAGACGTCTCTGTGGTCACCCTGGCAGGAATAAACCACACAAACCTGCCCAGTGCCAGTCCAGCTCCAACCAGCGTCCCTAGTGCCTGTGCAGACAGGACCGGCTCCTTGTGCTGTGGGGTTCGGGCTTTTTCCTCACTCGTGCACACCCTTCCCACGGGGTGTCTCTGCCCAAGAGGCGCGGCAGCGGCACGGCAGCGAGCGGACGTGCGCACACACGCTCCCCATGTGTGCCGGCAGGAACCCCGGCTGCCCGGCACAACCCTCAGCAGGCTCCCGGCTTCTTCAAAACAAAGGAAAAGCTGGAAACTCAAAACTGATAGAGGAATAAAGCCTAAAAGTCAGGAATTTAATAAATATCTAGCTCATTTTTATGCTTATGTACAGGGTGTTACTGATGGTGAGGGATTAAAGGTGCCACTAAAGCTGTGCTCAGAGCTCGGGCCTTTCTCTTACCAGAGACGGTGCAGAAGTTCCTATGAGGCATTTACCCGCGTTTCCCTGCTCCACCACCTCACCCTGACATGTCCCATCACCCCCCATGCAGATGGTCTGTGTGACCTTTACAGCCCATTCATTTAGTCCTAATCAGGCTTAATTAGCAGCAACATGGCCCCAGCACCACTGCAGGTCACCCAGGACCCACCAGGAGCCACCGTGTCCCACCCCACAGCTCGCCATGTCACCCACCGTGTCCCACCCTGTCACTCACCATGTGGAGCATCTCCCGTGTGAGGAAAGGCTGAGGGAGCTGGGGCTCTGGAGCTGGACAAGAGGACACTGAGGGGGGACTCATTCCTGGGGATCAATATGGAAAGGGGCAGTGTCAGGAGGATGGAGCCAGGCTCTGCTGGTGACAACCAGGGACAGGACAAGGGGTAATGGGTGCAAACTGGAACACAGGAGGTTCCACTTAAACATGAGAAGAAGCTTGTTCCTGGTGAGGGTGTCAGAGCCTGGCCCAGGCTGCCCAGGGGGGTTGTGGAGTCTCCTTCTGTGCAGACATTCCAACCCGCCTGGACACCTTCCTGTGTAACCTCATCTGGGTGTTCCTGCTCCATGGGGGGATTGCACTGGATGAGCTTTCCAGGTCTCTTCCAACCCCTGTGACTCTGTGATGTCCCATTCCACTGCTCACCGTGTCCCGTCCTGTGACTCGTCACGTCCCACCCGCCGCTCTCACGTCACTCAGCTCCAGCTCTCGGGTGCGATGCTGAGGGCGCTTGGTCTGTGATTTTCCGCAGAGTCTCTACGGAGCGGGTGACGTCAGTGACACCGGATTCTCATCTCGGTCCTTCTGTCCCAAACCACCAGAGGGCAGCTTGAAACGCAACCATTTATGGCTTTCACCCTGGTAAATATTCAGTTTCTGGATGCCAAACCTGCCTGCCCAGCTACTGCCCCCGGGGAAGGTAAAAGCCACCCCACCACCTGCCCTCTGCCCTTTAAATGGGCTTCGAGCGTGACGAGCTGAGCGTTACGGGCACAGGGCAGCCCTTGTCCCTCCTGCCAAGCGGTCCCAGCTGCCCCTGCACACAGCACGAGGCCCTGGGGGGATCTGGTGCTCGGCTGTCATGTTGACCTTGACAATTCAGGCTCCTTGGGGTAAGGAACAGACTTGACTGATCTCCAAGGAGCACTGGATGAGGGGTGATAAGACAAATGCACCGTCTTTGTTGCTCCGGAGCCCTCGCAACGCTGAGGAGCAGGCAGAGGGCAGCAGCATCAGCCCAGACCTAAAAACAACATACAGAATCTGTACCCAAGAGAGTCCCCAAAATCAGCCAGGAAGCAGCTGCAGCATCGGGAGTCCCCCCCGTGCTCATCGGCTCCCCCGGCTGAGCTAAAGCTCAGATGGCACCGTTAGCATGAAATCCCTATGAGCCTCCTTTCTGGTACTGATGTAATTCCAGCTTGAATGTGGATAAATGTAGTTTCACCAATGCTGACGTTCATATTAATGAATATACCCGCTTCCAAACATTCTCAGCATCATTAAACTGAAAGCAAATCAAATATTCTGTGTAGTAGGGGCTCTGAAATTTAATACTAGTGCCCACACGAAGATGGAACTTAAATTTGCATTAAATGTTGTGAAAAGCTTTCCAGACAAAAGCCACCACGTTTTGTTGACATGAGGCATCATCCTTCCAGCAGCTGGATATGAAGACTGGTAACGGCTGGACTCGATTAGAGGAAAGGTCTTTTCCAACCAAAATGATTCTACAGTTCTTTTTTATCCTGGTCTAAGCCCACAATAAGCGGTATTTTTATCCTGCGGTCAGGAGGTGGTTGGCTGGCTCGGCTCACCCGGGGCAGCGGCAGGTCCTGGGCTCTGTGTCGGTGCTGGGCAGCAGATCTCAGTTATCTCTGGAGCAATAACCTGGCGCTGAGCTCCAGCCCGGCCCAGCTCCTCTTGCGCAACCCTGGACGAGTCATTTGGGGCCAGAGTTCACCGCAGTTTCTTTCTTCCCAGGCTGGGTTTCAGGAACTGATTCAGCTCCTCAGAGGGACAAATCATCACCGGGACCGAGGTGACAAACCCGGCAGAAACGCGCTGCTGGGAGCAGGGGCTGCTCCCTTCACCAGCTAGAACTCAGTTAGTCTTAGTTTAACCACTTCACAGAATCACAGAATCCCGGAGTGTCAGGGGTTGAAGGGCCCTGGAAAGCTCATCCAGTGCAACCCCCCATGGAGCAGGAACACCCAGATGAGGTTAAACAGGAAGGTGTCCAGGCGGGTTGGAATGTCTGCAGAGAAGGAGACTCCACAACCCCCCTGGGCAGCCTGGGCCAGGCTCTGACACCCTCACCCCAAACAAGTTTCTTCTCATCTTTAAGTGGAACCTCCTGTGTTCCAGTTTGCACCCATTGCCCCTTGTCCTGTCCCTGGTTGTCACCAGCAGAGCCTGGCTCCATCCTCCTGACACTCCCCCTTTCCATATTGATCCCCAGGAATGAGTCCCCCCTCAGTGTCCTCTTGTCCAGCTCCAGAGCCCCAGCTCCCTCAGCCTTTCCTCACACGGGAGATGCTCCACTCCCTGCAGCATCTTGGTGGCTGCGCTGGACTCTCTGCAGCAGTTCCCTGTCCTGCTGGAACTGAGGGGCCACAACTGGACACGATATTCCAGATGTTCAAAATTCCTTCTTAGTTTGTGAAGCAGCGCTTTTATCTTTCCTGCTTGATCTTCTTGATTTGTTTAGGTCTCCAGGCACCCGAATGGTGACTCACGGTCCTCAGCCAGGGAGTTGGAGAGGAGCAAAGGGAGCAGAAGCAGCAGTTTGTGCAGCGAGGGAAGGCGAAGCAGCGTCCGTCCCCAGCGCAGGACGCCAGGAACACCCCACAGAAAACAGCTGCATGGCGAGAGAGGCCGGTTGGTGTCAGCCGGGCAGCGCTGACCCCCAGCTCCAGCAAAACCCAAGGCTGGTTTTTAAAAGGAGGCAGCTGCTCCCAGGTGCAAAATGAGACCGGGATGGTGGCTGAGTACCAGAGGACATCGCTGCCTCTTGGGAACAGGCCAAAATCATCAGGCTGTTTTTAGCAACCAGCAGGAGAGGATCTGCCAAGTGAAACCAGACCCAGAGCAACACCGCGAGCTCCCAGGGGCCCTTCGGACCAACTCCAGCTGCGTCCGATGCCCCAAACTCCACCAGCTGCTGGAGAAGAATCTCCATTGAAGTTTTACCTATCCAACTTCAGAAATCCAACCAGCACACACCTAAAACCTTCCGAGTTGCGAAATAGAGCACGTCGACTATGGACAACTTGGAGACTTGCACATTGATCCGACCTAAAAATGAAGTAAATTGTCAAATCTCCTTTCTGGGAGTCTCGGAGGGAAGAGCAAGCAGGGAGACACAACCCAGGCAGAGGGAGCGAATGGTGCTGAGGACCATGCCTGGGTCCGATGAGATGGCACACAGCCTGGAAAGCCTTTCAGCGACAGGCAGAGTTTGCCTGGGGCTGTACCACAGTTTGGGCAATGCCACGGAACAGCCTGGTGGCTCAGTGGTGCTGGTGAAGATGCTGTTGCTCCAAAACACTCCTTTTTCTTACCAAACATGCTCTTCTTTCCTTATCCGTGTTTTAATAAGGGCCACACGTAGAGAAGTATAAAGCGCAGCACTGATGGGAAGAACAAGCACGTTATTAGGAAGGAGAGGGGTGAAGAACACGGCTGAGCAAACGCAGCCCGTCCCGGGACAGCCGCAGAGCTCAGCGTGTCCCACGGGGCTCCCAAATGCTCAGTGCGACCCACCTGCGTCTGCTGTTCAGCAGCACCATTTCTTCCAAGGTGTAGCTGTTTCCCATCACCCCACAGGGAAACAGGCGAGGGAGAGCAGGAAAACATCCCGTCCACAACATGTTCCCCATGGCACAGCACAGGAAAGCTTGGAGAGAGAAAACAGCCGTCTCAGCACCAGTCTGAGACCATGCCAGGGGCAACAGAAACTGCAGGGTGGGTTAGATCAGCTTATCCACACTGGGAAATTTCCACTTAAATTAAATTAGCAAGGGAGGGACTGAGCAAGAGAGTGTGAAGTTCTCTCCTACTCCTGCCCATCAGCAATCAGCCCTGGAGCCCAACCCCTTGGTTTGCATTTCTGACACAAGTACAACCCTTACCAGAGAGACAGGACTTTTCTTCACATGAAGCACTCATCTGTTTAGTTGACAGTCCTCCACTTCCACATTTCAGCTCTGTTGACAACAGCGCAGTGGGAAAACACACTGATTCATGCTATTTGTCATCCGTGAGTTTAGCTGATACAGCTGAACTGGTCAGGCTGCGCCTGCTCCCACCTCCTCCCGCAGCCTCCTGCCTCCTCCCTTGTGGGCATTTTGGCCATAGCTTGGCCACAAAGAACAGGCGGCAGAGTCCACCGGTTCAGCAGGAAAGCGTCATGCCAGAGCTCACATTTCCATGCAATGAGTGAATGCAAACGTCTCCCTGCAGAGCGATGGTGAAGGGTGGTGTGGGAACACGCAGCCAAGGCAGGAACGCGGATGGTCACATCAGGGACCACATCAGCTCATAGATACACGGAGCCACTTGTTCAGAGCAGCCGGAGGCTCCGCTCACTACCTGCTTTTAAGCAAAACTGATTTAGTTTGAGAACTGGAGGTTCGCACAAGAGCCGACCAAAACTCAGATATCCCCTATTCCTTGTGCAGGAAGAAGCAGCTGTAGAAGAGTCACGTGAATAACTGCATTAAGACATCGCTCTGCATCCCAGCCGTTAAACAAGCAGTTGCTCTTTAGTTTCCACGTGGCCTTCAGGCCTTGGAGCAGTTTTAAGGTTCTCCTCAGCTGCCTTCCCAAAGGAGATTTTTGGCCCTTCGGGTGAGACCCCATTGACACGTGTAGCTGTTGGCAGCGCCTGCAGCCAGGCGAGTCCTCGGGTGCACAATAAAAGCAGGAACACAAGGCAGCCCCAGCTCAACCACATGCTAGGGAAGTGCCAACTATTCCCACCTGCCTCTAAGCCCTTTCCTTGCAAACCTGCCATTTGATACGGGCAGGCCAGAAGGGGAAAAAGCCACATTTCTCCCTGCTTTTGCCCGTTTTGCATGTCTTCACACAGGGAAACAGTCACCGGGGACCTCTGATAACCTGGAAATATCTCACACATCTGGCCTTAGAGATCCCTCACCACCGAGCTCCAGAGAAAAGAGGCATGATGTGGAAAAGTCAACACTTACAGAAGCCCAGGCTGTTGGGCTGCAGGAGCTCTGCAGATCCCCAGCCCAGCCCTGCCAGCGCAGGTCACAGAGCAGATCACACAGGATCCCAGGGGGTTTGAATGTCTCAGAGCAGGAGACTCCACACCCGCTCTGGGCAGCCTGGGCCAGGCTCTGGCACCTCCCAGCAAACAAGTTTCTGCTCATGTCCAGATGGAGCCTCCTGTGCTTCAGTCTGTGCCCGTTGCCCCTCACCCTGGCGCTGGGCACCACTGAACAGAGTCTGGTCCATCCTCTGACACCCACCCTGACATATTGATCCATTGATCAGATCCCTCTCAGCTTCTCTTCTCCAGCTCAACAGCCCCAGCTCTCTCAGTGTCTCCTCATCACAAAGATGCTCCAGAGCCCTCAGCATCTTCGTAGCCCGTTGCTGGTTTCAGGTTGTTTAACGAGTTCCAGTATCTTCTCCTCTCTCCAGACTGGCACATCCACGTCCCAGCAGGTTCACAGAGCTATCGGACTTCTGTAAAGTGAATGCACCATTCCTTGAAAAGGATGGTTTTCCGTCATCCAGCACCTCCAGGATTCCCCCTCCAAAGCTGAGTTTAACCTTGTGGCACGGATTTAATAGAAAAGACTTTCTTGCTTGGCCAAATGGACCCATGTGAAGGGCTGGCACAAATCACTGCTGTAAAAATGTGTGTGTAGGGAGCAGACAGCTCTAGGCAACCCCACATAAGGATGTAGCCAAGACAGCGCTTGACAGGGTAACCTTGGTACCTGAAGCACAAGTCCTGAAGGTTCTCCCTCCACTTCAGAGGCAGTTTTCCTGCCTCATTTCATGTAGGAAATCCCTTGGTCTCCTGTCACGCTGCTGGCTTTACACACACGGATCAGGTTCAGCTTGGCACAGAAGGTCAGTCATAGAATAACAGAACGGTTTGGGGTGGAAAGGACCTTACAGCTCCCCCAGTGCCCCCCCTGCCATGACAGGGACATCTTCACCAGCTCAGGGTGCTCAGAGCCCCGTCCAGCCTGGCCTGGGATGTCTCCAGGGATGGTTCATCCACCATGTCTCTGGGGACCTGGGCCAGGCTCTCACCACCCTCAGGGGACACGGAGCAGCCACCAAGGCCCAGCTGTCACCAAACGTCACAAGCACCAGCAGGACTTTCAACTGCAAATCACAGACCTGCAGCCAAACCCCCCACAGAGCCATTAGAAACTGAACCACAAACCTGAGCAGCAGCACTAATCGCTATGAAAAGCGACAAAGTGGACATTTTACCCTGAGCTTTTGCGTTACAGCACCCACAAAGCAGCTTCTTCAAATAAAAATGACCTTTAATGAGCCTCTTTGGAATGTGCTTTAATAATTAATACAAGTTATGCATCGACTTCACCATTTCTTTGGATAATTAACAAATCCTGTGCGTTTTCGGGATGGAGACAGGTATGATGTCATTTGGCCCTTCAGGGTTTTTCTATCTGCCCGTAAACATGGAGCAACAGGAAACCCCCTCGAAGATTCAGTTCTTGACAGAAGAGGTGCAAGAGCCCAATAACCCCCAAAAGTCAACCTTTAATATTTGGGAAGGTGCACAATGCCGAGTATTTCGTTAAGAACCAAACTCCAGCGCTGGGTGTGACAGCGAAGATCAGAGCGATCCCAAGAGAACAGAGGGGACGACACGAACTGACAGGATTAAGCATTAAGACCCAAACTAACTTGCAAGGAGCAGAGTGGGACTCGCAGGGGATAAAAGGCGTATTTACAAGTGCTTCACGCTCCAGAGAAAGGCAGGGGAAATAACTACCCTCAGGCAGGCTTGTGAAGATACTTTATGTTTAATACATCTGAAAAGAATGCATATACAAAGAACTTAGACATGAAAAAGCATTGGTTCAACACTAATGAGTCTACAAGAAATCGGAATTTTGGAAGATGGAGAAGATTCCTTAAAAAACAAAAAAAAAAAAAACAAAACCCCTTTGAATTTGCAAGCCAAACTGTATTTTTGGTAAAACCCCTACGACGCTGCAGCCGGTCCACGTACAGATGCTGCGCATGATCCTCGGCGGCCGGAACCCACCTCCCAGGTTCAAGGTTACTTAAGGAGCAAAATGCAGAAGAAAGGGGATTCCCTCAGCTGGTTCCTCCGTGGGGCCAAACTCAAGGCCAGAAACCCCTCCTGCCGCAGGTCTGGCTTTCCACCCCATCCAGAGGAGACTGCACCACCAGGGCCAGCGCGGCGCTCAGCTCAACCCCCGCCAGGGCCCTGCGGCGTCCGAGCGGCAGCGGCCGCGCGGGTCGTTGTAAGTGTTTCTCTGTTAATTAAGGATTGGCAGTTGGTTAAGAGCCGACTGCATCGTGCTTTAAAAGGTGCGGTTATTTCTACAACACGTAACAAAAGCTGACGATGTCAAGATTCAAGAGAGCGGCGAGCTAGTTTCAAGTCTGATGGTGCATCCAGAGAAAAGGATTCTCCTGTTTCTAAGGCTTCATAACTTAGAGGATGGGGTAGAAATTTCTGACCTGCGCAGCAGAAAGCCAGGGGAAGAAACAAGGCAACTTCGGAGGAGGTGCAGATCCATGTTCTACACTCCTCCTTTGAGGAGCACCAGCTTGGGACATTTTGCTTTCCTGTATTTGCCTGCTCACAGCCAGGCTGCGTCTGGCTGCACAACAGCCCCACAAGCTCTTGAAACCAGAACCAAGTCTTGCCAGACTGGCCTAAGGGACAAGGCTTGAGTAAAACAGCCTCGAATTAGTCTGTTACAGAAAGAGTCATCACAAGCATGCCTGGATTTTAAACAAAAAATTAGAAACAGTAAACAAAATAAAAAACAACTAGTACTGATCAGTGTTTTCTGGTAATACATAATTACTCAAAATTAACTAGCTTAACTGAATTGAGGGGGCACCGGGGAATAAACGCTAACATTCTCATCTCACACAGGGGTCGTGTGGGGGAGACGGGAGTGCAGGGCATTCGTCATTATTGCAAAAACAAATTTTAAACTTTGTATCTTTAGTTTGATTTAAACATTGCTTTTTAGTACGACACCAAACACCAGCTTTGCAGAAGGGGCTCTGGAGGGACGTTCATAGCAGCACACACCTGCGAGTCTTCTTCGGCTCCGGGGGCTCCAGGGCGGCCAATATCGCTTCGTCAAATACATTCTTTAGGCCTTTCTGAAAAGGGGCAAAGAGAGAGAGGGGCGGTCTCATTTTTGAGTTTGCACACAAAGAAAAGCACAGCAAACCAAGCGGCTGACGAACCCCGGGCCGGCGGGGCCGCCTTTGCCAGCGCCTCCTCACACCGCGTCTCGTTCTCCGAGCAGGATCCTTTGAGACCACACCGGTCTAATCCACAAGAAGCACAAGACACGTACCCAAGTCATTTCCTTACAGTATCTTTTGGCTATTAAGACATTTCACATGCTAACGACGAAGCGGAAAGTGCTGCGTTCATTCCAGGGTCTGGAGCAGGTGTGTCAGGAGAGACAAGGCCAAGCATGCAACAAGAAATCCAGTTTATGGCCTGGTCAGGCTGCTGGTCCCGAGCGCCCGAGGGTTAAAGCAGCCGTGGGGTCAGAGAAGTGGGACCAAGCGGGAACCGCACATCGCGCGGAGGGTTAAAGTGAAGCAGATGCAAATCGGAATAAAGCTTCATCAGTCGTTTATACAAACAACCGCAATTTTTAATTTCCAAATGTAAAGACAAGCTACAATTGATGTTTTCTCCTTGAAACAATAAAAATCAGAAGCATGAGAGTAAGAAGCAGCTTTACATCTTACAGTAACAGGCTTTACGGATCCATCATCGAAATGAAGAGCTCTACCATGTTAGCGAAAGCAGGAATTTTAACAGTTCATAAAGCAATAGCAAGTACATCGATATTTCCTTCCCCCCGACGACTGACAAATACTCCACCACAGCACAGACAGCCAAAGCAACAGCGACAGAACAACATCTCACTGCACAAAGGAGAACCAGAAAACCCTTCACGTTACAGCGTCACTTGCAGGTCACCGTTCCATGTACTTTTTGTCATGCAAATACAGTTCACAAGAGTCACAAGTAGAAATTGCAAACAAAACGCACATCGTTTCTTCCAGTCGGATTCTGGAAGATCAAACATCACGTCTTATTCTTTCCATCTTTCTTTAAATAGTGATGTAAGCAGCTCCTTTCCCCCATCAGCCTGAATTATAAAACTACCCGCATCTGGCAACCCAAGCAGCAGAGAGTTAAGCGAGTCCAGTTGGTGTTCCACGGTCACAACATTTTACTAAAGATCTTAAGTATCGTTTTCAGTCCAAGAGCTAATACAGAGGTTGCTCTAAGGTGGTAAGCAGACACAACAGCTTTCAGTCAAGGTTTTATTCATTTTATAACCAGGTTTCTACAGTAGTGGGACAGAGGAAGCAGCAGCGAGAGGGGAAGGAGAGAGTTTAGAATATACAGCATTTCCTTTTGGGCTGAGTTTCCGGAGGCTCGAGGGCAGCTAGGATAGCCTCATCAAACACATTCTTCAGACCTCTCTACAAGACAGAGGGGAGAGGAAAAAACAGCAGCCAGGTTAGAGGATTAGAGCAAAAACAAGCAGATACAAAGAGCATTCAGGATAGAGCAGGCTGAATTCACAGAGGCAGCAAACAGATTTACTTTGCAAAGAAGAAAAACAAAGTAGATCCCGGGAGGAAATGTCATTGAGATGACCCAGAAGTCAATGGCAGAGACAGAACACGTGACGGAGCGAGTCGGACAAAACGAACACTCAGGAGGGCAGAGGCACAAACACAGAGGCAAGAACACGGGGGCGAGAGGGGCCACGCTAACGGCGGCGGTTCTCAATTTAACATTAACGGGGGAACAAACCCAGCAGAGAGCAGCTCACCCACCACAGGGATCCAAAAGGCCAGGGGGACCTTTTTAGTCACCTGCTGTGGATAAGCGGCCAACTCCGTGTGCAGACTCAGCGCAGAACAAGCAGCCCCTGTGCCCTGTGAATTCAGCCCTGAATAACTGAACATCTCCAGAAACCAGCAGCTGGGATGGACGCAGCGCCGCTCGGGAAGGTGCGGCCATCGGCATCTCCACACATCGGCCACCGGTCGATAAGCAGCGATGTGGCACCTTAACCAGCCAGGCGGCACCTTAACCGGCACCGAGCAGCACGCTTCAGTTATTCAGTTTGGTTCCCAAAGCGAACAGAACCGCTCACGGGGGAACAGAAACAGCGTCGGGGGGGAATCACTGAGCTGTGGGATCACAGAGGGGCAGGGTCGTGGTGCCGTGAGTGCCGGGGGGGCAGTGTCACCAGTGTCACCAGTGTCACCGCTCCCCGGCACAGCCACGTCACACCTGGACACTGGGGACACCCACCCGGGTTTCTGTGACTGGACTCGCCTAAATCTACTGTCGTGAGCACAACCTCCCTGCAGTCAGAACTGCTTGATCCCCACCAAAGAGAAAAACTGGAACTATTTCTTGTAAACAAGTGTAGCCTTTGCCATTTCTCCCTCCCAGGTTAGGCTGGATTTATCCCTTTTCAAAAGCCTTTGAACTTGTTTTGCTGAAACACACACATGGGAGATCTCTAAAGCAATTCCACCTGGAAGCATTTAAGTCCATCATGTTACACGCAAGATTATACTGGAAAGAACAGAAGTGATGGAAATTACCACGTACAATTATTCTGTACACCCTCCCTTCATTTTTTTAAATGAGTTGCAGCCCAGACTGACAAAAGAGCAAGAGACTTCAAATAAATAATGCCTATGTGAAGGCTGGGTACTAATTAGATTGTCTTTATCTGCAAGAATAAGGCTGTAGAATAAACTCAATTATGCAGTGTTAGATTAAGAACCCAGGCAGGGCGCGAATCAAGAAAACATGTCTCCTTAATTCTCCTGCTTGAGGACTCCTCTTTTGTCTTCCTGTTGCACAGGAGAAATTCATTTAAGAGAATGGAATTTAGGATTTGTTTTGAAGGATCTGGCAAAAAATTGGGATATGAGGAGAAGAAATAGGAGATGGACAAAATTGTTGTGAAAATGGGACTGGGGCTGAAGGCCAGGATGATCCAAGAGCAACCACGCGAAGGGAGATGGGTTGGATACCACTGGCACACGGGCCTTGATATTCTGGATAAAGTAACTCGTCTCCCGTGCTGACGCTCCATTCACACGCAGTTTAATGCGCTTTATAGATCTGTGTCAAAACTGTCGACGCCGCGGCAGGGGGGAAAAGGACCTGAATTCGAAGCTCTCCCTTGTGTTAGGTACTAACGCTCAACTTCAGAAAGTCCACTAAGACTTGCAACTCCTAAGTGTAACCGAAGCAACGCGCGTTTTACTTGTCATCTGTCTGCCGGTCACCCTTTACTAACAGCAAAGGAAAGGCATTAAAAGTGTTTTTGTCACAAAACAGCCTGAGGAAAGGAGGGACAGAAACAACTCCTCACAGTGCAGAGCCACCCGGATCGGGAGGAGCAGATACTCTGTATGGAAAAAACTCAAACTCATCCTCTTAGGACTCACCAGGTACCTTCAGAGCATCAGCTCTTCCAAATGGACAAGCAAATTCTGCCTCTCAGGGGAAAAACAACCACGCTCTCGCCCTGTGATTTAGTGCTTACTTGCTACCGCGGTGTCAAAGTCATTTGTAAATTATTTGGAAAGGAAAAACAACACACCCTGGATCGCTGAGATGAACTGAGCAGACAGAAGCCACGGCAAAAAGAGACTGAAGCACCCAGCTGAGCCCAGCTTTAGCTGAAACCGGCCCCTACAACAGGGCTTTGCAGGCAGGAAAACAACACTCGTGGTGAGGAACAGCAGCCAGAAACTTCCAACAGTCCCCTGCAGATCATGTGTTTCTGTCGGGCAGCTACAACAGGCTGAGAAAAGGGGTTTGTGAGGGGAGTCACCAGCAAAAGGAGAACAGAGCAGATACAAAGCGACCGGTCTTGCAGGTGAGGAGGCGTCAGAACCCCCGGCCCAGGTTACTCGGTTCCTAAAACCACCCACGTGTATGTACAAGCACTAGTGCCATGGTCAGGCCGAGCTTCCAAGTACCTCGAGCTGTTCTCTGCAACAGATACAGTTCAGGCTGTCTGGAAATAAGAAGGATAAACACTGACATTCTTAATCATATCAGCTCTTACTCTGGTGACACTGAGTGTTTCCACACCATCTGAGCAGACTAAATACAGCAAGTTTCAAGCTACAGAGGAAAGGGTCTCAGGACAAAAAGTCCTGGGATGTGTTTATCCAACAGCAGGTTCTGCAGCATTCAGGATGTGCCAGACACCACCTAAAGTGGTATTTTGGGGCTGAAGGGACCTAAGAGAATTAGAGCTCAAACACAAACAACCCTCAGCTTGCGTGTGGGCAGCAGGAAGCACAGCCGAGAGCACCTTTGGACAGGGATGCCCAGCGCAGCTCCAGTGCTGGGGTCCTGCACAAGCCCATCCAAAGCCTTTTCCTGCTCAGCAAACACACGGCAAAGCTTCATTACGACATTTTAAAAAAGGCCTCAGGATCCCAAGTAGAAGAGTCAACACGCAGTCTGGGCCAAAGCTGCAAGATATCAGCAGAACTTCAGGCTTGATGAAGCTTAGCAAGAAAGCTTTGTGCTCCAGATACAAGAGATGAATGCGCGACAGAACTGAAAAGAGCGCGGGACTTGACACTGTGCACATGAGGTGAGGGACAAACGCTTTACAGAGCAGCATGAAGGAAACTGTTGAAGGAGTCGCAGTCAGTTCTGCGAGATGAAGCTCCCAGGGCACCCAAAGCGAAGGCGACGCACCGGCCGATGGCTCCCACCCTCGGATTCCTGCCTTCAAGGGAAAGGAAACCCGGTTTCCTGGCCTCAAATCAGCTATTTTAGTTGGCTTCAGACTCACGTTCACAAGTAAGTCCACACAACATCACCACGTTTATGTCTTAAGAACTATTTCATTGTTATTTTCTGCTTCAACAGAACTTCCATCTTCAGGCGGACACAGGAAACATTACCACCAATGGCGCCGGAAGAGAAAGAAGCTTCTCAACTATAAAAACTTTAAGTCTTACGAGTACCAGAATTGATTTCTCTGAGGTTTTTTTGTCCCTTTTCCTGCTCTCTTTAGTAGTGAGCTGCATTCTGTGTCCCAGCCCTAACACACCTTCCAAGTCTCCAATAGCTGCCTTTCCTCCAACATGAAAGCAAACACAGCGATCCCGTCCTCCTCCATCACCTCTCTATGTCTAATCTTCACCAGCTGATTCTCTTTGTACTACTGCCAAGTCCTTGTGCCTTACAACAGGAAAAAGTTACATTGCCAACAGCAGGAACACACCTTATACCCTTCAACATCCATAGTGAGCCGGTTGTCCCTGTAACTGCAAAGAATATAAGCGAACAAAAATGGTCAAAGACCAACCCTCACCTGCGTGAGCGCAGAGCATTCCACGTATTTGACGGCCTTCAGGTCCCGGGCCAGTTTTTCAGCCGTCTCTGGAGTTATGGGCTTCTGCTTGTTCTTGGCAAGTTTCTCAATTGTTGAGGGATCATCCCTTAGATCGATTTGGGTCCCAACAAGCAGGAAAGGAGTCTTTGGACAGTGGTGAGTAATTTCAGGTACCCACTAAAGACAGAGAAGACACAATACTTGTTACTAAGCACCTAAGGTAAGTCCTGATGCATTTCCAGAAGCACTGCAGAGGCCAACCAACCTTTTCTTTCACATTTTCAAATGAAGAAGGAGACACCACTGAAAAACAGACCAGAAATACATCTGTCTGTGGATAGCTGAGGGGTCGTAATCTATCATAGTCTTCCTGACCTAGAATAGGAGAAAATCAACACAGTATTAGACCCAGACCATTAAATACTGCCCTTTACGGGGGGTTAGAATGCTTATCCCAGCACAGCAGCATTGTTGTGACTAATCCTCACTCTTAAGCAAATACACATGCCCTGAACCCAAACATTTGAAGATCTGAGCTTTCAAATCCAGAATTCACTCGGTTGCTACGTAACAATGAGCTGCTTAAACCACAGAGAGCTGGGAAGTCTGACAGGAGTATGCTCTAATATATTTTTAGATTAAACACCTTCAGACTGCGTAACACTCTCCTCAATTCTGATGAAAGTTGCAGAACAGGGGTCTGGTTATAGATGAGGTCTTCTGTACCTAGTCCGTTTATTAAAAGTATTATGCCATCAAATTCTATCACCAGGTGAAAGGTTTGGAGAATAACAGAGCAGTTTTGTTCACCAGAATGTTCTGACTTAGGCTTGTGAACGCTGTTAGCACTGACCCACCAGCCCAACTCTGCCTGAGCTCATTCTTAAACCTCCTCCTCTTCAATTCAACTCTAGAAAGCAAACCTGGCACTAAAGGAGCTGCTGTACTTATGGCATAGAATCGTAGAATCATAGGATTGTTTCAGCTGGAAGAGACCCTCAGGATCATTGAGTCCAACCATAACTAACTCCAGCACTAGATCATGTCCATGAGAATGTCTAAACGTCTTTTAAACCCCTCCAGGGATGGCGACGCCACCGCTGCCCTGGGCAGCCACAGAAACGCATGTTCAAAAAGCAGATTTCAACAGATGCTCCCACACCTGCCGTAAAGGGCAAAGGCCTCTGAGATCTTGAAGGAAACAACTCAACACCTGGGACACATCAGCAGCGGAAGATCGACAGTTTGCAGATGGAGCTCTGACCCGCTTGCTGCGGCTCTCACGCTTGGCTGGACACAGAGGAGACAGCCCTGCCCAACACACCTTGTTGGGATTAACAGGCTGCTCCAAAAAGCTTTGTCTTCACAGGACAAGTTCAAAACAAATCCTCAAATCTGTTTTTTTTTGTTAATTTTGCAGTTAGTAACAGGGGCTTTAATCATTGTAAAGTCTGTCACTTGTGCTGCCTACTATTTAGCAAAAAACCTTTAAAGAACAAAAGCTGCCACTTGGGGAGCGCAGCTCTGACAGCAAAGCCTTGGTACCCACAAGCGTGGTGTCACCGACACACACTGACCCTCTTGGGAATGTCTTGGCACTTCTGCTGGGTTACTGAACCCACACTGATGGACGGCACCTGGATACTCGTATCTACACACACAGCAGCTTCCAGAGGCCTGAGCCCTTCGCCAGTTTGCTGATGATACTGGGAGGAAGGGCTGACACAGCACAGGCTGCGCTGCCACCCAGACACCTGCCCAGGCTGGACTGGGCGAGAAGAACCTGATGAAGTTCAACAAGGCAAGTGCAGGGTCCTGCACCTGGGCAGGAACAACCCCCGGCACCAGCACAGGTTGGGGGACCTGCTGAAAGCAGCTCTGCAGAGAAGGACCTGGGAGTTCTGGGGAACAACAGGGTGACCGTGAGTCACCAATGTGCCCGTGTGGCCAAGAGGCCAATGGGACCTGGGGTGTGTGAGGAACAGTATGAGCAGCAGGTCAGGGAGGTTGTTCCTCCCCCTCTGCTCTGCCCTGGGGAGGCCCCATCTGCACAACTGGGGCCAGGCCTGGGCTCCCCAGTTTCAGAAGGACAAGGAATTACTGGAGAGAGTCCAGCGAGAGCTACAAAGATGCTGAGGGCTCTGGAGCATCTTTGTGATGAGGAGACACTGAGAGAGCTGGGGCTGTTGAGTTTGAGAAGAGAAGCTGAGAGGGGTCTGATCAGTGGATCAATAGCTCAGGGTGGGTGTCAGAGGATGGACCAGACTCTGTTCAGTGGTGCCCAACGCCAGGGTGAGGGGCAACGAGCACAGACTGAAGTACAGGAAGCTCCATCTGGACATGAGCAGAAACTTGTTTGCTGGGAGGTGCCAGAGCCTGGCCCAGGCTGCCTAGAGCGGGTGTGGAATCTCCTGCTCTGAGACATTCAAACCCCCTGGGATCCTGTGTGATCTGCTCTGTGACCTGCGCTGGCAGGGCTGGGCTGGGGATCTGCAGAGCTCCTGCAGCCCAACAGCCTGGGCTTCTGTGGACCCAAAAGACCTCGGGCAGACAAGGACCTAATGCAGCTTCTACCCACACATCAAATGGTACCAGAAGGTCAGAGCTGAGAACCATCTCCACACTGGTGCCTCCAGCAGCTCCCCAGTGTCAGGAAGGAACCTCTATTCCACACTTAACTGCTGATGAACTAAGAAGTTTGCAATAACTGATACACAAAACACATTTGGGAGAAGAACATGAAGAGCTAATTGAAGCTATAGTGTTTAACTGGAAGTGTAAGATCATTTCATTAAACAAGACACTAATAATGCGTCTGTAAAAACAGAGGAGGAAAGAGCCAGACTAAGTTCCATTGAGAAAATCTTAGGCAGCAGCTTAACTAAGTTCTCCAGGAGAGCTGACAATACCAGAGGCTGCCACACGACTTCGGTGTCATTCCAGGCTGGGGACGGGGTGACTGGCAGTTGAAGCAGTTTCTACCCTTTCTTGCTGAATTTTCCCATGTGCAAAGCAACGTGTGCAGCTGTTAATCACTGTGCACTTCTCCAACCAGCAACTGAGACACAGTCTAATAACCATCAACAAAGCAGCCTGCATGTTAAGAATGCAGAGACGTGCATCCGATATGCTCAAATGTTAGTCATTCTATCTTGAGATTTGGTCAAAATCCAGGCTATTTACTAAACCAAAACCACACGCAATCCACGTTTTATTCAACACAATTTTCTCCTTCGTTTAAAAACACAGAAACCTCTTCTCTTTCAAGTATCGCTTAGATTAGAGGTGAAAGTTTGAAAGTTGTCACCTGGCGTCACAAAAATCAAACAGCTCTACAAGAATTGGAAGGTTTTCTTGGTTTGGTTTTGTGGGTTTCGGTGTGGAGTTATTTTGGGTTTTGTTATGTTGTTGTTGTTTAGTTTTGTTTAAAATAAACTCAATTTAGCAACTCCCCAAAGCTCAGAAAAGAAGAATCAAGAAAGATTTATTTTAAAATAAGATAACCAACTGTGTACCTTCACGTTCAACGTCATCTCAACTAAATCTTGAAATACAAATGCTCTATTTCTCACCTGCGGTATCAAAGAGGCCCAGGGTGTAAGGCTCTCCTCCGATCATCACCGTTACAGCATAGTTATCGAAAACCTGGTAAGAAAAGAGAAATGTGTTTCAGAGGATGTGAATAAACCATCTTTCAAACCATTGTCCTGCTCGCCTTGCCAGGTCACCTCCAATTTGTGTGAGAGTCACCAGCACGGCATCACAGAAACCATTAGGGTTACAAAGGCTGTTAACGGGAAAATGCAGCTTGGAACAGGGATGCAAGAGCTGTTTCCAGGACAATTCCATTCGGAATAGGGACACAAGAGCTGCTTACAGAGGTACCCAGAGCACAGATACACGACCACATCCAACAGGGTAAAGCCACTGAGCAAAACACCTGCAGCAGCTCCTGCCTGTAATTGCAAAGAGGTTTCCCACATTGCCACAGGAATTCCAGCCTTCACAGCTGGTGTGACACAGTCACCCCATCCCCACAGAGACAGAACTGACCAGGTTCAGCCCTGCCCCGAGCTGCTGCACACAGGACCGGACTCCTCTCAAGTTCATCTTTCTGGACACCTGGGGAATTCAATAGAGTCCATCTTTTCAATGGGAATTTATCCTCCATCTCGGGAGGAAACAGTAGAGTTGGTCAACATCAGTCTGGGTCAAATTCACTCTCTGTCTAAATGGAGAATCCAGCTCCAGAGGACCAAGTTATATTGTACAGCACCAGGCACAACAGCCCTGGCCTCAAGGGCAGAGCCGCTACAAAGCTCAAGGGCCAACGCTACCAAAAACGCTTCCCCAGGAACTTGTTTATGAGACAACTGAGCCCAAGGCCCTGCCCCAAACCCGCTCCTTCAACAGCCGCACGCTCAGCATTAAGGACTGTGCTGTCTGGGGTTGGTATCCATCATTTCCATAACCATTTTATCATCTTCAGAACCGCAACAGATGGTAGTTCAGAAAGCACCTTTGCAAAAGAAAAAAGTCCTCCCCACTGCCAAAGAACAAAGCAGCTGTCCCTGCAGAGCGTGCTGCGCGTTACCAGGGCGGCTGGACCCGTAAATAAGGACACAGAAGCTGCTCCAACACAAAACCGGGGTCTGAGCAGCTCCCCCACTGAAATAAACTGCAATATGAGAGAGCCAGCAGTCGTCTCAAAAGCTTTCATGGGGTGAAGAAGGAGGGACACAAAGAAATAAGCTGTCACATGCACCTATTAACAGGGCTTTAGTGGGAGCTCAGGTCCTTGGAAAAAATCCCTCTAAAAACTGAGGTAAGACCAGCGGGACAGCACTTCAAAGCTGAACTACCAGCAGTCCAGACTGGTCATTTCCACCTGACTGGAAAAAGGCAACACCTGACAGCACACTCATTTTTTCAACCTGTCAAAACTCCGGTATCTAAGAAAGCAGCTATGGCCACAACATGCTGCATATATATCCCCAGGAGCATGAGCTAACAGCAGAAGTCTCCTTCATACTACTTCAGATTAGCATTCAAGATGTTCAGAGAGGCCCAGGCTGTTGGGCTGCAGGAGCTCTGCAGATCCCCAGCCCAGCCCTGCCAGCGCAGGTCACAGAGCAGATCACACAGGATCCCAGGGGGTTTGAATGTCTCAGAGCAGGAGACTCCACACCCGCTCTGGGCAGCCTGGGCCAGGCTCTGGCACCTCCAGCAAACAAGTTTCTGCTCATGTCCAGATGGAGCCTCCTGTGCTTCAGTCTGTGCCCGTTGCCCCTCACCCTGGCGCTGGGCACCACTGAACAGAGTCTGGTCCATCCTCTGACACCCACCCTGACATATTGATCCATTGATCAGATCCCTCTCAGCTTCTCTTCTCCAGCTCAACAGCCCCAGCTCTCTCAGTGTCTCCTCATCACAAAGATGCTCCAGAGCCCTCAGCACCTTTGTAGCTCTCGCTGGACTCTCTCCAGTAATTCCTTGTCCTTCTGAAACTGGGGAGCCCAGGCCTGGCCCCAGTTGTGCAGATGGGGCCTCCCCAGGGCAGAGCAGAGGGGGAGGAACAACCTCCCTGACCTGCTGCTCACACTGTTCCTCACACACCCCAGGTACCACCGGCCTTGCTGAACACCCCAGAAAGTGTCCGGCTGTTATACAAGTAAGATCTTCGGGCTGAAGGATGGTGGGAGGCATTTCAATTTGTGTATCAATACGCAACGACTACAACTTCAAGACTCCAAAGGACAGGTCAGTATGAGAACTCATCCATTGCGAGGTACAGGGCAGGAAACTGAACGCTCCGTGTTGAAGGTCAGAGTGTTCACTCTGTCAGATGTTGGCAGTTTAATCCCCCAAGGACATCCCTTCATTTTCACCCAGTGGACAAGAAGTCGATGACACCACTTGCAGCTGCCCTTTGGGAGGATTAGCACGTGTTCTGCCTCATCACAAGTTGTTTTTTCAAGCTATCTGCTAAATGGGATTTTTTTAAATCAGGTATAGGCACTAGTGGAAGGCTCAGGCCTAAGGAGTTACATGGACAGCCTTCAGATAGACCTGGCAGCTACAGTCCCACAGCGTGATCCACAGACAATTTCAGCCTCAGTTGTGCCAAACGGGCTGAAAACCAGAGCAACAATTAAGCCGAGTTTCAATTCCTGGCAGTGCCGGACAGCCCGTTACAGCAGATGGCACGAGCCTGACTCACACCTGCTCTGCCACTGCCCAAATGTCACCAGTGCCCTTCCACCGACGTGCTGCTTTTATTTGAGAATAGCAATGACATCAAAAACACGCAGGTGACAAACCAAGCGCAGTACCAGTATGAAACCCATCTCCCACTGGGAAATATCCTCAAAAAAAAGAGAAAGAGCTGCCAAACACAGAGCCAAGTGAAAGAAACTGATCTATGACTCTGATCCGGTGTGTTCTCATGGATGTTTCAGCCGCTGCTGCAATCGTGGTGCACAAGCACAGCTACGCCAGGAGCAGCACAGCCCGTGTACAGCAGCCCCTGCGCTGCCTGCGCACGCGGAGCAGCCCAGTGTGAGACCAGACGGGGACTGGTTTGCTAACACACCCCCACCTTCTGCTGACTGCTCCATGCCGCTGGGTCCCTGAGAAGGATGAAGATGCTGAGGGGTCTGGAGCATCTTTGTGATGAGGAGACACTGAGAGAGCTGGGGCTGTGGAGCTGGAGAAGAGAAGCTGAGAGAGATCTGATCAATGGATCAATAGCTCAGGGTGGGTGTCAGAGGATGGACCAGACTCTGTTCATGGTGCCCAACGCCAGGGTGAGGGGCAACGGGCACAGATTGAAGCACAGGAGGCTCCATCTGAACATGAGCAGAAACTTCTGTACCTTGAGGGTGTTGGTCTCTGCTCCCAAGCAACAAGAAACAGGATGAGAGGAAACGGCCTCAAGTTGCGCCAGGGGAGGTTGAGGTTGGATTTAGGAACAATTTCTTCCCTAAAGGGCTGTGGGGCATTGGAACAGGCTGCCCAGGGCAGTGCTGAAGTCACCATCCCTGGAGGGTTGGACAGACAGACATGAGGTTCTCAGGGACATGGTTTGGTGCTTGATTTAGGTTAAGGTTGGACTTAATGATCTTAAGGGTCTCTTCCAACCAAAATATTCCTGTGACTCCATGGCCCAGGCTGCCCAGAGCGGGTGTGGAGTCTCCTGCTCTGAGACATTCAAACCCCCTGGGATCCTGTGTGATCTGCTCTGTGACCCTGCGCTGGCAGGGCTGGGCTGGGGATCTGCAGAGCTCCTGCAGCCCAGCCGGGCTGGGATTTTGTTAAGCCAGGTGCCACCTTCCTCTCCAGAGACACTTTGCAGCAGCTGCTGCAGCTGGACTCTGGTGTTTGTGGGTACGCTGGCCTAGAGTGGGTACACTGGCCAGTATTGACCAGGTTCTCAAAATCCAACGTTTACCTCCAGGTTCTTTTCCTGCTTAAATATTTTTGTTAAGCAGTCGGAGTCCTGCCCATTTTTCTCTGGGTTCCTTACTCAGCAACAGACATTCTGGGGATATTAAGACTTGTTGACTCCCAGACAGCTCACTTGCATTTTGGGAACAATGCTGTGTTCTGTTTCTTTGCTGTTTGTCACTAGAAGCATTAGCCAGAATATCAGACCTTACTCATCAGTTTCCAGAGCTTGAAATACACCTCTAGTCCATACACAGAATTAGGAACAGGCCTGTGATATCCCCAGAACAGCAAGTTCCTCAAGCCACGAAGCTGAGAGGTAAATAATAACCCAGAGATGTGGCACAGTTTTAAAAGGCACTGTAATAAGTCTCAGCACACCCTGAATGCACTTTACTGGCAAGTAACTTCTTTGAGTAGCTTTTCCATATTAGTTGTTAGCAGAGATTTACAGACAGTGCTACCACCTGCAGGACAGCAGACAACGACACGAGGTTTCAAAATACACATTTTATAACATTTTTCAACATAATCCAGGGTCACTTCACTAAGGCTGAGTATAGAAACCCACTGCATGAACTCACTGACCACTTGTTTCATCCTGACCGTCAAGAACAGCTTCGGGAGGACAAGCAGACGGCCACAGGATGTGGCTGTGCCAGGAGCGTCACAGCAGGACACACGGCACTGCCCTCAAAAACCCCAAAGTAGCAAAACACCATTTCAAACACCATTTTCTACCAGCCCATAGCGAGAGGGGCTGTGGGACATGAACTCAGGTCTCCACACCCACAGTACAACCCTCAGGTTCCCAACGGGGGTCACCTCCTCACACCTGAATGCTGGCGGGTTCAGGGGTCCCTTCACCTTTAGCTCCCCCTCTACAAGCAAACACCACCATTGGCATTTTGTGGAAGTCTGTCCCACTCTGAACAAACCTCCAAGGTGGTAAGCTGAAGATCTGGGCCTCAAAAGAAGCCCTGAAGCTCCCTGCAACTTCTTTTCCACAAAAATGAGCAATTTTTATAAAGAAGTAGCTATTCCAAAAGAGCCATCGGCTATCCTGGTATCTCACATGAGCTCTCTGTTCCTTTTAAGTTGCTTTATAATAATAGAAATGATCAGTGGCCCTTTCACCAACAGGCATTCAACCTCTCTGCGATGCATTTGTGCATCCAAATTTGTTTGAGGTACCAAGGTAACCTCTTCAATTCGGGTATTAGTAGCTGATGGCCTTTTTGGGTCACTAAGAGAGCAAACGAGTAAAAAGAGCATCCAGATGTCAAAGTCTCCTGCAGGAACCTCACTAAAAACTGAACCCCCTCAACTCATCATATGCAATATTATCAAGAAAAGCACTTTTCTGTTACAAAGAAACCCAATGCTTCCCACCGGCAGTCAGCAAACTGCTCCCAGCTTGACCTTCAGATAAGCCAAGGGATTCAGTATCTCAGAAAACTGAGCCTGTAAAACTCAACAAGGTTACTGGGAATTACTCAAACCCTACACACAAAGCTGGCGAGTGTTTGCAAGTACAAATGAATGAAACCGCGCAGTCTAAATCCAAATGTGTTTCTCACACTTAGCTAAGTTAACTAGTCACACCGCACAGTTCACTGCACGGCCTCTGCATCTTCGAGCTGCAAAGCGAAAATGAGCATCAGAAAACGTTAACAGTAGTCACAGACCATTCTAGCAACATAAAATACCACTCTCCCTACAAATGAAGATGTAGCAAGAACACAGAGCAGGCCGGAGAGCAGGTGTTCCTGCTGTTTGCTCTCCACTCGCAGTCCAAACAACTGCAAATGATTGTATTTACAGAATCCAGCCAGTGGCCACCAACAACCAGAGCAGAGCGGACGCAGGAACAGCGTCCCAGCGCTGCCACGTGTTCCAGAGCGGTACGAGCCGTGTCCCAAACACACCGATCATCGCCGCTCCACCATGTTAATCTGTCTCCAACGGGAAAGCAGGACATAAGGATGAGTACAAGGCGTGCCGGCCACAAAGGTTCGTTCGGAAGGGAACTCGTGCTGTCCTGCCCCACCGTGCCCAAAGAACAACCGGAACCGTCCTCTCACTTACCGTTGGTACGTATTCCGATGGGAATTTATTTGTTGTGTACGAAATTAAGAGACAGGTTTTACCAACAGCACCATCACCCACGACTACACACTTGATC
This sequence comes from Nesoenas mayeri, assembly GCF_963082525.1. Lineage (NCBI taxonomy): Eukaryota > Metazoa > Chordata > Aves > Columbiformes > Columbidae > Nesoenas > Nesoenas mayeri. The sequence goes on along the minus strand of NC_137546.1, from coordinate 6,556,377 downwards.
GTCTGCATAGCTGAAGTCTACTGGAATATCAACTCCAATGAGGACCTAGAAGAAAAAAAACAAGAGAGATAGACACATTTAGATGTTTCCGTTCTCATTAGATAGCAGTACGTGTCATTGATGAGCCTTGGTTGGAGCCCAAACCACTAACAGCGCGTATGGGATCTGAAAACAAGCCATTCCAGATGGGTCGGTAGATCTGTCTCTCCAGCACACGCAAGACAGGAAGCTGCTCATTTTCATAAATGCAAATACATCCCACTGCACCTGATTGCTAAACACCAGCAAAGAGGGTTTGCCACGGTCGCTTTGCCACGCTGGGAAGGACTGGGTGAATTCAGTCACTAACACACAGGGCGATTTTGTCCTGGTTACCTAGAGGTGGGCAAGACATTTTTAGGCTTTTCCAGACTGATTTTAATGTGCGGAAGCATCAAAGCTTAAATGAGCTGAAAGTGTAAGCTCAGGTCTGAGAGCTGCTCAGTGCCATTCGCTCATCCCAAGAGACGTGCCCTGCGGAGAACAGCTCAGCACAGAACGCTCAGCGCGACGCGCGGCGGTGGGAGCTCTGAAAGTAGTTTATGGGATAAAAATAAGTAGGTACAGAGAGAAATAAACATGATTAATTCCTCCTCCCCTTGCCTTCTTGGTTGGTTTGGGTTCGGGTTTTTTTCTGGAAGCCTACGCACAGTTCTATGATCTTTTGGTTCAAGTTGCTTATCCCCATTTTGAAGTGGTGAGCAGGGCACCCGCTCCGGGCAACCCAATCATTACAAAATCACAATGCACCAGCTGCTTTACCACTGACCCAGCACATGAACCAAATCAATACTTGCCATCAACTCCTCCTCCAAACGCTCCTTAGCAACCTCCAGTGCTGCACACAGCTGCTCTTCATTAATATATTGCTTTAATTAGAAAAGTACAAGACCTCTAGCCATTCATTCCCATGCAGGTGTGAAATCCTGACCCCAGCAACTGGTTCCAGCTCTCACTGGTTTTCAACATTTCTATATTACTGGAAGTACTTTTATTTACAGCAAAGAGTTTGCAGGAGGCCCAGACACCTATCGCAGCGGATTTACCCTCGAAACGGTGGCAACGCTTCAGCCTCACAAGGATGTCACCCCGGCACCCAGTTCTGCATAACTGCATGAAAAGAACAAATTGATCCCTACCGAACTACGCAATTGGGCACCTCCTGGGGATTTCGCTTCTCAGGGTGATGTGGAAGAAACACAAGGCAATCGCAGGGTTTTGAGCTGCCAACGTGATTTGATACCGCACATCGCATGGCCATGTCGCTGCTGGCGACTCAAAACAAACCTGTAGCTTTGCTTTGGATGTCGCTAGGATGCTCCGGGATGGAGCCAGAGCCAGACACCTGGATAACAAACATCCTCAAAAGTCTCCAAAATTGTGGGGGAATAATAATCCCCAGTGTTCCCACAGGCCACAGATTCACAAGCCATTTTAGTAAATGAAAAAGACTCTTTCTCAGAGCAGGACATCAGCCGGAGTCTGGTACATCACACAGGCCGGACACGGCTATATATACATCTTCATTCAACGTATACACAGATGGTGTAGGATTTGCACAGGCATCAGGAATAATCACGAATCCTCTATTTGGTGCTGTATTTTAACATCAAAAGCTCTGAAATTTGACCCTGAAGCAAACACACATTTACTCAGAAGGACAAAGCAATAGTTTCCATTTCAAAAGCAATTCTCTGTATTCGGGTCAGCTCAATTTTTTAATATCTAAGGGATATTAGTCAATACTGCCTCAATCGCTAAGGCGCTCACACAGCTCTGCCTTGCCAGGCTGTGCCACCATCACAGGGAAAGCGTCACATTCACCAGGATGAAAGCAGGAGATGGAACAGAGCAGCTCGGGCCCAAATTAAGAAAAGCTTCGTGCTCAAAAGCAAAGGTGGAAAGGGATGAGTCACTTGGTAAGTAGATTTTAAAAGGAAAACACATCAAAAGTGTGTTTGTGTCAGGCCTAGCTAGCCAACGCAAGCACACTCCAGCCTAAATCACCTCACTAGCTTGCCAGCCCTACCCATCAAATAAGGCACCATCACCTGCCTTTTGTTCAGGGATTGACCCAAACAGCCACCACACAGGTAGCAGCCCTAATCAATTCCTTTCAGAGCTACGAAATCATAGAGCCACAGAATCATTTTGGTTGGAAAAGACCCTCAAGATCATCAAGCCCAACCATAACCCAGCCCCATGTCCTGAGAACCTCCTGTCCGTCTGTCCAGCCCTCCAGGGATGGTGACTCCAGCACTGCCCTGGGCAGCCTGTTCCAATGCCCCACAGCCCTTTGGGGAAGAAATTGTTCCCACATCCAACCTCAACCTCCCCTGGTGCAACTTGAGGCCGTTTCCTCTGCTCCTGGCGCTTGTTCCTGGGGAGCAGAGCCCGACCCCCCTGGCTCCAAGCTCCTTTCAGGCAGTTCAGAGATCAGAAGGTCTCCCCTCAGCTCCTGTTCTCCAGCTGAACCCCCAGGTCCCTCAGCCGCTCCATCACACTTGTGCTCCAGCCCCTCACCAGCTCCGTTCCCTTCTCTCCACTCGCTCCGGCACCTCAAGGCCCTTCTTGGTGTGAGGTGATCCCGCCACCCCTCTGGCCGCCATTTTGTGCCCTGAGGTGATCTCAGTGCCGCCATTTTGAGCCCTGGGCTGAGGGGCCCAAAACTGCCCCTAGGATTCGCGGTTTGTCCTCCTCAGTGCCGACTACAAGAGGATGCTCACTTCCCTAGTCCTGCTGGCTACAGAACTCTCCACACTGGCTTTCCCAGCCACTTGTTGTGCACCCTTCCAGTTCCAACTAGAATTGACGGCACTGCCCAGCCAGACTCAGGAATCCCTGCTCCAGCCATCCAAGTGCTGTCGCAAGAGGAGGATCCCGCCCACCTCCAGCAGCCCCTTCGGAGAATCCCACCCCGGCTCACACCTCCTCCTCCAGATTCCTCCCCTCCCTTCCTGCTCTCCCTCCCCTTCCACTCTCCTGCCCCAATTAGTTGGATTTCCTTGTTTACCTGTAATCTGGAGGTTATACATCTGCTGCAAGGCAGCCTTTCCAGAACCAGGAAAGCAAATGAGAGGAAAAATCCAGACTCTGAAGCACTTCCTATGCATTGCAACACACCAATCTGTACCTGGAGATCTTACAATTCTCCATATGTAATTCTTCCCATGAGAGTCTGCAAACCTTTGCCGTTTTCCTGTTCCCTCCTCTGGGAGAGAAGCTGCTGTACGTGCTGGGAAGGGCTCAGGTCAGAGACTCCAGCTAAGACAAAGCACAACGTGTGCACACACAACATCATTCCCATAAAAGCAATTCTGCCTCTTGCAGCGAACAATCAACTCGATCTACATCATTACTCTCGGAGCACAGCGAACACCAGCAGCTCTAATTCGGAGTATTCGTTATCAAAGCGCTGCTGGCTCTCACTCTACACCTCAAATTCACTCCTGAAGAGCCGGTGCGGCGCACATCACCAACTCAAACATGAACGTGTGGACGCGGGAGGCAAAGCCATGAACTCAAACCGCACGTCACCTTTTCCCACCCGCCAAGATTATCCTTTTAACCTTCTGGCAGCAGGAACAAAACAGCACAAACAACCTGGGGCCTCACTCTGAAGCACAAAGCAGAACCCAAATCAGACCTGGAAAACACAGAGAGGTTGTCAGGTTTTCTTAATTACTTCTAAAGCAATTAAAAAAATTCACCACGAAAAATCCATTAGAAGGTCCCAATGTAACAAGCGACCACCAGGTCTCACACACTTGTTTAATTGCCCCCGCCCCATCAGACACTGCAAAATGACACCTTTAAAGGACCAAAACGCATTCAAGCACATCTTTAGGTAAAGGCATTCCTTCACTTTTTTTTTTGTTTTAAATAGATGTATAACTTTATCTTTAAATACTGAGACAGTCTGAGTTAAACAGACTCAGAGTCTTAAGCACAGGTCTCCAAAGTCTTACCAGTGGGAACGTGGAGCTGTTGAATAAGTTATTTTGCTGGGATTAGCAGCCTCTCTAGATTAGCTGGCTGAACTACTTTATGTTTGCCACTTCTAAGAGGTCCAGAGCACACAGCCGAGAACAAGCTCATTTTCAGCGAGCTCAGATGCACCATCCTGGGACCTAATCTGCCACAGGAAAAGCTTTAGAGACGCATTCATCACTGACTTGTGGTTTAAAAGTAATTAGTCCAATATGAGATACAACTGGAGAATAACTCATCCCCAGAGTTAAACACTGAGGGAGGGAGAAACAGAAGAGGTTTGGGTTTGTTCCTGCTCCAAAGCAGCCTAATAAAAGGAAGTCTACGTATACAACACCCAGCAGGACTGGAAAACGCTCCAAGTAGTTTTAAATATCTGACGGAATGAAAATGGACTGGAAAACGCTGAAGTCAGCCCATTTTGAGTGCGGTGAGTGCTTTCTGAGCCATGTAACCATGAGAGGCCAGAGAGGAGAGCTGATAACAACTGGGCACATCCTGCAAGTCACTGGGATTTGGTTCTGTCCTAAAGACCTAAAGACGACTTAAACAAAACCCACCACAATACAGCATTGATTTAGTTTCTCAAATCCCTCTGTATTGCAATCAAAAACTTCAGTGCTTCAGCAAAGTGTGAAAGTGCATGTTAACCTGCTGACCTGCGTTTAGGATTCATCCCAAAAAGCGGTAACAGAGATGCAAGTGTTGCGATGAACCGCAGTCTCCAGTGGGATGTTGGGGAGATCAATAATCCTTCCTAGCATACAAAAATATTCGGAATTCCGCATGTTCTGTACGCACAGCAAAAGGCACCGACAGAGCACGGGAGGCTGAGGAAATCCACAGTACCCACAGCAGGTTCCCACTCACTAAGCACAACTTACAAGCAATCCTGTCCCAAACACAGCCCGACACCGAGGGCCACAACCCCCTTGGAAAAGTCGCATTTTCCCATCTTAATGGCGAGCGCATGAAACGTGGTTTAAAAACTGCTCGTAATGCAATTGTAGCAGCAAGATCAACTACTGACCGTGAAGATTTGTATGTCAAACCAAGAGGTAAGAACCTGCCTTATCTCGCCTTCGCTCTCGCTGTCCGTGCGATCTCAAGTACAAAACGTAAGCCTTCAAGCTTAAGATTCCTCCTCTTTTTCAGCCTGTTTTCAGGTTAAAACGGGTTCGTTCTCCTCGCCAAAGGAAACGGAGCTGTCAAACCTGTCTACACATCCTGCCCCGGTTTCCTGCCCAGCCCCGGCAGCACCGCGGGTTCCTCTTTCCGGCGGCACCGAAACCGCTGCCATTTCAGCGCAGGTACGGCCGAGCGCGGCGCGTGAGGAGCCGCCGCCTGCCCGCCAAGAACCATTTTGCAATGCTCTTCTCCGCACCGTTAATTCACCCATCGAAGCTTAACCAGCCCCTCACAGCCTCCAGATCCCGCTCCAGAGTCTGTTCCACAGTGCAAGAAGAAAAAAGCCATTTCTGAAAACTAAGAATAAACCTTTTTTCCCCCCTCCTCCCCCATAAACAATGTAATTTTACAGTAAACAGGTTCCTCACCTAATTCCTGTGGGGTCAAAGCGCTCAGGAGTCCAAAATGACAATATTCACAGGATTTTAGCCATGATCTCTGTTAACCACTTTTGCCCTTCCACATTGCTGCCATTTCATATCTTATAAAAACATACATTTCTAAACAAAGCATTTGGGTTTGCTATTTTTTCCTAGATTAACTGCATCCATTTCAAGGCCCTTGTCCTCTGCCACCTCCTCTACCCCTACTATAAACTCACACTTTTGCTTTTCAAAGCAACAAATCTCCCAAATCAGGGGCAGCCAAGAGACATAATCAGCTACTAGACCCAAGGAATCAGGTTTTTCCCCACCAGAGATAGAACCAGCATTAAATGGAGTCTGTAATCCAGGCCTGCAATTATTAACAGGATCTTATGATTCTCTAAGACCCTATTAAGAACTGCAGGCCTGGGTTCCAACGCTGGCGCGGCAAACACCCCGTCGCAAAAATCCCTGTGTACATGGCTCCGGTTCTCTACCAACACAAACAACGAAGAGACCGCATGAATCCGAGTGTCAACCGGAGACTTAAAAGACCTCGGACCTCTTGGTACAGCGATATTGTCACAAACCAGTGATGCAGAATAACAGAAGCCGCTCTCTGGTTGAGTGTAACTCCAGAAAGACGAACTGGCCCACAAGGCAAAACTGGTTTCAAGAGTGGTCTTCTCCTTAATCTTCCACCAAAGCCCACCTTCCAGGAAATGGTTTTATCACGGACATCCCACCGCAGCACTAAACACATCTGCCGTTTCTACGCTAGTCAGGTGGTAAATGACATTTTAAAGAATATATTACGCTCTTGGTGCCCAAGGTCACCCGCCTGCCCTCTGCTGCAGGCACACGAGGCATGTACAGCAACGCTTGTGTTCCCAAAGGTTCTGAGTTGAGCTTACAGCTAGGTATTTAATGGCTTAAACTTGGCTTTATAAGGCTGTTAAGCTACAAAGCAGCACAGGAGCTGCACTGCCTTAGAACAGGACAAATCATAAAGTTCAAGGCAAAATCTGCAAAAAGCAAAGGGGGTATATTCAAGAAACAATCCTGCACCACAGCAGTTCAGGATCTCACAAATTATATCTTTTTGAAACATTAGGTGTTTTGTTTTGGTTTTTTAACTGTCACTACCAAGCCAGAGAACCCTTTAAACCCTGTTTCAGAATTTGTGCTCACAACAGAGAATTATCTTTGAAAACCACCATTGCTATTTAGTTTATATGAAAGGTGTCTAATTATGAGACAAATTTGGCTTTTATTATGGGCCTCTCTGTTCAAGATAGAGTTGATGTGTGGGATCCTGGAGCAGCCCTAGGCCTGGCCTAGACAGAGCCTGAGGATCCCAACACCGCACGGCTTCTGAAACCCCCATTTCTGGACAAGTTACTGTGAATGACCAAGGAAGAAGTAACAGACCTCAAAACGCAACTGAGATCAACTATACTTAACGAAACTTGCTTTTTCTAATTATGTTAGAATTGAAAGTTACTTCGCACATATTCACAAAGGCTTTTCACAACAAACTGGTCAAGCACAGACATAAATAAGACGGGAGGTGAATACAGCTGGGTGGGGGAATTTTAAAAGCCTGAGCCTAAACTACCGGCATGTTTCAAGTTCTAGAACTTCAAAAAAAGAAGGAGAAAGCCATGACATCCCATTTGAGCGCTACATTCAAAGCAAGAAGCGGCCCATGCAGCCTGGTCGGATAAACTACAGCTCTGTGGGCTGGCACTTCAGCACAAGTTCAACAGAGAGAAGCAAAAGTGTTGAAATCCCTGTTATCGCCCTGGTTAAGGTTCCACTGTCAAACCAGCATTGGGAAAACAGCCCCAGATTAAACACTGGGAAGCATGTGGGCTTACACTGAGTCCTCTTCATCTTATACTGCTATTCTGCGCTGTCGTGCTCTCCAGGAAGCTGTTCTATTCTGCCTTAACACAACCCTCTTCAGTATTTTAACATCACATTTTAAAACCTATTTTTATTAGCTTTGTTTCATACTGTTAGTATTTAAAAATATGATCTATACTCCTATTCACACACACTACCAAATCAGCACACACCAGCTGTGATACTTCTCTGCTCAGACCCATGGCCAAATACATTGACCAGGGGTAAAACCAACACTGGCAGAAGTTCCTCTATTTTCAGGCTCATTTTTGCATATGCGGAAGCACCCTGGGTGCACATGAGCTGCAACGGAACCTCCCTCGCTCCAATGTGCTCAGGGATCAGGACGGCTGCGGATGCTCCACGCACAGCCTGATGGGTGCCCTGAGGTTTGGGTGGGACAGCTCAGAAGCAACATATTGTCTGGGAGGAAGGGCTGACACAGCACAGGCTGCGCTGCCATCAGACACCTGCCCAGGCTGGACTGGGCGAGAAGAACCTGATGAAGTTCAACAAGGCAAGTGCAGGGTCCTGCATCTGGGCAGGAACAACCCCCGGCACCAGCACAGGTTGGGGGACCTGCTGAAAGCAGCTCTGCAGAGAAGGACCTGGGAGTTCTGGGGAACAACAGGGTGACCGTGAGTCACCAATGTGCCCGTGTGGCCAAGAGGCCAATGAGACCTGGGGTGTGTGAGGAACAGTGTGAGCAGCAGGTCAGGGAGGTTGTTCCTCCCCCTCTGCTCTGCCCTGGGGAGGCCCCATCTGCACAACTGGGGCCAGGCCTGGGCTCCTCAGTTTCAGAAGGACAAGGAATTACTGGAGAGAGTCCAGCGAGAGCTACAAAGATGCTGAGGGCTCTGGAGCATCTTTGTCATGAGGAGACACTGAGAGAGCTGGGGCTGTTGAGTTTGAGAAGAGAAGCTGAGAGGGGTCTGATCAATGGATCAATATCTCAGGGTGGGTATCAGAGGATGGACCAGACTCTGTTCAGTGGTGCCCAGCGCCAGGGTGAGGGGCAACGGGCACAGACGGCTCCATCTGGACATGAGCAGAAACTTGTTTGCTGGGAGGTGCCAGAGCCTGGCCCAGGCTGCCCAGAGCGGATGTGGAGTCTCCTTCTCTGAGACATTCAAACCCCCTGGGCCCACCTGTGTGATCTCCTCTGGGACCCTGCGCTGGCAGGGCTGGGCTGGGGATCTGCAGAGCTCCTGCAGCCCAACAGCCTGGGCTTCTGTGACTGAAGAGACAAAGCTTTGTTAAAAAAAAAAAAACATTGCAAAAGTGACTTTTCCCAGCCACTGAGCTACCTCAGCGTTTCAATTAATACTAACAAACCTGCTGGAAAGCTCGCTAACGCCAGGACTGAAGCAGGAGAGGTTGTCCTGCATCTCTCTAATCTGAAGAAGGGACCAGAGTGGCCGGAGCCACTTTCCTCGCCCGGCAGAGGACAAGCCGCCCGTGGCACCATGAGCACAAACGGGGCAGCAGCACCAAGTTGGGCAATTGGCAGTTTCTCAGCAGTGGGTAAATGCAGAAGACGCTCAAGAAGAAGTAACAGCACCGTGTCTTCCAGTCCAGGACATGGAAGAGGATCCTTCCGAGAGGAACTAAGCCTTTAGCTCAGCAACACTTCACAAGCACTAACCTTGAGCTAACTGCTCAAACACACCAAGGTGAACCACAACCTGAGCACACCAACAAAAACCCAAGCCCAGCACACACCCCCCACAACAACCCTTTTCCATCCAGCTGTTCACCAACCTCAGCCGCCCAACACAAATGGCCACAGCAGATCATGAAGTGCCAGATGCCGCATTCCTCCCATCCAAAGCTGCAGGAGCATCTTTGTCATTTCCCCCCCCATCCCCAAATAAACAGAACACTCAGCATTGGCCAAAAACACAGCACAGCATCTTTCAATTTGCAATGAGCTGAGTAATTCAAAACAGCTCATTGCAAAGCAGGACAATTCTGGCAGCCTTAGGCTGAGCCTGGTACCGTGGTGACAGCGACCGTCCCGCCGCACCCCCACAACCAGCTTAAATTTTGCTCCCAGGCTGTGTTAGCTCAGTAAAAACCTTCACCCCGCCAAGTCTGATCTACACTTAGAAACCACACATCGATACCGCACAGTCTGAGCGCAGAAGCCTGGATAAAGATGGGCTGCTATCTGCACAGCACCTCCAGATAGAACGGCTCAAATGAAGCCCCTGTGTTACTACTTTAGAGGTTCTGATTTGCTTTTTCACAAGGCAAGAGAACAGTGCACAGAGCTCTCATGGTAGGAATTACGCCATAACATTCAGAAGCAATGGGGTGAATTAACAACACAAGAGCTTAAAATGGAACAACGTTTTTTAAAAGATGCTGCAAAACTAACTCTTTGTTTTCCCTTCATAAAACGTCGCTCGTTTGGAAGTCACTCCATCTCAAGAAAAGGACAACTGCTTTACCCAGGAGAAAACACGCCAAACGGTATTTTTAAGTTTTATAACTCTTTAAAACAGAAGCCAATAACTGAAACTCAAAAGGGAGACTACCAAGATTAATTACACAACACTGAAACTCTGCTTCTCGTACTCATTATTTTAAGTTCATTGCACACCCAGGGCTGGACAAACAAACCCAGTTCTCTCACCCAACAAGGACCCAGCTGATCCACCACTAGAAGCTGAGAATATTTGTCCTAACACCACTTTTGTCACTTTTCTCAGGCACTTACCTGCACAGCATTGCCAGCGAGCTCCTGCGGATGGATGGACAGACACACTCAGGGAGGGCGACCACTTTGTGCCAGCTTAAACCCCAGGAGACACCCGGAGAAAGGCTCTGACCTGTCATTTCTAGGGGGAATTCTTTCCAATGGACACCCTCAGCAGTGCGGTGTAAGCTCTTTTAAATCGCGCTTAATTAAATGATAGGTTGTAGAAATGTAAAGATACTTTATTTGAAACTTCAGCATAAAAGTTCATTCAGTCAATTCGCTTTCTGTCCATATTAAATACTAAAAATAGGGGGTTTTTCACCTGCATTTAGCACAATGGGGTGAGAGGAGCCGAGGCAGCAGTCTGCAATACATCAAGTTCTATCCGGAGTATGAGAAACCGATTTTACATCCATTTAATTTGACAGCACCTTAATATTCTACAAAAATAAAAAAGGAATGAATCCTCAAGAGCCAAGGTAACTACACTCCCTCACAATTCCTCCTCACAGGCTCTTATTCTAGAAGCTCAGACCATTGAAATTCATGTGATCAAGCCTAAGGACAGGGTGAAGCTCAGTCGACCACAGGCACAGCAAAGAGAGGCCAAAAACGCACAGGCCCGCAGAAGACTATTCAAAGTTGCGAGCGTAAAACAGATTCCACACGCCCAAACTGCAACGGCACATCTTCATTTACCGTACAAGTTCTCAGGAGCAAGAAGCGGCGCTGGAACCCAGCTACACCAATATATTAAGATTAAATTTGAAGCTTGTAGGGTGACGGCTATCCAAGAGATTTTAATTAAGATGTCTGGCTGTCTACGCTCATAAGACTTGGAAATTTTTTAGAAGTACAGCTGCATTTTAACCAGGAGGAACTTTTAGATCAGGATTAGCGGCCAACTGGGTGCTGCACATCGGCCTTTCATACGCTTTACAGGAAAGTAAGAAAAGCCCATCTGCACACTCAGCAGGGACATCCTGAGGAGCTGCACACGGGCTCCATTGCTGTTTACTATTGTTCCTTTAGTTGAAGATCTACGTGTTCCATTTTAGATGCTCCAGACACTCTAAAACTTCAAGAACATTTCTATTAAACATCATAAACTTCCCAAAACTGGCCATCAGGTGCAGGCAAACAAACAGCTACACAGCGGGTATATAACGAACCCAAAACATCAGTTGCAGGTCATGAATAACCGGGTTCAAAGTATGCAAATGTAATGATTAAAATTTCTGCCTAGAACACGTTACCAAACTGCAAACATGTTTTATCTTGCATCGCAATAGTTTTTATTCCTTGCCAAGACTTAAAAAATCCTTTTCCTCATTGCTACTGAAACGCACTGAACAGTTTAAACACTTCTACAGCCAGCAATATACTGATTCAGGCCTTACATGTGCCCATAAAACCTGTTTCAAATATACATTTGCCCATACTGCCTTCCCCATAAACCCACACTAACAAGAGGGAACAGTTTACAAAGCAGAACAACAGATTCTCCCCATACAGCCAGCTGAATACAAAGGCTTTCTATGTCAAGTTGGTTTTGCATAAGACCCTTTTGCTCACTGAAAGCAAGAAGCTTTAAGTGCTTCACTGAGTTACTCCAATTAGCAATATGAGGGGCTTGATCCGGGTTTTAAATACCCTTCCAAAAACAAAAAGAAGGACGTTGGGGGCACTGTGATTTAATGCTTTGGATACAGACAGCTAGCACATCCTTTCCTAGGAGAGAAGCACAGATGAACACAAGACAAAGACAATCACAGATGGCCGGACTGAACTCCTTCTGACTACCCAGTTGTCATCTGACACGGCCTCCCCGGTACGGCCTCATCTGCCCGGGGCTTTTGTCAAAACAGGAGAGTAAAGCCACCCGGGCTCCCCCGGCTGCAGTGCCCGCATGGACAGGGCAACAGCGAGCCCGAGCGTTTTGCCATTCTTCATTAAGCACAGGTTTCACAACACCGGTTGTTATGTTTGCATTTACCTGGTTATACGAGCGTCTCCCACTGTTGCCAGCAGCTGCAAGTTCTACCCGCTTAGAGGAAAAAGCCCTAGATCACCAAAACGTTTAAAACACAGCGAGATGACATGCAGCTGCAGTATACACCTCTTGGTGAGGTTTCAAAGGAGAAAAAGAATGTGTCAACACCAACCACCAAAGCAGCACTGGCCCCTGTCCCAGCCAGACCAGTGACAACACTGGTCCCATGTATCGAGAGCAACGGGACGGGCTTCAAGCAACCTCGCACCTCGGGAGGCAAAAGCCAAGAAGCGCCTCCCAACTCCTCCTGGTTCAGGACCGGAGTCTGTGCAGCACACCCGGCTCCATCCCGACCCGCCACCCCACGAACTGACCCGGGGGGTCCCCGCAGCCCCCGGAGCAGCAGAAACCGCGGGCAGGGCCGGGCCGCCCGGCGGGTTGCGAGGCCCCGGCCCCGCCACGGCCGGTGCCGCCGCCCCCCGCGCCGAGGGTCCGGCCGCGCCCCGCGACGGGAAGCGGGGGAGGGGAGGGAGGCTGCGCCCGGCACCGCCGCCCCCCGCCAGCCCCGGCCCCACGAAGGCCGGGCCCCCCACAGCAGCCCCCGCGGCGGCTCCGCGCAGCCCGCGCCCCCCGCCCCGGGAAGGGCCCCCCGCACCCCGCTGCCCGGGGAGGCCCCGCACACACACCGCGGGCCCCGGAAGGGCGGATCCCGCACGGCGGAGACACCGGCCGGCGGTGCGGAACCGGACAGCGGGGAGAGGCAGGGGTGTGTCGGCGGCGGAGGCCACCCGAGGGTCACCCCGGTGCACTCCCGGAGCGGCCCCGGTGCCGGCCCCGCCGCGGGGCCGCGCTCACCTCAGAGTCTCCGCCGGGCGTTGGCAGCTGCGGGGTCTCCTCGGCTGAGGCGCAGGGGCACGCCGCCGGTGACGTCAGCACGCAGCGGCCGGCGGGCGGGGCGGGGAGGAGAGGCGCGGCCGGCAGGGGCGGGGCGGGGCGGCCGGCAGGGGGCGCTGGTGCGGCTGGCCCGTCCCGCCCCCGGCACGGCAGCGCGCGGCGCCCCCTGCAGGACGGAGCGGGGCGGGGCGGCGGGAGCGCGGCGGGACCGGGGGCACGGCTGCCGGGCTCCGGCTCCGGGGAGCGCCCGGAACGCGGGGGGACCCTCCGTGCCAAGCACGGACCGCCCTGCGTGCACTCAGGAACTGCGGGACCCTGCACCCCTGCGTGCACCCAGGAACTGCGGGACTCTGCACCCCCTGCGTGCACCCTGGAACTGTGGGACCCTGCACCCCCTGCGTGCACCCAGGAACTGTGGGACCCTGCACCCCCTGCGTGCACCCAGGGGCTGTGGGACCTCACGCCTGAACCCCTCTGCGTGTACCCAGGGACTGTAGGACCCTGTACCTGCACCCCAGGCAAGCACCCCAGAAACTGTGGGATGCCACATCCTGCAAGCACCCCAGGAGCTACAGGACCCCCCCACTCTGCACCGCACCTCATTGAATGCACCCCAGGCTGTAGGACCCCCTACCCTGCACCCCCCTGCATGCACCCTGGGGTTGCAGGAGCACACGAGGGGCATAAAGTCTTCCGTACACCCCACACGCTGCTTGTGCATATCTGTGTCACCATTTCCAGATTCCATTCATTTATTCTTTCATTTATTTTTTCCCTGAAACTGAAATAAAAAGGGCCCAAGAGCCACCGGTGCTGTTGGGAGATGACCCCGTGGTGCTGTGGGCACTCATGGGGTGTTACAACCAAATCTCCTTAGCCACCACAAATAAAATAAGATCACCCCGTGAGGAACAAGAGCACAGGAAGAAAATCTGCAGGCGCCGTCTATTTGAAAAGCAGGAGCCAAAATCTGGCCTGAAACGGAGAACTTGTATAGAGTCATTCAGCTGTTAAAAGCCAGGAAGAGCTGTGAGTTGGCAAACGTCGTCTGGGGAGCAGCCAGGGGATGTTAGGGGCACTTCTGAATGAGCTGGTTTTATCTGCACATCCACAGATGGAGCAAAACTGGGGCCGGTATTATTCAATATATTCATCAATTATTTGGACGAGGGAATAGAGTGACTGTCAGCAGGTTTGCTGCTGACACCAAGCTGGGAGCAGTGGTGACACTGGAAGCTGTGCTGCCATCAGAGACCTGGACAGGCTGGAGAGCTGGGCAGGGAGAAATTTAGTGAAATATAACAAGGGCAAGTGTAGAGTCTTGAATCTGGGCAGGAACAACCCCAGGTTCAGTGTAAGTTGGGGAATGACCTGTTAGAGAGCAGCATAGGGGAAAGGGAGCTGGGGGTCCTGGGGACAGCAGGGTGACCATGAGCCAGCACTGGGCCCTTGTGGCCAGGAAGCCAATGGTATCTGGGGTGGGTTAGAAGGGGGTGGTCAGTAGGTCAGAGAGGTTCTCCTGCCCCTCTGCTCTGCCCTGGGGAGACCACACCTGGAATCTTGTGTCCAGCTGTGGCCCCTCAGTTCCAGCAGGACAGGGAACTGCTGCAGAGAGTCCAGCGCAGCCACCAAGATGCTGCAGGGAGTGGAGCATCTCCCGTGTGAGGAAAGGCTGAGGGAGCTGGGGCTCTGGAGCTGGACAAGAGGACACTGAGGGGGGACTCATTCCTGGGGATCAAGATGGAAAGGGGCAGTGTCAGGAGGATGGAGCCAGGCTCTGCTGGTGACAACCAGGGACAGGACAAGGGGCAATGGGTGCAAACTGGAACACAGGAGGTTCCACTTAAAGATGAGAAGAACCTTGTTGGGGTGAGGGTGGCAGAGCCTGGCCCAGGCTGCCCAGGGGGTTGTGGAGTCTCCTTCTGTGCAGACATTCCAACCCGCCTGGACACCTTCCTGTGTAACCTCATCTGGGTGTTCCTGCTCCATGGGGGGATTGCACTGGATGAGCTTTCCAGGGCCCTTCAACCCCTGACACTCTGGGGTTCTGTGATAAGAGACAAAGGATCCTCTGGTAAAACAAGGTGCTACCAGCACCCCAAACCCTCTGGCATGGCCAGCCCAGGCTGGACGGGGCTCTGAGCACCCTGAGCTGGTGAAGATGTCCCTGCTCATGGCAGGGGGGGCACTGGGGAGCTGGGAAGGGCCCTTCAACACAAACCATTTGCTGATTTTATGAAGCCTCCAGAGCAACTTGGGGTGCAAAGAAAGACACACCCAGGGGCTGTGGTTGCACCAGAAGGAACATGGAGGGGTCTGGGCTGTCCCAGAGGCACTTCATTGAGACCAAGGTGCCCCTAAAGGTACAAAAAGGTCCCAGGGCACCCCAAAAGCCTCAGAGAGGGTTCCAGGAGCCTCCAAGAAGCACACCAAGGGGGTCAGGATACCCCAGAAAGCAGAGCAGTGGGATCAAGAAGGGGTCCAGGGCATGACAAAGGGTGCAGAGAGGCGGGGTGTGGGGGGGCACTGGGAAAAGGGACACCCCAAAAAAGCACCGCGATGGCCCTGGGGCAGGGACAGGCACAGCGAGGAACATGGGGGCAGGAGAAGGGACAGCGAGGGCCTGGAGATGCGCCCAGAGTCAGAGCCGGGGGCTGGGGGAGCCCAAAGCGCAGAAGGGCCTTGGGTGCTCAGAGCAGCTCCTGAGGGGCTTGTAGCACCCTGACCTGCACCCCAGTGCCCTGGAGAGATGGGAGCTCACCCACAGGGACTGCGGCACCCGAAAGAGAGAACACAGGTTGAGGGAGCATCAATGGGCAGAGGGACACGGGCTGGGGAGCCGCAAAGGGCTGAACAAGGGTGTCAGAGCACCTTAAAATGTGCACGAGTGCTGTGGGGGCCACTGACAGACACACAGATCTGCAACTGCACCAAAGGGCACCTGAGGGCTTTCAGGGGCACTGACAGGCACATTGAGGGGGGCCCTGCACCCCAAAGGCACAGCAGAAAGCAAACGAAGGGCTGGGGACATCCCAAAATGGGCCCTAGTCTAGGGGTGCCATACTGGGGACATCGGGTCTCAAGGGGTGTATAGGGGGCACAGTGAGCACTGCAGGGGCCCCAAAGCACAGGACAGAGCCTGAGGGAACAACCAGGGCAGGGGGTGTCCAGCCCCGGCCGTGGTGCTGCCAGGAGCCGCCTTGGCCAGAGCCGGCCCTGCCCGGCCCCTGTCCCCTCTGTCCCCTCTGTCCCCTCTGCCCACAGCCGGATGTCCCCATGCCGGGGGACCCCAGGCCCTGTCCCGGGCGGGGGGTCCCGGAGGCTCTGCCTGGGGCTGGACACGGCCGGGGCACCAGGGGCTGTGACACTCATTTCCAAACCCAGCGGCTTCCCGGGCTGAAGCAGCCAGAGCAGGATTCCAGCTCTGAGCTGATCCGCACGTTGGGTTGAGTCTCGCAGGGGTTTTACAGGCAGGAAAAGCCGCTGCCACGGGGCGTCTGACGGGGCTCTGGGAGCAGCTGTGGGGTCTGTGCAGCTCACGGCACCTGGTGCTGCGGCATTTGCTGGGGCTTCAACAAGAGCCCTGAGCAGCGGCTGCGAGCGACACCCTGGAGCCCACACCCCCTGCCTGGCCCGTGTGCGCAGGGAGGTGCTGAGCACGGGGACCCCCCGCCGGCCCCTGCCCCCCAGCACCTGTGACGTCACTGAGCCGCCCATGACGTCAGCAAACGCCGTCACTATAACGGAGGCGCTGGCCGGGCCCCGCACACACAGCGCTGGTGCAGCTGGCGGAGCTGGTGCTACTGGTGCTACTGGTGCTACTGGTGCTACTGGTGCTACTAGTGGAGCTGGTGCTGCTGGTGGAGCTGGTGCTGCTGGTGCTGCCAGTCCTATTGGTTGCTGGTGGTGCAGGTGCTCTCAGTGAAGCTGGTGCTGGTCATACTGGTGGAGCTGGTGCTACTGGTGGAGCTCGTGCCGCTGGTGGAGCTGGTGCTGCTGGTGCTGGTCGTACTGGTGAAGCTGGTGCTGCTGGTGCTAGTGTAGCTGGTTATACTGGTGAAGCTGGTGGAGCTGGTTCTGCTGCTGCTGGTGGAGCTGGTGGAGCTGGTGGAGCTGGTGGAGCTGGTGGTGCTGCTGCAGGTCCCCCCAGCGCCTGTGACGTCACTGAGCCGCCCATGACGTCAGCAAACGCCGTCACTATAGCGGGGGCGCCGGCCGGGCCCCTC
Source organism: Nesoenas mayeri (assembly GCF_963082525.1). NCBI lineage: Eukaryota > Metazoa > Chordata > Aves > Columbiformes > Columbidae > Nesoenas > Nesoenas mayeri. The sequence continues at coordinate 6,539,070 of NC_137546.1, read as the reverse complement.
ACACACAGCGCTGGTGCAGCTGGTGCAGCTGGTGGAGCTGGTGGAGTTGGTGCTACTGGTGCTACTGGTGCTACTGGTGCTACTGGTGGAGCTGGTGCTGCCAGTCCTATTGGTTGCTGGTGGTGCAGGTGCTCTCAGTGGAGCTGGTGCTACTGGTGGAGCTCATGCCGCTGGTGGAACTGGTGCTGCTGGTGCTGGTCATACTGGTGAAGCTGGTGGAGCTGCTGCTGGTGAAGCTGGTGGAGCTGGTGCTGCTGGTGCTCGTTGTACTGGTGAAGCTGGTGGAGCTGGTGGTGCTGCTGCAGGTCCTTCCAGTGGTGCTGCTACAGCTGGTGCTGGTGCTGCTGGTGCAGCCTGTGCCGGTGGTTGCTGGTGCAGCTGGTGCAGCTGGTGCTGCTGTGGTCGGTGCTGGTGGAGCAGCGTCCCAGCGCCATGGAAAGGCTCTTGCGGTTCCTGCGGCGCAGGACGGCGCGGGGGACGCGCCCGACGCCCGGGAGCAGCCGTGGCTACGAGTCCCAGCCGCGGGTTCGGGACGAGCTGTGGCTGCGAGGAGCCGCCAACCAGAGCGACGGCGCTGGGCCGCAGGTGAGTGAAACCAGGGATGGCGGAGGGGAGTCTTGGCTCTCGGGCCGTATTGCACGCGGATGCAAATCAGACTTTTCCAGGAGCGATGTCGAACCCAGAGCTGTGGAAAACTCTTTTAGAACCTGGCGTCCAGTTGGTGACAGTTCCTCCTCTGCGAGTCGAAATGCTGCCGCTCTCTCCTCTTTTGAGCTGCTCTCCTGAGCTCTGTCCCTTTGTGTCCTTTGGCTTTGAACAGGCACAAGATGCCAGAGCCCCAAAACCGACGGCGGGTTCGGGTTCGTCCTCTTTCTGCTGGGTCCATGGAAGGTTTCACGCGTCAGAAAGTGCTGAAGTGAAGCAGTTTATCGGAGACCTGGAGCAACAGCTCCTCATGGAATTGAACCCGGCTGAGGCGCTGGAAGCCAACAGGCGCTTGGAAGAGGCTTTAACCAGAGCCGAAAGAAAAGCTGCTCGGCTGGAGATGGAAGCGACCCTGCTGAAAAAGAACATCGGGAGGAAGACAACGGCGTTACAAACCACAGCAGAAGAACTACGGCACGCCCGGCAGCGGATTGAGCGGTACCAGGCTCTGTACAGCCAGGTGGATCAGGAGAGGAAAGACGCCGTGCAGAGGGCAGAAGAGCTGCGGGAACAAGTGGCCGAGCTGCGGGGTGAAAACCTTTGGCTGCGTCAGCAGCTGCGGGACGCGCAGAACAAGGCCGCCCCGGAGCCCGTGGTGAGTGACGCCTTCCCGCGCCCGCGACACGGCAGAGCAGGAGGCGAGGGCAGCGCTGGCCCAGAACGGGCAGAGGAGAGCGGCTCCGCGGCTCTCGGGCGCTTCTGTCGACCAGCGGGTAGAAGCTCCACGCCGGGGACTCCGTCACGGGGCTGGGTTCTTTGTCCTGGTTTTGTTGGATTGCGGAAGGTTCTGGCAAGCCGTGACACACGCTCATAGACACATCTGTGAGCAGAAGCGCTCGGGCTTGCCTCGGTTTTCGTTCGTGTAGCAGAAGAACAGCGGAAAGGTTGATACGCAGAGTTGGCCGTGGGGACCCTCACCCCCATCTCTGGAGAAAGGGCTGCAGCCCAACCGCAGCACTTGCGTTGGCATCCGATTCGATTTCGGCGTGATTTTAAGAACAGAGCGAAAGCCCAAAGGCCCCGTCTCAGCATCTGCTGAGAAGAACGTGCTGGAAACATCTTCACGAAGAGATGCCATGTCCTTAGTTGTCTTCCCTGGCCAAGGATGGCTGGAGATCATCCGCTGAGCAGATGTCGTAGTAGAGGAGATTTCTCCACTTTGCAATGACCTTAGAAAAGAGATTTTGGTAGATTAACCTGTAACTGAAAGTAAAAATGCCCGTTTTGCCTTCTCATCTTTATCTTCACACTCCTCTGGGTTTGTTTCCTTAGAGAGAAATGGGACGGCCAGAAGAGACGTCAGTGGCAGCTGGGACACAGCACCACGATGGGCTGACGCGAGAGAACCCCCGGGTGCCAGAGGACTTGGACAAGGTCAAGGCCAAGGTACAGAGAGTCTGTGAAGGTGCTCGCAGGTCTGAGCTGTTCTTGTCCTTCAGTGACCAGAAGAGAAGAAAATCTTCTGGGAACAGGCCCAGCAGAGATTTGCCTGAGGTCGTTCTGAGCTTCAATGTCACTAACAGTTGTTTTCCGGCTGTTGTGACGGCTGTGACCTCCATCCAAACATCTGATGGGGTTTCACAGAGATTTCAGACAGATGTTTTTCCCCACATCCAGGTGTGTGAACTCTCGGCACAGCTGGAGCTGCACTCCCAGCTCTCTCTGCAGCTCAAAGCCTCAATCCAGGGGCTGCAGGAGCTGGTGGCTCTTGTGCCACGTGGCTTGGCCACTGCTGGGGGGGCTCACGGCCCAGCAGCGCTTCGTGGACAAGGCTGCGAGCAGCCAAGGGAGGAGCAGCCGGAGCCGAGGGGCAGAGACCTGGATCCCAACGTGCAGACATCACGGAGCCCGCGGGACCTGAGCCGCTCCGCACAGCCCGGCCTTTCTGCCGGGGCCGGCGCGGCGCCGGCAGCAGCCGCTGCCCAGAGCCCGCAGGAGCCGCGGCGCAGACGCTTCCGTCGCCCGGCAAAGACTCTGGGCCAGAGCCGGGGCCGCAGCGGGAGCCCGTCGGGCTCAGGTGAGCAGCTCCGGACGCGGTTCTGCAGCGCCCCGGGGGGCAGGGGCGGCCTTGGGTTGTGCTGGGGAGCCAGAGAGCGCAAGTCTCGTCTGTGCAGTCCTGGGCAGCTGCAGCCGGGACAAAGACCTCACTGGCCCGTCCCGCAGAGCGCAGAGCAGGCGCTGGTACCTGGGACCGACTGACACGGGCTCTCGCTGCTTCTCTCCCAGGCGCCGCTGAGCGTGGGGCTGGATCTGCTGGGGACTCTCCCCGGGTGTCTCCTGCTCCTCTGCCGAATGCAGATGACGTCCAGGATCCCCCGGCCAGGGCAACACCGGCCGACCTCAGTGATTTGGAAGAGGAGCTGTTGCAATAGTTAGCAAGCAGGATTAAACTCGTGAAGGTTCGTTCCTGTGCCCGCCTGCTGTGCTTTCCCGTGGCGTCCCCTCCTGGCCCCGCAGCGCTGGCTGAGCCGGGGGCAGCGGCTGGGACAGCAAAGCCCCTGGAGCCCCCGCTGCCCTGCTCCCCGGTGCTCGGGGCTGTGGGGCCGCAGGGGCCGGCCCGGCTCTGGGGGGGCTGCCCAGGCCCTGGACCCCTCGCACCGGGGGTGCTGGGAGCTGCAGTCCCTCGCCTCACAGCACCGTTCTTCCGAGAACACTGTTTAATACCATGTGAGACGCGTGTACATTTGTGACAACGTTTGTCTCCTCTGATCCTGCCGTGTTTTCCCATCACCACCCCTCGTGTCCCCAAGCCGGGGGTCCCGGGGGCTCTGCCTGGGGCTGGACACGGCCGGGGCACCAGGGGCTGTGACACTCATTTCCAAACCCAGCGACTTCCCGGGCTGAAGCAGCCAGAGCAGGATTCCAGCTCTGAGCTGATCCGCACGTTGGGTTGAGTCTCGCAGGGGTTTTACAGGCAGGAAAAGCCGCTGCCACGGGGCGTCTGACGGGGCTCTGGGAGCAGCTGTGGGGTCTGTGCAGCTCACGGCACCTGGTGCTGCGGCATTTGCTGGGGCTTCAACAAGAGCCGTGAGCAGAGGGGCCACAGGACTACCAGAGCCAGGCCTGCAGATGTGAACCTGTCAGCCTTGCCATGGGGAGAGCAGGGATACAAGAATCACAGAATCACAGACCAGTTTGGGTTGAAGGACCTTCCCAGCCCCCCAGTGCCCCCCCTGCCATGACAGGGACATCTGCACCAGCTCAGGGTGCTCAGAGCCCCGTCCAGCCTGGCCTGGGGTGTCTCCAGGGATGGTTCAGCCACCACCTCTCTGGCCAACCTGGGCCAGGCTCTCACCACCCTCAGGGACAACAATTTCTTCTTCATGTCCAGCCTGAATCTCCCTCCTTTAGTTTAAACCATCACCCCTTGTCCTATCACAACAGGCCCTGCTCAAAAGTCTGTCCCCATGTTTCTTATCGGCCCCTTTTAAGCACTGAAAGGCCACACTAAGGTCTCCCCGGAGCTTCTCTTCTCCATCCGAACCCCCCAACTCTCTCACCTGTCCCCAGCAGAGCTGTTCCAGCCTCGAGTCATTCCTGTGGCTCCTCCGGCCCCTCTGCAGCAGCTCCATGTGTGTCTGTGCTGAGGACCCAGAGCTGGACCAGCACTGCAGGGGTCTCACCAGAGCGGGGCAGAGTGCTCTTTGTGACCCCCAGACCCCAGGCTGTGGCTCTGAGGACACTCCAGGCCCCCAGCTGTGTCTCTCCGGTCCCCCCAGTGCAATCCGTGTGCATCCCAGCAGTGCCCAGACCCTTTGCCTTCCCCTCAGACCTCGGAGGCCGCGGTTGCCCCGGAGGGTACAGCCAGGAGCTCTGATCCCCCGGGAGCACTCGCAGCGCCCCCATTCCCCACCGTGTCCGTCACGGCTCCTGTGGGACCCTGGACGAGGCTCTGAGCCTCTTCTGTCCCCGCAGTGCATGGCACATTCCCTGCAGCCCCTCCAGGTGCCCTCCTCTCCCCTGCCTGGGGGCTCAGGGTCACGTCTGTCCCTCCAGCCACACTGAGATCACGGAAGAACCATTTGGGTTGGAAAAGCCCCTCAAGACCAGCGAGTCCAACCGTTACCCAGCCCTGTGATACCGAAAAGTTGGCAAAAAGAGTCTTTAACACAGTTTGGAAAGTATTAAAAAGTAGCACTTTTATTACAACGCATGGGACACTTGGAGGATCGATCGCTGCTGTTCTGCCCGAGAGTCTGACAATGCGTCACGGTCAAAGGGACCCGTGAGGATCATCCAGTCCTGCTCCTCACGGGACTCCGCACCCTGAGCCCAGATGCTCCTTGGACGAGGGTGGGTGTTTGGAGCTGCAGCTGAGGGTGCTGGAGAGCAGCTGAATTGGCCCTTGGGTTGGGAAGGAAGGGGCTCCAAACACATTGGGATGGTTCTGTGGTGAGGAGGGACTTTGTGGGGAGCGGGAAGCTCGATACGCTTGTCCTACCGCTCCATCCTCGAGCTGCTGTGCCGTGAGAACCTTTGTTAGCACAAGAAAAGGGGTGATGGTTTAAAATGAAAGGAGGGCAGACATGAGGGTGGTGAGAGCCTGGCCCGGGTACCCAGAGAGGGGGTGGATGAACCATCCCTGGAGACATCCCAGGCCAGGCTGGATGGGGCTCTGAGCACCCTGAGCTGGTGCAGATGTCCCTGTCATGGCAGGGGGGCACTAGGGGGCTGGGAAGGTCCTTCAACACAAACCATCTGTGATTCTACGATACAGAGATTATTTTGAGAGTGTTTGCATGACCCAAACAAAGCCTGACACAAAAATTGAGCCCCGAATCACATCAGGTGTCACCCAGAGCTGGGGCAGCAGCATCTTCCTCAGCAGTGGGTAAGGAGAGATGGGGCAACACCTGGGAAGGTCACTTGGACCTGAGTGACCAACTGGAACAAGCAAGACCCAGGAAGGTGAGTGGCCACCGCAGCCAAGGCCATGCCGAGGACACCGCTCTGTCACCACCACCAGCCGGGAGTCAGGAGAGCCCAACCGCAAGGGCTCCACCAAGAAGTGCCACCTCCGCCCTTGGGCCCAGGCCCCAAAGTCACAATTCTCCTTCCACACACGGTCCCGAACCCTCACACGTCACCAGCGGAGGAGGCGGCTGTGGCCAGCGTTGCACATGCAACACCTTGAGTGGCACGTAAGGTCACACTTTTCATCTCGGGGAGGTGACCGAGGCATGGGGGAATCTGAGCATCTGATCCAACCTGGACATCTCTTTCTCCATCTCCTTGCCACCTCGGCTTGCGGCAGAGGAGCAGGTGAGCTCTGGGTGAGCTCCTGCACGGCTGGGCAGCGGGAGGACAGCTCAGCAGCTCTGACCCTTCCCTCAGCCCAGCTCTTGGTGGAAAAACATGCTGGAGATGTCCCACCAGTCCCATGTGCCACAGAGTCCACCTGGTAAAGCCAAAGGGATGTTTGCTGTGCAGCAGGACACCAAACTTGTCTCAGAGCTACAGCTGAGATCAAGATTGATCCGTTTGATTTTCTCCTCTGCTGTGGCTCTGCCCGTTCCTGTCTCACCCTGGGTGCTCATCCCCTCAGATCCAAGGGGAAGGCGCGAGGACTATGGAACCTTCTGAAGAGTTCCCGGAGCCCACACGGCACTTTGGAGGATGCTCTTCTCTGACAAGGCAGCTCCCGCTCACCCCGTGGGTTCGGATCAGCTGGGACAGAGACCAACAGACTCCAGTCACAACAGACCCTTGTGTGCGGGGTTTCCACCACTCTCCCCAGCCCACAGGGTTTCCCAGATACACGCGTTTTAACCAGGGGCAAAATCCAGCCCTGAAATCATCACCGTCACGGTGACGTACACCAGAGCCAGACAGGCAGGACACGTTTTATGGCATTACCACATCTCCCCAAGCACTTTTGCTTTTGCCCCAAGCCCTCTGGGAATCGACTCCACCTGCCATCATTTGCCTCTTGCTGCAGCTTTGGCACAAGTCAGAGAAAATAATCACTCAACTACTAGAAAATCCAGTAAGACTGAATGCAGAATTAGTCTTGTTAAAGCACAGAGCAACGGCGGCATCAGCGTTTCTGTTTATTGGTCCCTCTCCTTGCGCAGCCCGGCAGCGCGCAGGCTCCGCGTGTCCTCAGGCAGGGACTCAGCTCAGCGGGTCCCGTGTTGTCACTTGGTGAGGCCCTGGAAATTGGGCTCTGTGCACGGGGACAGCGCTGCCTGACGGCTCAGCAGCCTGTCCAGGAGGTTAAATTCAGCATCTCGTCTCTCAACGTCCTCCAACGGGATCCAAGACATGTCATGCTGGAGTTTATAGGCACCGAGAAATTCGTGGGGACTGGTTCCCCATTCCTGGAGGAGAAAGGAGAGATTTGCATCACAGGTCAGCCCAACCTCTGCCCGTGCTGGACAGTCCTACCACAGAATCACAGCATCATTTTGGTTGGAAAAGCCCCTCAAGATCATCAAGTCAAACATTCCCCCACCCCAGCACTGCCTCATGTCCTGAGAACCTCATGTCCGTCTGTCCAGCCCTCCAGGAATGGTGACTCCAGCACTGCCCTGGGCAGCCTGTTCCAATGCCCCACAGCCCTTTGGGGAAGAAATTGTTCCCACATCCAACCTCAACCTCCCCTGGTGCAACTTGAGGCCGTTTCCTCTGCTCCTGGTGCTTGTTCCTTGGAAGAATAAAGCAGCCCCACCTCACTCCAACCTCCTTCACCCAGATCAAGTCGCTCAGAGCCCTGTCCAGCCTGACCCTGAACATTCAGCTTCAGAGCTAATGGATGGGACGTTTGGCAGCGCAGAGGGAGCCCAGAGCTCTCCTGGTCCCAGGTGATGCCTTTGAAACAGTCCCAGCTACATGACCATCCCATTTTCTAACCTAAAAATTGGCTCAGCTTTTAGACCTGAGCCTAAGACCAGGTCAAGCTGCAGTGCTGCTAATGCAGGGGGAGCACAGGATCTCCCCGACTGGTGCTTTGCTCTGAACCTTTACCCTGTACGTACGGAAATGGGTGGCCAGGGAGGAGGACACCTCCAAGACCACCCCACCAAGCTGCAGATAAACTTACTACCAGGACAGTGATCAAGTAGCAATTGGACAACACCCTCAGACACACGGTGGGAATTTTGGGGTTGTCCTGTGCAGGAACAGGAGTTGGACTTGATGATCCTTGTGGGGCCCTTCAAACCCAGGACATTGTGTGATGCTGTGACTGAAGCCCCTGCGCAGATGGTTCTGCCCGACAGCAGAGGGGACAGGGACAGCCCAGGGCACATTTGCAGCTCCAGAGAAGGAGCCACAGGGACCGACTGGTAGAATCCAGGTCCAGGCACCAAACGTCTTCTCGCCCACCATCCACCAAACCCAAGAGAACATCACAGTGCGGCTCTCACACCAGCAGAGGAACTCAGACCGGGCACAACCACCAGTTGAGCAGAGGACAACAAGTGCTCCCATCAAGTTGGTGCTTTTGTCTGAGGTCCCAAAGTGCCCAAGCACCAGAAACGTGGGGTTTTTTCCCCTCCCAGCTTCCTCAGGTGCTGTTACCACCCACCTTAGGAGACAGGATGGAGAAGTATCGCTGGCCGCTTTCTCGCCTGTACATGTAGTAAACATTTCCCGGCTTCTTCACCAGGTTGCAGGCCACGTGGTGCAGATCTGCATCTCTCTTAGCTTCATCCAAGACCTGAGAATCAAATTTAAATTGCCACACTTCAAATAAAATGACAGCGCACTATTGCCTCTCAGCCAACGCCCCAGATACATCGCTTGGCATGAGGCTTTGTCTGCCTTGGTGCACATGTGGCTCCACATGGTACATCTTTAATGCCCCAGGAAGGAGATGTCCAAAGAGAGAAAGTTGTGGAGGGGTTTTGATAGATAAAGATCTGTTGCTGAATTAGTCAGGCTCAAAGGTATCTCAAGGCCGCTTCGAGAACAGAGTCTGCTGTGAGAAAGAGGGGCGTTCCTCAATCAGCGGGGTCCTGGCATGGCGTGAATCATCGGACGTATCATCAGTGAGACTCCAGCGCACGGACAGCCCACGATACTCATTTAACGAATCCATGCTTGGAGCGTGGACGCGTGATTAGAATATAGTTACGTATATATGGAGACTTGTTTCTGTAATAAATGGCTTAGCGTGATTCACATTGAATCGACTTGTTTTGCTGAGTCCTTATCTCGCTCTACAGAAAGTTTGCTCCATGTCTCCCCTGTCAGCCGGAGCTCAGAGCTCCTGCAGCCCTCGCAGAGGTGGAGATACCACCAAAGACTCCTTCACCACAGCGCCAGGTTCACCATGAGCCGATCACGAGCTGGATTCGTTCCTCGTCTCTGCACAGCCCCAGGGGGTTCCCTGCTGCAACCCCTGGGAAAAGGGGCAGCAAACAAAGGGGAATTCACCCCCCCGGCTCCGCCAGCTGACGGCTCCGCAGCTCCACCAGTTAACGATGACGTGAGGTAGCGGCGTTGGTGGCAGCGCGCCCGGCGCGGTGACTGGCAGATCCCTTCCCACCCAGGCTCACAGATTTCACCCCCAAGGGTGACGCCCGAATTGAAGAGGACGACCGAGCCCCGCTGGGCTGGCTGCTGGGGCCACTCGCTCCAGCAAACCAGCTGCGACAAACTGGAAAGCCAAGCCCTCCGTCAGGTCACAGCTCATCCTCTCCCCAGGGCTCAGATTCAGCCAGAGCTGCATCACCACCCTGCGGTGACAGGGGGTGTCTGCCCCAAAACCAGAGCTGTCTCTCTGTCCTTCCTGCTGCCCCAGCTGCTCCTGCCCGGCCGTCCTCGCTCCTCCACCTCACCAGAGTCCTCCCTGATGTGCAGAGGACTTGGGGAAAGCACCAAAACCCACCCTGCCCCATCCCCGGCTGATACCAGACAACAAACCCTCCTTATTTTCCCACTGAATCTTCTTTGCTTGGCTCCCGGCCACAATTCACATTCAGGCCACGGCTCCTCCCAAACATCTGGGCAGCTGAGCCAGACCCTGATGACCCTCCTGCCCAGCGTGCAGACGCGTTCTCACCTCCCGAGCCTGCTCCTGCAGGTACCGGATCTGCTCGGCGATCACAGTCAGCTTATTGCAGGCGTTTGCTCGCACGAAGTCGTCCGCCTGTGGGGAAGAACGAGGTTTGGTGAGGATGAGGAAGTCGGATCTCGCCTCACCCATGTGCGCTGGAGCGGCCGTGGCCATGGACTTGCTGGGGCGTTACTGGGGCTGCAGGAGCTGCCCCATGCATGGTTGGGGGGCAGCTGTGGCACCCCTGGGTGGGGGTGACAGCCACAGAGCAGGGACTGTGCCATGGGACTGTGCCCTGGACATGCCGGGCGGCAGTGGAACACACTGGGAGGCACTGGGGAAGGCTGAGGGTGGTGGGATGTGCTGGGAGGAGGCAGCAGGACTTACAGGGAAGCATTTGGGTGGACACAGAAGCTCTGGGGGACACACTGGTCCAGGACATAGTGCTGGAAGCAGCAGAATGTACCAGGAGGCACTGGCAGGGTAGCAGAACATACTGGGAGGCACTGGGATGGACCGGGAGGGGCAGAAGGACCCATCAGGAGGAACTGGGGTGGACTGGGAGGCACTGGGATGGAGGAGGAGCCAGTGACGGGGGCACAGGACATGTCAGGAGGTGCGGGGGGAGCGGGCAGCAGGATGAACCTGGGTACACTGGGGATGTCCTGCGGGGCGGTGGAATGTACCGGGAAGCAGTGGGGCACAGGGGTGGACTGAGAGCTCCGGGGGATGTTGTGGGAGCCACTGGGGGCAGCGGGACACGGGCAGCACCGAGGGGCGATGGGAGGTACCGGAGGCACAAACAGCGCAGCCCACGGGGGCTCAGGGGAAGGAACTGGGGGTACTGGGCTATACTGGCGAGAGGACGGGTGGTACGGTGGGAGGCACCGCGGGCCGCAGCGGGAAGCCGCCGGGGACACCAGAGAGCTGGTGCCGGGGACAGCATGGCCGGCGCCAGCTGAGGAGGCCCCGGAGAGGCCGGGGGGCAGCGGGACGGGGAGCAGCGGGACCCTGGCCCGGCCCTCACCTGCTGCAGCTGCCGGGCCAGGGCCACCAGGTCCGCGGGGTCCCCGGGGCGGCCGGCGCGGCCCGTCCCGCCCTCCACCAGCGCCAGCCCCGCGCTGCCGGGCTCCGCGCCGCCCTCCGCGCCGCCCTCCGCCGCCATCACCGGCCCGCCACGCCCCGCCCCTTCCTCCCGGCGGGGAGGTGCTTCCGCTGAAGGGCGGGGCCACCGGCGTGGCGGCTGAGGACGCTGATTGGTCGGCGGGCAGGGCGGGGCGGGGCGGGAGGGGCGGGCCGTGGGGCGCGCCGGTGCCCGGTTGGGGGCGGGGTCCCGGGAGGGGCGGGGTCCCAGTGGGGGCGGGGCGAGCGCGAGGCTCGGCCATGGCGCTGCGGGCGCTGCTGCCGCTGCTCGCGCTGCTGGCGGGAGCGGCGACGTCGCCGGGAGCGGCACCGGCCGAGCCGCCGCTGCCCGGCCAGCCCCCGGACGCGCTGTTCGCCGCCGGGGCCGAGGCGTACACGCGGGGGGACTGGCCCGCCGTGGTGCTGCACATGGAGCGGGCGCTGCGGGCCCGCGCTGCCGTGCGCTCCCGGTTGGTTCGGTGCCGCCTGCGCTGCGCCAACGCCACGGCGGGACCGGCGGAGGGAACCGAGTCCCAGCCCGAACCGGCGCTCCAGGACCTGCTGTTCTTCCGGGGGCTGCTGCGCCGCGCCGCCTGCCTGCGGGGCTGCGGGCCCGCCGAGCCCTCCCGGTACCGCCTGGGCGAGGAGCTGGAGCGGGAGTTCAGCAAACGCAGCCCCTACAACTACCTCCAAGTCGCTTATTTCAAGGTGCGGGACCGGCGGTGGGACCGGGACAGGGGGCGGGGCGGGCCGGGAGCGGCTGTACCGGCAGCGACCCCGGGAAGGGAACGGGGATGTCCCGGTGCGGCGGGAACCGGGCCGAGCGGGGTGACCGAAGCGATGGCGGGAGGAACAGAAAGGACCGAGAGAGCCGGGCGGGGCCGATCCTGGGCTGGGGTCCCGGAGCCGGGAGGGCTCCGGTTGTCCGGCCCGGTGTGGGGGGTGTCGCACGGCGGCCCCGGGCCCTGCCCGTCTCTCCCTGCCCCCCCCCCAGTGCCACGTCGGAGCTCGCCGGAGCCGCCCCCGTCACCGCCCCATCCCGCCGGCGGGACCCCCTGGTGCCCCGGGAACCGGGTCCCTCCGCACCCCCGGGGGTCCGTGCCGGGGGGGCGCCCGTCTCACCCCCACCCCCCGTCCCGCCAGATGAACCGGCCGGCGCAGGCGGCAGCGGCCGCTCACACCTTCTTCGTGGCCAACCCTGCGCACCAGGAGATGCGGCAGAACCTGGAGTACTACCAAGCCATGGCTGGCGTCCGCCAGGACGACTTCACCGACCTGGAGGCCAAACCGCACCTGGTGAGACCCCCCTGCTGCGGGCAGCCCCTCCCAAAACCCCTAGGAGGTCACAGTGCGGCTGTTGGCTCAGCAAGCCTGTGAGTTGCCACCTTGGTGCCGGAGGTCTGTCCCAGCCCATGGGGACACGGTGCCCTGGGTGCTCCGTCACCTGGAGCTGAGCCCGCCCCCCAATTTCTCACCCCTCCGCAGAGCGAGTTCCGGCTGGGTGTCCGGTTTTACACGGAGGAGCAGCCGGCTGCTGCCGTCCTGCACCTGGAGAAGGCGCTGGGGGAGTATTTTGTGGCAGATGCCGAGTGCCGCGCACTCTGCGAGGGACCCTACGACTACGAGGGCTACAACTACCTGGAGTACAACGCGGACCTTTTCCAGGCCATCACAGGTGGGAGCTGCGGGACGATCCTGGGGGGGTGATGGTCCCCAAACACCTGGAGGGTGGTGGGTCCCCATAGAGAGCAAACCCCATAGAAGGGAGTGTGGCCAGTAAGTGGCAGGAGGTGTTTGCCCACACTCAGCACTGGGGGTGATGCCTGAGAGTCCCCCAAATTCCAGAGGGATGTGGAGAAACAGGGGAGGGACCAGCAGAGGGTCACCAACACACACAAGGGTGGGGTGTGATGATGGTCACGCCTTCCCCAGACAGCAGCGCAGCTCCAGTCCCACAGAGGTGGGTGACCACCATCCTTGGGGGTTTCCACCCCAAAAGAGTTGTCAGCAGGAGGTTGGAGTGGAGACGCCCAAGGTCCTGCCCAGCACCCCTGGATGACCACGGGCAGTGACGTGGGGTTTTTCTCCCCCAGACCACTACATGCAGGTGCTGAGCTGCAAGCAGGGCTGCGTGACGGAGTTGGCCTCCGAGCCCGGCCGTGAGAAGCCCTTGGAGGATTTCCTGCCCTCGCACTTCAACTACCTGCAGTTCGCCTACTACAACAGTAAGCAGCTCGGTGCCTCGTCCCCCGGTGGCCACCAGCGCTGGACGTTGTGCTCTGCACACGGAAATCAGAGACTCTTAGAATGGGTTGGGTTGGGAAGGGACCTTCAAAGCTCATCTAGTCCAAGCCAGGGTGCAGGGGTGGGGCAGGTCCATGAGGAACAGTGTGGGCAGCAGGTCAGGGAGGTTGTTCCTCCCCCTCTGCTCTGCCCTGGGGAGGCCCCATCTGCACAACTGGGGCCAGGCCTGGGCTCCCCAGTTTCAGAAGGACAAGGAATTACTGGAGAGAGTCCAGCGAGAGCTACAAAGATGCTGAGGGCTCTGGAGCATCTTTGTGATGAGGAGACACTGAGAGAGCTGGGGCTGTTGAGCTGGAGAAGAGAAGCTGAGAGGGATCTGATCAATGGATCAATATGTCAGGGTGGGTGTCAGAGGATGGACCAGACTCTGTTCAGTGGTGCCCAGCGCCAGGGTGAGGGGCAACGGGCACAGACTGAAGCACAGGAGGCTCCATCTGGACATGAGCAGAAACTTGTTTGCTGGGAGGTGCCAGAGCCTGGCCCAGGCTGCCCAGAGCGGGTGTGGAGTCTCCTGCTCTGAGACATTCAAACCCCCTGGGATCCTGTGTGATCTGCTCTGTGACCTGCGCTGGCAGGGCTGGGCTGGGGATCTGCAGAGCTCCTGCAGCCCAACAGCCTGGGCTTCTGCGATTCTGTGACGTCTTGCACTGGATCAAGTTGCTCAAAGCCCCATCCAACCTGACCTCGAACGCTCCCAGTGATGAGGCATCCACAGCTTCTCTGGGCAGCCATTCCAGTGTCTCACCACCCTCAGCATAAAAAATTCCCTCCTTTTGGCCATCCCAAACCTGTCCTCTTTAAAACTATTGCCCCTTGTCCTGCCACTGCAAGCCTTGATGAAAAGTTGTCCCCATCTTTCTTGGGAGCCCCCATTGTATACAGAAAGTCTACAGGGTCTCCCTGGAACCTTCTCATCTCCACGCTCAACAGCCCCCACTCTCAGCCTTTCTTCACAGAGCAGTTCCTGCCATCTGGCTATTTCCATGGCCTCCTCCGGCCCCTCTCCAGCAGCTCCATGTGTGTCCTGTGCTGAGGACCCGGAGCTAGACCAGCACTGCAGGGTTCTCACCAGAGCGGAGCAGAGGGGCAGGATCCCCCAAACCTGCTGCCCACGGGGTGCAGCCCAGGACTTGGTTGGTTTCTGGGCTGCAGGTGCACTTTGCCAGGTCATGTCCAATTTTCCATCCACCAGCACCCCCAAGTTGTTCTCCCACAGCTGCTCAAACCCCTCCCCTCCCAGTCACTGGTGATGCTGGTGCAGGACCTTCCCCTTGACCTTGTTGGTCTTCAAGAGGTTCACACAGGGATGCTCCTCCAGCCTAAACTTCTTCTGTGCAAATTTCTCCAAAAGGAGGGAAAAAAAGAATCTATAAAGTCCAAGAAGATGGAAAGGCTGTGATCCTGGAGACTAAAGTAGGTCAGGGTGCTTCAGTGGCTGAAAATTGCAAGTTAGCCTGGGAATGGTTGGGTCTTGCTGTCTGTAAATAGACTTCAAGATGTTTGCCAAGCCAGAAAACTGCCCAAACAGCCACTTCGATGTCTGCTGACATGATTTTTGGAGGCAGGAGAGCTCATTGGACTCTTAATTTTGCCTTTGTGGGAGCAGATGTCTTTGCTCCAGGGTATCTGCCCTACCTGGGCGACCCTTTGAAGAACAAGGACTTTCTCTCTTGTTTCTCCTCCTTCTCCATGTTTGCTCTGTGTCTGGTTTTCCTGGATGTGCCAGAACAACCTCGTTTCTCTTCGCAGATGGGAATTACGAAAAAGCCATCGAATGCGCCAAGACGTATTTGCTCTTCTTCCCAAACGACGAGGTGATGAAGCAGAACTTGGCCTATTACACCGCGGTCCTGGGGGAGAAGCTGGCAGGAGCCGTCCAGCCCCGAGAGGTGAGTCACCGGCTGGACCAGCCGCTGCAGGGACATCCTGGGACATCCTGGGGCTCAGAACCTGCGCAGAGGTTTTTGGCTCTGCCTGCGATGGCTCTGCTCTGGTCCAGCCACCCTTTGGTGACAAGAGGGAGAGGAACAGGTGGACACAAGACCCAACAAGCTGGAGAGCAGCTGAGAGACTGTAAAACATCTCCAGGAAAATACCTTTGGCCAAGTGGAGGTTTAATGGCTTCCAGGAACAGAGCAGCTCTTGTGGGAGAGGTCTGCGAGAGGCAGATGAACAGACTCGGTAGGAGGCCCTGAGCCCATCTCTGCTCCAGGCTTCTACAGCTGAAGGGAAATTGCTTAAAAAAGGGATCTGGCCTTAAAATAGCTGGGTCAGGTGCTGCCTGGGACATGGGAGACGGGGCTGGAGGTGTCTGCCCCACGTCAGGGAGAGCAGGGAAGGGAATCGGCTTCTCAAGAGCTTCCTGCAGGAGGGACATGCCGGTGCCTCGGGTGCCCCAGGGCTCACCCCCAGGGACAGGGATGTTCTTGCAGGATAGAGGAGCCAGAGGGGCCAGGAGCCTGGGCTGGAGGGAGGAGCGTGGGAGGGATGTCACCCTGCACCCTCCTGCCCTCGCTCGGGGCCTTTTGGAGCCCCTGGCCGTCCCCTCAGCCTGTCCGTCTGTCCCTCTCCACAGGAGATCCAGGCGTACCGCCAGCGGAGCCTCATGGAGAAGGAGCTGCTCTTCTTCAGCTACGACGTCTTCGGCATCCCCTTCGTGGACCCGGTGGGTGGTGCTGGGCCAGGCTGGATGGTGGCCGGATGGGAAGGGACGAGGGGTCTGCGTCCCAGACCCTCCTCCGGCTCCTGATGATTTTGTTCTTCTGGCTGCAGGACACGTGGACACCTGAAGAGGTGATACCGAAGAGGCTGCGAGAGAAACAAAAGTGAGTGTTCTCCCAGGCTGATGGCCAAGCCCACCCAGTGGGGGGACCAACGGGGCAGAACCCCCGTCCTCCTGGGGTCCGGCCAGAGGCCATGGCGCTGCTGCCAGGGAGGGGTTTGGTGCTGGGACCGGGGGCGCTGCTGGAGGGCAGAACTTTGCTCCTCGTGGACCCTCGGAGTGGTGGGGATGGGCAGGTCATCCCGAGGACCTCAGGGTGAGGGATGCGTTGAGGTGACGCTCTCCAGCCTTGGGCTTTGTCACCGGCCCCTGGAGACAACTTGTCCTGCCCTTGTCCTGGTGCCCCTCATTCCCGACGTGGGGACAGTGGGGTGGAGCTGATGGCTGCCACATGGCCAGGGCGGAGCGGGAGACAGCGGCGCGCATCTCAGAGGAGATCGGCAACCTCATGAAGGAGATCGAGACGCTGGTGGAGGAGAAGGCCAAGGAGTCTGCCGATATGAGCAAGTTCATCCGAGAAGGTGCGGAAGGCCGGGGGGTGAGGTGGGATGGGGACCTCCGTGTCCCAGCTGCCAGCTCGCTGTCCCTCCATGTGGGTGGTGGCAGGACCACAGCTTCCAGGGGTGGTGGCACCCATCCCTGTGTCCTCATGACCCCGTTTGTGCCACAGGTGGCCCCTTGGTGTACAAAGGGGCCAGTGTCACCATGAACTCCAAAACCCTGAACGGCTCGCAGCGTGTCGTGGTGGACGGAGTACTTTCCGACGAGGAGTGCCGGGAGCTGCAGAGACTCACCAACGTAGGATGGGGCCGGGGATGCTGAAGGGTCCCACCCAGCTGCTCAGACCAGTAACACCAGTTGGGTTTTGCAGGCGGCCGCCTCAGCCGGGGACGGCTATCGTGGGAAGACGTCTCCTCACACCCCCAGCGAGACCTTCTACGGTGTGACTGTCCTCAAGGCCCTCAAGGTCAGGGTGGCTCTGGGGTAGGGGAGAGCAGGCTGTTGGAGATGGGCAGCTGCCCAGGCTGAGCCCGTGTCCCTCTGTCCCCTGCAGCTGGGCCAGGAGGGCAAGGTGCCCCTGCGGAGCGCCCACCTCTACTACAACGTGACGGAGAAGGTGCGGCACATGATGGAGTCCTACTTCCGCCTGGAGGTCCCGCTCCACTTCTCCTACTCGCACCTGGTGTGCCGCACGGCCATCGACGGTGAGCGCGGCCCGGGGAGCACAACCCTGGGAGATCAGGTCTCCTTCAGCCTCTTGTCCTGTCTGCGGCCCCTCCAGCAGGTCTGGGCTTGGACCTTTCCTTGGAGACCTCCTTGCTGCTCCATAACCTGCTCCTCCCCAGCCGGGGGTGTGGGAGCTCGTCCTTAAGCCTGCTTTGGGAAGATGGGCAGCTCGGGTGGTGCCTCCAGTGGGGCTGATGGCTTCATGCCACACGGGATTTCAGCATTTGGGACAGGCTGTGTCTGGAGGGCCATGGAGATGCCACAGTGTGCAAGTCAGTGGAGTTTGCACCACCCGAATGGCCTCTCATGGTCCTCGCTCCAGCGAGTGGGGGGGCTTTAGGCTGCAGGTGACTTTTTGTCACCTTCAAGCACACAGTGCTTGGGGACAGACCCCAGTTCTGCAGAGACACAGGGATCCTGACGTGGTGGGTCTTGTTCCACCCTAGAGAAGCAAGAAGGCCGGAGTGACAACAGCCACGAGGTGCATGTGGACAACTGCATCCTCAACGCCGAGGCCCTGGTGTGCTTGAAGGAACCTCCAGCCTACACCTTCCGGGATTACAGGTACCCGTGGTGGCCACCAGCCAGAGCTTCCCCACTTGAGGGCACCATGGCTTGGTGGCACCTGGGCTGGGAGCTCAACCCAACCTGGGCTCCCTTGCTGTGGTGTTGGGGGAGCTCCCAGTTGCTGGAGCTGTGGCCTGGGATGCCGGTCGTCATCTCTGCTTGTCCCCTGCGTCCTCCAGTGCCATCCTCTACCTCAACGGGGACTTTGAAGGAGGAGCTTTCTACTTCACGGAGCTGGATGCCAAGACCGAGACCGTAAGTAGCTCAGCTGCTTGAGGATCCAACCAACCCAGCTCCTGCCTGCTGTCCCCATCCCCAGGGACAGTCCCCGTGCCACTGCAAGGCGTGAAGCTGGGTTGGGGGCCACCACCTCGCCCCATGTCCCAGCGGGTCCCCTGACGGGCTGTCCCGTCCCGGCAGGCGCAGGTCCAGCCGCAGTGCGGCCGCGCCGTGGGCTTCTCGTCGGGCTCGGAGAACCCGCACGGGGTGAAGGCCGTGACCAAGGGCCAGCGCTGCGCCATCGCCCTCTGGTTCACGCTGGACCCCCGGCACAGCGAGCGGGTGAGTGAGCTCCCCCCGGGCGGGTTTTGGGGGCACAGCGCCCGTGCTCATCCCGTGGGTCTGCCCCACAGGAGCGCGTGCAGGCAGACGACCTGGTGAAGATGCTTTTTGGGGCGGAAGAAGGGGATTCGCTGCAGGAGCCGGAGCAGGAGACGCCGGTTGCTGTTACGGTGGGGAAGGACGAGCTGTGACGTCCCACGGGGACCAGGATGTCCCTGCTGGGACCAGTGACACCAGCGTCGTGGCTCCAGGTTGCTCAGCAATGGGGCTGCCAGAAAGCACCCCCCGCCCCCAACCGCCATGGGGTGGGAATTGGGGGTTGCCCCACCCCCCCCTGCAGCACCCCCTGTCCCCTGTGGAGCTGCCACTTGAGCTGGGGGTGTCACAGAGACTCTGGGGGTGACACGGGGGACAGGGGCGGGATGAGGACCCGGTGCCACGGTAGCAGACACGTGCCTTTCCGCTCAGCCGAGCCTGCAGCTATTTAAGTGCCTTCTGCAGAAAATGGGTGAATAAAGGTGGATTTTTTCTAAGCTATTGTTTGCTGAGCAGGGGCTGGAGGCTGGTGACCTGGTCACCTGCTGTGGGGACGCGTCCTTCCCTCCTTGCAACCCTTTACTCGAGGGTTTTGCAGCCGTGCAACCCCAGGAAGGTGGTTTTGGGGACAAGGGGACTTTTCAGGAGCCAAGTGGGTTCAAGGGGCACTGGAGGATTTTTGGTGGGGGCAACACAACCCCCAGCTCAACCCGCAGCGTCCCCTGGACCCCGCGCCAGCAGCGTGGGCAGGGACCCGCGGCTCCGGGGGGGAGGGAGCCGTCCTTGAACAAGAAGGACATTGAGCGCGGTGGCACCCGGGACAGGGCCGGGAATTGTGTCCGGCCGGGCCATTACCATAACGATCCGGGGAATGTGAGTAAATAAATCCTGCCCCACGCGCGCAGCCCCGAACCCCCGTCATATTTGGCGAGGTTGTACGGCAGCTCCTGTTCAGCAGGGGGGCGGCAGGAGGGGGTCCCAGTGGGGTCGGTGTCCCCAGGGTGGATGGACGGACGGACGGACGGTCCCACCAGCGGCGGCTGCCACCCCCGGCACCCGACCCGGCGCGTGAGCCGACTGCTGATGAGGCGGGTTAACGATTGCCGGGGCCTGGGGCGGCCACTCGCTCAGTGGCACCGGGGGGTGGCACCGTGTCCCCCACAGCCCGCGGGGGCGACGCCGCTGTCAATGGCGGCTCTTGTTGGTGGCGCGGTGGCATGCGCGGGTCCCCCGCGGAGAGGCGGGGGTCAGCCCTGCGACATGACCCCCTTCCCCGCTCCGCTGCCCCATTCCTAGAGCCACCCCAGGGCTCTGCGGCTGGAGGGGGGTCCCGACCCCCAGCAGGGGCGTGGGGGCTCACGGATGGGGTGGGGGCTCAATGCCCCAGCCCCCTCCCCTGGGCACCCCCATTTTTCTCATCTTGTCACTTGTCCCCATCTCCCTCAACACAAATCCCACCCCCAGGACCAAAATAACCCCCATGCTCTAAATCTCCCCCCACAAGACTCAGTTCTCCCCATGAGGACTCAAATTTTCACCCCCTGTCCCAAAATCACCCCCCACTAGACCCAAATCTTCTCCCAGGCCCTAGATCTTCTCCTCTAGACTCAAATCTGTCCTATCCCAAGCCCCAAATCTTCTCCAGACCCCAATCTCACTCCCCCACACCAAATCTGTTCCCCCACCAAGCACCAAGTTTTCGCCCCACCCTCAAATCTTATCACCCCCCCCCAGGACCCAAGTCCCATCAGAGGCCCCAGATGTTCCCCCAGACCCAAATCTCCTTCTCCAGACCCTAAATGTTGTGCCCCACCAGACCCAAATCTTCCCCCTCCAGCCCTAAATCACACCCCCGGTCCCCAAAATTTCCCTCCAGTACCCAAATACCCCAGTACCCACCCAGCCATGCGCCCTGGGAGGACCCTGATGGAGAATGGGGGGGTGAGATTGGGGACCAAGGGGTTGGATTTGGGTCTGGGGGGGACATTTGGGTACTGGGGGGAAATTCTGGGGCCAGGGCAGGGTAAGATTTGAGGGTAGAGGGGAAGATTTGGGTCTGGTGAGGGGTGGGAAATTTGGGGCTGGGGGAGATTTGGGTCTGGAGGGGACATTTGGGTACTGGGGGGAAATTTTGGGGGCCAGGGTGGGATTTGGGGCTAGGGGGGGTTACAATATGAGACTGTGGGGAATAATTGGGTCTGGTGGAGGGGGGGAATTTGGGGTTGGGGGGAGATTTGGGTCTGGAGATTTGGTCTGAGGGGGGAGATTTGGGTCTGGGGGATTTGGGCCTGGAGGGGACATTTGGGTACTGGGGGGCAGATTTTGGGGATGGGACAAGATTTGAGGCTAGAGGGGAAGATTTGGGTCTGGTGGGGGGGGGAAATTTGGGGTTGAGGGAGATTTGGGTCTGGAGAAGGAGATTTGGGTCTGGGGGATTTGAGGCTGGAGGAGACATTTGGGTACTGGGGGGAAATTTTGGGGGCTGGGGTGAGTACAATGTGAAGCTGTGGGAAATAATTGGGTCTGGTGAGGGGGAAATTTGGGGTTGGGGGAGAGAATTGGGTCTGGAGGAGATTTGGTCTGATGGGGGGATTTGGGTCTGAAGGGGACATTTGGGTACTAGGGGGGAGATTTTGGGACTGGGATAGGATTTGGGGCTGGGGGGTACTTTTGGGTACTGGGGGGAAATTTTGGGGGCCAGGGTGAGATTTGAA
The DNA here is from genome assembly GCF_963082525.1 of Nesoenas mayeri. Taxonomy (NCBI): domain Eukaryota; kingdom Metazoa; phylum Chordata; class Aves; order Columbiformes; family Columbidae; genus Nesoenas; species Nesoenas mayeri. The sequence goes on along the minus strand of NC_137546.1, from coordinate 6,518,051 downwards.
GCGGGGGGAGTTCTGATATAAGGCTGTGGGGAATAATTGGGTCTGGTAGTGGGGGGGAATTTGGGGTTGGGGGGAGATTTGGGTCTGGAGATTTGGTCTGAGGAGGGAGATTTGGATCTGGGGGATTTGGGTCTGGAGGGGACATGTGGGTACTGGGGGGCAGATTTTGGGGATGAGGCAAGATTTGAGGCTAGAGGGGAAGATTTGGGTCTGGTAGGGGGGGAAGATTTGGGGTTGAGGGAGATTTGAGTCTGGGGGATTTGGGTCTGAAGGAGACACATTTGGGTACTGAGGGGGGCAAGGGCAGATTTTGGGCTAGAGGGGAAGATTTGGGTCTGGTGGGGGAATATTTGGGGTTGAGGGAGATTTGAGTCTGGGGGATTTGGGTCTGAAGGAAGACATTTGGGTACTGGGGGGAAATTTTGGGGACTGGGGGGGGTTATGATATGAGGCTGTGGGGAATAATTTGGTCTGGTGGGGGAGGAAATTTGGGTCTGGAGGAGATTTGGTCTGAGGGGGGAGATTTGGGTCTGGTGGGGACACGTGGGTACTGGGGGGAGATTTTAGGGCTGGGGTGGGTGGGGTCGGGGGGGCGTGTTTGGGTGGGGTCGGGGGCGTGGCCTTGTGGGTGTGGGCGTGGCTGGTTGGGCGTTGTCGGAGGGCGTGGCCCGGTGGGTGGGGGCGTGGCCAGACGGGGCGTGGCCGCGCCCGTGCTCGGCGCGGCGATGGGCGGCGGGCTGCGGGAGCTGAGCGGGTACCTGGCGGCGCTGGGCGGGTGGGTGGCGGCGCTGGCGGCCGCGGCGCTGCCGCAGTGGAGACAGAGCTCGTACGCCGGGGACGCCATCATCACGGCCGTGGGGCTCCACGAGGGGCTGTGGATGAGCTGCGCCGCGCAGAGCACCGGGCAGGTCCAGTGCCGCCTGCACGACTCGCTGCTGTCGCTCGACAGTGAGTACGGGGAGGGGGGAACCGCTTCTTCCGTGGGATGGGACCCTCCTGCCGTGAGTCGGAGCTCCCCGTGGGCTGGAGGCAGTCCCCAGTGGGGCTGACCCCCTCTGTGGGTTTGACCCCTACCCATAAAGGTGCCGCTCTATGAGTTTGACCTCCCCAATATGGGTCAGAGCTGCTCTCATGGGTTTGAACACCCCCATGTGGGTCTGAGCCTCTCCTATGGGTTTGACCTCCCCCCATATGGGTCTGAGCTGCTCACATGGGTTTGACCTCCCCCATGATGGTCTGAGTTGCTCTCATGGGTTTGACCCCCGCCCATAAGGATCTGAGCCCCTCTTACGGATTTGACCAGCCCCATATGGGTCTGAGCCCCTCTGCGTGTTTGAACTGCCCCCCCAACAGGTGCTCCCACTCATAAGGGTGCCCTGGTATGGATTTGATCCCCCAATATGGGTCTGACCCCCCACAACAGGTCTGTACCCTCTCCCTGCCTGGGTGCCCCCGTGGGTCTGAGCTCCCCTGGCCCTTCCACTGATCAGAGCCGCAATGTGGGTCCAAGCTCCCCCCCCACTCTGTGGGTCTGAGCCCCTCTTGTCCCCAAACCCCCCTGGATCTGAGCTCCTCTTGTCCCCATGGGTTTGAGCCTCTTTGTGTGTCTGAGACCCTCCCCAGCACCTATGGGCATCACGTTTAGGGACCGACAGTGCCCTATGGGGACATGGCAGCCCCTGGGGCTGTGCATCACCCCCGTGACATTCGGGGACTGTGGTGTCGCTGTGGGCAAAGTGTTTCCCAGCCGGGAAATCCCGCTGAGGGTGAGTGTGGCCGGGAGGAAGGTCGGGGAGGCACAGGGAGCGGAGCCTGAGCTGGGCTGAGGTGTCCCCAGCAGCCACGGGGAAGAGGTGACACGGGGAAGAGGTGACACGGGCGCCCGCAGCGGGGACAGGGTTAAGGGCGGATTCATCCCCGCGCGGGACAGGACGCGGTGACCTTGCCTGGGGAGCGCGGCCGTGGCTGAGAGCGCAGGCTGGCGAGCGGCTTCTCTCCCCCCGCAGTTCACATCCAGACCTCCCGGGCTCTCATGGTGATCTCTCTGCTCTTGGGTTTCTTCGGCATCATTGTGAGCGTGGTGGGCATGAAATGCACCAAGGTGGGCGAAGAGGATCCCGTCACCAAGAGCCGCATCGCTGTTGCCGGTGGTGTCCTCTTCGTCCTGTCCGGTAAGGCAGCTCCAGCCGTCACACCTCTCATGCAAAAGCCCTTTTAAAAGCAGTTTGGTGGAAGAAGGGGATGGGTTGGTGTTGCTGGTATTCAAGGTTTGATGTCTAGTTGAAGATGTCCCTGCTCGCAGCAGGGAGTTGGACCAGATGACCTTAAATGTCCCTTCCAACCCAAACCGTTCCGTGGTTCCATGTCCAGGTCTCTGCACATTGGCTGCTGTGTCCTTGTACGCAACACAGGTGACCTACGAGTTCTTCAGGGAGAGCGCCGTGCCCGTCAACGCCAGGTGAGAGCTGGGGATGCTCTTGATCTGTGTCCTGGCCTGTCCCTGTGTGTCCCACAGCACCTTCCCAGCTGGTTTTGGCACATGTGGGGTCGCAGGCAGATGTGCCGGGAACCGGGGTGAGACCCGTGTCCCCCCGGCGCTGCTGGGCCGCAAACATCTCCCCAATGCTGAAGCCGCGGTCGGTACCACCCAGGACTTTGTGCTGGCACAGAGCAGGGGCTGGCATGGAGTTCCAGCCCAAGGGAGAGTTAAACATGGGGAAACCTCATAGCTGGATCCACCCAACGTGAAAGATCATAGAATCACGGGATGGTTTGGGCTGAAGGGACCTTCCCAGCTCCCCCAGTGCCCCCCCTGCCATGACAGGGACATCTTCACCAGCTCAGGGTGCTCAGAGCCCCGTCCAGCCTGGCCTGGGGTGTCTCCAGGGATGGTTCATCCACCACCTCTCTGGCCAACCTGGGCCAGGCTCTCACCACCCTCAGGGCAACAATTCCTTCCTCTTGTCCAGCCTGAATCTCCCTCCTTTAGTTTAAAACCATCACCCCTTGTCCTATCACAACAGGCCCTGCTCAAACGTCTGTCCCCATCTTTATTCTTGGCCCCTTTTAAGTCCGGAAAGACCTTAAAAAGTTGGCGTTGGCAAAAGAGAAGCAGCCCCAACATCTGCCACCCGTCCCCCTGTCACGTATCCCAGCATCCGCCTGCCCGTCTCCATTCGCAGCTCTGCCTGTTCCGCCCCTCTCTCCGCAGGTACGAGTTCGGCTCCGCTCTCTTCGTGGGCTGGGGGGCCGCCAGCCTCACGCTGCTGGGGGGGTCCCTGCTGTGCTGCTCCTGCCCCGCCAAGGAGCGCCGAGCCCAGCAGTACTACCGGCAGTCGCCGCCGTCCACGGCCCGCGAGTACGTCTGACCCCAGCCCTCCCGCCGCCAGCGCCTCCCCCGAAAACCAGCCAGACCCCGGTGCCCCCCATGTGCTCCCTGGATGCCCCGCGAGACCCTTTTCCTCCGCGTCCTCCAGGTTTCAGCGCCTTTTCAGCGCTGAATTCTTTCCTTTTATTCGGTGGTAGCTCCCGTATCCGTCATTGCTGGGTGCCCCCCGCTGGGCGGTTGCCCCCCCCAGGTGGCCAGACTGTGGGTGTCTGGACCACGGCCGTCCCTTGCGTGGGTGCTGCGGAGCATCCTGGCGATGTCAGTGCCGGGGGGGTTGATGCTGGTGCCACGGGGGCAATGCCGGTGCCGAGGGGATGATGCTGGTGCTACGGGGGCGATGTCGGTGCCAGGGGGGCGATGTCGGTGATGTGGGGGCAATACCGGTGCCAGGGTGACGATGCCGGTGCCACAGGGGAGATGCTGGTGCTGGGGGGGCAATGCCAGTGCCACGGGGGGTGATGCCGGTGTCGGGGGGGCGATGCCGGTGTCGGGGGGTGATACTGGTGTTGGGGGAGCGATACCGGTGCCACAGGGGCGATGCTGGTGCTGGGGGGGCAATGCTGGTGCTGCGGCGGTGATGCCGGTGCCGCGGAGGCGATGCCGGTGCCGGGGAGGCAATGCTGGTGCCAGGGGGGCGTGTGGCACAGAAGCACTTTGTGCTGTGACCCCCCCGTCCCGTTTTTGGGAGCAAAGCAGGCTCTTGCTTTTCCATCAGACCCAGCCCGGGGCCGCGGTGTCCCCGCACCCCGCTTTTGTCACAGGACGCCGTCGGGGTGCAAACGTTCCCCTGCTCCATTGCTACCCAAAAGCAACATGTTTTTAGTGTTATGTTGAGTTCCTGACCGAGCGCGGGTGCTGGGGCTCCAGCTGGGCTCTGCCAGCTCCAATCTGCCCCGGGCTGATTTCTCACCAGGCACAAGTATGTGGCCTTGTTAACCAGAAGAATAAAATGGTGTTGGGCAAATTAAAGCCGGCAAAAAGGGGTTTTGAACACAAAGCTGCGGTTTGTTTGCATTTTTGGTGCCCAGCGCCGCAGTTGTTTCAGGCCGCAGATGGACAGACCCGTGAATTTTGATGCCTCCCCACTGCGTTCAAATCCCTCTTGCCCGACAGGATCCCCTGGAGCGGGCGGTGAAGCATCAAACGCCGACGTGCTAATTGCCTCCACCTCCCCTACCTGGGCTGACCACTGTACCAGCGCCAGCGCTCCCATTTCATCCGTAAATCCCCCCCAAGCCCCCGTATCTCCATCCATCCATCCCTCCATCCGTCCATCCGTCCCTCCATCCGTCCATCCGTCCCTCCATCCCTCCATCCATCCTTCCCTCCATCCATCCATCCGTCCCTCCCTCCCTCCATCCATCCGTCCCTCCCTCCCTCCGTCCATCCATCCGTCCCTCCATCCATCCATCCATCCATCTGTTCCTCCATCCATCCATCCATCTGTCTGTCCCTCCATCCATCCATCCATCCATCTATCCGTCTGTCCCTCCCTCCATCCATCCGTCCCTCCATCCATCCATCCCTCCATCCATCCTTCCATCCATCCATCCATCCATCCCTTCATCCATCCCTCCATCCATCCTTCCTTCCATCCGTCCGCCTGTCCCTCCATCCCTCCATCCATCCATTCGTCTGTCCCTCCATCCATCCATTCGTCTGTCCCTCCATCAATCCATTCATCTGTCCCTCCATCCATCCTTCCATCCATCCATCCATCCATCCCTTCATCCATCCCTCCATCCATCCTTCCTTCCATCGGTCCGTCTATCCCTCCATCCGTCCGTCTGTCCCTCCATCCCTCCATCCATCCATTCGTCTGTCCCTCCATCCATCCATTCGTCTGTCCCTCCATCCATCCATCCATTCGTCTGTCCCTCCATCCATCCATCTATCCATCCATCCATCCATCCATCCATCCATCCATCCTCACTGCATGTGCTACACCAGCTCACCCGCAAGAAAACAACAGCGGAAACGATCCAAAGAGCACGATGATATTTTAATTATTCTTTTATCTTTTTTTAATCCCAATTTGCTGAAGCAGCTCCATTTTTATCTATTTTATTTTGCTCTCTTTTACGTCATTTTACTCCATCTTCTTGCATTCCCACACCCTGCTTTGGCTCCTGGTCCACGCTGGAGGACAAGCGATGCTGTTTTGCCCCGGGGGGGTTGATTTCTCTCTCTCGCGGGTCTAACAGCCCTTTCTCTCTCTTTAAATCGCAGACCCCCTGTCAAAGTGTCTCCTTCACCCATCAGGGGCGAGCAGTGCTTGTAGTCGGGCCTCACCCAACAGGCGCTGACCCCAACTTTGGGGGTCCCCCCAAACACCAAAAGCTCCCGCAGTGACGATTGAAAAGGAAACTCACGCGTTTTTATACCAAGAGCACAGTGTTGCATAGAAGAACGTTTTTACTCTTTTAATATAGAATCGCATTAACTTTTCTATGGGGTGCGTGGCCGCGGGAATGGGACCGCTTGGGATGTTTAATGGGCTTTTTTAATGACTTGTTTGTACTAAAACTTGTGACTCAGCGGTATTAAAACACTTCCGATCGCGGGCGTCGTGCTGGAGTCGCCTCTTTGCTCTCCCCGATTCCCCACCTGGGCCGTCCCCTCCGAGGGGTCAAACCCGCTTCTGCAACCCCATTCTCCCCCATGCTGGATGGTTTTTACCCTCCCAGGCAATCTGACCCAATATCTCAAGTCTTTTGCCATGTGTCGCTCTTGGATGAGGGGATGTGGCCTTAAATGCTGCTGAATTTAAGGGTAAACCTGTGGAAAAGCCCCATGACACCTCATCCCCAAAACCAGGGATTTTTACAGCAGGGTGACCATGAGCCAGCACTGGGCCCTTGTGGCCAGGAAGCCAATGGGACCTGGGGTGGGTTAGAAGGGGGTGGTCAGTAGGTCAGAGAGGTTCTCCTGCCCCTCTGCTCTGCCCTGGGGAGACCACACCTGGAATCTTGTGTCCAGCTGTGGCCCCTCAGTTCCAGCAGGACAGGGAACTGCTGCAGAGAGTCCAGCGCAGCCACCAAGATGCTGCAGGGAGTGGAGCATCTCCCGTGTGAGGAAAGGCTGAGGGAGCTGGGGCTCTGGAGCTGGACAAGAGGACACTGAGGGGGGACTCATTCCTGGGGATCAATATGGAAAGGGGCAGTGTCAGGAGGATGGAGCCAGGCTCTGCTGGTGACAACCAGGGACAGGACAAGGGGCAATGGGTGCAAACTGGAACACAGGAGGTTCCACTGAAAGAGGAGAAGAAACTTGTTGGGGTGAGGGTGTCAGAGCCTGGCCCAGGCTGCCCAGGGGGTTGTGGAGTCTCCTTCTCTGCAGACATTCCAACCCGCCTGGACACCTTCCTGTGTAACCTCATCTGGGTGTTCCTGCTCCATGGGGGGATTGCACTGGATGAGCTTTCCAGGGCCCTTCAACCCCTGACACTCTGGGATTCTGTGATTTGGGGCCCGCGGTGGCTCCTGTGACACCCCCCGGGTCACCCCAGGGGACAGAAGAGCATCAGCCAAGGGGGGTGGGAAAACAGCTGTGAGGAGATAACGTGGGGGGTATAAAGGCCCCCACTGTTCTCCACACAATCCCTCCTGTGTTTTGTTCAGGATAAAATATGGGATCGGGATGCCGAGCTCCACGAGACCCGTGGGATTTGCTGCCGCCTACACCGCGCCCAGGCTGAAATGTGGTTGTTTCCCCGCCCCAACACGCTTCTTTTATTTAATAAAACCAGGATGACAAGCATTATTTATGTTTCTAATCGTCCCTCTAGCTTGCACGCAGAAATCCTGTGAAATAATATTCATTTTAAATAGGCAGAAATGAGGGAGAAGGGAAAATGACCCCACTGCCCCAAAGTCACCTCCAGAGCCCTCTCCACCTTGCTGAGATGTTCCCAACAAACATCTTTATTTCTTATTTCTATCTCTTATTTCTTTTCCTTCCAGCCATAGCAGCTTTAACCTGCACCATAGGTGCTAAACCGCAAAGATTTGGGTCTCCTGTCAGCTCCATTTTTTTAACGTACAAGTTTTACAGACTTAATGCGACACAAGAGCTGATTGTTCACCTTCATTACCCAGGGCAATGATCTTAATTATTCACCCACTGATAGACCTGCCCCTCTGCCTGCAGCTTTTGGAGCCCCGAAAAGGTTTCAATTGAGGATCAAGAAGGCAAATTGTTTTGTGTGGCAGGATGCAAACCCCCTCTCTCCCCCTCCCTCCTTCATCATGGAAGGAGCAGACACATTTCCCTCTCTCTGCTGCTTGAGGCCGACAGCTTCTTTCCTTTGGCCCCAGAGCCCCTGGCCAGGGCCGTTGGGAGAAGGGAGAAGGGAGCGCCGAGGCCCAGGGAGCCGCTGGGCGCCCGCAGCCAGTGTGGGGGTGTTTGGAGGCTTCAGGGGCACCCACAGCCAGGGTGGGGGTGCAGAGAAGCTTCTGGAATGCCCACAGTCAGATCTGATCAGCCTATAACAACGGGACTCTCGCCGAGGCTCCGGCCATTGTCGCGGGTCTCTCGGAGCACGAGCGAGATGCTGCTGCTGAGAGCCCCCGGGATGGAGACCCCCTGGGATGGAGACCCCGCTCGCCTCGCCGCCACGGGGGTGAGGAAAATCAACCCTCACAGGACTGGGGGGGTGTATCTACTTTCCGTGCACATTTGCACGTGTAACTTTCCGTGCTCAATATGAGCACGTGTAAAATTAATCCTCGCATAATCGCAGGTGTATTTTCCTCCCGTGCTTCCAAATAAGCAAGTGTAACTTTCCGTGCACATTTGCACGTGTATTTATACTTTCCATGCACATTTGCACGTGTCACTTTCCGTGTTCAATACAAGCACGTGTATAAATTATTTCCTCGCACAATCACTAGTGTATTTTCCTCCCGTGCTTCCACATGAGCACGTGTAATATTCCATGCACATTTACACGTGTATTAACCCTCACAGGATTGCGAGTGTGTTATAAATTTCCCCTTTGCAGAATCACGAGTGTACACTTTCCATACTCAATACAAGTCCGTGTATCCCTTTACAATAACCCCACACCGTATCAGGCAGGTGTGGACTCTTCCCGGACTCAGGGCCGGCTCCGGCATTGTTTTGGTGCAGCCATGTGCATGCACTCTGTGGATCTCCTGTTGGATTAGTTGCTGCCCCTTAATAATTTTCCTCAACTGATATCCGAACCTGTATTCGAGTCACTTTTGGAGTGCTAAAACCCTGCTTCTCACCCGTTTAATCAAAGTTGTTTTGGACCCTGTTGTCCCGTAAACGAACTTTGGGTGCCTCCGTGACAGTTTGATATATAATAAAATTATGAGCAGAAAATAAAAATAAATGTATTTTATAGGCATTACCAGGGTGTGCAGCTGCGGGTTTGTGTTGCCTGAATCATGCATGTCCAAGTACCGCAAATTCCCGAGCTGTAAATGGTGGGAAATGAGGATGTTAACACACGAACCCTCCTGGACCTTTTCAGCACTAATTCACCGCTACGTGCCCAAGAGGGGGACCTGCCCTGGGTCAAAATCCCGGGAAAACAGGATAAATCAGGATAAATCCGCAGCAATCGCACAGATTGAGCACCTGGGGCTGGAGCTCGAGGGTTTGCCAAGACCCCGGTGCCAAAATCCCCACAGGTCAGGGATTATCTAGAGGCCAAAAAAACCCCAGAACAACACAAACCTGAAAAGCCCGAGTGTGCCGCTCAAATATAACCCATGAAATGGAAATGGGGGGTGTTGTGCACCGGTCCAGCGATGCCCGAGCGATGCACGGGGATGCTCGGGGGATGCTGCACCATGATGCTTTGCCAAAAAATGAGAAAAGAAGTGATTATTTTCCCAAACACAAGTGGATCAGAGAACAAACTTGAAGTTTTTAGGGCAGTTCCAGGTGGGGGTTCCACCTTCCAGGGTCACAAAAACCTCCTTGGGGCCCCTTACCTGGGCCATAACCACTGCAGTGATTATCAATCACTTGTTTTCCACTTAATGAGGGTGGGGGGAAGTGTTTTAATCATAGGCTGCACGCCTGGCCAAAGGGTTTTCATTGTCCTTGTTTTAGCTCCTTCCTTCAGCCACCTCCGCACCTCTGGCTCTCCCACAGCACCCCTGGGGACCCGACGTGTCCCAGGCTGCTCACTCTTAGGCAGTAATTAAAATGTCTAATTAAAAACTGTGGGACACTTGCCCAGGACACAGAGTCCCCCGCCTGGGGAGCGTTCCCAGCGGGTCCCCACGGGTTCGTCCACGTGATGTTTTGGGGGAGGCTCGGTTCCCAGCCCGCTCCCCTCTCGCCGCGGGGACGCCCGTGGCACACGGAGCACAACCCCGGCTGCTGTGCCTTGGGAAGCCTGGAATAAGGCGGCGGTGGCTCCGCGGGCTCCGCGTTGCCCCAGCAGGTCAGGACCAACCCATTGCTGCTCCAAAGCCCCCAGGACCCGGTGACAAAGAGCTGCTGCCATCGTCCCACCCAGCGGGGATGAGCCTGCGGGGAAGGTAACGCTGCCCAGAGCCCCTTCTCATTGCTGCAGGGCCAGAGCTGGGCTTGCGGGGTTAAGGATTTATTTTCTCTTTTCCTTTCCTTTCCTTTCCTTTCCTTTCCTTTCCTTTCCTTTCCTTTCCTTTCCTTTCCTTTCCTTTCTTTCCTTTCCTTTCTTTCCTTAATTTCCTTCTTTCCTTCCCTTCCTTTCCCCTTTTTCCTTTCATTTCCTTCTTTCCTTTCCCTCCTTCCCTTCCTTTCCCCTTTTTCTTTTCCTTTCCTTTTTTCCTTTCCCTTTCCTTTCCTCTCCCTTTCCTTTCTTTTCCACTCCTTTCCTTTCCTTTCCTTTCCTTTCCTTTCCTTTCCTTTCCTTTCCTTTCCTTTCCTTTCCTTTCCTTTCCTTTCCTTTCCTTTCCTTTCCTTTCCTTTCCTTTCCTTCCTTTCCTTTCCTTCCCTTCCTTTCCCCTTTTTCCTTTCATTTCCTTCTTTCCTTTCCCCTCTCCTTTCCTTCTTTCCCTTCCTTTCCCTCTTTCCTTTCTTTTCCCTTTTTCCTTTCCTTCCTTTCCCCTTTTCCTTTCCTTTTTTCCTTTCCTTTCCTTTCCTTTCCCTTTCCTTTCCTTTCCTTTCCCCTTTCCTTTCCCCTTTCCTTTCCTTCTCTCTCCTTGCCTTCATTTCCCATCCTTTTCCTTTTCCCCTCCCCATCCCTCCCTCCTTTCTTCTCCTTGCTCCTCTAACTCAAACCGCTGCACAATTTTCTTCGAAGGCTCCAGAACAGCCGGGGTCTGGTGGACAAAGAAACGAGATCATGGAGAGTTAGTCCAGAAGGGAGCTCTGGAAATTCCAAAAGAAGGTTGTGAATGGGGCTCAAGGGGCCGCCCGGCAGTGAGACGGCCCAGAGCGACGTGGTGAGCGATGCCATGGTGTGCGCTTGCTGCACAGCCTGTGCCGGGGGGCTGGCTGGAGGTCACAAACCCGCCCATGGCAAAGGGGCATCACCCTGCGATAATTAACCCAGGCCACGCAGTCACATTAATTAACCCCCTTTCGGGAACCCCCTGCCCAAAGGGTTGCAACTTTAAGTGTTAAATATTTAGCAACTTGGGCTGCGGGATGCGTCGAGGTGGGATTCGCCGCCAGGCCGTGAAGACACAATGTCATCTGCTCCACATCTCCACCCCTCTCTGCAATGTCCCTTCATCTCTGGCAGAGATGGAAAACCGATGGTCAGGTCCCCTCTGGTCCTTGGAAACGCTCCTCAAGGGCACCCGTATCAAGGCTCAGCCGCCCTCGTCCTCCTCCCACATCGGAGATGCTTTCCTTGAGCTTGAGGTTGGGACATCACAGGACACTGCTTGTGCTCCAGCCCAGATGTGCCAACACTTAAAACAAAAGCAAGTAAAAGCAGTTAATCTTCCCACCAAATCACATGGAGATGGGGATGGAGGCACCAAGAAAACCCCGGGAAATCAGGAGACAAATGCTCCTATCACAGGTTTTGGCAACAGCTGATGTTTGACAAAGTTTCCAGCAGCCCAGATGCCCAAAAGGCAAGTTGGCATCTTCAGATGGCTTGTTTGGAAGAGAGGACATCTAGAGAACAACCCAGCATGGGTGTCTCCACTGCAAAATTAATGGGTCCCTGAGGGCCCCATCTATACACAAACCTGGCGGCCCAACCTCAGCTGAAGGTATCAGAGCATTTTGGCAGCATTAAGGGCGATGAGATGCACCCCAGATGGCTCATAGGGGACATCCTGGCCTGGGTGGCACTTTGTTCTGGGTGGAGCAGGTACGTGGGAAGGGGCCGGGGCTGAGGTGGCTGGTGTCTCGGTGCCCTTGCAGGTGACCCCATGAGCGCAGCCGTGCAGATGATGGCGTTTGGCCTGGCTCTGCTCTCAACCCTCTTCCTGCTCCTGGCCACGTGCACCGACTGCTGGATGGTGAACGCTGACGACAGCTTGGAGGTGAGAGAGCGACCACCCTGTGTGGGTGCCTTGACATCCACGGGGTCATAGAACCACAGAATCATTTTGGTTGGAAAAGACCCTCAAGATCGAGTCCAACCATAACCCACCCCTGGCACTGCCCCATGTCCTGAGAACCTCCTGTCCGTCTGTCCAGCCCTCCAGGGCTGGTGACTCCAGCACTGCCCTGGGCAGCCTGTTCCAATGCCCCACAGCCCTTTGGGGAAGAAATTGTTCCCACATCCAACCTCAACCTCCCCTGGCGCAACTTGAGGCCGTTTCCTCTGCTCCTGGCGCTTGTTCCTGCGGAGCAGAGCCCGACCCCCCTGGCTCCAAGCTCCTTTCAGGCAGTTCAGAGATCAGAAGGTCTCCCCTCAGCTCCTGTTCTCCAGCTGAACCCCCAGGTCCCTCAGCCGCTCCATCACACTTGTGCTCCAGCCCCTCACCAGCTCCGTTCCCTTCTCTCCACTCGCTCCAGCACCCCAAGGCCTTTCTTGGTGTGAGAGGCCCAAAACTGCCCCAGGGATTCAAGGTTTGGCCTCAGCAGCACCCCATGGGGCGCGGGGTTGAGACACGGGGTTGCACCACATCTCCACGGGCGTGGAAAGGGGACACAGTGGGACACACCTGCTGCTTTCTTCATGAGTCAGAGAATTAGAGGATGAGGGAGAGGGAGAAATGCTGGAGCAGAAGGAGACAGAGAGACATGGGACGTGTCCCGCTGCGCTGGGGAGAGCTGGGCTGGTTGGTCCCTGCGGAGCTGGGATGCACTTGAGTGCCTTTCTCTTCCATCCAGGTGAGCCACAAGTGCCGGGGGCTTTGGAGGGAATGTGTCACCAACATGCAGGACGGGGTCAGGACCTGTGACCAGTACGACTCCATCCTGGCTGACCACCCAGGTGAGCCGCCAGGGCCTGGAGCTGTTCTTGGAGTTCGGAGCTGAGATTTTTGCCTCTTCCTTTTCGAGACGATCCTCGGTGCAAAGCTCTGACCCTCAGCAGTGGCAAAGCAGGCCCGGGCTCCTCTCGGTCTGCTGCCCCATCAGCACAGCCTGGGCAGCAGAGCGGGGTTCGGCCAGGGCTGTCACACGGTCACGGAGCAGCCGAGGGGTCGTGGCACACGCAGCCCGGGCACAGCTCCTGCCCCCCAGCACACGGTGGGATTTGCGACCTCATTGATGTCATGCATGGGGTGAGGACCTGGCCAAGGACTTGTGTCCTCAGCTATGGACAGTCACATCATGGTGTGGAGACTTCTGGCCTGCACAGAAGAGCCCTTGTGTGGGGCAGTGACATGGGACGACCCAGATTCGGGCAGCGGAGAACAAGAGGCAGCACGGACCAAGTGGGGCTGTGCTGGTCTGGGGCCCAAGCTCTGTAGGGAGAGGTCCCACTGCACACAGCCGGCAATGTGACCCGTGCCAGCTCTCACATCTGTCACCCGTACGTTGATATTTGCTCTTCAAAACAGCAGCTACACAACCTGGAGGGAGAAAAAGACCAGTTTGGACAGCAGCACCTTCCGTCCAAGCCTGTGCAGGAAGGTCTTGAGCCGGTGGCCACATCCCGGGTGCTGATTGACGCACCTATGCTGATCGGTTTCTTGAGCTGGTCTAGTGAGGAGCTTATCAAGCCCTGGTGCAAGGTTTCTGCTGGGCCTGGCGAGCACTTCGCACACGGCAAACAGGGGTTGGTGGGTCCCGATGTAGATACCTCCTATGGACATGCCCACTGCTGAGTTCGGTGACTCTGCAGGGACACGGGCACCGGTCTGAAGTGGGGACACCAGCTCCTCAAACCCCTTTCTGGTTTCCTTTCCTTCCCAGTGAAGATCGTGGTGACGCGGACGCTGCTGATCTCCGCAGACCTCCTGGCCGGCCTGGCCTTGGCTACGCTGCTCCTCGGGCTGGACTGCATCAAGTTCCTCAAGGAGGATCCGCGTGTCAAGCTGAAGATGTGCTACGGGGCCGGTGTCACCCTTGGCATCGGGAGTGCGTGGCCGGGACAGCCAAGGGCCAGATGGACCTTGCGTCCCATGGGGAGCGGGGGGGATGCTGAGAGCTGGGGGCACCCCCCGGAGGAGTCTTGGGGACAATTTGGGGGTCATATGTCTCTTCCTTAACCAGCCCCGTTCCTCCCAGGCATCCTGGGGCTCGTGGGCTCCGTGTGGTACGCGGTGGACGTCTACGTGGAGAGGGCCACGCTGGTGTCGCGCAACATCTTCCTGGGCGTCTACTACGACTTCGGGTGGTCGTGCTGGCTGGGGATGGCCGGCTCCACCGGCTGCTTCGCCACGTCCGTCCTGCTCACCTGCTGCCTCTGCACCTGCACCGGTCAGTCTGCCCGGCACACCCCACGGGGCTTTTTGCCGCCCAGGGATGCGTGTGGGTGAAGGAGCAGCTCGGGGGTGCAGGAACTCCGCACAGGGTCCAGCCAAATGGAGGTGAACCCCTTTGTGTGCGGCCCGTGCACCCAGGCGGGGGGGTTGGGTCACACAGGGCAGGACGGGGCACAGTGGGACCCGTGAGGGTGCGGAGGGGGCGCAGAAACGCTCCATCCGCGTTTGCGGGACGCGGAGGTGCCGCTGAAGGTGCGTTGATGTCCAACGAACGCAGCGGCCACGCTGGAGCTGTGTCATCGCGACCAAAACCTGAGCCGGCGGCTGCAGGGGGTGCCGGTGGAAATCTGTCCATCCCACCACCAGGGACACGGGGCAGGTGCCAGGGGGTGGAAGCGACTCCACAGCGCTGGCTGGCCGGGGTCAGCTCTCCCACCACTGTGACACTTGTGACACAGCCCAACTCTCCCCCGGCAGAGCCCGGCAGCCGCCGGCGACCCCAGAGGCCTCCCCAGCCCCGCAGCCCACCGGCCACCAGCCAGATGTACGCCGTGGCCTCCCGCGTGTGACGGGCCGGCTCCCCACGCCCGGCCCCGCTGCGGGACACTGTCCCCACAACTGACCCCATTAAAGCACCGCCACCTGGACCGGGACATCTCAGCCGTTGCTTTAATGCTCCAATCGCAGGGTTTGCATGAGCTGTGGCAAAAAAGGTGCTGCAGAAATCACTCGCATACGAGGCTCCTTTCCCCAATTCCTGGTTTCACGAAAATAAACCCCGAAAAAGCGTCACTTTAAGAAAAGGTGCCCCCAAGTCCCCCGGGGCAGCTATTGGGACACTGAGGGTGAGGGAGCGACTGGGAAATCACTGGGTGCAAAGTCCTTTCTGCACAGAACAGCGACCGCAGAGCAACACTGACTCCACGTGGCCAGTGGCCCCGATGGCTCTGGCCCACGGAAACCGCCCCACGCTCAAATCCAGCAGCCGCGAGGTCTGCACTTAAAAACCGGGTAAAGCTGGTGGAGCGGGAGCGTTTCTGGGTCCCTGGGGTTCCTGGTGGGGGAACTGCAGCCACGCGTCCGGCACAGGACGCGGTGAAGCCTGAGGAGGGTGCTCGACCTGCAAAGCTGCATTTTTAAATCATTTCCAAATGAATTATCATCCTCCTTGCAATCTATCCAAAGCAGAACCCAAAGCCCCCCCAGCCGTTGCTGTCTGCTCGGTCTCTGCCCCATCCCTTCCCATAGCGCAGGGACACGGGGCAGAAAGGTCCCCAATTCACATTTTGTCACCCCAAAAGGCAGCAGAACAAGCCTGAGCGGCCATTCCCGCAGGGCCACAGCCAGTCCCTCAGCAGGAAGATGCAGGACAGACCCGCAGCAGCGCTTTGGTGGCCCCTTTAGGCTGTAAAACACCTGCACCCCCAGCCAGCACAGCCCCAAGGGTCCCCCCAGGGTGTTTGTCCCCAGGGAAGACGGGGACGTCGTTTCCAACCTCACCCGAAGCCAAAAGGCAGCAAAACCTCAGGTGTTTCACAGCTCCGGCTTGGGGCGCGAGGCAGGAACACCCCGAGCGGCTGCCGCGTCCTGCAGCGGGGCCGCGAGTCTGTCTGCGTTATCGGCGCAGGGCGAGGAGACCCAGAGACCTGGGAAATGACAGCGATCCCATGGCTGAGGCTGCGTGGCACACCAAGAGGCAGCGACCGCTCGCTGTCCCGTGCGGGGTGTCGGGGCTCCCGGGACAGCCGGCGGCTGGCACAGCGGGGACAGCAGCCAAAAGGTGTTGAGAGGACCCTGGATGCACTTGAGCACACAAGAACACAGTTAAAACGAACAGGAATTCACACAACGCAGCTGGGAGCTGTCAAATCTGCCAGCAGAATGCACCACACACACCGGGGCCGTCACTTTGTCCCCCAAACCTTTTAGGAACATTTAACTTACACTCTTTCAGCCAAAAGTGGGTTTAAAAAGACCAAGCACACAAGGTAATTCTTTAAGACCTTTATTAACAGATGCTTGCAGTTTGACTTGAAAAAATCAGGTGTATATTTCATACAAATTAAAAATGAGGTTCTTAAAAATCTCAACTTGACCAGATATGAAACAATTTAAAAACCTTTAAAGGTATATTGAGAAAAAACAGGCTTTTAAAAAACGTGTTTATAGTTTCCAAAAGGAGACTTCTTTAGGTAAAAATAATAAAAACCCCATGCTGCATAGATAATGCAGATAGTTCTAGTAATCTGGTCAACAGCAAAAAGCAAGCACTTAAGGTCTTCAGTTCCAATTCTTTTGTTCATTTCTTATTGCTGGAATTTCATTTTCTTGTCTTCTTCATTTCTTAAGTCTTTTCTTTGATGACTAAACTGAAAAAGAGGAATAAAAAGGGGATGATCAGACGGGTGTCGGGGGTTACACGGGGGTTCTGTCTACCAAGATTCAGCTGCAATTAATTCACAGGTTCTCACTGAGACAACTCACACACACACACACAGAAAAATCCTCATCAACCACAGCTCGTTAATGAGCTCACTTGACTCCCCCGTCACTGCCGGCGACCACGCTGCTGGTTTTCCCCGCAAAAGCAACGCGAAGGACTCGGAGAGACAACGCTAAATGGAAGCACAAAGGAATCCCGGCAGGAGCCGCTGCCAACACAGCGACTCTGGGAAGGCAGGAGGACGCACCAACGGCTCCAGCAGGCGCCGGGGAGCAGATCTGTACCTGCGGCTTCGGAAAGCCGCTGCCCAGACCACAGAAACCACGATTTATAGTCTCCAGTAACATCAACAGACAGAAAAAACATGCCAAGTGTCATCCCGGGGGTTGTTGGAAGCCACGACATGAAGAATTCATCCGGCTGGTGTTAACAGCAGGATCGAGCAAAGGTTCAGATCAAGTGCACAGAAAACAGCGCAGTGAGGATTGAAGAGGGACCAAGTCACAAATCTGACAGCAGCTCAGCGCCCTGGGAACGAGTCCCCAAACTGGGGGAGGTCGGAGCTGCTGCTGCCAAACAACCCCCGGCCCAGCTCCTGCATCTCCTTCCCCATCCTCTGCCCTGGGGAGACCACACCTGGAATCTTGTGTCCAGCTGTGGCCCCTCAGTTCCAGCAGGACAGGGAACTGCTGCAGAGAGTCCAGCGCAGCCACCAAGATGCTGCAGGGAGTGGAGCATCTCCCGTGTGAGGAAAGGCTGAGGGAGCTGGGGCTCTGGAGCTGGACAAGAGGACACTGAGGGGGGACTCATTCCTGGGGATCAATATGGAAAGGGGCAGTGTCAGGAGGATGGAGCCAGGCTCTGCTGGTGACAACCAGTGACAGGACAAGGGGCAATGGGTGCAAACTGGAACACAGGAGGTTCCACTTAAACGTGAGAAGAAACTTGTTTGGGGTGAGGGTGTCAGAGCCTGGCCCAGGCTGCCCAGGGGGTTGTGGAGTCTCCTTCTGTGCAGACATTCCAACCCGCCTGGACACCTTCCTGTGTAACCTCATCTGGGTGTTCCTGCTCCATGGGGGGATTGCACTGGATGAGCTTTCCAGGGCCCTTCAACCCCTGACACTCTGGGGTTCTGTGACCGTTTGTCACCAGCGGAGCCCCTGGGGGTGTTTCCCGGCCCAGGCAGAGATGGGTGAGACACCAGCAACAGGACAGGAACGCCGGTGAGAGCAAAGAGAGAGGGAGGAAGGACAGACAAGGAAAGCACCAGAACAAGTAGAACAGAGCCCTACCAACAAAATATATTCCCAAATTAGCAAAACTGTCCACCAGCAGACAGCAACAAACCAGCGCCGAGCCGCAGCCTGTTTGCCTTGTGACAAAAGCACCGTTTTCACACCAACCGTCCCGCGAGGCTCCTGAGCAGCAGCACAGTGGCTCCTCTGCACCGCAACCACCATCCCAACTGGTTTTTCCAGTGCCTTTTTTTAAGGCAAAAAGCTGCTACTGAGACATTCCTACAAATTGTGCACCAGCTTGCTAGAAATTAATGCCTAGAGGTCCTAGCGCGATTCACCTCCAATGTGGGACGGAGCGATAACAGAGCCCAGGGAGCACCAGGACCTGTTTCTCCCCAGCTCCTTCCAAGTCACTACCCCAGCACTGCTTAAATTACTATTTCTGGGTGGAAAAAGGCTGAACTACTGAGCACAGCCAGGATTTTAAGCTTAACATCACTCTAGGCCATGAATCCATCAACAAAAATTCAACCTGGTAACTGAGTCCTCCTAATTAATCAGCACTCGTACGGCAAACTCTCAACGTTGGGTTCTGCAGGCACACAAGCATGAGCAAAAGTCCAAACCTTGAAAGGTAAAAATTAAAGGAAAGCAGCAAAAGAAAATGAAGCCGTATGCTGGAGCAGCCCCAGCCACGCACCCGGATGATGGTAGAGATGTTAAGCCGGTGTTTACTCAGCCCCGCCCTGCTCGGCCTCGGGAGCGGACGTGTTCTCAGCTGGTGGTTCGGCTGTCTTCGTCTCTTTGCCATCTTGTGGTTTAGGGTTCTCTGGGCGTCTGCGTCGGTAGTTGAAGTTACGACGGTACCGACGTTGAGGTGGCTGCTGACTTTGGGTCTCATCCCCTTGGTTCTCTTTATCTTCTTCGTTCCCGTCCTCTCTAGGCTGTCTTTGACGAGGAGGACCCCTGAAAGTCAAGCTGGGCTTTAACAATGCAGCATCTGACCATCGCCATGTTCTGGCTCTGTTGCTAAAAGGCAAGGTTTAAAAAATTCAAATAGTAAAAAAGAAGTCGACGTGCAGCATACCTGCGGAATCGCGGTCTGTAACCTCGATACATGTTCTGTCTGACTGGTCTGCCTTGTTCTCCTGCACCCTGGTTGTCAGCACCCTGGAAGACACGAGGCAACAAACCATCTCAGCCACATGCAGCTGGTAACACCGCAGCTCATCACGTCGGGAGGAAGCGGCTGCCAGGCCAAGCCTGTGCCCTACGAGGTGAGAATTCGTGTTTCTTCCAGTTAATCACACGGGAAGTTAACACAAATTCAATCAGTTTTTTAAAAGCTGTAACATTAGGACCTTCGGCTTATTGACATCTACTCCAATGTCTCACGTTACCGCCAAATCACACCAAAACCACCTTGAGCATCTACCAAAAGCAGCACAAAGCTGCAGCCATCGCCCTGCTCCAAAGGAATCGGGGTAGTTTGGCATCAGGTTTTAAGCAAACGTTACCTCCACGATCTCTCCCTGCACGGGAGGGTTGGTGTATTGTGGTCGACGCCCGTAGGGCCTACGCATATAGTAAGGTGGGTACCGCCGCCTGCGGTAGGGACGGCGTTGCTGGCCTTGACCTTCCGGGATGTTCTCTGCTCCTTCATTCTTTTCCCCACTCTCACTATTCTGGTAGTTTTGCTGGTAGTTGCGTGGAGGACCCCTACGACGTGGATATCGTCTGTAATGGTTACGGTCTGCTGCGTATTTGCTGCCTTGCACTGGAACTCCACCGGGACCTGTCACGTTCGCTGCCTCCGCGCCCTGCGGAGCGGAGAGCAGGTGAGCACTCAGCACCACGGTTACAGCAAAAGATCATTGAGCAGCGATTTACATCCACATTGCAAGGCACCAAAAAAGCCATTCATCTCCCTGGATGTCATGAGGCATCGGCTCAAACCGCAGGCACCGCAGCAAAGCCTGCAGACCGAGTTTTCCGCACGTGCCCCGACACCCCGGAGACGCGTTTACCTTTTCTCCCTCAACCACATCAAACTCCACGGTCTCTCCATCTCCTACGCTGCGGAGGTACTTCCTGGGGTTATTCTTCTTTATGGCAGTCTGACAACATAATATTACAGAATTACATTTACAGGCACAGCGCAAAAATGCTACTTAGCATATCTGAAGAATTAAGAAAAAAAAAGATTAAAAAATTTGAGTTTTTAGTATCTTAAGAGGAAGAGCTGTACTCCTGAAAAAGCAATGAAACCACCATGAAAATCCAAGAAGTCATCAAATTAACTCTATCACTATAGTTCTGGCCCATGTGAAACGTGCAGCAGCTGACCAGAAACATCTGGCAATGCGCTGCCCGCTGAAAAAGCGGCTTGAAAACAAACCAACCCCCACAACACATGCTGCCCATAGTGTCGCTACCAGAGCTTAGCACTGAACACCCCACAGCATCTATACAACACCAATATATAAGCATTTCTGATTTCCAAGCCACTGCAGCACACAGCCCGTCCCCAGCCATAGCCAGAAATCAAGAGTTGTTTTCTTCTCTGAGGCTTCACCACCATCGCTCCAGCCACGGCATCTACCGATTCATCACAAATCTACTCTACGCGTGTACGATACATCAAGGATTAACCCTCCCAAGGCATCAGCACCAGACAAGCCTTTGTATCGGTACCCGCACATTGAATGACTCTACTGAAAAACACTGAGTTTTCCGCACTATTCAGTGTTTGATTCCATTTTTGCCAGATGAGTTAATAGGCCCCACGCTCAGCCACGTTCTGCTTATCAAATACTTTAACTGAACACTAATCCAAGTGTAACAACTTTACAACAGCAGAATTCGACTGGAGTTTTTCCCTAAATGGAACAAAATCTATGGAAACACATGCCCACAAGTCTCACCCTATAACATAGTGGTTTTGGGAAAGACAGGAAAGCTTATTACAAGAGAAGCTGCATTAACAGCCAAGCTTGATCACGGGGATGGGCAAATACAGACACAGCTCTAACTCCTAAACCAAGCCCATTTCTTTCAGATGAGCCCCCTAAAGCTGTTTTAGCATGAACATTCTTACATTAAAACAAATCGCTGCCAAACGGCACTTTTAGAAACGTAACAGTAGTTACAGGACAAGTCCCGAGGTGTGGCTGGTGAGTCAAGGTCACAACCGTGGCTCGACAGCTCCCGCAGGGCACGGGTTCCTCACACACACACACACACACACACACAGCAGAGCTGTTTGGCCTTTATCCGCTACCCCGTGACAGAATAACCTTTATAACCTTTATAAACAAACGCTGCTGCCTTTTAATCGCAGGTGAATTCAGACACAGCCCAAGCAAGAGAGCTGGCAAATCCAACTCCTGTCAAAGCACTTCCCAGGGGTTGCTTTTTCCTCCCTTTGTTTACAGCACCAGCAATACATCCCCAACTGGAAACAAAAACCAATCCACAGGCTCCTAAATGCCCCAAGTAAACCAAGCTCCACCAAAACTCTGTGTGGGCTGCGTCACGACAGGAGATCCCGAGCCAGGGTGCAAACCCAGACTTGCTCACACTGCCAGGGCAGACCAAGGACTAAACTAAGGCCACAAAATAATCCCAGGTGTGGTGTGCAGTCTCAGTCTGGAACCAGTTTCTGAAGGTTTACATGCTCACTATACAAGTGTACATATCTGTTAAACTGAAAAAGTACCTATTAAAATGTTTGCAGACTTTCACTGAAAGCCTGGAGCAACACATTCCATAAAAGTTTTGCCTAAAGTCTTCACTGGCACTTCTATTATTACAGCCTATTACCCTATTAGCGCCCAACTAATTTCCCTCCCTGCTGCAAGCTTTTCATTTCACTTCACTTCCATACACTTACTAACAACTGTACGAATCCACGAGGCAGCTCCCCTGGACTGCAGCGATCGTCAAGCAGAGCGCGGGCACGGCCAGCGCCATTCCCATCACGTTACAGTCCCACCTGTATCTCGTGTCCTCCCCACAGATGTACGTGGATGTGTGAAAGCCCCAGCCACGTGCAACCCAACAGCGAGAACACTTGTTCGTGTTCAGGTAACAGCTCTGGGAAAATGTGAGGCCCTTTCCCAACTTTGATTCTACTCACACAGGTCACGCGCAGCAAGTTTCAGAGGGAAGGTGTTTTGGTTTCAAAGGAATCTTACCTGATGGACAAACACATCTTCCTTGGTGTCATTCCTGCAAGACAACAGGAAATCGAAGTTCATGTATGAAATGCACAGTAAGCCCGGTTTAAAAATGTGGTTGTTCAGGGTGGGGACAGAACTGCCAAGACAAGCAGCTGTCGGCACCAGCTCCCAACCAGCCCCAGCAGCTCACTGCTGCAATAAAGAGATGGTTGGGCAGCGTGAGCAAGGCTCAGAGCGCTAAGTTGCAGGGAACCAGCTCCTTCTCCCTCCTGCACACCCGCAGTTCATCCCACCCCACCCAGAGGCACGTGTGGAGAGGGAAGAACACCTGGCAGCGGCCAGACGATCATTTCTGACAGAGGCTGGGTGGTGCGACAGCTCTGCGCGATCTCTGCAGTCACATCCCCATAGCCTCCACGTTCCCTTCGTTTAAGGAGCGACCAGCGCTCCAGCAGCAGGGTCAGGCAAGTCGCATTTGTGAGCACAGAGAGGGAAACCTCGAGCTTCTCCCCTCCCAAAAAACGGCAAACAGCTCAAGTCTGCAGCTCCACAGACCCCAAAGCCTCTTTCACAGTGCAGCTTCCAAGGCTGGACAACACAACGCGGTACCGACGAGGTCAGCAAAGCTCTGTGGTGGAGCTGGACACGCTGTTTTCACCAACAAACTCACAGCCGCACCAACCCACCCTCACTGCAGCGCTGCTTTCATTAGTCTGCAGAACAGTTTGAATCGGTAGCAAAGTGGCTTTTATTTCCTAGAATGACTGGTGAAGAACATCGCAAAGCAAAGCTGGTGTTAAACTGTGCTCAGCACTAACTGGAGAGCTTATGGGTGCGAGGAACAGAATAAAGAATTCTTGTTTTTAAAGATACAGCCAAGTGTTCCTCAAGATGACAATTAAGACTCTTCCAAAAACTCAATCTACTCCATCTTCCAAAAACTGCGGCTATTCTATCAGACAGCACCAGCCCCCTTGTTTCCTCAGGGAATTGATGCCTACAGGCCTCACAGGTTATGGGAAAAGGAAACCAAGCAGAGCAGCCTGACCAGCACCCAGGAGCCCCTGCAAAGCTGGAGCCTCAGCGCAACATCTCCTACCAGATGCTCTAAAAGTCAAAAACCTTCAGAAAAGCCCAGTAACAGGTTTTCAGTGAAGAACATCAAGCTTGGAATCCTCCTTCACTGGGAAGCGACAAATGGTGGTAGGAAGAGCTCGTGTGTGCGCTCTGCAAGCGTGGACACTGTACTCTCGCTAAGTTCCATTCTGGACAATCAGCCCAGATACTGGGTTTTAAAGTCCTTTTGAAAACGCAGTTTCCATTTAAGAGGACACTGGAGATTTAGATCAACAGATGAGCCGGTTACACAGACACAGCTCAAGGTGCAGTCGTGGTCAATGGGGAAGGGGAAGGCCAGCGCCTGCCATGCGATCCCTGACGGAAGCTCCAAGGGTGCGTCAGTGGCACAGTGGCCACCTTCTCAGAGACACTCTGAAATGGCACAAGAGAAACCCCCATTCTGAGAGCTTAGCAAGCCCTTTAACTCATCTTTGCACTAAATGACTCCTCCCTCAACATCTTTAATCCATAAAAATGTTTAAAAAAATTAATCAGATGAGCAGATTAAGGAAAGGCCGCTGTTAAGCCCGGCAGAACGCTAAATCCAGAGCTCAGTGTGCAGCTCCAGCGATGGCAAAAGGACCAACTCACTGCCCTGCACACCCATTTATTATTTTGCCAATGGCGAGAAACAACTGACAGGTAGTCAGAATGCAAAAATATTTCAGGACAGAAACGCACTTTTAACATTCAAACACAGGAAATACCTGAGTGTGCACCTACACCAAAGCTGAGGTTTAGTTCCCAAGTTAACCTGAGCTGCCGGCAGCCCCGGGCGGAGCGAAGCCGAGCGAGGGCAGCGGCTCCGCAAAGCCAGAGATCCCGGAGCCCAGGAAATGTCCCCCCCCTGGTTCCCAGGCTGCCGCGCTCATCTCTTGATAAACCACATCCCGCTGGGCTTCTCATTAAAAATGGCAACCTCAGGGATTAACCAGCTGCCAAATTAACGTCCGGGGAAGCCGCTGGGATGGCTTAACTCGCTGCTGCTGCTTCCCGGCCTGACTCAGTCGCTGAGCGTTTCCACTACCGAGGGAAACAGGAAAAGCCTTCCCTAAAGGGACAGTTTGCGGCCTGTGACTTTATAAGCGTTTATAAAACCCAAAGAGGCTCAAGCTTACAGCACCGACAGCTATTTGACATTTCACATGAAAATCGACATGAAGAATGCAAACCGGGCAGACTGCGAGCAGAGTTCTTAAAAGTTTCAGACACAAAACCAATTAGGGAGCTTGGCAGACAGTTCAGACTGGGTCAGGAGGTAACAGACAGTTGGAAAAAAAGCAATATTTAAACTAAACATAAAGAAAAGGCCAAGTAACAGCCCCAAGATCTA
Organism: Nesoenas mayeri; assembly: GCF_963082525.1. Taxonomy (NCBI): domain Eukaryota; kingdom Metazoa; phylum Chordata; class Aves; order Columbiformes; family Columbidae; genus Nesoenas; species Nesoenas mayeri. The sequence continues at coordinate 6,493,544 of NC_137546.1, read as the reverse complement.
CGCTTGCTTCTCTCTCCTAAGTCTTATCCCAAAATTCTGGAGCTGTGGGGTTGACACACCAAGTGTTTAAGGGAATGTGGCATCTGCAAAACAACCCCAGGAGGCCCCTCCAGAGCACCCAAAATGCCTATTTTTCCGTAATTGGTTTGCAGATTCCACGACTCCTCCACCACCCAACCCCATCACTGATACGCTCATTTTAAGTATTTACACAACTGTTCCATTTTTCCTCTCAACCAACTGCAGCCATGAAAAGAATCCTGTAGGCACTTGTTTCTTGAGCCTCCTTATCGACTCCAGTCTTGCAATACAAAATCAGTCTGAATTTTGCTCGTTTCTCGTACATTTAGGCTTCCTTGACATAAAGTGATTTTAACCACCAAGCAAAGCGATTTTTGCTTGTAGTGATGTCACTGAACTTCACGCAGGAGTTTAAACAAATATTTTGCCAGCGGATTTCTACACCCTTAAAGTCAAAAACAACCGCAGAACTCCCTATCCAACAAAAAATTAAAGAATCTTAATGTAGGAAATATCGCCATGAGAATATGGATATTAGGAATAATTTATTCCCAGAAAGGGATGTTAGGTGTTGCAACAGGCTGCCCAGGGGAGCGGTGCAGTCACCACCCCTGGAGGGGTTGAAAATACACACAGACGAGGTTCTCAGGACACGGGGCAGCGCTGGGGTGGGGAACAGTTGGACTCGATGAGCCTGAGGGGCTTTTCCACCCAAAATGGTTCTGTGGGAACAAGTTCACTGAGCCACTGAAGTTCTTACAAAGATTAAGGCACTAAAAAGCCAACGCGATAAAACGGCCGGGGCGAAAGCGCGGGGGGCGGGACACATGTCACCCCTTCCTCCCGCCAAGTGTCACCGCGCGGGGTGACAGCGGCGACCAAGCCCCGCCTCGCGGCCCCCCGCCCCCCCCCCCCCGCGCCCCCTCACCTGTTGATGAAGCCGTAACCGTTCCTCACGTTGAACCATTTCACTGTTCCCAAAACCTTCGTTGCTGCGGGAGGGGGGAGGCGGCGTCAGGCGGCACGTGGCGGGGCGGCGCGCACAAAGGCCCCGCGTGGCGGACATCTTGCGCCGCCCCGCCCCCACCCGCCGACACGCGGGGCCCGGCGGCGCGCGCGGGAGGGAGCGGGGAGGCGCCCGGGGGCGATCAACGGCCGGCGCGGGAGCGAGCGCGGGGGCGCGCGCGGGAGGCGCGCGCCGCCCCTCAGCCCAGGGGGAGCTCGCGCCGCCCCTCAGCGATGGCGGGAGGGGGGGGGAGGGGGGGGGGGCTCGCGCCGCCGCCGGGGCCTCCCCAACCGCCGCGAACCCCCGGCCCCTCACCGATGACCTTCTTGTCCCCGCCGGCGGGAGGCGCCGCCGAGGCCAGGCCGCTGCCCCCGTTCCCGGTGCCGCCGTTAGGCTTAGAGTCGGCGGGGGCGGCGGGGGCCGCCGCGGGGACGGGGGCGGCGGGCGGCTGGGTCTCGGCCTCGCTGCTCATGGCGGCGGCTGTTCGGTGCGGACGGTGGTGGTGACTGGCTGTTTGCGCCGCCTCCCGCGGTGTGATGGTGACTGAGGCCGGCCGTGGGGGGGCTGCTCCCTGCTCCGGGCTCGCTGAGCTCCGCTCTCCGCTCCCGATACCGATCGAACTGGCCACAATGGCGGCCCGCACCGGCTAGCCACCCCGCGCGCCCCGCCCGCGCCACACACCATTCGCCGCTCGGGCCGCCCGTTAAACGGCGAGTGAGCCCATTGGCTCCTCGCCTCGCGGCCGCCGCCCCTCGCGGGATGTCCATTGGCAGCGACACCTGCCTCTCCTCAGGCGCGCGCGCCCATTGGCCGTTCCGCCCGCGGCTGCCAGGCTCGCTTTTCTTACCGGCCTAGCCGGAGTCCCCGCCCCCGCCGCCTGATTGGCCACCTCCGCCGCTCCCGCCCCCAACGGGCCCGACCGGGGAAGTGCGAGCGACCATGTGGCGGCAGCGCCCGCGGCCGCTCGGGCCCCTCCCGCCGGACCCCCGGGTCGTCCCGCCTGCCCCCGGTCCCGTCACCCGGTCCGGTCACCCGCCCCCGGTCCCGTCACCCGGCCAGCGGCCGCCCCGCGGTACCGGGACTCGGCCCAGCGGCCGCGCTGGCGGCGCTTCCCGCTCTCTAAGCCACCGATTCCCGGTGCAAGGGCCGGTGCAGCCCCCGCGCGGCTCCGTTAAGAAAAATCATCAGGAGGAGCCCGCGGGTGTTAATTAAGGCTGGGGAATGACGGACCTGGAGACATGGCGGAGCTGCCGTAAATCCCTAATTAGGCGCAGTTAACGCACCGTTAATCACCTCCCGGGGAACGGGAGCTGCGCTGGGGTAGGGCGGGACACCGGGCTTAACCTCCCGGGGGCAGGACCCGGGTCTAACCCCCCCGGGGAACAGCAGCCGGGTCTAACCGCCCCCCACAGGCAGCAGGCACTCCGGTTTAACCCCGCAGGCAGCCCGGTCTAACCCCACCCCGGGGAACCGGCAGCCGGGTCTAACTGCCTCCCGCGGTGAGCAAGCAGCCCGGTTTACTTTCCCCGGGGAGCTGCAACCGGGCCTAATCCCCCGCAGGCAGCAGATACGCAGAGGAGCAGGCAGCTGGGTTTAACCCCCCCAGGCAGCCCAGTCTAACCCCCCTGAAGCAGCAGACACCTGGATCTAACCTGCCCCAGGGAGCTGGCAGCTGGGTCTAACCCCCTCAGGCAACCAGGTTTAACCTCCCTAGGGAGCGGGAAGCCAGGTCTAACGCCCCCCAGGGCAGCAGGCAGCCCAGTCTGAACTCCTCCAGGGAGCAGGCAGCCGGGTCTAACCCCCACCAGGCAGCCGGGTCTAAACCCCCACCAGGCAGCCGGGTCTAAACCCCCCCCAGGGTGCAGGCAGCACAGAGGCCCTGGGCCGGCCCTGCTGGTGAGGAGGAGGGTCTGGGCTTCACCCTCAAACACTGAGGGCCTGGTTGGGCTCTTCCAGCCCCCCCCCCCACCTCTGCTCCCCAGGGAGCAACTTGGGTGGCACCTGCCAGGAATTGACTCAAACGCCTCCTAATGGAGCCATTGAAGAGCCGGGTGGTAGCCCCGGGTCAGATGTCTCTTCAAAGGCTGGGCTTTAATTAGGCCTTTCCTAAGCAGCCCAGAGGAGCTTCTCTGCTGTGGGTGGGGGGAGCTGGTGTGGGGCAGCTTCCCCTTCTCCTGAGCCCTTCGTGCCGCTCGGGAACGCATCAGCGTTGGATTTATCTCGATGGAGCTTTTCTCGAGCAACGGGACGGGCTGATCGCAGGGACAAACACACCAGGCCAGGAAAGAGCTGTTGAGCCTGCGCCCAGAAATACACTGGAGTTCTAGCACAAAAGCACCGTAATGTCAAAGGAAAAAGCCGCTCTGCAGTCTGTCCAGGGCTGGGAGGGGAGGGAAGGGACAGCGGGTTCCGCGTGTCGCTCCTCACCTGATGTTCTGCAGGTGCGATGCCTCAGGGTGCAGAGGAGCGAGCACCAGTGTCCCCAGCAACCGTGTGACCCCAGGAATGGAGACAGGACAAGGAACCCCCATTTCTACTTTAGAACCCCAATTTCTACTCCTAGAGCACAAACACCCTCTGCTTCCCAGCCCGAGTCCCTGTCCCAGCACCTGGGTAAACTCGGGTGGCACCGAACAGCCCCCAATCTATACAATGAAATTAAACAGTATTCCCTGAAAATTACAAATTTCAGAACAAATATGAGGCCTTGGTACTGATTTAAAAATACGTTCTTTAAGCCTCAATGATTGTTTGCTGCTGCCCTTATCTATAGGTAAATGGAAAGGTAAATGTATTGCACTGTTAGCATGAAGTCCCTACGGGTCTCCCTTCTTTTACTAATTTAATTTGAACTTGAATGTGGATAAATGCAGCTTCACTTAAGCTGAAGTTCATACTAATTAATATACTCGCTTCCTAAATGTTCTCGGCATCATGAAGTTTAAAGCAATTTAAATAATAGGGGCTCTAAAATTTCATCCTCATGGACATGCAAAGATGGAACTTAAATTTGTGTGGGGTGTTATGAAAAACTCTCCATTCAAATCCACCGTGTCCTGTTGAGCTCAGGCGTCACCCTTCCAGCAGCTGGACATGAAGACTGTCAATGGTTGGACTCGATCTTTAAGGCCTTTTCCAACCAAAATGATTCTGTGCTATTCACGAGGCGTTTTACAAACGCTCGTTTACAACAGAACCCACATCAGTGCTCAGCACGACGACACTGATGAGATCTTTGTGCCATCATATGAATCTATTGTGTTTCAATAATGCTGCGGGCAGAAAGGTTCTGGGTGCCCAAGCCTCTCTCTGCATGGCAGCCGTAACTACACGCAGGAGTGGAGCCGGTGCCGCTCGGGATCACCGCGCGTCTCTCACTATTTACTCCCCATTCTGCTGATGCCCAACAGTGACGTCCCGCGACGCCGCGCAGCGAATAACGTGCGATGCTGGAGATGCCGCAGCCCTTCTCGCCCAAAAAATCCCCCGTGCGGCACGTGGACTGATGTGCACTGCACACCTATTTAGCAAAATTCTTTATTTACATTCCAAAAGGTTAAAAAAAATATATAGAGAGGCTGATTATTAAATACCGTCAGGAGAACGTCGAGAGCGTGGGTCTGCAGACAGGGCTGCGGGGGCTGGAGATGGAACCGCAGGAGCCCTGGAACGGAGAAGAAACAAGTCAGTTCAAACACCAGGGCCAGTTCTGTTTAAGTCAATGATCAATGATCAATGATCTGGACAAAGGGATCGAGGGCACCGCCAGTACTTTCACAGCTGGGTGGGAGCGCTGATCTGCAGGGCAGGAGGCTCTGCAGAGGGATCTGGACCAGCTGGAGCGATGGGCTGAAGCCACTTGTCTGAGGTCCAACAAGGCCGAGTGCCGGGTCCTGCACGTGGGTCACAACAGCCCCATGAACGCGGCAGGTTCGGGGAGGAGCGGCTGGAAAAGGACCTGGGGGTGTTGGTGACAGCGGCTGAACATGAGCCAGTGTGTGCGCAGGTGGCCAAGAGGCCACCAGCATCCTGGCTGGTACCAGCACTGGTGTGGCCAGCAGGGCCAGGGCAGCGACTGTCCCTGTGCTGGGCACAGTGAGGCCAAACTGTGAATCCTGGGGCAGTTTTGGGCCCCTCAGGACAAGAAACCCCTTGAGGTGCTTGAGCGAGTGGAGAGAAGGGAACGGAGCTGGTGAGGGGCTGGAGCACAATGTGATGGAGCGGCTGAGGGACCTGGGGGTTCAGCTGGAGAACAGGAGCTGAGGGGAGACCTCCTGATCTCTGAACTGCCTGAAAGGAGCTTGGAGCCAGGGGGGTCGGGCTCTGCTCCCCAGGAACAAGCGCCAGGAGCAGAGGAAACGGCCTCAAGTTGCGCCAGGGGAGGTTGAGGTTGGATGTGGGAACAATTTCTTCCCCATAGGGCTGTGGGGCATTGGAACAGGCTGCCCAGGGCAGTGCTGGAGTCACCATCCCTGGAGGGCTGGACAGACGGACATGAGGCTCTCAGGACATGGGGCAGGGCTGGGGTGGGTTATGGTTGGACTTGGTGATCTTGAGAGGCTTTTCCCACCCAAATGATTCTATGATATGCTCAGCAGCCGTTCCCAACTCATCCCCAGGCCAGGCAGTGACTCCAGGTGCCCCTACAGCGGTTTGCAGTGCGTTCTCTTCGCTGCACTCGCTGTCTCACGTCAGCCCCAAGCTACAGAACTCGGGGTCCCCCGGCTCTCCACACACCTGCATCTACCTCTGAACCTAAAACCCACAGCACCTGCTTCTCCTGCCTGATTTTGGGGATCTCAACAAGTAACTGATTTAGCTGCCTGAAGTTGGGTAAGAACTCTCTTGTCTACATGCGGTGCAGGAAGGTGCTTCCTCAGAGCCGGCTGGGAAACCAAGCAAAGCAGCACTAGAAATGAGAAGCCACCCATCTCCAATTTGATGCTGCCAGAGCTCATGTGCTCCAAATAAACACGATCAACAAGCCTGGGCCTGAGGACAACCCTAAAGGGGACCCGACCCACCAGCACAGCTCTGCATGGCCGCAGGAGTCTGGTCATAAGGTTGTCCCTGTCTTCAAAAGCCTCTAAATGCCACCAGAAGTACTGGGGGAATGAAATGACGATCACATTCCATGTTGTCACTCCATCAAACAGGAGCTCGCAGGGGTTGGAGTGCTGCGGATCTGAAAGAGTTTGTTAGGGGAGCGGACGTGTCCTCACGGGCAACCGCAGACGTCTGGGAATCATTTGATGGACGGTCAAAAATGGTGGGGATTTGCTTTTGTCAGTGCCCGCCCGCTGACATCTGAAAAATCAGCAACCAAAAGGCTAATACAGCAGATTTCTGACAAGCTGCAGCCTGACTCGTTGAAATCTAGACAGATTTGTTTAAATGCTTGTGTTTTTTATGGTGAAGTGGGTGGAAAAATGGAAACAGAACAATGTGCACGAGCCCGAGCTCTGTCTTGAGCCCACTGGTTTAACCCAAGTGAAACCTCAATACTAGTAACTGCTGGAAACATCTCCCTTTGGGTGAGGGCAGTGGGATTTTTACAAGTTAGGACTATGTAACGTGATAACTTCTTGGCCCTCCATAGCTGTACTGAGCAAGGTGGCTCAAATCCTTCTTCCCTCCCCAAGGATGTTCTGCTCTCTGAGCAACCAGAGGGTTCACAGCAGCCTAAGCCCACCCAAGGCTCAGCTTCCACAGCTCCATCATCCCCGCAATGGCAGCTGCAAGACCAGGACCACCGGGTGCTGCCGCGGGTGCTGGGGTGGCTCAGGGGAAGCCAGCACAGGGAGTGGAGCTGGCAAATCCTAACGCTGTGAGAGAAGCATTTTCTGGTGCTTCACGGAGCCGAGTCAGCTCTTTGCAGACTTAAATGCGAAAATAAGTCAGGGAAAAGCACAGAACAGATCAGCCCCGAGCTCAATTGTGCTGGGGACAGCAGGGTGACCATGAGCCAGCACTGGGCCCTTGTGGCCAGGAAGCCAATGGGACCTGGGGTGGGTTAGAAGGGGGTGGTCAGTAGGTCAGAGAGGTTCTCCTGCCCCTCTGCTCTGCCCTGGGGAGACCACACCTGGAATCTTGTGTCCAGCTGTGGCCCCTCAGTTCCAGCAGGACAGGGAACTGCTGCAGAGAGTCCAGCGCAGCCACCAAGATGCTGGAGGGAGTGGAGCATCTCCCGTGTGAGGAAAGACTGAGGGAGCTGGGGCTCTGGAGCTGGACAAGAGGGACTGAGGGGGGACTCATTCCTGGGGATCAAGATGGAAAGGGGCAGTGTCAGGAGGATGGAGTCAGGCTCTGCTGGTGACAACCAGTGACAGGACAAGGGGCAATGGGTGCAAACTGGAACACAGGAGGTTCCGCTTAAATATGAGAAGAAACTTCATGGTGAGGGTGTCAGAGCCTGGCCCAGGCTGCCCAGGGGGGTTGTGGAGTCTCCTTCTGTGCAGACATTCCAACCCGCCTGGACACCTTCCTGTGTAACCTCATCTGGGTGTTCCTGCTCCATGGGGGGATTGCACTGGATGAGCTTTCCAGGGCCCTTCAGCCCCTGACACTCTGGGATTCTGTGGGTGCCCAGGAAGATGGGGACTGTGCTGGTTTGACTGAAAATGGGTTAATTTTCTTCATGCAGTTAGAAACCTTTCTTTTTCCTAGCTAGCACACCCATTATCTGGACTTAGATTGAGAACAGCAGGTAACACCCCAGCACAGAGTTAATGTTCTGAATTGCTCTGGTCTGAGAGCCAAGGACACTCGGAGCTCTGCCCGCAGGCGTGAGGCAGAGATGGGGCAGAGCTGGACTCACAGCCAGACTGACCAAGAAGGGTATTCCACCCCATTAGCATCATGCTAATTATCTAAGGAGAGTTGGGAACTTCCAGTTCTGGGTCTACCGCTCTCTCTGGTTCTTCTCTCTCTGGGGGCAGCCGGGAAGTTTCGGTCAGGATGTTTAGCCCGGACTTTTGCCATTTTGCAGAGGCTTTTCTGCCTTTTTCCTCCTTTTCTCACTGTTGACCAAGTGCTGCTCGCTGGGACTGGCTGCTTGGTTGTGGACAGAGTTCATGAGGAACTGCCTTGAGTATCTTTCATTTCTATTACATATATATTATATATATTTACTAGTAGTGTATTAGTATTTTGTTATTTTATTAAACTGTGTCCATCTCAATCCAAGTCTCTCCCTTCCCTTTTGATTCTCCCCCATTGAGGGTGGGGAAGGGGCTGAGCGAGCTGCCGCGGCGGCATTGCCAGCTGGGGTTAAACCACGACAGGGACTTACCGCACCTCTGCTCCACTGCTTTACATTTCCCCGCACTGCGAGATGACAACGGGCAGCTTGGGTTTGTTATTTGGACCCGTAGGCACATTCTGGGGGCAAACAAATATATAATGTTAAACCTAATAAAAATACAGTGAATCCAGTCAGCGACAGTGAATCCAGTGAGCGACAAGGGAAGTGATCTGTACTCTGTATAGGCTGAATTAACCCTGTGCTCTGCACTGGGGAGGCCACACCTGGAGTGTTGTGTTCAGTTCTGGGCCCCTCAGCTCAGGAAAGAGATTGAAGTGCTGGAGGGTCCAGAGAAGAGCAACAAGACTGGGGAAGGGACTTGAGCACAAGCCCTATGGGGAGAGGCTGAGGGAGCTGGGCTTGTTCAGTCTGGAGAAGAGGAGGCTCAGAGCTGAGCTCAGCACTCTCTAGAACTACCTGAAGGGCAGTTCTAGCCAGGGGGGGATTGGGCTCTTCTCCCAGGCATCAGCAATAGGACAAGGGGCCATGGGCTTCAACTCTGCCAGGGGAAATTGAGGCTGGAGATTAGAAAGCAATTCTGTGCAGAGAGTGGTCAGGCATTGGAATGGCTGCCCAGGGAGGTGCTGGACTCACCGGCCCTGGAGGTGTTTAAACTGAGATTGGCCATGGCACTTAGTGCCATGATCTGGTCAATGGGCTGGAGTTGGACCAAGGGTTGGACTGGATGATCTCTGAGGTCTTTCCAACCCAGTCCATTCTGTGATTCTGTGGTTCTGTGACAATACTTGAGGAGCGAGTCAGAAGTGTCTGTGTGACACAAGGAACAGGGAAATCTGGACACAGCTCTGGGTGACAGATGCACCCTCCTGTGTTTTGGCAACAGGCCCAGCCATGAGCCGGTGACATCGGTGTGCGCAGAGTTTGGGACACGGAGCAGAGCCCGACCCTTTGAGCAGGAGGGAAGGGACGAAGCCAAACCGGGAGAGCTCCTCACAAGATGCGGCTGGCACCGCGTTGCTAGAGGCCGCTCTGGCTTCAATCTTTAAAGTTACTAATTACAGCTGTAACAAGAAAAGCAAACATAGGTTGGTACAGAAGCGGAATCCACGTATGAGAGGGTCACAGCACCACCCTGAAGCTCTCCTTCTTTCATGAATCTATCATAAATCTACCACTTATTTCCCTGAATTTGCCCCTCAGTGAGCGTATTTATCTGCAGCTCCTGGAAGCCCGTAGAAGATTTAATTTTTCTAATTAAACACGCTGATCACAGATCAGCAGAACTGATGATGTAGCATCCACCGAGTAACCGCAGGCGATGGCACAACGTGATCCGCTCGGCCCCGTCCGAGCTGCTGATGGAACAGCTTTGCAACTCGGCTTCCTGAACAAATGCAAAGCGTCGCAAATAAAGCCACGAGAACACAATCCCCGCTCAAAGACCGAGTGGCCGCCACGAGACACCGCGCGCCAAACCCCGGCTGCGCGACCGCCTGCGCCGTGGAAGATTTCCTGCTATTTTATAGCAATGACAACCGGTAATACCAGTTATCAGCACTGGTATTCCCTGCTATCTGGCAAACAGACAGCGGGAGAGGACAGAACAACCCTCGTTAATCCTCTATGGGATAGAAATAGGTGAATTCAACTTACCTCAATTTTTCTCATGACCAACAGCCCATCGACAATTTTACCTAGAACGAGAAAACCGAACCACTTCAGTATGGGCAGTTTTCACCTTTACCCCCTCACACATCACAAGTTCATGTGGTTTTGTTCCCCCTGAAAAGTCCTGTGCAGTGAGAGCTACTGGGCACACCAGTGTTGATCAGTGATCTCTGAACCGGTACAGGAGACAACCCCCCTGAAAACACTTCCCAGTTCAGAACAGACTAAGAACACTCGCCCATCCCAAGGAGGGCACAACCAGAACAACGGAGGTTCTGAGCTGCCAGCTCAAAACACAGCGTGAACCAGCTCTCCAACACGCAACCTTCCTAACGACACAAAAAAGGGCAGGAATGGTACCGGTGTTACTCGGGAATCGGAGGAAGGAGTAAGCAGGACACGGGCTTAGCGGCTGCACCCCTGGAATCCCCCAGCGCAAGTGGCAGATGTGAAGAGCCAGCACGTGTGGTTTCATTGAATTATTATGTAAAAACTCTGCTGAAAGCTCAATTCTCTCTCAGCGTGGAGAAGAAAGAGGTCCCCTCATCTTTGTGCCCTGGCACAAGGATTTATGTACGATACGCCAACCAAGGAATTGACCTGGATTAAAGCTGATCAGGGAAAAATCGTTTCATTTCACCTGGGCAGGAACAACCCTCGGGACCAGCACAGGTTGGGGGACCTGCTGAAAGCAGCTCTGCAGAGAAGGACCTGGGAGTTCTGGGGACAACAGGGTGACCGTGAGTCACCAATGTGCCCGTGTGGCCAAGAGGCCAATGGGACCTGGGGTGTGTGAGGAACAGTGTGAGCAGCAGGTCAGGGAGGTTGTTCCTCCCCCTCTGCTCTGCCCTGGGGAGGCCCCATCTGCACAACTGGGGCCAGATCGGGGCTCCCCAGTTTCAGAAGGACAAGGAATTACTGGAGAGAGTCCAGCGAGAGCTACAAAGATGCTGAGGGCTCTGGAGCATCTTTGTGATGAGGAGACACTGAGACAGCTGGGGCTGTTGAGCTGGAGAAGAGAAGCTGAGAGGGATCTGATCAATGGATCAATATCTCAGGGTGGGTGTCAGAGGATGGACCAGACTCTGTTCAGTGGTGCCCAACGCCAGGGTGAGGGACAACGGGCACAGACTGAAGCACAGGAGGCTCCATCTGGACAGGAGCAGAAACTTGTTTGCTGGGAGGTGCCAGAGCCTGGCCCAGGCTGCCCAGAGCGGGTGTGGAGTCTCCTGCTCTGAGACATTCAAACCCCCTGGGATCCTGTGTGATCTGCTCTGTGACCTGCGCTGGCAGGGCTGGGCTGGGGATCTGCAGAGCTCCTGCAGCCCAACAGCCTGGGCTTCTGGGATTTCAACCACCATCTGAGTCTCTGGCTGCACAGACGCCACCGCTGGCACAGCGAGGGGGGACGAACCAGCAGCCCACGGCTGTTTATTGGAGCGGGGAGGCCCCGAGCTGTTCCCCCAGCCCCGCGCCGCAGGTACTCACCAAACACAACGTGTTTTCCGTCCAACCAGTCACACTTGGAGCACGTAATGAAGAACTGGCAGCCGTTGGTGCTGGGACCGCTGTTCGCCTGCAGGTGGAGAGCGGCAAAACAGATGAGGACTTCCCAAAACTCAAAGCAGATGCATCTCGAGTAAGAAAGAGCTGTTGCTCTAGACCAACCTTTTGCTACAGAAACCAAAGGAAACAAGATACACGCGTGCAGGAGAGAACCCTGGCAGAAAGAAAGAAGCTAGAAGGTTTCCTCAGAATAAACCCCAAACGTGTTTCAGCGACCGGGATGAGAAAGGTGCCAACCGCCGGCTCACAGAGCCGTGTCTTGTGGGTGTAAAATTTGATTCACATCCGAGCGCGACACCCAGAGATTCGCGCTCTGCTATGAAAACATCGCAGCAACGCTTCAGTCCGCTTCAATACGTCACAGTTCCGTGACAACCAGAACGACCCCAGAGCCAACACACAGATTACGTTGGGGCAAAAGGAACTGCGGTATTTGCACTGTCAAAATTCACCATTTGACATTGGATACGTTCATAAATAAATGTGGTTATGTTATACATTGTTTTAACGAGCTTTTCTTGCTTTATGGTGGTTGTTTTTTTGCTTCTGACTTATTACTTGCTGTTTATTTTCTATTTCTTTCAGACTATGGAAATGATGTTAGACAAAAAGCAAATTTGAGCAATTTTCTTATGCGAGTTCAAAATGAGCCATAAAGTGGCGGAGAAAACTCGCAACATCAACAAGGCACTTGGCCCAGGAGCTGCTAATGAACGTGGTTCGTTAACACGCAGTGGTGGCTCCAGAAGTTTGGCAAAGGAGACGAGAGCCTTGAAGATGCAGAGCAGAGCAGCGGTGACAATGACCAGCTGAGAGCGACCACCAGAGCTGATCCTCTTAAAACCACACGAGGAGGTGCCGAAGAACTCAACACCAAGCAGAGCTCAATGTCGAACCACCCTACGGTCATTGGGCATTTGAAGCAAATGGGAAAGGTGAAAAAGCTTGATAAGCAGGTGTCAAAAATCAAAAAGATCATCATTTTGAAGCATTGTTTTCTCCTCTTCTACACAACAACAATGAACCATTTCTCAGTCGGATTGCGGCGTGTGACAAAAAGTGGATGTTATGCAACAAGCGGTGACAACCAGCTCAGCGGTTGGGCTGAGAAGAGCATCCAAAGCGCTTCCCAAAGCCAAACCCGCACCAGGAGAAGGTCGCAGTCGCTGTTTGGTGCTCTGCTGCCGGTCTGATCCACTCCAGCTTTCTGAATCCCGGTGAAACCGTCACATCTGACTGGGGAGATGCACCAAAAACCGCAGCCGGCATCGGTCGCCAGAAAGCGCCCGACCGCACGTCGCACAACGGACACGTCAAATGTTGAATGAACTGGGCTAAGTTTCGCCTCGTCCACCGCATTCTCCCAACCTCCCGCCAAGCGACGGCCGCTTCTCCAAGCATCTCAGCAACTTTCTGCAGGGAAAACGCTCCCACAGGCAGCGAGATGCAGAAAGTGCTTTCCAAGAGTTAACGGAATCCTGACACATGGAGTTTTACACTAAAAATAATCAAACTTATTTCTCATTGGCAAAAATGTGTTGATTGTAATGGTGCCTATCTTGGTTAATAAAGACGTGCCTCATTTTGGGGCATGTTTTGTGGATGAATAACAAACCCAAAGGCAGCGGTTTTAGGGGCCGGGCGGCTCCAAGAGCTGCAGAAGCAGCAGCTGCGGCTGGGAACGCTGAAGCACGGGCTCCACTTGCTCTCCATTGCAAAACTGAACGTATTGTTCTGTCGGGCAACACGCAACCGCTGCAGTTTTTCCTACGACGTTGAACAGGAAGCACATGTTACAAAAGCCACCATGGAAACGCCACCGTGGCTTTGAAACTCCCAAATCTCTTTGTTTCGTCCTTGCTGAGGTCAGTGGTTGATAACAGGATCAGGGAAGAAAGAACCGTCACCACTTGGTGCTGTATGAAAGCTACACACATTAAACTATTCTGAAAGCAAAGCCTGACCCAGAACTGCACCAGGTAAGAACAGGTCAGGACTTCGCGTTACTCAACTATTAACCCAGGAGTAATGTTCTGACTGGTGGTTACAAAGCGGGTCTTTGACACCTCACATCCAACGGTGCAAAGAGTTTATTTGCTTAGGAAAAGGGCACAGAGAAAGAACCAAGGGCTCTGAGCGTTCTAATGTCATTATTCAACACTCACCATGGAGAGCAGCCCAGGAGCAGAGTGTTTCAGCTTGAAGTTCTCATCCGCAAAAGGTCCCCGGTAGATGCTGGCGACGCCGGTGCCGTCCCCCTGCGTGAGAGGTGCCGCTCAGCCGCGGTATCACAGTATCACAGTATGTTTGGGATTGGAAGGGACCTCAAAAGATCATCCAGTCCAATCTCCCTGCTGGAGCAGGAACGCCCAGGTGAGGTCGCACAGGAACATGTCCAGGTGGGTCTTGAATGTCTCCAGAGAAGGAGACTCCACAACCCCCCTGGGCAGCCTGGGCCAGGCTCTGACACCCTTACTGAGAAGAAGTTTCTTCTCAAATTTAAGTGGAACCTCTTGTGTTCCAGCTTGATCCCATTACCCCTTGTCCTATCATTGTTTGCCACCGAGAAGAGCCTGGCTCCATCCTCATGGCACTCACCCTTTATATATTTATAAACATTAATAAGGTCACCCCTCAGTGTCCTCTTGTCCAGCTCCAGAGCCCCAGCTCCCTCAGCCTTTCCTCACACGGGAGATGCTCCACTCCCTCCAGCATCTTGGTGGCTGTGCTGGACTCTCTGCAGCAGTTCCCTGTCCTGCTGGAACTGAGGGGCCACAGCTGGACACAAGATTCCAGGTGTGGTCTCCCCAGGGCAGAGCAGAGGGGCAGGAGAACCTCTCTGACCTACTGACCACCCCCTTCTAACCCACCCCAGGTCCCATTGGCTTCCTGGCCACAAGGGCCCAGTGCTGGCTCATGGTCACCCTGCTGTCCCCAGGACCCCCAGCTCCCTTTCCCCTACGCTGCTCTCTAACAGGTCATTCCCCAACTTACACTGGAACCTGGGGTTGTTCCTGCCCAGATTCAAGACTCTACACTTGCCCTTGTTCTATTTCATTAAATTTTTCATTTTCAGCATTTCCCAAGAGCGTGACCACCTCTGCGGCCACAAAGTCTTCTCTATTTGTGAAGAAAATTCGCTAACAAAAATTAATTTGGACTTAAACTCTCCCTTGCATGAGACGATTGGTTCTGTACTTAGGGTCTCTCTCCACAAAGCAAGTAGAAATTCAGAGGATTTCTTGTTTGTAGGGAGAGGAGAAGGACAACAGGATAAAATAATATGATCTTTGCAAGTTTGAAAAGCCTTTCGCTGCATGGCTGTGGTTTCTTCTTTTAGAGAGGAAATATTTAGAGGGAAAATATTTTGGGAAGAAGAAGGAACGTTCACCCGAGACTCCAGATTTGTCTCCACATGCACTATGTTCTGTTGCAGTCAGATGGCAGCAACGCTATGAGAAAACCTCTGGGTACCCACAGACTGAGATCCCACATGTCAGCATGGACTAAACTGCATTATACCACGTAGGAAAACACAACAGGAAAGCAGAGGTACGTACGTTTACAAAGTCACCTCCTTGGATCATGAAATCCTTTATTACCCTAAAGAAGTAAAACAACAACTTAGTTCTCAGTAGAAAAATGCCTCGAGAAGCTTAAAATGTAGTAAAAAGGAGTTCTGTCCCAGCACAACACAAGTTATCGGGTCTGTGGATGCTGCAGTCTCCAATTTATGGCAAGTGTTAATTAGTGCTGCTACGGGACAATCCGGGAGTCAGCGCCGCTCGATCAGATGAGGTGACAGATGCCACAAATGATCGGTGTCCTGGCACATGAGCAACATGGATCCCTCCCCATGACCCCAACGCGCAACACCTGACAGTCCCCAAACCCCAGAGAGACAGAGACAACACCAGCGCTGAGCTACAAATGCCTCCCAGGCAGGACTCAAACCCACACCCAGCTCAGCCTGCTGTTTGTAATTAGTTATAATTACCTGTGGAAAGTGCTTCCTTTATAACCTATGGGGACACCATCCTTCCTGCAAGGAAATAAAGAGGAAAAATCATTGCAGTTCACGGGATATCCCAACACCAAACCCTCCCCGGGGTCCCCAAGCGTCGCCCTGTACGTCACCAGCCGCCTGGACACGCGGCCAAGCGCTGCGGCCCCGGGCTCTCGGCCAAGGGAAACCTCAGGTGAGCTCTGCACATAAAACCCTGCGGTTTCCTACAATATCCACAGCGTCACCTTGACGGGATCCCACTCAAACTGCAGCACGAGCACGTGGGATTTGCAGCAGGGCTATTTAGAGCAACCTGAGCGCAAACTAAGTCATGCCCAAAAGGGAAAGTCTGACATCTCCATCACCGACTGAGCCCGTCGCGGTTTCACCAGAGCAGATTGCTGTAACTCTTTTGTACTCGTGTAAGAAAAACTTCCATGTGAGCCTTATTCCTGCTCACCCGCCGCATTTCCCTGCGGGCTGCTCCGTAACCCACTCACCTGAATTCACCCGTACAGAACTGCCTGCAAGACAAAAAGAGAGCAGAGCATGAGCCTCGGCTGAACGCCAGGACGCAGAGGATGGCGCCTGGCGAACACGCACCCGCTGCTCTGCGGGACACTGCTCACCGCACCCGAGACACCCCCGGCGACACGGGAACCGGCACCAACTCCTCCCCGGTCCCATCTCAGAGCAAACTCTGCACTTTCTGCAGCTGAGGAGGTTGAGTATTTAACACCAAGGTTGTACGACACCAAACGTGGAGCTGGCCTTGTGCTTCACAGAAAACAGGGTATATTTGGGTACATTCATTTTGCCTGTGGAGGCAGAATGTCCCAGTGGCACATCCTTAGACTCACAGAATAGAATCATTTGGGTGGGAAAAGCCCCTCAGGATCATCAAGTCCAACCGTAACCCAGCCCTGTCCCTGCCCCATGACCTGAGAACCTCCTGTCCGTCTGTCCAACCCTCCAGGGATGGTGACTCCAGCACTGCCCTGGGCAGCCTGTTCAATGCCCCACAGCCCTTTGGGGAAGAAATTGTTCCCCAGATCCAACCTCAAACTCTCCTGGCACAACCTGAGGCCATTTCCTCTCATCCTGTTGCTTGTTACTTGGGAGCAGAGCCCGACCCCCCTGGCTCCAAGCTCCTTTCAGGCAGTTCAGAGATCAGAAGGTCTCCCCTCAGCTCCTGTTCTCCAGCTGAACCCCCAGGTCCCTCAGCTGCTCCATCACACTTGTGCTCCAGCCCCTCACCAGCTCCGGTCCCTTCTCTCCACTCGCTCCAGCACCTCAAGGCCTTTCTTGGTGTGAGGCCCCTTCAGGCAGCGGCTCAGAACTCTCCCATGACATTAAGGTTCTGCCTTGTACAAATGCACTGAGCACAACAGCAGCTCCGCACAGGGAGCAGAGGGGCTGGAGTCATCACCTTCCAGCCAGACGGGATCCCCATGGGATCCGGGTGCTGCTCGGTCTCGTCTCTCTGGGGACGGGGAGAGGAGCAGAGCGGGCGCTGGTTCTGGGGAGCGGCTCTGTCACCAGAGATGATCCCGCACCCGGCACCCGTCTGGGAGCTGCGCTGGGAACGGCGGCTGCTGCTCACCTGAAGTTCTCTGCGGTTTTGGGAACGACGTCAGCGAACAGCTCGATCTTCATGCGCCCGACCTCCTGGGGACACGGCGGCCACATCAGCCCCTGGGCCCCACCCCCACAGCCCAGCACCAACCCCCAGAGCCCCCTGCTGCACCCCCAGCCCCGCAACCCCCCACAGCACCACTGCCAGCCCTGCCCCACAGCCCCTGGACCCCGCAGTGCACCGAGCCCCCCGCTGCTCCCTAAACCCCCCTGCTGCTCCCCAAAACCCCCCCTGCTGCTCCCCAAAACCCACCCTGATGCTCCCAAAACCCCCCCTGCTGCTCCCCAAACCCCCCCTGCTGCTCCCCAAAACCCCCCCTGCTGCTCCCCAAAACCTCCCCTGCTGCTCCCCAAAACTCCCCCCGCTGCTCCACAAAACCCCCCTCTGCTGCTCCCCAAACCCCCCCCTGCTGCTCCCCAAACCACCCCCTGCTGCTCCCCAAAACCCAACCCCACTGCCCCCCCGAAAATCCAACCCCACTGCCCCCCCAAACCCCCTCCCTGCTGCCCTCACCCCCCACTGCCCCCCCTAAGCTGACATCACTGCTCCCCCATAACCCCTCTACTGCCCCCCCAACCCCCCCGTGCTCCCCAAACCCCTCCCCCTCAGCCCCCAAATTCCCCTGCCCCCCCAAACCCCGCCCCACCGCTCACCTCAAGCTCTCCCCGCGCCGCCCCAGCTGCCCCCACCACGAACCCCTAAACCCTTCAGTGCCCCCACCCCACACCCCGCTCCGTGCTCCCCCCGCCCCGGCCGGGCCCGTCCCGCACCTGCCCGCCGATGGTGACATCGAAAAACACCACCGGGTTGTTGGGGTTCAGCGCCAGCGCCGACATGGCGGCCACGGCGCCCGGAAGCAAGAGCTGCGGGGGAAGCGGAAGAGGCGCCGGTAATGGCGGCGGGGCGGGGCGGGGCGGGGCGGGGCGGGGCGGGGCGGGGCGGGAAGCGGGATGGGAGGGAAACCGGGAGCGGGCGACGGGAGTGTGGGCAGCGAGACCAGGGCAGGGACCGTCCGTGTACCGGGCACCGTGGGGCCAAACCGCGAATGCTGGGGGCAGTTCTGGGCCCCTCACGCCAAGAAAGGCCTTGGGGTGCTGGAGCGAGTGGAGAGAAGGGAATGGAGCTGGTGAGGGGCTGGAGCACAAGTGTGATGGAGCGGCTGAGGGACCTGGGGGTTCAGCTGGAGAACAGGAGCTGAGGGGAGACCTTCTGATCTCTGAACTGCCTGAAAGGAGCTTGGAGCCAGGGGGGTCGGGCTCTGCTCCCCAGGAACAAGCGCCAGGAGCAGAGGAAATGGCACAGGAGCAAACTTTCACGAGTTTAATCCTGCTTGCTAACTATTGCAACAGCTCCTCTTCCAAATCACTGAGGTCGGCCGGTGTTGCCCTGGCCGGGGGATCCTGGACGTCATCTGCATTCGGCACAGGAGCAGGAGACACCCGGGGAGAGTCCCCAGCAGATCCAGCCCCACGCTCAGCGGCGCCTGGGAGAGAAGCAGCGAGAGCCCGTGTCAGTCGGTCCCAGGTACCAGCGCCTGCTCTGCGCTCTGCGGGACGGGCCAGTGAGGTCTTTGTCCCGGCTGCAGCTGCCCAGGACTGCACAGACGAGACTTGCGCTCTCTGGCTCCCCAGCACAACCCAAGGCCGCCCCTGCCCCCCGGGGCGCTGCAGAACCGCGTCCGGAGCTGCTCACCTGAGCCCGACGGGCTCCCGCTGCGGCCCCGGCTCTGGCCCAGAGTCTTTGCCGGGCGACGGAAGCGTCTGCGCCGCGGCTCCTGCGGGCTCTGGGCAGCGGCTGCTGCCGGCGCCGCGCCGGCCCCGGCAGAAAGGCCGGGCTGTGCGGAGCGGCTCAGGTCCCGCGGGCTCCGTGATGTCTGCACGTTGGGATCCAGGTCTCTGCCCCTCGGCTCCGGCTGCTCCTCCCTTGGCTGCTCGCAGCCTTGTCCACGAAGCGCTGCTGGGCCGTGAGCCCCCCCAGCAGTGGCCAAGCCACGTGGCACAAGAGCCACCAGCTCCTGCAGCCCCTGGATTGAGGCTTTGAGCTGCAGAGAGAGCTGGGAGTGCAGCTCCAGCTGTGCCGAGAGTTCACACACCTGGATGTGGGGAAAAACATCTGTCTGAAATCTCTGTGAAACCCCATCAGATGTTTGGATGGAGGTCACAGCCGTGACAACAGCCGGAAAACAATTGTTAATGACGTTGAAGCTCAGAACGTGCTCAGACAAATCTCTGCTGGGCCTGTTCCCAGAAGATTTTCTTCTCTTCTGGTCACTGAAGGACAAGAACAGCTCAGACCTGCGAGCACCTTCACAGACTCTCTGTACCTTGGCCTTGACCTTGTCCAAGTCCTCTGGCACCCGGGGGTTCTCTCGCGTCAGCCCATCGTGGTGCTGTGTCCCAGCTGCCACTGACGTCTCTTCTGGCCGTCCCATTTCTCTCTAAGGAAACAAACCCAGAGGAGTGTGAAGATAAAGATGAGAAGGCAAAACGGGCATTTTTACTTTCAGTTACAGGTTAATCTACCAAAATCTCTTTTCTAAGGTCATTGCAAAGTGGAGAAATCTCCTCTACTACGACATCTGCTCAGCGGATGATCTCCAGCCATCCTTGGCCAGGGAAGACAACTAAGGACATGGCATCTCTTCGTGAAGATGTTTCCAGCACGTTCTTCTCAGCAGATGCTGAGACGGGGCCTTTGGGCTTTCGCTCGGTTCTTAAAATCACGCCGAAATCGAATCGGATGCCAACGCAAGTGCTGCGGTTGGGCTGCAGCCCTTTCTCCAGGGATGGGGGTGAGGGTCCCCACGGCCAACTCTGCGTATCAACCTTTCCGCTGTTCTTCTGCTACACGAACGAAAACCGAGGCAAGCCCGAGCGCTTCTGCTCACAGATGTGTCTATGAGCGTGTGTCACGGCTTGCCAGAACCTTCCGCAATCCAACAAAACCAGGACAAAGAACCCAGCCCCGTGACGGAGTCCCCGGCGTGGAGCTTCTACCCGCTGGTCGACAGAAGCGCCCGAGAGCCGCGGAGCCACTCTCCTCTGCCCGTTCTGGGCCAGCGCTGCCCTCGCCTCCTGCTCTGCCGTGTCGCGGGCGCGGGAAGGCGTCACTCACCACGGGCTCCGGGGCGGCCTTGTTCTGCGCGTCCCGCAGCTGCTGACGCAGCCAAAGGTTTTCACCCCGCAGCTCGGCCACTTGTTCCCGCAGCTCTTCTGCCCTCTGCACGGCGTCTCTCCTCTCCTGATCCGCCTGGCTGTACAGAGCCTGGTACCGCTCAATCCGCTGCCGGGCCTGCCGTAGTTCTTCTGCTGTGGTTTGTAACGCCGTTGTCTTCCTCCCGATGTTCTTTTTCAGCAGGGTCGCTTCCATCTCCAGCCGAGCAGCTTTTCTTTCGGCTCTGGTTAAAGCCTCTTCCAAGCGCCTGTTGGCTTCCAGCGCCTCAGCCGGGTTCAATTCCATGAGGAGCTGTTGCTCCAGGTCTCCGATAAACTGCTTCACTTCAGCACTTTCTGACGCGTGAAACCTTCCATGGACCCAGCAGAAAGAGGACGAACCCGAACCCGCCGTCGCTTTTGGGGCTCTGGCATCTTGTGCCTGTTCAAAGCCAAAGGACACAAAGGGACAGAGCTCAGGAGAGCAGCTCAAAAGAGGAGAGAGCGGCAGCATTTCGACTCGCAGAGGAGGAACTGTCACCAACTGGACGCCAGGTTCTAAAAGAGTTTTCCACAGCTCTGGGTTCGACATCGCTCCTGGAAAAGTCTGATTTGCATCCGCGTGCAATACGGCCCGAGAGCCAAGACTCCCCTCCGCCATCCCTGGTTTCACTCACCTGCGGCCCAGCGCCGTCGCTCTGGTTGGCGGCTCCTCGCAGCCACAGCTCGTCCCGAACCCGCGGCTGGGACTCGTAGCCACGGCTGCTCCCGGGCGTCGGGCGCGTCCCCCGCGCCGTCCTGCGCCGCAGGAACCGCAAGAGCCTTTCCATGGCGCTGGGACGCTGCTCCACCAGCACCGACCACAGCAGCACCAGCTGCACCAGCTGCACCAGCAACCACCGGCACAGGCTGCACCAGCAGCACCAGCACCAGCTGTAGCAGCACCACTGGAAGGACCTGCAGCAGCAGCAGCAGCACCAGCTCCACCAGCTCCACCAGCAGCACCAGCAGCAGCTCCACCAGCTCCACCAGCAGCACCAGCTCCACCAGCTTCACCAGTACAACCAGCACCAGCAGCACCAGCTCCACCAGCTCCACCCGTACGACCAGCACCAGCAGCAGCAGCTCCACCAGCTCCACCAGCACCAGCTCCACCAGCTTCACCAGTACAACCAGCACCAGCAGCACCAGCTCCACCAGCAGCACCAGCACCAGCAGCACTAGCTTCACCAGTACGACCAGCACCAGCAGCACCAGTTCCACCAGCGGCACGAGCTCCACCAGTAGCACCAGCTCCACCAGTATGACCAGCACCAGCTCCACTGAGAGCACCTGCACCACCAGCAACCAATAGGACTGGCAGCACCAGCAGCACCAGCTCCACCAGCAGCACCAGCTCCACCAGCAGCACCAGCTCCACTAGTAGCACCAGCTCCACCAGTAGCACCAGTAGCACCAATGGCACCAGTAGCACCAGCTCCACCAGCTCCACCAGCTGCACCAGCGCTGTGTGTGAGGGGCCCGGCCAGCGCCCCCGCTATAGTGACGGTGTTTGCTGACGTCATGGGCGGCTCAGTGACGTCACAAGCACTGGGGGGCAGAGGCCGGTGGGGGGGTCCCCGTGCTCAGCACCTCCCTGCGCACACGGGCCAGGCAGGGGGTGTGGGCTCCAGGGTGTCGCTCGCAGCCGCTGCTCAGGGCTCTTGTTGAAGCCCCAGCAAATGCCGCAGCACCAGGTGCCGTGAGCTGCACAGACCCCACAGCTGCTCCCAGAGCCCCGTCAGACGCCCCGTGGCAGCGGCTTTTCCTGCCTGTAAAACCCCTGCGAGACTCAACCCAACGTGCGGATCAGCTCAGAGCTGGAATCCTGCTCTGGCTGCTTCAGCCCGGGAAGCCGCTGGGTTTGGAAATGAGTGTCACAGCCCCTGGTGCCCCGGCCGTGTCCAGCCCCAGGCAGAGCCCCCGGGACCCCCCGCCCGGGACAGGGCCTGGGGTCCCCCGGCATAGGGACATCCGGCTGTGGGCAGAGGGGACAGAGGAGACAGAGGGGACAGGGGCCGGGCAGGGGCGACTCTGGCCAAGGCAGCTCCTGGCAGCACCACGGCCGGGGCTGGACACCCCCTGCCCTGGTTGTGCCCCCAGGGTGTCTGTGGGGTGTCCCCACACCGCTCAAGGTGCCTTTGGGGTGATGGCCCCTCTCGATGTGCCTGTCAGTGCCATTTGGCCATTTGGCTATGTACGTTGGTGACACTTCTGCAGCATCCTTGCTGCTTCCATTTGTCATTGTGAGGCATCCTGAACCGCTTGTTTTTTTTCCTGGGGGTCCCAATTCCCTTTGTGCTGCTTTCGGGGTGCCCTGGACTCCTCCATGTACCTTTAGGGGCAACCCGGTGACCACTGAAGTTTCTTTGGGACAGCCCGGACCCCTCTGTGTTCCTCCTCGTGCACCCACGGCCCCTGGGTGTGTCTTTCTCTTGCTCCTAATTCAATTTCCCTTGTTCTCTCCATCTCCCTTCATCTCCCTCCTGGTCCCTTTCCCATCCAGCTCTCACAGCCCCTCCTTACCCCCATCTTCCTCCTCCGCACCTTCTCATCCCCCTCAGTGCTCAGTGCCCCGTTCGCCTCCCAGGATGCACAGAAGGGGTAAGATCGTGCCCAAAGGGGATAAACCAGCGTCTGAGCCCAGATCAAGGGGAACGGAGAAAAGCCAGCAGGTGGCAGGAGGGAAGTTCTCCGAGTTTTATTTACAAAGCTTGTAGGGCCAGTCTGGACGAGGAATTAGGGTTGGGGGGAAGATCCGCTTCACCCCACCCCTCTGCCGCTTCCCGGACTTGGTCTCCAAATTGCAGCCTGTGGGAGGTCTGGGAGCACACACAGTTCATGGAGTCACCGAATGTCCTGAGTTGGAAGAGACCCACCTGGATCACTGTGTTCAACTCCCGGACAGCCCCAAAATCCACACCGTGCGTCTGAGGACCTTGCTCAGTCTCTTCTTGAACCCTATCAAGCGTGGGGCCGGGACACCCCCCTGGGCCGCCTGTTCCAGACTCCACCTGCAGTTGGGTGAGCTGAAAACAAGCTGTCGAATGTATCACCCAAATCACCAGATCGGTCCCTTTGGCAATTCTGCCCCTGCAGCCCTCGCTACCGTAGAGCACCAGGAGCCCCAAACCTTGCAGTCCAGCTGCTATTTTACCAATCTCTGGGTTCAGAAGTTCTCGGAGCTGATGCTGAGACTCTCCTCCTGCAGCTGGGAGGCCGCGGTGTCTCCGGGCGAAGCGACATTTAAATACCCGATCTCGGAAGGCTGAGAGGGGGATAAGCAAATGCAGGAGTCTTGGCTTTCAGCTTCTCCATCAGGCTTCGTGTCTGCCGCGGCCTTCGGGGCGCCGAGGGCGTCCGGCGGTTCTCGCCACGGGCAGCTGGAAACAAATTTCCTCCCTTGGGTCACTGTGCATTGTTGGGGTGCCCCTGCGCAGCCCCGGCGCTCCTGCCAGCAGCTCCGCGAGGACAATTAACTAATTAACACTTAAAGAACTAACCCTACCCCACATCACTAAAGAGACGTAGAAAGCTTTAACCCACATCGCTATTGCCCAGCCTTGCTTAGCTCTGCGTAACTTATTGTCCGAGAAACAGGAGTTCACTGATCCTTGCAAAGATAATAATCCTTGGTGCATCCTGGGGTGAACCAGAGAACAGAAACCTGGCTCAGGACAGGAGATACGCCAGTTTAACCAGCTCAGCACTCTGAGACCCAACCGACTCATCACGCTGGACCAAAGGTGACCGTGCACAGAGCACAGGACCCGGGGTCACGATCCCTGCGCAGCCGCAACCGGGAGGAGCCGGAGGTGGAGACTGTGGAAATGGTCTCCTGAACTCATTGTAATAAGAACCACCTTCTCAGGGACAGGTTATGAATATGTATAGGCGTTCCTAAAACTTTCATGAATATGTAACACTTTACTGTATCTAACCAAGCTCACAACTACTGTAAAATACACATATTTTGGGTGAATTTTTTTCCCTGTGTGTCCAATGTCATAACCGCCTACCTTCCCTACAACCTCTAAGGCTGGAAGGTCATTTCCGCGCCTCAGGGCGATGCTCAGCGCTTTGCTCCCGCACTAACGCTCCCATACGTTTCCTCCAGCTGAGTCACAGTATGTTTGGGATTGGAAGGGACCTCAAAAGCTCATCCAGTGCAATCCCCCTGCTGGAGCAGGAACGCCCAGGTGAGGTCGCACAGGAAGGTGTCCAGGCGGGTTTTGAATGTCTGCAGAGAAGGAGACTCCACAACCCCCCTGGGCAGCCTGTTCCAGACACCCTGTGGGCCCCAGAACCTCCTCCTGAACCCCTGGGCACCGAGCTGCTTTCTAAACCCCTGACATAGTCTGACAATGCTACTTCTCCATCCCATTATTTGCAGAGGCTTTCTCATACCAATTTCCCTACCATTTGACCCAAACAGGCGAGGTGAGCTGCGCAGCACCCGGAGGCTGTAAGCAAACCCGCCCTGCTGGGTCTCCAGCAATCAGAGTCCCTCTGCCTTCCCCTTGTCTGTTCTGGCACCGTTGTCCTATCAGCTGGCCACCCAAAAATGTCACAAGAAGACCCTCGGAGGTGAAGGCTCAGGGTGCAGCAGCCAAAAGGCTCAACTTGTCCCTCGGCACACGCAGAGGCGATTCCCGCCTCCTCCTTTTCCCCCACGGTACCTGGCTCGGGGAGATGGCAACACCTTACTCTGCCGTTGGCGTTCGGAGAAGTCAGCGCTCTCGGGGTCCTGGGAGGAGGAAGAGAGACCGTCAGGGGAAATTCTGCGTGTCAGAGCCCGAATCCAACACCCAGCGTTGGCTTCCACAGAGCCCCAGCCCCACCAGTTCTCCCCAAGAGCTCCAGCCCCACAGGGGCGATCGTCATCGATTCGTCCTTTGGGTCTGAATTTCAACTTACAAATAGAAGACCCACCTGGCCCAGGTGAAACAAAGAGAAAGAAAGAACATGAAGCAGGACGCACAAACAGGCCTCAAACAGCACTTGCAGCCTGACCAGCTCATTTCCAACCGTGGTTGGTTCCCTCCGCATTTCAAAACGTACCAATAAACTGCCAAATGCACCCGTTTTCTTTGCAGAGCTGTGGAAACACTACCTTGGTCTTTTCCTGGTCTTTTCTCCATTTATCCCCAAAAAGTTCTTCAGTAACTTGGCCAATCCACAGCTGAGGTTTTAGGGAAGGCATATCTTCACTTAGTTCAGTTTAGTCAATATTATCGCTCAGCTTGATCTGAGTTGTTTTCATTTACATCAATAACATTCCCAACCACACCACTCTGGGTGATTTCTCCTAAGTTTCAAGCTAATTTTGAAACTAAGGACTTTTAACCACTCTACATCTGCAAAGGAGCGAAAGTGACATTTCTGTTCTTGTGAAAAAGGACAGAATTACGGGATGGTTTGTGTTGAAGGACCTTCCCAGCGCCCCAGTGCCTCCCTGCCATGACAGGGACATCTGCACCAGCTCAGGGTGCTCAGAGCCCGTCCAGCCTGGCCTGGGATGTCTCAGGGATGGTTCATCCACCCCCTCTCTGGGTAACCCCCTTTTCTTTTGCTACTAAAGGTTCTCAGGGCACAGCAGCTCGGGGATGGAGCGGTAGGACAAGCGTATCGAGCTTCCCGCTCCCCACAAAGTCCCTCCTCACCACAGAACCATCCCAATGTGTTTGGAGCCCCTTCCTTCCCAGCCCAAGGGCCAATTCAGCTGCTCTCCAGCACCCTCAGCTGCAGCTCCAAACACCCACCCTCGTCCAAGGAGCATCTGGGCTCAGGGTGCGCAGTCCCGTGAGGAGCAGGACTGGATGATCCTCACGGGTCCCTTTGACCGTGACGCATTGTCAGACTCTGGGGCGGAACAGCAGCTCCTGCCCGTCTGCCGAGCCCGAGCCCTCCCCGTCTCACCTGGGCGGTGGGGGCCCGGCTGCTCCTCGGCGCGCGCTGCCCGTGGCCGCAGAGCTGGAGTTTGCCCTCGTGCGGCCGCGCGTTCTCCTCGTCCGGGAGCTTCACTCTGAGCACGTCACACACACAAGGCGCAAGTTATTTTCCTTCCGGCCACGGTGCATTTTCCGAGGGGAGCGGCAGTGCCCACCTGCTCTGCGGGGCGGCCACCGCAGACCGGCTGCTCCAAGGGGTCTCCTCTTGGGCGCTGATCTTCTGGAGGAGCCGCCTCCTTTCCTGCAGTAACTTCTCGTTCTCAGCCGCCATCTGCGCAACCAGCACCTTCCCCTGCGCAGGGCGGCAGAGGGAAACAACACCAGCGGTTACGCTTCGCTCGTCTCCGTCCTCTCTCAACCCCCCCGCGCTTCACCAAAGGGGCGACCACCAAGCGTGTTAACTCCCAGAACTGATGCACCGTGCGATGTAACGTACCCCAAAAAAGAGGCTTTTGAGCCACTGCCCAGCACTAAGAGTTCTGAGGGAACAGCAGCTGGAGCTCGGGGAGTTTCTGAACGGGATCTGAGGGCTGTGCTGGGCACAGTGAGGCCAAACCGCGAACCCTGGGGGCACTTTTGGGCCCCTCAGCTCAGAGCTTGAAATGGCGGCACCGAGATCACCTCAGGGCACAAAATGGCGGCCAGAGGGGTGGTGGGGTCAACTCACACCAAGAAGGGCCTTGAGGTGCTGGAGCGAGTGGAGAGAAGGGACCGGAGCTGGTGAGGGGCTGGAGCACAATGTGATGGAGCGGCTGAGGGACCTGGGGGTTCAGCTGGAGAACAGGAGCTGAGGGGAGACCTTCTGATCTCTGACCTGCCTGAAAGGAGCTTGGAGCCAGGGGGGTCGGGCTCTGCTCCCCAGGAACAAGCGCCAGGAGCAGAGGAAACGGCCTCAAGTTGCGCCAGGGGAGGTTGAGGTTGGATGTGGGAACAATTTCTTCCCCAAAGGGCTGTGGGGCATTGGAACAGGCTGCCCAGGGCAGTGCTGGAGTCACCATCCCTGGAGGGCTGGACAGACGGACATGAGGTTCTCAGGACATGGGGCAGTGCTGGGGTGGGTTATGGTTGGACTTGGTGATCTTGAGGGGCTTTCCCAACCAAAATAACTGCGATTGCCGGCAGCTGGTGGCCCAAGAGCACGTTGTCACTGGCCCGGCCACCCCTGTGCTCAGCCCTGTGACCCCAGACACCGCCGGGCAGGTGTCGGGGCCGTGTCAGAGGGTTTGGGACGCTGGCAGCACCTCGGCTTTCCAGAGCATCCCTTGCCCCCTATGGCAGCCCTGGGCTGCCCAGGAGCAAAGCCCTTATGTGCAGGGCCAGGCTGTCCCCGCTGTCCCCCAGTGTCCCCGGGGCTGTTGTGGAGGGCTCGGCTGGGCTGGGCTGCTCTGAGTGAAAATGAGGTAATTTCCTTCACGCAGTTAAAAACCTTTCATTTTCATAGCTAGCGCTCTACTATTAGTATTATTTTGATATTTTATTAAACTGTGTTTCTCTCAGTCCAAGAGTTTCTCCCCGTCCTTTCGGTTCCCTCCCCTCTCTGGGGGTGAAAAGCGGCAGTCGTGGTTGTGATTACGTTGAACCACGACGAGGGCTCGGGGCTGGTTTCCAGTCGTTCTTCCCCGGGGTCTGTGCAGACGTACGCGCTGCAGAGGCCACACGTGAGATCTCCACGGCCTGGTTTCACATTTCCATGGGCAAGGGGCAGCCGAGGAGAAGCTCTTGACGTGCATCAAAGCAACCATGAAACTGCTGGCAAGGGCTTTGTCGTCAAGATCTTGTGCGTCCTGGTGTGCCGAGGAGGGACAGTGGACATGAGGTTCTCTGCAGACCCGCCCCGGGATGCGGACGAGACCAGGGCCCTGCTAATGCTTTTCTCTGTGTGATTTTGGTGCAGTTTCAGTGTGCGCTCCCACATGAGGAAGAAACTGTGGTCCCTGAGGGTGGTGAGAGCCTGGCCCAGGTTGGCCAGAGAGGTGGTGGCTGAACCATCCCTGAGACATCCCAGGCCAGGCTGGACGGGGCTCTGAGCACCCTGAGCTGGTGAAGATGTCCCTGTCATGGCAGGGGGGGCACTGGGGGGCTGGGAAGGTCCTTCAACCCAAACTGGTCTGTGATTCTGTGATTCTTGTATCCCTGCTCTCCCCATGGCAAGGCTGACAGGTTCACATCTGCAGGCCTGGCTCTGGTAGTCCTGTGGCCCCTCTGCTCACGGCTCTTGTTGAAGCCCCAGCAAATGCTGCAGCACCAGGTGCCGTGAGCTGCACAGACCCCACAGCTGCTCCCAGAGCCCCGTCAGACGCCCCGTGGCAGCGGCTTTTCCTGCCTGTAAAACCCCTGCGAGACTCAACCCAACGTGCGGATCAGCTCAGAGCTGGAAACCTGCTCTGGCTGCTTCAGCCCGGGAAGCCGCTGGGTTTGGAAATGAGTGTCACAGCCCCTGGTGCCCCGGCCGTGTCCAGCCCCAGGCAGAGCCCCCGGGACCCCCGGCTTGGGGACACGAGGGGTGGTGATGGGAAAACACGGCAGGATCAGAGGAGACAAACGTTGTCACAAATGTACACGCGTCTCACATGGTATTAAACAGTGTTCTCGGAAGAACGGTGCTGTGAGGCGAGGGACTGCAGCTCCCAGCACCCCCGGTGCGAGGGGTCCAGGGCCTGGGCAGCCCCCCCAGAGCCGGGCCGGCCCCTGCGGCCCCACAGCCCCGAGCCCCGGGGAGCAGGGCAGCGGGGGCTCCAGGGGCTTTGCTGTCCCAGCCGCTGCCCCCGGCTCAGCCAGCGCTGCGGGGCCAGGAGGGGACGCCACGGGAAAGCACAGCAGGCGGGCACAGGAACGAACCTTCACGAGTTTAATCCTGCTTGCTAACTATTGCAACAGCTCCTCTTCCAAATCACTGAGGTCGGCCGGTGTTGCCCTGGCCGGGGGATCCTGGACGTCATCTGCATTCGGCACAGGAGCAGGAGACACCCGGGGAGAGTCCCCAGCAGATCCAGCCCCACGCTCAGCGGCGCCTGGGAGAGAAGCAGCGAGAGCCCGTGTCAGTCGGTCCCAGGTACCAGCGCCTGCTCTGTGCTCTGCGGGACGGGCCAGTGAGGTCTTTGTCCCGGCTGCAGCTGCCCAGGACTGCACAGACGAGACTTGCGCTCTCTGGCTCCCCAGCACAACCCAAGGCCGCCCCTGCCCCCCGGGGCGCTGCAGAACCGCGTCCGGAGCTGCTCACCTGAGCCCGACGGGCTCCCGCTGCGGCCCCGGCTCTGGCCCAGAGTCTTTGCCGGGCGACGGAAGCGTCTGCGCCGCGGCTCCTGCGGGCTCTGGGCAGCGGCTGCTGCCGGCGCCGCGCCGGCCCCGGCAGAAAGGCCGGGCTGTGCGGAGCGGCTCAGGTCCCGCGGGCTCCGTGATGTCTGCACGTTGGGATCCAGGTCTCTGCCCCTCGGCTCCGGCTGCTCCTCCCTTGGCTGCTCGCAGCCTTGTCCACGAAGCGCTGCTGGGCCGTGAGCCCCCCCAGCAGTGGCCAAGCCACGTGGCACAAGAGCCACCAGCTCCTGCAGCCCCTGGATTGAGGCTTTGAGCTGCAGAGAGAGCTGGGAGTGCAGCTCCAGCTGTGCCGAGAGTTCACACACCTGGATGTGGGGAAAAACATCTGTCTGAAATCTCTGTGAAACCCCATCAGATGTTTGGATGGAGGTCACAGCCGTGACAACAGCCGGAAAACAATTGTTAGTGACGTTGAAGCTCAGAACGTCCTCAGGCAAATCTCTGCTGGGCCTGTTCCCAGAAGATTTTCTTCTCTTCTGGTCACTGAAGGACAAGAACAGCTCAGACCTGCGAGCACCTTCACAGACTCTCTGTACCTTGGCCTTGACCTTGTCCAAGTCCTCTGGCACCCGGGGGTTCTCTCGCGTCAGCCCATCGTGGTGCTGTGTCCCAGCTGCCACTGACGTCTCTTCTGGCCGTCCCATTTCTCTCTAAGGAAACAAACCCAGAGGAGTGTGAAGATAAAGATGAGAAGGCAAAACGGGCATTTTTACTTTCAGTTACAGGTTAATCTACCAAAATCTCTTTTCTAAGGTCATTGCAAAGTGGAGAAATCTCCTCTACTACGACATCTGCTCAGCGGATGATCTCCAGCCATCCTTGGCCAGGGAAGACAACTAAGGACATGGCATCTCTTCGTGAAGATGTTTCCAGCACGTTCTTCTCAGCAGATGCTGAGACGGGGCCTTTGGGCTTTCGCTCGGTTCTTAAAATCACGCCGAAATCGAATCGGATGCCAACGCAAGTGCTGCGGTTGGGCTGCAGCCCTTTCTCCAGAGATGGGGGTGAGGGTCCCCACGGCCAACTCTGCGTATCAACCTTTCCGCTGTTCTTCTGCTACACGAACGAAAACCGAGGCAAGCCCGAGCGCTTCTGCTCACAGATGTGTCTATGAGCGTGTGTCACGGCTTGCCAGAACCTTCCGCAATCCAACAAAACCAGGACAAAGAACCCAGCCCCGTGACGGAGTCCCCGGCGTGGAGCTTCTACCCGCTGGTCGACAGAAGCGCCCGAGAGCCGCGGAGCCGCTCTCCTCTGCCCGTTCTGGGCCAGCGCTGCCCTCGCCTCCTGCTCTGCCGTGTCGCGGGCGCGGGAAGGCGTCACTCACCACGGGCTCCGGGGCGGCCTTGTTCTGCGCGTCCCGCAGCTGCTGACGCAGCCAAAGGTTTTCACCCCGCAGCTCGGCCACTTGTTCCCGCAGCTCTTCTGCCCTCTGCACGGCGTCTCTCCTCTCCTGATCCGCCTGGCTGTACAGAGCCTGGTACCGCTCAATCCGCTGCCGGGCCTGCCGTAGTTCTTCTGCTGTGGTTTGTAACGCCGTTGTCTTCCTCCCGATGTTCTTTTTCAGCAGGGTCGCTTCCATCTCCAGCCGAGCAGCTTTTCTTTCGGCTCTGGTTAAAGCCTCTTCCAAGCGCCTGTTGGCTTCCAGCGCCTCAGCCGGGTTCAATTCCATGAGGAGCTGTTGCTCCAGGTCTCCGATAAACTGCTTCACTTCAGCACTTTCTGACGCGTGAAACCTTCCATGGACCCAGCAGAAAGAGGACGAACCCGAACCCGCCGTCGCTTTTGGGGCTCTGGCATCTTGTGCCTGTTCAAAGCCAAAGGACACAAAGGGACAGAGCTCAGGAGAGCAGCTCAAAAGAGGAGAGAGCGGCAGCATTTCGACTCGCAGAGGAGGAACTGTCACCAACTGGACGCCAGGTTCTAAAAGAGTTTTCCACAGCTCTGGGTTCGACATCGCTCCTGGAAAAGTCTGATTTGCATCCGCGTGCAATACGGCCCGAGAGCCAAGACTCCCCTCCGCCATCCCTGGTTTCACTCACCTGCGGCCCAGCGCCGTCGCTCTGGTTGGCGGCTCCTCGCAGCCACAGCTCGTCCCGAACCCGCGGCTGGGACTCGTAGCCACGGCTGCTCCCGGGCGTCGGGCGCGTCCCCCGCGCCGTCCTGCGCCGCAGGAACCGCAAGAGCCTTTCCATGGCGCTGGGACGCTGCTCCACCAGCACCGACCACAGCAGCACCAGCTGCACCAGCTGCACCAGCAACCACCGGCACAGGCTGCACCAGCAGCACCAGCACCAGCTGTAGCAGCACCACTGGAAGGACCTGCAGCAGCACCACCAGCTCCACCAGCTCCACCAGCAGCACCAGCAGCAGCTCCACCAGCTCCACCAGCACCAGCTCCACCAGCTTCACCAGCAGCAGCAGAACCAGCTCCACCAGCTTAACCAGTACAACCAGCACCAGCTCCACCAGCTTAACCAGTACAACCAGCACCAGCTCCACCAGCTTCACCAGTACGACCAGCACCAGCAGCACCAGTTCCACCAGCGGCACGAGCTCCACCAGTAGCACCAGCTCCACCAGTACGACCAGCACCAGCTCCACTGAGAGCACCTGCACCACCAGCAACCAATAGGACTGGCAGCACCAGCTCCACCAGCAGCACCAGTAGCACCAATAGCACCAGTAGCACCAGCTCCACTAGTAGCACCAGCTCCACCAGCTCCACCAGCTCCACCAGTAGCACCAGTAGCACCAATGGCACCAGTAGCACCAGCTCCACCAGCTGCACCAGCTGCACCAGCTGCACCAGCTGCACCAGCTGCACCAGCTGCACCAGCGCTGTGTGTGAGGGGCCCGGCCGGCGCCCCCGCTATAGTGACGGTGTTTGCTGACGTCATGGGCGGCTCAGTGACGTCACAGGTGCTGGGGGGCAGGGGCCGGCGGGGGGGTCCCCGTGCTCAGCACCTCCCTGCGCACACGGGCCAGGCAGGGGGTGTGGGCTCCAGGGTGTCGCTCGCAGCCGCTGCTCAGGGCTCTTGTTGAAGCCCCAGCAAATGCCGCAGCACCAGGTGCCGTGAGCTGCACAGACCCCACAGCTGCTCCCAGAGCCCCGTCAGACGCCCCGTGGCAGCGGCTTTTCCTGCCTGTAAAACCCCTGCGAGACTCAACCCAACGTGCGGATCAGCTCAGAGCTGGAATCCTGCTCTGGCTGCTTCAGCCCGGGAAGCCGCTGGGTTTGGAAATGAGTGTCACAGCCCCTGGTGCCCCGGCCGTGTCCAGCCCCAGGCAGAGCCCCCGGGACCCCCGCCCGGGACAGGGCCTGGGGTCCCCCGGCATGGGGACATCTGGCTGTGGGCAGAGGGGACAGAGGGGACAGAGGGGACAGAGGGGACAGAGGGGACAGGGGCCGGGCAGGGCCGGCTCCGGCCAAGGCAGCTCCTGGCAGCACCACGGCCGGGGCTGGACACCCCCTGCCCTGGTTCTGCCCCCAGGGTGTCCGTGGGGTGTCCCCACACTGTTCAAGGTGCCTTTGGGGTGATGGCCCCTCTCGATGTGCCTGTCAGTGCCATTTGGCCATTTGGCTATGTACGTTGGTGACACTTCTGCAGCATCCCTGCTGCTTCCATTTGTCATTGTGGGGCATCCTGAACCCCTTTTTTTTTCCTGGGGTCCCAATTCCCTTTGTGCTGCTTTCAGGGTGCCCTGGACTCCTCCATGTACCTGTAGGGGCACCTCGGTGACCACTGAAGTTTCTTTGGGACAGCCCGGACCCCTCTGTGTTCCTCCTCGTGCACCCACGGCCCCTGGGTGTGTCTTTCTCTTGCTCCTAATTCAATTTCCCTTGTTCTCTCCATCTCCCTTCATCTCCCTCCTGGTCCCTTTCCCATCCAGCTCTCACAGCCCCTCCTTACCCCCATCTTCCTCCTCCGCACCTTCTCATCCCCCTCAGTGCTCAGTGCCCCGTTCCCCTCCCAGGATGCACAGAAGGGGTAAGATCGTGCCCAAAGGGGATAAACCAGCGTCTGAGCCCAGATCAAGGGGAACGGAGAAAAGCCAGCAGGTGGCAGGAGGGAAGTTCTCCGAGTTTTATTTACAAAGCTTGTAGGGCCAGACTGGACGAGGAATTAGGGTTGGGGGGAAGATCCGCTTCACCCCACCCCTCTGCCGCTTCCCGGACTTGGTCTCCAAATTGCAGCCTGCGGGGGGTCTGGGAGCACACACAGTTCATGGAGTCACCGAACGTCCTGAGTTGGAAGGGACCCACCTGGATCACTGTGTTCAACTCCCGGACAGCCCCAAAATCCACACCGTGCGTCTGAGGACCTTGCTCAGTCTCTTCTTGAACCCTGTCAGGCGTGGGGCCGGGACACCTCCCTGGGCCGCCTGTTCCAGACTCCACCTGCAGTTGGGTGAGCTGAAAACAAGCTGTCGAATGTATCACCCAAATCACCAGATCCGTCCCTTTGGCAATTCTGCCCCTGCAGCCCTCGCTACCGTAGAGCACCAGGAGCCCCAAACCTTGCAGTCCAGCTGCTATTTTACCAATCTCTGGGTTCAGAAGTTCTCGGAGCTGATGCTGAGACTCTCCTCCTGCAGCTGGGAGGCCGCGGTGTCTCCGGGCGAAGCGACATTTAAATACCCGATCTCGGAAGGCTGAGAGGGGGATAAGCAAACGCAGGAGTCTTGGCTTTCAGCTTCTCCATCAGGCTTCGTGTCTGCCGCGGCCTTCGGGGCGCCGAGGGCGTCCGGCGGTTCTCGCCACGGGCAGCTGGAAACAAATTTCCTCCCTTGGGTCACTGTGCATTGTTGGGGTGCCCCTGCGCAGCCCCGGCGCTCCTGCCAGCAGCTCCGCGAGGACAATTAACTAATTAACACTTAAAGAACTAACCCTACCCCACATCACTAAAGAGACTTAGAAAGCTTTAACCCACACTGCTATTGCCCAGCCTTGCTTAGCTCTGCGTAACTTATTGTCCGAGAAACAGGAGTTCACTGATCCTTGCAAAGATAATAATCCTTGGTGCATCCTGGGGTGAACCAGAGAACAGAAACCTGGCTCAGGACAGGAGATACGCCAGTTTAACCAGCTCAGCACTCTGAGACCCAACCGACTCATCACACTGGACCAAAGGTGACCGTGCACAGAGCACAGGACCCGGGGTCACGATCCCTGCGCAGCCGCAACCGGGAGGAGCCGGAGGTGGAGACTGTGGAAATGGTCTCCTGAACTCATTGTAATAAGAACCACCTTCTCAGGGACAGGTTATGAATATGTATAGGCGTTCCTAAAACTTTCATGAATATGTAACACTTTACTGTATCTAACCAAGCTCACAACTACTGTAAAATACACATATTTTGGGTGAATTTTGTTCCCTGTGTGTCCAATGTCATAACCGCCTACCTTCCCTACAACCTCTAAGGCTGGAAGGTCATTTCCGCGCCTCAGGGCGATGCTCAGCGCTTTGCTCCCGCACTAACGCTCCCATACGTTTCCTCCAGCTGAGTCACAGTATGTTTGCGATTGGAAGGGACCTCAAAAGCTCATCCAGTCCAATCCCCCTGCTGGAGCAGGAACGCCCAGGTGAGGTCGCACAGGAACACGTCCAGGCGGGTTTTGAATGTCTCCAGAGAAGGAGACTCCACAACCCCCCTGGGCAGCCTGTTCCAGACACCCTGTGGGCCCCAGAACCTCCTCCTGAACCCCTGGGCACCGAGCTGCTTTCTAAACCCCTGACATAGTCTGACAATGCTACTTCTCCATCCCATTATTTGCAGAGGCTTTCTCATACCAATTTCCCTACCACTTGACCCAAACAGGCGAGGTGAGCTGCGCAGCACCCGGAGGCTGTAAGCAAACCCGCCCTGCTGGGTCTCCAGCAATCAGAGTCCCTCTGCCTTCCCCTTGCCTGTTCTGGCACCGTTGTCCTATCAGTTGGCCACCCAGAAATGTCAAAAGAAGACCCTCGGAGGTGAAGGCTCAGGGTGCAGCAGCCAAAAGGCTCAACTTGTCCCTCGGCACACGCAGAGGCGATTCCCGCCTCCTCCTTTTCCCCCACGGTACCTGGCTCGGGGAGATGGCAACACCTTACTCTGCCGTTGGCGTTCGGAGAAGTCAGCGCTCTCGGGGTCCTGGGAGGAGGAAGAGAGACCGTCAGGGGAAATTCTGCGTGTCAGAGCCCGAATCCAACACCCAGCGTTGGCTTCCACAGAGCCCCAGCCCCACCAGTTCTCCCCAAGAGCTCCAGCCCCACAGGGGCGATCGTCATCGATTCGTCCTTTGGGTCTCAATTTCAACTTACAAATAGAAGACCCACCTGGCCCAGGTGAAACAAAGAGAAAGAAAGAAAAGGAAGCAGGACGCACAAACCGGCCTCAAACAGCACTTGCAGCCTGACCAGCTCATTTCCAACCGTGGTTGGTTCCCTCCGCATTTCAAAATGTACCAATAAACTGCCAAATGCACCCGTTTTCTTTGCAGAGCTGTGGAAACACTACTTTGGTCTTTTCCTGGACTTTTCTCCATTTGTCCCCAAAAAGTTCTTCAGTAACTTGGCCAATCCACAGCTGAGGTTTTAGGGAAGGCATATCTTCACTTAGTTCAGTTTAGTCAATATTATTGCTCAGCTTGATCTGAGTTGTTTTCATTTACATCAATAACATTCCCAACCACACCACTCTGGGTGATTTCTCCTAAGTTTCAAGCTAATTTTGAAACTAAGGACTTTTAACCACTCTACATCTGCAAAGGAGCGAAAGTGACATTTCTGTTCTTGTGAAAAAGGACAGAATTACGGGATGGTTTGTGTTGAAGGGACCTTCCCAGCCCCCAGTGCCTCCCTGCCATGACAGGGACATCTGCACCAGCTCAGGGTGCTCAGAGCCCCGTCCAGCCTGGCCTGGGATGTCTCAGGGATGGTTCATCCACCCCCTCTCTGGGTACCCGGGCCAGGCTCTCAGCACCCTCATGTCTGCCCTCCTTTCATTTTAAACCATCGCCCCTTTTCTTGTGCTAACAAAGGTTCTCAGGGCACAGCAGCTCGGGGATGGAGCGGTAGGACAAGCGTATCGAGCTTCCCGCTCCCCACAAAGTCCCTCCTCACCACAGAACCATCCCAATGTGTTTGGAGCCCCTTCCTTCCCAACCCAAGGGCCAATTCAGCTGCTCTCCAGCACCCTCAGCTGCAGCTCCAAACACCCACCCTCGTCCAAGGAGCATCTGGGCTCAGGGTGCGCAGTCCCGTGAGGAGCAGGACTGGATGATCCTCACGGGTCCCTTTGACCGTGACGCATTGTCAGACTCTGGGGCGGAACAGCAGCTCCTGCCCGTCTGCCGAGCCCGAGCCCTCCCCGTCTCACCTGGGCGGTGGGGGCCCGGCTGCTCCTCGGCGCGCGCTGCCCGTGGCCGCAGAGCTGGAGTTTGCCCTCGTGCGGCCGCGCGTTCTCCTCGTCCGGGAGCTTCACTCTGAGCACGTCACACACACAAGGCGCAAGTTATTTTCCTTCCGGCCACGGTGCATTTTCCGAGGGGAGCGGCAGTGCCCACCTGCTCTGCGGGGCGGCCACCGCAGACCGGCTGCTCCAAGGGGTCTCCTCTTGGGCGCTGATCTTCTGGAGGAGCCGCCTCCTTTCCTGCAGTAACTTCTCGTTCTCAGCCGCCATCTGCGCAACCAGCACCTTCCCCTGCGCAGGGCGGCAGAGGGAAACAACACCAGCGGTTACGCTTCGCTCGTCTCCGTCCTCTCTCAACCCCCCCGCGCTTCACCAAAGGGGCGACCACCAAGCGTGTTAACTCCCAGAACTGATGCACCGTGCGATGTAACGTACCCCAAAAAAGAGGCTTTTGAGCCACTGCCCAGCACTAAGAGTTCTGAGGGAACAGCAGCTGGAGCTCGGGGAGTTTCTGAACGGGATCTGAGGGCTGTGCTGGGCACAGTGAGGCCAAACCGCGAACCCTGGGGGCACTTTTGGGCCCCTCAGCTCAGGGCTTGAAATGGCGGCACCGAGATCACCTCAGGGCACAAAATGGCGGCCAGAGGGGTGGCGGGATCACCTCACACCAAGAAGGGCCTTGAGGTGCTGGAGCGAGTGGAGAGAAGGGAACAGAGCTGGTGAGGGGCTGGAGCACAATGTGATGGAGCGGCTGAGGGACCTGGGGGTTCAGCTGGAGAACAGGAGCTGAGGGGAGACCTTCTGATCTCTGAACTGCCAGAAAGGAGCTTGGAGCCAGGGGGGTCGGGCTCTGCTCCCCAGGAACAAGCGCCAGGAGCAGAGGAAACGGCCTCAAGTTGCGCCAGGGGAGGTTGAGGTTGGATGTGGGAACAATTTCTTCCCCAAAGGGCTGTGGGGCATTGGAACAGGCTGCCCAGGGCAGTGCTGGAGTCACCAGCCCTGGAGGGCTGGACAGACGGACAGGAGGTTCTCAGGACATGGGGCAGTGCTGGGGTGGGTTATGGTTGGACTTGGTGATATTGAGGGGCTTTTCCAACCAAAACGACTTTATGATTCTACAACATGGCTTCCCCCAAGGGCACACTTGAGGCACCCCTTTGGGTTTCTGTCCCTATGCGGACACGCCGGTGTCCATGGGCACTGCTGGGTGGTCCCAGTGCAGCGTCAGCCCTGCGCACATCAGGCAGCGCTCCCTGTGCTCTGACCGCCTGTCTCACAGTGTGATCCCCTGGCCTGCAAACCTGCTGTTCCTACACCTCATTTCCTTTCTGCCTGAACTGCATTTCTTTTTGGAAGAGGGATGCTCTCGCAGACACGCTGCAGCTGCTCCTCCGCCTTCCCTGGCAGAGGCCCTTGCTGTGTTCTCTCACCTTTTCCACTTGCAGCTTTGATTCGCTGAGCTCGTTTTCAAGCTGCTTAATTCTGCTGTCCCTTTGCTTCACCTCGTGGATAAAGGTCTCCTTGGCTCGGCGGATCTTGTCTTTGTGGCGGAGCTGCATTTCGTTGTATTTCCTGAGGGGGCAGAGAGACAAACATCAGGCTGGGAAACGCGGCTTCCTGAGCCAAGAGCCTCAGCCGTGCCCCAGCTCCTTCTGGCTGCGCCGTGAGGGCAGAACGAACACACCGACGGTCCCGGCTGCGTCTTTCCACCAATTCGTTTGGGGTTTAATCGTGCTGCAAAGCTGCTGTTGTTAAGCGTCAACCAAATGGAAATTGATTGAGGGCAATGGACCCAAAGCTATTCCTAAAACTGACTCCTGGCTTTACAAATCCTTGTGCTCACCCCTCTCAGCTCTTTATATCAAACTGAGTTATAAAGTTATCAAAACTGGAAGTAACAGGGAATAGGTAAGTGTGAGCAATAGGTGTATTGGGGTGGGGATGCAGGTGGTTAAGAAGAAGTACTTTGGTATGAGGAGATAAAAGGCAGTAAAGGATTAATCCTTAAAAACAAGGGTCGGGCAATCAGGTTGCAGAAAGGGCTCGTTCCGAGCTGTGACAAAGGGGTTAAATATTTGTTACTGCTGAGACTTCTGATCGTTGCTTTTCCCCTCAATCCTGTTCTGGTTTATTTTTATCCAGTTGGGATAGAAAAGGATGTCAAACCCAGAGGAATCTCTACCATACACCTGCCCAGGTTTGCTCAGAACTCATGTCAAAAAGGCTGTTTGTGCTGCAGATGAGACCAAAAGTGCTCTGGGGAGGAACCGGCGGCTCCGTGGAGCATCTGCAGCGCTGGACCCACAGCAGCACGGCGCTGAGGCACATCTGTCCGTGCTAAAGCCTCGAACGGGAGGGACAAAAGGCCACAGAACAGCCACATCCAGTGTCACTGCCAGGCACATAAAGAGCAGTTCCTGGGTTGATTTTGGGGGTCTACACCTCCCCTGCCTGCTGCTGCAGTCATTACCTGATGTACAGATCCTTCTGGTTCAGGAGACGGACTCCTTCCTCGTAAAGGGCTTTGTTTTCCTCCTTCAGCAGCGAAAGTTGCTCTGAAAGCTTCTGGTTCTCCTTCTCACACTGGAGGTGCTGGAAAACATCTCTATTTTATTTGTGTGCGTGTCCTCAGCTGTCGGGGTCCCTGCGCCTCCTTTCGCTCTGCTCTCCAAAGCTGCTCTGTCATCAATCCCAGTGGTTCCCACTACAGATAACATCCCTCTGCCCCCCACGGCCACCGTCTCCTCCCCTTACAGAAGGGGAAATGTGGATTTCTGTGCTGCTGGGGGCTCCAACCAGGCAGAGAGAGGTAACGCATCCTCCCAGACCACGGCCTCTGCCAAGGTTTTCCTGCAAAAAGCTCCATGTTGGGCAAGAAGAGGAAGGGAGAGGAAAAGAATCTATTAAGGTCCTTCTGTGCCCTCGGAGCCGCATCCCCAGGAATCCTACACAAGACATGATGGTGCTTTTCTTCCAGCTCCTGTTTAGATCAGTGGGATCTGCAAGGGCTCAGCACCTGCCTGGATGTGACCCTGTAGGTCAAGAGGAAACGGCCTCAAGTTGCGCCAGGGGAGGCTGAGGTTGGATCTGGGAACAATTTATTCCCCAAAGGGCTGTGGGGCATTGGAACAGGCTGCCCAGGGCAGTGCTGGAGTCACCATCCCTGGAGGGCTGGACAGACGGACATGAGGTTCTCAGGACATGGGGCAGTGCTGGGGTGGTTATGGTTGGACTTGGTGATCTTGAGGGGCCTTTCCAACCCAAATGATTCAGTGATGCCATGATTTCAGCAGTTCCCAAGTACAGATTTCACCCTGGGATGGTCCCGTTTCCCCCTGGAGCTCAGTGTTCTGCTCTGGAGCCACCAGCACAGCGTCCTGTGGGTGACGAGGACCCTGCAGCTCACCTACCTCGCTCGGGGCAGGTTTCCTCTCGTCTTCCAGGACGCGCAGAGTCTTGGCCTGCAGCTCCACGTGCATCTTGGCCAGCGACGCCTCCGTCTCCTGCGAATGCCGGAGCTGCTGCTGCAGCTCCTCCACCTGCTGCTCCAGGCGCTTCCTAAAAGCAGGTTGGTGGGACAGGGAGACACGGGGATGGACGTCAGCCTGTTCTGTGCCACTGTGACTGCATGTGATTTAAAACATTGCACTGCACCTGCCCTGGGCAATGCTGAGGGTAGAAAGAAATCACTATATCCCGGTTGTCCCCATGTCCGGTGGCATATGAAAGGACACATGGTGTATCTGGGATCATCCATCCCAGCTTGTGGCATCCAGAGGGTAAAGCAAATCACGGGGCTGGCAGGAGGGACCTGCTGCCATAGGACAAGGGGTGATGGTTTGAAACTAAAGGAGGGAGATTCAGGCTGGACATGGGGAAGAAATTGTTGGCCTTGAGGGTGGTGAGAGCCTGGCCCAGGTTGGCCAGAGAGGTGGTGGATGAACCATCCCTGGAGACACCCCAGGCCAGGCTGGACGGGGCTCTGAGCACCCTGAGCTGGTGAAGATTGTAGGGGTGGGTGTCCTTCAGGATTCATCCCTGGTACAATAACACCTTCAGATGTAAATATCCACTTTGGAATCAAAGACCATGTTTGCAGTGAGGC
Source organism: Nesoenas mayeri (assembly GCF_963082525.1). NCBI lineage: Eukaryota > Metazoa > Chordata > Aves > Columbiformes > Columbidae > Nesoenas > Nesoenas mayeri. Next base: position 6,452,420 of record NC_137546.1, on the reverse strand, counting down.
AGAGAAACTGCACCAATGTGTCGTCACCCACTCTTGGGCAGAGCACCCAACCTAGGACAGAGTCCAGCTCTGGGTCCTCAGCACAGACACACATGGAGCTGCTGCAGAGGGGCCAGAGGAGCCACAGGAATGACCCGAGGCTGGAACAGCTCTGCTGGGGACAGGTGAGAGAGTTGGGGTGTTCGGATGGAGAAGAGAAGCTCCGGGGAGACCTTAGTGCAGCCTTTCTGGACTTAAAACGGGCTGAGAAGAAAGAGGGGACAGACTTTAAGCAGGGCCTGTTGTGATAGGACAAGGAGTGATGGTTTTAAACTAAAGGAGGGAGATTCAGGCTGGACATGAGGAAGGAATTGTTGCCCTGAGGGTGGTGAGAGCCTGGCCCAGGTACCCAGAGAGGTGGTGGATGAACCATCCCTGAGACATCCCAGGCCAGGCTGGACGGGGCTCTGAGCAACCTGAGCTGCTGCAGATGTCCCTGTCATGGCAGGGGTGGCACTGGGGAGCTGGGAAGGTCACTTCAACCCAAACTATCCTGTGATTCTATGCAGCACAGGCCTTACCCAGCTCCAGGTACCTTTTCAGCTGCTCCTCGTGAAGTTCTTGCTGCACGCGAGCTTCATTTTCTCGGGCCTCCTTCAATTCCTCCTCCAGGAGCTTCTTGTCTGCAACACGGGCCTCTGCCAGCAGGAGCTGGTGCTGGGAATCTTTCAGCTTTTGCTGGAGTTTTGAAATCTCGGATTAAAACAGGACACGGATTAAACTTTCTGAGTTTATAGGCCAGTATCTGAATCCAAGGGACTCAGATCCCTTTGATCCCTCAGTACCTGAGCGATGGGAATGAAAATTTTGCTTCCCTCTACTCAAAAGTGCTTCTGCACGTCTTGGTGTCAAAGTCCGTGAAAAGTAAAACCCTTCCAACAGCTGCCAGATACTGTTGTCAGCAATTAGCAACAATTCTCTGCACCTAATTTGATCCTGCATGCTTACAAAACCAAATGCAACGATTCGTGCAGAAGCGATGCCACAGAAAACACAAGCGTTTGCAACTGACTGCAAACAGCAGCGAATCTCCTGGGTGACGCCGGGACCTGGGCTCCCTGCGCCTGCCGGCGCTGCCACCGCGACGTTCAGACACAATGAGCTTTAGAGACAGGAGCTGAGCCATCACATTGGGCTTCTCGTCTTGATTACGCTCTCACTAACAACAGATATTATTCCTAAAATATTTAGCCAAGTTACCTCTAGCAAAACACACTTCAGGGAACCGATTCATGAGTTGCTGGTGCATCTTTTGTGCAACTACAGTTGCACAAACCCACTAAAAACGTATCTCCGGAGACCTTAGCTCACACTGCCGACTTACCTTTTTCTGTGCTTCGCCTACTTTGGATTTCTCCTGTGCAAGTTTCTCTTGCAGGCTGCTCTGCAGTTTATCGGCCTGGGAGCACCTCAGCAGCTCCTGTTCGAGTTCTTTGACCTTCTGCTGGCTCTTTTCCCACTGGGCTGAGAGCGAGGAGCATGTCTCCTTGGTGTCCGAGAGCTTTGCGCGGGCTTGCTTCAGCTCAGCTTTGACCTGAGTTTCAAAAGAAGAAATCGTCCTGGTTTTGTTAAAAACAAGTTTGTCTTTTAGTGAATTTGCCTGTCAGCTAAAGCTTCATATTAACTGCATTTTCCTGGAGAACCAGACACATGTTTTGGTAAACATAGCAATGGAATGCAAACTTATTGATAAGCACGGATGGACATCTCGCAAGAGGGGCAACGAGAAACAAGTGACCAAGAAACTGAACAACGGTGTATAACATTCCATTAATGTGAATACTTCATATAAAAGTGGGAGATCACGAGGATCTCGTCCCTTTTTCCCTTTTGCCTTTGCTTTTTTTTCCCTTCTGCTTATGGCGACATTAGGAGAGGACCTTGCGAGTCGTCCCTGCGAACTGAGGCCAGTGAGAGACTGAATCCAGCTCCGGTTGGCTGCAGAGTCCAGTCCAGGACTTTGGGTGCCTGCCCTGCAGTTGCTGAGACTTTCAAGATTGGTTTTGTATATTTTGTATTATTTTCTCTATTCTTATTAGTAGCATTAGAAAAACATTGTTAATTTTTCCAACTCTCTTCTCTCTGTCCTTCCTTCCCTCCCGATCGCCTGTGCTGAGTGGGAAAGGGGAAGAGGGAGGGGCAAAAAGGGGGAAGTGGGGGCGAGAGGAGGTTAACAATACATCTGCCAGGGTTTTATTGTCACCCTGCAATCTAAACCCTCGACAGAAATGCAAGTTGGCACTTCGATATCTACGATCTGAAATGTCTTGATTAGGAAAGGGGCAACGGGATCGCTGGGCAGTGAATAAATGAAATACAGGGAGTGAGTACAGCAGGTTTTATTTGGAGGCAGCGCACGTTAAAGTACTGCACAAAGGCCAATGAGATCCAGTCCGTTCAAATCAGCGCATCACACCTCCCGCAGCTTGTAGAATGACGTGCCGCTCTCCCTGCTCTGTCCCTACCTTGCTGCATTCCTGCTGGAGCAAGAAGTTCTGCTTTTGTAAGTCGACGTTCTTCTCCCGTTCGTATCTCAGCTCCCTCTCGGCCGAGCTGCACAAGTTCTGGACGCGCCGCAAGTCCTGGCGCAGCTGCTGCATTCTGTCCTCCTGCTGCTGGAACCTCTCGTCTGACAGACTCTGCGGGGACAGCAAAACGACCCGGGTTACAGGGAAATTAACCGCAAGGAAAGACGAAGATCAGTAATTAAGAAAGGTAGAGGCTGGCCAGTAGGATCGAAGGGCGTTTAAGTAGGAAATGGATAAAAGCAGGCAGCAGTTCATCTGCCCCCACACCGCGTCCTGCTCCTGCCCTGTCCATCCCGCCAGAGAAGCCGACACAGCTCTTGAGGCTGAGGAAGAAGATGCAACAACCTGGATGAAGGAACAAACCCCTGTTAAAACTGACCTGTCCAACCACAGCAAAACCACCCTGGCTGCTCGTGACTCCTGTGCCACCGTCTCGCTGAGGCACCCAAGGGTGGCACCTCCAGCCCGGCGGCGGCGGGACGGAGTGAGTCCTGGACACGGCACAGAACGGACGCGCTGGCGCAGCCCAACAGCAGCCGGGGCAGCAGGAGCTGGTCACCAACGGCCTGTGGTGGCTTCCAGAAAACAACTGAGCTCCGTGTTATCTCAATGCGAACGTTTGACTGAGGTTCACAGAGATTTTGGACCCCAATCTGCCCAAGGCGGGTTTTTTCCCCGCATCCAGGTGTGTGAAGCCTCCACGTAGGTGCCCATGACGTCCCAAACATCTCTGCAGCTCGAAGCTACAAATCAGGAGCTTCTCATGTTTGACGTATCAAAATGCTTCTTCCCAGCATCACCTCCAGCCACCTGTCGATCTGCATTCCCGCCTCAGCCTCTGCTCTCGGGAGCAGGTGAAATGCGCTGAAGATCGAGCTTCCCTTCCCAGATCAATCCTCAGCTGAATTCCCAAGCTGGGATGCAGCGCTGTGGGATCTGGCAATGCCATTTGTCCTCCAGATCAGTTCAGCTTTGTGTTTTGTCCTCGAAATCAGTTCAGTTTTGTGGTTATTTCCCCCACCTGCTTCTATCGGGATCCTTTTCATCGTCCGCTCTACAACCCATACCTTGCTGATAGACATTTGTATCTGCTCTAACCGCGCGGATTTGCCTCCTCTTGCTATCAGCACGACTCTCATCCTCTCCTCTCCTCTTCTCTCCTCTCCTCTTCTCTCCACTCCTCTCCTCTCCACCCCGTCTCCTCTCTTCTCTTCCAAACTCTTGTATATTATCTTTGATCCTCCTCAGACTCCCTGTCCCAGGTACATCCATCATTTCTTCCCCCTCTGGCAGTTGTAGCTGCTCTTCCCTTTCTTTCTTATATCCCATGGTAAGAAAGGTGAACAAATTGTATTTTGAAGACAGCTAAACCCGGTGACAAACAGGACTTCAGTTTATCCAAGTTCCCACTACGTCCAAAAACACAAGGGAAGGAAACGGCCTCAAGTTGCGCCAGGGGAGGTTGAGGTTGGATGTGGGGAACAATTTCTTCCCCAAAGGGCTGTGGGGCATTGGAACAGGCTGCCCAGGGCAGTGCTGGAGTCACCATCCCTGGAGGGCTGGACAGACAGACATGAGGTTCTCAGGACATGGGGCAGCGCCAGGGGTGGGGAACAGTTGGACTCGATGATCCTGAGGGGCTTTTCCAACCAAACCGATTCTATGAAGTTATGACATTCATACTTTCCAAACACGTCCCTCAATGAAACCAGGCAGCCTCATCTCCCCACTGCGCTGCTGGTTTCCAGGCTGCTTTGATTAGGTTTCGCCATTAAATCAGTGAAAAAAAAGCACAGTGCCGATGGCAAAGCTGCCCGTACCTGTTTAACGCTCCCATCTAAACTGCCTGCAGGGCTCTGCGACACGAGAAACCTGTTTTCTCTCTGCTCCGTGCCTTGATCCATTCTCCAAGTCTCCTCTCTGCCGCCCGGCTCCCGGGTAGTCAGGACATCGTGTTTTAGCCGGGCAATCTCCTCCAGTAACAACCGTTTCTCTTCATTGCTCTCTTTTAGCTGCTTTTCTAGCTCCTCCCTCTTCTTGTTGCTTTCCAGTAATTCAGAACTTGAAGGAGAAATAGTAAAGGAGAGAGATAACTACACATATCCAAGGGAAACCACCGAAGTCCAGTGAAATGCTCAAGGCAACGCTCAAGTGTCTTGGGAGGCTCCAAAGGGGATTTAATCCTGAGTCTAGCAGTTCTGGGCAAGGGTCATTCTCTCCTGGACACTGACCCATAAAACCACGTGTCCAAAGGGCCAGCTTGTGCTTATTCATGAGCAGGTGAAGCTCTGCTGAAGGAAACGCTCACATGGGGCCCGAGAGCTGCTCTGCGCCCAAAAGCATTCGCTGTACGTAAGTACAGGCTCAGGTCTGACTTATCTAAACCCAAACTATACACCTCTATAAGCTAACCTACCCGTCTTACCCTGGTTTGGCTTTATTCATAGCCCGGTAACTGAGCTGACTGCAACTCGACTGGATTTAATCCAGGCTTTTCCTTACGGAGAGCCTGAGCGCGGGTGCTCCAGCTCCAAATGTGAATTGACCTACCAAAAAAGGGGAGTCGGGGTCCCGCAAGAGCTTTATTTACACCCCGACCCCACTGACACCCGACAACCGAAACCCTCGGCAGGACGCGTGTCAGCAGCCGCCCCCAGGGGGCCCGGGCCCACAGCGGGACATTTTTGGGACCGTTTTAGCCCAAAAGCTCGGAGCGAAACAGCCTCCCCCCTTAGGACAGATCTCGGTTGTGCCTTCAGAATCTGGAACAGCGGCAGGTCAAACAAAAGGTTTCCTGCTGACCAATCGTGATAACACTGAAGGAAATGCTTATTGACCAAAACCTCTACAGAGAGACGATGACCCGATAATGAAGCCACGAAGCCGCTGTGCCCATTATTGCCACAAGCAGCACTACGGGGATCTTTAAAAGACTTAAAAAAATAAGTCAGCAAAGATAAGGAGCAGAAAGTACCACAGGCCTCGTTCAGGTTTACCAGAGCAGTTCTTGTTCATGCCTCAAGTGTTTGATCTGTTCTTCCAAAACCACGGCTTTAGCCATCTGCTCTTCACGCGTCCTCTCCTCTACACACACATCTTCGTGTTTCTGCTCCAGTTCGTTAACCTGTTCGTTTTCCTGGAGGTCAGAGACCTGTAAGGTCAGAAAACACCACGGCTTTGATTTTCCTTTGGTCTCATGGAAACCTTTTGAGCCGTCTACGCAATCCGGGGCCTCCAGCGAGACACGGCTTGTGATCCTGCAGCTAAATTACTGGAGCTCTTCACCCTTCAAGATTCACGTGCGAGTCCTTTTTTCCCGCATGGGAAGCAGCCGCGTGTAAACCATCATCAAATCCCATTCCTTTATTTGATTCCATCCTTCTGGTGCCCATCTGTAGTTCTCAGGGATTTCTGTACCATATTTCACTACAAAACCAGCAACTCTTGGAAAAAATGGGAAGACTATGAGGTCTATAACCAGCTGTCTCACACGGAGCATCCTCCACCCAAGGCAGCTTTAGTGGGGCTGCTCCCCACTCTCAACATCACCTAATGCCTTAAACACCTGGAAACAGACCCAAAACCTGCGTCATGGAGACAAGATGCCAAGAAAATAAAAGGGGCAAGAAAGGAAGGCACGAGGAACCCAAACCCTTCCAAGAAAAATGCTATTAAGCCCACTAAATGTCTTTTATTCCTAAACCTTTTTAATCAGTAGCTCCGCCTGAGTTTATGTTAGTGCTAATATTTCAATTCCGGGTGTTCTTATCTACCCCAGATGAATTTGTATTTGAGCAACACACACTAGCAGCAGAACAACAGGGATCTCTCTACTTTTCTCGCCTCTGGATCTAACGAAGCGTTATCTTTTTGTAGCTTCTCATGGGATACATTAATGAGATCCCCGCTTGCTGATGTGCTCTGGAGACTCGGCAGGTTATCACAACGGTTTGTGAAGTCGGCTTTTGAGTCAGGCGATGCCTGGTGAGGAAACAGGAGCTCCGGGATGTAATATACCATTAACTACAAGCTCTGGAAGATCTTTCTCCTCTCAAATGTCCAAAAAGCTCATAAAGGCAAGAAGAGCATTCCAAACAAGCGTAAAGAGCAATTTGCATGGCATCAGTTTGTAGCACAGTGTTATAATTTACAAGAACAATACTGTTTGATTTACTCGTATGTGTTGGACGTCGCGACAAACACAACACTGAACAGCCTCAGAGCTTGACCTCCACACGCGTATCACCCACCAGAACCTAATGATTTAATGCCAAGGGAACTTGACCTCCACACACGTATCACCCACCAGAACCCAATGATTTAATGCCAAGGGAACTTGACCTCCACACACGTATCACCCACCAGAACCCAATGATTTAATGTCAATGGAACTTCCAGCACTTTTGGTAAACGATTCGTCCCAGTCCGGCTGCTCCAGCAAAAGGGAACGAGCCCATTTGTGAAGCTGGGAACCCCAAACACACGCAGGCTCCTCTATTGTATAACAAAGACTCTTAACAGGCCACTGCGTCGTGCCTCAGGATCCCTTTGATGGAAGAACCGTCCTCTCCTTCGGCCAAACCAACTGCATTACAACCAAACCGCCAGGGCCGTGTGGTTTTGATTAGAAGGTCCCTGGATTACGAGTAGATTGAATTACTGGGATGCAGAGTTTAAAGAATGACTTTGCCCATTCTTCCCATCGGTGCCTAAATCAGATAATCCCTTTGCACGTGTCACAGACTGACCCGGTCCCTTCCCAAACCGCTCCTTAGCAAGGCCTGCGCTGCGTCCCCGGCTCTCACGATGTTGTCCGGGTCCTGTCCTCTAGGTGCCACTGTTCTCCCAGCCAGACTCTGGTCTGTGTGCTCAGGACTTTCATTGTTCTTTACTTACGTTGGAGGAAATGACACGACTCAGAGCCTGTTTAAGGCCTTTCAGAGCGCTAAAAAAGGGGTTTTGTAACAGATGCAAACCCTGCTCCTTTGCCAGTCGTGCTCAGGTCTCCTACCTGCGCCACCCAGGCTGGAGAACTGGAGCTCTCCTACATTTTTAGCCTCATTTTCAGCCCCTCTCCTGCTCCTGCCCTTGTACAATTTTGTTGGCATCACATGCTCTGTCCTCTACGGCCCCACCAGGAGACGAGCACCAGCAACTCTCCCAGCAGAGATAAACCCACCAAAAGTGATAAACCCACCATGAGTCCTCCTAATTTACTTCAAGCAAAGTGTACTGAGGTCCTTCAGGCACATTAAAAGTCATGGAGACTCTGAGGTGTCACTCTGAGGTGTTCTGACTTCTCATCATGCCAGATTCTGGTTAAGAAAGAGACTGTTAATATTAAAAGGGACCCATGTTAAACAGATTGAGAATTAACCAGTCGATTGACCTCGGAAAAGCTGCTAATGGGGAACTGCGACGTTGCTCTGCAGGGAGGTCTTGGCTCACATCTACAAGCACCACGTCACAGTGTGACAGAGAGATGAGGGTGATGGCCACGGGCCTCATGGTGACAAATAACTCTGATTGAAGACCCAAATCCACTCTGCCCTCTAGAGAAGGAGCCTTTGGCTACAAATTTTGAATTACTGGTTTGTAATTAGATAATAAATTCCGAGGTTAAAGACGGTTCCATGAAAGCAGATGGATTTAAAACCATCTCCCAAAGAACATTTGGACTGGTTGGACTAGGGAAATGTGTCAAGTGAAGCCAAGCAATGCACTCAGCGGGCAGCTGGGGACGTTGGATGGAATCAAAGGGCATTGCTGCACGTACCTGGCTGCCCAACACCTTCTTCTCAGCCTTCAGATCTTCTCGTAACAGTTCAAGCTCAGATGCAAGTTGCTTTCTCCGTTCTCTCCGTTCCCCCAGTTGACTTCCCAACTTTTCTATCGTTTCTTGACAACTTTCCAGCATCTGGAACAAGCAAAATTAAGAGTCACTTCTACAGCATCATTTATTCTAGCAAAAGATAAACAAATTGCAGAAAGTGTGTCTTCTAGAACACAAGGATAGGAAAAAAGGTTCTCAGGATTGCCAGCAGGATTTCTGCACATCACACCCAGGGTTGGTTGGACATTTCTGAAAGGCTGGAGCCTCTACCTGCCCCAACACACCTTGGGAAGCTCCTCTCCCATGTGTCATAAGCTCCGTTTGGCTCATACATCTGGCAGATCCAACTGGCTGCCTGGCAGGTGACAAATCGACAGCAAATTCAGCCCAAAACCAGCTGGGAAACAGCGGCCTGGAGCACAAGTGTGATGGAGCGGCTGAGGGACCTGGGGGTTCAGCTGGAGAACAGGAGCTGAGGGGAGACCTTCTGATCTCTGAACTGCCTGAAAGGAGCTTGGAGCCAGGGGGGTCGGGCTCTGCTCCCCAGGAACAAGCGCCAGGAGCAGAGGAAACGGCCTCAAGTTGCGCCAGGGGAGGGTGAGGTTGGATGTGGGAACAATTTCTTCCCCAAAGGGCTGTGGGGCATTGGAACAGGCTGCCCAGGGCAGTGCTGGAGTCACTAGCCCTGGAAGGCTGGACAGACGGACATGAGGTTCTCAGGACATGGGGCAGCACCAGGGGTGGGTCGTGGTTGGAGACTCGATCATCTTTTCCAACCAGAATTAATTCTGTGACTCTGTAAACCCTTCACCCTCAATAAGCTCCACAGCGCTGAAGGCAAAATGATCTCATAAGAGAGATGAGTTAGCAGGGAGGTAACATTGGTGCGTTCACTGCTTTCCCCCAGAGCACCCAAACGTGCTGCATCAGCTGATGGCTGCAAACTCTCAGAAGATGGTGACAAAGCGCATCCCCAGGAGATGTTCATTTAATATGTTTCTAAACAAAACTATTTAACTCCCAAGGAAAACACTCTTTATTTCCCAAGGAAAACCTCTTACCTCCTGCATCTCTTGTGCTCCAGCCGCTGCCTGCTCTTCCTCACTCATCTCACTTTTGTTCTTGGGCACTTCCAGCAACTCTGTTTCCAAACTTGTGATCTTAGCAAAGACAAACCACACGTTAAAATCAAAACAGTACTCACGATTAGTGCTAAATGCAGAATTACAACTAAATTGCGTCTTGTGCAGCTATCAGAGAATAAGCCCCACGTTTGGAAGCGAGGAGCTGGAGGGGACAGGGCCGGCTGCCAGCTCCCATCTTTCACCCCGCTGCTTCAGAAGGGGAACGTGTCACCCAAGGTCACGTCAGAGAAATGAAAAAAGGAGAGAAAAACAAAAAGAGAAGAGAAATGACCAGGTTGCGTGTTTAAAATTCAAGGCCTCTGCAAGCTGTGGGCAGACGCTGGACCCAGTCCCACCAGCACTCGTCCTGGTCTCTCCTGCCCAAAGGAGGTTGTCGCTCCCCCCTGCAATGAGGGACCCTCAGCGTCAGCCAGCGAAACGCCAACCTGCCAGCTTCTCCTGGCGCAAAAGAGCTTGTCTGGACAAGCACTCGCTCTGCGTTTGCACCATCCCCTTGCCAGGCAACTCGTGGGAATGATTATTAGTCCCGCGGTTTTAAAGGGCTGAAAAGAGCCTGTTGCAGCCCGGCTTGTCCTCCCCGTCACGGTTCCTTTTGCAAAACCCGAGTCTTGGCGCTGGCAGCCCCGCTCTGCCCCGCGGCCAGCATGGCGTCCTGCAGCCCGGCCTCTCAGCTCCTGATGCTCGGAATAAAGTCTGTGCTGCTTTTCTTATTTCTAAACCACCGAGTTGGCCTCCCCAGTGCCCGAGCTGGGACACTGGAAGGAGATGAAGCGGCCAGTGAGGCCAATGGGACCTGGGGTGTGTGAGGAACAGTGTGAGCAGCAGGTCAGGGAGGTTGTTCCTCCCCCTCTGCTCTGCCCTGGGGAGGCCCCATCTGCACAACTGGGGCCAGGCCTGGGCTCCCCAGTTTCAGAAGGACAAGGAATTACTGGAGAGAGTCCAGCGAGAGCTACAGAGATGCTGAGGGCTCTGGAGCATCTTTGTGATGAGGAGACACTGAGAGAGCTGGGGCTGTTGAGCTGGAGAAGAGAAGCTGAGAGGGGTCTGATCAATGGATCAATATCTCAGGGTGGGTGTCAGAGGATGGACCAGACTCTGTTCAGTGGTGCCCAGCGCCAGGGTGAGGGGCAACGGGCACAGACTGAAGCACAGGAGGCTCCATCTGGACATGAGCAGAAACTTGTTTGCTGGGAGGTGCCAGAGCCTGGCCCAGGCTGCCCAGAGCGGGTGTGGAGTCTCCTGCTCTGAGACATTCAAACCCCCTGGGATCCTGTGTGATCTGCTCTGTGACCTGCGCTGGCAGGGCTGGGCTGGGGATCTGCAGAGCTCCTGCAGCCCAACAGCCTGGGCTCCTGTGCAGAGGGAATCCAGCTTCATCCACACGCAGCACACACGGCACCACACGAGCCGCATCCATCGCTCTGCTCGTACAGACGAGCGTCTGCTGAAGCACAGAAGGTGTTTGACACCTTTCCCACCCTCCTTCGCACTTAATCAACAATCGCTTCCCATTCCTTTCCAAAGGGCAGCCCGAGCTGAGCCAAGTCTGCCAAGCCCAGGCCATTTAAAGTGGTTACAAAACCGCACGTCAAAGATCAGGAGCTTTAGTTTCTGTGACAGGCGTCAGGCACAACACAGCCCCTGAGGTTCCCAGCAGGGAACAGCCTCTAACACCGAGGAAAGCTGCTGTGATGCTGTTTTAAGACAGATTGTGTTACCCAGCCTCAGTGTTAAACACAAATCGGTGGCGTGAAACACCCAGGCCTCTTACAGAAGAGCCAGAGGGCAACAAACTCCTCTTGCATGACGGTAATTTGGGGTCCGACAGGACATTAGAGCTGTGGAAGGGATCTCGGAAGCACAACAAACCTCCTCGTCTCACCCCCAGCCAACCTTTGGTCATTAAGTTGAGACCCAGCTATGCACTTCCATCACTTTGCTTATTTTCCCTCCAAGCCACTAACTTCTAAGCATTCAAATTGCGCCCGTATGTCCCGTGCCAACGGCAGAACAATACTCACATTGTCTCCTGGCGTCCCGGTTCTGAGTCAGTGGCCTCATCAGCCGGGGTTTTTGTCCGTGTGCCAAAGCAGAACCGAATTCCAAGTCCCTCTCCCACGGGGCAGCCTGGCAAACGCCCAGCAGCGCCGCTTCCCCCGGGCCCCAGCGCCCCCGCCCCCGCACGCTCCTTCCCGCGCCACCTCCACGGCACCCAAACCGCCCCGGAGATGCGGGGTGCGGCTCTGCACCCCCCGCTCTGAGCCGGTGCTGGTACAACCAAGGGTTAACCCACCTCCTCCTCCACCCCGCGATCTGCCTGTCTCTCCTGTCTCTCCTGTCTGCCCCTTTCCTGCCTCTTCTGCAGCGGCAGCGCTGCCAAGCTCATGCCAGGCAAGCGCCCCACGTCTCCCCGGCTACTCGCTGCCCCCCTCCTCGTTCCCAGGGATCAGTTTAACACCGCGCCGAGCGAAGAAGGGATTTCTCCAAGCTGGAAACGCATCCTGTTTGATTTGTGGAGGGTTGTGTTTATTCTGCTTTGGTGAGAAAGTGGGAAACGTTTTAGTGTGTGTTGAACAAACCCTGACCTAAACAAAAGCACCGTGGTGCTGGACAGACCCTTTGCCATCCCCATCACAGAGCCCGCCCCTGGCTCCTCAGCTACCCCCTCAGGAACGCGATGTCTGCTGGCGTTCTCCATTTAGATATTTGAACGTGTCTCTGGGCTGTTTCGCTGTATTTAGAGACTTTTCCCTCACAGCTGGAGGCTACTGACAAGTAACTCATCTTTTGTTCCTGGCTACTTCAGCGTCCACGTGGGAGACGCCTTCACACTGGTGTTATCTCCTCCACCGTGTCTGAACACAACAGCGAGCGCACGGATGTGTCCCAGCACCGCTCACCACTGACAGAACCGCCGTGTGCCCTCGCTTCTCACCGCAGGAACCCAAGGGCCTCGCGGCCCGGTCGTGCTGCCCGGCAATGCAGGACTGCGATCGCCACAGAGAGCACTCGTAACCGTGACAGGGAGAGGGCAAGGCAGCCCAAGGGAGGAACAGATGTGGCCAGGCAGCAGGGCTCGAATCATAGAACCATTTTGGTTGGAAGAGACCCTCAGGATCATAGAGTCCAACCATAACCCACCCCAGCACTGCCCCATGTCCTGAGAACCTCATGTCCGTCTGTCCAGCCCTCCAGGGATGGTGACTCCAGCACTGCCCTGGGCAGCCTGTTCCAATGCCCCACAGCCCTTTGGGGAAGAAATTGTTCCTAAATCCAACCTCAACCTCCCCTGGCGCAACTTGAGGCCGTTTCCTCTCGTCTTATCACTTGCTACTTGGGAGAAGAGACCAACACCCTCAGATGACCTTTCTGGGGAAAAACCCACCTACCCATGTAGCAAGATCAACTCCTGGCTCCTCTGCTCTCCCTGGTGATCAGTTCTCCAGCTGCCCTGGCTGTGAGGGATCACGTACCAGGGAGCGATCCTGCAAACGGCATCTTTTCCTGGGGGCAAACAGCCACCAACAGGTCAGTAAGCGCAGATGCTCCTCACAGAACCACCTGTGAAGGATGGAGAGTCCACCCAGTACATCAAGGCTAAAGAGGCTGAAAAGGTTCAGCGACAACTTAATCTTGGCTCAAAGCGCGGATGGAGATGGCCCTGCAGGTGTTGCAAGGAGAGCTCTGATATTGCCGTGGTTTTGGTAAAGCAGATAATCAACGTGGTGCTTCGACTTTGCCACTTCCCAGAGGTTCCCTATGACATGCCAATGAGTACAAATAGCAAAGACTTTCTACCGACCTCCTGAAGTCAAAGGATGATCTGAGTGGATTTATCCTATTAATAGGAAAAGATCCAGGTCAGTCTGGGATGAGGGTGCCCAAAACCAAGTAGGACACGGGTTAGGAAGAGACTGGCGCGGTCACATCTTGATCTGGATTGCGAGGAGCTTCTCCAGACAGACCAGTTTATGATGGCTCTTCAAACAGATGTGTCCAGCTGTGCCCACCCCACTCAGCAGCAGATGCTGCACCATGACAGAGCACATCATGAGACTCCCTGTCCCCTCAAATTCCATATTTTCAGCAGGGATGTCCCCAGATCCTGGTTCCCCACACCCTGAAGTGCCTCCGTGTTGGACACACAGGTCTCCAAGATGTTGGGGAAAAGCCACAAGTGCACCTTTTGTCACCGGCATGGTTAACTGGTGACCTTTCCTGGGATCATGGAGCATCAGTGCCCCACACTGACCATTTGCACATTGGACGGGTCTGGAGAGGAGTTATGGATTCAAGTCAAAGCCTGGACTTCTGTCACGGGTGCCAGGTTAAGGGACAACTCGTGAGCTTCAGGAAAAGCTCCTGCCCCTCTGCTGAGCCACAGGAGGACTTGGGGCTTCCTGGAACTTGCTCTTCAGTAGGAACCACAGGCGGAGGAAACAACCATAGAATCATTTTGGTTGGAAAAGACCTTTAAGATGATCAAGTCCAACTGTTCCACCACCCCAGCACTGCCCCATGTCCTGAGAACCTCATGTCCGTCTGTCCAACCCTCCAGGGATGGTGACTCCAGCACTGGCCTGGGCAGCCTGTTCCAATGCCCCACAGCCCTTTGGGGAAGAAATTGTTCCTAATGTCCAATCAAAACCTCCCCCAGCACACAGAATCACAAAAACGTTTTGCTTGGAAAAGGCCTTCGAGATCATCGAGTCCAACCGTTCACCTGACACAACGTGGAAAGGCAGTTCCTGCAGGAGAGCAACGCTGAAGCCCACCAGGAGCACTAATGCCACCTGGACAGCCTCTCAGGGGAAATAAGGAGCTCCTAAGCTACAAAAGCTCCAGAGAAAAAAGATGCAGCTTGAAAGAGAACCAAAAAAGGCTTTGCTTCAGCTCAGCCAAGAAGCCGAAGGTGCAGAGCCCACGGGTGTGGAAACGCTGCCTGGTCTCAGTCCTGCGGGTGCCGGAGGTAAGTTCACCGATCAGCTCTGCTGTCCCAAGCACCACGGAGCGGGGACAGGAGCTGGAAACGCCAATGCTGCTGTGACACCGGGTGGATCTGCACCTCCGAGCAAGCGCCATTTACTCACTGATGGAATTTTTTCCTTCTTTTCCCCCCTATTCTGCAACTGGCAGATTTTCCTAGTAGTATTTGTCATCAAAACAGCGTGCAGGTTTAGGTCAAACATCATTTTCTCCTACTAATCATTACACAGAGGGAAAAGCAGCTAGAATTAAACAAAACCAAACCGTATTTCCTCCATTCCTTACTTACTTTCCAGTGAAGTCCCTCCACCTCACTCTCCAGCTGTTCCTTCTCCTGCTTGGTCTGGATCTGCGTCTCTCCCGGAGCCGGCTGCAGCTCTTCACTGCGCCCAACCGAACCCTCGTGCTCCTGCTCCAGTTTCTGCAGCTTGTGAAGGAGCTGGGAGTTCCTGCCCTCGATGTTTTCAATCACCTCTCGGCACCTACGCACCAAAACGCAGCGTTACCGGGGCTGTGTGAAGCACAGACACACATCCAGACCTCTCACCGCCGCTGACGCCAACATGTTTTTCGCTATGGAATATTTCTGTCCCGCTGATTTTGAGTCTCGCAATCAGACAACCTGTGCCTGCTCGTATTTACGTGACGATTCATGGGAATTATTAGTGACAGGCTCTAATGATGAGGGTCCGAGGAGAGAAGTGGTCAGGGCACGAGGATGTTAAGGGCAGAGATGGTGGGAAATTCACCTGAATGAGGGAGGGGAACAGGTTTGGGCATTTGAAGAGAAAAAGGGTCAGAGGGAGGGGACAGACCTTTCCTCCTTGGGCCTGCCACAGGGGCAGCAGCTTCCTAAGCAGGGCCTGGGAGAAGGAAGCTTGGCCTTCCCTTAAAATCCCAGTTTACACATTTATAAATCTGAAAGTCAAGTGTTTTGGTACAGCAACCAAATCCAGAGAAATATTCCTAGCAACAAATCTGTTCTTAAAACAACATAAAGGGGGAGCGTCAGGAGGATGGAGCCAGGCTCTTCTGGTGACAACCAGGGACAGGACAAGGGGCAATGGGTGCAAACTGGAACACGGGAGGTTCCACTTAAATGGGAGAAGCAACTTGTTGGGGTGAGGGTGGCAGAGCCTGGCCCAGGCTGCCCAGGGGGTTGTGGAGTCTCCTTCTGTGCAGACATTCCAACCCGCCTGGACACCTTCCTGTGTAACCTCATCTGGGTGTTCCTGCTCCATGGGGGGATTGCACTGGATGGGCTTTCCAGGGCCCTTCAACCCCTGACACTCTGGGGTTCTGTGACTTTTGTCTGCAGAGAACCACAAAACCCCAAGCCTGTTCTTGCAGAACAGCAACAAACTGGCGAAAGTTCCAGAAAACAGCTTGAATTCTTGATACCAAAGGCTCCAGACCCACTCAGGACTCCATCACCTTCCAACTTTCTGGCTGAGGAGCAGAGGAACAAAGCTGGTACCCAAGAATATTCTAAAGAACCCAATCCATGCACTCTGCAAGACAGAATACCAGCAAGCAGAGCACCAGACATCCACCGGGGAAACACAACAGGCAAAGGATTTCTCTGTTTCTCACCTTTTATGGAGTGTTTCGCTGCTCTGGTATCGGTCTTCTTGATCCGAAACGTGGTCTCCTTCAACCCTCCCCTCATCCTTCGCGCCCTGTGACTGAAGAGGCAATGAAAAGTGAGTTCATAATGAAGAGCGAAAGCTTTGCACGATGTGATTCCAAAGCCACCCGAGTCGCGCATAAATGAACAGGAGAGCTAGAAAACGTGAGCGACATCTGCAGTAAAGAATTCACCGGCCACAGGAGCAAAATCCCCCAAGACCCATAATAAAACAAAGGTGCTAGTGGGTATTCGCTTACGCCAACAGACGTGCTCTACACACAGCATATTTGTCATGCCCAGCATAAATAATACATCCCGCTCGCAGAGGATGCACCCACACGTACACACAAGAACACAAGTGTTTCTGCACTACAAGTCGCGCGTCTTCATCTGTGCTGTGGGGCTGAAATGCAGAGTGGGGCCTGTTTGCTCAATTTGCAAACAAAAAGCTTTGTGAATACCTGCAGTGAGCACGCGGCGGCTTCTTCAGCCTGGGCTGGTGCAGGCAATGGCAGCGCTGGCTTCTCGCCCTTCTGGTACTCGCAGATCTCTTCCTTCAGCTGCTCAACCTGCAAAGGGAAAACATCCGCTTTTACTTTGAATATTCATTTTGCTGCCTTAGAGAATTAAGATTCCCCTCAAACTTAGAATGACAGAATCACTTTGGTTGGAAATGACCTTTAAGATGATCAAGTCCAACCATTCCCCACCCGTGTCCCTGCCCCATGTCCTGAGAACCTCGTGTCCGTCTGTCCAGCCCTCCAGGGATGGTGACTCCAGCACTGCCCTGGGCAGCCTGTTCCAATGCCCCACAGCCCTTTGGGGAAGAAATTGTTCCCACATCCAACCTCAACCTCCCCTGGCGCAACTTGAGGCCGTTTCCTCTGCTCCTGGCGCTTGTTCCTGGGGAGCAGAGCCCGACCCCCCTGGCTCCAAGCTCCTTTCAGGCAGTTCAGAGATCAGAAGGTCTCTCGTCAGCTCCCGTTCTCCTCGGTGCCATGACCAACCACCAGATGCAGCCGCAGCCGCACTCACCAGATCCAGGAAGGCTTTTCTCTCCAAGTCCAGCGTTTGGACCCGAGCTCGCAGCGCCAGGATCTCCTTGTCCAGTTTGCTGTTGTGCTCCATGGCCTCCCGCAGCTCAGCCCTGTCTGCACAGAGCACAACACACCAGTCACCAACCCCAGCCCTGACCCTGACCTGCACCAACCACGGAAAACGTTTCACCTCAAATATACAGCTACAGGTTCCACAAACAACTGGGGTAAGCTCCGAACAACCCAAACAGCCGTACTTCCTATGTTCACCGTGAAAATCAGTTTCTACAAGCAGAAACACAATCACAATGAACATACCAGTGTTGTGCAAGCATTCATATTTATGAAATGGCCAGCAGAGTAAAAATTATGGCTGTGGTAAACAACCTTCGAGCCGGAATCAATAAACACATGCAACCATTGCATGGCTTAATGCAGGCTATCCGGTACTCCAGGAGCAAGAAATAGGAAAACATGTTTATATGAGGAGCAAACTGACAGAAACAGGTCCGAGTACACCCCGAGTTCCTAATAAAAATTAGGGAGATAAGTTTTCCCTATGGAAACGGAGAGCAAAGATTTTTCCCTTCTCAGCTTAGCACTGGGCACAGGAAATTTCAGCTTAAATGTGACTTTTATTCAGGCCAAAATAGAAACATTCCTTCTTTCTTGGTCCAAATCTGGAATTAAAATAACCCACCACAACAAAAAACAAGCACCGCAACCCCAAGCCCTTGTTTCAAACATGGGTTTTGATATTGGATTTTCAGTCTTGTGATTTCAAATCAAAGGCAACGAACACCTCCTACTAAATGGGGTTTTGTTTAGCACCACAAAAAACCTCCATCAAATCCTGGATCTCCCCTGCTTGTGAACAGCATCACTTACCGCGCTCTGTGCGTTCGCTCAGCGCCTGCTCCCCGCTCTCAGGCGCTCGCGGGGCCGGACACGAGGCAAATCCTGCAAGAATAATAGAGAGAGTTTTGCTGTGGCCGCCCATTCGTACGCAACTCAACAACATTTTAATGCACACAATTCAAAATCTCTAATCACTGAAAACCCCGTAGTGGGATACAAACCAGCCACGAGCAATCTCCTTTCTCTTCAATGCAACCAAATACACTGCTTAAGTGGAGTTTTGTTAAAGATCAGAGATTTCATTTTAGGGCTTTATTTCATTTATTTCCAGAGCAGTTGGCTCTGAAGCTCATCGGGAGGAGCAGACATGCAGACACACATCACTGGGGGAGCCGCTAATTTTGCACACTAATACGCACAGTGTAATAAACCACACACATGCATTAAACCCTTACTCACAGGTTGGAAAGCCTTCCATTCATATTTAAGAAGGTTCTAAAAGACAGATTTGCCCAGGCAGGGAATGCACTGAGAGGAGTCGCCCGGTGCAGCCCGTCCGTGATCTGCAGAAGCGGCGCGGATGGGATTCTGCATCCCCGGGGACGCGCGTGTATCGATCGGCACACAAAGCAGTTGCCCGCACAGCGCTGCTCTCCCTGCCTCGGGTTAACAGGCTGCAAGCAGCAGGTTTGGAGGCTGGCTGGTTTAGCTAGGCCGGAGTGGCCGGGCTGAGCTGCGAGGGTTAACACAGAAACCTGCTCCCGTGAAGCGAGTCGGTCTCTGCAGAAGCACACGGGGCAGGAATGCGTCATCCCGTCACACTTTGCTCTTCTCCACCGAAATTCTACATCATGGATTTGGGGACAGTGTCAGTAATCAAGGAGGGGAGACCTTCTGATCTCTGAACTGCCTGAAAGGAGCTTGGAGCCAGGGGGGTCGGGCTCTGCTCCCCAGGAACAAGCGCCAGGAGCAGAGGAAACGGCCTCAAGTTGCGCCAGGGGAGGTTGAGGTTGGATGTGGGAACAATTTCTTCCCCAAAGGGCTGTGGGGCATTGGAACAGGCTGCCCAGGGCAGTGCTGGAGTCACCATCCCTGGAGGGCTGGACAGACGGACATGAGGTTCTCAGGACCTGGGGCAGTGCTGGGGTGGGTTATGGTTGGACTCCATGATCTTAAAGGTTATTTCCAACCAAAACGTTTCTATGATTCTAATCCAGAGAAAACATGTCCAGGAACCGGGGTTTTGCTGGGGAGATCTCCTGTAGGAGGTGGCGGTGAAGGACTCAGCTGCAGGGACCACCCCGAGAGCACCTTCGTCAAGTAGTTTGATTTCCCTCCAGAAAACTTGTGTAATTTTACAGTTGGTATTTTTTAAAAATGTAATACTTACAACAGTGACTTCAACAAGGAGGTTAAGCAAAGATTAGCAGTGATAAGAATCTAACCTGTCACTTCAAGAGGGCTGATAAGCTCTGGTTACTTGCTAACAGCTCCTAAGGAGGCAGCAGCCCAAGCTGGGCAGCACTGAGCAGAATGTGGTCCATCCTCTGACACCCACCCTGAGCTATTGATCCATGGATCAGACCCCTCTCAGCTTCTCTTCTCCAGCTCAACAGCCCCAGCTCTCTCAGTGTCTCCTCATCACAAAGATGCTCCAGAGCCCTCAGCATCTTTGTAGCTCTCGCTGGACTCTCTCCAGTAATTCCTTGTCCTTTTGAAACTGGGGAGCCCAGAAATGAAAGTCATAGAATCATAAAATCATAGAATAGTTGGGTTGGAAGGGGCCCTCAAAGGTCATCCAGTCCAACCCCTCGCAATGCGACATCAGTCAGGACTCAGAATTAGTTGATTAGTGCCTGTTACCGACAGCATTCCGACCTCCTGGGTACCAGGCGAACACCTGACACTGTTTTTTCCCCATTGCAAGCAGAGAGGACACAGGACAAGCTGCGTCCAGCTCCCCTGGGCGAGGTGTCCAAGGCTTAGCCTAACCAGGGCTGGGCTCAGCGCAGGCCAGTAATTCAGAGGGGCCCAATGGCAGAGCTCACCTCTCTTGCTCTGCTCCTCTCTTTGCGCATCCAGCTCATCCAACAACCTCTGGGTCTCCTCCTGGGCCACCAGCAGCCTCTGTGCGGCCTCATCCAGATCTCGTTTGCACCTTGCACGTGGTGCTTGCTCCCTCACCAGCTCCTCCCTGTAGGACTGAAGCACAAGACACGAGACAACCCTCCCAGTGAGGTGACCAGCCAGGTCCCCCCGACCCACCGGAACAAGGTGGCAACACCAACCAAAGGCGGGTGAGCTCAGGGAAGCCGCTGCAGAGGCAGAAGACAGACGTGCGGTGGATAACCCTCCCATGTGCCAAAAAGCCGGCGCTGAACAGCGTACCGAGGCCATTTCCCTACACAAGGCTCTGGTTCCCACTCCCTGAGACAATGCTGTTAATTAAGGCACATTTTCAAACATAATATCTGAGTGTTTCGCAGGCCGAGGGCCCCACATCCCGCGTTTGCTCCAAGGACAAGTCGATTCTGTGCATTCATGGCCCCACGACTGTTGGGAGAGATGAGCAAGCTCCTCATCCAACACCTGTACTTCTGATTATTAGACTGTATTGTAAGGAATTATAGAACCTATAGTTTAGGAGAATATTAAGGTAGCAACCTTTAAAGATCAACCAACCCTGTAATCATAGGATCTTTGTATAAGCAGACCTTGTAACCATAGAATCTTTGCACTTATTAATCATGCCCTATTCTTACAACTGACACAGATTTACAACATATTCTTTTAAAACAGGTAACCGAGAAACACGCAAATGGTAACTGAGAAGTAACTGAGAAACATGCGAATGTTGCTTAGCGTTGCTTAAAAGACAACTTGTGTTACAATAGGCGTGGAATATGTTGTCAAGAATCGTAATGAATATGTAGTTTTTCTGTCAATATAAGCCATGTATGACCAGCTGGTCGGTGGTGGAGCTATGGGGGGACACCCCAGGCACTGAATAAGAAATGCAACTTTTAAAACCTTAAAATGTGGTTTTAAGAGTCTGTTACTCCACCGATTTTACAGTATCAGTCCGGACTCTGCTCCCACTACCTGCGATTCTGCAGAAAGGTCATTTCAGCTGATATAAAAGGAGTCATTTCTCTCTCTGACAGATCACGAAGGGCAGGTGGGTGCTGACAGGCCAGCGCTGACCCAAAGCTGCTGGGATGCTCACCCCGCTCCCCACGTAGCACCAGGCTGATGTGGTTGCACAAGTTCAGAGCTCACTCGCAGCCCGTCAGCTCAAAACAATAAAAAGCCTGACAGTGTGCTCAGGAACAGCCCCGTGGGTTGAGATCTCAGCTGCGCGCCATCGTCCGCGTGAAATGTAAAACGCGTTACCTTGCTCATTGTCGCTGCGGGAAGCTGCGGGGATCCGGGCTGGAGTTCATCTTCTAATGCCTGATGAACGGGATCAAACTCATCCTGGCACAGAAAGAGATTTTACTAAATCAACACCAGCAGAAAGCAGAGCTACAAAGATGCTGAGGGCTCTGGAGCATCTTTGTGATGAGGAGACACTGAGAGAGCTGGGGCTGTTGAGCTGGAGAAGAGAAGCTGAGAGGGATCTGATCAATAGATCAATAGCTCAGGAAGGGTGTCAGAGGATGGACCAGACTCTGTTCATGGTGCCCAGCGCCAGGGTGAGGGGCAACGGGCACAGACTGAAGCACAGGAGGCTCCATCTGGACATGAGCAGAAACTTGTTTGCTGGGAGGTGCCAGAGCCTGGCCCAGGCTGCCCAGAGCGGGTGTGGAGTCTCCTTCTCTGAGACATTCAAACCCCCTGGGATCCTGTGTGATCTGCTCTGTGACCCTGCGCTGGCAGGGCTGGGCTGGGGATCTGCAGAGCTCCCAGCCATCCCGTCATCCTGTCACCTATCCCTCGACACCAGCATGTAGGATTTTCAGTTTCAACACGTCTTTATTAGAAGGGGGTTTGTAATCACACTTTGTATTTGAAGAGAACGTTTCAACCGGAGTTACCCCGAACCCCTGTGACAATCCCTCCGTTGTCTCAGCTCACACTGGACACTCTGTGAGGTCACTATATTAAACACCCGTATCCTCAGTGTCCTCAATGTCTTTCTTTTATAACCCCTGGGCTCAGCTTTCCCCAGAAATCCATATTGGTGCTGAACACCCTTGACTCACTTTATCAGAGTAACGCTTGGTTAATTCCCTGTCTTTTGAGCTGAGTTACCAGATTCCTGCTCCCCGCACACATCAAATATTCACTAACACTCAGGGAGTTGGTTGCCATTAATATTTTGCACCCTGAGTGTGCAGGTACGTGCCCTGTCCTGTACCAGAACGCATTTCCCCACCTACCTATTGGAGACGACCTCACAAAGACGCACGTTTGTACTCCAGCTTTAGCGAGGACACATCCAAAAACATCACTTCTGCTTGAGCAGCCCAGCTAAAAGCCGCATTCATTTCTGTAACAGAAAGGAATGTATCTGGACCTCCAGTCTAAGAGTAAAACAAGCACGTAACAGGTCATTTGAGAATAAGAAAGGCTCCACGTTCCAGTAAGCAGAGTAACAAGAGCAATTAGCCCATTAACCTGTAACACCGCTGCGACTCTAATGATTCCGGAAAACAAGGGTGATGCTACCCAAACAATGGAGAGCTCAATCAACGGTTTCTAGTTCACGAGCAGGGACAGCAATGACATCATTGGGGAGAAAAGAAAGCCCGCTGTAAACAAGCTGTTTTCCTGGAAAATAGATCTCCAGCCTATCCTGCACCTGGTTTTAAAAACACAGAAAAAAGTGCCCAGTATAAGAACTGCAGAGAAATTGTGCTTGATTAGCAACAAGGAGCAGAGAGTTTATAAAGCGTTTCAATCATGCAAGAATACATTTTGCTTTAATAAGTGTAAAAAGCTGCATGAAAACTGGGTAAAAACCAGGTATTTACAGCCCTGTCTCCCAGGGGACTCTGGTGCCACATACCAGGAGGAACTCGAGTAAACTTCACATTGTTCTTCACACAGGGCCTGAATTATCTGCATGTCCAAGGCTTTGTCTTTCACCCAGTAGTCAAGACCAGTTGTTACAGCAACACGTTCATTACAGGATCATTAGAAAGAACGGTCCTGAGATGGGACCGCCAGGAGAAGCCGCCAGTGCAAACACTGTGTGTTACAGAAGAAAACGGGACGTACAACTGCTGGAGATCGTTCTCATGAGGTTTGCAGCTGGGGGAAGTTCAGCAGGAAGAAATGAAAGGGAAAGAAATACAAAGGAAAAGGAGCAGAAGGAGAAGGCAGGAGCCCTGACCCCTATTCACAGTCGTGCTCCTTGTGCGCTCGCTCTCCTGGCTCTGGTAACTCGCTCTCCTCACTGCTGGGCAGCTCATCTCCAACACGGGGTGGATGCTCATTCCCTCGGTGGGGGGAAACGCAAGTTGAAATCACCCAAAGGGATCTACAAGAGTAACCTGCACTTACATAGAGTCACAGGATGGTTTGGGTTGGAGGGACCTTCCCAGCTGCCCAGTGCCCCCCCTGCCATGACAGGGACATCTTCACCAGCTCAGGGTGCTCAGAGCCCCGTCCAGCCTGGCCTGGGATGTCTCCAGGGATGGTTCATCCACCACCTCTCCGGCCAACCTGGGCCAGGCTCTCACCACCCTCAGCGGTAACAACTTCTTCCCCATGTCCAGCCTGAATCTCCCTCCTTTAGTTTAAAACCATCACCCCTTGTCCTATCTCAACAGGCCTTGCTCAAAAGTCTGTCCCCTCTTTCTTCTCAGCCCATTTTAAGTCTGGAAAGGCCACACTAAGGTCTCCCCGGAGCTTCTCTTCTCCATCCGAACATCCCAACTCTCTCACCTGTCCCCAGCAGAGCTGTTCCAGCCTCGGGTCATTCCTGTGGCTCCTCTGGCCCCTCTCCAGCAGCTCCATGTGTGTCTGTGCTGAGGACCCAGAGCTGGACTCTGTCCTAGGTTGGGTGCTCTGCCCAAGAGTGGGCGATGACACATCAGGGCAGTTTCTCTGCCTCACTGCCAACAGGTTCTTTGACTCCAAAGTGGATATTTACATCTGAAGGTGTTATTGTACCAGGGATGAATTCTGAAGGACACTCACCCCTACAATAGGTGGGCAGACTGGGACTCTCCAGGCAGAAAGGGATGCTCCCGAGGCTGGGAAATCCCAAGAGGTGCAAAAAAGGAAGAGAAAGACAATTGTTCACTGCCTCTTGATACAAGAGCTGCAGAGCGCCAAAGGACACCAGGAGATGGTAGGCTGGAGGAAAGGAACTGAACTGTCAAAGTCCTCACTACATGTTGAGGATATTAAGAAAACTGCACAGGTTTAACAAGCAAACAAACTCATGGACAATAAAAATGAAT
Source organism: Nesoenas mayeri (assembly GCF_963082525.1). Lineage (NCBI taxonomy): Eukaryota > Metazoa > Chordata > Aves > Columbiformes > Columbidae > Nesoenas > Nesoenas mayeri. Next base: position 6,427,951 of record NC_137546.1, on the reverse strand, counting down.
CAAGGACCACCAGACATGGACAGCACATCAGCTCAGAGCCCGCGTGCTGCTGGAGGCAGGGGGAGCATTTCTCGTGAATTATCACGATATATTTGCCCTCCTACGACACCGTCTTCTGAGGGTTTGCGTTTGGCTTCTGGTCAGATGGTGCAAAATGGCCCAAACTGTGGGTTGTACTGGATGATCCCCAGAGGTCCCTTCCACAGAACCCCAGAGTGTCAGGGGTTGAAGGGCCCTGGAAAGCTCATCCAGTGCAATCCCCCCATGGAGCAGGAACACCCAGATGAGGTTACACAGGAAGGTGTCCAGGCGGGTTGGAATGTCGGCACAGAAGGAGACTCCACAACGCCCTGGGCAGCCTGGGCCAGGCTCTGACACCCTCACCCTCAACAAGTTGCTTCTCATATTTAAATGGAACCTCCTGTGTTCCAGTTTGCACCCATTACCCCTTGTCCTGTCACTGGTTGTCACCAGCAGAGCCTGGCTCCATCCTCCTGACACTGCCCCTTTCCATATTGATCCCCAGGAATGAGTCCCCCCTCAGTGTCCTCTTGTCCAGCTCCAGAGCCCCAGCTCCCTCAGCCTTTCCTCACACGGGAGATGCTCCACTCCCTGCAGCATCTTGGTGGCTGCGCTGGACTCTCTCCAGCAGTTCCCTGTCCTGCTGGAACTGAGGGGCCACAGCTGGACACAAGATTCCAGGTGTGGTCTCCCCAGGGCAGAGCGGAGGGGCAGGAGAACCTCTCTGACCTACTGACCACCCCCTTCTAACCCACCCCAGGTACCATTGGCTTCCTGGCCACAAGGGCCCAGTGCTGGCTCACGGTCATCCCGCCCCGGCCAGCTCCGATGTGCAGCCTGGAACCTTCCGCCCTCAGCTCACCGCGGGGTCCCCGGGCAGCAGCGATCGCTCTCCCTTGAGGTGCAGAAACAGCCTCTGAAGTGGCAGGAGATTGGGAAAAAGATGAAAAAATCCTTAACGCTCTGTATCACTAACACCACAGGGCTAAACAGGCTCCAGACCCGGCCCCGTGTGGCAGTTGTTATGCTCCTGTATATCCGACAGCCGTTGCTGTCAGAAGTTATGGATAGTGGCGAGCATGGAAATGTGGGAGGAATGGCCACAAGAACCAGGAGCTCCTGGGCTCCGGTTCCATGAAATCACCAAACCAAGGAAATGGGTGGCCTTGGTGAGAGAGAGATGTTCCCAACCGAGGTCATTGCTCACAAACTGTCCCTCCAACACGCAGCAGCTGCTGCTCCTCCAGTCATCAATGTTCTCAGCCTCAAAGAGCAAAAATTCAAGATGGTCACCCCGGAGGTGTGTAAAAGGCGTTTAGATGATGTTCTTAGGGACATGGTTTAGTGCTTGAGTTAGGTTGTTATGGCTCAATGGTCCTGAGGGTCTCTTCCAACTGAAATGATTCTATGACTCTATGACCCTGAACCTGCCAATCGCCAGGTCATGCTGGTTTGCTTAACGTCCAGCCGCCGGCTCAGCCGCTACGAGCCAAGGGAAGAGTTCCAACTGCACCTTCAGTACAGCGAAGGTTTCTTCTTAAATCAAGGATTTTCAGGAGAACTCAGTCATCTCACATTAAATACGGGATCATCGGGAAATCTCGATGAGTAGAAAGTCATTATTACCCAATGAAGACCCTCAGACCAACTACACCACAAACCCTTCGATGCCCACTCTGTTAACATTAACCCCGTTCGCCACCCCTACGCAAGACGCGGGAGCAAATCAACTGTAACTACACAAGTGCGAGAGCTAATAAAGAAACCAACTTCAGCGTTAAGGCTCCACAATGTTCTCACAGATAGGAGAAACACTTTTACTTCAATAAACATCTCAAAGACGCCCTTTTCCCGGCGCGCCGGCCGGAGCAGCGGCAGCTGCGGTACCTGTGCCGCACACAGCCCGTCTGCGCGGCCGCGCGGGTCCGGCTGCTCGGCCGCCGCCTCCAGCTTCTCCAGCAGCGCCGTCCTCTCCACCAGCAAATACGCGATCTGTTCGCTGGCGCTGCTGCGAGCGATTTCGGACAAGCCTTCCTGCTCCAGCATCTCCTCGACCTCCTCCAGCTGCGCTTCTGCAAGACAAGGATCGCTGTGAGCGGAGGAGCAGACAAAACACGACTATTTGCAGATCTCAACTGCTCTAAACGCTCCCCCCATTTCTCCAGGAGCCGGGCAGCTCCTCAGGTCTCCTCTCCCGCTTCCCATCGGTGCCTCCGACCCCGTTCTTACCGATTATCTCAGCCCTGTTCCCACTGTCCTGATATTTCCAACCTCTCATGACATTTCTGCTCACACCACCCACCTGCCAAGCAAGCGATGGGTCTGCTGCACCCAGACTGAGTTTTCCTGCCTTGCTTTAAGTGGAGGAGGCATTACAAACATTTTCCTCTCCCCTCTCACCCACCTGGTTATCCCCAGCCCCTTTTACCCCTTAATACAGCGTGGTGGAAATTAAACAACAGGAATTGAGAGCAACCAAACAGGCAGTCACATAAACATTTGCTTTGGAAAGCCTTATAGCACTAAAGGAGCAAAACAATCCTTTTAGAATTAAACTGTCAACTCTCCACCCTTATATCCCAAAATTATAACCAGATTCTGTACTAGGAGAAACTTCAAGGTTCAATGGGCTGCAAGGCAGAGAGATGAGAACGACGTTTGGTTTATAGCTGAGCAGCGACGTGTTTGTGCAACAAACAGTTGTTAAAAAGAGCCTCTCGTTTGCATGGCTGGAAATTAATAAACTTCCTCACCCCTCACCCTTTCTGCCTGGAGAGTCCCAGTCTGCCCACCTATTGTAGGGGTGAGTGTCCTTCAGAATTCATCCCTGGTACAATAACACCTTCAGATGTAAATATCCACTTTGGAGTCAAAGAACCTGTTGGCAGTGAGGCAGAGAAACTGCCCTGATGTGTCATCGCCCACTCTTGGGCAGAGCACCCAACCTAGGACAGAGTCCAGCTCTGGGTCCTCAGCACAGACACACATGGAGCTGCTGGAGAGGGGCCAGAGGAGCCCCAGGAATGACCCGAGGCTGGAACAGCTCTGCTGGGGACAGGTGAGAGAGTTGGGATGTTCGGATGGAGAAGAGAATGAGGAAATTTTGGTCAGGACAGCAACGCCTGCGCTGGAAACTAAGGAAGGGCTTTCAAAGCTCCCTATATAACTCATATTAAAAAGAAAACCAACAAATCCTGCTCCAAATTTCCAGCCCGAACTGAGATGACAGAGGCTGCCAAGTGCTGCAGGATGAGGATCGGGGGGAGTTGTGGGGTCTGTGTGGAGCAAGGAGGGACATTCACCCCCCTCACTGCTTGGGGTGCTAGAGTGGGACATGTGAGGGTCAGCAGGGCAAATACTGCCCTTACTCTCACTCAGGACACACACGGAGCTCCAGACGGGTCTGCTCAGCGTTTCCACGCAGTGGCTTTCGCAGGGGACCCAGCGCAACCGCGTCCCAGGGCTCCGATCGATCGCATGTTTCCACTCTGCGTTTCGCAGCCAGCTGCGCATGGAAAACACCCCGCGGTTTCCCCTTCGCCTTCCCCGCGGGCACAAATTACCGCGTGTTCGATGCAGAGGTCAAGCGCGGCTGATTCGCAGCTTTCCTGCGTGAAGATGAAGCGAAATATAGTGTTCTGTGGTTTAAAAATAGCCGCCCCTTGCTCGCTGTGCATTATGAAGAGCCCACGGCTCACGCTCAACCAAAAACCCCCCTTGCCATCAACTTGCCTTGCAGATTCCCCCCAGTTTTGCCCAATCGCATTTAAAATAAGCTGAAAACTAGTCTGCTTTATGGCCAGAAACGGAACAACCGGTCCCTTTTGGACCAACACTCTTATCTCACACGGTGGCTCCAACACCAACAGTTTCTCCTGCAAATAATTACCCTACTCCCTACTCCCAACCACGACACGATAATAAACGACGATTATATTATAAACGACAGGACACAGAAATTTTCCACAGGTTGATGAGGAAGAAAGATTTGGGAGAATGAGGGGAATGTGACCACACCTGGAATCTTGTGTCCAGTTGTGGCCCCTCAGTTCCAGCAGGACAGGGAACTGCTGCAGAGAGTCCAGCGCAGCCACCAAGATGCTGGAGGGAGTGGAGCATCTCCCGTGTGAGGAAAGGCTGAGGGAGCTGGGGCTCTGGAGCTGGACAAGAGGACACTGAGGGGGGACTCATTCCTGGGGATCAATATGGAAAGGGGCAGTGTCAGGAGGATGGAGCCAGGCTCTGCTGGTGACAACCAGGGACAGGACAAGGGGCAATGGGTGCAAACTGGAACACAGGAGGTTCCACTTAAATGGGAGAAGCAACTTGTTGGGGGTGAGGGTGTCAGAGCCTGGCCCAGGCTGCCCAGGGGGGTTGTGGAGTCTCCTTCTGTGCAGACATTCCAACCCGCCTGGACACCTTCCTGTGTAACCTCATCTGGGTGTTCCTGCTCCATGGGGGGATTGCACTGGATGGGCTTTCCAGGGCCCTTCAACCCCACACACTCTGGGGTTCTGTCCCAGAGCACAGATCACCTGCCTGTAAAAGTTCACTAATTTCTTAACGAGTATCTCAAATGTCTTCCCCACCACGTCCAACACGTCCTATTTGAGGAGAGCAAACACCTCGTGCGTTCGACGTTGTTCCACTGCCCCAATGTGCTCCCACAACCACCCATCTCTTGCACCACCTCTGCTTCTTTGGAAGTGAGTTTTATATTTGCAAAGGTGTTTTCTTACAGGAATAAATAGAAATAAACATTTCACTGGTATCCTCACCCACCAAGAAGCTGCAACCACTCGGCCATGCAGGGCACGTTTAAGCAAAGATCAGCCTACAACTATTTATTCTTTTTGTGTCAGTTTTTAAGCACAGCGAGGCCAGCCCACAGCAGTGCTGTGCTTCACCTCTGTCACATCTGTGGTTCAGAAAGGCTTTTGGCAACGCGACCATCGCGTTATCGACCTGCCCTCCAACACACGGCGGCGCGCTGGACGAGAACCGCCGGGAACGGACCGTGAACCGCCCCGAGGGACGGAAAAATGGCACTGGGGGCAGAGGAACCAAATGAGGTGAAGCTCAGATCAGTCACCCAACGTGAACCCAGCGGCGGCCGCTGCCTGTGAGCCCGTTGTGGGCGAGGAGGGAAAGTGTCAGGAGAAAATGTGCTTTTTATCATCAGAAGCAGCTTTTAGCAGATGGAAATGCTCCAAGAGTCCTCACAACAAGCAGAGCTCTGGGTTTGTTTGGCTGCTTTTGGAAGAGGGAATGAGCTCAGCCCTGAGAGCACAGCCAGGGGATCTCCTGCCTCACCCAAGGGATCTCCTGTGCGACCCAAGCCTTTCCCTTCCCAATTTCTCAGCTGCCCAAATCTGGGACTCCAAACCATCACCACAAGAAGACCAGGACAGATCCTGCGCCCTCCACAGCTCAGGGCTCTCCCCTGTGCCTTGAACTCGGCTGCCCTTTCCCATCCGAACTCGACATTTGCTGCTGACACCAAGCTGGGAGCAGTGGTGACACTGTGCTGCCATCAGAGACTGGACAGGCTGGAGAGGGAAACATTTAATGAAATAGAACAAGGGCAAGTGTAGAGTCTTGCATCGAGGCCAAAAAAACCAAAATTGGTTCCCCTAAGGTCGCCATGTTGAGCCCTGAGGTGATTTTGGCGCCATTTTGAGCCCTGAGGTGATTTTGGCGCCATGTTGAGCCCTGAGGTGATTCTGTTGCCGCCATTTTGAAACAGCTTGGGGGTCACTCCCTTGTTCTCCTGCCCCTCTGCTCTGCCCTGGGGAGACCACACCTGGAATCTTGTGTCCAGCTGTGGCCCCTCAGTTCCAGCAGGACAGGGAACTGCTGCAGAGAGTCCAGCGCAGCCACCAAGATGCTGCAGGGAGTGGAGCATCTCCCGTGTGAGGAAAGGCTGAGGGAGCTGGGGCTCTGGAGCTGGACAAGAGGACACTGAGGGGGGACTCATTCCTGGGGATCAATATGGAAAGGGGCAGTGTCAGGAGGATGGAGCCAGGCTCTGCTGGTGACAACCAGGGACAGGACAAGGGGCAACGGGTGCAAACAGGAACACAGGAGGTTCCACTTAAAGATGAGAAGAAACTTGTTGGGGTGAGGGTGGCAGAGCCTGGCCCAGGCTGCCCAGGGGGGTTGGCTGCCATCCCTCGCTGCTGAGGGCAGCCCAGCACAAGGCTGAGCTCCATCCGCTGCCCACATCACTGAATTACCGACACGTATCACAGGACCGCAGCTCATGCCATCAGCAAGGCAAGAACAAGGCTTAAAAACCAACGGCCGGCAGTGAAATCCCCAAAGAAACTCCTCCAGGAGCTGCACAGAAACACCGCAGAACCACAGAACCCGCCAGGGTAATGGACACGGGTCTCTGATTGCATTCCGGTGTTAGTCATTGCTCAATGGCCACAAGGACCCTTCAAAAAATGGAGGAAAATCCAAAGGAGCAGAGCAATGAGGAAATAAATGCAAACGCAGCGTTCGGGACACTTTTGTCATTCTCCTGCCACCTCGTGGGGAAGAGGAGAGAAGAACCAGGAATACAATTTGCCGCCACATTCACGTTCCTGGCGACTCGTGGGCCGTTTAAACCCCCACGTACGAGCATTTTCAACACTAAACGATGGCTCCGTGTGCCCAGAGGAATGAGATTTTCAGGCAGCGCGTAAACACAAGCAGCTCTGAAAAGTGTCTCCGGCAGATTTGCTCCCTGGCAAAAACTGAACTCAAAACTGCAATTCATTTCCCAACACTGCCCCAAATAAAGTGTGTTTGATGAAGAAAGTGTCCGAGCTGTGCTGCCACCCCCAGTTCTGCCTTAGGCCCTGGATAATAACACAAAAGGTATTAATGATAGGAGTTAATAACAATGTGCTACTTGCAGTACTCAAAGCCCAAGAGATACTGAAGAAAATCAACAACAAAACTCAGCAAAATATATTTGCCCTTTCTAGAAGCGATTCCAGGGTTTGAGAAGAAAGGAAATAACTGGAAGTGAAATATAAGTGAAGTATTTCTTTTAAACAGAATGGCTGTAGCACAATAAGCGCACAGGATAGGTTTTGAATCACCGTCGCAAAGCTGCCACCGTCCTTAAAGCTGTGTTAAAAAACGTGGGCTTTGTCTGAACCAAAAGCGACGGCAAATTCACCGAGCTCAGTGGGAACGCAGCTCAACAGTCACCCGAGGAGTCACTGCCAGACTGTTTAGAGCTGGAAAACAAACAGCACCATCAATTCTGTTCTTCAAACACCCTCTGGAAGACACTTAGTGCAACAACCGAGTGAGAAACTGCCCGATTTGGTGAATAAAGGCAGTAAAATCAGACAAGAACCTCTACATCAATTACAAATCAGCTCTGGGATTTCATTAACACTCCTGCTGGTCTCCCAAACAACGCAGCACGCACGCCGCTCGGCAGAACTCGCTGCTGGTCTCAGAGCGGCTTTAGGCAGCGGTGCAGGGAGCACCACGCGCCTGCCCGTGACCGCGTGTCCCCGGCCGCGTTTGGGGACAGGATTTACCCTGCTGCAGCCGCAGCCGCGCCAGCTCCAGCCTCAGCTGCTCGTTTTCCTTTTCATATTCAGTGGTGAGAGCGTCGTGTTCCTCCGTCAGGTGACGGACGTGGCCCACGTAGCTTTCCACCTGGAAACAAAGAGAATATTGCTATAAGCAAGTGTGTTTACTGATGCCAGGCCCGCGAGTTGTTGGTGTGAATAGCTCTAAGTCCTCTGATATTTACGGGATACACGTCCAACATTTGTAGGACACCACTTCTTCATCTCTTTGTAACACCTGGGGATGTTAAACACTTGACTGAAGGGTCTGGAAAGTGGGACAGGATGGGGGGGACTCTCAGCACCTGCTCTGTGGGAGGTGCTGGGTTCACCAGGTGCTTTTGGGTGCCCCAGTGCGAAGAACCGGGCTGTACCCAGGAGTTCATAGGATCATTTTGGTTGGAAGAGACTCCCAAGAATTAACCACAACCCACCCCTGGTGCTGCCCCATGTCCTGAGAACCTCATGTCCGTCTGTCCAACCCTCCAGGGATGGTGACTCCAGCACTGCCCTGGGCAGCCTGTTCCAATGCCCCACAGCCCTTTGGGGAAGAAATTGTTCCCACATCCAACCTCAACCTCCCCTGGCGCAACTTGAGGCCGTTTCCTCTGCTCCTGGCGCTTGTTCCTGGGGAGCAGAGCCCGACCCGCCTGGCTCCAAGCTCCTTTCAGGCAGTTCAGAGATCAGAAGGTCTCCCCTCAGCTCCTGCTCTCCAGCTGAACCCCCAGGAGTTCTGGGGAGTCAAAGCAGCTTTTCCCGGTGAGCACCCGCGAACCTACAGCTGCACCAAGCGTGGGGAACGGGCAGGCTGGGTTCGGAACCGCAGGGCTGTCCCCGCCCGCTCTCCCGCCCTCACGTCTCTCATCTCCTCCGCCCGCCGCCGCTCCAGCTCCCCCAGCCGGGTCTCCGCGCGGCGCAGCAGCCGCCAGGCCAGGCCCAGCTGCTCCTCGGCCGGGGCGGCGGGGTCGGCGCCCTCGGCCCGCAGCCAGCGCCGGACGGTCTCTGGTGGTACCGGGGGCTCCGCCTGCGGGGGGAACCGAGAGGAGCCGTGAGCGACCGGGACCCGCCGAACCGAACCGAACCGCCCCCCCCGCCAGGCCCGGGCACCCACCACGGCGGCGGCGGCCGCCTCCATAAGGCGCGCGGCTGGCCCCGCCCCCGGCGCCATGGCAACGGGGGCCCGAGCCCCCGGTCCCTCGGCACACAGGCCACGCCCATAAGCCATGCCCCTTAGTGCCTAAGCCACGCCCCCTCCCGGCAAAGGCGCTATGGCCGCATAGATTGTCCCCCCTGCCGCAGGTGACCGGGAAGGAGAAATGTCCCGGTCCGGGCAATAAAACCGGTGGCATTTTGGGCTTAGTCCTCACCCGAATGTCCTTTCGGTCAGCGCTTCAGCAAAACATCTACTGACATGCTCCCGCCCACACCAAAAACCAAGCAAAAGTGAAGGTTTTTCTGGTTTTCCTCCACAGCCCGAGCGAAGCTGCTGCAGATGAAGCGGTTCCCAAGGGAGACAAGAAAGTACCCGAAGTCAAGATGGAGAAACTGCAGGGTCAAGTGGGTTTGTCCTGCAGAGCTGTCAGCACTGTGCGAGAGGCTGGGAGCCTGGCCCGGGTACCCAGAGAGGGGGTGGATGAACCATCCCTGGAGACATCCCAGGCCAGGCTGGACGGGCTCTGAGCACCCTGAGCTGGTGAAGATGTCCCTCCCATGGCCGGGGGGGCACTGGGGAGCTGGGAAGGGCCCTGCAACACAAACTGGTCTGTGAGTCTGTAGCAGAGAAAGAAATAGCCCCAGCCCCGGAGCAGAGCAACGCTGCAGCGCCCAGCGGGGACCTTCACTGAGCAGAGTGTCTCCAAACACAACATACGGATGTTCCTGGACCTTCAAGAGCCGCTTCCTACTTACAGTACCACAACCGTCCCCGGAAAAGAAGGGCCGGTGTCAGGCAGTGGTGGGACAGGAGCTCTCCAGGTCCCGGTTCAACCTCCCGCTCACCACGGGACCATCACCCACATGGGACCAGGGCGGCTGCGGCTTAGTCTGAGCTTTGGAAGGTTCCCCAGCCTGGGGACACGACGCAGGACAGCGCAGGGCTGTGTCCATGTGGCCCCCAGACAGGAGGTGCCCAAGTTTTCTCTTCAAAACGTTGAGATTATTTCTCTCCTTCAGAATGACCTGTCACAGAAAGGCCAGAACGCACCAAAGATGATGTTTGCTGCGCTTCTCCCACCCTCGTCCTAACGCTCCTGCAAGGACGCATTCAATTTACATAAGTTTTTAATATTCTTATCCTTGCTTGGAAGTGCAAGACCCAAAGCAAAGCCAACGGGAAGCCCCAAACCAGCAAGACCTGACGTTCCCATCGATCCCATACTGGGAGATGAAGAGACGCAGCTCTTGGAGCGCAGGGACAATGCACAGGACATCCCACCACCCTCTCCTTCCCCAGCCGCGCTCCCCAGGGCCGCTGCCCACCCTGTGGACGCTCAGCGCTCCGGCTCTCCCTCCACCCATGTAGAAATTGTTCATTTTTCTCCTGATTCAGTTACCATCTGGATCTCAGCGCTCCCGACTCATCCCGACCATTTCTCCCATCACTAAACGCATCCTCCCCACACACCCTGACGACCCCTCAGTGCTCCTCCTGACCCACTAAACCCATCCTCACCCTCTTTCTCCTGCTTTTCTGGGTTTCTTTTCCTCGTTTTATGAGCACACCTGATGTTCAGGCAATCGGTGTCATTACGAAAGCACTGCTGCCTTCTCCAGCGCTCGGTGGTTTCAAGCAGAGCACGACGCCGCCTCCGGGGAGGCTTTAAAAGTGTGAGAACTGCGTTCTTGTGCGTCACTGTCGTCCTTTAGACTTCAGTGAACCGATTGCAAAGAAAACCATGTAAACAGAGACACAATGGTCAGCGCTAAAGCCGCAGCGGAGCTTTCTTTGCCACAGAATCGCACGCTTTGCTTCTTGCTTCAGGTCTCAACGGACGTTCTCTCCGAAGTTGCCACCACCTCGTTCTCCTTCATCCTCTGCTGCGCTTGTTTCACCATCCGCTTGCAATACCAGCTCGGTCACTCCAGTCACAAAACCTTATTTTCTGCAAAGCACCACTCGTTCCGGCCGACATTTCAAAAAGGAACTTTGAAGAGGCAGATTCAGGAAAATCTTTTATATATAGGCATATATATCATTTCTCCACCACCCAGCTCTCCCAGAAATAAATCAGTATATCATTTCCTCCTCTAGACACAAATATCATCCTTTGGAATGGTTTCATTTCAGTGTATTTTTTCAAAGCGATCAACAGTAACCATCACCAAGCTGACACGGATGTGGACGGCGGCCGTTCCTGCAGCGTCTCGCTGCGGATTGATTTATTCACCTGTGACAGAATCGCTCCAGTTCCGCTCCCTCTCTAGCACAATCTCACCGGTTCACTCAGAGCCGCTCCCTCAGACTTTCTTCTCTATGAACGCGGTATGTTGGCCCTGAAGGTAACTCACTATTTTTTCCTCTATTTCCATGCCCTGCGCTATTTCCTCCTCCGAAAGCGCTAACGGGGTCTGCGAGTCTTTGGTTACGATAGTAACCGAGGTTCTCCGCGACTCCAGGATATTTGCTACCACCACCTGGTGACGATATTTCTCCAGAGCCTGCCGCGATTTATGAATTAAGATCAAAGGATCCGTCTCCAGTTTAAAGGAAATAACAAACGCCTCCGGGGCCCATTCTTTGACGAGAGGAGACAACATTTTTGGCACCATCTTCATCGTGATCTACGGTGGGGAAAGACGGCAGAGAAAAGCGTCAGTGAAAACATTTATGACGTATTTTAATGAGAGATGGTGGCGGTGCCAGGGAAGTTCCGGCTTCACTTCACATTATATTTACACCAGGCCGTGTGCCAAGGCAGTGTTTGGTCAGATCTCACCAAACAAGGTTAAAATGTCACTGGCATGCACTGTTAGATTTAATTATCAGCCTGGTATTAAAAAGCAGCAGCGTGTTCTTAAGCGATGACAAAGGCCCAGAGTAACTGCATAAACATTTTGTTACTTAAGAGCTAAAACCCACTCTGGGAATGTAAATACAAGGAGAGGAAGATTTAAAAAAGAGATTTATAATGGCAGAAGTCTGAGTTTTCAGCTCTCCAAAATGCAGGTAGCTTATGAAATCTCAGCCCTCCTTCCTAGCAACAATTTATGGGACAAATATGCCAAAACACGGGGAAAAAAGCTCTCCGGCTTCCTGACCTCTGAGTCACTGAGAATCGGCTCCGGTCTCATGTTTTCTACACTAAGGATAAAGAATTAGGCCTCACAACTTGTTAAAAGCTAATTAAACTAAAGGCATTTGGGATCTGTTATATGCAGAGCTCTAGATTCACCTGCTCCCAGAGCTGAAAGGGGCCTGGGCACCAGAGACACATGTTAAACGCTTGGGCTGTTACGCACAACGAAGGCAACACAAGTGCCTTTAATGGCTGGACTGGCTTATCTCAAGGGTCTCTCCCAATCAAAACAACTCTATGATTCTAAGAATTGTAATTTTGTCCTCTGAGACCCACTTCATCTCCACCTTATGAGCATTTACAGCTTTGAAGGGATATTTCTGTGGGATTCTGCTCACGTGGAAATTCGCCCTCCTCATTTTCACTGAAAACACACTTTTTTTGGCCAACGAGCCATTGCTTTGCAACTGTTCCCGAGTCTTATCGGCAGCGGTGACTGGGACGCTGGGACAGGCAGATGCCGGGGAGGAGGACGGGGGGACAGAGGGGATGTGCCTGGGGGTCCCTCACCTGCAGGGGCCCCTCCGAGGACTGGATCTTGTGCTCGGGCATCTCCGAGGCCGGGATGTAGAAATCGGACACGGCGGCCGCCAGGTAAAACATGACGCTGGAGCCTGTGAGAGACACAACCGCGGTCACCCGGCGCTGCCCGCCCGTCCCAACAGCAGCCCCCTCACCCCGGGGACGGGTTGAGCCACCAACCCCCCCCACACCAACTAAGGGAGCCCAGGACCCCCTCAGAGACCCACTGACGCTGTCCTGAGTGGGGCAGCACTGACCCCCCACCTCGGGTGCCCTCAGACACGTTGTCACCCACCGCAGCCACCTCACCCCCTATCCCCAAGGGATGACCCAGCCCCTAATTCCAGGGCACCAGAGGCCCCATGGGTCCCCTTGTCCCCACACAGCTGGGCCCCTCATGCCAGAATCCCACAGTCAGAGAATCACAGCATCATTTTGGTTGGAAAAGGTGATCAAGTCCAACCGTTCCCCAGCCCTGGCACTGCCCCATGTCCTGAGAACCTCATGTCCGTCTGTCCAGCCCTCCAGGGATGGTGACTCCAGCACTGCCCTGGGCAGCCTGTTCCAATGCCCCACAGCCCTTTGGGGAAGAAATTGTTCCCACATCCAACCTCACCCTCCCCTGGCGCAACTTGAGGCCGTTTCCTCTGGTCCCCGGGTCCCCCCTTCCCGGCTCCCCAGAGGGGTCACCCCATCTCCCTCACAATAAGGACCCACCCCCAGGGCCACCCCTTTCTCCCCGCTCCGGGGCTCCCGCTGTCCCCTCACACCAGGTCCCCGGTGCCACCTTGTCCCGCCACGGCAGAACCTGCCGGTCCCCGGGGCCACTTTGTTCCCTCACACTGGGCGTCCCCGTACCGAGGGGCGCCAGGGCGCGGGCAGCGGCCCGCAGCAGCGCCAGGTACTCCTCCAGCGCGGTGAACTCGATGGCCAGCAGCGCGCCCTCCTCGGTAGCCCGCCGGTACTCGCGCAGAGCGGGCAGCAGCGCGGGCAGAGCGGCGGGGTCGGCGGCCACGCCGGGGGGCGGCCCGGGGGTGAGGCGGAGGGCGTCGAGCAGCGCGGGCCCGTGCAGCGGGAGGGCCCTGGCCCAGGGGAAGGCGGAGCGGGCGCGGTGCAGGAAGCACACCGCGTACCCCGCTCGCACCAGCCGCTCCGCCGAGGCGGCGCCGCGCCGCCCGCTGCTGAAGTTCTCCAGGAAGCGCACGGCGCGCGCCTCCAGCGGCACCTGCGTCCCGCCCGACGTCACCAGCGCCACGCGCCGCCCGCGCGCCGCCTGCCCCGCCGCCCAGGCCCGCACCCGCCGCTCCGCCGCCTCCTCCGCCCCGCCGGCCTCCGCCATGCCCGCCACGTCTGCTTCCGGCGGAAGCGCGCGGCCAAGCGCGCCCAACGGTCGCGGCGTCTCCTCGGCGGAGGTGTCGCCTTGGCAACGGGGGCGGAGTCTCCTCGGCGGAAGTGTCGCCTTGGCAACGGGGGCGGAGTCTCCTCGGCGGAAGTGTCGCCTTGGCAACGGGGTCGCGCTGGAGGGGCCCGGGCGGTGCGAGCTGTGCGGGGCCGCGGCCCGAGTGCGCTGTGCCCGCTGCCGCGTCACCGCGTACTGGTGAGGAGGGGCTGGGCGAGAAACGGGCCGCGGGGGACGGGGAGGAGGCCCGGGGCTCTGGAGCTTGGAGGAGAGGAGTCTGAGGGAGGACTCATTCCTGGGGATCAATATGGAAAGGGGCAGTGTCAGGAGGATGGAGCCAGGCTCTGCTGGTGACAACCAGGGACAGGACAAGGGGCAATGGGTGCAAACTGGAACACAGGAGGTTCCAGTGAAAGATGAGAAGAAACTTGTTGGGGTGAGGGTGTCAGAGCCTGGCCCAGGCTGCCCAGGGGGTTGTGGAGTCTCCTTCTGTGCAGACATTCCAACCCACCTGGACACCTTCCTGTGTAACCTCATCTGGGTGTTCCTGCTCCATGGGGGGATTGCACTGGATGAGCTTTCCAGGGCCCTTCAACCCCTGACACTCTGGGGTTCTGTGAGAGGAAGGGACAGACCCATATAAGGCTCAGGGCACGGGGAGAAGGGTGAGGACAACACCCAGGAGGCAGGAAAAGAGCTGGTGTGAGGCCCAGGGCACGGGGAGAAGGGTCAGGATGAGGCATCACAGAGAGGAACAGGCTCAGGGCACGGGGAGAAGGGTCAGGATGAGGCTTGGAATGCAGGAACAAGCCCAGGACACAAGAGCAAGCCCAGGGCAAGAGCTGAGAGACAGGAACAAAGCCTGGGATGAGGTGTGGGGCACAGGGACAGGGCCAGAGGCAGGGACTGACCTCAGGACAAGGCTCAGGGCATGGGGGGAAGGGTCAGCAGGCAGAGCCAGGACATGCGGCCAGGGCAAGGATTACAGAATCCTTTCAGTTGGAAGAGACCCTCAGGATCATCGAGTCCAACCATAACCCGACTCCAGCACTGCCCCATGTCCTGAGAACCTCGTCTAAACGCCTTTTAAACCCCTCCAGGGGTGGTGACTGCACCACTGCCCTGGGCAGCCTGTTCCAATGCCCCATAGCCCTTTTTGGGAATAATTTTTTTCTAATATCCAATCTAAACCTGCCCGGGCACAACTTGAGCCCATAAGAACAGGGACTAAGGCTGGGATGCAGTCTGGACAGGGTGAGAGGCAGGGACTGACCCTGGGCTGAGGATCAGGACACAGGGACAATTCCTGTGGCTTAGGACAGAGTCTAAATCCTGGGACAGTGACAACCGCAGGACCAGGCTCAGCAGGATCAGGAGACTTCCAAGGTGCCCACACCAAGAGAGAGCAGTGCAGGGACCTTTCTAGGTGTTTACACACATATCTTCACTTACAGTGTCCTCAGTGAAGTCGTATGTTAAGTGTATATTCCATTGATTTCACAACCTTTACTTAGGGTTTGTTTGGCATTTGTTTTTTGTGTGTGTTTATATGCATATATATATATATATATATATATATATACCATTGTGTTTTAAGTGAAGAATTTGCTCAAACTGAACTATCATAGAATGTCCTGAGCTGGAAGGGACCCACAAAGATTGAGTCCAACTCCTGTCCCTGCACAGGACAACCCCACAGCTCACACCGTGTGTCTGAGGGTGGTTTGTGACAGTTTTATGAGTGATTTAAATCAAGTTTTAACACATTGACTCGTCAGGACAGTGCTGCGCTCCCGTTTGGGAATACCAAGTATCCATTATATATATTCTGTGAGCAGCTGGTGGCCGTTGGGGGCGATTCTTGCCGTGAAAGTCCACAAGACACAACAGACACATCTTTCCTTATGTCATTTCCAAGCAAACAAAAACACCGTTCTGCCCTTACTTTGTTAGCGATGTAGACCATCAAAAAGCCGACTGGGTGAGCATCCACGAGCGAATATGTCAGCTGCTGATCCCCATCCGTTCGGCCCTCCCTTTTCTCCTTTCCGAAAAAGAAAGAAAGCACGGCGCGGAACAGCTGGCGCAGAGGCAGGTACGTACAAGAAAACCCACACCGCTTCAAAGGCTGCCGGTGAAACTTAATTAGAGCCTTTTTTCCTATATTTTGGTGCACGTAGGGCTGCGAGGGCATCTCGTTGGTGGTCAGTGCGTAGTTGCCGAGCTTTAATTTATGGGTTTTGAGCAAAAAGTTGCTAATAAGGGGAGCGGGAGCATCCTCGCTCCGATTCAATGAGCCTCTTGCACAGCCCTTGCTCCATGGCCGGAGCTTCGGGTCTCCCGCCTCGCAGGGCCGTTCGTCCGTTAGTCCCTCAGCATCTCATCCCGCTGATGAGAGGGATTCCCCTTTTTCAAAGCAGTGGGGGCAAAGAAATACCGTGCCCTCCTTTGTTTCCCCGGCCAATTTTCAACGCCCTTTCCCACTAAATACCGTCTTTTATCTCAGCGTTTTGGCCCCGTGGGTGGTGCAGATGTGCGGCTGCTTTCCAGCCCCGCTGGTTTTCGACTCTCTTTTTGGTGGTGTTTTGTTTACGGGGTGGCAGGAGCTGCTTTTCCACCATGTTGATATAACAAAACAACCCACCCAGATGCATCTGCTCCTTAAAAATCTTGCCCAGAAAAGTAAATCATCCTTCTATCGTTGCATAACTCCTAATTGCAGAATAATAGGACGACAGAAGAGCTGAAGGTGCCACTGAGGAGAATATCATTAATCTCCTGGATTTTACGTGGTGTGTTGTTGTTCAGGTTGTTTGTGGGATGGGTGCTGGTGCTTTGGTGACAGGTTTGTTGCCGTGACATTTATTGGGACAAAGTCCTGCTGGGTGAGAGAAGGCGAGAGGCTTTAGGCTGCAGATTCCACGAGGGTTCACAGGAACCGGACACTCACATCAGTCTGAAAATCACCAGCAAGACCGTTGGCCAAAGTCCGAAGAAGGTCCATCAGAAGCATAAGGATAAATGCAAAAGCTCCTTTATTCCAGGTTGTGTTGAATTTGATCTTTTATAAAGCCTGCAAAGAAAAAACGAATCAAAATTTGTCTTCTTAGGGTTTTTGCATTCTCAACTGCTTGAAGCTTTTCCGCTTTTGGACGCCGATGTTGAAAGCGTCTGGCGTTACATCATTGATTTTACAGCAGCTGAATGTACAGTGTATACATTACAAACCTCACATGACCGCCAGCTCAAGAAGTGCTCCTTGATTAGCTGGAAGCTGATAATTGGATTTGAGTGGGTGCCAGGGGAGGCAGCAGGAGGACGGGGCTGGTGGACACTGCAAACCCAAAACTTGAGCTTGTCAAAGCCGTAGAGACCACATTGTTTTCGAAGCAGAGGTTTTTATGGGATCTCTAACAACCCTGTCACATCTGTTCTCTGACCTTTGTCTCCAGACTATTCCAATAAAATACATTCTGGGAACGGTATGTGCAGGGACACATTGTCTTCTCAGTGAAGAATGGGGTGAAAGAGCGAAGACACCTCATGACCTGCGATTTCTCACAGCGTGATGGGGCGTCAGGCTCTGCTCCCCAGGAACAGGCACCAGGAGCAGAGGAAACGGCCTCAAGTTGCGCCAGGGGAGGTTGAGGTTGGATCTGGGGAACAATTTCTTCCCCAAAGGGCTGTGGGGCATTGAACAGGCTGCCCAGGGCAGTGCTGGAGTCACCATCCCTGGAGGGTTGGACAGACGGACATGAGGTTCTCAGGACATGGGGCGGGTTATGGTTGGACTCGATCTTGAGGGTCTTTTCCAAGCAAAATGATTCCATGATTCTACACCAGCCCACAGACAAAGCCTGGCTTATGTACAACAAGGCGTAGGGTGGCCGGTGTTAGGCCCGGACTGGCCGACAGGTGTTGGAAGAGCAGCATGGAGATCATCAGTTTATTTACCGCCCCGTCCTGGTGGCTTCGTCACGTTCCTATTCACAGAGCCCACAAAAACGCTTTCAAAAAGCCCTTTGAGCTCAAGAAAAAGCTGCGTCGTCTCATGATGATCAGAGGTAAAAAACCATCTGCTCGAGCCTGCCCATGGGGTTATTAATTTTTGGCCATTTCTACTGTAATTCCCAAACTCCTGCACGCTGTTTGTTTAGAAAACACAGCACCGGAGCCTCCGTCGTGCCCCGGGAAAGCTGCTGCGCGTCCAAATGCCCCACGGCGCGACGCCAGCGTTCCGAGCTCCGCGCTTGTCCGCGCTCCAAAGCTTTGTTGATAGCGATCTGCTTTAGTCACCAGCGCCGGGGGCGCTGCCCGCGGCCGCCGCCGACCCGACCCGGCTCCAAGTTTCTGTTTGCGGAACAGCCTCACCTGCCCGCGGGACAGGAGCCGCGTCCTGCGGCCCCGACCAGCGCCGCCGGCAGCCGGTTTCACCTCACAATGCCTGGAAACCACCCTTCCTCCTTAAACCCTCGTTCCTCCGAGCGCTCTGTCGCTTTTGGTGCCCGGGAGTGAGTAAATGAAGGTGAGACTGAACCCCGAGTGCGTTCCCAGCCCACTGGGAGCAGAGCTGAGGATCCTTGGCCGCCCCAACCCCATGCGTGGGGGCATCTTCAGAGGAGCCTCTGATTGCAACACACATGAAAAGGGCGCAAAACGCGCGTGGCCGCGGGCCTGCAAACCAAAGCGAACCATCCCCCCGAGGCTTGGAACGCGGCCCCGGCTTAAATATTCAGCGCTGCAGGGTTTCTCTTGTCTCCTGCGCTTTCTTGTCCCAGGAGCCGGGCAAGAGTCGAGCCCTCAGCTTCTGCTGCAGATGTTGGAGATAACAGACATCACGGGAAAGACGCCGTGATCCTATCGACGGGGAGTTAAAACAGAACGATCCTCATCTCCAGCACCTCCCCAGATGACAATCGGCTGCACGCCCGCGGCCCAGAGCTGGTTGGGACAGAGAAACAGCGGCGGGGCAGAAAAGGCACACTGATAAATAGCGGTTTATTGCTGATAAACAACAGTTTATTGCTCCTTGCGTGTGCTGGTTGTCCCCTGGGCACCACCAGCTCCTCAAACTGGGCTGGTTCTGGTGGGTCTCAATCTGCTGGTGGGTCAGGGCTGAGTGATGTGTTTTCCAGCTCCAGGCATGTTCTGATCCAGCAAATGTCCCTTTGTCACAGGTGGGATCTCCAGGAAACACTCGCAGGTTCTCCTGGAGCTTCCCGGTCTCCTTCTGCCTCTCTCCAAGCACTTAACACTCACCAAAATGCCAAATCTCGACCTGCAGAAGCGCTGGGATTTGGTTTTCCACCCCCTGCCCGATCCCAGCTGCCAACCTGGAGGCAGCAGGGAGGTGAATGGGTATTCACATCCCAACAGAGAGACGTTTGTTGGGCTGGGGAACGGACCAGATGCTGCACAGGGTGGAAAGACAACGTGTGGAGTGCCACACATCGGATATAATCAATATCCATTAATTAAAGACCAATCTATAGTGTCTGTCCTGTAGTGCATTTGGGGATGAGAGTGGGGGAATTGTAGTGAGTCTGTAATTCAGTCTATTGAAGAGTTTTCTGATTAATATGAGCACTCAGTCTGAAGTTTATGTACACTATGAAATTTAGCGTTGAAAAGCGTCATCTCCTCTTTTTCTGGATTTTGCGGGCTTTTCCCCACCTTCTTCCTTCTGGTGACTCCTTTTCCATCATTGCATTTATACTTTCTTTCTGAAACTTCATCCCAAACAAGTTATTGTTTTATGACTTAACTTTCTTACCACCCACAAATCAGATTTATGAAGCAGCAAGAAGCAACTTTACGTATGGGAAACCCTACGGATCCTGCCAGCAAACAGCCGCCCCGCAGCCGCCGCTCGACCACCAAACGCGACCCGGGCGGTGGATACGGAGGGATAATGTGATTTTTAGTGGCTTTCCAGGCCGTGCAGCCGAACTGCGAGAGCCGGGAGTGTGCTGGCTGACGCGGCGCCGCCGGCACGGCTCGCTGAGTCACCGGCGGCACCGGCAGCGCCGCCTTTGTCCGACCTGCCCTTGCGATGAGCAATTTCTGCGCTTCGCAGCTTTCGTTGCGCGGCCTCATTAAGCCCTTTCTCGTGGGCGGAAAGGATTCTTCATCTCGCAAGGCACCGCGTGATGCCTGGAGCTGAAGCCAAACTCGAACACGACAGCTTTAAATTCCACCCGTTAATTACAGGCACAACGTTACAGTTTGCAAACTCGAACGTAAAAAGACACCATGTGTTTTATTCCTCCTTATCTCGGTCCCGTCACTGTATTTCCCTGCAGAAATACATCGTGGATGTGGCCTCCAGCACAGCCCAGGAGTTTATTTTGGCTGGCAAGCACAAAGAAGCCATTCCGGCCGCTTTCCACGCGCTGCGTTTCGGCAGCGCCGTGTTCGGCCCCCGTTCTGCGCAGCTGGTCCCGGCTTATCTGCTCTTGGCCGAGGCCTCCATGGGTAAGTATTGTCTAAATAGCAACGCTGGCAAGGGCAAGACCTCCCCGGGGTCAGGTTTCTGGTTTCCTTTAGCAGCTCCCGTTCAACATTGTGCCTCAAGGGCATTTCAGGGAGACGGGAGAAGCCGCGCACACCCCCCGCTCCGCTTTGCGCGCGGGTCTGGGGAGAAGAATCACCCATCATGAGGTCAATGAAATGTTTTCTCCGTTTCTACCATCCCCACAATGCTGTGTGAAAGTCTCTTCCCCACCTCTGGGGTTTCATACGACTCTCCGAAGTGTTAAATTCCCAAGGGGGGTGGTTGTGCTTTTATCTCAGGGAACCAAAGCCGTTCTGAGGCCCTGGCAGCGGCGAACGCTCTGTCCATGACGGAGCTTTTCCCCATCGGCTGAGCTTCAAATGCTGGATAAAAGCTCCCAAACGCGGGCGCTGCGTGGGGGAGCCGCTCCGCTCCGCGGGACGTAAATCACTGCGCACACAATGCTGGCACAGCCCGGCTGTCCCCGTGCTCGGCATAACCGGCGCGGCGAAGAAAACCTATCCCATGAGTAATTCTCGTGTGATAATACCCGGGTCATTACCGGCCGCCCGGCCGCCGAGCACGTGTTTCAGAGAAATGGAATGCGAGACGCGGCTTCCCGTGTAGGGAAAGCAAAGGGCGAGCAGGCGGTGGTGGCTCCATTTCCACATAAGAACTGGCCGTTGGTGCGGGTCTGTCGGTGCGTTGCAGGCGCGGGGGATCTCCTGCAGGCCGGCCGGTACCTGTCGCAGGCGCAGTGGATCGTGCTGGGCGCCCCGGGCTGCGGCGGCGCCGTCCGCTCCCGGCTGCAGCGCGCGCTGGGCCAGCTCTGCATCGCCGAGGGCAACCTGCAGCAGGCCCTGCACCACCTGGCCAGCGACGTAAGGCGCGCGGACGCGGCCCTCGGGCTTCCTGCTTTGCTTTCCGGTTTGCTTTCCATTTTTTCTCTCTGTTTCTGTTTCTCTTCCATTTTCTTTCCATTTTTATTTTCATTTTCTTTCAATTTCCTTTCCATTTTTATTTCCATTTTTATTTCCATTTCCTTTCCATTTTTATTTCAATTTCCTTTCCATTTTTATTTTCATTTCCTTTCCATTTTTATTTCAATTTCCTTTCCATTTTTATTTCCATTTCCTTTCCATTTTCTCCCCATTTACTTTCTATTTTTTTCCATTTTTCTTTCAGTTTCCTTTCCATTTCCTTTCCATTTCCTTTCCATTTTTCCTTCCATTTCCTTTCCACTTCCTTTCCATTTTCTCTCCATTTCCTTTCCATTTCCTTTCCATTTTTCCTTCCATTTCCTTTCCACTTCCTTTCCATTTTCTCTCCATTTCCTTTCCATTTCCTTTTCATTTCCTTCCCATTTCCTTTCCATTTTCTCTCCATTTCCTTTCTGTTTTTTCCATTTCCCTTCCATTTTCTTTCCATTTTTATTCCCATTTTATTTCCATTTCCTTTCCATTTTTATTTCCATTTCCTTTCCATTTTCTCTCCATTTCCTTTCCATTTCCTTTCCATTTTTCTCTCAATTTCCTTTCCATTTTCTCTCCATTTCCCTTCTATTTTTCCCATTTCCCTTCCATTTTCTTTCCATTTCCTTTCCATTTTTCTCTCCATTTCCTCTCCACTTCCTTTCCATTTCTCTTTCTGTTTCCTTTCCATTCCTTTCCATCCCTTTCCACTCTACAACTCTTCCCTCCCCGGCCCACCCAGACAGATACGGCCACCCCAGCGGGGACATTTGTAACCCAGATTTGAGGTTCCGAGCAGGTTCACATTACAAACCCCCAAACCGTGTTACCCACGTTGCCTTTTACCACTTATTCCCTGGACCCCATTTTACTTCCTCTGCCTATACATCCATTTATCCCCTCGCTCCCAGCCCGGAGTGAACACACATTCCCACCCCGTACGGGGATATTCGCTCTTTATTCACCAAGTTAAACTACTTTCTATTTTACCTCTCAGTCAGGTAACATGTCCCCATCAGCCACCACTTAAAAAATACCCAATTTAACTATTCAAACATCCAGCTCAACAGCATTTTCCCCAACTGGCCGTTTTTAGCCCCAGCGCGGTGTGCCACGCCGGCCGGGCCATTCTGAGGATGCTTCACCCGTCATTTGATCCCCCAAATGCCAATAAATTCCACCGTATCCTATTTATGTCCCGCGCCGCCTAAATTTACCCAGCGCGGAGCGATGTGTCCCCACCGGTGCCGGATCCGACGGTGCCTTTGTGTGGGTGTAAACCACGACACGCACACACTGAACCCTCTCTGTTATCATATAGATCACATACGCCACGTTGCCTTTGCTCAGCCCACAAACCCTTATGGCAAACACTCCCCGCGCTGTTTATTTAAGCACCTGGAAGCCGGCGCGTGAAAAAGCGACAGGTAATTGATTGATTCCTTTTCCAAGTCGCCGGGTATGTCAAAGGCTGAACTTTGGCTGCGTGTCCGGGATCTGCTGAGAGTCACACGCCGGCTCGGAATAGCCGGAATGCAACACGTCCTTCCCACCCCAGCAATGCGGGGGCAGGACGGACCGCGGGACACGGGTGCAGAACCCAGGATGGGTTGGGTGTAAAACCCCAAATCCAGCTTATAGCAGCACATTTTTCCAGTCGTCGTCAGGTTTAAACACTAAACCCCGTTTCCCCGAAAATAAGACAGGGTCTTATGTTGAGTTTTCCTCCAAAAGATGCATTAGGGCTTATTTTCAGGGGATGTCTTATTTTTCCATACGCAACAATCTGCATTTATTCAAACGCAGCCATGTCATCGCGTTCTGGAACATCAGAACTCGCCAAACCCTGAATTCCATTGTTCATTTCTTGTGACTATTCCCTTTTTCCATATATACAACAATCTACATTTATTAATGAAAAAAACATCAACATTTATTCAAAAACAATCACGACATCATCTCCTGGAGCATCATCGTAACTCTCCAAACCCTGTTGTCCCGCTGCATTCTATTACCAATTAATTTTACCTTTTTAACATTCTCAAACACTATTTAAATCAAGTTGTTAATGAACTGTAACTAGGGCTTATTTTTGGAGCAGGGCTTATATTCTGAACAGCCTGAAAAATCACACTAGGGCTTATTTTCAGGGTAGGTCTTACATTCGGGGAAACACGGTACTTCCACCAAAAAGAATACTTGCAATATTATTAAACCATAATAAAGAATTTCCCAGGTTGAAATGACCATTAAACTCCTACATTTACGTTATTAATCTTAATTTCAGGTTTACCTCGCTAGTTCTACATTCGGCCTCAAATCCCTGGAGGCCGCTGTGGGGTATTTCCACATGGCGAACGTCTTCTTTCGTCAGAACAAAATGGACATCGCAAATTCGCTCTACGCCAAGGTGCGTAAAGCCAAAGGTTATCTTATATATATATATAAAATTTCTCATTTTTTTCTGGGCTTTTTCCGCTGTTTTTCCCATTTCTGGCTGCTTTTTATACCCCACACCAGCAGTTACAAAGAGTCGCTGAGGAGTTTCTGTAGCCGGGGACGTGTGGCCGAGCAGCCGGGTGCAAACAAACCACCTAAAATTTACCCTGAGAATCAATGAATATTCACCAGATAAATGATTATCAGAACACAAGTGAAGTAACAATCAGCTAATTGCTCTAATAGCTGAAAAATAGGTGTATTTTCACTTGTTTAGGCTGATTTTCAGTGCAAACGGCGCTTTGGTGGCTGCAACCTACCTCCATTCCCTGCAAAGCTCAACCCCATACGCTTTTGCGTGACAATTTAGGGAGATGCGCTGGAGCTTGATGACAATTCCCAATCTGCCGGCAGACACGCGGTCGGGTTGTGCGACACCCGATGGGTGTTGCGGTAGCACGGGGCGCGTTGTTTATAGACCGAGATGCTGAATTGGATTCCTATGAGTGGGATAACCACTGTGCTCCCGGCAGGTGACGGCGCTCTGGTGTGACCGTCTCCTGAGCGCGGTGCAGGCGCACGAGCGGGTGCTGAGGTCGCGGTTGGACATGTCGCCCTTCGCCAAGGACGAGGATGTTGCGGAGCAGCAGCTGAGTGAGTGCTGGCCTGGGTTGTGTTGGCGGCGTTGGGTTCCACGTGGTGTTCCCATTCGATCAAGGGATGCGCAGGGAGTTGTGCTGGATGCAACGAGCGAGGCCACTTGTTCATGTTCACAGAACTCCAGAGTGTCAGGGGTTGAAGGGCCCTGGAAAGCCCATCCAGTGCAATCCCCCCATGGAGCAGGAACACCCAGATGAGGTTACACAGGAAGGTGTCCAGGCGGGTTGGAATGTCTGCACAGAAGGAGACTCCACAACCCCCTGGGCAGCCTGGGCCAGGCTCTGACACCCTCACCCCAAACAAGTTTCTTCTCATCTTTAAGCAGAACCTCCTGTGTTCCAGTTTGCACCCATTGCCCCTTGTCCTGTCACTGGTTGTCATCCAGAAGAGCCTGGCTCCTTCCTCATGACACTCCCCCTTTAGATATCTGTGAACATGAATGTGTCCCCCCTCAGTGTCCTCTTGTCCAGCTCCAGAGCCCCAGCTCCCTCAGCCTTTCCTCACACGGGAGATGCTCCACTCCCTGCAGCATCTTGGTGGCTGCACTGGACTCTCTGCAGCAGTTCCCTGTCCTGCTGGAACTGAGGGGCCACAGCTGGACACAAGATTCCAGGTGTGGTCTCCCCAGGGCAGAGCAGAGGGGCAGGAGAACCTCTCTGACCTACTGACCACCCCCTTCTAACCCAGCCCAGGTCCCATTGGCTTCCTGGCCACAAGGGCCCAGTGCTGGCTCATGCTCACCCTGCTGTCCCCAGGACCCCCAGCTCCCTTTCCCCTACGCTGCTCTCTAACAGGTCATTCCCCAACTTACACTGAACCTGGGGTTGTTCCTGCCCAGATTCAAGACTCTGCACTTGCCCTTGTTCTATTGCGTTAAATTTCTCCCCGCTCAGCTCTCCAGCCTGTCCAGGTCACCCTTGGTGGTGACAGTAACAATATAAAATGTTGCCCCTGGGGATTCTATTCCACTTCAACACCCTCATTTCTCTGCAGGTCCTTTGGCTCCATTTAACTCTCAGACAGGGACGTTCCGTCCCAGTGAGATGGGTGTTCAGCTCGGTGTCCTCAGCAGGAGGACACGCTGGATTAGCGGGCGCTGCTAATTGGATGTGTTAATCTGGAGAGCGCGCTCGGGAATCTCTCCTTGGGGCTTAAAGGTGCATAAAGAGTTGGGAGCCGCACTGGGGTGTGTGGAGCCGCACCGGACCCTGCTCCTCTCCTCCCTTCTCCTCTCTTTTCTTCTTGTTTTCTTCTTCTTTCTTCTTTTCTTCTTCTTTTCTTCTCCTTTTTTCTTCTTCTTTTCTTCTTCTTCCTCTTTTCTTTTTTCTTATTTTGCTCTTTTCTTCCCTCTTCTTCTACTTTTCTTCTTTTCTCCTTTTTTTTCTTCTTTCCTCTTCTTATTTTCTTTTTCTTCTTCTTTTCTTCTTTCCTCCTCTTTCATCTTCTTCTTCTAATCTTTTCCTCTTCCCTTCTCTTCTCTTCTCTTCTCTTCTCTTCTCTTCTCTTCTCTTCTCTTCTCTTCTCTTCCTCTTCTCTTCTCTTCTCTTCTCTTTTCCTCTTCCTCTTCCTCTTCCTCTTCCTTTCTTCTCCCTTCCCTTCCCTTCCCTTCCCTTCCCTTCCCTTCCCTTCCCTTCCCTTCCCTTCCCTTCCCTTCCCTTCCCTTCCCTTCCCTTCCCTTCCCTTCCCTTCCCTTCCCTTCCCTTCCCTTCCCTTCCCTTCCCTTCCCTTCCCTCCCCTCCCCTCCCCTCCCCTCCCCTTCCCTCCCCTCCCCTCCCCTCCCCTCCCCTCCCCTCCCCTCCCCTCCCCTCCCCTCCCCTCCCCCTGTACCAATCACAGCACAAAACGTTTCTGTAAGTCCCTTTACCTGCCGGCGCCTCCATCCGGCGGGACCCCCGGGGCCAGGGCGCCCGGTACCATCTGAGGTTCCAATAGGGGGAGGAAAGTTGCTCTTTCCAGGCAGCGTTGTGACTCCACATCCTCCCTAGAGCCCAATCAACACAATTACCGACAGGATGAGGGGTTATCTGATACCGGGTACGGGATCCACGTGGAGCGGCGAGACCGCGCGGCTGCTGGGAGTGGAAACGCTTTGATGTCTGGAGGAGATAACAGGGCAGCGCTGAATACGTTATCTCGCACACGTACGTACACCCAACACAGTTCCTCTCGCCGCAGCCGAAGCCCAGCGAGCGGAAGGGACGCGAGTGCTGAGCGCGGTGCTGGAGATCAGGTCGCAGGCGCCGAAGCCGGAGCTCGGGGAGATGGCCCGTGTGCTGCACGGCGTGGCCATGCTGCACTACCTGGGGCGGGACCTGCCCGCGGTGAGTCCTGCCCGCTGGCAGCGGAGGCTCCTGAGTGCCCGCGGCGCCGGGTGACGGGGACAGAGCTGCTGCGGGACCGTGTGGGACGCGGATCCACCCGCTCCGATAAACCCGCTGGGGCTGTTCGGGCTCTGCCGCCCGCAGCAAATCACAGAATCACAGAATCCCAGAGTGTCAGGGGTTGAAGGGCCTGGAAAGCTCATCCAGTGCAATCCCCCCATGGAGCAGGAACACCCAGATGAGGTTACACAGGAAGGTGTCCAGGCGGGTTGGAATGTCTGCACAGAAGGAGACTCCACAACCCCCTGGGCAGCCTGGGCCAGGCTCTGACACCTTCACCCCAACAAGTTTCTTCTCATCTTTAAGTGGAACCTCCTGTGTTCCAGTTTGCACCCATTGCCCCTTGTCCTGTCCCTGATTGTCACCAGCAGAGCCTGGCTCCATCCTCCTGACACTGCCCCTTTCCATCTTGATCCCCAGGAATGAGTCCCCCCTCAGTCCCCTCCAAACTAAAGAGACCCATCGGATCCCCTCGTTACCCACATTTTTGGGGCTCATCCTTGTCTGGGATCCCACGTCACCGCCCGGCACGAGCTGCATCCAGACGTCAGGTCAGATCTCCCCCTGCACCTGGAATCACCTCAATGTTCACGTGGGTTCACTCCATAGGACCTTTAATTCAGTTTTGAATTTGCACTCCTGCATTTTCAGAACTAAAAATTCCAGTAGCAGCTGCTAAATTCAGAATGGCCGGTTCTCCGCCTGGAAAATAATCCATGGTGAGGAACTGCTGAGCAGGAACCAGCTGGAAATCAGGTGCTCAAGAGCCTGAGTTCCTTCTGCCCGTGTTCTGGAGGGTGAAAACACAAACGGTCCCTCCATTGTGGCAGAAGAAGCCACAACGATGTGAGTCGGCGTTTGGAAGACACAAAGAAACAAACTCAGATTGGAAAATAAAAAGGCGCCATTTCTATTTGTGAGAATATCGAATCCCTGGAAGAGGGTTCAGTTCAGACTGAGTCAATGCAGCTGGTTTTGGGAGCGCTGGGCTGAGCCGCCGCGTGGGGCGGGGGGTGCCGATCACAGGTCACCCCGGTGTGCGGACGGACCCGGATCCTCCGCGGGGGTGCGAACCACCCGCGGGGAAACCCCCAAACTCCTGACCATCCCTTTGTGTTTTCTGCTTCGTTCCAGGCTCACAAGATGGGGCTCAAAGCCTTGGAGCTGGCGAAACAGCTGCCCCAACAGGAGTCTCTAGGAGCCATCGCTCGTTTGTTAAGGCTGATCAACTCCGCGCCTTCGCACACGAAATAAAGAACCGTTCCTGTCGTCAGGGTTCGGCTGGTTGGCGGGTGAAGAACCGGCACCCCGAGCCCCGGCCAGATGTGTCCCCTCTGCCTCAAGGTGTTTGAAATTAAACGTTGTGGAGCGGGGTCGTCGTCAGGCGCTGCTCGACCTCTGCCGACCGTTACGGGGTAACGGCGTGAGGGTGGGAAACAAAAGCACAGTGACACGCTGCATCAATCATCATCTCGTCATTAATGATTTATGAATAAGAGAACAGCCTCTTGCATCCGCACGTTGTCCAGAAGCTGAGAGCAGCGGTGATGTATTTGTTACTAGTCTCCCCAATTTGCTGTTCAGTTTGACGGGGAAGGGCGCCACGGTGGCCCTGGGGCGGGTGGGTGGTCACCCAGGACCCGGCCGGGCTGGCTCAGCTGTGACATCCGCAGGGTTTGTCTGTCCCCAAATCCACGTTGTTTTTGCTGAGCTTTAGAGGACCCCGGTGGCTCTGGGCACCGAGGGACGCGCGTGTTCCTCTGGGGGAAGAACCTGCACCCGGGAGGGCGCAGGACAAGCTTGCGAGGGACTGTAGCACCGTCCCCACGGGTGACGCGCGGGTGACACCGCCAGGAGCTCCCACCCCAAAGCCAACGCGGTTTCCGCACGGTTGGGCACTCACTGTGACACCAGCCGCAGGAGGAGAGTGTCCCCGTGTCACCAGGCCCACAGACCCCCCCGAGCACCCCAACCTGCAGCCGCCCCAACGAGAGCAGGGAACATGTCACCCTCGGTGTGAGGGGACGCTGGGGAAGGGGACCCCGGGAGAGGGGACAGGCCGGGGTCACAGCGCAGCGTGTGACAGCCCCGCACAGCCCAGGGAACACGGCCCCGCTGCGAAGGGCTGAGTTCAGCTGAGCTTTAAGCCTGCGATTAAGCCTCGTTTACTTCAGGAGGATTTACGAACGCGTTTAATTGTCTCGCTGAGTTGGGACGGAGTCAAGTGCGCTTTGTAAACGCTTCGTCAAGCCGGGTCCTGAGCAATTAGAAGGGATTGATGCTGCGGGGAGAGGGAAAAACCTCCACTCCCCGACGGTTCGTTACGGGGGGTGGGACGGTGCTGGTTGGGGAGCACGGGGGGCCCCCCAGGTTTGGGGAACAGGGTGGAGAGACCCCGGAATCTCCCCACAAGCAGGTCCCTCCGGGGCGTCACCGACCACCAGCGGGGGATTTGGGTCACGGGGCTTTGGCGCCGGGGGCCGGTGGTGACTGATCCGCGGGGACGTGGCTGAGCTGGCACACGGTGGCTCCGCGTCGCTGCTCAGCACCACGAAACGCGCCATGAAAAACCAGGGCCGAGAGTCCCCCGGAGCCGCGCGGGGAAGTGTTTGCACAGGTACGTGAAGAACCCCGGGCAAATAAAGAACATTTTTGGGAGCTTGGAAAGATTTTACAAGAGTTATTTAGTGCGAGACGCTGCAACAGCCCCTTCCAGCGCCGGCACTTCGGGGCAAAGAGACATCGCAGTAAATCGAGAAGAAAAGCCTGAAGTGACCAAGATGTGCGTTTCTTTGCCCGAAAGCGTTGGGACTCGCAGCGCTCGGTGCCTTCTCCACTCGAGGGGAAAGGAAAACCCAGCGAGAAGCGGCAGCTCCGTCCCCGCCTTGCTCTGGACCTGCATCCCAAAGACGCTCCACGTCCAGCTGGGGACAAGCTTTGGGGTCTGGGGACAAGATTTGGGGACCAGGGATGTTTTGGGGTCACGCAAGGGGAAGCAGCAGCTCCCGGCCCCACCCCCGCGCCCCCAGGGCCCCACTCGGGGTCCCTCAAGACAATTCCCACCCGGCGGGGTCCCACCGGCCCCGGTGAGGATGAGGAGGACGCGCTGAGGAAGGTTCCGCCCGCTCAGCCCCAATAAAGGCACCGGAGGCAGCGGCTGGGTCGCTGCAGACATTCTCCTTTATTGTCAGCACATCACACACCTTCCTCCCTTCCCTTGGCACTTATGTATTTATTCCCCCCACCCCGCACACTCGGTGGGTGCGGAGACACCAGCAGTTCAGCACAGGGTATTTTTATATATATATTTATATATATTTTTCCCCCCCTTACCTTTATTTTCTTCCAAGCGTGGTCAAGTGATCACAATCACTTCCAAACCAAGACAAATAAATTAAAAGACTATTAAAAAACGCGCCTGTGGCTCCGGGAATGTGCCGGAGCTCCCGCACCGGCTGCACACAGGGAGGGGGGACGTGTTTCCTCTTTTATCTTCAGTTTGGTTTGAAAAGGACAGTATTTTCTCTTTGTTTTTTTGTTGTATTTTTAATATACTACAGCCTGAAATTCAGTGCAACAGGTACAACTACAGTGCAGGTAATGAACTATACAAAACTCATCCTAACCATGTACAAGCTGTTCTGGAGCCTCTAGAGCCTCTACCCTCTGTACCTTGTGTGTACATTATACAGTGTGAATATACTCCGAGAATATTTACAGTACGTTGCTCGTCAAATCAGAACCGCTATAACTTAAACGTCTACTATTAACAACCATTGAACAAAAATATATATAATATAAATATCTTCCAGTCTATACACAGAGCGGGAAATGGGATTCGTCCGCGTGATGGTGGGTGTTGGTGAGTCCGGGGGTGGGTGGGTGTTGTGGGCGGGTGTTGCGTGCGGCCGCCGGTTCGTTTTGCTGCGGTGTCGGGCAAATATTGCCGAGATTAAACCAAAAATCAAAGCGGGGGGAGCGCAGAGACGGCCCCTCCGCCCCTCCCGCCCCCATCAGACCCGGGGACGCGAAGGGGCCGGCGGAGACGCCAGGATCCCAACCTCCAGAACCCCCGTCCGCAAACACACGGGGCCGTGGTCGATACAATCGCTTTAAAACATAACGCGTTGGTCTTTTAAAAACAAAATATTGGTTTCGATTTAGTCGATTTACTCGATTTTTCTATGATTAGATCATTAAAAAAAAAAAAGAGTTTGCAGCTTTAAAAAGTCGCACTACGTGATTTCTGGTTAAATAACCTATCGCGTCGTTATAAAAAGGAGCCGCCCTCCCGCTGGCGGGGGCCGCGTGGTCGGGTTTAAAACGTCTGTTGGCTTTGAAATCCTGGACGCGAAACCAGCTAAAAAGAAAAGAACCAACCCAATTGTTTCTAGCAGGAAAAAAAAGAAGAAGAAGAATAATAAAATCGGTCAGTCTGTCCCCGATAAACCAGTGAGGGAGTCTGGAAATGGGATGTGGGGCCGGGAGCCGCCCCCCCGGCTCCCTCCGTCCCGGTTTCTGTACAAAGTGTTTAAAAAATCACCCCAAGGAGCTCGGAGAGAAGGTGGGGGGGGTTAGACCTGCGAGTCGGCGCCCAAGCTGTGGAACTCGTCCGGGGTTTTGTCGCTCTGGCTCGCTCCCCCCTGACGGAAACCAGAGGCGATCTCGTCGAAGGTCCGACCCTTGGTCTCCGGCACCTTGAAGTAGGTGAAGATGAAGAAGAGGACGAGCAGCACCGTGAAGATGATGAAGACGTAGGAGCCGCAGAGTTGCTGGGGAGAGAAGAGGAGGGAGGGTGAGCACGGGGATGAACACCGGAACGCGGCTTGTCCCCCGCAGTGAGCAGCACCTGGTTTGTCCCTCCTCCTCCCCAGATCCCGCCCCCACGTCCCTTCCCTGGGGACATTGGCCCCCTCAGCTCCCCCAGTCCTGGTTTTGGGGCTCAGGGGTGATTACCGCGATGTACTGGAAGCCCATGCCCACGATGAAGTTGGAGGTCCAGTTGGAGAGCCCGGCCACGGCGAAGGCGGCGGGACGGGGGCCCTGGCTGAAGAGTTCCGCCACGATGAACCACGGGATGGGGCCCGGGCCGATCTCAAAGAAGGCCACGAAGCCGAAGATGGCCACGATGCTGAGGTAGGACATCCAGGGCATTTGGTCCTAGGCCGAGGGAGGGAGAGGAGGTTGGTTTGGGGATGGGGGACGAAGCCTCTGGCCAACCTTGATGAGGAGACTTAAGCCCAGACCTGGCTGAGGAGCCGGGAGGTCTCTCCAGCTCCACAACTGGATATGTGGGACCTCACGAGGCCAGCACCTCGGGGAGCACGATCCTTCCTCCTCTCCAACCAGCCCTCCTCCTCCTCCCCACAGCGAAGGGCAGCCTGTAGGACCCCTCTCAGCCCCCCCATGTCCCAGCACTCACCAGCAGCGTCAGCGCAATGGTCATGAGCACCGCGCACCCCGCCATCCCCGCCAGGCCGATGAGGTGCAGGGTCCTGCGCCCGGCTCGCTCCACCACGAAGAGCTGCGGGATGGAGACAGGCGGCTGTAAGCACATCCCCTCCTGACGCCAACACGCCGAGAGCTCGCCACGCCAAAACTCACCGACACGACGGTGAACGCTGTGTTCACCACGCCGGAGCCGATGGTGGCATAGACGGGTTGCTCCACGCCAGACTTCTCAAAGATGCTGGTGGAGTAGTAGAAGACCTACAAGAGATGTGCCATGAGGGGAGGAGTCGGGTCCTTCAGCACGACCGCGTGAAGCACGTGAGCCCACGGCGTCCGCCTCCCCCAAAACTCACCGCATTGATCCCCGAGAGCTGCTGGGACAGCTGCAGGACGATGGCGATGAGGATGGGCTGGCGATACATGGGGGAACGGAAGAGCTCCATGATGGTGACCTTCTTCTCCCTCATCATTTGCCGGCTCTCCTCCTTCATCTCCTGGAGGTCGCTGCTGACGTCCGTCGTGCCCCGCAGCTTCTTGAGGACTAAGGGGAAGGGGGGACGTGGGGTCAGGACCTGCCGAGGACCCTCCTGCTTGGTGGGGCAAGCTCGGGAGCAGGAGCCACTCACCGCTCTTGGCTTTGTTCTCCTCGTTGCGGTTGATGAGGAGGAAGCGGGGGCTCTCGGGCGCGAAGGGCAGGATGATGCACTGCAGCAGCGCGGGGACGAAGATGAAGCCCAGGAGCAGCGGCCAGAGCGAGTCGTTGCCCATGATCAAGTCCAAACCGAAGACCTGAGGACGAGAGAGGGGTTGAGCCGTTCCCAGCCCAAGCTGGACCCAACTCTGCTGCTCATGGCTGCGCTACAGGCTTGGACACCCATCAGAGGGACAGGGACAGCTGGGTGGCTTCCAGGTGGCCAACAGGTGACACCCTGTGCTCCGGAGGAGCTCCAGGTCCATCCCTCCAGCCCCAGCCCCTTCCGAAGGGCCAAGGGGACGCAGAGCGCTGACCCACCCCCTGCAGACTCCCATGGGCATCAGCACAAAAGGCGGGGAACAACCCACCCCCCGAGGCGGTTCTCCGGCACTTACTTGCGCGATGAGGATGCCCAAAACGATGCCGAGCTGGTGGAAGGTCCCCAGGGCGCCCCGCAGCGCGGTGGGTGACACCTCACCCACGTACATGGGCACGAAACCAGTGGTGAGGCCGGAGTAGAGGCCGATGATGAAGCGGCCAAGGATGAGCATCTCGAAGGAGAGAGCCATCTTGGAGAAACCCATGAGGATGGCGGATAGGAAGGCGAGGATGTTGGACATCAGCATGGAGTTGCGCCTGGGGAGGGAAGGGAGGAGGGTGAGGACGCCCAGGGGTGTCAGGAGAACCCAAACACCAGCTCTTGGCAGCAGGGAGGTGTCCCTGGGACACTGGGGTGAGACGAGGGGCACGACCCCCCGTCAGGGTCCAGCACGCTCGCTGCTCACCGTCCAAAGCGGTTGACAAAGAGCCCCACGGAGAAGGATCCAATCATTCCCCCGACGGAAAAGATAGCGACGGAGAGGGACCAGAGCGTGGTGAGGGTGGCTGGGCTGATGGGCTCATCATACCGGTACACCCAGGTACGGTTGTAGAAGTCCTCAATGACCTGTGCAAGGCAGGGGAGAAACGAAGCCGTGGGTTCAATAAACCATCTTCATTTCACCTGTGCCATCAATGTTACGAGTCGCCCGGCCCCGTGGCTCACAGGACGATGCGTCACGGAGCCGCTGGGCCGGTGGCTCAGCTCCAGCCGAGGGAGGAAACCTGCTGGGATGCGCCAAGGAAATGCAGCCGGACAGGTTCTGGTCGCGCCGAGAGCAGCTCGGCGTTGCCAAAATACCTCATGCACCTCCTGGGGCAGCCGTGGGGAGGTCACGCTCCTCCCCGGGGCACAGGAGGCTGGAGGGACAACCCCATCCCCAGAGGAGAAACAACACAGGGGAGATGGCGGAGACACTGGAGGAAGGCGAGGAAGACAGCGGGGTCTCCACTGGGGGTGGACAAGATCAATTCCCACCCCCGGACACTCCCTTGAGCTTAATTTCTAAGGCTTTTTCCGCAATATTTCCGTAACACAACACTTCTGCTATAAATCTGCGACACTGCAACTCTAACATCTAAGACAGGCGCTTGTTTTTAATCATCGTCTTCACAGAACGCTCTGGTTTATATACTTTACATGTATTTTTTTCATTTATTTTCGAAGCCAGCCCACTGCTGAAAGCCTCAAGTGAGTTATTTAAGGGTCACCCACACCCAAGGCAACGCCTGCCCAGCCCCGCAGGAAGGAGCAGAGATTTCGTGTGGGGAGGGGAAGCTGCTGCCGGACACGGCAGCTCAGGGACTCGCTGCTCCAAAGGGTTTCGCACACACTCAGCTCCCGATGAAGCATTTCCACAATTCCGCTTCATTTTCCAGTCTTCCCATCGCTTCACACACGACCGAGAGCCCCTGGCAGAGGCAGCACAAGAAACACACCTTGTGCTTCACTAAAAATGTCAATCATGTCTTTTTTTTTTTAACCCTCCTTTCAAAAAGCCTCTAAATGATTAAGATTTCAATATTTAATTGATTTCATTTGCCTCTTATGTCATGTGGAGGTTTTGATGGTTTGGGGGCTTTTTGCTTTTCTTAACATCACCAAACTACATAATTTATATTGTTATTTGGAGAAATCAGGCTCTGGGAAGGGGTGAGCGGGTCCCTGCTCGCACCCCACCAAACCTGGCACTGCTCCCAATTCCTCCCGCCTTCCCCAAAACCTCCAGCTCCCCTCCTTGAAGCAGAAAACAATTAACCCAAGAGACAGCGGATGCCCCAGCGCTGGGTGAGCGACGCTGGGCTGGGCTTTGGCTTCACAAAAATACAACAACCAAATACTGGTTGTTAGGAAGAGATGAAAATTATGAGTTTGAAGTGAGAGACATGAAAATAATAAGTGAATTTCCAGAAGCCGGGATTTTTTTCACCTCTCACCCTCATTTCACTTCAGCTGAGTGTTTCCCACCAGACCTCGCTCAGTTTTGGGCCGTCCCCTCCCTATGTCCTGCTTGCAGACACCACACAGACACTGAACCGCCATTTGGGACGCAGGCAGGACGGCACTGGGGCCACCAACCCACGCTCATCCGCCTGCGCCTCAGCAAGAGCCGTTCTGCACTGCTGCAAACGCTGCTGCAAACGCTGCTGCAAAAGCTGCTGCGGGAGCCAGGGGAACCATGTGCCCCCATCCTGCACCCCTAGACCAATCCCACACCCCAACACATCCCTGAGAGGGGCCAGAGGAGCCCCAGGAATGACCCGAGGCTGGAACAGCTCTGCTGGGGACAGGTGAGAGAGTTGGGGGGTTCGGATGGAGAAGAGAAGCTCCGGGGAGACCTTAGTGTGGCCTTTCTGGACTTTAAGGGGCTGAGAAGAAAGATTTTTTTAGTTGTGATAGGACAAGGGGTGATGGTTTAAACTAAAGGAGGGAGATTCAGGCTGGACATGAGGAAGAGATTGTTGCCCAGAGAGGTGGTGGCTGAACCATCCCTGGAGACACCCCAGGCCAGGCTGGACGGGGCTCTGAGCACCCTGAGCTGGTGAAGATGTCCCTGCTCATGGCAGGGGGGGCACTGGGGAGCTGGGAAGGGCCCTTCAACACAAACCATCTGTGATTCTGTGATCCCCATCCCACCCCTGCATCATGATGGCTCCCCAGCCTGCATCCCACCCCAAATCTTGCACCCCAATTTACCCCAGTGCACCCTCAACCCACACCCTGACACATCCCCATCCAACCCTGTGCACCAACACATCTCAAGATCAACGCATGACCATCCCGCATCCCAGCGCACTCACAATCCAACCCCAATGCACCCCGATCCTGCACCCCCATCCTCCACCCCACTACGCCCCCAGCTTTAAAGGTGAGATGACCCTCGTGCCCAGAGCATCCGACTACTCAAGCCAGCACTCATCCTGCCTCCTCTCGTGCCCCCAAGACAGAGCACCCCAAATCCTTTCACCCATTAGTTTGGCACCCCAAACACAATGTCACTTACTGGGTGACTCACCCCTAAATCACACAACCCATCCCTGGCCTGAGCCAAAGGGCTTCACCCTAAAACGCACAAGGGAAACTGAAGCAACACCCGTCGCAGGGAGATCCCGCTTTGCCGGGGGTCTGCAGGAACGGAGCGAAGAGAGGATGGAGAAATCCCGTCAGCTGCGGGGAATAACGCGCGTCCTCGGGGGTAATTACAGAGCACCTGCTCCCCGCCCGGCCCGAGCTCAGGAGAAAACGAGGGCGGATGCCAGAAAGCAGCTCCTCAGCGCTTTTCCAGAGATTTCGCAGCTCAACGCTGCTTCTAACGCCGCTCCCGACGCTCACGTGCCCAGCGCCGGTGGGTCCGGGGTCAGTTTATAGCAGCGCGACGCGTTCAGCAGACGGACACAGGCACCGTGTCGGTGGGTGCGAGCACCAAGGGTGCTGGACGGGACTCGCAGCCTCCAGCCACGTGATATCCCACTCGGGCCACTCAGCATTATTAAATACAACTTAATGCAATACCGCAAATAAAGGTCATTTGTGTATTTTTTACTCTTTCCACACTGATAGGGGTCTGAGGAGTTTTTGCGCTGGGTCTCCTCTCCCACAAGGAGGTTTTGCGACGCTCAAGATGAGATTTTGCAGCCCATTGGCTGGTAATGCGATTAATAATCTTGCAGCGTGAATCCTGCCTTGGTGGGTTTAATTGTTTGGGATGGTGCAGCAGAGGCTGTGACGATGCTCGGGGACCCCACTCCGTCCTTCGACAACTTGAGCTTTACCCAGGGCGTGTTGTAAGCTCCACATGCGGTTTCTGAGATTTTAACACCTCAAAAAGCCACGTGATTTGGCCAAAGTCAAGTTTTCCAGGGCTTCCACATACCCACCAGTGGCTGGAGGGTCCTGGCACTGGGGCAGGAGCAGGAGCCAACGCCTCCTGCTCTCCATCCCTCCCCATTCTGCCCCCGATGCTCCGGGAAGCGAAGCTCCCATTGGAGCGGCCACGCTGCCCCTTCCAGATGACTCAAATTCTAATTAACTCCCAGACTTTCGCTAAAGGCCGAGGTTAAAAGTTAGGCCGGTCCCATCCGGCGAGCATATTGTCCGCGTTCCTGGGATTTTTCCCGGCAAAAACGCTAAGCAAGGAGGAAACTAATTCTCCTGGGAAAGCAAGAGCTGAACAACTCCCCGGTAAATCCCATTACAGCAATAAGCTGCCTAGCGGGATGTACTATTTTCGCTGGGCTGGCAGTGGCCGGGGGTTTGGTTTTGGTATGGGGGGGTGAAATTTTGCTACGGCGAGGCCGTTTGGCGCACACTCACCTTTTGTGGGGCATTGATGACACCGGTGTTGTAGCCGAACTGTAAGGAACCCAGCACCGCTCCTCCCACGGCGAGCATCAGGCGAGCCGTCATCTGCAAGAAATGAGGGAAGGAAACAAAACACAGGGGTTAAATCTGGGGTCCCCCTCCTCAGAAAGGTCCCCCCACGCTTCTCCCCAAGGAGTTGCGAGAGGAGCAGGGATGCTCGGAAGGTTGTAAGCGTGAATATGCAGAGTAAAAGAGAAAACTTGCTTTTTTCATGGCATCCGCAGGGGTTAGGGAAAATAAAATAACTAAAAAAGTACTCTTTTGGGCTTAAAATAAAATACTGTTTGGGGATTCCAGGAATTTTTTGCTACTAGAGCAAGGCGGGAGGTTTTATCTGGGCTCGCAGGGTCCCCTCCGAGGGCTCCACGTGACGCCCGGGCGACACGCCAGCACCAGATGCTTTTGGGGACGCCGCGGTGACGCCGCCGGCCGGTCGAGCATCGTCCCAGCACCGGCGCGAGGATGGCCCAGATAGCCACCGCTAACGAAGTTTTTGCACCGGAGCCTAATTAACAGTCACTAAGCAAAATCCCGGGTATTTGGCAAACCCTTGGGCCGCCTCCTCTTCCTCCCGCTTAAGCCGGAGCGACAATCGGAGCCTTGTTCGGGAGCAGGGTCAGGGCAGGCCAGCGCTCGGGCCACCTTCGTTAACGGCCCAATTATCCCAGGCAGGAGATTTTCCCAGCGCTCAGCTCCGAGAACCAGGATCTGACATTCCTGGTTAATCAGCTTTGGGATGACCCACGTGAAATTTATAAGCCCCTTAATTTTTTGGGGGGTTGTGGGGGAGGGTCTCTCTGTTTATTCCGGCTACCGGCGCACAGCCCCACCCCAGGGATTAATATTCCCGATTAATATTCCCAAAGGATTGGCACCAATCAGACCCCACCCAACCAAAACCCCTCAATCAGGAGGGCTAATTGCACAGCACGTGCAAGAAAAATAGATATTTCCTTATTTAAGAAGCATTTGCTTATTTTTTTAAGTAAATAATGCAAATAAATATAAATAAGCGCTGCTTGCTGACCTCGCCACCTCCCCCTGCGTTAAAAGTTTCCAGGGAAAAAGCAACAGGGAATAAAGCCAGGCCTGTTAATGAAGCTCATTAATTAGACTTGGCCCCAACACAAGTAATGAGGGAGGTTTTGGCACTTGGGTTTTGTTCGGCGCGTCCAAATAAACCCACCCTGAGAAGAAAATGTCCCACTTGAGCGGGCAAAAACAGGCTGGAAAGTTGGGAAAAACAAGGAAAAAGCCCTAAAAAATCCGAAATCCTGACTCCGGCCTCATCCATCCGCCTGCTGCTCTGAAAAACTGCGCTGGGTGACACGGGCAAGGCCAAAGTCAACCTGCGCTGCAAGAAAAGTTGTTTAAAGAGTGGGGGTTGTTGGGCGTCGGGATTTTTGGGGTTTGCGGTGATTAATTCCTTAGTTTTTGGGGAGCAATGTGTAGATCACGGGGCCGGGCGGCCCATCCCCGGAGAGCGACGGGCGCTCCCCCACGTAGGGGGTGAGTCAGGGCAGCATCACCCGTTGCAGGTAGAGACACCAACCCCAACCACCACCCCCTCAGAGAGAATTAAATCCAATCCCTTTTGCAGTTTTCACCTCTACAATTAAAAATTCATTGTTAAACTTCAGCAAACCAAAAATGTCCAAGTTTTTAAGGTTTAGGGCAAATAAACGGTGCTTTTATTGCGGCGCAGCAGCTGGAAGGGGGGAGGGATGGGGTTGGGGGGAAGGCTGATGGTGTTTTGGAGGCAGCTCCTCCCGCTTGCTCGGGCTTCCCGGCTCCAAACACGTTTCCCAGCCCGACACGCAGCCTTTCGGCTGTAACCTCGCCATTAAAGGAAAGGCTTAAGATGGCGAGTTCGGGGGGGGGGGGGGGGAAACTAGTAAAAAGTTTATTTTTAAAGGCAGCACGTGGTGTTTGGCGGCATTTATTTAACTGCTTGTAGAAAACAGCTTTATTGAGAGGGGTTTTTTTTTTGGGGGGGGGGGGGGGGGGGGTGGAAGAACAAACTACTTCCCCTTCTTGCTTTTGTGCAATAAACTTATGTACAGCCTGGATACATCCAGCGCTTGTGGGTTTTGTTCTCTATTAACTCCTATGCCTTAGAGGAAGGTGAGTGTAGGACTTGTAATTTTAACCAATTCAGAGGGGTTTTTGCTGCTTCCTGCTTCCTTC
Source organism: Nesoenas mayeri (assembly GCF_963082525.1). NCBI lineage: Eukaryota > Metazoa > Chordata > Aves > Columbiformes > Columbidae > Nesoenas > Nesoenas mayeri. Next base: position 6,388,117 of record NC_137546.1, on the reverse strand, counting down.
AGCACCCAAACACGGAAGCCGGGACGCTCGGAGAAGTTGAAGCCAAACCGGGCTGCATTTTGCTTTATAACTCTTTATGTTGTAGTTTTCTCTTAGTTTTCTAATATCTTTCCTGCAGCACAGATGGATTTCAGGATGCTGCCCGCCCCACGGAACAAGGAAATGAATAATGCCTTGAAATAAAAATAGGAATATTTTTTAGAAGTGTCCCAGGAGAGAATTTCAGGAAAATTCCACATCTAACAACAGCCAATCAAAATCAGGTTTTAATGAGGCTTTAACGAGCATCCCAGAGTCCCAGTTTGGGATGGATGTGGTGGGGGGGGATTGCGGGCAGGGGTGCAGCATCTCGCACGTTCATTTGCACGTCCATTTGCACGGAGCAAAGGCGACCGGCCGGGCCACGGTAACACTGGAAAATCTTACGCACCCATCGCCGGCCGCGTCAAACCTGCTCCCAAAGCCACAGTGCGACGCATTTCGCAGCCAAAAAGTGGGGGGGGAAGTTGAAATTTGGGGGGGTTATCAGCGCTGGGGAGAACCGGCGGGGAGGGAAAACAGAGTCAGAGCAGCGTGATTTGGTTTTATTTATATAGGGTTTTTTTTCTCCCTTGAAAGGTCAGCTGGGGACGGCGCCACGATCCCTCCGAGTTTTGCAATCGGAAGAGCGTCTCCGACAAGCCCTGGAGATGTTTTGTACGCCAAGGGGCAGAGCAGCCCAGCGCTGCGGGCAGAAAAGCAGCTCCCGCTTTCATAATATTAAATATGGAATTTAAGGACGGAGGGCCAGCTCGTCCCCCACCTCCCAGCACCTCCAAACCAGCCGCTTCAACAAAAACCCCATTTTTCCCCTCTCAAACGCACTCTGGATTGAGGCATCACCCACCAGAGCACAGCGAATCGCTCCTGCAATTAATTACCTTGAAACAAAATTAATCATTTCTAACCCATATTCCCCTAATGGAGCGGTTATTAAGGACAGAAAAGCCCAGGGAACGCGGCTCCGGCTCCATTTCGGTAGCTGGGAGCCCAGCGCATCAGATTTCTTGCGTTACGAGAGCGAATTTCTCTTTAATTCCTCCCCCCATGGCCGCGCTGCCCGCAGTCACGTTCCCCAAGAACAAAACGGCTTTAAATAAAATCATAAAAATATTTCAATGTAATTTCATTTTAAATAGTTTTCCTAACGATGCAAAGTTGGGCTGGGGGGGGGGGGGAAGAGGCGATTTGCTGAGGAGAGAAATAAAAGGAGGCTTTAATTGGAATAAAATTAATAATTTTGACTCTTTGCACTGCTGTGGAATTTTTTATTTCCTTCCTCAGAAAAAAAAAGGAAGAAAAAAGAAACTACATACTTGAATATCTCCCCAAACACTCCCAGAAGGGAACGTTTTTTGGGGGGGTCAGATAAGCGAACCCCAGTGTCTTATGTTAATGACCGTGCTGTAATTAACTCACCTTCCTCATTTAGGGCCTGACGTGTTGCTCTATCCCACCTTTAGTGTTATAAAACAATTTACTTGAGGCAGGTCGGAGCACTCGGGTGCTGCCGAGCAGCTGAGGGAGTTTGTGCTATTTAATAATTGAGGTTTTTGGGGGGAAATGGATGGAATTGGGGCACAGCTGACGCTGGGGGTGACCCAATGTCACCAGGGGGTCCCCCCAGTGTCCCCCCAAAACTCAGCACTTTTAGGGCCTTGTCACCACTTCCACAACCCCCCAAACGGGGCCAAAAGTGCCTTTGTTGGCTCTTTCCTTTGCGTTTTCTCACCTAAAGGGGTTCGCTTCGTTTATTTTTCCTAACGCCGAAACTCTTTCCCAGGTGCGCTCTGAAGCGCGGGTTGGGTTGTATGGGGGTGTTTCGTCTTGTTTCTGAGGTAATTTTTTTAATAAAAGGTTTGTTTTACCTCACGGCGCCCACCCGCGGGCCGCCCCGTGTCCCCGGGGCGGCGTGAAGAGGCCGAAGCAAGCCCGGTTCCCCCCCAGCCCCCCCCAAAACCGGATCGCCCGCGGCCGATCGTCGCCTGGGCGGTTGTGTAACGCGCGAGGGGGAGGGGGGAGCGGGGCTCCTCACCTTGCTGCCGGTGTCCATGGCGGCCCCGGGAGGCGGCGGTGGCGCTGACGGGCCCGGGCCGGGGCCGGGGGGGGCGGCGGGAGCGGCGCGCGGGGAGCGGAGCGGCGGCGCGCGGCCCCGGCGGGGGCATTGAAGCGGCTTAAGAGCGCGGTCGAGCAGGGGGCGCGCGGCGGCGCGGGACGGCGGCGCCCATTGGGTGGCGAGCGGGAGGGGGCGGAGCCAGGAGGGAGGTGTGGGACGAAAGGGGCGGGGCCAGGAGGGGGCGGGGCCAGGAGGGGCGTGCGCGGGGGTGTGGGAGGGGCGCGCGCGGGACGGGAGCCGGGGAGCGCGTGCGGGGCCGCACGTGGGCGGGGGGGGTGGGGGGAGTGTGCGCGGGAGTGTGAGTGGGTAAGAGCGTGAGTGGGTGTGCACATGTGAGTGTGTAAATGTGTGAGTGTGTGTGAATGTGTGTGTGTGCACGTGTGAGTGTGTGTGTGCACGTGTGAGTGTGTAAATGTGTGAGTGTGTGTGAATGTGTGTGTGCGCGTGTGTGTGTGCATGTATGAGTGTGTAAATGTGTGAGTGTGTGTGAACTTGTGTGTGTGCACATGTGTGTTAGAGTGTGTGAATGTGTGAGAGTGTGTGCACGTGTGAGTGTGTAAATGAGTGTGTGTGAATTTGTGTGCACGTGTGTGTAAATGTGTGAAAGTGTGGATGTGAATGTGTGTGCAAATGTGTGAGAGTGTGTGATCCCGTGAGCACATGTAAGTGTGCAAGCATGTGAGTGTGTGAATGTGTGTGCACATGTGAGTGTGCAAGCATGTGCATCCCTATATGCATGCCTCTATGTGTACGTGTGAGTGTGCAAGCATGTGTGCTTGTAGGTGTGTGTGTGTACATATATGTGCATATGTGTACCTATATGTCTGTGCGTGCACATGTGGGTGTGCGAGTGTGCGTGAGAGTGTGTGTGTGAATGTGTGTGAATATGTGCATCACTGAAAGTAGAAATGTGTGCAATTGTGTGTGTGTGCACATGTGTGACCATGCAGGTGTGTGTGCATTCGTGTGAGTGCACACAAGTATGCAAGTGCCTTTGCACATTTGAGTGTGCAAATGTATGAGTGAGCACATGTGAGTGTGCAAGTGTGTGCCTGTGTTTCACGTGTGTGAGTGTGCAAGCATGTCCTGTGTGCACATGGCAGGTCTGCGAGCACGTGGCCGTATGCCTGTGGGTGTGTGCACGTGTGTGTAAGCGTGTGCATGCCCATATGTGCACGTGTGACTGTGCAAGTGTGTGTGTGTGCATATATGTGCATGTGTGTGCCTGTATGTGTGTGCATGCACATGTGAGCAGGTGTGTGTGGACACGTGTACGTGTGTGTGCGCTCATGCACTTTGCTGCAAGCCTCTGAGCTCTGTGTGTGTGTGCACCCGTGTGCCTGTGTGCACACACCTGTGTCCTCCTGTGCACGTGTGTGTGCACCTGTAAGCGTGTGCGTGTAAATGGGTGCGTGCACATCCATGCGTGTGCGTGTGTGCAGCACATCGGGGTGCATGTACATCTGTGCAGGTGAATGCGTCTGTGCATGCTTGTGCGTGTGTAAGCAACCACCTGCGCTGGTGCAAAACCCTGCGCATGGTGCAAAACCCTGAATTGGTGCAAAATCCTGCACTGGTTCAAAATCCTGCACATGGTGCAAAACCCTAGAAATGGTGCAAAACCCTGCACTGGTGCAAAACCCTACAAATGGTCCAAATCCTACAAATGGTGCAAAAACCTGCACTGGTTCAAAACCCTGAATTGGTGCAAAACCCAACAAATGGTACAAAATCTTACAAATTGTGCAAAACTCTACACTGGTGCAAAACCCTGAATTAGTGCAAAACCCTGCACACAGTGCAAAACCCTGAATTGGTGCAAAACCCTGCACTGGTGCAAAACCCTTAATTGGTGCAAAATGCTGCAAATGGTGCAAAACTCTACACTGGTGCAAAACCCTGAATTGGTGCAAAACCCTACAAATGGTGCAAAACCCCGAATTGGTGCAAAACTGTATACATGGTGCAAAAACCTGCACAAGTTCAAAATCCTGCAAATGGTGCAAAACCCTGAATTGGTGCAAAACCGTGCACTGGTGCAAAACCCTACAAATGGTGCAAAACCCTGCAAATGGTACAAAACCCTGAATTGGTGCAAAACACTATACATGGTGCAAAAAACTGCATATAATGCTAAACCCTGCAAATGGTGCAAAACCCTACAAACGGTGCAAAACCCTTGCAAATGGTGCAAAACCCTGAATTGGTGCAAAACCCTACAAACGGTGCAAACTCCTACAAATGGTGCAAAACCCTATACATGGTGCAAAACCCTATACATGGTGCAAGATCCTGCAAATGGTGCAAAACCCTACAAAAGGTGCAAAACCCTGAATTGGTGCAAAACCCTGCAAATGGTGCAAAATCCTACAAATGGTGCAAAACCCTACAAAATGGTGCAAGACCTTGCATTGGTGCAAAACCCTGGATTGGTGCAAAACCCTATACATGCTGCAAAAACCTGCACATAGTGCAAACCCCCACAAATGGTGCAAAACCCCACACATTGTGCAAAACCCTGCACCCTACGACCCCCCCCCCGAGGCGCAGAGCTGGGTCGGACCAAGCCCCTCACCCCTTTTCCCCCATTTCCGGGGTGCAAGGTATTTTTAGGGTGCACGGGGCCGCAGAGGCAGCGGAAGCCCCTTTTGGGGGGGGTTGGGGTGGATGTGCGGGTGTGCACGTCCGCAGCTCCTCCCACCCGCTCCCACCCCCCGGCCACCAAAGGTGACGCGGGGGGTCCCGCGGGGACGCGCCTGCGGCTCTTTGTCCACCCTCGGGGCTCAAGAACTCGCCTTTCCCCCTTAAAACCAGCTTAAAAACACCATTAAAAATAGAGAAAATCATTAAAAATAGTTAAAATCATTAAAAAATAGTTTAAATCATTAAAATAATTTTTAAAATTCAATTTCCCATAGTATTAAAATTTTTTTTTAAAGGGCAAAAAATGCTGATAAAAATAAAAATAAAGGAGGAAACATTTTCAAAAGGTAAAAAAAATTATATAAAAGCAGAGATTTGGCCAAAAATATCAAAATCAACAATTGATTTTCTTTTCCTAAAGCCACAAAGTTTTGCCCCGAATTCACCCATTTCAGGTGAATCGTCACCTCTAAACTCCCATAAACCTGAATTTTATCGATCCTGGGTTTTGTTCTTTCTGGTTTTTTTTTCCTCATCTCAAATGGGAAACGGGGAATTTTGTGCCGATTTGGCATTTTTCTGATGGGATTAAATGAAAATAAAGGATGTCGGGCGGGAATGCTGACGCGGGGAAAGGGCCGGAGGAGGGATAATCCGGCTGGTGCCGCCGCGCTGAGGGGGATTTAGGGAGATTTGGTCGGTCCCGGCCCTTTCAATCGGGAATAAAAGGGTTAAAATAATATCCCGGGGGAGGGAGGGGGTGGGAGGGGATGGGATTGAGGGAAGAAAAGGGGGAATTGGGATTGATTGGTTTGAAAGGGTCGAGGGGGGGTGGTGGAGGGACCGAGGTGATGGGCTCACGGCGCTGTGACCAGAGGCCACAATGATGGGCTCAGGGGTTCAAGTGGTGGTAGAGTAATGGAGGAGCTCAGGGAGCGCAGTTATGTCAAGGTCAAAGGCAACGATGATGGCTGAGGGGTTCCCGTTGTGGTAGAGAAATGGAGGCCATGCTGATGGGCTCAGGGACTCGAGTTGCGTCAAGGCCAGAGGCCACGACGATGGGCTGAGGGGTTCAAGTGGTGGTAGAGAAACAGAGGCCATGGTGATGGGCTCAGGGACCAGAGGCCATGATGATGGGCTGAGGAGTTCAGGTGGTGGTAGAGTAATGGAGGCCATGGACTGGAGTTATGTCAAGGTCAAGGGCCATGGTGATGAGCTCAGGGATCCAAGTGATGGTGAAGAGGCCAAGGCCACGGTGATGGGCTCAGCCCCTCCATGGGACTCAACTTGTGTCAAGGCCAGAGGCCACAGTGATGGGTTCAGGGATCTGAGCTGTGTCAAAGCTGGAGGCCATGGCAATGGGCTCAGGGATTCAAGCGATGGTGAAGAGGCCAAGGCCACGGTGATGGGTTCAGGGATTTGAGTTGTGTCAAGGCTGGAGGCCACAGTGATGGGCTCAGCTTCTCCAAAGGATTTTGTGTTAGGGCCCAAGGCCACAGCAATGGGCTCAGAGGTTCCAGTGATGGAGGGGAGATGGAGGCCATGGCGCTGGGCTCAGCATCTTGGTGGGACTTGAGTTGTGCCAAGGGCAGAGGCCACAGTGACGGGCTCATGGAGGCAAGTGGTGGTGGAGAGGCCAAGGCCACGGTGATGGGCTCAGCCTCTCCATGGGACTCAACTGGTGTCAAGGCCAGAGGCCACAGTGATGGGTTCAGGGATTTGAGTTGTGTCAAGGCTGGAGGCCACGGCTCAGCCTCTCCATGGGCCATGGGCTCAGGAACTGGAGTTATGTCAAGGTCAAGGGCCATGGTGATGAGCTCAGGGATTCAAGCGATGGTGAAGAGGCCAAGGCCACAGTGATGGGCTCAGCCCCTCCATGAGACTCAAGTTGTCTCAGGGCCATGGTGATGAGCTCACGGATTCAAGTGGTGGTGGGGAGACCAAGGCCACAGTGATGGGTTCAGGGACTTGAGTTATGTCAAGGCTTGAGGCCATAGCGATAGGCTCAGGGATTCAAGTGGTGCTGGGGAGACCAAGGCCACAGTGATGAGCTCCATGTCTCCATGGGACTCAAGTTGTGCCAAGGACAGAGGCCACAGTGATGGGCTCATGGAGTCAAGCAGTAGTGGAGGCCAGAGGCCGTGGTGATGGGCTCAGCCTCTCCAAGGGATTTTGTGTCAAGACTGGAGGCCTCAGTGATGAGCCCATGGATTCAAGTGATGGTGGAGACACTCAGGCCACAGCAATGGCCTCCACGTCTCCATGGGGCTCAAGCTGCATCAAGGTCCGAGGCCACAACAATGGCCGCAGGGATTGGAGTTATGTCAAGACCAGAGGCCATGGCGATGGGCTCAGCCCCTGCCCTCGTTCTCCCCTCCGCAGATGTCGGCCCTGAGTCACCAGTGTCACACAGACACACCACCCGCCACGCGGCCACCGGATTTCACCTGAAAAACGTAATTCCTGGCAGACGAGGAAATCCGGTGTCTTTTATATCCCTGTGCCATCTCACCTCGTGTTGTTGTCTAACGAGCTCGTTATCTCAGCCTCTCCCATCCCCACCTGTGTCACCAGCCTCGGGGACACCGGGGACACAGGCGTCCTGGTCACACGCAGGATTTGGAGCAGGTTTTTGGGGCAGAGGCTTCTATTTTTGGGGGGCAAAATCCAAGCTGGGACATTCTTGCCAGGGCTGGTTTTCAGGTAGTAAAATCAGCATCACCAGACAGCAACGGGGAGGGAATTTGGCTTTGCTGGGACTTGATGCCGTTGGCGTCTCCACATTCAAAAACCCTGGATTAACCCTAAAAAATAAGGGGAAGCTTTAGCACTTGACCTCCAACACTGAGCATCCTTGGGACGGAATCAATCCACTTCAGGGGGGATTTCATCTTAATGTTTTCAGTGTCCTTCGAGCCTCAAGGAGCCTTAAAATAAGTCCCTGAGCCAAAAGGTCTTTTTAAAATTCAGGCCAAAATGCCCAGAAATTGTTTTTCTAGAGACGCACCATCCCGATTTGTCCCCAGCGCAAAAACATCACAGAAAAATACCCGCCGGAGCTTATAATTCCTATTCCTGCTTGCACAACAGCCCCTGAACAGCTGGGAGCTGCTGTCAACATCTGGCGGGCACCGCACCCCAGTGACCCCATTGTGTGCGGCAAATTGGGTCAAACGGCCGCGGTTTTGTCTCCGCGAGGCTCATGAAAGGTGCGGGTTGAGTCGGGGTCAGGCCAGGAAGTGGCCGGGACTGGCAAACGTCAGCACAGGTGACGAAATTTGGGGCAAAGTCCAGAAGGAAATTAGAATTTGTAATAAAAACGGGGTTGGGCAACGCTGGCACAACCTTCCCCAGGGATTTCAGTGCTGAAATATCTGGGCTTGACTTGGCCGCTCGGATTTAGGGGGAGATTTTGGGCTCTTTCCTTATCCCAGGGCTGGTCCAGCTCAAGGGATGAGGCAAAACATCAGCCCCATGGCCCCCAACCTGGAGCCACCAAAGCGCTTTGACATCCCTTAGGTTTGGATTTAACAGCCTGGATTTCACTCTTTATCGTTAAACCTGGACTAGTAAAGCCCATCTCCCTGTTAGGCCGGGATTATAATACATTGAACCCTCCAGTTCTTGTGTTAGAGTACGACAAACAGATACTCTGCGTCCGAGAAAGCAGGGACACTGACCCCAATAAAAGCAATTATTGTCATTTAATTAATCCAAATTAACAAGCAGCGAGCCTCGTTTCAAGTTTTCCCGGCAAAGCAATGACTCCCTAGTCCTAAACAGCGCTGGTTTGGGGAGCTTTTCACCCTTTAAAGATGCAAAGGATTGGAGAACAAAGCGAATATCTGGTTTATCCATCAAAGCGGGGGAATCGTCCCCTAATCCTGGGTCTTGCAAAGGGTGATTTTGCACTTCAGCCTGGATTTTGCATCTTTTACGCCAACCCGACACGCATGGGAACGTGTGGAGAAGAGAGGCCGGGGCTATAAATACCGGGTGAGTCACGCGCGGCGCTGGGAGGTGTCGCGGCCGCCGAAAACCATGGGGAGGGGGGGACATCCATTTTCCCTTCGGCTCCACACGTTCGTGCGAGCGGATTCCTCTCCCTCCTCCAAGCAGAAAGAAAAAGGCGTGTATATATATATATATATATGCACACGAGCGTAGATAAAAATACATATATATGTATATAATGCTGCTTTTCCCTGCCCATAAATACTCTGCAAACGACCCTCACCCGGCCAAAACCGCAGGAAAAGGGGATTTTTCCCCCTTTTTCCCATAACATTCCAATTAAACAATTCCCATTCGCCCGCGTTTCCTTCTTCAGGAGCTATTTCTGGAGCAGAAAGAGAGTGGTTGTTGAGGATAATAATGAATCATTAATGATAACGAGCAGATAATAGCCACTCCCTCGCCTTCATTTGCAGGGATGCTCCTTTTCTTGTTTAATTTTTGATGGATTTGGTGATTTTTTTTTCCTCCCATTCGCATGGTGTGGACAAGTTGTGGAGCGGGAGGGTTTTGGGGGTTTAAACAATGGGGTTTTCTCTTCCCTAGGGGAGAAAAAGGGTGGAATAAGGCCATTTTGGGGCTGTTTGCTGCGCCGAGGCCGAGCGGCCGGCGCGGGCCCAAGGCCAGAGGCCTCGGCTCAAGGCCGCGATAAGGGATGTGCCAACAAGAGTCACATCCACGGCGCCCCAAAACAAACCCTGCACCCCATCACCCTGCAAAGAGCATCCTCCCCTCCCCGGCATCACCGCCCTAGCAGGAATCCACCCCAAATTCCTCCAGATTTAGGAATTCTTGGGGTTTTTTGGGGGGGATTCTGCAGCAGCGTTGTCGTCTTGAAGCCGAACACCCCGCGGCACCCGCAGAAATTGTGGGTTTGCTGTGGGACCGATGGGTTTCCTCACATGTATGTTTTGTTCTGCCCGTCCCATATTGCCTGCCGGCCTCGGCAAAGCCAAAAAAAGCTGTTTTTTCACTCAAAATAACCCAATTTTGCGAATTTAAGGCATCCCGCCAACCTGCAGGCTGGCGGCACAGAGAGACCATCCCCATCAATCCCTAAAACGGGATTTCTGTGCCTTGTGGAGAGCCCAGAAAGGGGCTGGAGAAGGATATTTTGGTTCATTTGAGGGGTTTTGGGGCAGGGAGCTTCATAAACGCGGTTTTAGAGGTCGGGAGCATCATCACTATTGCAATATTAAGCGCAAGGGAAAGCAAGAGCGATGGCTTTCGTTGCGTGTTGATTTTGTTCTGCTCATCCCATGTTCCCCGCCATGCTCAGCAAAGCCAAAACTACTGCTTTTTCACTCAAAATAGCCCAATTTTGCTAATTTACAGCATAGTGAGAGGGTGCTGGTGTGGAGGGAGCTTCCCCGAAATGGAGGAGCTTGGAAAGGGGCTGGAGGGGGATTTTGGGGCCAATTTGGGGGTTTTTGGGGGGACACGAGGGTCTCATAAATCCAGTTTTAGAGGGCGGGAGCGCTGTCGCAATATTGAATGGGAGGGTGGGCTGGTCCTGCTGAGCACCACCGGGGATGCAGGATGAGATGCTCCCAATGGAGAAACACCCAAAGAGCTTTAGGGACGCCCAACGGGTCGCCATTCCCTTCTTAATTAATGACTTTAATCACCAACTTTCCCCCCTCTGCACAATGCCGGAGCCCGGTGGGTTTTACCCACGGGGAGCAGGTCGGTATCTCAAGCTGTGAAACGCCAAAAAAGGAAAGAAAAAGCTCCAAAATCCTCATATCTCACATTAAAAATCCCTCCGGCTACGGGCAGGATGGGGTTTGCTCCTCCGTTCCCTCACCGGACTGGGAAGTGCCCAGTTTCTGGACTGGGAATCCGTCGGAGCAAGCTCGCGGCGGCAATTACCGCGCCGCAGGAAGACGGATTAATCCCCATTACCTAATTAACTCGCCGAATAATAATTAGGCAGGTATTTCTTTGCTCTTCAGTCATAAAAACTCTTTTGCAGGGGCATGTTTGAAAGCCGGGCCCGGACATCAAACGCGTTTCTGCAAAGGCAGGAGCAGAAATAACCATGGCGCTGAGCCCGGGGCGGCGAGCGGCATCTGCTGGGTTGGGTCAGTGCCCTCCGGGGTGGTGCCGTTTGATTTTTGGGGGGTCATCATCCTCCCAGCACGACACAATGTGATTTTTTGGGGGCCAGTGTCCTCCTAAGATGCTGCAATTTGATTTTTGGGGGAGCGTTATCCCCCCAGAATGATGCAATTTGAGGTTTTGAGGGGTCAGCATCCTCCTAGGATGATGCAATTTGATTTCTGGGGGGACCATTTTCCTCCCAGAATGATACAATATGATTTTTTGGGGGTGCAGAATCCTCCTAGATGATGCAATTTGAGGTTTTTGGGGCCAAGGATCCTCCTGGATGATACAATTTGATTTGGGGGGTCGATCATCATCCTCCCAGGACGATGCGGTTTGAGTTTTTGGAGGCCCAGCATCCTCCAAGGATACTACAGTTTGATTTTGGGGGTGGCCATCACCCTCCTAGATGCTACAATTTGATTTTTGGGGGGTCATCACCCTCCCAGGATGATGCAATTTGAGTCTTTTGGAGCCAAACATCCTCCTGGATGATACAATTTGATTTTTGGGGGGATCATCATCCTCCCAGAATGACACAATATGATTTTTGGGAGGCCAGCATCACCCTCCTAAGATGATTCAATTTGATTTTCGGGAGGGTCGTCATCCTCCTAGGATGATGCAGTTTGATTTTGGGGGGAGCATTATCCTCCCAGAATGATACAGTATGATTTTGGGGGGGCGTAGCATTCTCCAATGATAATACAATTTGATTTTTTGGGGGGTCATCCCCTTCCTAGATGATGCAATTTGAGTTTTTTGGGGCCAAACATCCTCCTGGATGCTATGATTTGATTTAGATGGGGGATCATCATCCTCCTGGATGATACCATTTGATTTGGGGGGGGATCATCATCATCCTCCTGGATGATACAGTTTGATTTAGGGGGGGGATCATCATCCTCCTGGATGCTACAATTTGATTTGGGGGGGATCATCATCCTCCTGGATGATACAGTTTGATTTAGAGGGGGATCATCATCCTCCTGGATGACACAATATGATTTAGGGGGGGATCATCATCCTCCTGGATGATACAGTTTGATTTAGAGGGGGATCATCATCCTCCTGGATGACACAATATGATTTAGGGGGGGATCATCATCCTCCTGGATGATACGATTTGATTTAGGGGGGATCATCATCCTCCAATTTGATTGTTTGGGCATCATTATCCTCCCAGGATGATGCAATTTGAGTTTTTGGAAGCCCAGCATCCTCCAAGGATATTACAGTTTGATTTTGGGGGTGGCCATCACCCTCCTAGATGCTACAATTTGATTTTTGGGGGATCATCGTCCTCTTAGGATGATGCAATTTGATTTTTTGGGGACCATTACCCTGCTGGGATGATGCAATTGGAACTTTGGGGGGTGCTCCCGGCACCCCTGCGTCCCACAATGACTCCTCCACCCTCTTGATCATCCTGTTCCCCAAACTCATGACTCAGCACCTCCCAAAAATGCAGGAGCTGGGTTGCAAAACTCATGACTTGACCCGTTCCTTTCCAAGCCGGAGGAAAAGAAAAGCCGGCTCGCCTCCAAAATTTAAGAAAATCCAACCAAAAAGCGTCTCCGTCAGCTTTGGGATTGATTCAACTTCTTATTTAGGGTTTCTAAATGATGGAGAATAAAACGTTTGGCTCAGAATTGTGTTATTACGATGAGCTGCGTCAGGTTGGGAGAGGTGAAGAGTCAGCAAACGCGCCCTGAGCGCCGATGGGGAGATAAAGTGGAGTTTGCAACTACGGGTTTGGGGATGTTCTCCCTGTTTTGGGGGGTAACATGGAGCCGTTGGCTAAAACGGCCCCAAAACGAAGCCCCTGGGTGGGTTTTCTTGTGGCGTCGAGTCACCCGCCCCTCGCTTCTCCCAATTAAAAGAATTAAAGGAAGGAAATTGGAAATGCGGCCCCCGCTGCACCTCGTCTGGATTAATTAAAGCCCAAGGTTTTAATGAGCGGCTGATTAAATACAAAAGCGAAGTTCTCAGCTTGTTAGAAGAAAGTGGAGGTGATGGAGTGGGGGGGGGGCTCGGACCCCCTGAAAATGTGGGGTGATGTGTAGGCCTCCCTGCGGCCATGGGGAAGGGGAATTGGTGCTGTTTGCTGTTAAATCCCGCATTTTTGAAGCCGTTTCTGGCTGGATTTGGCCGGAGGGGGATGCCAAGCGGCTTTTTGCACCTTATCTGGGCACTTTGCACTTTAAACTCCAATTTCAAAGCTCCTGAATGGGTCCCCAAGGCTCCGGTATCTCCTGGGTTGGATGTTCCTCCCCCGGGGCTGTAAATGCGCCCAGACCCAGCTCAAAGCCCCAAATATTCGCCCCAGGGCTGCGACCGGGGGCTGAGCCCATCCCATGGGTGCAAAATGTCCCCCACACCCCCCAAATCCTTTGCACACAGGCAGCAGGGGCTCTGTCCTGCCTGTCAGCCTTTGCTTCCCATGAAATCCCATGGAACCCTGTGAAATTCCCACATAATCCCATGGAATACCATGCAGTCCCATGCGATTCTGTGCAACGCTGTGCAATCCCATGCAATTATCCCACACGATTCCATGCCATCCCATATAATCTCGTGCAATCCCATGCAATTATCCCATGCGATTCCATGCCATCCCATAGAATCTCGTGCAATCCCATGCAATTATCCCATGCGATTCCATGCCATCCCATAGATGCATCCCATGCAATTATCCTATGCGATTCCCACGCCATTCCCACGCAATCCTGTGCAACCCCATGCACTCCTAGTGCAACCCCATGTAACCCTCTGCACTTCCCATGCAATTCTGTGCAATCCCATGCAATTCTCATGGAATCCCATGCAATTCCCATGCAATTCAGTGCAATCTCTTGCAATCATCCCATGCAATGCTATGCAATTCCCCTGCAATCCCATAGAATCTCATGCAATCCCATCCAAATTCATGCAATTCCCATGCAAAACTCATGGAATCCCCATGCAACTGCCATGCAATTCCATAGGATACCATGCAATCCCATGTAAACATCCCATGCAATCCCATAGGATACCATGCAATCCCATGGAATCTCACGCAGACCCACACGGTTCCCATGGAGTTCCGTGCATTCCCGTGCAATCCCATGTAATTCCTATGCAAACCCATGTAATTCCCATGCAATCCTATGGAATCCCATAGACCCTCGTGCAATCCCATGCAATTCCCATGCAATTATCCCATGCAATTCTCACGAAATCCCATAGGCTCTTGTGCATTCCCATAGACTCTCATGCGATCCCATGCAATTCCCATGCAATTCCTATGCAATCATAAGCAAATCCCATGCAATCCCGTGCAATCCTGTGCAATCCCATGCAATTCCCATGCAGTTCCATGCAATCCTATGCAATCCTATGCAATTCCCATGCAATCCTATGCAATTCCTATGCAATTCCTAGGCAATCCTATGCAAATCCCACACAATCCTATGCAAATCTCACGCAATCTCATGCAATTCCCATGCAGTTCCATGCAATCCTATGCAATTCCCATGCAATCCTATGCAATTCCTAGGCAATCCTATGCAAATCCCACGCAATCCCGTGCAATCCCATGCAATTCCCATGCAATCCCAAAAGCCACCCCCCCGGGCAGCATCGCCGCCGCATCCCACAGGGAAAGGGGGGGGATCGAATGGCACCAAAGCCCCCGGCGCCGTTTATGTTTGGAGCACCGAATTCTTTGCATAAGAGACGCACGAGATAGGAAAGCGCTGGAAAAGCGAGTGCGTCCCGGCATGCCGCAGCACCGGCCCCGCTCCAAATGTCCCGGGGGGCTCGGGGGATGCTCAGACCACCCCAAAAAAGCCGGGTGTGCAAAAATACCCCCAAATCGGGGTCCAGCAGGTGTGCGAAGCCCCAGTTTTGGTGGCGAAGAGGGGGTTGGACAAACGAGCCGGGACAGGGAGTGATGCCGGTCGGCCGAAACTGGATTTTTGGGGATGTCAGAGCGAGGTCAGCGCAATCCTGCCGGGGCCTGCGCTGTTCCCACGCACCCGCTTTGATCTCTCCCTTGAGTTTTAGCCTCCAAAATTCTTGCGGTGTTTGGATTACACCCCACACTCCCCTGCCCTGGATCGCTGGTTTATTTTTACCTCCTTTCTCCATTCTCCGGCTCCTTATGGGGGGAGGGAGGCGAGATTTTAAGGGGTCCCCCCTCCACATCACCCCATTGCCCAGGCACCCCCCCAAAATGACGCTCGGCTCGGCAAAAAGAATCCACAAACCGAAGTCAACGCCCACCCAAAAATGGTGCGTCCCAGAGCTGCAGGGACCTGCCCGGCCATGGCAGCCCCAAAGGTTTTGGGGTGAGGGTGTCAGGCCAAGGCGTGTTGGCTCCTGCCGCAGTCGCAGGCCCGGTGCCGGCTAGGGGTGCGGCTGGCTCCGGCACGCCGCGTGTACGTGGGGATGAGGCCCGGGCAGCGTGGAGCACCCACAGGAGCCTTCCCGGGGGGCTGGGGGCACAGGGGGGATGAGGGGTGTTGGGGGTTGAAAGGTGTCTGTGGGGTGAGGACATCCATGGGGTGATGGACATCAATGAGGTGAACGACATCCATGGGGTGAAGGATATCTGTGGGGTGAAGGACATCCATAGGGTGAAGAACATCAATGGGGTGAAGGACATCAATGAAGTGAAGGACATCAATGAGGTGAATGACATCCATAGGATGAAGGACATCTGTGAGGTGAAGGACATCAGTGGGGTGAAGGACATAAAATCTGAGGGTCATTTTGGTTGGAAAAAACCTTTAAGATCATCTAGTCCAAAATATGTGGGGTGAAGGACATCCATGGGGGTGAAGAACATCCATGAGGTGAAGAAAATTTATGGGGTAAAGGGTGAAGGACATCTGTGGGGTGAGGACATCCATAGGCTGAAGGACATCTGTGGGGTAATGAAAATTTGTGATGTGAAGAACATCCATGGGGTGAAGGACATCGATGAGGTGAACGACATCCATGGGGTGAAGGACATCCATGGGGTGAAGGACATCAATGAGGTGAACGACATCCATGGGGTGAAGGACATCCATGGGGTGAAGGACATCAATGAGGTGAAGGACATCCATGGGGTGAAGGACATCCATGGGGTGAAGAACTTTCAATTTTAGAATCATTTTGGTTGGAAAAGACCTTTAAGAACATTTAGTCCAACATCTGTGGGGTGAAGGTCACCCATCGGGTGAAGAAAAGCCATGTGGTGAAGGACATCAATGAGGTGAAGGACATCTGTGGGGTGAAGGACATCCATAGGGTGAAGGACATCAATGAGGACACCCATGGAGTGAAGGAAATTTGTGGGGTGAAGAACATAGAGTCTTAGAATCATTTTAGTTGGAAAAGACCTTTAAGATCATCTAGTCCAAAATCTGTGGGGTGAAGAACATCAATGAGGTGAAGAACATCTATGGGGTGAAGAAGATTCAATCTTAGAATCGTTTTGGTTGGCAAAGACCTTTAAGAACATCAAGTCCAACATCTGTGGGGTGAAGGACACCCGCAGAGTGACCACTTGACCACCACGTTCACTTGAGCAGGGACCCTCACACAAAGTGACGGCGCTGGGGATACCCGGGGCCAGGTCACCGTGGGGTCGGGGCTGGATTTGGGGTGACGCTGGGGCCAGGTGCTGCCGCCCCCTCCAGGGCGCGGGCCGGAGGAGGAGGAGGAGGAGGAGGCCGATGAGTTTCTTCCTCATTCCGAGCCCTCGCCCGAGGGCGCGGGGCAGCGGGCAGGGCGTGCGGCGGCCTGACGCCGCGGTGGTGGCCCCGTCCTGCCCGGCGCAGGCAGTGGCCTGTTCCCGGCCCGGCCCTGCCCGGCTCTGCCCGCTCCGGGCCCTTCAGCCCCAAATTCCCCACTTTCCCCCCATTTTTCAAGATTCTCCTGGATTCATCCTCCTGGACGGACAAACTCCCCCGCGACGGGCGCAGCGCTGCGGCCAAACCCTTCCCAAGGTCACCGTCACCTCCGGCGCCGCCGGCAGCAAACCCGTGTGTCCCCCCGTGTCACCCGCTTCCCATCTGCTTGTTCATGAGCCAAACTGAGGCAATTTGCACCCAAAATACCCCTAAAAACGACCATTTCCAGCCTTGGGTGCTCATCCAGCTCGCAAGCAGCTTTATTTTAAATATCTCTATTCTAAAGTTTATTTTCTCAAATGCCAATAAAGCAGAATTCACTGTCCCCCCGTGGGTGCCGTTGTGCCCGGGGACAGCGGTGGCAGCTGCTGGCGGCCATTGTGCTGCGTCTGCACCTCGGGCCCTGTTGGCTTTGCAAAGCCCGGCTCACACCGTGTTGGCTTTGCAAAGCCCGGCTCGCGCTCGCTCGGCTGCGCAGCAAAGCCCGCGGGAGCGCCCGAGAGCGCCGCTGGGGCCGCTGCCTTGCACGCTCGCTGCCTTGCACGCTCACTGCACTGCACGCTCACTGCACTCTTGTCCCTCCGCATGTTTGCTCCCCTTGCACGCTCGCTTGCTCTTGCACACTTGTTCCCTTTGCACACTTGTTCCCTTTGCACACTTGCTCCCTTTACATGCTTTCAATGCTTGGCCCACTTGCATGCTTTGCACTTTTGCTCCCTTTGCACACTTGTTCCTCTTCCATGCTTGCTCCCCTTGCATATTTGCTCCCTTGGCACACTTGCTCCCTTGCAGGCTTTGCACGCGTGCTCCTCTTTGCACACTTGCTCCTCTTGCACATGTGCTCCCCTTTGCACACTTGCTCCCCTTTGCACGTGTGCTCCCCTTTGCACACTTGCTCCCCTTTGCACGCGTGCTCCCCTTTGCACGTGTGCTCCCCTTTGCACACTTGCTCCCCTTGCACATGTGCTCCCCTTTGCACACGTGCTCCCCTTTGCACACTTGCTCCCCTTGCACATGTGCTCCCCTTTGCATGCGTGCTCCCCTTTGCACATGTGCTCCCCTTTGCACACGTGCTCCCCTTTGCACACTCCCCTTCGCACACTTGCTCCCCTTGCACATGTGCTCCCCTTGCACATGTGCTCCCCTTTGCACACGTGCTCCCCTTTGCACACTTGCTCCCCTTTGCATGCGTGCTCCCCTTTGCACACTTGCTCCCCTTGCACACTTACTCCCCTTCCATGCTTGCTCCCCTTGCATACTTGCTCCCTTGACACACTTGCTCCCTTGCATGTTTTGCACGCATGCTCCCCTTTGCACACATGTTCCCCTCGCACATGTGCTCCCCTTTGCACACATGCTCCCCTTTGCACACTTGCTCCCCTTGCACGCTTGTTCCCATTTCAGGCATGTTCCCCTTCGATGCTTGCTCCCCTTGCACACTTGCTCCCTTTGCACCTGTCTTTCCCTCGCACACTTGTTCCCCTTACATGCCTTGCACTCTTGCTCCCCTTGCACACTTGCTCCCGTGCACGTCTGCTTCCTTTGCATACTTGCTCCGTTGGTACTTGGTCCCCTCGCACACCCACTCCTCTTACACATTCTCTCTTTGCAGCCCGTTCCCCTTCCACACTTGCTCCCCCTGTATGCTTTTTCCATTTGCACACTCCAGTTGCAGCTGTGCTCCCCTTGCACACTTGTTCCCTTTACTTGCTTGCTCCCCTTGCACACTTGCTCCCACACACACTTACTCCCTTTGCATACTTGCTCCTTTGCAGCCTGTTCCCCTCGCACACTTGTTCCCTTTGCAAACTTGTTCCTCTGCCACACATGCTCCCTTTGCACACTCGCTCACCTTGTACACTTGCTTTGTTTGCACACTCACTCCCTTTGCACCTGTGCTCCCCTTGCGCTCTCATTCCCTTGCACACTTGCTCCTTTTACACCCTTCCTCCTTTTACACACTTGCTCCCCTTCCACATTTGCTCCCTTTGCACGCTTGCTCCCTTTGCACCTGTTCTCCCCTCACACACCCATTTCCTTGCACACTCGCTCCTTTTGCACTTTTGCTCCCCTTTGCACGCTTGCTCCCCTTGCACACTTTCTCCATTTGCACATTTGCTCCCTTTGCACCTGTTCTCCCCTTGCACTCTTGTTCCCTTGCACACTTGTTCCTTTTGCACTCTTGCTCCCCTTGCACACTCACTCCCTTTGCACCTGTGCTCCCCTTGTGCTCTCCTTCCCTTGCACACTTGCTCCTTTTCCACTTTTGCTCCCCTTTGCACGCTTGCTCCCCTTGCACACTTGCTCCTTTTGCACTCTTGCTCCCCTTGCACACTCACTCCCTTTGCACACTCACTCCCTCTGCACCTGCGCTCCCCTTGTGCTCTCCTTCCCTTGCACACTTGCTCCTTTTCCACTTTTGCTCCCCTTTGCACGCTTGCTCCCCTTGCACACTTGCTCCTTTTGCACTCTTGCTCCCCTTGCACACTCACTCCCTTTGCACACTCACTCCCTTTGCACCTGCGCTCCCCTTGTGCTCTCCTTCCCTTGCACACTTGCTCCTTTTGCGCTCTTGCTCCCCTTTGCACTCTTGCTCCCCTTGCACTCTCCCTCCCTTTGCACCTGCGCTCCCCTTGTGCTCTCGTTCCCTTGCACACTTGCTCCTTTTCCACTTTTGCTCCCCTTTGCACGCTTGCTCCCCTTGCACACTTGCTCCTTTTGCACTCTTGCTCCCCTTGCACACTCACTCCCTTTGCACACTCACTCCCTTTGCACCTGCGCTCCCCTTGTGCTCTCCTTCCCTTGCACACTTGCTCCTTTTGCGCTCTTGCTCCCCTTTGCACTCTTGCTCCCCTTGCACTCTCCCTCCCTTTGCACCTGCGCTCCCCTTGTGCTCTCGTTCCCTTGCACACTTGCCCCCTCCACACTCCCTCCCTTTGCACGCATGCTCCCCCTCACACACCCGTTCCCTTACACACTCTCCATTCGCACTCGCGCTCCCCTCGCACTCTTGCTCCCCGTCCACACTCACCCCCTTTCCAACCCGAATTTTGGGGGGGGGTGGGGGTGTCAGGAGCCGCTCGCCCCCTTTCCCACGCCCCCCCGGCGCTATTTTGGCGCCCCCCGCCGCGCGCCCGGCCCGCCCTCCCGCTTCCTCCCGACGCCCCTTTGTTCCCGAACCCCCCAGCGCTTTGTTCGCCCGACGGGAATTTTCCATCCCAGCGCCGCCCGTGTGAGAGACCGTCCCAAATTCCATATGGATCTTATATATATATATACATTTATACACATATATATGCAATTTCAGGGCCTTTTTTGCACTAGGAAGCTGCAAAATTATATATAAATATATATATATAGGGAGGCTTTGGGGTCTGTTTTACACCAGGAAGCTGCAAAATTATATATACATATATACACATATATAGGGAGTTGGGGTTCTTTTTTGCATTAGAAGGCTGTAAGATTATATATGGACCTTTCAGATACTTTTGGGGACTAGAAAGCTGCAAAATGATGTATAAATATATATAGAGAGAGACTTCAGGGTCATTTTTGCACTAGAAAGCAAATATATATATTCTTAATATCTAATATAATGCTAAAATATGAGTATAATGATATGTAATATATTATGTAGTATACTATATAGTATATATACTATATGTACTATATATACTATACATACTATACTATACTATACTATACTATACTGTACTGTACTGTACTATACTATACTACACTATACTATACTATACTGTACTATACTATACTATACTGTACTGTACTATACTATACTATACTATACTATGCTATGCTATGCTATACTATACTATATATAGACTATAATATACTGTCATACACAATACTATATATACTATATATATTATAATATACTGTCATTCACAATACTATATATACTATATATAGACTATAATATACTGTCATACACAATACTACACTATAATAATATGATATAGAAGAATATAATATAGTAGAATAGAATATAGTATAATATGACATAATATAGTAGAATAGAATATTACATAATATAGTAGAATAGAATATAATGGTTATACATATTCACATATTAAGACATTATTCTATGACTGCAATAAATACAGTTAATGAATATACTAAATAAACACAATTAGTAACTAACTGGGCACTTCAGTCTTTTTGGGGCATTAACGTTTTTTGATCTTTGGGGTTTTTATTTTAATTCCTTGGTTTATTTCCCTCTTCTCGGAACGGACGGAGAACAAAATTAAAGATAATAATAATTAAAAATAATAAAACAAAGGCCAGCCGAGGGCACCGAGGGGTGAGGAAAATTCCAGAAGGGCGGGAGGGGCCGTGTTTATTTACTGTGGGGACGGGCCGGCGCGGCTCCGAGGGCGGGATGTGCTTTGTGCAACGAACAAAGGCGCCAACCGCGGGGGACGCGCGGCCGAGCGGGAGCGGAACGGAATAGGAAGAGGAACGGGAAAGGAACCGGAACAGGAACAGGAAGACGAGCTGCGAGGGACCCGCGGCGGCGGCGCCACGTGCGGCGGGAACGGGAGCGAACGAGCGACAAGTGACGAGTGACAACCGGAAACAACAACCGGAAACAACAACCGGCAACAACAACCGGCCGCGACAAGCGACGGCAACCGGCAAACAACAAACGACCGCGGCAACCGCGGCACCAGCGGCTGCGGCCACGCGTTAGTTTAGTTCATTTCATTTCATTTTATTTTGGTTTGCTTTTATTTTTTATTTATTTTTTATGTAATTTTATTATGTTTTAAATTTTATTTTATTTTATTTTATTTTTATGTAATATTTTTATTTTATTTTTTATTGCAATGTAATTTTATTTATTTTATTTTTACTTTATTTTTATTTTATTTTTTTATTTTATTTTTATTTTAATTTTTTATTTATTTTATTTTATTTTTATTTTATTTTTATTTTTATGTAATTTTAATTTTTATTTTATTTTAATGTAATTTTGTTTATTTTATTTTTATTTTATTTTATTTTTTATTTGTATGTAATTTTATTTATTTTTATTTTATTTTTATGTAATTTTGTTTATTTTATTTTTTATTTTATTTTTTATTTGTATTTAATTTTATTTATTTTTATTTTATTTTTATGTAATTTTGTTTATTTTTATTTTATTTTATTTCTTGCAATTTTATTTATTTTTTTTATTTTATTTTATTTCTTGCAGCAATTTTAATTTGTGCATTATTTTCATTTTTTTGCATTATTTTTAATTTTTACCTTATTTTATTTTTGCATTATTATTATTACATTATTATTATTGCATCATTTTTTTTGCAGTATTTATTTTGCATTCTATTTATTTTTGCAGTATTTTTAATGTTTGCGTTATTTTTATTTTTGCGGGAATTTTGCCCTATTTTGAATTTTTCATTATTTTTTCCAATATTTTTTATTGTTGGTGTGGGGTTTTTTTTTGCATTATTTTTGCATTATTCTGATTGTTGCATTATTTTCACTCTCCCATTATATTTATTTTCCCGTTATTTATATTTTTGCATCATTTTTGCATCATTATTTATGCTTTTATTATTTTGATTTTCACATTATTTTGGCCTCATTTTTTTGCATTACTTCATTTTTTCCATTATTTCCATTATTTTGATTTTTGTACTATTTTGATTTCTGCCTTATTCTGATTCTCGCATTCTCTTATTTTTTTTGCATACTTTTAGTTTTGCATTTTTAATTTCTATATTTATTTTTGAATTATTTTGGCTTGGTGTTATTATTACAAATGACTATTTACTGTCTTATTTTTGCATTCACAGAACCCCAGAGTGTCAGGGGTTGAAGGGCCCTGGAAAGCTCATCCAGTGCAATCCCCCCATGGAGCAGGAACACCCAGATGAGGTGACACAGGAAGGTGTCCAGGCGGGTTGGAATGTCTGCACAGAAGGAGACTCCACAACCCCCTGGGCAGCCTGGGCCAGGCTCTGACACCCTCACCCCCAACAAGTTTCTTCTCATCTTTAAGTGGAACCTCCTGTGTTCCAGTTTGCACCCATTGCCCCTTGTCCTGTCACTGGTTGTCACCAGCAGAGCCTGGCTCCATCCTCCTGACACTGCCCCTTTCCATATTGATCCCCAGGAATGAGTCCCCCCTCAGTGTCCTCTTGTCCAGCTCCAGAGCCCCAGCTCCCTCAGCCTTTCCTCACACGGGAGATGCTCCACTCCCTGCAGCATCTTGGTGGCTGCGCTGGACTCTCTGCAGCAGTTCCCTGTGCTGCTGGAACTGAGGGGCCACAGCTGGACACAAGATTCCAGGTGTGGTCTCCCCAGGGCAGAGCAGAGGGGCAGGAGAACCTCTCTGACCTACTGACCACCCCCTTCTAACCCACCCCAGGTCCCATTGGCTTCCTGGCCACAAGGGCCCAGTGCTGGCTCATGGTCACCCTGCTGTCCCCAGGACCCCCAGGTCCCTTTCCCTACGCTGCTCTCTAACAGGTCATGAGGCAGAGAGGGGGGGGGTTTGCACTGGATGAGTTTCCATGTCCCTTCCAACCCCTGACATTCTGTGATTGTGTGACCCCCACCCTACAAAAACAAACAGCTCTTTGGGGAGACCCTACGTAGCAAAAACACATTTGTGGGGGGACCCTGTGTTGAAAAATGTGGGTTTTGGGGGGATCCCATAGTGCAAAAATGTGATTTTTGAGAGACCCCAATGGCAGAAAAATGGAGGTTTGGGGTGCGGCAAAAAAATGGGGTTCAGGCCAATTTTGGGGATCACTTGAGTGTAACTGCCCCCGGTGAAGACTTTTCTGCTCCAAAATGGGATTTTTTAGTGTTTTTTTTTCCTCCACTTTTTTTTTTTGCTGAAATACCAGCAGGGGCTCAAGTAATTAACAGATTAGCCGGGAAAATCACACGGGGATAAAACCATCAGCCCAAGCAGTGACCCGCGGCTGCTGCCGACTCAGCCGTTTCCCAAAATGGGGATTTTTATTTTAATCTTTAATTGCTATTTTTGGGGGGGGATCGAGGACATTTCCCGCACGGGATGGGGTGGGAAATCCTCGCGGAACCCCCCATTTTGCAAACCCTGGAACTCCGTTTTGCAAATGCGAGGAGCCCGTTTTGCAAAGCTGGGGTGATCATTTACAAACCTGGGCTCCTTGTTTGAAATTTGGGGTGAGTTTTCTTAAACCTGGCACCTCATCTTGCAAATGATGAGACCATCATCAGCGAATTAGCTGCTGACACCAAGTTGGGAGGGAGTGTGGAGCTGCTGAAGGCAGGAGGCTCTGCAGAGGGGTCTGGATAGACTGGAACAATGGGCTGATCCCAATGGGATGAAGTTCAACAAGGCCAAGTGCCGGGTGCTGCCCTTTGGCCACAGCAGCCCCTGCAGCTCCAGGCTGGGCACAGAGTGGCTGCAGAGCAGCCAGGCAGAAAGGGACCTGGGGGACTAATGGACAGGAAACTCAACAGGAGCCACAGTGTGCCCAGGTGGCCAAGAAGGCCAATGGTGTCCTGTCCTGTATCCAAACCAGCGTGGTCAGCAGGACAAGGGCAGTGACCCTTCCCCTGTGCTCTGCACTGGGGAGGCCACACCTGGAGTGTTGTGGTCAGTTCTGGGCCCCTCAGCTCAGGAAAGAGATTGAAGTGCTGGAGGGTCCAGAGAAGAGCAACAAGACTGGGGAAGGGACTTGAGCACAAGCCCTATGGGGAGAGGCTGAGGGAGCTGGGCTTGTTCAGTCTGGAGAAGAGGAGGCTCAGAGCTGAGCTCAGCACTCTCTAGAACTACCTGAAGGGCAGTTCTAGCCAGGTGGGGATTGGGCTCTTCTCCCAGGCATCAGCAATAGGACAAGGGGCCATGGGCTTCAACTCTGCCAGGGGAAACTGAGGCTGGAGATGAGAAAGCAATTCTGTGCAGAGAGAGTGGTCAGGCATTGGAATGGCTGCCCAGGGAGGTGCTGGACTCACCGGCCCTGGAGGTGTTTAAACTGAGATTGGCCATGGCACTTAGTGCCATGATCTAGTCAATGGGCTGGAGTTGGACCAAGGGTTGGACTGGATGATCTCCGAGGGCTTTTCCAACCCAGTCCATTGGTTCTGTGAAATCTGACTTTTCTTAAATCTGGACTCCTTTTAAATTTGGGGTGAACTTTCTTAAACCTGGCACCTCACTTTGCAAATCTGGGCCGACTTTTCTTAAACCTGGAGTGAATTTTCCTAAACCTGAGACCCATTTTTGTAAATCTGGCCTGACTTTTCTTAAACCTCGGACCCCGCTTTGTCAATCTGAGCTGACTTCTCACAACCCGAGGCTCCTTTTCCTACACTTGGGCTGACTTTTCTTAAACCTCGGGTCCCTTTCTGCAAACCCGGGCTGATGTTTTGCAAATTTACAACCCCCTTTTGCCATCCTGGGGCCCCTTTCTGCAAACCTGAGGTGCTTGCTCTTAAATCCGAGCACCCTTTTTGCAAACCAGGGCTCCTTTTCTTAAACCTGGGGTGACTTTTCAACCTGAGACCCATATTTTGCAAACCTGAGGGGCCTTTTTGCCAACCCGAGACCTCATTTTATGAACCTGAGATCCCTTTTCTTACACCCCGGGGGCCCTTTTCGCAAACCTGAGCCCCCGTTTTGCAAAACTCGAGCCCTGTCTTGCAAACCTGGGACCTCATTTTGCAGATTTAGGCCCCCGTTTCGCAACCCTGAGGTGCCTTTTTCCAGCCATCGAGCCCCTTTTCACCACCCCGCGGCTCTATCACCTCTTCCCCATTATCCGAGCATCATTCTACAAAGAGCTTTTGCTTCTGAGTCTCGGCTTCAGCACCAAACGTTTTCCTTCCCAGGGTCACATCCATCCCTGGAGAGGGATCCTGGTGTCTCCCTCACCTTCCTGGCCATATAAAGGGAGTTTGGGGCATCTTGAAAGCAAAAAACCAGGCGTTAATTTATATATAATGCATTGCTTAAAAATAAAACATCAGCACTTCTCATTCTTTAATTTTTCAAGCTAAACCAGAGTTTCTAAAGCTAAAACTTTGCCGGATTTCTTGCATCCACTTCCATCCCCAAACACGTTTTCCCATTTCCAGGCAGGAATAAAAACCCCTTTATTTCACCTTAAAAACCATTAAACCGAGCCTAAAAACAGCAGGAGGATGTTTGAGGGCAGCGTTACGGGTTGAGATTAAGATAAACCTGGGCTAAGCAGCAAACCTGGCCCTGGGATTTAGGGGCACGTGCCCCGGGAGGAAATATTTTTGAGCATCTGTAGTTTGATTTGGCTGTTTAATGAATAACGGGTCTATTCTTCGTTAGGAGCTGGCGGGGATTAGGCTGGAGGCAGCTGAGCTTGAGGTTGGGTTCTCCTTTTCCAAACCAGGGAAAAGGGGTTATAAATGTAGCACTTTATGTTTTATATATCAATATATCTATTAGAAATGTCATAAATACATAATCATAAGTCATAGATATCATAAATATAGTTTAAATCCCTTATTTTTGTTCACTTTAATTACGGGGTGGACCCGGCGCATGGGGCGTCTTCCCCCTGCGTGACGTGGGATGCCGGGAAGGATTTCGCCTCCCGGAAAACTCTGCCGGGAAGGATTTTTGGGGGGAAAATATATCCCTTGGGTGTGATGTTTGCTCTGGATTTTCATTCCAAGGGCTTTGTCGGAGCCAATGGACTCGGCGCCGGGCGATGGGCTTTGCCACGACCCACGTTGTGATCGTTCGATAGCGTCGGCGGGGACGTATTGTTGTGGTTTTTTAACATATATTAAATTTATCCCGCTGGTGCGAAGGGCTGGAGAACAGAAAGCAGCAGCTCGGCCTCTTCCCGACCTGTTGATCTGCAATAATTTGTAGGTTGCTTTGTTCGAGGTTACGCTGGTTTTGTTGCGGGTTATAGAATGTGAAGGGAGGGCTGGGACTGGGGGAGTTTCTGCATCTCCAGGGCTTGTGTTGCCCCATGTTATGGAGATGGAGAACATTGGAATTGAGGTTGTTTTATGGTAAATTTGGATTTTCAGGTGGGTTTGGTGTCGTGCTCTTTGAGGACACCCTCCACGTTGCTGTGGTTGTGGTTACATCCTCCCCTCACCCTCCTCTTCATCAGCATCCCCAGCCCAGCTCCCCCGGATCTCCCAACCTGCGCATCTTGGTGACCCTTCTCTGCTTTCCCTTGGTCCCCAAATCGGAAACATCGTCCCAAGAAGGTGGCACCAAGCCAAGGGGCAAATGTCTTGACTGGCCATGCTCTCAACATCAAGAACATGTTGGAAATGTCGTCTTGCTCCTCAAGAGAGAGCTGTCACCTTCCCTGGTCACGGGGCTGTGACAGAGGAGAAAGTCTGGTTGATATCTCAGCCTCTTCTCTTCTTCCTTCCTCTCTCCCGTCCTTCTCCCCAGAGCCATGTGGCTCATCCAACCCTACGTTGTTCACATCTTTGCCGGGAGGGCGCAGGAACTCCGGGCTTGCTCCAAAGGAAGCAAAATCACGATTTCAAAGGGTAGGAAAAGGAAGAAGCCAAGTGGTAGACAAATAATCACAGTCAAAAGAGCAAAGCAGGAGGATGCGACCCCGTGGAAACAGTGGTGGGAATGGGGCTGAGTCTCACCTGTGTATCCGACCCACGGTGCCCTTGGTGTGAGCAAGAGATGAAGCTCTTGGTGTAAACAGGAGTTGAAGGTCATGGCATGAGCAAGAGATGAAGGTCTTAGTGTGAGCGAGATGAAGCTCTTGATGTAAACAGGAGTTGAAGGTCATGGCATGAGCAAGAGATGAAGCTCTTGATGTGAGCAAGTGATTAAGTCCTTGATGTAAACAAGAGATGAAGCTCTTGGTGTAAAGAGATGAAGTTCTTGATGTAAACGAGTGACAAAGGTCTTGGTATCAAGAAGGCATGAAGTTCTTGGTGTGAGCAAAAGATGAAGCTCTTGATGAAAATGAGTGATGAAGGTCTTGGTATGAGCAGGTGATTAAGTTATTGATGTAAACAACAGATGAAAGTCTTGGCATGAGCAAGAGATGAAGCTCTTGGTATAAAGAAGATATGATGATCTTGGTGGGAACAAGTCATGAAGGTCTTGGTGTGAGCAAGAGACGCAATGAGGCTGGGCTGGGGAACCAGCACAGTGAAAAGGAGGAGCTGGAGATATGGCCATGTTGGAGATCTTGATGCCTTTGGGTGAACCAAGCTGCGTGCAAAGCCAACAGGAACTTTGCACCAGGAGCTCCACAACTTTGCATGTCCCCGGCGCTCGTTTGCATGTGACTCGAAGCAGGACAATGAGGCTTTGTGGCCCAAGCAGTTTTAATATCAGATGGAACGTGAAGCTGGAGGAGAAACTCAACCAACAACAGCTCAGCACCAGGTGATACATGGAAGAAGCGCTGCACACCCACATGCTCCTCTTTGCTCCCAGAGATGATCAAGGCAGCTTTGGGCCCCCAAATCTGTTAATAGAGCAACAAGGAGGACTTGAGCTGGTAAAAGACTTAGTGTTGATGTCCTCAAGGTGGCTAAAAACCATCTGGTTGGAGAGGAGCAGAGCAGGGATGGATGGAGCCCCATGGGTCCTGCTGTCTCCCAGCTCCATCCCACACTGGAGGAGATACAGGAAGAACAATGGTGCATCATCCATGAAGGTCTTGGAGCTTAAACCTTGCATTGTTTTGGGGTCAGATGTGTATGATGTGGCTGGGTAAAGCAGCTGGATGTGACGTCACGCTTGTTTTGCCCTAAAATGGCATTATGTGCCCCAAAAGCAACTGGAAATCAGGCTGGATGTGGCTATGGGATACGGTCACCCACTCACAGGTTCATATACTCAGTATTTCTACATGGCAGACAAGAGACATATTTCCAGCTAATTCCACCCTCACCATGCCAATACCAGTCTTAACAAACAAGCCCAGCCCACCTAAGCCTGGCTTATGTCCCAATACCACTGTTTTCCTTCCATAATTGGATATAAGCGCCCAAATCCAACCCTGTCCCCACCAGCCCAGGTGACGGGGACCCCGACTCGCTGCCATGTTAAACAACCCGGGAAGAACTCACCGAGTCCATTTTTCCTCACCAGCATCCCCAAGATCCAAGAAGATCATTTCCAACGGGTGGTGGGACCATCCAGGAGGTGGTTGGAGGGGAAGTTCCCAGGGATGAGTAACTACACCAGGCTTGTAGCATCTTCTTCCAGCCAGGCTCTTGGCGTGCAAAGGTTTTGGAGGTGACTGCACCCAAATTCTGGATGATCACACTCCGGGGACGGGGGTTTGGCAGCACCCAATGCCATCTGCGGGCAGCATGCCCAAGCAAAGTCATGGAGTCCTTCAAAATGTGTCCCAATTGTCTATTCATTAGCAGCTCTAGAAAATGGTGCTTTTTGGCAAATTTGAGTGGTTTTTCCAGCAAAATGTCTCTGTGGGAGATGAGCGAGTGGGTGTGAAGCATCTCCAGCAGCGCCGGAGCCTTGTGGTGCATCCCCGGCCACGGTGAGGAGCACGGGGACATCTCGAATTGCTGCTCACTGCACACACCGAGGAGTAAACGCCCCGTATCTGCAGGAAAAGTCACATCTCCATGTGCTCCACTGAGGGGACTTTAGGTTTATCCCCACGTCACGATGCAGGTTTGGCGTTAAACGGGCTTTTCCACAGCAGTGTAAATAAATCGAGGAGTATTTTGTTGCAGGGGGGTCTATTTTCCTGCGTTATCTCCTTTACTTGATCTATTGGGCATTTCTGGCTTGGGGGAACCAAACCTGGATGAGTTGACCAGGCGATCATGTCTTTGCTCCTCCAAGGAACCAAACCGGGAGGTTCTTGAAGGTTCTCCAGGAGGTTTCTTGAAGGATAAAAAGCCCCACGGGTGACTGTACCCACTCAACCGGTTGTGGGGCTGTGGGGTGAGTCATCGGCCAATATGACTTTCTGCTTTTATTTTGGATATCGGGATGAAAACAAGGGGTTGGGATGGGCTGCGAACCTCTCAGACCAGTTGTCTTCTCCAGCTCCACCCCAAAATGACCCTTCCCGGGTGCTTTCATCTCTGCATCTCGCTCCGGCGATCGGGATCAGGGATTGCTGGGAAAATCTCCAGCAAAATGCATTTTCAACCACAATTCAGACCTTTATATATGTAAAATTTTTGGAGGGTGATGGAGAAGAGTTTTGAGGACCAAAAGCACCATCTGGAAATAGGGCAAAATGTGAAAGCAAAGTGAAATCCCACTGGTGAAGGAGTAAGAGAAAAAAATCAATCAGAAATACACAATATAGAGTCATAAATGCAGGATTTATTATAAAACAAGTTGCATTTTGTCCTTGATTTGGGACAAAACGATGGGGAGCGGAGGTTCAGCATCACGAGCAGGTTGGCGCAACCCAACGTGATACGGTACCAAGAGGCAGAAGAGCCATAAATTAGGGTTGGAAATAAGGCGGTAAATCATTATTTAAGGAAAAACAGGTTCTTTTTTTCCCTTTTCACACAGAATCACAGAATGTCAGGGGTTGAAGGGCCCTGGAAAGCTCATCCAGTGCAATCCCCCCGTGGAGCAGGAACACCCAGATGAGGTTACACAGGAAGGTGTCCAGGCAGGTTGGAATGTCGGCACAGAAGGAGACTCCACAACCCCCTGGGCAGCCTGGGCCAGGCTCTGCCACCCTCACCCCCAACAAGTTTCTTCTCATCTTTCAGTGGAACCTCCTGTGTTCCAGTTTGCACCCATTGCCCCTTGTCCTGTCCCTGGTTGTCACCAGAAGAGCCTGGCTCCATCCTCCTGACACTGCCCCTTTCCATCTTGATCCCCAGGAATGAGTCCCCCCTCAGTGTCCTCTTGTCCAGCTCCAGAGCCCCAGCTCCCTCAGCCTTTCCTCACACGGGAGATGCTCCACTCCCTGCAGCATCTTGGTGGCTGCGCTGGACTCTCTGCAGCAGTTCCCTGTCCTGCTGGAACTGAGGGGCCACAGCTGGACACAATATTCCAGGTGTGGTCTCCCCAGGGCAGAGCAGAGGGGCAGGAGAACCTCTCTGACCTACTGACCACCCCCTTCTAACCCCCTCCAGGTCCCATTGGCTTCCTGGCCACAAGGGCCCAGTGCTGGCTCATGGTCACCCTGCTGTCCCCAGGACCCCCAGGTCCCTTTCCCCTACGCTGCTCTCTAACAGGTCATTCCCCATTTCCCAAGGGAAAACCCTTTGCATGGCAGTAAATACCTGGAGTGAAGGAAATCTTGCAATTAGCGGGGCTGGTTTCATGTGTCTGCAACACGAATCAACAACAGAGGCCAAAAGTCACATCAAATTCCTTCCAAAATGGTAAAAATGCAAAGAATTCCCCCAATTTATGGGCGTTTAGGCTTTTTTAGCCCCTCCGCGGGTGTTTTCCAGGGGAAATCCAAGCGTTTCCCACCAGAAGTTGGAGTCTTGGTCTCCCTGGGGGTGGCACGGGGCACGGAGCAAGAAGGTCCCTCGTTAAGTGGGAAAGTTGGGATCCGCTCATTAAGCCACCAAATATTTGGCTTAAATGTAAGATGGGGTGCGGAACAGCGGGAGAAATGGTGGGAGAGGAGCAGCCCAGTGTAAACCTGTTGTAAGCCCGTTGCAAGTCTGTTACAAGCCCGTCGCAAGCTCGTTCTGTGTCTATTGAAATCCCGTTGCAATCCCACTGTAAGCCCCTTGCACTGCAAGTCCATTGCAAGCCCATTGTAAGCCAATTACAAGCCCGTTGCAAGCCACTCGCAAGCTCATTGCAAACCCATTGCAAGACTAATATAGGCACACTGCGTGCCTGTTACAAGCTTGTTGCAAGTTCATTGCAAGCCTGTTGTAAACCTACTACAAATCTCTTACAAGCCTGTTGCAAGCTTATTGTAAACCTACTACAAACCCTTTACAAGCCTGTTGCAAGCATATTATATGTCCATTGCAAGCCCACTGCAAAGCTATAAAAGCCTTTTGTAAGCCCATTGTAGGCCTATTGCAAGCTCATTGCAAGCCTAATATACACCCATGACACACCTATTAGAAGTTTGTTGCAAGCCTGTTGCAAGCTCATTGTAAACCTACAAGTCCCTTGCAAGCCTGTTGCATGCCTGTTGCAAGCCCATTGAAAGCCCACTGTAAAGCTAATACAAGCCTGTTGTAAACCCATTGTAAGGCCCTTGCAAGCTCATTGCAAGCCCATTGCAAGCTCATTATATGCCCACTGCACACCTGTTACAAGCTCGTTGCAAGCCTGTTGCAAGCCTATTGTTAAACCTATTACAAGCCTGTTGCAACCATATTGCAAACCCACTGTAAACCTAGGACAAGGCTGTTGCAAGCCTGTTGTAAGCCCACTATAAGGCCTTTGCAAGCTCATTTCAAGCCTGTTGCAAGCCCATTGCAAGCTTATTATATGCCCACTGCACACGTGTTACAAGCTTGTTGCAACGATATTGTAAACCTATTATAAGCCACTTTGCAAGCCTGCTGCATGCTTGTTGCAAGCCCACCGTAAACCTAATACAAGCCTGTTGTAAACCTATTGTAAGGCCCTTGCAAGCTCATTGCAAGCTCATTATATGCCTGCTGCACACCTATTACAACCTCGTTGCAAGCCTATTGTAAACCTGTTACAAGCTTGTTGCAAGCATATTGCAAACCCACTGTAAACCTATGACAAGGCTGTTGCAAGCCTGTTGTAAGCCCAATGTAAAGCCCTTGCAAGCTCGTTGCAAGCCTGTTGTAAGCCCAATGTAAGGCCCTTGCAAGCTCATTGCAAGCCTGTTGCAAGCCCATTGCAAGCTCATTATATGCCCACTGCACACCTGTTACAAGCTTGTTGCAACGATATTGTAAACCTATTACAAGCCCCTTGCAAGCCTGTTGCATGCTTGTTGCAAGCCCACTGTAAACCTAATACAAGCCTGTTGTAAACCTCTTGTAAGGCCCTTGCAAGCTCATTGCAAGCTCATTATATGCCTGCTGGACACCTATTACAACCTCGTTGCAAGCCTATTGTAAACCTGTTACAAGCTTGTTGCAAGCGTATTGCAAACCCACTGTAAACCTATGACAAGGCTGTTGCAAGCCTGTTGTAAGCCCGATGTAAGGCCCTTGCAAGCACATTGCAAGCCTGTTACAAGCCCGTTGCAAGCTCATTATATGCCCACTGCACACCTGTTACAAGCTCATTGCAAGCCTATTGTAAACCTGTTACAAGCTTGTTGCAACCATATTGCAAACCTGCTATAAACCTATGGCAAGGCTGTTGCAAGCCTGTTGTAAGCCCAATGTAAGGCCCTTTCAAGCTCGTTGTAAGCCCCCTGTAAGGCCCCTGCAAGCCAATTGCAAGCCCGTTGCAAGCTTGTTGTAAGCCTTTTGCAAGCCCCTGGCAATCCCATTGCATCCGAGCACGGCGGGACGGAGGAAGCCGAGAACTGACGCCCGGATCAAAGCGACCCGGCTGCTCCGAGCTGCATTTCCCAGCCGGGACCCCCTCCCTCCTGGTTCCAGTTACTCGCAGGCTCCGGGGTTTCCGTCCCCCCGGCCGTGCCCCTTCCCGCGCGTCACCGGCCGCTGCCCCACGCAGCCCTCGCACCTTCGGGGCCGTTTCTGCAGCGCCGCGGGGTTTTTCCACCCCCCTCGGTGCCGCCGACTCTTTCATCCCCCACTTTGGCAGCTGCTTTTCCTTAAGTCACGGGAAGAGAAGCAAAGGGGGGTGACATGAAACCTCTCCCGGGATGGTGGGAAAGCGGAGCTGGTGCTGGGAACGCTGGAGGCATCGCCCGGCGCTGGGAAACTGCACATGGGGAGGGGGGAAAAGCAGGAGCTGGGGTTTGGATCCCCAAGGTGTGCTGGTGTGTTGGTCTGTACGGAGAGAGGTTGCAAAGCCATTGCAAGCTCATTGTAAGCCCATTGCAAATACATTGCATGCCCATTACAAGCCTTTTGCAAATCCGTTGCAAGCCTATTGCAAGCCCATAGCACACCCACTGCAAGCTCATTGTAAACCCCTTGCAAGCCCATAGCACACCCACTGCAAGCCCATTGTAAACCCCTTGCAAGCCCATAACACACCCACTGCAAGCCCATTGTAAACCCCTTGCAAGCCCATAGCACACCCACTGCAAGCCCATTGTAAACCCCTTGCAAGCCCATAGCACGCTCACTGCAAGCTCATTGTAAACCCCTTGCAAGCCCATAACACACCCACTGCAAGCCCATTGTAAACCCCTTGCAAGCCCATAGCACACCCACTGCAAGCCCATTGTAAACCCCTTGCAAGCCCATAACACACCCACTGCAAGCCCATTGTAAACCCCTTGCAAGCCCATAGCACACCCACTGCAAGCCCATTGTAAACCCCTTGCAAGCCCATAACACACCCACTGCTAGCCCATTGTAAACCCCTTGCAAGCCCTTTTCAAGCCCATTGCAATCTTCTCGCAAACCTTGGAGGGTCACTGCAAACCCTTTGCAAGCTCGTTGCAAACTCATTGCAACGTGTTTGTAGAAACCTATTGCTTGCAAACCTGTGGCAAGCCCATTGCAAACACTTTGCAAACCCCTTGCAAATTAATTGCAAGCCAATTGCAAGTCTATTGCAAACCCATTTTAAACCCCTTGCAAGCCCATAGCAGATCCACTGCAAGCCCATTGTAAACCCCTTGTAAGCCCTTTTCAAGCCCATTGCAATCTTGTTGCAAACCCATTGCAAAGCTTGGAGGGTCACTGCAAACCCTTTGCAAGCTCATTACAAACTCATCACAACGTGTTTGCAGAAACCCATTGCTTGCAAACCTGTTGCAAACCCATTGCAAATTCATTGCAAGCCAATTGCAAGTCTATTGCAAACCCAATGCAAATCCCTTGGAAATCATTTGCAAGCCCCTCTCAAACCGATAGCAAACCCTTTGCAAGCCCAATGCAAACTCATTGCAAACCTGTTGCAAGTCCCTTCAGAACCTGTTGCAAAACCCTCTCAAACCCATTGCAAACCTCTTTCAAGCCCATTGCAACCCTGGGAAGCCCGTTGCAACCTCCCTGTGCAAACTGCTTGCAAACTCATTGCAAACCCATTGCAAACCTGTTGCAAGCTTGTTGCAAGCTCATTGTAAGCTGGGGCTGCTCTCAGCTCCCCATCACACCCTATCAGAGAAGCCACCCAGGCCCCCCGCTCCCCAATCCGCGTCTCCCATTATATTTTCTTTAATTAAATCTTTCCTGTTGGAAAAACGGGGGATGCGGGGAAGCTGAACGAGAACACAATCAAACGCGCCCTGGTCGCCCCCCTGGCCGGGTCCGCCGCGGCATCACCCGCTGCCCCCAGCCCCGCCGGCTCAGCAGAACCCGCCGCCGGCCTCCTCGGGCCCCTCGGCCTCGTTAGGGCTCATTAACGAAGCGTCTGTCTTGCTTTTCCAAGCCGTCAGCGCCCATTACCATCCGGGTCTCCTTCACCCCGTCCCACGGGCTGGGAACGGGACGGGAGCGGGAGGATCAAAGGCGACGGGTGTCCAGCTCCAGCGGGGCGGAATAATTTAATAGAGAAGCTTATAATTTATTTGTACAGGTTGTTTTTCTTTGCTATTACCAGTCGCGATTCAGCTCCGTCTGCTCCCATTCCACCTCCACCACCAGGAAAAAATTGGGGGGGGTTTTTGGTTTTAATTAAGCTCAGGATTTTTGGCAAATCCCGCTTGTCTCTTTCCAGGGAAATTCGGGTTTGCTGGAAAGGCCGGGCCGGGCGCGGGGAGCAGCGGGACGCCGGCGGGTCCCCGGTGTTCGCTGCCGGAGCCAGACACGGGGAACAAGGAGGAGGAGGAGGAGGAGGAGAGATGGTGCTGGTGCAAGCCCGTCCTGAGCATCCCCAGCCGGGGAAATGCAGGCGGTGGCGGGAATCCCAGTGCCGTGTCCAGCATTGCAACCCACTCCCCAGCATTGCAACCCACTCCCCAAAACTGCAACCCACTCCCCAGCATTGCAACCCACTCCCCAAAACTGCAACCCACTCCCCAGCATTGCAACCCACTCCTCAGCATTGCAACCCACTCCCCAGCATTGCAACCCACTCCCCAGCATTGCAACCCTCTCCCCAGCATTGCAACCCTCTCCCCAGCATTGCAACCCTCTCCCCAGCATTGCAACCCACTCCCCAAAACTGCAACCCACTCCCCAGCATTGCAACGCACTCCCCAGCATTGCAACGCACTCCCCAGCATTGCAACCCACTCCTCAGCATTGCAACCCACTCCCCAGCATTGCAACCCTCTCCCTAGCATTGCAACCCACTCCTCAGCATTGCAACCCACTCCTCAGCATTGCAACCCACTCCCCAGCATTGCAACCCTCTCCCCAGCATTGCAACCCACTCCTCAGCATTGCAACCCACTCCCCAGCATTGCAACCCTCTCCCCAGCATTGCAACCCACTCCCCAGCATTGCAACCCTCTCCCCAAAATTGCAACCCTCTCCCCAGCACTGGAACCCACTCCCCAGCATTGCAACCCTCTCCCCAGCATTGCAATTCTCTCCCCAACATTGCAACCCACTCCCCAGCATTGCAACCCACTCCCCAAAATTGCAACCCACTTCCCAGCATTGCAACCCACTCCCTAGCACTGAAACCCACTCCCCAGCATTGCAACCCTCTCCCCAGCATTGCAACCCACTCCCCAGCATTGCAACCCCCTCCCCAGCATTGCAACCCTCTCCCCAGCATTGCAACCCACTCCCCAGCATTGCAACCCTCTCCCCAGCATTGCAACCTTCTCCCCAGCATTGCAACCCACTCCCCAGCATTGCAACCCTCTCCCCAGCATTGCAACCCACTCCCCAGCATTGCAACCCTCTCCCCAGCACTGGAACCCTCTCCCCAATGCTGCAACCTTCCCCTAGAGTTGCAACCCTCTCCTCAGCATTGCAACCCTCTCCCTGGTGTTGTAACCCTCTCCCCACCACTGCAACCCTCTTTTCATTATTACCACCCTCTCCCCAGATTTGCAACCCTCTCCCCAGCATTGCAACCTTCCCCTCAGCATTGCAACCCACTCCCCAGCATTGCAACCCTCTCCCCAGCACTGGAACCCTCTCCCCAACGTTGCAACCTTCCCCTAGAGTTGCAACCCTCTCCCCAGCATTGCAACCCATTCCCCAGCATTGCAACCCTCTCCTCAGCATTGCAACCCTCTCCCCAGCATTGCAACCCTCTCCCTGGTGTTGTAACCCTCTCCCTACCACTGCAACTCTCTTTTCATCATTACCACCCTCTCCCCAGCTTTGCAACCTTCCCCCCAGCATTGCAACCCACTCCCCAGTGTTGCAACCCTCTCCCCAGCACTGCAACCCCCCTTTCAATTTTACCACCCTCTCCCAGCATTGCCACCCTCTCCCCACTGCTGTAACCCTTCTTTCAGTGTTACAACCCGTTGCTGGGGGTTTCCACCCTCTCCCCAGCCCCAATTGGGGGTGTTGTGCAACGCTGCTCCCCAGGAGCCACACCAAATGCACCAGAGCTAAATGCACCAACACCAAATGCACCAGAGCTAAATGCACTAGAGTTAAGTGCACCTACAATAAATGCACCAGAGCTAAATGCAGCAACACCAAATGCACCAGAGCTAAATGCACCTACACCAAATGCACCAGAGCTAAATGCACCAGCATTAAACGCACCTACAATAAATGCACCAGAGCTAAATGCACCAGAGTTAAATGCACCTACAATAAATGCACCAACACCTAATGCACCCACACCAAATGCACCAGAGCTAAATGCACCAACACTAAATACACCAGAGTTAAATGCACCAACACCAAATGCACCAGAGCTAAATGTACCAGAGTTAAATGCATCTACAATAAATGCACCAGAGCTAAATGCACCAGAGTTAAATGCACCTACAATAAGTGCACCAGAGCTAAATATACCAACACCAAATGCACCAGAGTTAAATGCTCCAGAGTTATATGCACCAGAGCTAAATGCACCAACACCAAATGCTCCAGAGTTAAAAGCACCAACATCAAGTGCACCAGAGCTAAATGCACCAGAGTTGAATGCACCTACAATAAATGTACCAGGGCTAAATGCACCAACACCAAATGCACCAGGGTTAAATGTGCCAATGCTAAATGCACCAGCGCTAAATGCACCAACAATAGATGCACCAGAGTTAAATGCACCAGCGCTAATGCCCCAGAATTAAATGTACCTGTGCTAAATGCACCAACAATAAATGCACCAGAGGCAAATGCACCAATGTAAAATGCTCCAGAGCTAAATGCACCCGAGCTAAATGCCCTGGTGCTAAATTCAGCAACGCTTTATGCATCGGTGCAAAATTCCCTGATGCTTAATGCCCCAGAGCTAAATGCCTCTTTACTAAATGCCCAGAGCTAAATACACCACTGGTCAGAGCCCTGGTGCTCCGTGCACCAGCTCTTTATGCCCCGATGCTAAATGCACCAACGCTTAATGCCCTGGGGTTTAAATGCACCGACGCTAAATGCTTTCTTGCTAAATGCACTAATGCTAAATTCCTCAGATGCCAAATGCATCGATGCGAAATGCCCCGGAGCTAAATGCCCTTTTGCTAAATGCACCAGAGCTAAACGCACCAGCAAGAAACTCCCCGGTGCCCAGATGCCAAATACTCCAGAGCTAAATACTCCACAACTAAATGCCGCAGGAAATATAAGTTCATGGTGCGACCAAGAGCAGCAGCTCTGTTTGGGGAGACCCCCCCATCCCGGAGGTTAAGCCGTTTCTGAACTAATTGGTGTGATTTAATTAACCCAAAGGAGATGATGGAGCAGACAGGAGCAGATTTAAAGCACTAAAAGGTGCTCGGTCCCCAGTGCTGATTCGGCACCCGGCGGGATTTCCAGCCCAAAAATAGGGGTTGAATCCTTCTTGTATGGATCCTATAGGATATTGATAACCCGGTAATCATTAACGCTGGTACATTAAGGGTGTAATTACAGGGAGGTGAATGGATCCCCCCAAATAAGCCAATGGTTTGGGGGGTTTGGGTGGATGGACAGACAGACGGTGGGAAGGGAGATGGGGCTGGAGCTGCCACCAAGAGGGTGGAAATCATAGTTTCTGCTCTGTGAGCAAAAAATGGGAGAATTCGGGGCAAAAATGGGGGGATTGTTAAAAAAGACCCTGCAATGAGGCAAAATTGCGCAAAATAGCCCAATTTGGAGCATCCAGAAGAAGGTGGGGGGAGGAGAGACCACGTCAGCCCGCGATTTCCTTTGGAAAAATACCCGAATCCACTGCAAATACATTAAATAACCCCCCAAAGCTGACTCAGAATATTTATATAACCTCGGTCATCCGCTTCTCCTCACTCTCCTACCCTGGAATGGGGGGACGCTGAGGCCGGGGGGGCGAAGGTGTTGGGGTGACAGTGACACCCCGGGACGGACGGGGGTCCCTGGGGGGTAATGAGCTCCCAACTTCATTAAACCACCCGCCTTCATTAAGAAAGGGATGCGGTGATGCTGCGCATCGGGGACTCGGGGACCACTGTGGTGCTCACAGGGCGCTGGGCGCCTGCCACTCGCAATACTTAATTTCTCCCAAAGAAGCGCCTTTTTTACCCCTAAAAAAGCCATTTCCCTCCCCCCCCCAAAAAAGCCTCTTTCCCCCCCAAAAAAGGCCTTTTTTCCCCTCAAAATATACAACATTTTGCCCTTTTTTGCAGGGATTTCGAGCAGCTGGAGGCCGCAGGTAGGCGGATATGAACCAGCTCCGCTCACATCAGAACACATCCGGCCCCATTGTTCGGGGGGGGCCGCGCCGTGTCCGTGCTTTGTTCCCTCGGGACCTTTTTGAACCGCATAAATATTTGCAGAGCCTGCAAGGAGGCGGAGGAATTTTTCACCCACCCACCCCCCCTTTATTTTATTGGGGGGGGGTTGGGGGGGGGGGGGAAGCAAATCTGCCTTTTTGTACCATCGGAGGGAAATTTCCGGCTGGAAACCCAACCCTGAGCGTGTTTGGAGGTTGAATGGTCGCCCCGCTGGGTGGAAACAATGCGGGTTTGTGCTTAAAAGCTTTTCCCGCCCGGTTCCCCGGAGCGCTCAGGAACCGCGTCCCGGCGGCGGCGCCCCCGGGAGGCACCGGCAGCACCGGCACTTTGGCATCGCTCGGCTCCTTTTAGTTTTGGGTGGTGCGGGGGGGGTTTAATGTGAAGATGTGGACCCCGGGATGCGGGATGGGATGCGGGATGGGGTACCCCAAATAAACCGCATCTCCGGGATGCTGGAGGTTTGCGGGATGAGCGTCGTTCTTACCCCGCGGTGGTACCCGATGGGGACCCCCATCGCCCCATCTCTGCTGCGGTTGGTGATGTCGTTGCCCGGTGTGGTTGGTTTTTGGGCTGAAAAGGGCAGGGTTTGGGTTCGGCGCTGCTCTGAAGTGGGTTTGGGGTGCGCAGAGAGGAGCTGGAGTTGTGGGGTGAAAGAAATGGGAAAATAAAAGGGGGGAGGCGGGAAATAAAAAAGAGACAATAAAGGGGGGAGAGAAAAAGGGGGAAAAGGGGAAAAAAAAGGGGGAAAAAGGGAGAAATCCCAGCGGCGCGGCGTGTCCCGTGGGACGGGCGGCATCGCCCCCTCGCGGCAGCAGCGCCTGTGTCCTCCCACCGCCCCCCCCAGTGCCCCCAGCGCTCCCCAAGAGCCCTCCCAGTGCCCCCACTGCACCCACAGCTCCTCCAGTGCCCCCCATTGGCGTTATAGCCCCCCAAGTGCCCCTATAGCCCTCACAGCCCCCCCAGCATCCCCTATAGGCCCCCGCCAATACCCCCCAGTACCCCATAGCCCCCCCAGTACCACCCATAGCTCTCCCAGTACCCCCAGTATCCCCCCATAGGCTTCACAGCCCCCCCAGTACCCCCAGTGCAGGCAGGAGTGGGCAGCACCCACCCTGCAAGCCAAGCAAACCCACAGGCCCCTTCGCAAACCCACGGGCCCCTTGTAAACCCACAAGCCCCTTTGCAAACCCACTGGCCCCTTGCAAACCCACTGGCCCCTTTGCAAACCCACTGGCCGCTTTGCAAACCCACAGGCCCCTTTGCAAACCCACAGGCCCCTTTGCCAACTCACAGATCCCTTGTAAACCCACAGATCCCTTGTAAACCCACAAGCCCCTTTGCAAACCCACAGGCCCCTTTGCAAACCCACGGGCCCCTTTGCAACCCCACTGGCCCCTTTGCAACCCCACTGGCCCCTTGTAAACCCACAAGTCCCTTTGCAAACCCACTGGCCCTTTTGCAAACCCACTGGCCCCTTTGCCAACCCACAGACCCCTTGTAAACCCACAGACCCCTTGCAAACCCACAAGTCCCTTTGCAAACCCACTGGCCCCTTTGCCAACCCATGGCCCCCTTTGCAAACCCACAAGTCCCTCTGCAAACTCTTGAGTCCCAAGTGCAGACCCATGAGTCCCCTCTGCAAATCCTCACAGCCCACATGCGAATCCTCGAGTCCCCTTTGCAAATCCACGAGCCCCACGTGCAGATTCTGCAAACCCTCAACTCCCCTTTGCAAACCTCAGGTTCCTGCGTGCGAACACAGGAGCCCCCTTCGCAAACCCACTAGTCCCCTTTGCAAACCCACTAGTCCCCTTCGCAAATCCTCAAGTCCCTTTTGCAAACCTTTGGGTCCTGGTTTGCAAATCCTCAAGCTCCATGTGCAAATACCTGAGACCTTTTTACAAATCCTTAAGTTATATGTGGAAACCCTTGTGTCCCTTCGCAAACCCACGAGTCCCTGTTGCAAACCCACAAGCCCCCTTGCAAACCTCTGAGCCCTATTGCAAACCCACTACCCCCATTGCAAACCCACAAATCCTCTTGCAAACCTCCAAGCCCTGTTGCAAACTTACAAGCCCTGTTGAAAATCCAGAAGCCACATTGCAAGCACACAAGTCCCTGTTGCAAACCCACAAGCCCCACTGCAAATTCAGAAGCCCCATTGCAAACCTACAAGCCCCATTGCAAACCCACAAGCCCCACTGCAAACCCACAAGCCCTGTTGCAAACCCACAAGCCCCACTGCAAACCCACAAGCCCCACTGCAAATTCAGAAGCCCCATTGCAAACCCACAAGCCCCACTGCAAATTCAGAAGCCCCACTGCAAACCCACAAGCCCTGTTGCAAACCCATAAGCCCCACTGCAAACCCACAAGCCCCACTGCAAATTCAGAAGCCCCATTGCAAACCTACAAGCCCCATTGCAAACCCACAAGCCCCATTGCAAACCCACAAGCCCCACTGCAAATTCAAAAGCCCTATTGCAAACCCACAAGCCCTGTTGCAAAACCCCAAACTTGTTGCAAACTCACAAATCCCCTTACACACCCCCAAACCCCACTGCAAACCCACAAGCCCCTTTGCAAATCCAGAAGCCCCGCAGCAAACCCCTTTGCCAGCCCCCAAGCCCTTCAGGAGCAGATATTGGTGTTTTCCATGCCGGGCAGCACCCCTGACACTGTTTATCCTCCCAGATTCATTCCCCGACCCGGTGCCGGGCGCAGGGGCCAAAATCCAGCACCAGCCCCCGCCTCGGGGAAGCGGGTGGACCCCCAACCTCCATCTCCATCCAGCCCGGGGGTTTTGGGGTCACAC
This sequence comes from Nesoenas mayeri, assembly GCF_963082525.1. Taxonomy (NCBI): domain Eukaryota; kingdom Metazoa; phylum Chordata; class Aves; order Columbiformes; family Columbidae; genus Nesoenas; species Nesoenas mayeri. Next base: position 6,345,673 of record NC_137546.1, on the reverse strand, counting down.
ACCGGGCTGGGGGCTGCAGGGCTCTCTGGGCACCCCAGAAGAGCCCACAGTTCTTTAGGTGTGATTAAGCACCCAAAGTCCAGTGCCCAAAGTCCCTCCTGCAAATAATGTCCCCACCAGTGGCATCGTCCCTGTGGGCAGTAAATTGGGTGTCACCTCGGGGTGATGCCGCTCAGTGGTGGGGACACAGGGGTGGGAGCAGCGCCTGCCCAGCCCGGGCGTCCCCAGAGCACCCTGGGGTGACAGCGGGGGACACCAGGGACCGGAGCCACCTCCCTCTGCCACAGCGCCCCACCGGTGACACGGGGTGACCCCGGGTGGCTCAGGGACCGCTGCCACCGCCCTCTGTGACAGCGTCCTTTCCCTGGGTGACCTCGGGCAGCACCGGTGACCGGTGTGACCTCCCCTGTCACATCATCCCACCCGTACTGTCCCTGGGCGCCCCGGGGTGACCCAGGCAGCAGCGGGGACACAGGCACCGGTGCCAGCACCCCTGTACTGCAGCATCCCACGGGTGCCAGCGCTGGGCACGTGGTGGCGTCTGGTGACAGCAGACAGCACTGGTGACCGGTGTCACCGTCCCTCTGCTGCAGTGTCCCTGCGGTACCGACCCTGAGCACCCCGGGGTGACCCCAGGAACAGCGGGGACATGAGGACCGGTGCCACCTCCCTGTCACATCATCCCACTGGGTACCCGAGGGTGACACCGGGTGTCCCCAGGCAGCACTGGTGAGCAGTGCCACCATCCCTCCAGTGCAGCGTCCCTCCCGTGCCGGCCCTGAGCACCCCGGGGTGACACCGGGTGACCTCAGGCAGCACCGGTGACCGGCGCCACCGCCCCTCCGTGCAGCATCCAGCCGGTACCAGCCCTGAGCATCCCGGGGGTGACCCCGGGCAGCCCCGTGACACGGTGACCGGTGCCCCCCACGTCCGGCCCCCCCCGCCGGGCTCACCCGCTGCCCGGGGCGGAGCGACCCCTCCCTCCCCCCGCCCCTCCCCGTTGCCATGGCGACCCCGCTCCCCCCTCCCCTCCCTGTTGCCATGGCGAGGCGCGAGCGGCGGCCGCCGGCGCGGCGGGCGCGGGGCGCGGTGGGCGTGTCCCGGCGGGGCGGGCGGGGCGGCGATTGGCTGGCGCGGCCCACGTGACGCGCGGAGGAATGCAAATGAGTTATGGCATCGGGCCGCCGCGCCCGCCGCCTGAGGGAGGAGGGAGCGGCCGCGGGCCCGGCCCCGCCGGCACCGGCACCGGGACCCCCCACCGCCCCCCGCCCGCCCCCGGAGCCGCCGGGGCCATGGCCGTGGCCGGCGGGAGCCGCTCCGCCCGGGCCGCAGGTACCGCGCTTGCCGCCGCTACCGGGCCCCGGCGGCTTTGTCTGGGCCGGGCCGGGAACGGGGAGGGGGGACAGAGGGGGGGTGGGGGGGCCGCGCCGCGCATGCGCCCCGGGACCCGCCGTGCCTCAGTTTACCCGTCCGCCAGGCCCGACCTGGACCCGCCGGTGTCCGTGTCCCGCCGCCGTTCCCCGCCCCCCTTTGGAGCCCCCAGTTTCCCGCCCACCCCCCATTATATCCCCCCGACTCGTGTTTCCCACCCCTCCCCATCATCTTGCCCCCCCCTCTAATTTTACATCCCCTTATTATTATGTCCCACCCCCCCACTATCATGTTCCCCTGCTTACTACCACATCTGCCCCCCATCATATTCCACTCCCTCTCGTTTCTATCCCACCCCCCACTAGTGTCCCCCCCAACCACCATATCCCACCCCCCATCATCCTGCACCCCCCTCTAATTTTGCACCCCCTTATTATTATGTCCCACCCTCCACTATCATGTTCCATTGCTCAGCATCATATCTGACCCCCCCACATTATATCTGACCTCTGTCTATCTCACCCCCCATTACATCTCCCCCACTCACCTTTCCCATCCCCCCCACTTTATACACCCTTATTATTACTTCCCACCTCCCCACTATCATGTTCCACTACGTACTGTCACATCTGCCCCCCCCTTATATCTCACCCCCCTCTATTCTCTATCCCATCCCCCACTAGTGTGTCCCCCCACCAACCACCATATCCCACCCCCCATCATCCTGCACCCCCCTCTGATTTTACACCCCCTTATTATTACTTCCACCCCATCATGTTCCAGTGCTCAGCATTATATCTGCCCCCTCTCTATTGTATCTGACCCCTGTCTATCCCACCCCCCATTAAGTCTCTCCCACTCACCTTTCCCACCCCCCACAGTTTTATACACCCTTATTATTATGTCCCACCCCCCATCACGTTCCACTGCTTACTATCACATCTGCCCCCCATCATATCCTACCCCCCTCTATTATATCCTACCCCCCACTAGTGTGTCCCCCCCAACCACCATATCCCACCTCCCATCATCCTGCACCCCACTCTGGTTTTGCACCCCCTTATTACTACTTCCCACTCTCCACTACCATGTTCCCCTGCTCAGCATCATATCTGACCCCCCCACATTATATCTGACCCCTGTCTATCCCACCCCCCCATTAAGTCTCCCCTACTCACCTTTCCCACCCCCTCACACTTTTATACCCCCTTATTATTACTTCCCCCCCCACTATCGTGTTCCACTGCTCAGCATCATATCTGTCTCTATTATATCTGCCCCCCCATCCCACCCCCCATCATCCTGCACCCCCCTCTGATTTTACAGCTCCCTATTATTATGTCCCACCCCCCACTATCATGTTCCACTCCTTAGCATCATATCTGACCCCTCCTCTTCTGTATCCCACCCCCTATTATATCCCCCTCTTGTGTTTCCCACCCCTCCCCATCCTCTTGTGCCCCCCCATGATTTTGCACCCTCTTATTACTTCTTCCCACCCCCTGCTACCATGTTCCACTGCTCAGTATTGTATCTGACCCCCCCACATTATATCTGACTCCCTCTCTATCCCACCCCCCTCATGCTTCTCACCCCTCTCCATCATCTTGTGCCCCCCTTCTGATTTTACACCCCCTTATTATTATGTCCCACCCCCCCGCTATCATGTTCCACTGCTTAGCATCATATCCAACCTCCCACATTATATCTGACCCCCCCATTATATCTGACCCCCGTCTATCCCACCCCCCATTAAATCTCCCCCACTCACCTTTCTTACCCCTCCCTATCATCTTGTGCCCCCCCTTCTATTTTTACACCCCTTTATTATTACTTCCCACCCCCCACTACCATGTTCCACTGCTTAGCATCGTATCTGACCCCCTCAGTATATCTGAGCCCCCTCTATCATATCTGCACCCTCATAATCTTGCACCCCCTTATGATTTCCCACCCCCCGCCTCACCGCTCGCTGTCCTATCCCACCCCCTCTATCCTATCCCACCCCCCTACGATGATTTCTTGCCCCTCCATCACTTTGTGCCCCATTTTGGGCTCAGCTCAGGGGGTCCAGCTCCGCGGCTGCTCCCCGTACTGGCTGTGGGACCCCCCCGTGCCCCCACCCACGGTGGGTCCCGCTGTCACCCAGCAGTGCTGGGATCCTGCCCCTTTTTTTGTTCATTTTGGGTGGGTTTAATGTTTTTTCAGGGGTCGGACGTGCATTGTCCCCGTCACCCGTGGCTCAAAAGAGAGGTGGTCGTCCCTGACACCCCAATATCCACGGGGGTTCGGTGTGGGGGGGACATGGTGGGGCGTCCTGCACTGTCCCCTTCCAGGGGATGTTGGCTCTGGATGGACCTGGTCCCCATGTGTCGGTCGCTATAGTGGCCCCGTGTCACCCCGATGCCACCTGCGGGGGACAAAAAGATCCACAGCTGCTCGGAGGGGAAAAGTTCTGCCCAAAATGTCCTCAGTGGACACGTGTTGGTGGATGGACAGGGCTGGAGTGTCACAGCCACTCCGGGGACACTGCACGGCCCAGCAGGGGACACAACCCCTGGGGATGTCACCGCTGCCACCTCCCATGGGAGCCGCGTTGGAGGCGGCTGGTGTGGCCGTGATGTGGTCACCTCCCCAGGCCACCCAGGCCACCCGCTGTGACCGCTGTCCATGGTCTGGCGCGTCTGCACTGCTGTCCCTGGTCCTACCGCGGTGGCACCTGTGGGGATGGCACTCGTGGTGGTGGCACCGTGGTGGTGGCCCCCCCGGCCTGGTGGCACAGGCTATGGGCAGGGACGGGTGTCACGGGTGGGTGACCAGGGGAACGTGGTGGCCATGGGTGGCTGTTGGTGGCCATGGAGCCTCGTGGCCACCGCGGTGCTGGTGGTGACGGTGACAGTGGTGCTGCCCGCAGCCCCTGCGGCCTCCACAGAGCCCTTGTCCCCCTCCTGTCCTTCTGTCCCTCCTCTCTGTCCCCTTCCTTCCTGCCATCCATCTCTTTTCTCCTTTCCGTCTGTCCTTCCTTCGCTCTGTCCTCCCCTTGTCCCTTTCCTCTGTCCGTCCTTCCATCCCTACATCCCTCTCTTACTTCCATCTGTCCTTCCTTCCATCCATCCTTTACTGTCTTCATCTCTTTCCTTCTGTCTGTCCTGCTCCCTCCTTTTGGTCTATCGTTCTGTCCACCCTCCGTCTGTCCTTCTGTCCATCTATCCTTCCCTCCCTCCCTTCTTCCGTCCCTTTCTCCTTTCCATTTACCCCTTTCCTCCTTCTGTCCTCCTGTCTGCTCTTTCCTACTTCTGTCCTTCTCTCCCTCCCTTCCATCCCTTTCCTACTTCCTTCTGCCCCGTCCTCCGTCCATCCGCCCATCTGTCCTTCCCTCCCATCCTTTGTCCCTTTCCTCCTTCCTTCCCTCATTTCCTTCCATCCGTCCTTCTGTCCCTCCCTACATCTTCACCTTCATCCCTCCCTTCCTTCCAGCCATCCCTCTGTCCATCCCTCCCTTTTCTCAGTCCTTCTGTCCATCCCTTCCCAACCTCCGTCCTTCCATCCATCCTCCCATTCCCCATCTCCTGCATCCCGGGGGCTCCTCCCGCCCATAACCCCTTGGACCGCCATCGTGTTCCACCCTTGGGTGCCGCAGGGTGCCCCCCTCACCCTCCCTTCCCCCCCAGCTCTAGCCTGACCCCCCCGCCCCCCACCATGGAGAACGAGCAGCTCCCGGCACCCGCGCCCGCCAGCAACGCCGGCGGCACCGCCACGACGCCCAGCAGCACCGGCGCCGCGCGCCCGCCCGCGCCCCAGATCTCCGTCTACAGCGGCATCCCCGACCGCCAGACCGTCCAGGTACCGCGCTTTGGGGGGGTGGCTGGAGCCAGGGGGTGACATTAGTGGTCGTGGTGCAGCCCGGGAACGTCCCCGCGCCCCGCAGGTGATCCAGCAGGCGCTGCACCGGCAGCCCAACACGGCGGCGCAGTACCTGCAGCAGATGTACGCGGCGCAGCAGCAGCACCTGATGCTGCAGACGGCCGCGCTGCAGCAGCAGCACCTCACCAGCGCCCAGCTCCAGAGCCTGGCGGCCGTGCAGCAGGTACGGGGCACCCCGGGGGCACCCATGGGTGCTGCGGTGCCGCGCGCCGCTGATTCGCCTCTTCTTGTCGTCCCCAGGCCAGCCTGGCAGCGAACAGGCAGAGCGGTTCTTCGGGCGGCAGCGGCGCGCAGCCCGCCCCGGCGCAGCAGCCCACGGTGAGTCCCCGGGCGCCCGTCCCGCCGGCACCCGCGGCCCCGGTCTGGCACGGCACCCCGGTTTTCTCCTGCCGTCCCGTTCCAGATCAACCTGGCGACGTCCCCGGCGGCGGCGCAGCTGCTGAACCGCGCGCAGAGCGTGGGCCCCGGCGCCTCGGGCATCGCGCAGCAGGCTGTGCTGCTGGGCAACGCCGCCTCGCCCGCCCTCACCGCCAGCCAGGCCCAGATGTACCTGCGGGCGCAGATGGTAAGGGGGGGCCCTGCCCCACGGCGCTGTGGGGTTCCATTCAGCTTGTTGTGGGGTGCCCAGGACCCATGGGGTACCCCTTGTCCTGCTGTGGGGTGAGCAGGACCCATAAGGCACCCATCAGCCACCTGTGGTGTACCCAGGACCCTTGGGGTGCCCCTTGACCTGCTGTAGCGTGCCCGGGGTCTGTGGGGTGCCCCTTGTCCTGCTGTGGGGTGAGCAGGACCCATAGGGTGCCCATCACCCCACAGTGGGGTACTCAGACCGCACAATGTGCCCAGGGCGCCGGGGGTGCCTCTCTTCCTGCTGTGGGGTGCTTGGAACCCACAGGGTGCCCATTGCCCCACTATGGGGTGCCTGGGACTCACGGGGTGCCCATTACCACACTATGGGGTGCCTGGGACTCACGGGGTGCCCATTACCCCACTATGAGGTGCCTGTCACCCTGCTGTGGAGTGGGCAGGACACAGAGGGTGCTCATTACTCCCCATGGGGTATCCAGACCCCATGGGGTGCCCATGAACCTGCTGTAGGGTGCCTGGGGTCTGTGGGGTGCCCCTTGTCCTGCCGTGGGGTGGGCAGGACCCGTAGGGTGCCCATCAGCCACCTGTGCGATACTCAGACCCCACAGGATGCACAGGGCCCATGGGGTGCCTCTCGTCCTGTTGTGGGGTGCCCAGGGCTTGTGGGGTGCCTGTCACCCTTTTGTGGGGTGCCCAGGACCTATAGGGTGTCTGTCATCTTGCTCTGGGGTGGGCAGGACCTATGGGGTGCCCATTAACCACTTGTGGGGTACCCAGGACCTATGGGGTGCCCCTTGTCCTGCTGTGGGGTGGTCTGGACACAGAGGGTGCCCATCAACCTATGGTGGGGTGTTCGGGACTTGTGGGGTGCCCATCACCATGCTGTGGGGTGGGCAGGACCCATAGGGGGCTCTTTACACCACAATGGGGTATCCAGACCTCACAAGGTGCCCAGCAACCCGCTGTGGGGTGCTCAGGACTCATGGGGTTCCCTTCATCCTGCTGTGGGGTGGGCAAACACAGAGGGTGCCCATCACCCTGCTGTGGGGTGCCCAAGACCTGTGGGGTGCCCGTCATCATGCTGTGGGGGGCCCAGGACCCTAGGGTGCCCATCACCCCACATTGAGGTTCCCAGACCCTACAGGGTACCTATCACCCCACTGTGGGGTGCCCAGGACCTATGGGGTGCCCCTTGTCCTGCTGTGGGGTGCCCAGGACCCACAGGATGCCCATCACCCTGCTATGGAGTGCTCAGGACCCGTGGGGTGCCCATCATCCTGCTGTGGGGTGGGCAGGACACAGAGGGTGCCCATCACCCCACACTGGGGTACCCAGACCCTACAGGGTGCCCATCACCTCTGGGGTGCCTGGGGCCCGTAGGGTGCCCGTTGTCCTGCTGTGGGGTGCCCAGACCCCACAGGGTGGCCCCCACTGTGCTCAGGGTGCCCATCAGACCCAGGTGGGGCACCCAGACCCCATGAGGTGCCCCCACACTGTTGGAGGTGCCCAAACCCCCCAGGATGCCCCTGTGGGGTCCTCAGATCCCTCAGGGTGCCCCTTAACCCCACTCTGGGGTGCCCACACCCCATAGGGGACATAGACCCTATGGGGTGCCCCCCAGCCCTCATATAGGGTGCTCCCTGCCCCACTGTGGGGTACCCACCCCACATGGCACCCACAGCTCCCTTTGGGGATCCCCAAGCCCGGGGGAGGACTCTTTGCCTTTTAGGGGTGTCAGCACCCTGTGGGGTGTCCCCAGCCACACTGAGGGTGCCCAGTGCCTGTCCCTGGGGACATGGGCAGGGGGACACACGTGTCACCCCATAGGGGCCCCAGGGATTGGGGGGACACACAGAGTGCCACCCCCCAAAATGGGGGCCATGCACCCACTCTCTGTCCCCACACCCAGCTCATCTTCACCCCCACGGGCCCCGTCAGCGCCGTCCGGCCCGAGAGCCCCGCACCGGCACCGCCACCGGCACCACCGCCCGCCCCACCGCCCGCCACCCCCCAGGTGAGCCCCCCCCGCGCCCCAGCACCCCAAAATCCCCCCCCAGACTCCCCCTGACCCGCTGCCATTGCAGGTGCACAGCCTGGCCCTCCGCCCCGCCGGCCCCCACCTCCCCGCCCTGGCCATGAAGCCCCCCGGGGGCCCCCCGCCCCGGGCCGGCCCCCCCCGGGGCCCCCCACCCGACCCCCCCGCCGAGCACCTCAAAAAAGCCGAGGGGCCAGACGCCCGTGCCCACCCCCTGGCCCGCGCCACCGCCCCCGCCGCTGCCCACCCGCTCGTCACCCCAGGTAAGGTGCTGCGCTGGGGCGGGGGGGTCACCCGTGGGTGCTGCGGGAGCCGTGGGGTGGGGTGTTCACTCTGAAACCTAATGATGGTTTTCTAGCCTGTATGTGGGACTGACAGCCCCATGTACCCACTTGAGGGGCGCATCGCCCCCTTCTTGGGTGCTCAGAACATCAGGGTGAGCAGAGCCTTCAGCCAAGCAGGGCGTTCACTCTGAAACCTAATGATGGCCCCCACTGGTGTTTCCTGTACATTGGCACCCCGCCTGTGTTTGGGACCTTGTGGGTCACACGTCCCCTCAGGGGACCTGCTTGGGAGAGTCTGAGCACTCAGAGGGTCCTGAGGTCCAGTGGGGTGCACCGGTGCAGGGGGTTGGAGCAGTGAGGGGATAGACCAGGGGACCCATGGGGTGATGGAGCCTGGGCATGCTGTCCCAAAATGTGGGGGACCCCCCCTGGGACAGCCTGAGCTCAGCTCCCCCATCTGCAGCAGGTAAAGCTGGTTGTCAGTAGGCACCAGAGTGAACAGACACCAGGGCAAGGGGCAGCCTGGCAAGAGGGGAGGATCCTGGGGGCGGGGCCCATTGGGGCTGAGGTACCGGTGACGAGGGGGGGTCCCTGTCCCCCATCGCTGTCCCCGCAGCCTACGCCCCGCTGCAGCCCCCCCAGTTCCTGCAGCAGCCGCCCAAGCCGATGCAGCCGCAGCAGCAGCAGCAGCAGCAGCAGTTCGTCATCCAGCAGCAGCAGCTGGCGCCCCGCGGGCAGCCCCCCCCGGGCCCCCCCACCGCCCCCCAACTCCAACCTCTGCCCCCCGCCAGCCCCGGCCCGGCCCCGCAGCCCAAAGCGGGGGTTCCCCAAGGAGCAGGGAGCGAGGGGGGCCCCCCCAACGGTCACCCCGCCTGCCACGCTGCTCCCCGCAAGTTCCAACACGCCTCGGCCGTCATCCTGCAGCTGCAGCCCGCCGGCGCCACGGTGAGGGGTGTCCCCCAGGCCCCCCATGTCCCCTGACCCCCTGGCACCGTTTGGGGGTGCAGGGAGGGTTGGGGGTTGTCTGGGGAGGGAGCTGGGGGTGCATTGAGGGGCTGGTGTGGGAATGGGGGGGCTGATGTGTGCGCACGTGTGTGCGCGTGTGCCCCTGGTCTGTGCACACGGGGGGGCAGACGTGCTGGATCCGTGTCTGTATGTGTGCACGTGTGTGTGATGTGTGTGCACGTGTGATGTGTGTGCACATGTGTGTGATGTGTGTGCACGTGTGTGTGATGTGTGTGCACGTGTGTGTGGTGTGTGTGCACGTGTGTGTGATGTGTGTGCACGTGTGTGTGTGATGTGTGTGCACGTGTGTGTGCACGTGTGTGTGCACGTGTGTGTGCACGTGTGATGTGTGTGCACGTGTGATGTGTGTGCACGTGTGTGCAAGTGTGATGCGTGTGATGTGTGCGCGTGTGATATGTGTGCACGTGTGTGCAAGTGTGATGTGTGTGCACGTGTGCCCGTGTGATGTGTGTGCCCGTGTGATGTGTGTGCCCGTGTGCCCGTGTGATGTGTGTGCCTGTGTGATGTGTGTGCACGTGTGTGTGTGTGCACGTGTGTGTGTGTGCACGTGTGTGTGTGTGCACGTGTGTGTACGTGTGTGTGTGATGTGTGTGCCCGTGTTTGTACACAGGCTGTCGGGATCCTGTGTGTGTGTGCACCCACGTGCCTGAGCCGTGCACACGTGTGTGTGCACCCGCGCGGTGCACGTGGGAGTGTGGGGGTGTGTGGATGTGCACGTGTGCCCTTGCGCCACACACGCGTGTTTGATCCACTTGTGTCTGCACACACCTGGGTGCACACTCATGACAGATGCATGTGCCTGTGTGTGCACGTCTGCCCCTCGTTTGTGCACGGGGGTGTGCATGTGCCTGACCCCTGCACGTCTGCTTGATGCATGTGTGTGCACACTCGTGCCAGACCCCTGCGCGTGCGTGTACCCACACGTGCACAGAGTGTGTGCAAATGCATGTCTGACCCACGCACGTGTGCCCGGTCCCTGCACGTGTGCTCGGTGCATGTCTGTGCACACGCGTGTACCTGCTCCGTGCATGTTTTTGCACGCGTTGGCCAGATCCGTGACCCCGCGTGTGCCCCCGCTCTGTGCACGTGTGCCCGCGCGTGCTTGACCCGTGTGTCTGATCCCTGCACGTGTGTGTGCGCGATCACTGCGCGCGTGTGCACACCCAACACACACATGCATGTGCACACCTGTGTGCTCTGCACACACACCTGTACACGCATGTCTGACCCCTGCACACGCGTGTCTGACACTCGCACATGCGTGTGCCCCCCTCCCCCCTGCAGCCCCCACTGGGGGTCCCTGAGGGCGCCCGCCGGGACCCGCTGCCCACCCCCAGGAGCACCGAGAGCCCGCCCGCCGCCCCGCCGCAGCCCCTCGCCCTCTCGCCGCCCGCCGCCCCCCCGGGCCCTGACACCCCCGAGGGCGAGCGGCCCCCCACGCACGGTAAGGCCCCCCCATCACGGGCACCCACTTGTGGGGTGGAGCCACCGCTACCATAGCGGGGGGAAACTGAGGCACGGGTGGGGGTGACACGGTGGGGTGGGGGGTCTCTGCCCCGTTGGCTTCGCACACGGGGGGCTGCGGGGGGCGCACCCCACGCGTGGGGCGCAGGCTGCGGGGACCGCCTGGCCCCGCCCCTCCCGAGGCGCCGCCGCACCGTGCCTTGGCCCCGCCTCTCCCCGAGGCCCCGCCCCATTGGCTCCCCCCCAGTGGCTCGGCCACGCCCCTCTGGGTGGCTCCGCCCACCGCTCTGCCTCCGCTCCTCCCGTTGGCTCCGCCCAGCGGCTTGGCCCTGCCCCGCACCCCCTGTCCAACCAGCGGCTCCGCCCACTGCCGGCGTGGGCGCGCGCGCGCGGCGGCAGCCAATCGTGTTGCGGGCGCGGGGCGGGGTCAGCGGCGGCCCCGCCCCTCCCCGCGCAGCCGCCGCCGCCGCCCGGCCCGGCCCCGCCGCCGCCGCCGCCGCCTTTGTCCCCGCTCGGCCGCCGCCGCCCGCCCGCCGCCTTTGTCCGCGCCATGGGGCCGCCGAGCCGCTGAGCGCCGCCGGTGAGTGCGGCCCGGCCCCGCCTGCGGCCGCCCCGCCGAGGCTCGGCCTGGTCCGGCCCGGCTCGGCCCGGCGGGGCGGCGGGCGCTGACCTCACTTCCGCATCCGCCCCCCCCCCTCGCGTTCCCCCCCCGCGCCGGTTCTGGCTCCGCAGCCGCGGCCCGGGCGGGGGGAGCGGCCTCCGCCGCCGGACAAAGGTGCTGGGGCCACCCGGGCCGGGCGGGGGCGGCGCGGCCCGAACGGGGCCGGCCCGGGGGAGCCGGGGCGTTCCGGGCTTGGCTGGGGCCGGCGGGGCCTTAACGGGGCGGGTCGGGCCGTGCCGGGCCGTGCTGCTGTTCACCGGGGTGCGTCTGAGCTCCGTTGGGGCTCACCGCGCGTATCTGGGGCCTCCTGACCCCCCGCCGGGCCCTGCGGGGGCAGCTCGGGCTCCCCGGGTGCTTTGGGCAGCGCTTTGGGCTCGGCCCCCCAGCCCCCCGGGCTCTCCGGGCCGCGCTGGGAGCGGCGGCAGCTGCGTCCCCCCCCGCCCCCGCCGGGCCAGCTGTATGGTAATAACGGCACCAGCGGCCCCGGCGTCACCGCCCGCGTCACCGGACCCGCCCGCGCGTGTCCCCGCAGAACCCGCCGAGCGCCTCCATGCGCAGCCGCCGGCTCCCGGCATGACCTCGGGCACCGGCAGCTCTGCCGCCACCGTCGCCGGCGCTGCCCCCCACAATGGTGAGAACAAACCCCCCCAGGCCATCGTGAAACCCCAGATCCTCACCCACGTCATCGAGGGCTTCGTCATCCAGGAAGGGGCCGAACCGTTCCCGGTAACGCATCCCGGGGTTTGGTTTCCGCGTGAAGGGGGTGGGTTCGTATGGCGGGGGGGGGCACCCACGGGTGTTTTTGGGCAGGTGGGGCGCTCCTCGCTGCTGGTGGGGACGCTGAAGAAGAAGTATGCGCAGGAGCTGCTGGCGGAGAAGCTCCCGCCGCAGGACAACGCCACCACCACCGACTCCGAAATGGAGGAACCTTATTTACAAGGTAGCGCCCGGCCCCCCCGAAACGATTCGCCGCCCCCTCCGCCCCCATCCGAGCGGCGTTTCGGGGCTGAGCTGGTTGGTTGTTTCTCTCTCTGGGCGTCCCCCCGCGCCCCCCAGAATCCAAAGAGGAGGGGAACCCCCCCAAACTGAAGTGCGAGCTCTGCGGCCGCGTCGACTTCGCCTACAAGTTCAAGCGCTCCAAGCGCTTCTGCTCCATGGCCTGTGCCAAGAGGTGACCCCCCTCAAAACACACACACCCCCCCCAATCCCCGCAGCACGGGGTTGTTGTCCCCCCCTCACCCCCGTCCCTCCCCGCAGGTACAACGTGGGCTGCACGAAGCGGGTGGGTTTGTTCCACCCCGATCGCAGCAAACTGCAAAAACCCGGCGGCCCCCCCCACGGCCGCCGCCGGACCTGCAAGGGGACGCTGCCCCCCCTCAGCAAAGACACCAAGAAGCAGGTGAGCGCGGGGGACAGGGCGGGATCCGTCCCCAAGGCGGGGTGGCGCGGGTGGGCTCTGAGGCCGGTCGCTGCTCCGTCCCGCAGCCGCCGGTTTCTCTCCCGCCGGGTTCGGTGCCTCTTTCCGTGACGGCGTCGTTGCAGCTCAACCACAGCCAAGAGGATTCCAGTCGTTGTTCGGATAATTCAAGCTACGAGGAGCCGCTTTCCCCCATCTCGGCCAGTTCCTCCACCTCCCGCCGGCGCCAGGGCGAGCGGGACCTGGAGCTGCGCGAGATGGAGCTGCCCGACGTGCACGTCCGCGACCTGCCCGGCATCGGCCACCGGTTCCTGCCCAGCGAGCCCAGCAAGTGGAACGTGGAGGACGTTTACGAGTTCATCCGCTCACTGCCGGGTGAGGGGGGGCTGGGTTTTCACGGGTGATGGAACCGCCTCGAGTTGCACCAGGCGAGGTTTAACAGGAGATGAAAGAGCTGGAGCGAGTGGAGAGAAGGGAACGGAGCTGGTGAGGGGCTGGAGCACAAGTGTGATGGAGCGGCTGAGGGACCTGGGGGGTTCAGCTGGAGAACAGGAGCTGAGGGGAGACCTTCTGATCTCTGAACTGCCTGAAAGGAGCTTGGAGCCAGGGGGGTCGGGCTCTGCTCCCCAGGAACAAGCGCCAGGAGCAGAGGAAACGGCCTCAAGTTGCGCCAGGGGAGGTTGAGGTTGGATGTGGGAACAATTTCTTCCCCAAAGGGCTGTGGAGCATTGGAACAGGCTGCCCAGGGCAGTGCTGGAGTCACCATCCCTGGAGGGATGGACAGACGGACATGAGGTTCTCAGGACATGGGGCAGTGCTGGGGTGGACTCCAGGGTCTCAAAATGAATCTGTGCCACGCCCCCACATTTTGGGGGTGGTTCTGAGCGTGTCCCCCCCCCCAGGCTGCCAGGAGATCGCGGAGGAGTTCCGCGCGCAGGAGATCGACGGGCAGGCGCTGCTGCTGCTCAAGGAGGATCATCTCATGAGCACCATGAACATCAAGCTGGGCCCGGCCCTCAAGATCTATGCCCGAATCAACATGCTCAAGGACTCCTAGAGCCGCTGGGCCGGGGGGGGGGGCACCCACGGGACCCCCTTCCCCACCCCCCTGTGCCCCTGGGGAGGGGGGTTATGGGGATGGGGGGGGCACTTTTGAGCACAACCCAACCCCGAGGCCCCCCAGGGTGTGTATATAGCCCGTAGCTATAGCGTCCCCCCATATGGGGGGGGTCACCCCCCCTTCTCTGGCAGGGAGGGGGGGTTCCCACGTCTCCCCCTTGTCCCTTCCCCCCACAACGGCAGGGCGAACAGGATGATTGCCTTAATGTGTCTCCGTCCCCCCCCACCCCGCAATTGGGTGACCAGCCCGGGGGGGGCGTGAGCCCCAGGGCAGGTGGAGGCATCACCTCCCACCCTGCGCTGGGGCTGTGCTGGGGGCACCTCAGCAGAGGATGGTGGTGCTGGGGGCCCCCCCAGGCAGGTAAGGACCCCCCCACCCCCCCCCTGGCCACCACGGTCTTTTTAAGAAAAGAAAAGAGGAAAAAAAGGAAAAAAACACACAGTCACCCCCCCCCCCCCCCCTTTTCCCGTTTTTTTGTTTGTTTGTTTTTAATAAACACTGAAAAAGATCAAATTTTGCCCCCCCCCCACTTTTCCTCCCCCCGTTTCCTTCCTGGGTAAACTGAGGCAGCACACTGGGGATGTCCCCAAGTGCCATCGAGGGTAGTGGGACACCTGTGGGTGATGGGGACAGGGCTGGTTCACCTCCGGGGTCACCCCCCCACGGGATCCCCCAGTGGGACCATCCACACCCATGGGGTGACCCCCAATCCCAGCGCTTGGGGACACTGGGAGGGGACACCCCCTGTGGTGGCACCATGGGGCCAGTGGCCATGGGACGTGTCCTTGGGGTCTGTGGTGAGTGTCCCCAGGGCGGGTGGCCATGGTGACATGTCCCTGGGGTTGTACCTGCTGGTGGTGACACATCTTGGCAGCTGGTGGCTGTGGTGGGGACATGTCCCCAGAGCTGGTGCCCATGGTGATGTGGCCACACAGGTGGTGGCCAAGGTGAGGTGTCCCTGGAGGTGGCAACATGTCCCCAGAGATGGTGGCCATGGAGATGGTGGCCACAGTGAGATGTCCCTGAGGTTGTACCTGTGGTGGTGACACATCCTTGGAGCTGATGGCCATGGTGGTGAGGTGGCCATGGCGATGGTGGCCATGGTGACATGTCCATGGCGTACCCATGGCAGTGACGTGTCCCTAAAGTTGGTGCCCATGGTGACGTGGCCACAGTGAGATGTCCCTGCTGGTGGCGACATGTCCTTGGAGTTGGTGGCCATGGTGGTGACGTGTCCCCAGACTTGGTGACCATGGTGAGGTGGTGTCAATGTTGGTGACAAGTCTCAGAAGCTGGTGGCCATGGTGTGGGCTCTCGCTGTGGTGGCCACAGTGAGATGTCCCCAGAGCTGGTGGCCATGGTGAGGTGGCTCTGGAGGTGGTGAGATGTCCTTGCAGCTGCTCCCCATGGTGGTGACGTATCACTGAAGCTGGTGGCCATGGCAAGAAGTGTCCCCAAAGCTGGTGTCCCTGGAGGTGGTGGCCATACTGAGATGTACACGGAGCTTGTACCTGTCATGGTGACACGTCCTTGGAGCTGGTGGCTGTGGTGGTGACGTGTCCCCAGGGCTGGTGACCATGGCTGTGGTGGCCACAGTGAGATGTCCCCAGAGCTGGTGGCCACAGCAAGAAGTGTCCCCAAAGCCGGTGTCCCTGGAGGTGGTGGCCACACCGAGATGTACATGGAGCTTGTACTTGCAGTAGTGACACATCCTTGGAGCTGGTGGCCACGGTGGTGATGTCTCCCTAAAGCTGGTGGCCATGGTGAGGTGGCCCTAGAGGTGGTGAGATGTCCTTGCAGCTGCTCCCCATGGTGGTGACATATCACCGAAACTGGTGGCCATGGCAAGAAGTGTCCCCAAAGCCGGTGTCCCTGAAGGTGGTGGCCACATTGAGATGTACAAAGAGCTTGTACCTGCCATGGTGACACGTTCTTGGAGCCAGTGGCCATGGTGGTGATGTGTCCCCAGGGCTGGTGACCATGGCTGTGGTGCCCACAGTGACATGTCCCCAGAGCTGGTGGCCACGGCAAGAAGTGTCCCCAAAGCCAGTGTCCCTGGAGGTGGTGGCCACACTGAGATGTACATGGAGCTTGTACTTGCGGTGGTGACACATCCTTGGAGCTGGTGGCCACGGTGGTGATGTCTCCCTAAAGCTGACGACCATGCTGAGGTGGCCCTGGAGGTGGTGACATGTCCTTGCAGCTGCTCCCCATGGTGGTGACGTATCACTGAAGCTGGTGGCCATGGCAAGAAGTGTCCCCAAAGCCGGTGTCCCTGGAGGCGGTGGCCACACTGAGATATACAGGGAACTTGTACCTGCGGTGGTGACACGTCCTTGGAGCTGGTGGCTGTGGTGGTGACGTGTCCCTAAAGCTGGTGACCATGGTGAGGTGTCCACGGTGGTGACGTGTCCCCAGGGCTGGTGCCTATGGCTGTGGTGCCCACAGTGACATGTCCCCAGAGCTGGTGTCCCCCAGCCCTGCTCGTCCCCAGGGTGTCCCCAGCTCCAGCCAGCACCTCTGGGGACACCCCCAAAGTGCCGGGTGACCCTCAGCTCCACCTGTCCCCAGGGTGTCCCGTCCCTGCCAGCGTTTCCACTCAAATCCTTCATTATTTTGGGGTTTTTTTATGCATTTCCACAACAAACACAAAATTTATGAACATTTTCTTTCTTTGTTCTGTTTTATTCTTCTTTTTTTTTTCCTTTTTTCTTTTTTTTTGGAAACGGGCACCAATTTTGGGGGGGGGGGTCACTCCTTTTCGACACCGCAACCGCGGGTCCCCCCCCGGCTTCTCCATGAACCACAATGCAAGACAGCAGGGGGGGCGGAAAGGGCTTTTTTATCCATATTTTCTCTTCTTTTCTCTTTTTCCTCCTTTTTTAATAAGGTACGAACTATCTCTAGGGACTCGTGGCCTGGATTTCCAGCGAGGAACACTTAAAAAATAGCCCCAAAACGGGGAGGGGGGGGCAAGGAGGGGGGGTGTTAAGTGTATAAGAGGCGTATTTACACGGTATTAACATGCTGACAAAAAAGATTACAATATAGAGTATCGTACAACATCGAGGGGGAAACGAGGAATGGGGGGGGGTAAAAAATAACAGGGGAGGGGGTAAAAAATAACAGAGGGGGGGTAAAAATTAATAAACGGAAGGTAAATAAAACACCCTGGCAAAAAAACAAACCAACAAACAGAAATAAAACGATGAGTTAAGGCTTAAAAAGTGTATAAAAAAATAACAGTTAATATCCAAAAAACGGAACCGAAAAGTACAGAATATAGATGAGTTTTTGTGGTGGTTGTCGCAGTTCGGAGGGGGTGCGACCACCCCCCCACCCCGGGGTTATGTACAGGCGGGCACAAGGCAAAGCGATTTATGCCCCCCCCTCCCCCCTGTCACCCCCCAAAGCGGAATTTTGGGGCTCCGTGGGATTTGGGGGGGGGGCAGATCCAGCCCTGGTTGCTCCCTCAGCAAGGAGCCAAAAGAAAACCCCCAAAAATGGTTAAAAATAAGCCCCCAAGGAGGTGACAACCAAGTCCCATTTGCTCCCGCTGGAGAGTCCATGGGGGGGGTGGCAGTGAGACCCCCCCCCCCCCGCCAAAGCTTCGTGTTTCTTTTTCTCCATCCAAGGTTCGTTTTGGGTCTGATTTGTGGTTTTTTAGCAGCACCAAGTTCTTGGCCAATAAATATATATATATATTTGTATCCAAAAAGTGAGAGGAAGGGGGGGGACACGCTCCTGGGGGGAGGAGAAACCTCCTGTGTGTGTGTGTCCCCCCCCAAAATAAACAAAAATAAACCAAACCGCAGAGATTCAAAGTGCTCTGAAACCGTCTTTGGATGTCACCGATGTCACCAAACCTGCGGGGGGGGACGCACGTCCCGCTGGGCTCTGGGGCTGCTGCGGGGGGGTCGCTGCTTCCTCCTCCTCCTCCTCCTCCTCTCGGCGGGGGGGTGTCCGGGGTTCCCACTCCTGTTAGATGAGGGAGATCCGGACGGGGATGCCAGGCGAGTCCGTCCGCTGCGGTGAGTGCTGGCTGACCAGGTGCTCCACCACCGTGTGCTTGGACATGTGCTTCATCAGGTAGGTCTCCTGCGGAGAGGGGGGGGTCAGCGGGGAACCAGGGGGTCGGTTTTGGGGGGGGGGGGTTGGTTTTGGGGCAGGGGGTGTCCCTGGGGCCCCCCAGCGGCTCACCGAGGTGTAGGCGCGGCCGCACATGCTGCAGCAATAGGCCTTGGCGTGTTTGATGGCGTGAGCCGAGAGGTGGATCTGCAGCGAGGCCGAGTCCGTGTAGGCGCGGTAGCAGTTGGGGCACTTGTAGGGTTTGTCCTTGTTGTGCTGGCGCTGGTGGGACTGTCACACGGCGGGGACAATAAGGTTATGGTGGTGGCGCCAACCCTCTGTCCCACCCCCCTGGGGGAGTTTGGCCCCCCCACTGACCTGGAGGTTGGAGAGTTGCGTGAAGGCCTTTTCGCAGCCAGGGTGTGGGCACTTGTAGGGTCTGTCGCCCGTGTGGATTCTGTGGGGACACCAGGTCATTGTCACCTCGCTGTGACCACCCCTCCCGAGCCCCTGCGGTTTGTGGGGGTCACAGGAGGGAGGGGGACATCGGTGTCATGTGGAGTGATGGGGCAAAGAGGAGACGTGGGGGTGAGAGGGCACGAGTGGAGATCATGACGGCGGTGGGGATGATGAAGGTGAGGGAGACCATGAGCATGGTGGAGATGATGAAGGTGGTGGGGGTGACAAACATGGAGGGGACAGTAAGTGTGGTGGGGACAACGAGAGTTCTGGAAACGATGAGCATGGTAGGGAGGAAGAAGGGGGTAGGGACAATAAACACAGTAGAGATGATGAGTGTGGTGGGGATGATGAAGGTGGTGGGGACTATGGAAGTGGTGGAGGTGATGAACGTGGAGGGGACAATAAGTGTGGTGGGGAGAAATGAGCATGGTGGGGACAATGACAGTTCTGGAGATGGATGAGCATGGTGGGACAATAAAGATGGTGGAGATGATGAGCACAGTGGGGATGAAGAAGATGGCAGGGACAATGAACACAGTGGAGATGATGAGGGTGATGAAGATGCTGGAGACTATGACAGTGGTGGAGATGATGAACGTGGAGGGGACAGATGAGCACGGTGGGGACAATGACATCTGTGGAGATGGATAAGGGTGGTGGGACAACAAACGTGGTAGAGATGATGAGTGTGGTGGGGATGATGAAGACAACGGGGACACAAGTGTGGTGGGGACAGATAAGTGTGGCGAGTATAAAGAAGCTCATAGGGACAACAAGCGGACTGGAGATGGGTGAGTGAGGTGGGGACAGTGAAGGTGCTGGAGATCATGAATGTGGTGGTGGGGATGATGAAGATGGTGGAAGTCATGAGTGTGGTGGGGTCAATGAAGGTGGTGGAGACTATGAATGTGGTGGAGATGAAGAGCGTGGTGGGGATGGATGAGTATGGAAGGATTAATAAGGTGGTGGGAACAATAAGTGGGGTGGAGATTAGCATGGTGGGGATGACAAAGGCAGTGGGGACAATAAGTGTGGTGGGGACAGATAAGCATGGTGGGGATGAAGAAGGTGGTAGAGATTATAAGCAGGGTGAGGACAGATGAAGGTGGTAGAGATATTAAGTGTGGTGGGGACAACGAAGGCAGCGGAGACTGATCAGTGTGGTGGGGATGGATGAGCCTAGTAGGGATGAGGAAAGCAGTGGGGACAAGGAGCATGGCAGGGACAGATGAGTGTGGTGGGGATGAAGAAGTTGGTGGTGATGATGAAGGTGGTGGAGGCAATGAGTGTGGTGGAGATGGACAAGGGTGGTGAGGACAATGAAGGTGCAGGAGATGATGAGTATGGGTGGGGACGATGAAGATGCTGGAGATGATGAATGTGGTGGGGATGATGAAGATGCTGGAGATGATGAGTATGGTGGGGATGATGAAGGTGCTGGGGATGGTTGAGCACGGCAGGGATGAAGAAAGCAGTGGGGACAACAAGCACAGTGGAGACGAAGAAGGTGGTGGGGACAACAAGCATGATGGGACCGACAACCACAGCACCAGAGACACCAGGCACATACCCCACCACCCCATAAGGGACAACAGGTCTGCAGGGCCCCCCCAGCCCCCTGGGACCCCCCCAAGCCCACAGCGAGGCCACATCCCCTCACCGGGTGTGCTGCTGGAGGTGGGAGAGCTGCCGGAAGGACTTCTCGCAGTAGGAGCAGTGGTAGGGCTTGACGCCCAGGTGGATGCGCAGGTGCTGGGCCAGGTAGGAGGCGTTGGCGAAGGACTTGGAGCAGTGGGGACACTTGTGGGGCTTGGCCTCCGTGTGCGACTTGGAGTGGATCTGCATCTCCGACTTGGTGAAGAACGTCAAGGGGCAGACCTTACACCTGCAGAGTGGGGGGACAACCCCACAGGGAGCGGGTTGGGGTGTGGGGGACACCCTGCTGTCCCCCCAAATACCCACCAAAGGGGTGGGAGGGCACCCACCTGTAGGTCTTGCCCTCCTTGGCTGTCTCCCCCGAGGCCAGGATGGGGTACGGCACCACCAGCACCGGTGGTCCCGAGGGGTTTTCCGCTTTGATCTTCTTGCGGCCTCGTTCAGTTTTGGGGGCCCCCAACAAGCCGTGGCCTTGGATTGTCTTGATGGAGTCAAGGAGGGGGGGGCTGGTGATTCCTGAGATGAGGGTGGGCGAGGAGGCGATGAGGCGGCTCTGGCTGGTGGACGTGGGGGTGGAGGGGGTGGTGGTCCCTGTCCCCGGGCTGGACTCTGAGGTGCTGACCGCCGGCGCGCGGGACGCCAGCCCCAACCCTGCCGGGCAAAGAGAAGGGGACACATTAATTTTGGAGGGGTTCCACCCTTCTTCTCTCACCGTGAGGTCCTAAACTGGGGGGGAATAGTCTCCAAAACGTTGGCGCGGGTACCTGTGACGGTGCTGGTGGCCGGTCGGGCGTGCAGGGCCACGTCGGGCTGGGGGACGGCTTGAGGGTGGAGACCGGGAACCTGCTGCAGTTTGGGAAGGGACATGATGGACTGGCTGCTCTCGGCGGGGGAGGGGGGCACCAGGAGGGGCTGCTGGGAGGCCACTGAGGTGGGGGGCAAGTGGGGGGGTCGGATCTTCTCCGCCATCAACTGTTCCTTGATTTTGTTGATCAAGACCAGGTTGTCCAGCTGGTGGATGTTGGGGGGAGAAGAAGACAAAGAGGTGGGTCAGGGGGTAGGAATCAGCACCCACCAACCCCTCCCATGTCCATCTGTCCTCCCTCCTCCCCAAAATCCCACTGTAGGGGGGACCTACCTGGCTGGGCATGGTGGGGGGTGGCGGCCAGAAGTAGGGGTTGTTGAAACGAGGCTCCGCCATCCTGCGGGAAGAGAGTCGGGGGGGTTATGGGGGGCACGAACCGCCAGACAGATCCCCCTCCCACCACCCCTCAGGGCTGGAACCCCCTCAATACCACCATCCCCCCCAAAAAAAAAGCAACCCCCAGGCTCTGCGAGCAGGCAGGGAGAAGGTGGGGAACCTCCCATCTGGAAGCTCCTGCAGGATGGGGGTAACACCAAGCACCCCCCCAAGGGGACCTCGAAACGAGCGCCTGAGGATGCAATTTAGCAAAGGAGGGGGGGAAGGAAATTTGGGGAAAAAACCCCAAATCTCCCAAGGTATCTGTGCTGCTCCTCCGGTATCTCCAGGAGGGATTATGGAGGTGGATGAGATGGTGCGATGGGAGCGATGGCATTCAACACAAAGCCACCCCAAAATGAACAACCCCCACCAAAAATCTCCCCCCTAATCCCAAGCGACAAGACCCGTGATGTCCGCAGGCAGGAAAACCCAGAGATTTATAAAGATGCTTAAACACGTTGGGAAAAAATAATTCGAAATCCATCTTGGGGTAACAGGAAATATGTGAAAGGGGGACGGTGAGAAAGTGACAGCAGCAAAACGGTGTCGCCGCGGCGTGGCCAGGCATCGCCACGCCAGCACGTCGCATTACGGGGAGGTTTAGGGGTAAAGGGTATAAGGGAGCTGGTGGAACACGTAGGAGAGGTCCCCGAGGAGCTCTGATATAAACCAGGCCGCAACCGGGAGAAATGAGAGCGGCGCCTCCAGCAAAGCGTGTCCCCGAAAGCCCTGGTCCCTGCAGCAGGGCTGGGGAAACTGAGGCACGGAGCGCCCCAGGTCCCGGCTGCGGGGATTCAGACGCCGTCCTGCGAACGGCACCGGTGACGCCGCTCTTGGGGAGCACCCTGGGGCTGGGATGGGCTGATGAGACTTCATCATCCTCCTTGGCTTAAACCAGACCCTGAGCTCCCTGGGGTCTTCACAGGGGGGTGGGCAGCACCCAGAGGGGGTCCTGGTCCTGTGGGGCCTCAGCACCCAAACAACCACCCCAGCCCCAAAAAAGAGCCATGGGTTGGACCCTTCTGGGCTCAACTGTTGGGGGAAACTGAGGCAGGCAGAAGGGGATCGCCCAACCCTCACAATAGAGCGGCGCAGGACACGGCACGTTTTAGGGTGACTCAGACCGACACCCTGCTCCTCATCACCTCCCAGCTGCCTGTGCACCAAACTGAGGCTTTTCCAAGCAAAAGCAGACCCAGATCCTCACAATATCCCCAAGAACGATTGTTTTTTCCCCCATTTTCTCCCCATCCACTGTATTTACCCCCCATCAACACACAGGCAGGCGAAGGGCAAAGCCTGCACGAAATCACCCCTTCCCTGTACGCGCACACACCCGTCGCCAGCGGTTATATACATTATATATGTACCTGCACGCCGCCTACGTGGCACGTTTACCCCCTGGCTATGTATACACAGCTATAAGGCCACGCGGGGTGATGAGCATGGGACGGAGGGGTGATGGCATCAACCCCATGGCCGTGGCGTGGGAAAACAGGAAGCCAGAGTTACGACGATAAAAGGGACTTTAGGAGCTGCCCCCCCGGCGCAGCAGGTGTCCTGCAACCTCCAGCCTCCCCGGCTGTCCGTCTGCCCGTCCTTCTCCCAACAGAGGCATCAAGAAGGATGGAAAGCGCCGGCACGGCTTCCAAACCACAACAGAGTCCCAGGCCCCCTCATGCAAAGCTGGAGCGGCAAAGGCGCGAAGCGCGTTTTGGGGAGAAAAGCACAAATATCGCAGGTATCCCTTCCCCCTGCCTCCACATCTGAGGAGGTCTTACGGAATTAATTATAAATTATTTGTAAAACCGACACGATCAGAGCTTGATGAACCTGAATAAAGAGGAAAGAAATGGTTTATGTGTGAAAAAATAAATAAATCCCTGCTCCTGTCCCGATTTAATGTTATAAATCATGTCGTGGTTCATCGGGAGCGGAGGGAGCGGCTTCCCCCCTCTCCCAGGGCTGCGATATAAAGCAGATGGAAAAAAAAATATATATATAAAAACTCCCTTTTTCTATATTCTCAGCTAACTATGAAAAATGGAAGCTGACACACAGCAAGGAAAAAAAAAAGAAGAAAATCCATTAAAATGGAAATTATGAAGGGTGGGGAATGCTGCAGCGCGTCTCCCTGTCCCTGCGGGACACAGGAGTGAGGGGCGTGCATTAGGGAGCTCTGTACCCCTGACATTTTGGCCACAGAGGGGGAAACCTCCCCGCCAGGTAACGATTTCCTGTGGCATGGGGTCCGGCAGCCCAAACTGTGGGTGGGGGAGTCCCCGGCATCCTCCGCAGGCACCAGATTTGGCCAACTCTTGCCAAGGAGACGCCAAAGGTTGCCCCAGGGGACACGAGCGGGCACAAAAAGCATCACGGCTGCCTGAGCTGGGGGAAAAGGACACGGAAAGAGCCAGCAAGAAGATGCGCAGAGCCCCTAAAACGAGGGCAGAACCCCGAATCCCCGCAGAACGCCGCAGTACCCAGCGTCGCCGCTCAACCGGGACAAGCGGCAGCATCTCGGGACACCCTAAAAAGCCACAAAAATCATCCCCTCCGCAGGCAGCAGGAAGGAAGAGAGCATGAGAAGCCGGCAAGCTGGGGGGGACGCGGAAAGGGGTGCGTCGGCAGCAGCGGGGGGCTCGGCGGTGACGAGATAATGGCGGGACGCCGCTGTTTTGGTACTCACAGGCTGGCCTCAGAAGCCAGGTGGCCGCAGCTGCCTGGGGAGACGTGTCGATGAGGCTCCAGAGTGATGGGAGGTAGATGATGGCACGGGCGGGCACCAGCTCCCTAGAGCCAACTTCCAACTTCCTACCCCACTGCCGCTAAGTCAAGCTACAGTTCTCTAGGGAACGCCTCTACCTTGGCAGCCCTCTCTGTCTCGCCTTCGCTGAAATAAAAAGAAACAAGAGATTTCTTTTCACGGCACCGCTGGGAGAAAAGGGGCAGCTCCCCGGTAGCGGGACCCCTGAGGATGGGATGGTGTCACCCACCCAGTACGGCCGGTGAACGGGGGGGGCTGGGAAGCGAGGGAAGGGATTTGGGGTGCCCGGAGTGACGGTCGGTGTGTCTGAACGTGCCCCTGAGAAGGCGAGGCCTCAGTGTTCCCAACCGCGGTGTCTTGTCCCCAAGGGTCCCGGCGAGAGCATCGGGGCACAGATCCCCTCCTCATGCCAAGCGGCGAGCGCAGGAAAGCCGATGGTGGCCCCAGATGGCGCGGCGGGCAAGAGCCAAGCGGGGTGAGGTCCCCTGCGTCCCCCCACCCAAATCCCAGCACGCTCTTGGCGCCACAGGACAGGCAGGAGACGGTGACACCAGCACAGCCATGTCCCTGCTACCCACCACGGGCAGGCGAGGGCAGAACCCGGCTCTGCCCTGTGCCGTGCCTCAGTTTCCCCCAAAACACGAAGCCATGGCCCCTCTCCCCCCTGCCCGCAAGCAGAGTTTGCCCAGAGCATCATTTTCAAGGGAAAGCGAGTGCCCCTCCCACAAAAAAACCCCATCCCAAAGCCACTGGGGTGGGACGCAGCATCCGGCACCGTCCGCCTTCCACACCCAGGGAAGCCACGTCCCGCCCCGAGTAGACTGTCCTGATCCGGGTGGGATTCGCCCCAAAGCAGAGGTGGCGGGAGGCAGGAACGACATGAGAGACCCAGAACCCCCATCGCTCGGGGAGGGGGGGCCGGACCGCGCGCCAGAAGAATTCACCCAAGATGGAACCAATTAAACCCCCCCGTTTCCGCCCCCTGAAGGGTCGTTAACTGGGGTTTCTCCTTCGGATTTTCAGCAAAATCCACCCAAAATGAGCCCCGGTATAAAACCCGTCCTGGTGTGGGGGTCACCATGTGGGAAGGGGGTGTGCAGGGGTGAGGAGCCAAGCACCAGCAGGAAGCAAAAGGGGAGGCAAAGCCACGCTGGGGACCACCGTGGTGTGTCCCACCCCGGCATGAAGGAGACAGGAACTGGGGAGGCAATGCTCTGAAAAGATGGGCACCCCCAAATCCTCGGGGTGGAAATGCCCCCCATCAGTCCCGTCACTGATGGGACCCACCAAAGGAGACACAGGGACAGCCCATGGGGTGACGCGCCAAACGTGGGGGCCTGAGTCCCCCCCAAAACACACCGTTCCGCGGCGCTGGGGGGGTGAGCTGCTCTCCCAGACCCCCAAATACACTCACCCCCCTGCACGAGACCAGCCAGGCACCCCAAAATCCAGCCAGCCGGGGGGGAAAGTGCCCCTTTCCCCCCCACACAGCAAAGGGGGGTCTGGGGAGCACCCATGGGTGACGCCACGCACCGACGGGACCAGCGGCGCGTGGGGAAACCGAGGCACGAGCAGGGGGTCTGCTCCAAGGAGCCAGCGAGCGCGCGCCCGATCCAACATGCACTTGTCGTGACACCGCGCCCGCCGACCCCAAATCCACATTTTTTAAGGGGGTGGGGGAGGAAATAATGGGGGAGTGGGGGGTGGTGAGGGAGAAAAAGATGATTTTTACGCAAATAAATACATGGAAATGGCAATTTTGAGCGGACACATGCCACAAGCAGGGTCCCCCCTGCCACAGGATCCGGTCCCCTCCCCGCAAAGGGGGGGCAGGTGGCCCCCCCCACTCCTCCCAAAATCCCCCAAGGAGGGCCAAAATCTGCCCCCGCTTATCAATAACTACATATACGCACACTGTAATACCTCTATTATTACATGCACATATATATGATTTTTATATGCGTATATATAATTACGTTCATACACACTAAGCACTTATACGTTATTTTATGATGTAAATATGTATAAATTGGCTTTTTTTTTTCCTCGGAACCCCTCGATAAAGCCGGCGTGCCCACCTCTGCGAGTACTGGCGTTGCTTCCCCTTATCCGCGTCCATCTCCAGCTCTAGCTGAGCCCGGGTGCTGCACGCGGGGCGTTTTTCTACGGGGGGACAAGGAGGACAACTTCACACACCCCGAACCCACCGCCAGCCCCCGGCGCGCGAGATCCCAGAGCGGAGGAACAAAAGCGAAGCGGCTCCGACCTACCCGACCCGTGGGAACGTGGGGTTTTTCCTGAAAATAGAACAAAAAAAAAAAATCAAAAATAAAAATAAAATAAAATAAAAAAGCAACGCGGTTGTTTGGTTTTTGTTTCGTGGGGTTTTTTTTTCCTCAAGCCCAAGGTGCCTGCGAAGCCGAGGGACACGGAGCTGGCTGGAAAATCGGGGTTGAAATCCATCCCCTCGGCAAACTGCACACCAGGAGGGACTGAAAACTTTTGGGTATCTTATTTTAACTCTCCGCTAAAATATCACTTTATAATCTTCAAAAGGCCTCGGGCTCGAAGCCGCTATCGCCCGCTCCATCCTCCCCGGGGCTAAAAAACCGCGGCCGGTGTCCAAAGGAAATAAAACCAAGAAAAAACAAGGAGCATCCTCCAACCTTGCGGGGTATTTGCTGGAGAAAAATAAAAGAAATAAAATCAAATTAATCATTTCTGGGTTAAAACGCATCTTTGGTTTCGCCGTGGCCGCACAGGCTCGAAGCTCCCCCCCCCGGGCCCCCAACGTGGCCCGGAGATTATGGATGTATAAATAGTATATGGCTAAATATACGTCCAGACAGACCTCGCTAAGCACGGCCACGGAAATTTGGGTCCCTCGCTAAGGCTGCCGCATTCCTGCCAAAGCGCGATGCAAAAATGTTCCCCCCGTTAGACCTTCCAGCCAGCGAGACCACTTTCTAGACAAAACCGGTTAATGCGGAAAGAGAGGAAAGGAAAAGGGGGGGGGGGGGGAAGAATAAAAATGATAATAATAATAATAATAACCACCCCCCCGCGCTTCTTCCGCCACCCCCTGCGTAAGAAAAAATCAGATGAAAAAGCAAACGCCACCCCCCCCAACATGCAACATCCACAAAAATAGGTACGTTCGGCTGCAATTAACTTTTCCATTAGACCATCCAGAGGGAGAGAAAATGAGAAAATCCAGCAAAATGGGGATTTTCCTGGATATCTCCCCCCCTTTTTCCCCCCTCCCCCTTTTCCTTCTTCTTCCTTCTGGTGGCGGGGGAATAAAATATATATATATATTTTTAAAAGAGGTGGAAAAAGGCGAAGTTTGGCGTTAAGTGAAGTTGAAATCCTCGACCTGGGAGGGGAGATGGGGGGGGTGGCCTTTTTTTTTTCCAGACAAAAAGGCCGGGGGATGGGGATGGAGCGGGGGGGCTGGGGGGGGTTTGGCCCGGCCGGGAGCTTCTGCCCCCCCTTCATCCGCCGCCTCTCCCACATTCTCAGACGGTTTTATTAAAATTCGCAGACAAAAGGAAAACAAAAATGGCAGCCCCGGCTTATTTTTAAAACGCTAGGACGGGGACGCCATATTCTGCAGATCTGCGAGGAAGGGAAGGCGGGGGATGAGGGGAAAAATGTGAGAAAAAATGAGGAAAAATCATTTAAATTTTTTAAAAAGAAATAAAGCACCCAAACGCAGCGCGGGAGGGGGGGGAAGGGGGGGGGGGTGTGGGGCCGCCCGCCCCCCGCTCGTACCCGGGTGAGAGGGGTTGGGTTGGGGGGGTGAGGTGTTTTGGAGGGATGGATGTGGGGGGGGAAGCGGGGGGAAGGAAGGGAAGAGGAGGAAAAAAAAAAGGGGGGGGAGGGGGGGGGAGAAAAGAAAATGAAGGGGGGGAAAAAAAAAAGACACTTCCTATACCAACAGCCATGCTGCCCCCGCCGCGTCCCGCCGGCTCCGCCGCACGGAGAAGATGGGCGCCCCGCGCCGCCGCCCGCCCCCGCGCCGCCCACACCCCCGCCCAGCCCGGCAGCGCCGGCCCCCCCACACCCGGGAAAGGGGTGGAGGGGACGGGGTCCTGCGGGTTCCCCCAGAGCCCCTGGAAGCTTCTGAGAGCCCCCCCCGGGTTCCCGCAGTGCTCCCGGGTCGCCTCAGCCCCCGCTTCCCCTCAGCTCCCCGGGTCTCCTCAGCCCCCCAAATCTCATCAGAACTCCCCGGGTTCACTCAGTGCTCCCGGGTCTCGGCCCCCTGGATCCCCTCAGCCCCCCAAATCTCATCAGAACTCCCCGGGTTCACTCAGTGCTCCCGGGTCTCGGCCCCCTGGATCCCCTCAGCCCCCCTCAGTCTCCTCAGCACTCCCAGATCTCCCCCAGTGCACCCTAAGTTCTCAGAGCCCGGTTCTCCTCAGGTCTCTTTAGCCCCTCAAATCTCCTCAGCCCCCCCAATCTCCTCAGGACCCCCCAAGGTTCCCTCAGCATTCCTGGGTCTCCTCAGACCCCGGTTCCCCTCGGCTCCTCAAGTCTCCTCAGACCCCCAAATCTCACCAGAACTCCCCAGGTTCTCCTCAGATTCCAGTTCCCCTCAGCTCCCCGAGTCCCCTCAGATCTCCTCAGCGCCCCCCCCAAATCTCCTCAGACCCCATCAGATTCCCTCAGCCCCCCTGGGTCTCCTCAGTCCCCCTGGATTCCCTCAGCCTCCCCAGCACCCCCAGATCTCCCTCAGCCCACCTCAAGTTCTCCTCAGATCCTCGTTCCACTCAGCTCTCCAGGTCCCTCAAATCTCCTCACCCCCTTCAAATCTCCTCAGAACCCCCAAATCTCCTCAGGACCCCCCGAGTTCCCCCAGCGTTCCTGGGTCTCCTCAAAGCCAGGTTCCCCTCAGCTCCCCAGATCTCCTCAGCACTCCCAGATCTCCCTCAGCGCACCCCAAGTTCTCCCCAGGCCCCGGTTCCCCTCAGCTCCCCAGGTCTCCTCAGACCCCCAAATCTCATCAGAACCCCCCAGGTTCCCTCAGTGCTCCCGGGTCTCCTCAGACCCCCAAATCTCATCAGAACCCCCCAGGTTCCCTCAGTGCTCCCGGGTCTCCTCAGAACCCCCAAATCTCATCAGAACCCCCCAGGTTCCCTCAGTGCTCCCAGGTCTCCTCAGACCCCCAAATCTCATCAGAACCCCCCAGGTTCCCTCAGTGCTCCCGGGTCTCCTCAGAACCCCCAAATCTCATCAGAACCCCCCGGGTTCCCTCAGTGTTCCTGGGTTTCCTCGGTCCCCTGGATCCCCTCAGCCCCCCTCAGTCTCCTCAGCACTCCCAGATCTCCCTCAGCACACCCCAAATTCTCCTCAGACCCCAGTTCCCCTCAGCTCTCCCGGTCCCCTCAAACCTCCTCAGCCCCCTCAAATCTCCTCAGAACCCCCCAATCTTGTCAGAACCCCCCAGGTTCCCTTGGCGTTCCCAGGTCTCCTCAGTCTCCTCTCAGTCTCCTCAGCCCCGGGATCTTCTCAGGACTCCCAGATCTCCCTCAGCCCTGCCAAGTTCTCCTCAGATCCCAGGTTCTCTCAGCTCCCCAGGTCCCCTCAAATCTCCTCAGCCCCCCCAAATATTGTCAGAACCCTCAAATCTCCTCGGAACTCCCCATGTTCCTTCAGCCCCCACTGGTCTCCTCAGCCTCCTCAGCCTCCCCCAATCTCCTCAGCCCCCCAGGTCTCCTCAGCACCCCTGGATCTCCTCAGCCCCCCAGGTCTCCTCAGCACCCCATAACTCTCTTCAGCCCCTCAAACCTCCTCAGCACCCCCAGGTGTCCTCAGACCCTATTTCCCTGGGGGGTCCCCAACCCCTCTCAGGGTCTCCCCCCATCTCAGGTTCCCCCATCCCCTCTGCACACCCCCATGGTCCCCCCAGACCCCCCAGCTTTGGCAGCCCCTTGGGCCTCCCCATTTGTTTTATCCTCCCCACATCCCTTTCAGGGAGAATCCATTTAAAAAAATATATAATATATATTTACCATTTTTTCTCATAATTTTATCCATATGTTCCCCCATGCCCCAAATCAGCAGATATGGCCCATAAGGGAAGCAAAAGTGGGGGCAAAACCCACTCGCTTCTCCTTCTTCTTCCACAAGGTCCAGGGGATGATGCTGCTTCTGAGTTTCCAAACTAAAAATAATTTTTAAACTCCAAAATTGGGGATTTTTTGTTATGCTTTCTCAAAACACTGCATCATGGAGGGCGATGGAGAGGAGAGGGATGCCCTGGGTGGATGGAACTGTAATTAGCAAACCCAAACGATGCGCCTGAGTGGTGAGGAGCAGGGATGGGATGGGATGGGGTGGGGATGGATGGGATGGCATGGGATGGGGATGGATGGGATAGATGGGATGGGATGGATAGGATAGATGGGATGGGATGGATGGCATGGGATGGGATGGGATGGGGATGGATGGGATGGGATGGGATGGGGATGGATGGGATAGATGGGATGGGATGGATGGCATGAGGTGGGATGGGATGGGATTTGGGAAGGGATAGGATGGGGATGGGATGGGGTGGGATGGGGATTGGGTGAGCTTCCAGGGGACCTTCACCGAAGTGTGGGGTCCATCTGCACTTGCCCTGGGCCTCAAGACCCCAGGGAAAGTCCTGGTCAAGGTGATGGCACCGAGGAACAGGTCCTGTCACTTCCCCAGTGCCCTCTCAGGTCTGGCCGTGTCCCCTACTCACATCCCCACCACTTCTTTAGCACCACTGCTCTTGGACCTCCCCATTGCCCAACATTTCCCTGCCTTGGAAGGTCCCCAAATCCATTAATTATCCATGACTCAACCGAGAACCGGAGCCAGCAGCTCAAAAAACCCCTTTTCATCTGATTTTCAGCTGCTGACACCTAGCAGTTGTGCTCAGTGCTGGTGTTACCCCAAAACGGGACACAAGAGGGACCAGAACATCTCAGAGCTTCCCTGATGTCCCTTAACCACCGATATCCATCCTTGATGCCACCAAGTTCCCCCTCGCTGGGTTTACTTTCATGGTGCTTTCGCTTCCTCCCGCAGCGCCGGGGCTTTCGGCTGCTGGGATTTTTTTTTGTCATGGTTATGAAACCGGTGGCTTTAAACCTCTGCACCATTTTAGGTGATTCTTGACTTTTGCGGGGGTGTCTGACACCAAATCTGCGGTGGGAGGACACAGTATGGGTCACCCCTGAGCTTTGGGGTCCACCAAGGGTGGGTGAACATCTCCTGGGACCGTCCGTGTTGAGACTGGCTGAGATAAGCAACACTCAGGGCTTTTTTCTGACCCTATGTTGGGTGGATTTAATCTTGAGTGTGGGAAAGGGGCCCCTTTCCTGGGGAGGTGGTTGGTATGCAGAGATAAAAAAAAAAATAAATAAGAATAATAAAACCCTGCCCGTCTCCATCCCAGGTTGCAAAATGGAGGAAATAAGCTCTCACCTTCCGAAAAAAATACGGTTCCAAGGCTGGTTTTGCCCCCGGGATAGATCCGACCGCGATTAAAAGGAGAGGAAGGCGGGAGCGGAGGTAAATCGCAGCCGCAAATCAGCGCCGCAGGGTTTTCAGTGGAGCCGCTACACCTGCACACCACCCCAGGGACAACAGCCCTGTCCCATGGCGGTGTCACCGTCAAGCCGGATCTGTCCGGCACCACCGGCGCTTGGTAAAACCGCAGCGGATGCCTGGGTGGGGAAGGGGAGATGTTTGTGTGGGGCCACCTGGGGTGTCCCTGTGGGAAAACCTGGTCCACAAAGGGTGACATGGGGCTCCTCTCTGGTTCTTTCGGTGTCCCCAAAGCCTTTGTCCGTGTCTTGGGGACAGTGGGAAGGAATTCCTTCAGGAAATGCCTCTCCAAAACTCTTCCATCCCCCACTCGTGCTCCTTTCTTTCACACAAAATCCCTTGTTTTCCGTAAAAAGCTGGTGAAAGCACCCGCTGTCTGCACCAGAGGAGGTTTCCCCATGACAAGTGGCTGTGCTGGGCATCGGTGATGCTGGTGTTCCCGGTGCTGCTTGGGCCAGATGGGTGAAAATCCACATTCCCGGCTTCTCGGGGTCAACAAACCCATAAAACACGTTTTTCACCCCAGAATCACAGCCATCGGGAGTTGCCGAGGTCCTCGCCAACGCTGGAGCAAAGCCAGCGGAGATTTGGGGGTGTTGGGTCAGGGGGGAGAATTAAAAAAACAAGGGTGTGTGAGCTTCCCTTCTCCCTGTGAAAGGGCGGGCCATTTAGTTCTAATTAGGTAATGAGTTAATTAGGATTAATTAGTTAATGTTTGCAAAGCACTTAGGAGATGAAAAGCAGCAGCGTGGGGCGGCTTTGTGCATCTCTGCACTCTCCATGGATGGGTGCGGGGGGTTTGGCTAAAATCCCTGTGACACCCTCAGGAGGGGACTTCTTAAGCCAAGCCTAGCTAGGCCAGGCTTAAACCCAGCAAGAAGGTGGGCTGCCATAATAGGAGGTTTGGAATGGCGAGGTGCACTCCCAGCGCTCCACCGTGGCAAAAAGCCGTGCCGGGATGGCGGCGCACACGCCGCGAGCCAAGCGAGCACGTCCTGGCGTGCCCGTGGTGCTGGCAGCGCCGGTTTCTCCGGCGGTGGGGGGAAAATTCCAGCACCGTGGCTCAGGGGCCTCCCTCCCCGGCAGCGTCCCGCGGGCACGGCCGGCACACGCGGCACACGTGGGAAGCAGCCGGGTTTTCCCTGCCCGACGGGCGCATCGCCGGATCAGCCAAAACCCTCGCCCCGTCTTGGCGTTCTTCGGCACGCCGGAGCTGAAAAATGGCTGCGTACCCCCAAAAAATTGAGAATCAAGGCAAAGCGGAGCCCCCCCCAGCTCGCACTGGGGTTACTGGGAGGTAATGAAGCCAATTTACTAATTAACTGGGATTAATTTCCCTGTTTGCCCAAACACACGGTTTCCCTTCGTGGGCAATCCCAGCTGCCCGCCACGCGGTCCAGCGGGATGATGTTCCCCGTAGCCCAAATTTCCCAGGCATTTTGGGATATAAATTAAATAATAAACCATTAACAAGCCATTTTGGGACCCTCCAGGCCTGAATCTGAGCCGGGCTGGATTTGGGGTGAAAAATGGTGTTTTTTTTCCTTTCCTCTGGTAGAACCGGCCCCGTTCCCGGCTCTTTGATGAGATAATTTCAGCCACTCCTCGGTCCCTGGTGGGTCCCAGCGGGGAGACAAGACCTGAATTCCTAATGCAGAAAAACAAGCAGAAACTAAAAAAACACAAACCCATGTGGGTTTATGTTTATATATCTATTTTTTTGGCTTTTTCCAAGCTTTTTGGGCCTGGCAGGAAGAGGAACCAAGCGGGTGGTTATTCCCCAAAAGAAGGGGAAGGGATTTGGGGAGCACCCAGTGGGGGTGGTGGAAAGGGGGGCACTGGCAGTTGGAGCCGGGCGGTTTGGGGTGAAAACCGAGGAGTTTGTTCCCTTTGGCTCCCGGCCAGGCATTCACGTCGCCTCCAAAATATGCAGCTTGACCCCCCCCTGGGGAATTGTGTCCCCCCCCGGCTCCGCCTCCATCGTCCCCATCCAGCCACTGCCCGCTGTCCCCATCCTGTCCCAGGGTTGGGGGGACCCATCCTTGTGTTTGTTTGGCCCTTGAGGGGGGACCGGATGGGTCCCCAGGGCTCCCCAGGGACTTTTGGGGGGCGGAAAAGTGTTGCCGTGGGGCAACCGGTGCTGCCAAAGGTCCCCATAGGACCCCATATGTCCCACAGGTCCCAAAGGTCCCCATAGGTCCCACCGTGGCCAAGCGTCACGGTGACACAGGAGGGGACAGTGGGAGCTCGTCACCCAGAACTCCTCTCAACGTGATTTTTGGCCAACTTGGTAAAATTTGGGGAAACCTGGGTGTTTTCTCAGCGATACCTGTGCCAGTGTCCCCTGTCCCTTGTCCCCACGGGTCCCCTGCTGCTCTGGGTGGGGGTGGGATGGGGGTGACACTGGTGGGCACAGAAGGCTGGGGGGTGGACAGAGGGACAGACAGAGAGACAAAGGGGTGGGTGGAGGAGTGGCAGGACAGACAGATGGAGGGACGGGTGGGACAGAGGGACAGAAGGACAGATGGACAAATGGATGGAATAAGGGACAGACGGGGACATGGCTGGATGGGGCCTGAGGGACGAATGGATGGACAGAAGAACGGACCCAGGGCAGGCTGGGTGAGTGAGTGGCAGCTGGTGGGACAGACAGATGAACAGGACACGGGTGGAGATGCCGCGGGAGGGGGGGCTGCGGAGTTGAGGGTCGGTCACGTCGCGGCCCCTTTAAGCGCCCCCCAAAATGTCGCCGCGGCCCCTTTAAGCCCTCCCCCCCTAAACGTCGGCGCGGCCCCTTTAAGCTTCCCCCCCCCCGCGGGCGGGCGGTGGTACGCGCCGGTGGGCCGCGCCGCGCGGGGGACAATGGGGAGGGGGCGGTACCACTGTGGCTGCGGGGGGGCGGGCAGGAAGTGCCGCGCGGCCCCGCCCCCTCCTGCTCCGCCACCCCCCGCCCGTCGCGGCGGGGCGCGCTGTGAGGCGGAGGGATCGCTCCCCCCTCCCCGGGCACCGGGAACCGGCACCGCTGCGGCTGGGTGAGGGCAGCGGGCACCGGCGGCCGGGACAGGCGGGGCCCGGTCTCGAACCTGGGTCTTGGCGGGGCGCGGAGCGGGGAGCGGTCTCGAACCCGGGTCCCATCGGAGCGGCCTCCCGGCAGCTTCATCCCTGGACCCTCCGATTGCAGCCCCATTGCATCCGTCCCCCACGGGTCCCCGCGTATCAGCCTCACCCCCCGTCCCCCCATTGTATCCAATCCCCTCACTTCTCCCATTACAGCCCCCCTAGTCCTCTCATTACATCCAGACCCCCCAATTCCCCGCCATTTCACCTCCACAGTGCATCCAGACCCGCCAATCCCTCCCCATTACAACCCCCTCCGTCCCCCCATTACATCCAGACCCTCCAGTTTCCCACCATTGAACCCCCCCCATTGCAGCCTGACCCTTCAATTCCCCCCATTGCAACACCCCTGTCCCCCCATTGCATCCAGACCCCATAATCCCTCCCCCATCACAATCTCCCCAGTCCCCCCATTGCATCCAGAACCCCCAATTCCCCACCATTGCACTCTCCCATTGCAGCCTGACCCTTCAATTTCCCCCATTGCAACTCCCCTGTCCCCCATTGCATACAGACCCCATAGTCCCTCCCCTATCACAATCCCCCCAGTCTCACCGTTGCATCCAGACTCCCCAATTCCCTACTATTGCACCTCTCATTGCGGCCTAACCCCCCCAATCCCCTCCCCATTTCTCCCCCCCCATTGCAGCCTGACCCTCCAATTCTCCTCATTACAACTCCCCCAGTTGCATCCAGATCCCCAATTCCCCCCACTCCAGCCCCATCATTAGCACCCAGGCCCCCCATTCCCTCACCCCAGGACCCCGCTTTACCATCTCCCCCCCTCCAGACCCCCCCAGCCCCGTGCCATGGCCTGCAGCCTGAAGGACGAG
This sequence comes from Nesoenas mayeri, assembly GCF_963082525.1. Lineage (NCBI taxonomy): Eukaryota > Metazoa > Chordata > Aves > Columbiformes > Columbidae > Nesoenas > Nesoenas mayeri. The sequence continues at coordinate 6,310,056 of NC_137546.1, read as the reverse complement.
CTGCTCTGCTCCATCTGCCTGAGCATCTACCAGGACCCGGTGAGCTTCGGCTGCGAGCATTACTTCTGCCGCCGCTGCATCACCGAGCACTGGGTGCGCCAGGAGCCCCAGGGCACCCGCGACTGCCCCGAGTGTCGCCGAACCTTCACCGAGCCCACCCTGGCCCCCAGCCTCAAACTGGCCAACATTGTGGAGCGGTACAGCGCCTTCCCCCTGGACGCCATCCTGGGCGCCCAGCGCAGCCCCTTCCCCTGCAAAGACCACGAGAAAGTCAAGCTGTTCTGCCTCACCGACCGCGCCGTCGTCTGCTTCTTCTGCGACGAGCCCGCCATGCACGAGCAGCACCAGGTCACCAACGTGGATGATGCCTTCGAGGAGCTGCAGGTGTGTGCTCCCCTCCATCCATCCCTCTATTCTTCCATCCCTTTTTCCATCCATCCCTTCCATCCCTCCATCCATCCCTCCATCTTCCATCCATCCATCCCTCCATCTTCCATACGTCCGTCCATCCATCCGTCCATCCATCCCTCCCTGTGGCCCTCCATCCATCCCTTCATCCTTCCATCCCTTCATCCTTCCATCCCTCCATCCTTCCATCCCTCCATCCTTCCATCCCTCCATATATGCTTCCATTCCTCCATCCATCCGTCCATCCCTCCATCCGTCCATCCCTCCATCCTTCCATCCCTCCATCTATGCTTCCATTCCTCCATCCATCCGTCCATCCCTCCATCCGTCCATCCCTCCATCCTTCCATCCCTCCATCTATGCTTCCATTCCTCCATCCATCCTTCCATCCCTCCATCCGTCCATCCCTCCATCCATCCTTTCCTTCCCTCCATCCCTCCCTGTCCCTGGAGCATCATCCCTACCCTGAGCTGCTCCTCTGAGCTCCTCCGTCCCCTCTCGGTGCCAGCTCCTGTCCGTCTGTCCATGTACCTTTCCTGGTCCTGTCAGGGTCAGCTCTGTGGCTTCTTCCCATCTGTCTGTCTGTCGATCCGCACGCTGACCATGCCCCTGCCACCCTCTGCACCCCATTTCCCAGGACCCCACACCCCACGAGCCGGGTCTATCAGGACAGCCACCTGCTGGGATCCCTTTTTTCCCCAAATCCCCTATTTTCTGTCTTTCTTTCCAGCGGGAGCTGAGGGAGCAGCTCCAGGGGCTGCAGGAGAGCGAGCGCGGCCACACTGAAGCCCTGCAGCTCCTCAAACGGCAGCTGGCTGAGACCAAGGTACAAGCGTCCCCCAAAACCCCCTGTCCTGCACCCTCACTCACCTGATTTTGGGACCTTCAAAGACCCCAAACCCCACAGTTTTGTGGTTCTGCCCCATTTTCTCCTTCCTTGATACCCTGAAAACCACTAGCAGGTTGATGAATCTCCCTGTCACGCTGCCTTTTATTCCTTTTGGGGCTGCTTTTATTTATCTTTTTAGTTAATTTTTATTTTATATTTATCTCCTTGTTCTTGCTCAGGGGTTCAACTTTCAGCAAGGTTCCATTTTCTCTCCACCCCAACAGCAATGGGATTCTTTTAGCTTTTCTGTAGGGATATTGGGTCAAATATCCGTGCTTGGAGTGTTCGGAGTAATTTTAGTTAGTGGGGTTTATTGGGGAAATTACGGATTTGTGGAATGGTTGGGGTAGGATTGGGGGAATCTTAACAACCACCTGCACCCCAAAAAGTCCTCAGCCAAGAGCCTGCGGGTGACCATCGGGGAGGCTTTCGAGCGGCTGCACCGGCTGCTGCGGGAGCGGCAGAAGGCGATGCTGGAGGAGCTGGAGGCCGACACGGCGCGGACGCTGACGGACATCGAGCAGAAGATCCAGCGCTACAGCCAGCAGCTGCGCAAGGTGCAGGAGGGCAGCCAGATCCTGCAGGAACGCCTGGCCGAGGCCGACAAACACATCTTCTTGGCCGGCGTGGCGTCTCTTTCCGAGAGGTGGGTGACAACGAGGGGACAGCGGGGTCAGTTTTGGGCAAGAAAGGCCTTGAGGTGCTGGAGCGAGTGGAGAGAAGGGAACGGAGCTGGTGAGGCGCTGGAGCACAAGTGTGATGGAGCGGCTGAGGGACCTGGGGGGTTCAGCTGGAGAACAGGAGCTGAGGGGAGACCTTCTGATCTCTGAACTGCCTGAAAGAAGCTTGGAGCCAGGGGGGTCGGGCTCTGCTCCCCAGGAACAAGCGCCAGGAGCAGAGGAAACGGCCTCAAGTTGCGCCAGGGGAGGTTGAGGTTGGATGTGGGAACAATTTCTTCCCCAAAGGGCTGTGGGGCATTGGAACAGGCTGCCCAGGGCAGTGCTGGAGTCACCATCCCTGGAGGGCTGGACAGATGGACATGAGGTTCTCAGGGACAGGGATTGGGGTAACAGTTGGGCTTGATCTTGAGGGTCTCTCCCAAACAAAATAATTCTATGACACCGGGGTCCCCCGTATTGTCCCCTCCTTCTCCATCATCTCCTTCACAGGCTGAAGGGGAAGATCCACGAGACCAACCTGACCTACGAGGATTTCCCCACCTCCAAGTACATGGGGCCACTGCAGTTCACCATCTGGAAATCCCTGTTCCAGGACATCCACCCTGGTGAGGGTGCGGGGATGGGGGGTTCCTGGGGAGGGATGGGATGGGGACAGCACCAGGGAGAGCTGGGGACATGCTGGCGAGGGATAGGGACAGGGATATCACTGGTGAGTGATGCAGAGGCACTGGTGAGGGATGGGGACGTCACCGGTGAAAGATGGGGACAGGGATGTCCCCAGGAAGAGACGAGGATGCACCAGCAAGGGATGGGGACAGGGACAGCACCAGTGAGGGACAGGGACATTGAGGTGGGGGATTGGAATACACCAGCAAGGGACAGGGGTGGGGACATCAGAGTTGAGGGACAAGGATGCACTGGCAAAGGTGGGGACAGGGACACCACTGGTGAGGGATGGGGACGTGCCAGTGAGGGATGAGGACACACCGTCAAGAGATGGGGACAGGGACATCGCTTCTGAGGGGCTGGGACACACCAGCAAGGAATGGGGGACACCCTGGAGAGGGATGGGAACAGGGACAGCCTCAGTGAGACATGGGGACACAAACATCACTGGTGAGGGATGGGGACAGGGACATTACTGTTAGAGGGATGGGGACATGCTAGCTCACACTGGTGAAGGACAGGGATGCACCGGCCAGAGATGGAGACAAGAACATCACCGGTGAAGGGTGGGGACACACCAGTGACCTCGGCACCGCGGTGCTTTGCAAACTGGTGGGGCAGAGCCACCTGCACCAGGTCTGGGGACCTGCATTGACACTCGTCTCCCCTTGTCCCCGTGTCCCCCTGTGTCCCTTCTTGTCCTCGTGTCCCCCTGTGTCCCTTCTTGTCCTCATGTCCCCCTGTGTCCCCGCTCCCTCCCCAGTGCCAGCAGCCCTGACGCTGGACCCCGGCACTGCCCACCACCGCCTGATCCTCTCCGACGACTGCACCATCGTGGCGTACGGCAACCTGCACCCCCAGCCGCTGCAGGACTCCCCCAAACGCTTCGACGTGGAGGTGTCGGTGCTGGGGGCGCAGGCGTTCGGCGGGGGGGTGCACTACTGGGAGGTGGTGGTTTCCGAGAAGACCCAGTGGATGATCGGTTTGGCCCACGAAGCCGTCACCCGCAAGGGCAGCATCCAAATCCAGCCCAGCCGGGGCTTCTACTGCATCGTCATGCACGACGGCAACCAGTACAGCGCCTGCACCGAGCCCTGGACGCGGCTCAATGTCAAGGGCAAGCTGGAGAAGGTGGGGGTGTTCCTGGACTACGACAAGGGGCTCCTCATCTTCTACAACGCCGACGACATGTCCTGGCTCTACACCTTCCGCGAGCGCTTCCCCGGCAAGCTCTGCTCCTACTTCAGCCCCGGGCAGAGCCACGCCAACGGCAAGAACGTGCAGCCGCTGCGCATCAACACCGTGCGCATCTGACGGGGCTTCGGCGCGGCGCCCCCTCCCCACCGGTGTTTTGGGGGAGGTTTGGGCTGATCCTGCCGCAGGAACTGGCCCCGGTGTGGGGCAGGATGCGGCCGTTGTGGCCTCACCGTCGCTGGGCTGTGCTTCCAGGGGGGCTTGGGGGGCCGGGCTGCTGCAATAAAAGATTTGGAGAGAAGGGGCCGGGTGGTGAGAGCCCCGGGGGCTGCGCCGGGACGGGCCGTGCAGCTCCATGTTGTGCATACTGCACCCTTTTGTGCCATACATGCTGTATGGCACCATGCTGTGCCACACCATGCGTCCTGCACCATTGTGTGCCATATGTACCGCACTGTGCTGTGCCAGACATACTGCACCATACCATATGGCACTGTGGTGTGCCATGACGTACATACTGCACCCTCATGAGCCATACGTGCTGTGCCATGCCATATGGCACCGTGGTGTGCCACACTATCCGTCCTGCACCGTTGTGTACCGCACTGTGCTGTATGGCGCTGTGCTGTGCCACACCATGCATACTGTGCCGTGCCATACGTGCTGTGCCACACTATATGCACTGCACCATGCCATACGTGCTGCACCGTGCCATGCTGCCCCATGATGTGCCACACCATGTGTTCTGCACTGTGCTGTGCCATATGTGCTGTGCCATACATACAGCACCGTGCTGAGCTGCACCATATATGCAGCACTATGCTGTTGTGCACCATGCTATACCATGCCATACATACTGCCCCATGCTATGGTGCAATGTGGTGCGTCACACCATATGTACTGCACCATGCTGTGGTGCACTGCGCCGTGCCATACTGCACCATGCTGTGCCATACCATGCCATTCCATGCCATACTGCACTGTGCTGTGCCGTACTGCGCCGTGCTGTACACATCGCACGTGCTGCGTGGTGCCGCGGTGCCCGGTGCCGCAGTGCACCGTGCCAATCCGTGCTGCGCCGTGGTGTCACAGCCATGGGGACGCCGGGGTGACAGGGAATGGTCCATATAGAGGGTACTGCCGACGTATAGGAGCAGCTCCCATATAGGGAATACTGCCTGTGGGGAGGGGCTGGGATGAGGGGGTATATGTGTATAGGGGGGATGCGACATGGAGAGCAGGGCTCTGCTATAGTGTCCTGCGCATGTACCAGGCTGTATAGGGGCTGTGCTGTTAATATATAGAGGGTATGATCTATAGGGGGTGTGATATACAGGGGTGGGCTATACCGGGCGTGCCACATATAGGAGGTGTGATGGTGCGGGGGGAAGCTGCCGGTAATTGGGGGCACTGAGGACAAATGGGGGCACCGGGATCACAATGGGAGCGCGGGGGGCGCCGCGGTTCCCCCCCCGCCCGCCAGGGGGCGCCGTTCCGCGCCCGTCGCCCTCTCCCTGGCCTAGCGCGGGCGCGCCTTCCCGCGCATGCGTAATGCCGGCGGTGAGGGCGCGGCCGCGCGCCCAGGGGGCGGGGCTCCGCCGCCATCTTGCCCGGAGCGCGGCCCCGCCGGTACCGGAGAGCGGGGGGACAGTGGGGGCCGGGGGGCGGGACGGGGGTGTCGTGGGGCTGGGGGCCCTGGCGGCCCGGGGGCCCGGTGACGGGGGGGGCTTGGGGAGAGATGGGGCAGCTGGGGGGGCTGAGGAATATGGAGGGGTTGTGGGGAGGAGCCTGTGGGGCCCGGGGTGTCTGTGGGTCTGGGGGGCACCTGTGGGGCTCAGAGGGGATGTGTGGGGGGCACTTTTGGGGCTTGGGTTGTCCATCGGTTGGGTGGGGGTGCTGTGGGGCTCAGAGGAGGGTGTGTGGGGAATCTATGGGGCTCAGGGGCCCTGTGGGGTGTGGGGGGGGCACTGGTGGGGTTCAGGGTGTCCGTGGGTTGTGTGTGGGGGAGTGTAGGTCTGGGGGGGACCTAGGAGGCGGTGAGGGGCTCCTGTGGGGCTCGGGGGGGCGTGGGGGGTGTCTGTGGGGCTCAGGGTCACTGTGGGGTGTGTGGGGCACCTGTGGGGCTTAAGAGGTGTGTGGGGGGCACTTTTGGGCCTCGGGGTGTCCGTGGGTTGGGGGAGGCTGTGGGGCTCGAGGGGTGTGGGGGGGATCTATGGGGCTTAGTGTCTGTGTGGGGTGTGGGGGGCACTTTTGGGATTCAGGGTGTCTGGGGCGTCCCCTGTGGGTCCCTGGTTGGGCTGTGGGGGTGTCAGGGTCTGGGGGGGGCAGTGCGGCAGGGGCAGAGCCGCAGCCCACGGGGAGCCCCGGGGGGGCTGTGCATGGGGCGATGGGGCTGATGTTAGAGATTTGGCGGGGGGGACCGCAGGGTGACCCCCCCACCCCCCCAGCCATGGAGCCCAGCGGGGGGGCGCGCAGGGAGCGGCCGAAGCCGCGGGAGCCGGCGGCGCGGCTGGAGAAAGCCAAGCAGAGATCGGCCCAGCAGGAGCTGAAGCAGCGGCAGCGGGCGGAGGTGAGGAGGGGGCGACACGCGGACCCCTGCGCCCAATCCTGCCGCCCCCATCACCTTTATTCCCCCCCCCCACTTCCAGATTTACGCCCTGAACCGCGTGATGACGGAGCTGGAGCAGCAGCAGTTCGACTCCTTCTGCAAGCAGATGCAGGCGTCCGGCGAGTGAGGATCGTGATACCCCCCCCGCCTTTGCGCGCCCGCTTTTCTAACCCCTTTTGTTATTTATTTACCAAATAACCGCTCTTTTTGTCGTTGTTTTTTCTAAAATAAAAGCTGTGGTGGTTCCATGTCTCTCGTGGTCCCTCGGCGGGGCCGGGTGCCAGAGCAGCTGCGGCCGTTGGGCGCCAGCGTGACCGGCGCGACCTCGGCCCCTGCTTTGGTCCCTGGAGGGGGGGAAGGGTCCTGCCCCCCCTGCCGCCGCGATTCGGGGTCCACGTCCAGCTCTCGCAGCTGCTCGGCACCGCGGGGGCTTCCCCAGGGACCCCCCGGGTGTTTCTCTCGGGTTGACCTTCATTTCCTTCCTCCACCCACACGCCCTTCGCTTTCCAGCCGCCGCTTTTCCAGAGAGTTCGGATCGGCGGTGTCAAACCCGCGTGTTCCCCCCCGGCTCCCTCCTGCACCCCGTGAACAAACACCGGTGGGCGGGGGGGGGGATAAAACACATCAGAGAGAGGATTTCCTTATGGTGACACTTAAAATAATAAATGATCAAAACACTCCTGGCGAATCAGGTTTCAAAAAGACCCTCTGGAGGTTTGATCGGTGGATTCCCCCCTGACAATCAAGGAAGGTCTTTGATTTTGGGGGTGTGAACCTTCCCCCTTGTGGTAAATTCCTGATATACGGTGGGAGCAAACCTGAAATTTCGCCTTCCCGATGTGGGGAGGAGTTTTGGGGTCCCTGCCACGGGGGGTTCGCTCACCCCCCATAAGGGCGGGGTGGCTGTTTTGGGACCTCACCCTGAGCGGAGCTTTTCCTGCTGCTTAATTATTTCCCTTTTGCTTTTCTCTACGGGCTCCTCGATCTGGGGAGCGGGGACCCCGAGGAGATGGCGCTGGAGAGCGAGGAGGAGGAGGAAGACGAAGGCTTTATTGGGCGTTAGGTGACGGCGAGGAGGGGGGTTTGCAGCTCCAGACGGCGAAGGGGAAGACGATGTAGGACGTCGACCACGCGACGCAGTAAACCGAAGCCACCGCCGCCGGCGAGAAGAGCACGGTCACCACCCCTGCGCCGGGAAAGCACCGTCAGGATCCTCCCCTTCCCCCTCGGCGCTTTAATTACCTCGTTTTAATTATCCTACCTCCGGCGTAAACCACTTTTTTCCAGAGCTGCGACTCCAGCACCTTGTCGTGGGGGTAGAAGCCGCGGTCCAGCATGAAGACGCCCATGATGGCGGCGGTGACGCGCAGCGTGGTGACGTCCCCCCCCGTCAGCAGGAAGGTCCCCGCCAGCAGCGAGGACGCGTAGGGACAGGGCAGCCCGCGGTAGGTGAAGGGGAGCCCTGAGGGGAGCCGGGCGTTGAGCTGCGGTGGGGGGATCACGCCAAAAACCCCCCGCTGCGAGCTGCCGGACTTACCGCTGGAGAAGAAGCAGAGGCGCGCGAACACGGCCAGCACGTAGGCGACGGCCAGCAGCCCGTCCAGGACGCCGCGCGGCTGCAGCAGCAGCGCGGTGGCCAAGCCGAAAGTGGTAAAATCGGCAAAATCGTCCAGTTTCGCACCTGCGGGCAGCAAACGGGCGGCTCAGGGGGGTTTTGGGACACCCCACGGGGGTGGGTTTGGGGGCGGCGCGACCCACTCACCCAGTGCCGAGCAGGCGTCGAGCTGCCGGGCCACGGCTCCGTCGGCCAGATCCAGCAGGAACCCCACCAGCAGCAACCAGCACGAGTACTGGTATTGCCTGGGGGGGGCAGAACCGGCGTGAAACCCCCTTTCCAACCCCGCCGCGCGCCCCCGCCTTGTAACGCGCCCCCACCTGTTGAGGCTGCAGAGGACGGAGGACAAACCGGCTACCAGGTTGGCCACCGAGAGCCCGTTGGCCGCATTCTTCCGGATGAACTCCAGCGCCCGGCCCCGGCCCGCGCTCAGGAACAGCTTCTGCGGGGGCTGGAAAACACCTGCAAAGCGCCGCGGCCGCCGGTGAAACGGCCGAACCGCCTTTTCGCCAACGCGGGGGGGATCCTTTAAACCCCCCCGAGGTCGCGGGTCGGCGCTTTGCTCCCCCCTCCAGCGCTGGGAAGGGGCTGGAGGAGTTGTATTTTAGGCTATTATAGGTTATTCTCGGGGGTGCTGGCGCCTGCGGGAGCCTCGCCGGCCGTTCCCCACCTCAAACCAAAGCCCCAAAAGCTTTTTGAAGCGAGCGGTGGGTTTTGTTTTCCATTTTATTTTAACAGATTTTTCTTTTCGCAAGCCCTGCCTCTTATCTACCCACTGGACGTGCAAGTAAAACCGAACAAATTAATACAAACTGCCGACATGAACAAAACAAACCGCGAAACAAATCCAAACCCAAGCTTAAGACTAAAAGCCAACCCCGCTTTGAAGCTTGATGCGTCTTATATACCTATAGGGCTAAGCTTTAGAGACAGAGTTTAAGGGTCATGTCCTACTAGTGGGCTTTGCACCCTGCCTGTGCCGCGGTCCCAAAGCTGGGGAGATCCTTCATCTGCAAGAAAACAGCACGTCAGAGCAACACAAGAGCCGCCCCCCCGCGCCCCCCCCAGCCCCTGCCAAAAACACCTCCCGCCGCGCATAGAAACACCTGCGACTGCGAGGGATGGAGCTCGAGCGCTGCGTTTCGGGGTTACGGGGGATACGGGGGACATGGGGACGTGAGCGGCGGCACTGGGACCTTTGGCCACCGCGCCCCACGCCGCCGGCACGGGCTGGGGATGGAAAATCCCTCCCGACCTGCCGGGGCGGTTGTTGCGCCGCGTCGGATTTTCCGGGATCTTTTTGGTGGTTTTTATTTTGGGGAAGGGGTTAAACCATCACCCGGCGCCGTCCCCCTCGCTCCTTTGAGTGATCTGGTGAGTTTTGAGGGTGAAAAGGGCAAAAATAGCCATTTTGGGGCTCGCTGTCACCATCCCCGGCGCTGAGCGGGATCGGGGCCCCCCCGGGGGGGGTCACCGGTGCTGCGGCTGCACCGGCAGCGTCACGATCCCCCCGTACGTGCCCGTTCTTGGCGTTTCTAAGCCCAAAAAGAAAGGGCAGGAGGGACTTTCTCAACCCTGCGCCACAACTTTTTATTACTGTTTTTTGGGGAAAAAAAAGGTGGTTTTGGCTCTTCCCAAGTGATCTCGGGGGGATTGTGTGTCCTGAGGGGGGGTCTCACCCCCCAGGGCCGAGGAGAAAAGGGGGTTGAGCTGGAAGAGGCGCAGAATCAACCTGATTTTTTGGGGCCGCTTCGTTCTTTTCACACTTTTCCGCCCCAATTCACGGTGCCGAGCGAGCGGCGCTCGGCCAACGACCCCGATTTTTCCGCCAAACCCCCCAAAACGGCGATTTTTGGAGGCTGGGGTGGGGGGGGTGGGGTGAGGAGGGAGGAGATGCCTCGTGAAGGGGCATCGGGGGCATCGAGGTGGCACTTACCGACCGGCGGGGACACCATCCACATGGCTGCGGCGGGGAAACTGAGGCAGGGGCGGCTCGGCGAGGGGAAACTGAGGCAGGGAGAGGTCGGCGAAGGGGAAACTGAGGCAGGGAGGGCTCGGACGCTCGCCCGGCACGGCCGCGACGCCGCGTTATATAAGGAAAAGCTTCGCGGCTGAGTCACCCGCGGGGGTGGGTCCGGCCAGAGGACACGGGGGTTTCGGAGGCGCCTGGCACCACCGGCGAGGGAGGAGCTGCCGGGGGGGCCGGGGGCCGTGCCAGGCCTGGGGACGCTGTGCCAGGCTTGGGGACACTGTGCCAGGCTTGGGGACACTGTGCCAGGTCACAGCACCGATGCCAGGCTTGCAGCAGCCGTGCCAGGTGTGGGCCACCCGTGCCAGGCTCACAGCACCCACTGCACACTCACAGCACCCACGGCATGCTTGCAGCACCCACTGCAGGCTCACAGCACCCATTGCACACTCACAGCACCCACGGCATGCTTGCAGCACCCACTGCAGGCTCACAGCACCCATTGCACACTCACAGCTGCCATTGCACACTCACAGCACCCATTGCACACTCACAGCTGCCATTGCACACTCACAGCTGCCATTGCACACTCACAGCACCCACTGCACTCTCACAGCACCCATTGCACACTCACAGCTGCCATTGCACACTCACAGCACCCACGGCATGCTTGCAGCACCCACTGCACACTCACAGCTGCCATTGCACACTCACAGCACCCACGGCATGCTTGCAGCACCCACTGCACACTCACAGCTGCCATTGCACACTCACAGCACCCATTGCATGCTCACAGCACCCATTGCACACTCACAGCACTCATTGCACACTCACAGCACTCATTGCACACTCACAGCTGCCATTGCACACTCACAGCACCCACGGCATGCTTGCAGCACCCACTGCACACTCACAGCACCCATTGCATGCTCACAGCACCCATTGCACGCTCACAGCACCCATTGCACGCTCACAGCACCCATTGCACATTCACAACACTCATTGCACACTCAGAGCACTCATTGCACACTCACAGCTGCCATTGCACACTCACAGCACCCATTGCACATTCACAGCTGCCATTGCACACTCACAGCACCCATTGCATGCTCACGTCACCCATTTCACGCTCACATCACCCATTGCACGCTTACAGCACCCATTGCACGCTTACAGCACCCATTGCACACTCAGAGCACCCATTGCACGCTCACAGCACCCACAGCACACTCACAGCACTCATTGCACACTCACAGCACCCACAGCACGCTCACGTCACCCATTTCACGCTCACAGCACCCATTGCACGCTTACAGCACCCATTGCACACTCAGAGCACCCATTGCACGCTCACAGCACCCATTGCATGCTCACAGCTCCCATTGCACATTCACAGCTGCCATTTCACGCTCACAGCACCCACATCACACTCACAGCCCTCATTGCACGCTCACAGCACCCATTGCACGCTCACAGCTCCCATTGCACACTCACAGCACCCATTGCACGCTCACAGCACCCATTGCACACTCACAGCTCCCATTGCACACTCACAGCACCCATTGCATGCTCACAGCACCCGTGCCAGCCTCGCACCACCCATCCTTGGCTCGTACCACCCGTATCGGGCTTGTAGTAACTGCACTGTGCTCACAGCACCCATACCGTGCTTGCAGCACCCACGCCAGCCTTGTGCCACCCACGTCAGTCTCACAGCACCCGTGCCAGGCTTTGCAGCACCCCCGCTGTGTTTTGTCGCACCTATTCCACTCTCACGGCACCCACAGAATGTTCGCGGCACCCATGCCAGGCTCACAGCACCTGTACTGTGCTCGTAGCACCTGTAGTAGGGTCACAGCACCCACACCATGCTTGTGGCACCCGTGCCAACCTCACAGCACCCATACCATGCCCATAGAACCCATACCATGCTCACAGCACCCATACCATGCTCACAGCACCCATACCAGGCTCATAGCACCCATACCATGCTCACAGCACCCATACCATGCCCATAGAACCCATACCATGCTCACAGCACCCATACCATGCTCACAGCACCCATACCAGGCTCATAGCACCCATACCATGCTCACAGCACCCATACCATGCCCATAGAACCCATACCATGCTCACAGCACCCATACCATGCTCACAGCACCCATACCAGGCTCATAGCACCCATACCATGCTCACAGCACCCATACCATGCCCATAGAAACCATACCATGCTCACAGCACCCATACCAGGCTCATAGCACCCATACCATGCCCATAGCACCCATACCATGCTCACAGCACCCATACCATGCCCATAGCACCCATACCATGCTCACAGCACCCATACCAGGCTCATAGCACCCATACCATGCTCACAGCACCCATACCATGCCCATAGAACCCATATCATGCTCACAGCACCCATACCATGCCCATAGCACCCATACCATGCTCACAGCACCCATACCATGCCCATAGCACCCATACCATGCTCACAGCACACATGGCAGGTCACAGCACCTATACCAGTAGCCATATCATGCCCATAGCATCCAAACCATTGCTCACAGCACCCATACTGTGTTTGTAGCACCCATACCATACCCGTAGCACCCACACCATGCCCGTAGCACCCATACCATACTCACAGCACCTATACCATGCCTGCAGTACCCATACTATGCTCACAGCACCTATACCAGCTCACAGCACCCATACCACACTCAAGGCACCCCTGCCAGCCCCAGCACCCTGGCACCGTCATGTCCCCTCGCTGGTCACCCCTGGGCACAGCACCACGGCACCCAACGGACATCTCGGCCTTGGCGCCGCTGTCACGTCCCCATGGGGGTCACAGCCGGTGCCCCCCACTCTGTGCCAATAAAGTGCTGGCTCAGCGGGTGTCCCTGGGCTGGGTCTCCCCCTCTGGGTCCCCCAGCGGGCGGCACCCACTTGTTGGAGGGTGTCACGAGTTGGGGTGGCCTCAGGGCCCCCCGTCCCCTCGAGCAAAGGGCCCGCGATAGCGGCTGGGCCGGGGCGGCCGCCGGCGGTGATGCCGGGACACGGTGGGGAGAGCAAAGGTCCCCGGGGCACCGTGACAAGGGGACAATAAAAGTGACACAGCCCCGGTGCCCCGCAGCAGGAATTTTCCACCTGGGCCCCCGGGGGAATTGGGGGGTGTGTGTAGCGCCCATCCCCACGGGGGACCCAGGGGCGACCTGGGGGTCCCAGGGGTGCCAGCCATGGCGGGGTGGCGGGTGAAAGGGCCCTTTGTTCGCCGGTCACGCGCTGGCAGCGGTTGCGAAGCGACGGGAGGGCAGGAGGTGGCCGGAGAGAAGGGCGGCCATGGGCGCCCGGCCTTGGGGCACCCGGGGGGGACCGTCCCCAGGGCCTCGGGGCACCTCAGGGGGCCCATTCGTGGTGGTGACAGGATGGCGCTGGGTGCTCATCGCCGTAACATCAGCGCTCAGCAGAAGGGCTGGTGCCTGCGCACATCCCCCTGGCATTGTGGCACCTCGGGGTGCCCGTCCCTGTGTCACAGCGGCAGCTCTGGGTGCCCATACCCGTGGCTTCAGGGCACCTCAGGGTGTTTGTCCCTGTGGCACCTGGGTGCCTTTGGGTGCCCCCCATGGTATTTGGGCGCCCCTGGGTGCTCCCCACGCCTCCCCGGGTGTCCCCACGGCCCAGCACAGGGACACACGCGGTGCCAGAGCTGCGGGTTTATTTGCCCGATGCCACGCCGGGAGGTCACCGTCACTGTCACCATCACCGCGCTCAGTTCTGGCTCATGATCTGGAAGGGAGAAGCTGCTCAGGGGGTGCAGAACCCAGGCACCCCCCCCAGCCCCAGCACCATGGCACCCTGGTACACTAGAGCCCAGACCCTGCACCCCAGAACCCTGGTACCCCAGCACCCAGCACCCCACTATCCTGGCACTCTGGTCCCTGACACCCTGGTGCCCCAGAACTCTGGCACCCAGCACCCTGGGGTCCTATATCCCAGCAGCCCAGCTCTCCCACAGCCTGGCAGCCCAGTCCCCCAGCACCCTTGTGCTGCAGCACCCCAAGACCCTGGCAACATGGGACCTCAACACCCTGCACCCTAGCACCCCAACACCATGGCACCCCGATCCCCCGGTCCTCTGGCACCCAGCACCCAGCACCCCAGGCACCCTGACACTTTGACACCTGGTAGCCTGGTGCCATGACACCCCAGCACCCTGACACCATGTCACCCTGGTGCCCCATCCCTCAGCACCCTGGCAAACAGCACCCCAACACCCCAGCTCCCTGGTACCCCAGCACCTCAGTTCTCTGGTACCACGGCACCCCGGCACCCCGATGCCCTGGTACTCCAACACCATGGCACCCCAGTACCCTGGTCCTCTGGCACCCCGCACCCTAACACCCCAACAGCACGGCACCCTGCCGCCCCCACATCCTGGCACCCAGCACCATGGCACTCAAGCACCCCAGTATCCCAGCACCCTGCTGCTCTGGCACCCCAGGCACCCTGGTGCGTTGACACCTCAGCACCCTGAAACCATGGCATTTCATCGCCCCAGCACCCTAGTACCCATCACTCAGCACCCTAGCACCCTGGTACCCATCACTCAGCGCCCCAACACCCCATCTTCCTGATACCTTGGCACCTTGGCACCCTGGCACCCTGCACCCAGCACTCCGGTACCCCAACACCATGGCACCCAAGCACCCCAGTGCCCTGGCACGTCAGCACCCAGCTCCCTGTCACCCCAGGCACACTGACACCCAGCACGCGAGTCTCCTGCTACCCTGGCACCCATTGCCCCAGCACCCCTGTCCCCTGTCCCCTGTCCCCACCTCGGCGATCCAGTCCTCGAAGGCGGAGACGCGGGTGAAGACGGTTGGTTTCTGGGGGGTGTCGCAGCCCAGCGACGAGACGAAGCTGGCGATGCCGTGCACCTCCCACTGCCCCTCAGCCCCCTGGCAGTTCAGGGGACCCCCCGAGTCGCCCTGGGGTACAGCACGGGGCGGAGGGTGAGCACCAGGGGGGCTCCCGGCGGGTGTCCCCCCCACCCCAGCGCGGCACTCACGTTGCAGCCGGCCTTCTCGGCGCCGCCGGCACAGACCATGGTTTGGCGGATGGTGAGGGAGCCCCACCAGTCGGGCTGGGTGCAGCGCTCGTAGGACACCACGGGCATCAGCGCCTGCTGCAGCCGATCGGGCAGCGGCCCCCCCGCTGCCAGGGGGGTCAGGGGGGCAAGAGGGCCTGTCTGGTGGCCCTGGCTGTCCCATGACCATCCATCCATCCATCCATGAATGCATTCGTTCCTGCATTCTTCCCTCCATCTCCCCCTCCATCCCACCATCTGTTCATCCCTACATTCTTTCCTCCAGCCTTCCCTCTGTCCCTTCTCCTCTCCATCTCCCCATCCATCCCATCCATCACTCCAACCATCTCCCCTTCCATCCTCCCAACCATCTCCCCATCCATCCCATCCATCCCTCCAACCATCACCCTTTCCATCTCCACATCCATGCATCCCTGCATCCATTCATCCATTTGTCCATCCCTGCATTCTTCCCTCCATCTCCTCCTCCATCCCACTATCCATTCATCCCTACATTCTTTCCTCCAGCCTTCCCTCTGTCATTTTCCTTTTCCATCCATCTCCCCATCAATCCCATCCATTCCTCCAACCATCTCTCCATCCATCCATCCATCCATCCATCAATCCATCCATCCATCCATCCCTCCATCTCTCCATCCATCCATCCATCCATCCATCCATCCATCCCTCCATCCTTCCCTCCATCTCCCCCTCCATCTCACCATCCGTTCATCCCTACATTCTTTCCTCCAGCTTCCCCTCTGTCCCTTCTCCTCCCTATCCATCACCCCATCCATCCATCCATCCATCCATCCATCCATCCATCCATCCCTCCATCCCTCCATCCCTCCATCTCCCCATTGATCTCCCCAACTATCTCTCCATCTCCCCATCCATCCATCCATCCATCCCTCCATCCCTCCATCTCCCCATTGATCTCCCCGACTATCCCTCCATCTCCCCATTGATCTCCCCAACTATCTCTCCATCTCCCCATCCATCCATCCATCCATCCATCCATCCATCTCTCCACCCATCCCTCCATCTCCCCATCCATCCATCCCTCCATCCCTCCATCTCCCCATTGATCTCCCCAACTATCTCTCCATCTCCCCATCCGTCCATCCATCCATCCGTCCATCCATCCATCCCTCCATCTCTCCATCCATCCATCCATCCCTCCATCCCTCCATCTCCCCATTGATCTCCCCAACTATCTCTCCATCTCCCCATCCATCTCCCCATCCATCTCTCCATCCATTCCCCCAACCATCTCCCCTTATCCATCTCCCCGTCCCTCCATCTCCCCTTCCATGTCAGCATCCCTCCCTCCATCTCCTCATCCATCCCCGTCCCTCCATCTCCCCACTCCCCCCGTGTCCCCCTGTCCCCGTCACGCACTGCTCAGCCGTCCCCAGCCGCTCAGGTAGCAGGGGTACCCGTCGGGCAGGATGCTGTCCGGGGGGGGCAGCTGCACCACCTGCACCTCAGCGCTCAGCACCGCCGGGTGCTGCAGCTTCAGCAGCGCGATGTCGTTGCTGCCGTGCAAGGACACGTGTCACGGGGTGGGGGGGGCAGTGCTGGGGACAATGTCCCCAAACCCCCCCCCCCGGACCCTGCTCACCCGCAAGACACGCAGGAACTTCGCCATTTGGGGTGGACAAAGATGTCGGCGAGGGCCACGGGGATGCGCTGCTCCGTGCCCTCCCCAGCACTCATGTCGTACTCGCCCAGCACCACCTCGTAGGTGCGCGAGGACCTGCCGGGGACAGTAGGGGACATCAGGGGATGTGGCAGCCCTCCTGCAGCCATCCTGCACCTTGCAGCCCCTCATGCATCCTGCAGCCCCCTATGCACCCATCCTGCACTGTACATCACCCCTGCACCCATCCTGCACCCAGCACCCCCCCATGCAGCTTGCACTCCCTATACCCCCTGATACCCTCTGTGCACTCATCCCTGCATCCCCTTCCCTGCAGCACCCACTCCATGCACCTCTCATCCCCTCCAAGCACCCATCCTGCACCCTTCACCTCCTCCATGTGCATCCATCCCTGCACCCCCTGCATGCACCCTGCACCTCCATGCACCCATCCTACACTCTGTACCTCCTTCCTGCACCCTGCACCCCTTCCTGCACTCATCCTGCAGTGCAGCACCCCCACACCCGTCCTGCACCCAGGACACCCTGCCGGCCCCATCCCCTCCATGCACCCATCCCTGCACCCTGCACAACCTCTGTGCACCCTGCACCCATCCCGGCTCCCCACATCCCCCTGCAGCCCCCTATGCATCCCTGCTGTACCACTCTTGCACCCTGCATCCCCCCCTGCACCCTCCAGCACCCTACATCCCCATCCCCTCCATGCACCCACCCCTGCACAACCTCTGTGCACCCTGCACCTCCTCTGACACCCATCCCTGCACCCTGCATCCCCCCACCCATCCCTGCACCCTTCGCTGTCCCCCAGCGCCCCCCCTGCACCCTGCAGCCCCCTGTGCACCCATCCCTGTGCAACCCACATGCACCCAGCATCCCCCCTACACCCATCCGGGCAACCGCCACCCATCCCTGCACCCCCTACACCCACCCCTGCCCCCTGCACCCATCCCAGCACCCCACATCCCCTCCACGCCACCCATCCCCGCACAACCCCTGTGCACCCCCCACCCCCGGCACCCTCCCGTGGGTCTGGGGTCCCTCACGAGATGCAGTGCGCGGCCGTCAGCACCCAGTGGGGCGCGATGAGGCTCCCTCCGCAGGTGTGCCGGAAGGTGCCGTCCCGCTCGTACTGCAGCGAGATCTGCGAGGACAGCGGTGGGTGCCACGGCACCCATGGGTGCCACCCCCCGCCCTGTCCCCCGGCCCCCTCACCTGCCAGGGCCAGCTATAGGGTGCAGCATCCTCCCCGTTGACCACCCGCTGGTTTGGCACCAGCACGGCGCGGCTGCCTGCGGGACACGGCACCCGTCACCCACCTGAGGTTGGGGACATGGGTGGGGGGCGTGGGGACATGGGGGGCGTGGGGACAGCTCACCGCCAGCCACCAGCAGCAGGAGGAGGCCCAGCATTGTGGTCCCGGCTCGATCAGGGTGTCCGGGGGTGGCCGCCAGCCTTAAATCCCCCCGGTATCGGGGTGCCCAAGGGCAGCCCTGGGAACGGGCACCTGGCACCCACCTGGCTGCGGGGTAACCGGTGACCTTGGACTTGGGGACACGTGGCAGGGGCACTGCGTCAGGAGCAGCCAGCAGAGACCCTTATAGAGCCCTATACCCCTATGGACTCCATACCCCCCTGGCCCTGGTGCCCCCTCAGCCCCTAGAACCTGTGTCCCTTATAGCCCCTATACTCACCTGCCCCTGGTGCCCCCATGGCCCCTATAACCCCTGTGTCCCCTATGGACTCCATACCCCGCTACCCCTGTGTCCCCCGTAACCCCCATCCATGTTCCCCATACTGCCCCATGCCCGTTGTGTCCCCATATGGCCCCTATGACCCCCATAGCCTCAGTGTCCTATAGCCCTCATGTCCCCCATGCCTTTGGTGCCCCTATAGCCCCTGTAACCCCTGTGTCCCGTATGGACTCCATACCCCACTCCCCCTGTTTCCCCATAGCTCCCATCCAGGTTCCCCATAAACCCCCAGGCCCCTTGTGTCCCCGTATGGCCTCTATGACCCCCATGGACTCAGTGGCCTGTAGCGCCCATACCCCACATGCCTCTCGTGTCCCCACATCCCCTATAGTCCCTGTGTCCCCTATAGCCCACATACCCCGCCATGCCCCCAGTGCCCCCCATAGACTCTGTCACCTGTGTCCCCTATAGCCCCCATACGCCCCATGCCCCTGATGCCCCCATGGCCCCTACAACCCCTGTGTCTCCTATGGACTCCATAGTCCCCTGCCTCTGTGTCCCCCATAGTCCCTATGGCCCCCATGGACTCAGTGCCCAATATCCCACATAGCCCCCATGCCCCTGGTGCCCCTATAGCCCCTGTGTCCCCCATAGACCCCATACCCCCCTTGCTCCTGGTGTCCCCACAGCCCCTATGACCCCTGTGTCCCCTATGGACTCCATACCCCGCTGGCCCTGTCTCCCTCGTAGCCCCCACCCATGTTCCACATACCCCCCCATGCCCCTTGTGTCCCCACAGTCCCACAATCCCTGTGTACCCTATAGTCCCCATACCCACCATGTCCCCAGGGGCTGTGGGGTCCCATGGGGTCACCATGTGTCCCCTCGGTGTCCTCGTGTCACCCCCGTGTCACCCCGGGCACCTCTCACAGGAGCATTTGTGTTCTCAGGTATGTGGCACAGGTGTTGTACCCACGCCCCCCGTGTCCCTGTGGGTGTGCACAAAGGGCTCCCCGGTGTCCCCGTGGGCATGCACAGAGGTGTCCCCAGGTGTCCCCAGGCACCTGCGTCTCCCTCTGCACCTTCACAGAGCTGCCACACAGGGTCCCCACGCACCACCGTGTCCCCGTGGAGCTTTCCAGAGCTGTCCCACATTTCCCCCACTCGGTGTCCCCATGCACCTCGTGTCCCCGTGCAAGTTCACAGATGTTCTCCCCCTTCACCCGAGGTGTCCCCATGCCCCCCGTGTCCCCGTGGGTGTGCACAGAGCTGCCCCCCGATGTCCCTGCACGAGTTTATAGAGGTGCCCTTCGTTGTCCCCCCGTGTCTCCACGCACCCCCGTGTCCCCTTCCTAGAGGTGCCCCCATGCGCCCCCCGGTGTCCCCACGTCCCCCCGTGTCCCCCTGCAAGTTCTCAGAGGTGCCCCCCGCTGTCCCCATGCCACCCCGGTGTCCCCGTGGGCGTGCACACAGCTGTCCCCCGGTGTCCCCGCACAAGTTTATAGAGGTGCCCTCCGTTGTCCCCCCGTGTCTCCACGCACCTCCGTGTCCCCTTCCTAGAGGTGCCCCCATGCACCCCCCGGTGTCCCCACGCACTCCCGTGTCCTCTTGCAAGTTCCCAGAGGTGCCCCCTGCACCCCTCGCTGTCCCCACGCACTCTCGTGTCCTCGCACGAGTTTATAGAGGTGCTCCCCGTTCTCTCCCCACGTCCCCACGCCCCCCATGTCCCCTTCCCAGAGGTGCCCCCATGCACACCCCCGCTGTCCCCACGCCCCCCCGCTGTCCCCGTGGGCGTACACAGAGCTGTCGCCCGGTGTCCCCACGCACTCCCGTGTCCCCCTGCAGGTTCCCAGAGGTGTCTCCACGGACCTGGTGTCCCCATACAAGTTCCCAGAGGTGTCCCCCTGCACCCCTCGGTGTCCCCATGCCCCCCCCGCGTCCCTCTGAGCGCGCACAGAGCTGTGCCCCTTGTCCCCACTCCGCCCGCCGTGTCCCCGCACAAGTTCACGGAGCTGCCCCCCGTTCCCCTCCGCGTCCCCGCACGAGTTCCCAGCGCTGCCCCCCCCATGCTCGTGCCCGTGTCCCCCCCCCCCCCCCCCGCCCTGTGCGCGCCCCCGGGGCCCCGCCCCGCGCGGGCCGGGATGGGCGGAGCGGCCCCGGGGCCGGGACCGGGCGGGCGGCGGCGCGGAGCGAGCGGAGCGATCGGAGCGGCCGGAGCGGCGGGGCCGGAGCGGGCGATGGGGCCGCGGGGAGCGGCGGCGCTGGGCGCCCTCCTGCTGCTCGGAGCCCTCGGAGTGAGTGTCCCCGCGGGCCCCAGGGGAGCCGGGGTCCCGTACGAGGGTTGGGGTCTCCTGAAGGGCTTGAGGTTCCCCCGCGGCGCTGGGAATCCCCCCCGGAGCTGGGGTCCCCAATGGGGTTCTGTTGCCTTGCAAGAGTTGGGATCCTTTGCAGGAGTTGGGGTGACTTGGAGAAGTTGGGGTGCCCTAAAGGAGTTGGGGTCACTTGCAGGACTTGGGGTCACTTGCAGGAACTGGGTTTTTTTTTTCAGGACTTGGGATCCCTTGTAGAAGTTGGGCTCCCTTGCAGGAATTAGGGTCCCCTAAAGGATTTTGGGGGGTTGCCCTGTGCTTGAAGGGAATTGGGGTCCCCTCCTCTGAGCTACAGGAGGCTGTGGGGTCCCCAACATCGCGCTTTGAGGGAATTATTGGGGTGTGTCGCCCCCTTACCAGGGGGATGTGGGGACCCTGCTTTGCTCTGGCAGGGAATTGGGGTCCCCCTGGGCACTGAGGAGGTGTGGGGTCCCTGTCCCCTATGGGATTGGGGTGTCCCCCCCCGGAGCAGGGGTTGCAGGGACCCTGGGATCCTGCCCTGTCCCATCAGGGAATTGGGGTCCCCCAGCACCAAGGGGATGCGGAATCACCATCCCCTAAGAGATTGGGGTGTCACCCCCCCTGTACCGGGGGCATGCGGGGTCCCTGGCACCCTGCCCCGGTCCCTAAGGGAGTTGGGGTGTCTCCCCCATACCAGGGGCATGTGGGGACCCCAACATCCTGCCCTGTCCCACCAGGGAACCAGGGTCACCAAGGGGTCCCCATCCTCATGCCCTGTCCCATCTGGGAATCGAGGCCCCCCATGAACCTGGGGCACACGGGGTCCCCCTTACCCCCCCATCCCCTCAGGGAATTGGGGTCCCCCTGGGATGAGTGGGGTCTCTGTCACCCCCCTGTCCCATCAAGGTCCCCCAAGCCCTGGGGTCGGGGGTTCCCATCACCCCCAAAGCTGCCCAAGGTCCCTGACCCCACAGGTCAAGCTGTGACCCCCCTCGGACCCCACTGCCCCCCTCGCCATGGTGGGGGGGGCACATATAGGAGCACATCCGTTTTTTTGGGGGTGCTACCCCCCCCCCAACCCCCATCCCCCTCTCCCGCCTTTGCTAAATTTAAAGGGTGACGGGTGGTGCCGGCCACCCTAAAAATAACGCTCCTGAAATACCCCCCCGGGAGGGAGGGGGGTTGTGTGTGGGGGTGTCCCTGGGGGGTCACACCCAGCTGGGGTGCAGGGTGTGGGGGGGTGACCCCTCTGGGTGCCCCCCAGGGGGGCGCGGGGTGGGTTTGTGCTGGGGAGCTGGGAACCCCCTATTTGAGGAGGGGTCCACAAGTGGGGTGGGGGGGGCTGGTGGTGATGTGGGGGGGCCCCGCTGTGTCGGGGGGGGGATGGTTTGGGGCTGGGACGGTGCCCGGGGCTGAGAACAGAGGGGGCCTTGTTGTTCGGGGCCATGCTGGCAGCGCTGCCCCCCCGCGTGGGGCTCCCACCCACGGCCCGGGGGGGGCTGGTGGGGATGGGGTGTGTGTGTGGGGGGGTCCCATTTTGCACCCCCCCCGCCCCACTCTGCTATGGGACAGGGGGATCTAGGGGCACCCCAATATCCCTCCCCCCCTCGATGCTGAGGAATGTGCCCCCTTAAAAAATACAAAGGGGGGGCCCACCCACTGCAGGGGGGGGGGCTGCTGTGGGGGGTGATGGGGGTGCCCTCCCACCCCCCCGGGCTGTGAAGGGTTAACGGGGGTGAGGGCACAGCAGGAATGTGCGATAAGATCTGCCAGGCCTGGGGGGGAAGGGGTGGGAACCAGGGGGGGGTGGGGGGGACACGCGTGTGCACGAACACGCACCCCCCGGGCGCTCCCAGCACCCTCGTGCTTGCACGCTCGCTCTTGCACGCTCGCGTGTGCTTGTCCACGCTTGTGCACGCGTGTGCGCTCCTGCCGGCTTCGCTCGCCCCCAAACTTCTGGGGGGGGGGGGGGGGGGCTCGTGTCCGCCGTGGGGACTCTTGGGGACATTTGGGGACCCCCCAGGGCCCCCCCCGAGGTCCCAGGCGCACGTGGCCCCGCGCGCTCCCGGCGCTTAGGCTCTTTCCCATCGCCAAAGATGGCCTGGCCGGGAGGAGGAGGAGGAGGAGGAAGAGCAGGGGGTGGCCAGCCCGGACGCCTGGGTCCCCGCCAGGACGCCTGGGTCCCCTCCAGGACGCCTGGGTCCCCCTGTGCCCCCGGGGCGTTCCCATTCCCCCCCCCCCGCCACCCCAAAGCCGGCTCTTTTGGGATAAATTAGGCAATGCCAGCAGGGAGGAATGCGGCGCGGGGGGGGGACATATTTTGGGGCCCCCCCGTGGGAGGGACTTTGACCCCGCAGCTGTTTTCACCCCCAAATCACCGGGGGCGGGTTGAAGCAGCTGCCTGTGCCCCCCCCAGGGACCAGCATCCCGGCAGCTGCACTGGCAGCCCCCCCAAAACATGGGGGAGGGTCCCGGCCCCCCCCAAACCTGGGGTGGCTCAGCACCCTCAGTCCCTGGGGATCCCCAGGGGAGGAGAATAGAGTTTTTTTTGGGGGGGGGGAAATACCTTGTAGCTGCGACCTTGGGGGAACAATAAGGCTGGGGGGGCTGCTATTAATAACCCCCCCGGTTATTATTCCTGCTGTGCGTCACCTCCTCTTCCTCAGCCGGATGAAGTAAGGGGGGGGAAATCCAGATTTGGTGGGGGTCATTGCTGTTGGGACAAGGGGACGCATCCAAGTTGGGGTGGGGGTTTGAGTGTCCCCCCCCATCCAGATTTGGGACACGAGGTCAGTCGAGCGAAGCTGCACGTGGGCCAGGGTGGTGCTTCCTCACCCTCCTCTTCCTCAGCCCCCCCGTTTTCCCCAGGGTGCGGGGCAGGATTTGGGCCGGCCAGTGGAAAAAGTGAGCGGCGGCGGCGGCCGTGGCGTCCGGCCGGGCGCGGTGCCCCGGCGGCGGGGGGAACCCAGGCGTCCGGCTGCGGGGCCGCGGCGCGGGGAGGCTTCCGGTAACAGGAGAGGGGTGATTGTCCCCTCCCCGGCCACCGCCGGTGACCCACGGGACAGGCAGCTGCCCTTCCACCTGCCCGCCGTGGGGCTGAGCACCCCTGCTCCGTGCGTGTGTGGGGAGAGCAGAGACCCCATGAGCTCGGTGCAGGTGTGGGGAGAGCAGAGACCCCATGAGCTCGGTGCAGGTGTGGGGAGAGCAGAGACCCCACATGCTCGGTGCATGTGTGGGGAGTTAGAGCAGAGACCCTATGAGCTCGGTGCAGGTGTGGGGAGAGCAGAGACCCCACATGCTCGTTGCATGTGTGGGGAGTGGGGCTGAGCACCCCCAGCTTGGTGCATGTGTGGGGAGGGAGAGCAGAGACCCCATGAGCTCAGTGCAGGTGTGGGGAGTGGGGCTGAGCACCCCTGGCTTGGTGCATGTGTGGGGAGTGGGGCTGAGCACCCCTGGCTTAGTGCGTGTGTGGGGAGCGAGAGCAGAGACCCCATGAGCTCAGTGCAGGTGTGGGGAGAGGGGGCAGAGAACCCACGTGCTTGGTACATGTGTGGGGAGTGAGAACAGAGACCCCACACACTCGGTACATGTGTGGGGAGGGGGGCAGAGACCCTACACGCTTGTTGCATGTGTGGGGAGTTACAGCAGAGACCCCATGAGCTCAGTGCAGGTGTGGGGAGAGCAGAGACCCCACGTGCTTGTTGTATGTGTGGGGAGTGGGCTGAGCACCCCTGGCTTGCTGCATGTGTGGGGAGTGAGAACAGAGACCCCATGAGCTCAGTGCAGGTGTGGGGAGAGGGGGCAGAGACCCCACGTGCTCGGTTCACGTGTGGGGAGTGGGGCTGAGCACCCCCAGCTTGGTGCATGTGTGGGGAGTGAGAATAGAGACCCCACACACACTGTACATGTGTGGGGAGGGGGGCAGAGACCCTACACGCTCGTTGCATGTGTGGGGAGTTAGAGCAGAGACCCCACGCACTCGGTTCATGTGTGGGGGGTGAGGCTGAGCACCCCCAGCTTGGTGCATGTGTGGGGAGTGAGAACAGAGACCCCACACACTTGGTACATGTGTGGGGAGAGGGGGCAGAGACCCTACATGCTTGTTACATGTGTGGGGAGTTAGAGCAGAGACCCCATGAGCTCAGTGCAGGTGTGGGGAGAGCAGAGACCCCACGTGCTCGGTGCACGTGTGGGGAGGGGGGCTGAGCACCCCCAGCTTCGTGCATGTGTGGGGAGTGAGAACAGAGACCCCATGAGCTCAGTGCAGGTGTGGGGAGAGCAGAGACCCTACCCACTCGTTGCACGTGTGGGGAGTGGGGCTGAGCACCCCCAGCTTGGTGCATGTGTGGGGAGCGAGAACAGAGACCCCACACACTGTACATGTGTGGGGAGGGGGGCAGAGACCCTACACGCTCGTTGCATGTGTGGGGAGTTAGAGCAGAGACCCCGCACACTCAGTGTGTGTGTGTGGGGTGGTGGCAGAGAACCCACATACTCAGTGCATGAGTGGAGAGACCAGAGACCCCATGAGCTCGGTGCATGTGTGGGGAGTGGGCTGACCACCCTCAGCTTGGTGCGTGTGTGGGGAGTGAGAAGAGACCCCATGAGCTCAGTGCAGGTGTGGGGAGAGGGGGCAGAGAACCCACGTGCTCAGTACATGTGTGGGGAGTGGGGCTGAGCACCCCCAGCTTGGTGCATGTGTGGGGAGTGAGAACAGAGACCCCACACACTTGGTACATGTGTGGGGAGAGGGGGCAGAGACCCTACATGCTCATTGCATGTGTGGGGAGTTAGAGCAGTGACCCCATGAGCTCGGTGCAGGTGTGGGGAGAGCAGAGACCCCACGTGCTCGTTGCATGTGTGAGGAGTGGGGCTGAGCACCCTCCGCTTGTTGCATGTGTGGGGAGAAGGGGCAGAGACCCCATGAGCTCAGTGCAGGTGTGGGGAGAGGGGGCAGAGACCCTACCCACTCGTTGCATGTGTGGGGAGTTGGAGCAGAGACCCCACACGCTCAGCACATGTGTGGGGGGTGATGGCAGAGAACCCACATGCTCAGTACATGAGTGAGGAGAGGGGGCACAGACCCCACACGCTCGGTGCATGTGTGGGGAGTGGGGCAGACACCCCACATGTTCAGTGTGTGTGTGGGGAGAGCAGAGACCCCACACGCTCGGTGCACGTGTGGGGAGAAGGGGCACAGCACCCGCGGGCTCCTCCGTGCCTCAGTTTCCCCCCTGCACCCCCGTACTGAGCAGCCGTGGCCGTGCTGGCACCCACGGGGTGCTGCGTCCCCCCCGCCTTGTGTGGGCAAGTGGCCACGTCCCCCCTTGTCCCCCCTTTTTGTCATCCCCCCCCCGCGCACCCGCTTAATCCCCCGGCGTTGTTTGCACAGCAAAGTGCTGCCCCATCGGATTCCTGGGCGCCGCGGGCGCCGGGGCGGGGGGGCACCCAGCGCTGGCACCTCACGGGTGGGGGCACCCACGGGGGGGCACACGCGCGTGTGTGCACGGTCGGGGGTGCAAATGGCACGTGGCGCTGTGGGGGTGCACACACGGGGGCAAGTGCACACTTGGGTGTTGGTTTGTCACTGCACACACGTGTGTGGGTTGTTGCACGTGTGTGCACATAGCGCGGTGCAAATGGGTGTGCGCGGTCACGCGTCGGTGCACACGTGTGGTGGTGCAAATGCGTGTGCACAGCTGCAGGTTGACGCCTGTGGCGACACGTGTGTGCAGAGCCACACGCCGCCGTGCACACACGTCCCCGTGTTGGTGCACACGTGCAGTGGTGCAGACACACGTGCACGGCCGTGTCATTGTGCACACGCATCCTCGTGTTGGTGCACACGTGCAGTGGTGCAGACACACGTGCACGGCCGTGTCATTGTGCACACGCATCCCCGTGTTGGTGCACACGTGCAGTGGTGCAAACACACGTGCACGGCCGTGTCATTGTGCACACGCGTCCTCGTGTTGGTGCACACATGCAGTGGTGCAAACACACGTGTATGACCATGTCATTGTGCACACGCATCCTCATGTTGGTGCAGGAGTGTAGTGGTGTAAATGCATGTGCACAGCCCTGTGTCCGTGTGTGCACGTGTGCCTGTGCGCATATGTAGTAGTGCAAACACATGCTCAGCCACACGCTGCTATGTGTGTCCCTGCATCGGTGCGTGCACATAATGGTGCGAATGTGTGCACACGCATCCCCGGGTCAGTGCACGTGCATAAAGGTGTAAATGTATGTGCACAGCCACGTGTCAGTGTGCACACGCCTCCCTGTGTCTGTGCAGACACGTAATGGTGCAAACGTGTGCACACGCATCCCCGGGTCAGCGCACTTGCACAAATGTGCAAATGTGTGTGCACAGCCATGTGTCAGTGTGCACACACATCCCTGTGTCTGTGCATGCACGTAATGCTGCAAACACTTGTGCACACGCATCCCCGGGTCAGTGCACATGCATAAAGGTGCAAACGCGTTGCACAGCCACGTGTCGGTGTGCACACGCATCCCTGTGTGTGTGCATGCACATGATGGTGTAAACGTGTGTGCAGCCACGTGCCAGCATGCACACATTCCTGTGTTGGTGCACACGTACAATGGTGCACACACACGTGCGCGCAGCCACGTGTCAGCCTGCACATGTGCAGCGTTGCACACGCGTGTGCCCAGCCTGCTCTCCCCCCACCCCGTGTTGCACACGCGTGTGCCCAGCCTGCTCTCCCCCCAGCCCGCGTTGCACACGCGTGTGCGCTGCCGTGGCGCTCAGGAATGCAGGGGGACGATGAGCTCATCCCCGCGGTGACGCCACCGCGCAGCAATGCAGCCCCGGCCCGGCCCCCCGTGTCCCCCCCGCGGTGACGTGGCCGGACACCCAGCGGGGGGGTGACTGGTGTGTCCCCCCCAGGTCACCCGCGGCGCCCGGGGCGTGGCCGAGACCTCCTTCCCCGAGGACACGGTGGCCGATCACGTCGGGGGGACGCGGGGACGCCGCTACTACGCACAGCTCTCCGACGACGAGGACCTGGTGGCATCCGGCGGTGAGTGACACCGTGGGGGGTGTCACCATGGAGGGTGCCACCCTGGGTGCCACGTACGCTGTCCCCATTGCAGATGGCAGCGGGACCGGGTGGCATCTGGTGGGAAGGTGGCGCTGGGTGCCATGAGGAGGGGGGTGTCACCCCTGCGGTCCCCATTGCAGATGCCAGTGGCATCTGGCAGTGAGGTGGCACTAGGTCGGTGGGTGCCACTCTGGATGGGTGTCACCGTGGGGAGTGTCACTATGAGTAGGTGCCACCGTGGGTGGGTGCCCCCGTAGGTGCCACTTGTGCTGTCCCCACTGCAGATGGCAGCGGGACCTGGTGGCATCTGGTGGAAAGGTGGCACCAGGTGTCACAACGGGTAGGTGTCACCATGGGGGTTGCCATCACGGTTGGGTGCCACGCTGGGTGCCACCTCCACTGTCCCCATTGCAGATGGCAGTGGGATCTGGTGGCATCTCTTGGAAAGGTGGCACCGGGTGCCATGAGGGGGTGGGTGTCACCATGGGTGCCACCCCTGCGGTCCCCATTGCAGATGGCAACAGGACATGGTGGCATCTGGCAGTAAGGTGGCACCGGGTGGGTGAGTGTCACCGTGAAGTGGATGTCACTTTGTGTAGCTGTCACCCTGGGTGCCACCCACCCTGTCCCCATTGCAGATGGCAGTGGGATCTGATGGCACCTGGCAGTAAGGTGACACTGTGAAGGTTGGTGTCACCCTGGTGGGTGCCATCATGGTTGGGTACCACTCTGGGTGCCACTCGCACTGTCCCCACTGCAGACAGGAATGAGATTTGGTGACATCCAGCGTTAAGGTGGCACTGGGTGGGTTGGTGACACCGTGGCTGAATGTCACCAGGGGCAAAGTGCCACTCGCACTGTCCCTCGTCCAGATGGCAGTGGGATATGGTGGCATCTGGTGGAAAGGTGGCACTGGGTGCCACTACGGGAAGGTGTCACCATGGGTGGCTGTCACCACGCGTGGGTGCCACCCTGGGGGGTGCCATCATGGCTGGGTGCCACCCTGGGTGCCACTCGCACTGTCCCCATTGCAGATGGCAGTGGCATCTGATAGCATCTGGCAGTAAGGTGACACTGTGAGGGTTGGTGCCACCACGAGTGGCCGTCACCCTGGTTGGTGCCCCCCTGGGTGCTACTTGTACTGTCCCCACTGCAGACAGGAACGAGATTTGGTGACATCCAGTGTTAAGGTGCCACCAGGTGGGTTGGTGCCACCATGAGTAGGTGCCACCATGGGTGCCACTCGCGTTGTCCCTCTTGCAGATGGCAGTGGGACCTGGTGCCATCCAGCCATACGGTGGTACTGGGTGGGTTGGTGCCACCCTGGGTAGATGTCACCATGGGTAGGTGCCACCCTGGTGCCACCCACACTGTCCCCATTGCAGATGGCAGCGGCGAGGATGGCAGCGGTGTCACCTGGCCGCTAGTGACCACCACCCATGTCCCCATCGTCGGGCTGACACCCACTGGTAAGGGGACGCCGTGGGGTGGCCCCTGTCCCCGGGCTGTCCCCTGTCACCGCTCTCAAGCTCTGTCTCCATCCTCCTCTTCCTCCTCTTCTTCTTCCTCCTCCTCCTCCTCTTCCTCCTCGGGGGGCAGCGCCCGGGCCCCCCCCCGCGCCGGCGGGCATGGTGGTGGCCGAGCCCGACGACGACCCCCCGCTCAGTAAGTGACACATTTTGGGGTCCCCCCCCTTTGCCACACCCCCACTTTTCCCCTCTGACTCCTATATATTCCGCCAACCCCAGATATCATCACATCTGGATGGGGGGAGGGGGTGTTGCACATCTGGATGGGGGGCACATCTGGATGCAGGGGGTGGTCACAGAGGGGTATTTTTTGGGGTGCAGATTTCACCCCCTCACCCATTATTAACCCCTGTGCCCCCATTTTTCGCCGTCCCCCCCCCAGTTTATTTCCGCGCGCTGGTGAACTTCACCCGCAGCATCGACTACAGCCGGCAGCTGGAGGACCCCGATTCCGAGGAGTTCCGGGAGATTTCCGAGGCCGTGGTGGATGCGGTAAAGGGGGGGACCCCGGGAAGGGGTGCTGGGGGTGGGGGGCACCCAAGGGTCCATGCTGACCCCCCCATTTTTTGCTGTCCCCCTCCAATCAGCTGGAGTCGGAGTATTACAAGGTGCCTGGGGAGCAGGTGGTCAGCGTGGTCTTCATCAAGTGAGCGGTTTGGGGGGGTCTGGGGGAATTTGGGGGGGGCTTGAGAGGTTTGGGGGTGCAAGGGGAATTGGGAGGGTGGAAGGGTTGGGGTGATGGGGAGTTAGGGGGCACTGGGGAGATTTGGGGGGAAATGGGGGTGCAGGGGAGGTTTGGGGGTGCTGGGGAAGTTTGGGGGCACAAGGAGAATTGGGGTGATTGGGGAAGCCAATAGTGAAGTTTGGGGGGGTTATAGGGGGGTTAGGGGGGCTGAGGGTGCAGGGGGATTCGGGGGAGCTGGGGAGTTTGGGTTGAAGGGTTTAAGGGTGCAGGGGAGGGTTTGGGGGTGCAGGGGAGGTTTGGGGGGGCTGTGGGGAGGTTTTGGGGGTGCTGGGGAGCTTTGGGGGCACAGGGAGAATTGGTGTGATTGGGGAAGCCAATAGTGAAGTTTGGGGGGGCTATAGGGGAGTTAGGGGTGATGGGGAGGTTTGGGGGCACAAGGAGAATTGGGGTGATTGGGAAGGCCAATGGAGAAGTTTGAGGGGCTATAGGGAGGGTAGGGGTGTTGGGGAGGTTTGGGGGTGCTGTGGAGGGGTTGGGGGAGCAGGGGAGGTTTAGGGGGCCTGAGGAGTTTCGGTTGGGGGGTTTAAGGGCGCTGGGGAGGTTTGGGGGTACAGGGGAGTTTTGGGGGTACAGGGAGCATTGGGGAGGCCAATGGAGAAGTTTGGGGGGCTATAGAGGGGTTAGTGGTGGTGAGGAGGTTTGGGGGTGCAGAGAAGTTTGAGGGGGCTGTGGGGAAGATTGGGGTGATGGGAAGAATGGGGTGCAGGGGAGGTTTTGAGGTGCAGGAGATGTTTTGGGAATACAGGGCAGGTTGGGGATACATGTGAGGTTTGGGGGTGCAGGGCAGGTTGAGGATACACATGAGGTTTTGGGGTGCAGGGGAGGTTTTGGGGATACAGGTGAGGTTTTGGGGTGCAGGGGAGGTTTTGGGGTTACAGATGAGGTTTTGGGGTGCAGGGGAGGTTTTGGGGTTACAGGTGAGGTTTTGGGATGCAGGGGGTGTTTTGGGGTGCAGGGAAGGTTGAGGATACACATGAGGTTTTGGGGTGTAGGGAGATTTTAGCGCTGCCAGCAAAATAATTTGTGGGTACAGACCCATCCAGCAATCAACGGGGAGATTTAGGGGTGCAGGGGAAGCTTGGGGTGCACAATAGAGCAATTTTGGGGTGCTGACCCCCCATTTCCCCCCCCCCAGAGAGGTGGACGGCGACGTGTTCGTGGAGCTGGACGTGGGCTCGGAGGGGAACGGGGACGCGGCGCAGCTGGGGGGGGTCCTGCGGGACCTGCTGGCCGGGGGCTCCATCGCCTCCTACCACACGTCCCCCCTGGGCTTCCAGTTCCGCCACCTGGGGGCTGGTGAGCACGGGGGCGGGGAATGGGGGTCCAGGGGGGTCTGGGGGAGTTGGGGGGCTCGGAGCACCCCATGGACCCCATCGCCTGTCACAGTGACCCCCCGCCCGCGCGCCTGCACCCCCCTGGAGTTCCGCTGCGGCAGCGGCGAGTGCGTCGCCAGCGAGTACCGGTGCGACCGGCGGCACGACTGCCGCGACGGCTCCGACGAGATGGGCTGCGGTGAGACCCCAGAGAGCCCACAGAGCCCCCCTGCGCCCCCAAAAAACACCCTGCACCCCAGAGCCCCCCTGCGCCACCAGAACCCCTCTGGACTCCCAGAACTCCGCTGCACCCCTGTTTCTCCCCATAGCCCCCCCCCCACACTCTCCTTTCCCCTGTAACTGCCCCCTGCACCCCCACAACCCCCATTTCCCCCCATAACCCCCCTGCACCCCCATATTGCCCCTTTGAACCCCCATTTCCCCCCATGGCCCCTCGCAACCCCCATTTCACTCCCATAACCCCCCTGCACCCCATTCCCCCCATAGACTCCCCTTGCACCCCCATAGCCCCCCACATCCCCCTGCACCCCTATTTCCCCCCATAAGTACCCCTGCACCCCCACATTGCCCCTTTGAACCCCCATTTCCCCCCATGGCCCCTCGCAACCCCCATTTCACTCCCATAACCCCCCTGCACCCCATTCCCCCCATAGACTCCCCCTGCACCCCCATAGCCCCCCACATCCCCCTGCACCCCTATTTCCCCCCATAAGTACCCCTGCACCCCCACATTGCCCCTTTGAACCCCCATTTCCCCCCATGGCCCCTCGCAACCCCCATTTCACTCCCATAACCCCCCTGCACCCCATTCCCCCCATAGACTCCCCCTGCACCCCCATAGCCCCCCACATCCCCCTGCACCCCTATTTCCCCCCATAAGTACCCCTGCACCCCCACATTGCCCCCTTGGACCCCCATTTCCCCCCATAAACCCCCTGCACCCCCACATTGCCCCTTTGAACCCCCATTTCCCCCCATGGCCCCTTGCAACCCCCATTTCACTCCCATAACCCCTCTGCACCCCGTTCCCCCCATAGACTCCCCCTGCACTCCCATAACCCCCCACATCCCCCTGCACCCCCATTTCCCCCCATAAGTCCCCCTGCACCCCCATATTGCCCCCTCACACCCCCATTTCCCCCAATAAACCCCCTGCACCCCCATATCGCCCCCTTGGACCCCCATTTCCCCCCATGGCCCCTCGCAACCCCCATTTCACTCCGATAACCCCCTTGCACCCCATTCCCCCATAGACTCCCCCTGCACCCCCATAGCCCCCCACATCCCCCTGCACCCCAGATTGCCCCCTCACACCCCCATTTCACCCCATAACCCCCCTGCACGCCATTCCCCCATAGACTCCCCCCGCACCCTCATTTCCCCCCATATCCCCCCCTGCAACCCCATATCACCTCTTTGCACCCCCATTTCCCCCCCATAGTCCCCCATAACCCCCTACACCCCACAACCCCCTGCACCCCCATATCCCTCCCACACGCCCATTTCCT
The DNA here is from genome assembly GCF_963082525.1 of Nesoenas mayeri. Classification (NCBI taxonomy): domain Eukaryota; kingdom Metazoa; phylum Chordata; class Aves; order Columbiformes; family Columbidae; genus Nesoenas; species Nesoenas mayeri. The sequence goes on along the minus strand of NC_137546.1, from coordinate 6,277,068 downwards.
CCCATAAACCCCCCTCTCACCCCATTTCCCCCCTATTTCCCCATAACCCCCCCCTAGACCCCCACAACCCCCATTTCCCCCCTTAACTCCCCTGCACCCCCATATCGCCCCCTCACACCCCCATAGCCCCCGCATAGCCTCCCAAACCCTCATTTCACTCCCATAACCCCCTTGCACCCCATTCCCCCCATAGACTCCCCCTGCACCCCAATTTCCCCCATAGCCCTCCCATAACCCCCCCCTACACCCCCACAACCCCCATTACCCCCATTACCCCCCTGCACCCCATATCCCTCTCTTGTACCCCATATCCCCCATAACCCCCCGATCCCCGCAGACCCCTCCACGCGGGCGCCCGCCACCACCACCCGTCCCGCCGCCACCACCCGCCCGCTCAGCACCGTCACCGCCGCCACCACCCCCCCGCCGCCCCCCGCCGCCCCCACACCCCCCGTCCCCCAAAACCCGCCGTGCCGGGGGGGTACAGCGGGTGCCAGGCGGGCGAAGCCGCCTGTGCCGACGGGCGCTGCGTCCCCCGCGACTACGTGTGCGACGGGGAGCCCGACTGCGCCGACGGCAGCGACGAGGAGGCGTGCGGTGAGTTTGGGGGGGACGCTTGGGGTGTCGGGGGTCACCCTGTGGGTGCTGACCCCCCCATGTCACCCAGGGACCCCCTCGCCCTGCGAACCCAACGAGTTCAAGTGCGCCAACGGGCACTGCGCCCTCAAGCTCTGGCGCTGCGACGGCGAGAACGACTGCGGCGACGGCTCCGACGAGAGCGGCTGCCGTGAGTTGGGGACACGCGGGCTTGGGGACACGCACGGGGATGCGCTCCCCGGTTGACCGCATGGCGCTGTCACCGCTGCAGCCACCAAAGCGCCCGGCGCGGCGTGCGGGCCGGCGGAGTTTCGGTGCGTGGCCAGCGGGACCTGCATCCGCGCCAGCTACCAGTGCGACCGCGAGCCCGACTGCCCCGACCGCTCCGACGAGGTCGGCTGCGGTGAGTGACACCGGGAGGGGACAGCGCTGCCGGGGGGGTGACAGCTTGGCCAGTGCGGGGGACGTGGTGCCGGTGCTGGGGGGGCGGTGCCTGAGCTGTGCTGGGGATGTGGTGGCACCGGGCTGGGGACACTGTGCCCGAGCTTTGCCAGGGACCCTGTGCAATGGCATCAGGCTGGGGACACTGCACCCAGGGACCCTGTGACATGGTACTGGGCTGGGGACACTGCTTGGGGACCCTGTGGCATGGCACTAGGCTGGGGACACTGTGCCCAACCTGTGCAAGGGACCCCCAGGGCTGCCAGGGACCCTGTGCCATGACACCAGGCTGGGGACACTGTGCCTGGGGATGCTGTTATGCTATTGGGCTGGGACACTGTGTCATGGCACCAGGCTGGGGACATTGTTGTGGTGGTGTGCCAGGATGCTGCATCCACGGGCTGGGAACACTGTGCCTGGGGATGCTGTTGTGGTACTGGGCTGGGGACACTGTGTCATGGCACCAGGTTGGGGACTCTGTGCCATGGCACTGTGCGGGGTACGGCACTGGGGACCCTGTCCCTGAGACACGTTGGGGACCTGGTGCTGGTGACCCTGTCCCCAAGCAGTGCCACACTGGGGAGGCCGTGCCACAGCAGCGTGCTGGGTGCCACCATCCCCAAGCTGCTCCTGGTGACCCTGTCCCCAAGCCAGGGTGGGGACCCAGTACTAGTGCCCCTGTCCCTGAGCAGTGCCCCACTGGTGACACTGTCCCCTAGCAGGCTGGGGACCAAGTGCTGGTGCCCCAGTCCCTACGGTGCTGGTGGGGCAGGTGGTGACAGAGGGGTGCGGGCAGTATCCCCACTGGTGGTGACAGTGACAATGTTGGTGACACGGGGGGGCGGGCAGTGCCCCCGCAGGTGGTGACAGTGACAATGTTGGTGACAGGGGGGTGCGGGCAGTATCCCCACTGGTGGTGACAGTGACAATGTAGGTGACACGGGGGTGCGGGCAGTGCCCCCGCAGATGGTGACGGTGACAATGTTGGTGACACGGGGGGGCGGGCAGTGCCCCCGCAGATGGTGACGGTGACAATGTTGGTGACACGGGGGGGCGGGCAGTGCCCCCGCAGATGGTGACGGTGACAATATTGGTGACACGGGGGGGCGGGCAGTGCCCCCACTGGTGGTGACGTTGACAGTGTTGGTGACATGGGGGTGCGGGCAGTGCCCCCACTGGTGGTGATGGTGACAGTGTTGGTGACACGGGGGTGCGGGCAGTGCCCCCACTGGTGGTGATGGTGACAGTGTTGGTGACACGGGGGCGCGGGCAGTGTCCCCACTGGTGGTGACGGTGACAATGTAGGTGACACGGGGGTGCGGGCAGTGCCCCCACAGATGGTGACGGTGACAATGTTGGTGACACGGGGGTGCGGGCAGTGCCCCCACTGGTGGTGACGGTGACAATGTTGGTGACACGGGGGGGCGGGCAGTGTCCCCACTGGTGGTGATGGTGACAATGTTGGTGACACGGGGGTGCGGGCAGTGCCCCCGCAGATGGTGACGGTGACAATGTTGGTGACACGGGGGGGCGGGCAGTGCCCCCACTGGTGGTGATGGTGACAGTGTTGGTGACAAGGGGGGGCGGGCAGTGCCCCCACTGGTGGTGATGGTGACAGTGTTGGTGACATGGGGGTGCAGGCAGTGTCCCCACTGGTGGTGACGATGACAATGTAGGTGACATGAGGGTGCGCGCAGTGTCCCCACTGGTGATGACGGTGACAGTGTTGGTGACACGGGGGGGCGGGCAGTGCCCCCGCAGGTGGTGACGCTCCCGCGGGAGTCCGTGCGGGCGGTGCCGGGACAGACTGTCACCTTCACCTGCGTGGCCACCGGTGTCCCCACCCCCATCATCACCTGGCGCCTCAACTGGGGCCACACCCCCAGCAGCCACAGGTGGGCGGGGCTTCCGTGGGCGGGGCCCGGTGGGCGGGGCGTAAGGGGCACTGTCTAAGGGGATTGGTCGGCAGGGGCAAGGGCAGTCAGCTGTGGGGTTCGGTGGGAGGGACTTGGAGGAGGGGGTGGGGCTTATGATGGGAGGGGCTTATCATTAAGGAGGGGCTTGTGATTGGGGTGTGGTCTGTGGTGGGCGGGGCTTGTGCTTTAGGGCTGAGGTGGTGGGAGGGGCTTGTGCTTTGGGGGTGGGGTCTCTGGTAGTGGGAGGGGCTTAAAGGCGGGGCAGTGCTTGTAATTGGGGCGGGGCCTGAAGTGGTGGGCGGAGCCAAGGGCCAACCGGGCTCTGGATGGGGCTACACGGTAGGCGGGGCTTGAAGGGGGCGGGACTTGTAGTTGGGGCGGAGCTTGAGTTGGGGGCGGGGCCTGGGTGTGAGCAGGGGGGGCAGCAGGGCTGTGCTCCCCCCGGGGTCTGGTGCTGGTTTCGGGTGCTGGTGCTGGTTTCGGGTGCTGGGTGTGCCGGGTGCCAAGGGTGCTGTGCAGGGTGTCGATCGTGAGCGAGGCCGGGCAGGGGACACTGACCATCCGGGACGTGAAAGAAGCCGACCAAGGCGCCTACACCTGCGAGGCCATCAACAACCTGGGCATGGTGTTCGGCATCCCCGACAGCATCCTCACCGTCAGCCGCCCCGGTGAGCGTCCCTCCGCTGTCCCCTCCCCAGCCCGCCCCCCTGGCCGAGGCGCCGTCCCCGTCACCCGCTGTCCCCTGCAGGGCCGTGCCCCGAGGGCCACTTCCAGGTGACGGGGACATCCCGCTGCCGGCCCTGCTTCTGCTTCGGCGTCACCACCTCCTGCCGCGCCACCGCCCGGCGCCGCCACCGCCTGCACCTGCGCTTCGACCGCCCCGACGACTTCAAGGGTGAGTCTTGGGGACAAGGGGCGGGGGACACGGGGCACGGCGGGGACTGAGCGTGTCCTCGCAGGTGTCAACGTGACGGTGCTGGCGGCGCCGTCCTTGCCGGTGCTCTCGGCCACCCAGCTGCACGTGGACGCGGGCGCCGAGGAATTCCAGCTCCTGGACCTGTCCCGACGCTTCCTGGCGCTCGACGCCTTCTGGGCACTGCCTGACACCTTCCTTGGGGACAAGGTGACAACGGGGGGGACAAGGGGCTGGGGACAGCGGTGGCGCGGGCGCTGACGTCCCGCTGGTGCAGGTGGATGCCTACGGGGGAGCGCTGAGCTACGGCGTACGGTACCGGCTGGGGAGGGGCCCCCCCGAGCCCACCAGCCACCCCGACGTGGTGCTGCGGGGACACGGGCGGCAGCTGCGGGCGCGCGCCGGGGCCACCCAGCCCGATGTCCCCAACCGGAGACACCTGCCCCTCACCGAGGTGGGTGGGAGGTGGAGGGGGGTGGTGATGGTTGGGGGTGATGATGGTGGGAGGATGATGGGGTGTGATGATGGTGATGCTGGTGCCAAATGGTTGATGATGATGATGGTGGGAGGGCGATGGTGTGGGGCGTGATGGTGGCTCTGGTGCCAGATGAGTGATGATGGGGGGTGGCGGGGGAGGGATCATGTTGGTGCTGGTGCCAAATGGTTTATGATGATGGTGGTGGGGTGATGGGGGAGGTTATAGGGGGGTGATGGTGGGTGGCAATGATAGGGGGGTCATGGTGATTCTGGCACCAAATGGGGGATGGTGATGGTGATTCTGGTGTCGGGTGGGTGATGATGATGATGGTGGGTGATGATGATGGTGATGGTGGGCAGGGGTGACCATGATGGGGTGGGGGCGGTGGTGGTGCTGGCGCCAAATGGGTGATGATGATGGTGGGTGATGTTGGGGGGGTGTGGGTGTGTGATGGGGGTGTGGGGGTGATGGTGGGTGATGATGATGGTGATGACGATGGTGGTGGGTGCGATGCTGCTGGTGGCAGGTGGGCGATGATGGTGGTGCCGGGAGAGTGACACTAGTGTTGTTGGTGAGCGGGTGATGCCAGCGCTGGCACCCCTGGGTGACACGCGTGTCACCGCACCTGCAGGAACACTGGGAGGACGAGGCGGGGAACCCGGTGAGCCGGGAACTGCTGCTGCTGGTGCTGCAGGGGCTGGAGGGCATTTTCATCCACGCCGTGTACGACGGGCGCATGGCCAGCGTGGGGCTCAGCGACGTGGCCATGGACGTCACCAGCCCCGGTGACACCGGCCTGGGACTGGCCGGGGACGTTGAGGAGTGCAGGTGACCGCTGGTGGTGAGGTGGTGGGTTTGGTGCCACCGCCATGGCGATGCCACCGTCACGCTGCTGTGTCCCCAGGTGCCCCGTGGGCTACGCGGGGCTGTCGTGCCAGCGCTGCGCTGCCCGCTTCGAGCGGGTGACAGGGGGACCCTACTTGGGGACTTGCTCCGGTTGCGGCTGCCACGGCCACTCCAGCACCTGCGACCCTGTTTTTGGGCACTGCCTGGTAAGGAAGAGGGGTGACAGAGTGACAGGGGGACATGGTGGGGTGTCACCACCCTCCCATGTCACACGTGTCCCCCCCAGAACTGCCAGCACAACACGGAGGGTCCCCAATGCGAGAAATGCAAATCCGGCTTCTTCGGTGATGCCACCAAGGGCACGGCCACCGCCTGTCACCCGTGTCCCTGTCCCTACACTGAGCCAAGCCGCAGGTGGGTGCCAACCCCAGGAGACCCCCCCCAGTGAAATGTCCCCTTCCCGGTGTCACCGTCACCGTCACCCGCAGGTTTTCGGAGTCGTGCTTTATGGACACGGACGGCCAGGCCACCTGCGATGCCTGCGCACCCGGTTACGCCGGCCGGCGCTGCGAGAGGTGGGTGGGGGTCCCTGTGGTGGAGAGGGGTCCCCATAACCCCCCCACCCGACACCCCCCACCCACCACCCTCTGCCCCCATAGGTGCGCCCCGGGCTATGAGGGTGACCCCATCCAGCCGGGTGGCAAGTGCACCCCCATCGGTGAGTGCTGGGGGCTGCTTGTGGGGTCCCCCGCACCCATGGGTGCCACCCCCCACCCATGGGTGCCCCCACCCTCACTCTCACTGCCCGCAGGCCAGGAGCTGGTCAAGTGCGATGCGCGGGGGGGCAAGGATGGAGCTGGTGGCACCTGCAGCTGCAAGGTGGGGACAGGGACCCTGGGGGGCGGGCTGGGTGCTCCCATCCCCCACCACACCCTGTGCAATCCCATATAGCACCCAGTGTGACCCCCCTGTAGCACCCAGTGGGGTCCCCAGTCTCATCCCCGCTATTCTGAGCACGCCCCTTGTGGCACCCAGTCCCATCCCCATAGCCAGTGTTATCCACTGTACCACCCAGTCTGCCCCCCCAGCACCCATTCCAACCCCCATAGCACCCAGCCCAATCCCTGGGGCACCCAGTGGGTTCCCCTATAGAACCCAGTCTGGTTCCCCTGCCAGCACCCAGTCCCACCCCCATGGTACCCAGTCCCATCCCTGGGGCACCCATTCCAATCCCCCCAGCACCCATTCCAAACCCTGTAGCACCCCATTTGATCCCTATGGGACCCAGTCCAATCCACAGCACCCATTCCAACCCCCCCATCACCCAGTCCCACCCCCATAGCACCCAGTCTGTTCCCATAGCACCCAGTCCAATCTCTGGGGCACCCAGTGGGATCCCCTATAGCACCCAGTTGGGTTCCTTCCCAGCACCCAGTCCCACCTAGTCTCACCCCCTGGCACCCAGTCTGACCCCCCCAGCACTCATTCCAGTCCCCCATAGCACCCAGTCTGTCCCCATAGCACCCAGTCCAAAACCTGGGGCACCCAGTGGGATCCCCTATAGCACCCAGTGTGCCTCCCCAGCACTCATTCCAGTCTCCCATAGCACCCAGTCTGCCCTCTTAACACCCAGTCCAATCCCTGGGACATCCAGTGGGTTTCCCTATAGTACCCAGTCCAGTATCCTCCCAGCACCCATGCCAACCCTCCATAGCACCCATTCCAGTCTCCCATAGCACCCAGTCCAGCCCCCATCACCCACCCCCCACCCCAATTTCCACTCCGCAGCAGACCCCACCCCACAGCACCCCCCACCCCAGCCCCCCATTTCCCAGCCCCCAGCTGCTCCCACCCCCCTCCTTGGGCACCCACCCTCCTGTCCCCGCAGCCCAACGTGCGGGGCCGGCTCTGCGACTCCTGCGCCGCCGGCACCTTCCACCTGAGCGCGGCCAACCCCGAGGGCTGCCTGCCCTGCTTCTGCATGGGCGTCTCGCGGCACTGCGCCAGCTCCGCCTGGAGCCGCCACCAGGTACCCATGCCAGGCCATGTCGTGCCGTGTTGCACCATCTTATGTCATGTTTTGCCACGCCATGCCAGTCTATGTCATACCAAGCCATGCTGTGCCATGCCGTGCTATCCTGTGCCATGTTGCGCCATCCTATGTCATGTTTTGCCACGCCATGCCAATCTATGTCACATCAAGCCATGCTGTGCCATGCCGTGCTATCCTGTGCCATGTTGCGCCATCCTATGTCATTTTTTGCCACACCATGCCAATCTATGTCACGTCAAGCTGTGCTGTGCCATGCCGTGCTATCCTGTGCCGTGTTGTGCCATCCTATGTCACGCCGAGCCACATCATGCCGTGCCACGTTGTGCCATTGTGTACCATGGCTTGCTGCGTTGTGCCATGTATTGCCATGCTGTGCCATTCCATTATGTGCCATTATGTGACATCACATGCCACATCTTGCCATACTGTGCCATTGTATGCCATGTTATGCCAAGCTGAGCCTTGCCATGCTATGTCGTGTCAAGCCATGTCATCTGGACCCTGCCATGTTGTGCCATTGTGTGCCATGTCTTGCCACATCTTGCTATGTCATGCCGCGCCATTATATGCCATCATGTGCCATGTCTTGCCATGCCATGTCGTGCCATTGTGTGCCATGTCTTGCCACATCTTGCTATGTCATGCCGCGCCATTATATGCCATCATGTGCCATGTCTTGCCATGCCATGTCATGCCATTGTGTGCTATGTCTTGCCACATCTTGCTATGTCATGCCGCGCCATTATATGCCATCATGTGCCATGTCTTGCCATGCCATGTCATGCCATAACATGTCAGGCCATGCCATACCATGTCAGGCCATGCCATATCGTGCCACATTGTGCCATGTCTTGCCATGCTGTGCCATGCAGCGCTACGTCATGCTGTCATGTCCTGCCATGCTGTCCCATACGGTGTCTTGCCATGCCATTTTATGCCACACTGTAACATGCCATGCCGTGTAGTGCCATGTTGTGCCATGTCACATTGTCCTGTGCCATGTCATGCAGTGGCATGCCATGCCATGGAGTCATGTAGTACCATGTTGTGCCGTGTCATGTAGTGCCACATTACGCCATGTCTTGCTGCGCCATGCCATGCCGTGTTGTGCCATGCCATATAACGCCATTCTGTGCTGTGTCACATTGTCCTGTGTCATGTCACATGTTGGTATGCCATGGCGTGATGTGCTGTGGTGTGATGTGCCACGCCGTGCCCACCAAACCCCTTCCCTGTCCCCACAGGTGACACTCACGGCCGAGGAGTCCCCTCTGCTCAGCCTGGCCAACCTGGCCGGCACCCGCACGGTGGGCGAGGGCACCCGCTTCTCCTCGCCGCGGGAGCTGCTCTTCACCGCCTTCCACACGCTGCCCCGCGACGTCTACTACTGGGTGCTGCCCGCGCCCTTCGCCGGGGACAAGGTGCCGGCAGCGCTGGGGACACCTCGGGGACAAACCATCCGTCCCCAAGCCTGGCTGAGCCTCACCAAATCCCGCCCCGCAGGTGACATCGTACGGCGGCGAGCTGCGGTACACGGTGACGCACCGGGCACCGGCGAGCGCCCAAGCGCTGCCGCGCCAGCCCGACGTGCTGCTGCAGGGCAACGGCATCCTCCTGGAGCACTTCTCCGACACCAGCCCCCCCGCCGGCGTCCCCACCGCTGTCACCGTGCCCTTCCGCGAGGTGAGGAGCGGCGGGGGTGTCCCCCACCCTGGGGTGGGGTCGGGGACGCGGTGTCACCCACCGGTTGTGGCCGCAGCGTGCCTGGCGCCGGGCGGACGGGCGCGACGCCACCCGCGAGCATCTCCTGATGGCGCTGGCCGACGTGGACCTCTTCATGATCCGGGCGTCCTACTCGGATCACCAGGAGGAGAGCAGGTATGGGGGATAGGGGGACACTGGGGACATGGGGACAGGGGCAGGGAGGGCGGTGGGGACGTCCCCTCTCGCCCCGCAGGCTGGCCGATGTCACCCTGGATGTGGCGGTGCCACACGCCACCGGCCGCCCACCAGCACTGGAGGTGGAGGATTGTGCCTGTCCCGCTGGGTACCGCGGAGCCTCCTGCCAGGTGAGCCCCTCGCTGTCCCCTCCCCAGGGCCCTGGGGACACTGAGCGGTGGCCCACTTGTCCCCGTGTCCCCCCTGTAGGACTGTGACACCGGCTACACGCGCAGCACCGCCGGGCTCTACCTGGGCACCTGTGAGCCCTGCCAGTGCCACGGCCACGCCAGTGAGTGCCACCCCGAGACCGGCGTCTGCCAGGTGAGCTGGGGACACTGGGGACGCCCTGGTGACACCCATGGCAATGCCGCCGACGCCGTCACCCCCTCCTTCACAGGGCTGCCGGGATCACACAGAGGGTGACCAATGTGACAAGTGCCAACCCGGCTACTACGGTGATGCCACCCGTGGCACCCCGGGTGACTGCCAGCCCTGTCCCTGCCATGGACCCCCCAGTGACATCCAGTAGGTGCCCCCCCAGCCCCTGCCATGTCCTTGGGTACACGGGCTGGGGGTTACCCGTTCCCTTGTCCCCTTGCAGGGTGACCAAGAGCTGCTTCGAGGACAGTGACGGGCAGCCCACCTGCAGCGCCTGCGCCCCGGGACACAGCGGGCGCCTCTGCGAGAGGTACCGGGGGGCACCGGGGTGGGGGGGGCGGTGAGTTTTGGGGTGTGTCCCCCCTCCTCATGGGCTTTTTGTGGTGTCCCCACGCACAGGTGCGCACCTGGGTACGTGGGGGACCCGCTGCGGGGGGAGCCGTGCCGAGGTGAGTGTCACGGGGAGGGGACAAGGGGGTGTCCCCACACTGCCGGGGGTTGTGTGTGACCAGTGTCCCCCCACCCAGCACCGGGTGTCCCCACCGGCCAGTGCCAGTGCGACCCGCGCGGCAGCGTCGGTGACGGCTGTGACGCCGACGGGCGGTGCCGCTGCAAGGTGAGCCCTGTCCCTGCCACCCAAACCCTGCCAGAGCGGGTGACGGGGCCATGTCACCCACCCTGTTTCCTCCCGCTCAAAAAGGCCAACGTGGAGGGTCCCCAATGTGCCACCTGCCGTCCCCACCACTTCCACCTGAGCGCCGGCGAGGCGGGCGGCTGCCTGCCCTGCTTCTGCATGGGCATCGTCCAGCACTGCGCCAGCGCCGCCCGCGCCCGCGCCACCGTGAGTGTCCCCCACGTCCCCGCGCTGTCCCCACCCGTCCCCACCCTGCTCACCGCGTCCCCCCGCAGGTGCGCACGCCCTTCGCCCCCGGGGACGCCCAGGGCTTCGCGCTGGTGAACCGGCAGCGCAGCACCCGCGTGGGCAGCGGCTTCGCCGTGGAGCCGGGCTCCCCCCAGCCCCGCCTGAGCTACAACCGCTTCGGGGACCTGCCCCCCGACTCCTACTACTGGCAGCTGCCGCCCCCCTACCAGGGGGACAAGGTAACGGGGGTGTCCCCGTCCCCCCTTCCCAGGGACAGGGGTGCCTGTGGGGGCTCCCAGCCCAGTGGCTGCACCCAATGTCCAGGGGCACCTCTGGGTGCTGCCCCACAGGAGGTGGGGACAACCTCCCCATCACCTGCCTTTCCTTTCTTCCCTTCTTCCCTTCTTCCCTTCTTCCCTTCTTTCCGTCTTCCCGTCTTCCCTTTTCATCTTCCATTTTTCATCTTTTGCCTTTCCCACCTTTCCCCCCTTTTCCTTTTTTCCCCCTTTTTTCCTCCCTTCCCCTCTTTCCTCTTCCCTTTTTCTTTTTTCTCTCTCCTCTCTCTTTTCTTTTCCTTTTTCCATCCCAACCCCATCCTATTCCCCTTCCCCATCCCTATTCTTGTCCTATTCCCCTTCCCCATCCCCATTCTTGTCCTATTCCCGCCCCCTTCCTCCTCCCATCCCCATCCCAATCCCTCTCCCACCCTGTCCCATCCTCTTCCTCTTCCCTTGCACTTTCCCCATCCCATCCCATCCCATCCCATTCCCATCCTATTCCCATCCCATCCCATCCCATCATCCCCATCCCCATCCCATCATCCCCATCCCATCACCCCCATCCCATCCCATCACCCCCATCCCATCCCATCACCCCCATCCCATATCATCCCATCCCCATCCCATTTCATCCCATCCCCATCCCATCCCATCTCATCATCCCCATCCCATCTCATCATCCCCATCCCATCTCATCATCCCCATCCCATCATCCCCATCCCGTCATCCCAATCCCATCCCATCATCCCCATCCCCATCCCATCCCATCACCCCCATCCCATCACCCCCATCCTGTCACCCCCATCGTATCCCCATCCCTGTCCCTTTCCCTTTCCCATCCTCTTCCCCATCCCATCCCTGGTCACATCCCCATCTTCTTCCTTTCTCTTCCTTTTCCCTGTCCCCATCCTGTCCCCATCCCATCCCCACACAGGTGGGCTCCTACGGCGGGCGCCTCCGCTACACGCTGACCTACACCCCGGGCGGGCAGGGAGCCCCCCTGCCTGACGCCGACATCCAGATCACGGTACAGGGGTGCTGGGGTGGGGGTGGGGGGGTGACATGGTGACACCAGGACCCCCCCTTGACCCCCCATATCCACAGGGCAACGACATCACACTGGTGGCGTACCAGCCCGACCTGCCCCCGCGCACCCCCCAGGCCTTCGAGATCATTTTTCGGGAGGTAAGAAGATGTTGGTGGCTTTTGTCCCCAATGTCCCTTGTCCCCACGGTGCCCCAAGCCGCTGTGCCCCCCCTTTGACCCCCTCCTCTGCCTGCAGCAATACTGGCAGCGGCCGGACGGGCAGCCGGCGACGCGGGAGCATCTCATGATGGCTTTGGCCGACCTGGACGAGATCCTCATCCGAGCCACCTACTCCACCAGCACGGCCGCCGCCAGCATCGCCGATGTCACCATGGAGGTGGCCATGCCCCCCCAGCCCGGCCTGCCCCCCGCCCCCGAGGTGGAGGAATGTCGCTGCCCCCCTGGGTACCAGGGACTGTCCTGCCAGGTGAGCCCCAGCATCACCCCAACATCACCCCAATGTCACCCCTGCGTCACCCCCATCAGCCCCATATCACTCCTAGTATCACCCCAGCATCACCCACAACATCACCCCCATAATCACCCCAGCATCACCCTCAGCATCACCCCTGCATCACCCCAACATCACTCCCAAAATCACCCTCAATATCACCCCGACTTCGCCCCGACTTCACCCCAACATCACCCCAGTGTCACACCCAGTATTACCCCAGTATCACCCAGCATGACCCCCACATCATGCCCAGCATCACCCCCATATCACCCCCCCAGCACCACCCCCAGCACCACCCCAACATCACTCCCAGCATCACCCCAGCATCACCCCCGTATCACCCCCCAGCACCACCCCCAGCACCACCCCAGCATCACCCCAGCATCACCCCAGCATCACCCCAGCATCACCCCCATATCACCCCCCAGCACCACCCCCAGCACCACCCCAATATCACTCCCAGCATCACCCCAGCATCATCCCCATATCACCCCCCAGCACCACCCCCAGCACCACCCCAACATCACTCCCAACATCACCCCAGCACCACCCCCAACATCACTCCCAGCATCACCCCCATATCACCCCCCAGCACCGCCCCCAGCACCACCCCAGCATCACCCCAGCATCACCCCAGCATCACCCCCATATCACCCCCCAGCACCACCCCCAGCACCACCCCAATATCACTCCCAGCATCACCCCAGCATCACCCCCATATCACCCCCCAGCACCACCCCCAGCACCACCCCAGCATCACCCCAGCATCACCCCAGCATCACCCCCATATCACCCCCCAGCACCACCCCCAGCACCACCCCAATATCACTCCCAGCATCACCCCAGCATCACCCCCATATCACCCCCCAGCACCACCCCCAGCACCACCCCAACATCACTCCCAACATCACCCCAGCACCACCCCCAACGTCACTCCCAGCATCACCCCCATATCACCCCCCAGCACCACCCCCAGCACCACCCCAACATCACTCCCAGCATCACCCCCAGTATTACCCCCAGTATCACCCCCCTTCCCAGGGATATTTAGGGGGGCTCACAGCTCTGAACCCCACATTTCTGTTTCCCCGGCAGGACTGTGCCCCCGGTTACACGCGCACCGGGGGGGGGCTGTACCTGGGGCACTGCGAGCTCTGCGAGTGCAACGGCCACTCTGAGAGCTGCCACCCCGAGAGCGGCGCCTGCTCCGTGAGTCCTTCCATCCGCATTAACTGGGGGGGCTGAGTGTCTATCACACGTGTGCCCCCCCAAATATTTGTGTGTCCCCCCCCAGGGATGCCTGCACAACACAGCGGGGGATTTCTGTGACCAATGTGCCCCTGGTTTCTATGGGGACGCCACTGCTGGGACCCCCGAGGACTGCCAGCCCTGCGCCTGTCCCCTCCCGTTCCCCGAAAACCAGTGAGTGCCGGTGCTGGGGCGGGGGGTGCTGGGGAGGGGACGCGCCCCCACCTCTCCCTGTGTCCCCCACAGGTTCTCCAGGACGTGTGAGAGTCTGGGAGGCGGCGGGTACCGCTGCACTGCCTGCGAGCCGGGCTACGCCGGGCAGTACTGCGAGCGGTGAGGGGCTGTGGCACCCCACACACACCCACCCCCTTGTAGTCACCCCCGTATAGTCGCCCTGATATACCTACCCACATATACCCTCCCCAATATACCCACCCTGATATACTAGCCTTGATATACCACCCTCCATATACTCATCCTGATATACCATCCCCCCATATACTCATCCTGATATACCACCCCCCACATACCCACCCTGATATACCATCCCCCCATATACTCACCCTGGTATAGCCACCCCGATATACCACCCTCCATATACTCACCCTGATATAGCGTCCCCCTATATACTCACCTTGATACACCACTCCCCAGATACCCACCCTGATATAGCACCCTCCATATCCTCACCTTGATATACCACCCCCCAGCTACTCACCCTGATATAGCACCCACCCCTATATATCAACCCCAATATACCACTCTCCATATACCCATCCTGATATACCACCCCCCAGATACCCACCCTGATATACCACCTTCCATATAGTCACCCTGCTATAGCACCCACCATGTACCCAACCTGATGGGCCCACTTCCATATACCCATCCCCTGTATACCCACCCCAATACACCCACCCCCATATAGTCAACTCAATGAGCTCACCCCCATATATCTACCCTGCTATACCCACCCCTCATATACCACCCCCCATACACCCATCCCCCTACCCCAACCCTGATATACCACCCTCTATATACTCACCCTGATATCACACCCCCACAAAGGTGTCCTCATATTGTCACCCCAATATACACACCCCAAATACCCACCTCCATATGCCCACCCCATATCTCCACCCCACTGAGCTCACCCCCATACACCCCCCTGATGCCCCCGCCCCAATGTGCTCATCCCTGTACCCACCCCAACACACCCTCCCCAATGTGCTCACCCCAAAGTGCTCACCACAAAGCGGTCACCCCCATATACTCACCCCAATACACCCACCTCAACATACTCACCCCGATGGGCTTCCCTGATAGACCCACCCCAACGTGCTCACCCTTACACCCACCTTCATATAGACGCCCCAATGTGCTTACCCCAAAATACACCCCCAAAGTGCCCACCCTTATATACTCACCCCAAAATACCCACATCAATGCACTCCTCACCCTTGTACTCACCCCAATATACCAGCCCTGATATACTCACCCCAAATACTCACCCCCATGAACTCAACCCGATGTTCTCCTCCTCCTATACCTACCCCAAAGTGCTCATTCCAATGTGCTCAACCCCATATATGCACCCCAATAAGCTCACCCCACTTATACCCTCCCCCATATACTCATCCCGTTATGCTCAGCCCCAATATATGCACCCCAATGGGCTCACCCCTCTAGATGCACCCCAATATGTTCACCCCAATGTACCCACCCTGAATATGCACCCCTGCTCACCCCAATATACCACCCCAGTATAGTCACTCTGGTGGGCTCACCCCATTGTACCCACCCTGATATGCTCATCTTGATGTTGCACCTCAATATTTTCACCCTGCTATACCCACCCCAATGTACCCATCCTAATATGTTCAGCCCCCAAATCCCCACCCCAAAGGGCTCACCCCAATTCTTGCACCCCAGTATCCCCACCCTGATGTTCTCACCCCAATATTTGCTCCCCAATATGCTCACCCCAGTATATGCACCACAAAGTGCTCACCCCACTATTTGCACCCCAATATCCCCACCCCAATGGGATCACCCTGCTATTTGTACCCCAATATCCCCACCCCAATGTTCTCACCCTAATATTTGTGCCCCAATATGCTCATCCCAGTATTTTCACCAATATCCTCACCCCAATGGGCTCACCCCACTATTTACACCCCAATATCCCCACCCCAATATTCTCACTCCAATATTTGTGCCCCAATATGCTCACCCCAGTATATGCACCACGAAGGGCTCACCCCACTATTTGCACCCCAATATCCCCACCTCAATGGGATCACCCCACTATTTGCACCCCAATATCCCCACCCCAGTGCTCTCACCCCAATATACACCCCCACTATCCCCCCATACCCATCCTGCTATACCCCCCAACATCCTCTCACCCCCTCTTTTCCCCCGCAGCTGCGCCCCTGGTTACGTGGGTGACCCGACGGTGCGGGGCCAGGCGTGTGTCCCCACGGGGTCCCCGGTGCCGCTGGCCGTGCGCGTGCACCCCCCGCGCAGCGCGGTGACACAGGGCAGCGCCGTCACCCTGCGCTGCCACGCCACCGGAGAACCCCCCTTCTATTACCACTGGGCGCGGGAAGATGGGCGACCCCTCCCCGAGGGCGCCCAGAGCCGGCGACAAGGTACTGGGTGGCTCAGGGACAGGGGTGTCCCCAAGGTGGGGGGACTGTGGTGTCACCTGCGTGTCCCCCGCCAGGTGAGGAGCTGCACTTCGCCAGCATCCAGCCCTCCGAAGCCGGTGTCTACGTCTGCTCCTGCCGCAACCTGCGGTACAGCAACGCCAGCCGCGCTGAGGTCATTGTCACTGGTAGGTCATTGTCACCGAGGGGGGGACATGGGGACGAAGGGGAGGAGCGGGGCTCAGCTCTCCTGTCCGGGCACAGAGACCCCTGACAAGCCCATCACCGTCACCGTGGAGGAGAAGCGGGTGCAGCGGGTGAAGCCCGGGGCCGATGTCACCTTTGTGTGCACTGCCAAGAGCAAGGTGAGGGGTGGGGGGCACAGCACGGGGTGGGAGGACACCCTTGGGTGCCCCTGGGGATGTGCAGGGCATGGGGACGCCCCTGTGTGCTCAGGGGGACATGCAGGGCACAGAGACACCCTGGGTGGTCATGGGGACATGCAGGGTGCACAGGGACACCCCTGGGTGCCCACAAGGCATGCAGATACCCCAAGGTGCCCACGGGGACATGCAGGGCATGGGGACACCACTGGGTGCCTGTGGGGATATGCACGGGACAGGGACAGCCTTGGGTGCCTGTGGGGACGTGCAGCCTGTACAGGGACACCCCTGGGTGCCCCAAGGTGTGCAGACACCCCTAAGTGCCCATGGGGACATGCAGGGCATGGGGACACCACTGGGTGCCTGTGGGGATATGCACGGGACAGGGACAGCCTTGGGTGCCTATGGGGACATGCAGCCTGTACAGTGACACCCTTGGGTGCTCCAAGGTGTGCAGATACCCCTAAGTGCCCACGGGGACATGCAGGGCATGGGGACACCCTTGGGTACCCACGGGGACATGCAGGGCGTGGGGACACCACTGGGTGCCCATGGGGACGTGCAGGGGACAGGGACACCCTTGGGTGCCCATGGGGACATGCAGGGCATGGGGACACCCTTGGGTACCCACGGGGACATGCAGGGCGTGGGGACACCACTGGGTGCCCGTGGGGACATGCAAGGTGCACAGGGACACCCCTGTGTGTCCATCCAGCCATATGACCCCCGCAAGCACTCTCGGGTGCCCACTTGCCTCCATGGGTCACCCCTCACCCCTGGATGCCCACCTGTCCCCACTGGGTGCGCAGACAGCCCTGCAGTGCCCCCCACCCCTTTGTGTGCCTATCGCCGTGGCCTCAGGCCCCTCTCCCCCCGCAGTCTCCCGCCTACACGCTGGTGTGGACGCGGCAGAGCCACGGCTCGCTGCCGCCCGGCGCCGTCGACTTCAACGGCATCCTGACGCTGCGGCGCGTGCGCCCCGAGGACGCCGGCGTCTACGTCTGCACCGGCTCCAACATGCTGGACATGGACCAGGGCACCGCCACGCTCTACGTGCAGGGTGGGCACCGGGGTGCCGGGTGGGCTGGGCGCCCAGATAACGGGGTGATGGGCACACTGGGAGCCAAGATGCTGGGGTGGCTTGCTGCCCAGATGCTGTGGTCATGAGTGGGCTGGGTGCCCAGATAATGGGGTGATGGGCACACTGGTTGCCCAGATGCCAGGGCAATGGGCAGGTTGGGCACCTAGACACTGGGGTGAAGGGTGGGCTGGGTGCCCAGACGCCAGGGTGATGGGCTGGCTCGACACCCAGATGTCGGGATGACGGACACACTCGCCCAGGTGCTGGGGCGGCGGGTGGGCAGGACACCCAGATGTGGGGGCAATGGATGGGCTGGGTGCCCAGATGCAGTGGTGATGGGCACACTTGGCACCCAGATGCTGGGGTGTTGGGCAACACTTGGTGCCTGGACGCCAGGGTGATAGGCACCCTGGGCACACAGATGCTGGGGCAATGGGTACATTCACTGCCCAGATGTCGGGGTGATGGGCACATCCAGCACCCAGACATTGGGATGATGGGCACGTTCACTAACCAGATGCCCTGGCAATGGACAGGGTTGCTGCCCAGACACCAAGGTGCTGGGGCAATGGACATAGTCAGCACCCAGTTGCCAGAGTGCTGGGCGCAATGATGCCAGTCATTGAGGCAATGGGTGCGGTGATGCCCAGATGCCAGAATGATGGGCAAGCCAATGCCCAGATGCCAGGGTCATGGGCACGCTCTCCTGAGATCCCCCCTCCTTCTTGCAGCCCCCTCCAAGACTCAGATGTTCTATGGCCCCGTTGAGTTCATGGAGGGGCACAGGCCAGGTAAGTCACCGCAGGGGGTCTCGGGGGGGTCCCCACGCTCCCCCCGCACCCGCTGCACGCCGGGGCTGCACCGCGCACCCCCCACCGGCTGTGCCACGCCACCCCCGCTTCCTACCACCCCCACTGCACCATGGGGGGGGCCCTGGCGAGCCCTGAGCCCCCCCCGCGTATCACCGCAGCCGCCACCGCCGCTGCCCCCACCGCCGCCGTGGAGCCGGCGCAGCTGAGCGTGGCGCCGGGGCAGCCGGCCGAGTTCCGCTGCGTGGGCACCGGCAGCCCCACACCCACCCTCGAGTGGCTCGGTAGGTGCTGCCGGGGACAGGGAGGACATCGACACCGGGTTTGGGGACGTGGGGGTGACGTGGGGCTGTGTCTCTGCAGGGACGCTGCCGCCGCGGGCGGTGGTCCAGGGGGGGACACTGCGTTTCGGCGCCGTGGAGCCCGGGGACGAGGGACACTATGCGTGCCGGGCACGCAGCAGCGCCGGGCAGCACACGGCGAGGGCCTTCCTCCATGTGCACGGTGCGTGTCCTTGTCATCCCCATTGTCCATCCTCAGCATCCTCATCCCCATCATTCCCATCATCCTGGTTCATCTCCATCATCCTTATGGTCCGTCCGCATCATCCCCATCCCAATTGTCCCATCATTTCCCATCATCCCCATCACCCCCACCGTCCACATCATCCCATTGTCCCCATCATCTGCATTATCCCTGCCTGCCCTTTTGTCCCCTTCATCCCTGTCACCCTTCATGATCCCTATCATCCAACCGCATAATCCCATTGTCCCCATCATCCTCATTACCTGCATCATCCCTATCCCCCCCATTGTCCCCATCACCCCCTCATCGCTGTCAGCATCATCCCTGTCATCTCCCATCGTCCATCCCCCTCATCCACACCAACTCCCTTACCCCCAATGTCACTATCATCCCCGTCATCCCTGTCACCGCCATTGTCCCTGTAACTACTTGTCGTCCCCATCACCTTCATTGTCCCCATCATCCCCCATCCCTGCCACTCCCGTTGTCCCCATCATCCTCATTGCCTGCATCATCCCTGACACCCTCATTGTCCCCATCATCCTGCTGTCCTCATCATCCCCATTATCCCTCTCACCTCCATTGTCCCCATCATCTCTGTCATCCCCATTGTCCCCTTTGTCCTCATCACCATCATCCCTGTCACCCCCATTGTCCCCATCATCCAATTGTCCCCATCATCCCCATGGTCTGTATCATCACTATCACCCCCATTGTCCCCATTATCCCATTGTCTTCATTGTTCCCATCATCCCTGTCACCCCCATTGTCTCCATCATCCCATTGTCCCCATCATCCTCATCGTCTGTATCATCACTGTCATCCCCATTGTCCCCATTATCCCATTGTCCTCATCATCCCCATTATCCCTCTCACCTCCATTGTCCCCATCATCCCTGTCATCCCTATTGTCCCCATTGTCCTCATCACCATCATCCCTGTTACCCCCATTGTCCCCATCATCCTCATGGTCTGTATCATCACTATCACCCCCATTGTCCCCATTATCCCATTTTCTTCATTGTTCCCATCATTGCTGTCACCCCCATTGTCTCCATCATCCCATTGTCCCCACCGTCCTCATCATCCCCATCATCCCTCTTGCCTCCATTGTCCCCACCATCCCTGTCATCCCCATTGTCCCCATTGTCCTTGTCACCATCATCCCTGTCATCCCCATTGTCCCCATCATCCTGTTGTCTCTATTGTCCTCATCATCCCCATTGTTCTCATCATCCCCATCATCCCACTTGCCTCTATTGTCCCCATCATCCCATTGTCCTCACCATTCCTGTCATTCCCATTGTCCTCATAGTCCTTGTCACCATCATCCCTGTCACCCCCATTGTCCCCATCATCCTGTTGTCCCTATTGTCCTCATCATCCCCATTGTTCTCATCATCCCCATCATCCCTCTCTCCTCCATTGTCCCCATCATCACGTTGCCCCCATTGCCCCCACCCCCCGATGCCACCCTGACCCCCCGTTTTGCGCAGCGGCCGACGCCCCGCGGGTGCAGGTGAGCCCGGAGCGGACCGAGGTGCAGGAGGGCTCCACAGTGCGGCTCTACTGCCGCGTCGCCGGGTCCCCAACTGCCACCATCACCTGGGAGAAGCAGGGGGGCACCCTGCCGCCGCAGGTGAGCCGGGGCAGCACCCTTGGGTGCTCCTGGGGGGTGTGGGGGCACCGTGGGTGCTGCTCACACTTGCCCTGCTGCCGCAGTCCCGCACCGAGCAGGGTGACATCGCCACGCTGGTCATCCCCACTGTGACAGTGGCCGATGGTGGCATCTACCTCTGCGTGGGCACCAGCGCCGCTGGCACGGCCCGCGCTGCCATCGAGGTGGCTGTGGTGCCAGGTGAGTGGGGGGACACTGGTGGGGTTCAGGGAGGGTTTTGGGGGGGCCGCAGCTCCCCGACATGTCCCCCATTTACCTCCCTGCAGGGGCAGCACCACCCGTTCGCATCGAGTCCTCGTCCCCGTCGGTCACCGAGGGACAGACCCTGGACCTCGACTGCCTGGTGGCTGGATCGGGCCCCGCCACGGTGACCTGGTACAAGCGCGGTGGCTCCCTGCCCGCTGGCCACCAGGTGGGACACGGAGGGGTCACCCCAAATCCTGTGCTGTCCCTCTGCTCTCCGGCACTGATGTGTCCCCATATTGTCCCCTCCCAGGTGTCGGGCACCCGCCTGCGCATCCCCCAGGTGACAGCGGCCGATTCGGGGGAGTACGTGTGCCGGGTGACATTGGGGACCACCATGCGGGAGGCGTCTGTCGTTGTCACTGTGGTGGCTGGATCCGGCTCATCCTATGGTGAGACTAGGCGTGGTGGCACTGAGAGGGACATGCCAGTCCCCAACGGGTGGTCACAGCTCTGTCCTCTTTCCCCAGGGCCACCGGCTTCGGGTGTCCCCATCCGGATTGAGGCGTCATCGTCCACCGTGGCCGAGGGACAGAGCCTGGAGCTCAACTGCGTGGTGGCCGGGCAGGGACAGGCCACTGTCACCTGGTACAAGCGCGGGGGGTCCCTCCCAGCCAAGCACCAGGTAGGGGACAATGTCACCAAGGAGGGGTGTTGGAGTTGATGCACAGCCCTGTGCAAGCTTGAGTGGCCCCGTGCAAGCCCAAATGGCCCTATGCAAGGCCAGGTGACTCGTGCAAGCCCAAGTGACCCCATATAAGCCCAGGTGGCCCCCATGGAAGCCCAGGTGGCCCATGGAAGCCCAGGTGACCCCATGCAAGCCCTGGTAGATTATGCAAGGCCAGATGACCCCATATAAGCTCAGGTGGCCCCATGCAAGCCCAAGTGACCCAGTGGAAGCCCAGATGGCCCCATGGAAACCCAAGTGACCCCATATAAGCCCAGGTGGCTCCTGCAAGCTCAAATAGCCCCGGTGACACCCGTGTCCCCTCCCCGCAGGTGTCCGGGTCCCGGCTGCGGCTGCTGCAGGTGACAGCAGCCGACTCGGGCGAGTACGTGTGCCGGGTGACCAGCGGGGCCACCACCAAGGAATCTGCTGTCATGGTGACAATCCAGCCCAGTGGGGCCAGCGCCTACCGTGAGTGGGGATGGAGGGCAACAGGGCCAGCAGGGGGTCACCGTGCACCGTGATGCTCGCAGTCACCAGTGTCACCCTCCCTTCCCTGTCCCCAGCCCCGAGCAGCACGACCCCGCTGCGCATCGAGTCTCCATCCTCCGCCGTGACCGAGGGCCAGACCCTGGACCTCAACTGCGTCATCGCCAGCCCCACACAGGCCACTGTCACCTGGTACAAGCGTGGGGGGTCTCTCCCGGCCAAGCACCAGGTAGGGGACACGGAGGGGGATGTCCCCAAGGGGGTGGTTGCACTTAACCTGCCACCCCCTGCCAGCCCAGGTGGCCCCATTGAAGCCTCAGCAGCCCCCTGGAAGCCCAAATAACCCCAGTGACACCCGTGTCCCCTCCCCGCAGGTGTCCGGGTCCCGGCTGCGGCTGCTGCAGGTGACAGCGGCCGACTCGGGCGAGTACGTGTGCCGGGTGACCAGCGGGGCCACCACCAAGGAGACATCCATCATGGTGACAATCCAGCCTAGCGGGGCCAGCGCCTACCGTGAGTGGGGACCAGAGGGGACAGGGGACGTCACCCATGGGGTGGTAACACCGCCCTGCGGTGTCCCTGGCTCTGGGATGACTGGATCCCTGGGGAAGCTGCCATGTGTGTGCTCCTGGTGCCCCTTGGAGGGTGACACGTGGTGGTGGCCACAGTCTCTAACCCGTCTCTGTCCCCAGCCCCGGGCAGCACGACCCCCCTGCACATCGAGTCGTCGTCCTTGTCATCCCCGGTGACCGAGGGCCAGACCCTGGACCTCAACTGCATCATCGCCAGCCCCACACAGGCCACTGTCACCTGGTACAAGCGTGGGGGGTCCCTCCCGGCCAAGCACCAGGTAGGGGACATGGAGGGGGATGTCCCCAAGGGGGTGGTTGAGGTTGATGCACAGCCCCGTGCCAGCCCTGGAGGCCCCATGCAAGCTCAGGTGGCCCCATGCAAGCCCAAGTGATCCCGTGCAAGGTCAGGTGGCCTCATGCAAGCCCAAGTGATCCCGTGCAAGGTCAGGTGGCCCCATGCAAGCCCAAGTGATCCCGTGCAAGGTCAGGTGGCCTCATGCAAGCCCGAGTGACCCCATATAAGCCCAAGTGACCCCATATAAGCCCAGGTTGCCCATGGGAGGCCAGATGGCCCCATGCAAGCCCAGGTGGCCCGTGCAAGCCCAGGTGACCCCAGGCAAGCCCAGATGACCCCATATAAGCTCAGGTGGCCCCATGCAAGCCCAAGTGACCCAGTGGAAGCCCAGGTGAACCCATGGAAGCCCAAGTGACCCATATAAGCCCAGGTGGCTCGTGCAAGCCCAAGTGGCCCCATGCAAGCCCAAATAGCCCCGGTGATGCCTGTGTCCCCTCCCTGCAGGTGTCTGGGTCCCGTCTGCGGCTGCTGCAGGTGACAGCGGCCGACTCGGGCGAGTACGTGTGCCGGGTGACCAGTGGGGCCACCACCAAGGAGACATCCGTCATGGTGACAATCCAGCCTAGCGGGGCCAGTGCCTACCGTGAGTGGGGACCAGAGGGGACAGGGGACTGTGCCACAGTCTTCTTGAGGTGACCTTCCCTTCTCTGTCCCCAGCCATCGGTGTCACCCCCCCGCTGCGCATTGAGTCCTCCTCCTCCTCCGTGGCCGAGGGACAGAGCCTGGACCTCAACTGCCTGGTGGCCGGGCAAGGACAGGCCACTGTCACCTGGTACAAGCGCGGGGGGACCCTCCCGGCCAAGCACCAGGTACGGGACATCAGAGGGGCCGTTTGGGGTGGAAAAGGGTTTTTTTTGCATTCTGAGGGGTTTGTGTTACCTACTCACATGTGTCACCCCCCCAGGTGTCGGGCACCCGCCTGCGTATCCCCCAGGTGACAGCGGCCGATTCGGGGGAGTACGTGTGCCGGGTGACATCGGGCGGTGTCACACATGAGACGTCCCTCATCGTCACCATCCAGACAGGCGCCGGCTCCTCTTACGGTACTGGCGACAGGTGGGGGGTGACACAGGGACATGACAGGGACACAGTGGCTGTCCCACTGACCCCGTTGTCACCCCCAGCTGTCGGTGTCACACCGCCGGTGCGGATCGAGACCTCGTCCGCCGCTGTCACCGAGGGACAGACCCTGGACCTCAACTGCATGGTGGCAGGACAGGGCCACCCCCATGTCACCTGGTACCGGCGCGGGGGGGCTCTGCCCCCCAACAGCCAGGTGGGACACTGGGGAGGTGATGTCACCGCACAGGGCACAGCCCTATGCCTGACACTGATGTGTCCCCAACTTGTCACCTCTGCAGGTGTCGGGCACCCGCCTGCGCCTCTTCCAGGTGGCGGTGGCTGATTCGGGGGAGTACGTGTGCCGGGTGACGTTGGGGACTGTGACACAGGAGGCATCTGTCATTGTCACCGTGCCTGGTGGCACCGGTGCCTATTACCGTGAGTGTGAGGGCAGCGCTTGGGGACAGACGGGTGGCACCTCGGTGACAAACATCCCTGTTCTTTGTCCCCCGCAGCCTCAGGCGTGTCCCAGCCCCTCCGCATCGAGTCCTCGTCCTCGGCCATTGCCGAGGGACAGACCCTGGACCTCAACTGCCTGGTGGCCGGATCGGGCCCCGCCACGGTGACCTGGTACAAGCGCGGTGGCTCCCTGCCCGCTGGCCACCAGGTGGGACACGTGGGGTCACCCCAAATCCTGCCCTTGCCCTCTGCTCTCTGCCACTGACGTGTCCCCACATTGTCCCCTCCCAGGTGTCGGGCACCCGCCTGCGCATCCCCCAGGTGACAGCGGCCGATTCGGGGGAGTACGTGTGCCGGGTGACATCGGGCGGCGTCACGCAGGAGACATCCCTCATCGTCACCATCGATGACGGAGCCAGCCCGTCCCACCGTGAGTGCCATCCTTGGGGGGACAGGGACAGGTCCTCAGTGCTGCTGGGAACCAGTGGGGACGTTAACCCTCACCTCTGCCCGTGCAGCCGCCGGTGTCACACCGCCCATCCGCATCGAGTCCTCGGCGTCCTCTGTCACCGAGGGACAGACCCTGGACCTGGACTGCGTGGTGGCCGGGCAGGGACAGGCCACCATCACCTGGTACAAGCGCGGGGGGGCCCTCCCGGCCAAACACCAGGTATGTGGGGACACCGGCGGGTTGAGGGGACGGTGGCCAAGTGTAGCCGGTTGACACCACCACTCCTGCAATTGTGTTGCCAGGTTTCGGGGTCCCGCCTGCGGCTGTCACAGCTCTCAGTGGCTGATTCGGGGGAGTACGTGTGCCGGGCAGACACAGGCAGTGTCACCCGCGAGGCCACCGTCACAGTCACCGTCACCTCCCGTGACAGCTCCAGCTACCGTAAGTGTGGCCATGGGGCAAGGGAGGACACTGGGGGGACACGGGTGAGCTTGGTGGCTTCCCCGTCCCTTTGTCCCTGCAGGTCTGCAGAGCCCCATCATCTCCATTGACCCGCACAGCATGGCGGTGGCACCAGGTGAAGATGCCACCTTCAAGTGCCGTGTCCACGACGGCGCCCGCCCGGTCAACGTCACGTGGCGGATGGGACCTGGCCAACATCTCCAAGGTACGGTGGTCCCCAGGGTGGCCCCGGCACGGTCCCCAGAGTGGCCCTGATGTTGACAGCTCCTCCTTCCCCAGACAATGTGAAGATCAGTGCCAACGGCTCCGTCATCTCCATCGTTGGTGCCCACGTGGGCAACCAGGGTGCCTACCACTGCGTGGCCTCCAACCGCTTCGGGGTCGCCAGCAGCGTCGTCAACCTCCTGGTGCAAGGTGCGAGGTGGCCACGGTGTCCCTGTCCCCATCTCCATGGGCTCGAGATGCTCCCGACGTGGTGATGTCCCACCACCATCTCCATGCTGGTGTCTCCCATGTGTTCTAGATCCCTCTGGGTTGGTGGGTGTCCTCATGCCCTCCATGTGCTCCAGGTGGACCCAGGGTGGTAGTGTCCCTGTCCCCATGTCCCCTAGATGCCCTCAGGATGGTGGTGTCCCCATTGTCATCCTCTGTGTGCTCCAGGTGCCCCCAGTGTACTGGTGTCCCCATCCCCATGTCCTCTCCGTGCTTCAGGTGCTCCTGGAGTGGTGGTGCCCACATCCCTGTGGTGATGTCCTCCAGGTCCCCCGGGGCTGTGGTGTCCCCATCCCCATGTTGATGTCCTCTATGTGTTCCAGATGTTCCTGGGGTGGTGGTGTCCCCAGCCCCACTCTGATGTCCTTCCCAAGTTCCACATGTCCCCAGGGTGATGGTGTCCCCATGGCCATGCTAATGTCCTTAGTGGTGGTGTCCCCATCCCCACACTGATGTCTTCCATGTGCTCCAGATGTCCCCAGGGTGATGGTGCCCCATGGCCTTGCCAACATCCTTAGTGGCGGTGTCTCCACCCCCACATCCTCCATGTGCTCCAGGTGTCCCCACGGTGATGGTGTCCCCATGGCCATGCCAACGTCCTTAGTGATGGTGTCCCCCTCCCCACACTGATGTCCTTCCCCCATCTCCAGGTGCCCCTACAGTATCAGTGATGCCACCGGGGCCTGTGACGGTGAAGGAGGGCAAGTCCATCAGCCTGGAGTGCCTGGGCCGGGGGGAACCGCGGCCGTTGGTGCGCTGGAGCCGGCCAGGCTCCCGGCAGAAGGTGGAGCACCAAACGCTGCTGCACATGGACAGCCAGGCCATCCTGCAGGTGCGTGGGGACACCCGTGGGTGTGGGGGACACCCGTGGGTGCCGGGTGCTCCCCGCCCACCCCGTGTCCCCTCCACCAGCTCTCACCAGCCAAGCCAGAGCACACCGGCGCCTACGTCTGCACGGCACACAGCGCCCTGGGCTCGGCACAGGCACGAGTGGACGTCACGGTGGAGACAGCGCAGCGGCAGCCTGGTGCCCCCCAGGTCACCGCGCCCTCCAGCATCACCGTGGTGGCCGGGGACACCGCCACGCTGCACTGCACGGCCACAGGTACCACGTGGGTGGTGGCGGAGAGGACGTCCCGCCACGGTGGCTGACGCCGCGGTGATGGACGCCGGTGTTGGCCGCAGGGGAGCCGGCGCCGCGGGTGGAGTGGTCGAAGCTGCGGGCGCCGCTGCCCTGGCAGCACCGCGTGGTGGACGGCAGCCTGGTCATCCCCCGCGCCGCGCAGCAGGACTCAGGCCAGTACATCTGCAACGCCAGCAGCGCGGCCGGCTACGCCGAGGCCTTCATCACCCTCGACGTGGAGAGTAAGGGGGTGACGGGAGGGTGGGGGTGGCCCCTGGGTCCCTCCTGCCATCTCCACCGACTCCTTCGCCCCGTCACCCATCTGTGGCTCCTCTCTGTCCTTCCTTGGCACATCTCTGTCTCCGTCACTGCTCCCACCCTCCCATCCAGCTCTTCCTCATGGATCCATCTTCATCCATCCTGGCACGACTCCTCCTCTCCATGTCCTCTTGAGCTTCTCCATCCAGCTGTTCCTCATGGATGTGTCCTCCTGCTTGTCCCATCCCTGTGCACATCCATCTCTATGTCTGCGCTCTCTTCCATCCATCCCCTGTTCATGGACCTGTCATCGCTCAACCTCCCAACTCACACCCAGCTCCCCATCTCAAACATCTCCATCCACCCCTTCCTGGTGGATTCATCCATCGCTCATCCATCCCAGCTCACACCCAGCTCTCCATCTCAAACATCTCCATCCACCCCTTCCTGGTGGATTCATCCATCGCTCATCCATCCCAGCTCACACCCAGCTCTCCAGATTCTCTCACACCCACTCTCAGTCCCTTCCTTGTGGATCTGTCCATGTCTCGTCCATCCCAGCACACGCCCATCTCTCCATCTGCTCTCAAACTTCTCCATCCACCCCTTCCTGGTGGATTCATCCATCAATCAGCCATCCCAGCTCACATCCACCTTTCTGTCTTCTCCCAAACCCCTCCAACCATCCATCTCTTCCTGGTGGATTCATCCATTACTCAACCATCGCAACAAAAGCCCATCCCTCCATCTTCTCTCAAACTTCTCCAGCTGTCCTTTCCTTGTGGATTCATCCATCGTTCATCCATCCCAACTCACACTCATCTCTCCATCTCCTTTCAAACTCCTCCATCCATCCATCTCTTCCTTGTGGATGCAACCATCACTCAGCCACATCCATCTCTCCACCTCCTCTCAAACTTCTCCATCCATCCCTTCCCTTGTGGATGGGTCCAGCTCTCATCCATCCCAGCACACGCTCGTCTCTCCATCTCCTAACTTCTCCAGCTATCCTTCCTTGTGGATCTGCCCATCATTTGTCCATCCCAGCTCACATCCACCTCTCCATCTCCCCTCTCACCCCTGCATCCATCCTTCCCCTTGTGGATCCATCCATCTCTGGTCCATCCCAGCACATGCCCACTTCCATCTTCACTCACACCCTCCCACCATTGCCCCATTCTTTGCCCCGTTGACCCACTCATTGCCCCCTTGACTCACTCATTGACCTGTTGTCCCGTTCTTTGCCCCGTTGACCCACTCATTGCCCCATTGACTCACTCATTGACCTGTTGTCCCATTCTTTGCCCCGTTGACCCACTCATTGCTCCATTGACCCACTCATTGCCCCATCAACCCATTCTTTGCCCTGTTGTCCCGTTATTTCCCCATTGACCCACTCATTGCCCCATTGACTCAGTCATTGACCTGTTGTCCCATTCTTTGCCCCATTGACCTACTCATTGCTCCATTGACCCACTCATTGCCCCATCAACCCATTCTTTGCCCTGTTGTCCCATTATTGCCCCATTGACCTACTCATTGCTCCATTGACCCACTCATTGCCCATTTGACCCATTCCTTGCCCCATCGACCACCTTTTGCCCCATCCTGGCTGTGGCTGGGTGCTGACGGCACCACCTATCCCCGCAGCGCCACCATACGCCACCAGCCTGCCGGAGGAGAGCGCGGTGCGCGCCGGCGACGCGCTGCAGGTGCAGTGCCTGGCCCACGGCACCCCCCCGCTGCTCTACGCCTGGGACAAGGTCAACGGCAGCCTCTCGGCACGCGTCGCCCACCGCGGCGGCCTCCTCCGCATCAGCCCGGTGCTACCTGCCGACGCCGGCACCTACCGCTGCCTCGTCACCAACCGCGTCGGCACGGCCGAGGCCTTCGCCCACGTGGCCGTCCACGGTGAGACCCCCTCCCCAAGCAGGGGTGCTGCTCGCTGGGGACGCGGGGTACCATCAGGGCTTTACATCCCGCCCAGGTGACGCCAGTGACAGTGGAGACGGCGGCGGCGGTCCCTTGACTGTACGGGTGACACCGGGGAGCCTCGTCCAGGGGGTCGGCAGCACCGCTGAGTTCGCCTGCACCGTCTCAGGGGACCCCCAGGCGCGTCTGGAGTGGCTGAAGGACGGCGGGGAGCTGCCCCCCACCCACAGCGTGCGGGATGGGGTGCTGCGGTAAGGACGGGGACACGGCGGTGGGGACTCCCCTGCTGTCCCCCCTGCGGGGTCCCACACGCACACGCCGCCGTGTCCCCACAGGATCCCGGAGCTGGCGTGGGGGGCGCAGGGGGTGTACGTGTGCCGCGCCAGCGCCCCGGGCGTGCAGGCGGAGGACAGAGCCACCCTCAGCGTCCAGGGTAGGAGTGACACCCGCAAACGGGGGGCACGGGCACCCCCCAACCTGTCCTCAACAACACTGGCACCCCAGCTCCCCAAATCCAGGGGCACCCCCCAACCCATTGTCCCATCCTCACAGACACCCTGCTACCCCCACCCCCCCATGCCCTTGGGCACCTCAGTGCCCCCCAAATTCCTACACCCATGGGCACCCAGGTAGCCCCATCTCTCCCCACATCCCCCAACACCCTGGTACCCCCCAATATCTTTCCAACCCTACAGGCACCCCCATTGCCATCTCCATAGCTGTGGGCACCCCAGTACCCTCAAACTCACCCTGTGCCCACAGACACCCTTGTACCCCCATTTTCCCACACCCACAGACACCCTGGTATCCCCAATTCTCCCTGCACCCCAGCACCCCCTATTTTTTCCCACACCCATGAGCACCCGAATACCCCAAAATCCTCCCCATACCTGAAGGTGCCCCAATACCCCCAAGCTCTCCCTGTACCTGTGGGCACCCCAATACCCTCAATCTCTCCTGACACCCATGAGCACCCCAATACCCCAAAACTCTCCTCATTCCCACAGGCACCCCAGCACTCCCA
Organism: Nesoenas mayeri; assembly: GCF_963082525.1. NCBI lineage: Eukaryota > Metazoa > Chordata > Aves > Columbiformes > Columbidae > Nesoenas > Nesoenas mayeri. The sequence goes on along the minus strand of NC_137546.1, from coordinate 6,246,861 downwards.
GTCTCTCCCTATGCCTGTGGTCACCCCAGTGACCCAAATCTCTCCCAACACCCATGAAAACCCTGGCACCCCAAATCTCTCCCCATGGCCATGAGCACCCCAATAGCCCCAAACTCTCCCCGCACCCATGGGCACCCCAATACTCCCCATCTCTTCCTATGCCTGAGAGTACCCGGATAGCCCAAATTTCTCCCCATGCACATGCGTACCCCAATACCCCAAATCTCTCCCCATACCCACAAGCCCCCCAACACCCCAATTTCTCCCCACACCCTTGAGCACCCCATTTCTCCCCATCTCTCACGCCCCTCGTTGGCACCCCAGACTGCATTACCCCCCTATACCAGGGGGCACCCCAAAACCCCACCGCTCCCCCCCAAGCTCTCCCCAGGGCACTGATCAACGTGCGGACAGCGGTGCAGACGGTGCTGGCGGGGACAGCGGTGGAGCTAGAGTGCCTGGGCTTGGGGGAACCCCGTCCCCATGTCACCTGGAGCAAAGTGGGGGGTCGCATCCGCCCTGGGGTGCAGGTCCGTGCCGGCACCCTCACCTTCGAGCGGGTGGAGCGGGCGGACGCGGGGCAGTACCGCTGCACCGCCACCAACGCCGTGGGCACCGTCCAGTCCCACCTCATCCTCCATGTGCAAGGTGAGGGCTGGGGACACAGCGCCGGGGACGCACACCACGTCACCATGGGGTGGTGACACTTTCGCCGTGTCCCCAGCCACCCCGCAAATCGCCGGGCAGCCCGAGGTGAAGGAGGTGGCGGTGGGTTCGGCGGCTGTTCTGCCCTGTTTGGCGTCAGGATTCCCGGTGCCGGAGATTACCTGGAGCAAGGTGAGGGTGCGGGGATGGGGATGCGAGGGCAGGGGGCACCCTATGGGTGCTGACCCCCCCTATGGGTGCTGACCCCCCCGCTGTGCCGCAGCTGGAGGGGGAGCTGCCGGCGGGGGCGCGGGCGGAGGGGAACGTCCTGACGCTGCCGGCCGTGCGCCACGAGGACGCCGGCGTCTACGCCTGCGCCGCCACCAACGCCCGCGGCCGGGAGACGGCGTATTACGTCCTCAAGGTCCGAGGTGAGGACAGACGGATGGACAAACAGACGGGAAGAGTCGGGGGGGATATACCCGCACCCCTTATGACCCCACTGTCCCCGCAGAGCACCTGGTCCCCTATTTCGGGCAGACGCCGCACTCCTTCCTCCCCCTGCCCACCATCAAGGACGCCTACAAGAAATTCGAGATTGTCATCACCTTCCGACCTGACGCTGCCGATGGTGAGCGTGTCCCCTGCGTGTCGCCTGCATGTCCCCTGCGTGTCCCCCATGCATCCCCTCCATGTCCCCTCCACATCCCCTCCATCCTTTCCTCCTCCATCCTCCCTCTCTCCCTCCTCTACCTCCCATTCTCTACTCAGCCACCCCCCTCACCCCTTATGGGGGGTTTCTCCTCCACCCTGGGGGTGTTTCGGGGTCCCTATGAAGGTGACACCCTGCCAGGGGGTGGGACCCACCCTCCCTGACCCACTGATCCCCCCCAGGGCTCCTCCTCTACAACGGGCAGCGGAAAAACAGCGGCGCCGACTTCATCTCCTTCGGGCTGGTGGGCGGCCGCCCCGAATTTCGGTGAGACCCATCAGCGGCTGCTAAGGGTGGGGGAAATGGGTGCCAGCACCCTCCTACACCCATTGTCCTCCCTAAAAAACCCCCCAGGTTTGACGCGGGTTCGGGCATGGCCACCATCCGGCACCCCACGCCGCTGCGCCTGGGCGAGTTCCACACCGTCCGGCTGCTCCGCAACCTCACCCGGGGGTCGCTGGCGCTGGACAGGCACCCACCAGTTAACGGCACCTCCCAGGTATTTTGGGGAGGGGGGTTGGTGCATTTGGGGTGGGGGTCGGAGTGCTGGAGGGGGTGCCCACCCGCCTGTGCCCGCAGGGGAAGTTCCAGGGGCTGGATCTGAACGAGGAGCTATTCCTGGGGGGTTACCCCGATTTCGACGCTGTGGCCAAGACGGGGCTGAGCCGCGGGTTTGTGGGTGAGTGACGGGGTTTTGGGGGGCGGGGGAGGGCGCTGAGCGTCGTGTCAGCCCCCCGGCTTCCTCCATCCCCGTCCCTCCGCAGGCTGCGTGCGCCAGCTGCGCATCCAAGGGGAGGAGGTGGCTTTTGGGGACATGGACCTGCAGGCGCACGGTGTCACCAGCTGTCCCACCTGCCAGGACCGGCCGTGCCAGGTGAGAATGGCAGTGCCGGGGGTTGCCCACCCATCCCCACCCATCCCCACCTGTCGCTGACACCCGTGTCACCCCCTAGAACGGCGGCGTGTGCCAGGACGCTGAGAGTGGCACCTACGTGTGTCGCTGTCCCCACGGCTTCACCGGCAGCAACTGCGAGTACTCGCGGGCTCTGCACTGTCACCCAGGTAAGGCGGCCATGTCCCGCGGGGATGTCACCCCCAGTCCCTCCCCACATGGGTGCTGATGGCTTGTCACCCTACAGAGGCGTGTGGTCCTGATGCCACCTGCGTCAACCGGCCGGACGGGCAGGGCTACACCTGCCGCTGTCACCTGGGCAAGGCTGGGGACAGGTGTACTGAGGGTGAGCACTGCAGGGACATGGGGATGGTGCTGGCACCACCCTGGGGACACGGGCATGGGTGGGGACCACCCTGAGGAGATGGGGACGTGGCTGGGAACCACCCTGGGGTCACAGGCCTGATGGGGACAGGGGTTTAGGCACCATCTGGGGAGATGGGCATCACAGATGGATGGACGTGGGTCACTGGGTACCACCCCAGGTTGATGGGCATGATGGGGGACTGGGGACCACTGTGGGGACACAGGCTGAGTCCCACCCTGGGGAGATGGGCATGGGACTGGGTACCACCTTGGGGACATGGGGATGGGGCTGGGGACCACAGCAGGAATATGGCAACAGGGCAGGGGACCATCCGGGGGAGATGGGCACCATGGGGATAGGGGATTAGGTCCCACCCCAGGGAGATGTGGCACCATGGAGCTGGGACCACCCTGGGGACAGAGGCGTGGGGTGGGAACCCCCCCAGGGAGATGGACACGTGGCTGGGAACCATCCCAGGGACATGGGGACAGAGCTAAGGGCCACCCCAGAGAAATGGACATGGGGCTACAGACCATCCAGGGGACGTGGGGACAGGGCTGGGGACCACCCCAGGGAGATGGGCACAAGGTTGGCACCACCCTGGGGACTCAGGGACAGGGGTGGAGACCACCATGGGGAGATGGGCATGGGTCTGGGTAGTGCCCTGGGGACATGCGGATGGGGACCACCCCAGGGAGATGGACACCATGAGGATGGGGTCCCACCACATGAGATGGGCACCATGGGGATGGGGGATTGAGGACCACCCTGGGGACATGGGCTGAGGACCACCCTGAGGAGATGGGCACCATGGGGTTGGAGGTTTGGGTCCTACCATAGGAAATGGGCACCATGGGAATGGAGGATGAGTTCCCACCATGGGGAGATGGACACTATGGGGATGGAGAACTGGGTCCCACCACAGGGAGGTGGGGATGGGGCTGTGGGCTACCCATGGGGATGGGGGATTAGGGACCAGCCTAGGGACACAGGCTGAGGACCACCCTGGGGAGATGAGCATAGGTCTGGGTACCACCGTGGGGTCACAGGGTGGGGGCCTATCCTGGGACGTGGACGTGGGACTGGGGAGATGGGCACCATGAGGATGGAGTCCCACCACAGGAGATGGGGTCACTGTGGGGCTGGAGGTTTGGGTCCCATGGCAGGGAGATGGGGATGGAGGATGAGTTCCCACCTTGGAGAGATGGACACTATGGGGATGGGGCTGGGGACCACCCTGGGGACACCCTGGGGACATGGTCCCCACGGGGTGCTGACGGGGCCGCGCAGGCGAGGCGGTGAGCGTGCCGTCCTTCGGCGAGGCCGGGGCCTTCGTGTCCTACCCGCCCCTGACCAACGTGCACCACGAGCTGCGCGTGGACGCCGAGTTCCTGCCGCTGGCGCCCGACGGGCTCCTGCTCTTCAGCGCCGGCAAAGCCGCCCCCGTCGAGGACTTTGTGGCCTTGGCCATGGCCGGCGGCCACCTCGAGTTCCGCTACGAGCTGGGCTCAGGTGGGTGGCACCGGGACCCTGGGTGTTGCGAGCGAGCTGGCGTTACTGGGGTCCCCCAATATCATAGGGTTGCCTGAGCTGTGGTGGGATCCCCTGACATCAGTGGGGTCCCCAGGTGTCACTAGGGTCCTTTGGCATCATTGGGGTCCCCAGGCGTCCCTGGGGTCCTTTGACACAAGAGGGGTCCCCAAGCATCACCAAGGTCCTTTGGTGTCATTGGAACCTCCAAGTGTCACCGGGGTCTCTTGGCACCACTGGGCCCCACGGGAACTGCCAGGGTCCCTGGGCATTGGTGGGGTCCCCAAGTGTCACTGCGGTCCTTTGGCACCACTAGGGTCCCCAAGTCTTAGGGGGGTCCCTTGGTGTCATTAGAGTCTTCAAGTGTCACCAGGGTCTCTTGGCATCATTGGGGTCCCCAAGCATCACCTCCAGGGTGTCACTAGGGTTCCTTGGTGTCACTGAGGTACCCAGGCACCACCACTGGGGTGTCACTAGGGTCCCTTGGTGTCATTGGTGTCCCCAAGCATCACTGCCATCACTGGAGTCCCCAAGAGTCACCGGGGTCCCTTGGCCTTATTGAGGTCCCCGGGCATCACCAGGGTCCCCTGGCACCACTGGGGTCCCCAAGTGTCACCAGGATCCCTTGGTCCCACGGAGGTTTCCAGGCGCTGCCAGGGTCCCTGGGCATCAGGGGGGTCTCCTGGTGTCACCGGAGTCCCCTGTCACCACCAGAGTCCCCCAGCATCACCCAGGGCACCTCTCAGCTCCCTCTGCGCCCCCAGTGTCCCCCTGTGATGCCATCACCCCGTCCGTCCCCACAGGCACAGCGGTTCTCCGCAGCGCCGAGCCGGTGGCACTGGGCCGGTGGCACCGGGTGACAGCCGAGCGGGTGCACAAGGACGGGACGCTGGTGGTGGATGACGCCGCCCCAGTGAAACGCTCCTCGCCCGGCAAGAGCCAAGGACTCAACCTCCGCTCCCCCCTGTACCTGGGGGGCACCGAGCCGCCCCTGCGCCCCCCGACCAACGTCTCCTTCCGCGGCTGCATCGGAGAGGTGAGACCCCCCATCCCCACAACCCGGACGCCTGGGTCCCCTCCTTGACCCCCCCATTTGGTGTGTTCCCCCCCGCCAGGTGTCCATCAACGGGAAGAAGGTGGATTTGGGGTACAGCTTCCTGCGCAGCCGCGGCGTGGGGCAGTGCGGGCAGCCATCGCCCTGCCTGCGCGCTGCCTGCCTGCACGGGGGCCGCTGCCTGCCCCTGCCCGACGGCGCTGCCCACCGCTGCCTGTGCCCCCCCGGCTTCGGCGGTGAGTGCCGACGTGGGCACGTTGGCGTGTGCGCACCGTGTGTGTGAGCTGGGCGTGCACGTGTGCTGTGCACGCGTGCGTGCATGTGTTGTGCATGCGTGTGCACCGTGGGTGCTGCATGTGCGTGCGCGTGTGCTGTGCAAGCGCGTGCGCTGTACACGCACGTGGGCTGTGTGTGCATGTGTGCTGTATGTGCAAGCTTGTGTGCTGCGCATGCATGCGTGCTGTGTGTGCATGTGCTGTGCATGCAAGTGTGCTGTACATGCACGTATGAGCACTGTGCAAGATGTGCTGTGCATTGTGCATTTGCAGGACGCGTGTGTGCTGTGCGTGCACGTGTGCTGCATGTGTGTGCCGTGCATGCAAGTGTGCTGTACATGCGCATATGAGCACTGTGCATAGAGATGCTGTGCATTGTGCATTTGCAGGACGCTTGTGTGCTGTGCATGCACGTGTGCTGCATGTGTGTGCCGTGCATGCGTGTGTGCTGTACATGCGCATATGAGCACTGTGCATAGAGATGCTGTGCATTGTGCATTTGCAGGATGCATGTGTGCTGTGTATTCGTATGCAGATTGCATGTGTGCGCTGCATGTGTTTGCTGTGCACGTGTGCTGTGCACGCGTGTGCCCTGTGCATGCACGTGCTGTGCGTGTACGTATGAGCACTGCGTGTATATGTGCTGTGCGTGCATGTGTGCACTGTGCACGATGCGTTTGCATGGTGCGTGCATGTGTGCTGTGCATGTACCACGTGTGCGCATATGCTGCACATGTATGTGGGCTGTGTGCTGTGTGTGTGTTTGCTGTGCGTGCGTGTGCACTGTGCCTGCACGTGGGAACATACCCTGTCCGTGCATGTGTGCATGTGCTGTGCATGCACATGTGCATGAGTTGTGCACCCGTTGTGCATGCTTGCACACTCTGCATGCACGCGTGCTGTTCATGCATGTGTGCTGTGCATGCAAGCGTGTGCACCATGCACACGTGCTGTGCGTTCACATATGAGCACTGCGTGTACGTACGCTGTGTGTGCACTGTGCATGGTGGATTTGCAGCATGCGTGTGTTGTGCGTGCACTGCAGGTGTGTACGTGCTGCACGTGCGCTGTGGCTGCATGTGTGAGCATTTTGCCAGCGGGTGCATCTGCTGCGCACACCCACTGTGTGCATCTGCCACGGTCTGCAGTGCCTGCGGGTGTGTGTTGTGTGTGAGCGCATTTGGTGCACGTGCAGGGCTGCTGTGCACACCGTGTGCACCGTTTGCACGTGGGTGCATCTGCTGCACGTGTGTCTGCATCTGCTGTGTGGTGCATGCACTTGGTGCACACACGTGGGTGCTGTGCACGGGGTGCAGTTTGCACATGTGTGCATCTGCCGTGCATGCGTGTGTGTGGACGTGTACACACTGCACATACACGTGCACCATTTGCACAGGTGCGTGGCGTGCATGAGGGTGCACCGTGGGTGCTGTGCATGCACACACTCCTCGTGTGCATGCTCACACATGCATGTGTGTGCAAGAGCACACCAGGGAGGGCAGCAGACCCTTGTACCCGCCTGTGTCACCGATTGTCACCCTCCGTGTCCCCAGGGCCGCACTGTGAGCAGGAGGAGGACCGCTGCCTGCACCGCAACCCCTGCCTGCATGGTGGCACCTGCAAGGACAACACCTGCCTGTGCCCGCCGGGCTACAGCGGCCCCCTCTGCCAGCACAGTGAGTGGGGGACGCCTGGGGACACTTGGGGACATGGGGAGGACACATGCCACCCCGTCCCCAATCCCTCTCGCCCACAGATTCAGCGCTGGCGGAGCTGGAGCAGGACTGGCAGGAGGGCAGCGGGGGTGGCGGTAGGTCTCTGCGCCCGTTTTCCCTCCTTTTGCACCCAAAAGTGATGCTGCGGGTGTGACGGGTGGGGGTGCCCCCCCCTTATTCCCCCTTCTCCCCACAGACGCCCCCGGCCAGTTCAGCGCCGCCTTCCAGGACGGATCGTACCTGGCCCTGCCCGGTCACCTCTTCCCCCGCGGGTGAGTGACAGTGGGGACGGGCACCCCTGGGTGGGTGCTGCACCCTGTCCCGCAGCACTGCACCCCTTCCTGCAGCGTTGCACCCATCGCAGCATTGCACCCAGTGCAGAATTGCACCCACCGTGGTGTTGTACCCATTGCAGCACTCACATCCTTCCTGGGGTGCTGCACCCTCCCCACTGAGCTGCACCCTTCCTTCCCGCAGCATTGCACCCTCACCGGGTGCTGCACCCCTTCCTGGAGCTTTGCACCCATTGCCACTTTGCACCCTTCCCCAGGTGCTGCACGCAGAATGGTGTTGAACCCTCCCAGAGTGCTGCACTCATTGCACCCATCCCAGGGTGCTGTGCCCTTCTTGGGGTGCTGCAGCCTTCCCAGGGTGCTGCACCCATCATGGCTTTGCAACTTGGCAGAGTACTGCGCCCATTGCACCCTCTTGGAGTGCCACACCTTTCATGGCACTGCACCCAACCCAGGGTGCTGCATCCATTGCATCCATCCCAGGGTGCTGTACCCTTCACGGGGTGCTGCACCCATCATGGTCTTTTCTGGGGCACTGCACCCATTGAGCCACAGCACCCATCCCAGGGTGCTCCACCCATTGTGCCATTGCACCCATTCTGGGGTGCTGCACCCATCCCAGGGTGCTGCACCCATCATGCCTTTGCACCCATTCTGGGGTGCTGCAGCTTTCCCATGGTGCTGCACCCACTGCACCCATCCCAGGGTGCTGCACCCATTATGCCATTGCACCCATTCTGGGGTGCTGCACCCATCCCAGGGTGCTGCACCCATCATGCCTTTGCACCCATTCTGGGGTGCTGCAGCTTTCCCAGGGTGCTGCACCCACTGCACCCATCCCAGGGTGCTGCACCCTTCTTGGGGTACTGCACCCATCATGGCATTGCAACTTCCCAGGGTGCTGCATCCATTGCACGCATCCCAATGTGCTGCACCCTTCTCATGGTGCTGCATCCATCATGGTCTTGCCCTCTTGCTGGGTGCTGCACCCAGCTCAGGGTGCTGCACCCTTCCTGGGGTGCTGCACCCACCGCACCGTCCCCCTCTCCCCACAGCCCCCCCGAGGCGCCGGACACCATCGAGCTGGAGCTGCGGACAGACAGCGCCGAGGGGCTGCTGCTGTGGCACGGGGCGGTGAGCAGGGGGACGCCGGCGGGGAGGGGACCCCAGGGTGGGGGTCAGGGTGCTCCTCACACCCCCACTGTGCCCGCAGGAGCCCAGCGAGGGCGGCAAAGCCAAAGATTTCATCGGCCTCGGCTTGAAGGACGGACATCTGGTGTTCAGGTCAGCGGGGACACCCAGCGTCACCCCAGGGTGCCCCATGTCACCCAAGGGTGCTCCCCATACTGAGCCTCTCCCACCCCTGCAGCTACCAGCTGGGCAGCGGCGAGGCCACCATCGTCTCTGAAGACCCCATCAATGACGGCGAGTGGCACCGGGTGACGGTGACAAGGTGGGTGGGGTTGGGGAAGGGCTGGGGGGGTCGGGGTGCGGTGCTGACGGGTGCTGACGGGTGCTGATGGGTGCTGATGGGTGCTGTGCAGGGAGGGCCGGCGCGGGCGGCTGCAGGTGGACGGGGAGGAGCCAGTGACCGGAGAGTCCCCAGGAACCAACGTCATGGCCAACACCCAAGGCAGCGTCTACGTGGGTACGGTGACACTTGTGGACACAGCGGGGGACATGGGATAGACATGGGATGGGACACGTTGGTGGGACAGGGAATGGGACACAAGATGGGACACAGGGTGGGACATGGAATGGACACAGGATGGGACATGGGCTGGGACACATGGTGGGACACATCATGGGAGATGGGATGGACATGGGATGGGACATACGGTGGGACACGGGGTGGGACATGAGATAGGACATAGAATGGAAACCGGATGGGACACAGGGTGGGACATGGGCTTGGACACGTGTTGGGACATAGGACAGACCAGGGAATGGGACATGGGCTGGGACACATGGTGGGACAGGGCACAGGATGGGACATGGGCTGGCTCATGGGAGGGGTGACATGATGGGACTTAGGAGAGGACCCGGGACAGGATGTGGTAAGGGGTGGCGTATGGGAGGGGACACAGGTTGGACATGGGAGAAGGACACCCGATGGGCTGTAGGACAGGACACAGGGTGGCCACGGGATGGGACACAGGAGGGGACATGGGACAGGGCATGTGGTGGAAGTAGGATGTAGGTCAGGGGGTGGGGACACCTGATGGCACATGGGATGGAACCTGGATGGGACACATGGTGGGACAGGGGACAGGCACGGGGTGGGACAGGGGTTGGACACAGGGTGGGGACATGATGCAACATGACATGGGACATGGGACAGACATGGGGTGGGGATACCTGATGAGACATGACATGGCACATGGGACGGACATGGAATGTCACATGGGATGGACAGGGGGTGGGGACACATGATGGCACATGGGACAGAACCTGGATGTGACACAAGATGGGACATGTGGTGGGACAGGCAGGGGATGGACATGGGGTGGGCTCACCTGATGGGACGTGGGGTGGGGACATGATGGGACGTGACCCAGGGGATGGACAGGGGGTGGGTTCACCTGATGGGACGTGGGGTGGGGACATGATGGGACGTGACCCAGGGGATGGACATGGGGTGGGTTCACCTGATGGGACGTGGGGTGGGGACATGATGGGACGTGACCCAGGGGACGGACATGGGGTGGGTTCACCTGATGGGACGTGAGGTGGGGACATGATGGGACGTGACCTAGGGGACGGACATGGGGTGGGTTCACCTGGTGGGACATGACATGGGACATGAGGTGGGGACATGATGGGACGTGACATGGCACAGGGGACGGACACGGGGTGGGAACATGATGCAATGGGACATGTGGTGGACATGGGCAGGGACACGGGATGGGACACCAGGTGAGCTCCCACACCCACATGTCCCCGTGTCCCCGTGTCCCCAGGCGGTGCCCCGGACCCCCGCGCTCTGACCGCCGGCAAGTTCAGCTCGGGTGTCACCGGGTGCGTGCGGGGGCTGGTGCTGGCGCCCTCTGGGGCCCCCCCGCACCCCATCGACCTGCAGCACGGCGCGGTGGGGGGCTCCCCCGCCCCCCCCCTGCCCCTCCTAACCTTCCCCAAAGTATATTTTGGGGGGAATTTGGCCAATGTTATGATTTTCCAAAAAAAACCAAAAGCCAGGAGGAAACGGTGCTTCGCTGCCCCGGGGTGACACCGGGGGGGGGGCCGGGACCCCCAAAAATGTTTACACCCCCCCCCCACCCCCACTGCATTCCCCCCGCCCCGAAACTGTGCAGGGGCGGCCGTGCCGCCTGGTGCCCCCTGGGGTGGCGGTGGGGGGGACGCGAGGGACAATCGGGTGCTGGCGGGGACCCCGCGGGGGGGCAGCATTAAAGGAGCGAGAACCAGCGGCTGTGTCTGTGGGGGCTGCGCCGGGGGCATGGGGGATATGGTATGGGGGGGTATGGTATAGGTGTGGGGTGTTGGGGGGTGTATTATGTGTGGGGGGTGCAGGGGGGATTATGGCATGGGGGTATAGGGGGTATGGGATGGAAGGGTTATGGTATAGGGGTGCAAGGATGCATGGTATGAGGGGTGTATGGTATGGGGGGGTGGGGGGATGCTATGGGTGGTGTATGGGTCCCTGGAGGGGGGGTTAGTGGTGGTGTGATATGGGGAGGGGATGGTATAGGGGTTGCTGGGCCGTATGAGGGTGCAGGTGGGTAGGGTATGGGGGTCTGGGGGGTATGAGGGGGCGTGGTATGGGATTCTGGGGGCGTATAGTATGGGGATGCAGAGATGGTATAGAGGGGCTATGGTAAGGGGGAGGGACTATGGTATGGGGGTGTATGCTACGGGGGGTTATGACACGGGGCTATAGGATGGAGTAGATGTAGTATGGGGGCTATGGGGAGGGTATGGGGCGGGGGTTTGGTATGGGGGCTATGGTGTGCGGTCCGGTACGGACGGTGCGGGAGGGCGGCGGCCGTACGAGGCCTCGGGAACACACGGACACACACACATGGACATACAGACACACACACGGACACACGCACTGACACACCGACGCACGTTCCCGCGCTCCGCTCGCGCTGCCGGAGTGGGCGGAGCCACCTCCCGCCGGGCGCGCCAGGCCCCGCCCCCAGGCGCGACGCTCAGGCCCCGCCCCCAGGCGCGTCGCTCAGGCCCCGCCCCCAGGCGGTCGCGCGTCGCAGCCCGTTACCGTCAGCGCGTCGCGCTGTGCGCGTCACCAGCCCTGTGACGGCGGCGGCGGCGGCGGCGGCGGCGGGAGGGGCCGGGCGGGACCGGGGCCGCACCGGAGCTGGGACCCGACCGGAGCGCACGGGCCAGGCCGGGCCCGGGCCGGAGCGGGGGGCGGCGGCGGCCATGGCGCCGCGGCTGCAGCTGGAGAAGGCGGCGTGGCGCTGGACCGAGACGGTGCCGCCCGAGGAGGTGGCGCAGGAGCACATCGAAGCGGCCTATCGCGTCCGGCTGGAGCCCTGCCAGCGCGGCGCCTGCCGGTAACCCGGACCCCCGGGCCTTCGCCGCGCTCCCCGGCCCGTGCCCGCGCCCACAGGGGACCCACCCCCCCCACCCCTGTCTGGGCTCCTCCGTTCCCTCCTCTGGGCCCGCACCCCCCGGGCTGGGGGTCCCCATGTCCCTCCCGTGCGCCCTTTCAGGACCCTCAGGCACGGTGGGGTCCCCCCCATATCCGCTTCTTAGGGACCCCACACACCCTTTTCGTTGGGACCCCCATTCCCCAGGATTGTGAGGGCCCCTTTCCCTGCTTGGATCCCCAGATATAGAGGACCCCTCGGGGCTGTGGGGGACCCCTCTTTGTATCTGGCTTTCCAGGTATTGGGGACCCCCCCCAGGGTTGTGGGTGATCTGTCCCTGTGCCTGGCACCCCAGATTTAGGGAACACCCCCCTAGGGTTCTGTTGGGTCCCTCTTCATATCCAGCTGCCCAAATATAGGGACCTCCAGGGGTTATGGGGGACCCTTTTCTCTGCCTGGCTTCCCAGGTATTGGGGACCCCCTGAGCATTGTGGGTGACCTCTCTCTGTGCCTGGCTTCCCAAATATAGGTGGTGGGTCCCTTTTCTGACCTGGTTTCCCAAATATAGGGACCCCTCGGGGCTGTGGGGGACCCTTCTCTCTACCTGGCTTCCCAGGTATTGGGGACCCCCCCCAGGATTGTGGGTGTTCTTACTGTCTGTGCCTGACACCCCAGATTTTGGGAGAACCCCTGCAGGCTTGTGTTGGGTTCTTACCTGGCTCCCCAAGTACAGGTTCCCCCACAGGGTTGTGGGGGCCACTGTCCCACCTGGCTCCCCAGATCTCAGGGACAATCCTGGGTCCTGTACTTTACGTGGGGTGCCCCTTTTTCCTCCCCCTTTATTTCTCCTTGTTTGTCCATAACCACCATTTTTGGAAGGTGTGGGACACCCATATCCCACCCCACTCCTTCTATTTAGCATTATGGGGTCCCCCTTGTCCTCATCCCCCACGCTCACCCCCCCAAAAATGGACAAGAGCGTCCCTTGGGTGATGGTGACAGCTGTGGCGGTGCTGGTTCTGCAGGAGGAACTGCCGGGGGAACCCCAACTGCCTGGTGGGCATCGGGGAGCACGTCTGGCTGGGCGAGATCGACGAGAACAGCTTCCACAACATTGACGACCCCAACTGTGAGCGCCGCAAGAAGGTAGGACCCCCAAAATAACCATCCTCTGCCATTCCCACTCCCTGGGGGGATAATGCGGACAAGGGGGGCGACACCTCGTGTCCCCCTGCAGCCACAGAGTTTGGGACGCGCTGTTTGTACGAGCGGCGTTTCCCCAGCTGCTGGATTTCTCTTTGCTCCTCGGCAGCGGCGAGTGACGATTGTTGTTTTCTCTCTCACGCCAGAACGCGTTCGTGGGCTTAACGAACCTCGGCGCCACGTGCTACGTCAACACTTTCTTGCAGATGTGGTTTCTTAACTTGGAGCTCCGGCAAGCCCTCTACTTGTGTCCCAGCACCTGCAGCAAGCTGGTGTCCGGAGAGGGCATCCCGAGTGACAAAGGTGGGTGGAAGGCAGTCTGTTTTGCTCCTTTTCTCCTAAAATTCTATGCATTTTATGGCAACATCTATTGGGAAAATCAATAGGTGAAGCTATAGCCGCCCCTCCCCTCTCCATGGTGTCGTTTTTGAGTCCATCACCCGCCTTTTGGGAACAAACCATCTGAGTTTTTTCTTAAATCAGTTGAAAAATCCCGTTTGGGTTTGTTTCTTACTGGGCTGCTTCCCAAACTGGTTCCCAGTGTAACGATGGTGCTGCGGTGGAAGCACGTGGGCTGAGGCTGATCTGCACTTCTGCGGAGCCGAAATCATCGCATCACAGGGCAAAAATTTAGGTTTCTAGTATAAACGAGGCTCCTGGTGCCCTCAGAGTGGACACACTGGGTCAGTGATTTACCTTTGTGTATGGTATAGCGCTATAGGTGCCCTCTCCATCAGGGCAGCTGCCCGATTTACTCTGTTTTTACAGTATTTTTAAATGACATCCTGCAGTTTAGGGTAAATAAGAAGCTGTTGCTACGGGATAATCGTTGCCTGCTGCTGAAACCATTCACTTGCAGCTCGTGGGATATTTATGGCTGGATTCGATGACTTTAAGGTTTTTTTCCAACCTAATTGACTCTGATATTTGACTTTTCTGTCATTACTGACATGAACCACTTCGGTTTTCACAGTACTTTAAAACAGCTTCAAAAAAACGTATTTATAATCATTAAACTTAGCCTTACGGAGGAATAACGAGCAATTACTTGGAAGGATTCTCTCTTGCCATTGAATAATTTGCTGTAACTCGCACAACGGGTTGTTTTCGCAGACTACGAGCCCCAGACGATCTGCGAGCACCTGCAGTACCTGTTCGCCTTGCTGCAGAACAGCAAGCGCCGCTACATCGACCCCTCCGGCTTCGTCAAGGCGCTGGGGCTGGACACGGGGCAGCAGCAGGTGGGCGTGAAGCGCGTCCTGCCCGTGATTGCGTCCTTTAAAGCAGCCTCAAACTGCCCTTTTTTGGGTTATTTTAGCATCTCCTGAGCTGGGTTCTGCACGGTGCAGACACAAAGTTGTGCTCAGGGACTTCCCGTTGGTGCTGGGGGTCAGGGGGAGCCCAGGGAAGTCAGGGAGAGCTTAGGGAGGGCAGGAAGAGCACAAGGGGCTTAGGGGGAGCTGAAGGAAGTTAGGGGGATGCTAGGGGGTCAGGGGGAGCCCAGGGGGGGTTAGGAGGGGCTTAGGGAGGGCAGGGAGAGCACAAGGGCTTCAGGGGGAGCTGAAGGCAGCTGGGGGGATTGCAGGGAGGGTCAGGGAGAGTTTAGGGAGGTCAGGGGGGGTCAGGGAGAGCTTAGGGAGGTCAAGAGGGGCTGAGGGAGGTCAGGGAGAGCACAAGGGGTTCAGGAGGAGCCCAGGGGTTTAGGGGGAGCTGAAGGAAGTTGGGAGGAGCCCAGGGGTGTCAAGTGGGGCTGAGAGAGGTCAAGGAGAGCCCAGGGGTGTCAGGGGGAGTCCATGGGGAGCTGAGGGAGGTCAGGGAGCGTCTGAGGGAGTCAGGGGGAGTCCAGGTGTGTCAGGAGGGGCTGAGAGAGGTTGGGGGGTCTGGAGGGGCTGGGGGAGGTCAAGAGGAGCCCAAGAGGAGACGGTGAGGGTCAGGGGGAGCTGTGGGAAGATGGGGGGCACCCAGTGGGGCGAGGGGGAGCCTGGTGAGGTCAAAAGGAGCCCAGGGGCTCAGGGAGAGGCCAGGGAGGTCAGGGAGAGGCCAGGGGGGTCCAGAGGGGCCCAGAGAGGTCGGGTGAGTCTGGGGGAGGTTATGGGGAGCTGAGAGAGGTCAGGAGGAGTCTGGGGGTGTCAGGGGGAGCCCAAGGCCATCATGAGGGACTGAGGGAGGTCAGGGGGAGGTGAGGCAAGTTGTGGGGAGCCCAGGGAGGCCAAAAGGAGCTCAGGTGGGTCAGGGGGAGCCAAGGGAAGTCAGGGGGAGTCTGGTGGGATCAGGGAGATCCCAGTGGGGACCAGAGGGGCCCAGGGGGGTCAGGGGGAGCCCAGGGGTGTCAAAAGGGGCTGAGGGAGGTTAGATGGAGCCTGAGAGCGATGGGAACGGTTCTTAGCAGCTGATGAACCCCCACACTGTGCAGGGTGGGAGCTGAATCTGCCCGGAGGGCCCTTTGGCAGGTGCTTTATGGGCTGCTCCTCCCTGGTGAGTGGTTCAGGGGCTGAAGAACCCTGGTGGGGCCAGCAGACATTTGTTGGGGTCACCGGGAGCCAGCCAAGGTCCAACACGAGCGTGTGGGGCAGGGAAAGGGTGGTCAGAGAGGGGCGAGCGCTGCAGCCGGCTCTGCGGGCTCAGGGGAAGGACACGGCTTGAAAATCCGCTTGGAGAAGTCAGAGGAGGTTGTTGGAGGAAGAGCCCGAGTGCTGCCGACTGGTGACACTACAGGACAGCTGAGAGAGGCCAAAACCTGTTTGTTTTCAGAAGTGTAGAGCGAAGGAGCACCAGGGTGGGGGAGAAAAGCCTTGAGATGAGCTTGGGGAAGCTCCCGAGCCATACAAGGCAGCGGGGAAAAATCCACTTCTCATTTTTAGGCTGTTTTTGGTTTTCGTCTCCCCCATAACACAAGCAGGGGCAGCTCGTATTGCACACTGAGCTTTGCAAAACCAGCGTTAACGGGACAGAAAGCTCTGCAGGAGGGTATTTTTTCCTTCCAGCGCTCTGCGAGGAGCGGGACAGGAGTCAAAGCACCCGGCACGGCTGGCCCGGCGCCACGTGAACTCGCACCAGGGGCCTCACGCTCATTTTAGCCAAATTCCTCTTTTTCTTTAGTCCTCCCGACTGGTCTTTTTTTCTATTCTGAGCACGACGCAGCCCGTGTGTAAAGCTGTGGGTAATTTGCAGTAAATTAGCGACAAGGTTGTGATTGGGCTTTGTGCGGCTTGTTAACTTCGACTTTCTCTCCTAGGACGCCCAGGAGTTTTCCAAGCTGTTCATGTCGCTGCTGGAAGATACTTTATCGAAGCAAAAAAACCCAGATGTTCGCAACATAGTGCAAAAGCAGTTTTGCGGGGAGTATGCCTACGTCACGGTGTAAGTGTTTGGTCTTTGGGAGGAACATTTCTGTAAATATTTAAACATTTTAGAACAATTTGAGGGGGGGAAGAGCCCTCCTAAGAGCTTGAGCAGGCAGGTAAGCTTTGCTGCAACTTTTTTTAGGTGTTGCAGTTTTAGTCATTTCCCAAAAATGCACCAATTAAACCTGCAAGTGAGTTAATGGAGCGTAAAGTCCAGATAAACAGAGTGCTCAGGTGTCGCGTTTGCGTTCCTGTGTTTTCCAAAAAACACATAAAACGGTGTACATGAATTGTAAGCAAGTGCTTCTGTGTTTCGTGGTAGATGCTGTTACACCTTGCGGAGTTATCGTGGTGATGTGAACCACGTTAATTCCAACTCAACAATTTCTCCTGGTTTTATAGCTCAAAGAATCGTTTCCTAATGGCTGGGGAGTCCAGACACACGAACCTCATGTGGTTTAGTCTTTGCTTCTTTCTTTATTTTTGATCCTAGCTGCAACCAGTGTGGCAGGGAGTCCAAACTCATGTCTAAGTTTTACGAGCTGGAGTTAAACATCCAAGGGCACAAGCAGCTGACAGACTGTATCACGGAATTTCTTAAGGTACGAGCTCGATGGGTTTTGAGTCCTGCTGTTCTTAGCAAGGTGTTCTAATCCTTTTCTTCAATCAACAGCCTCTGAGGTTGATATTGGAGCAAAAAGACAGTTGTCTCACATGCACACAAAAGGAAATGTGGTGTTTTTTCCAGACAATGAGGATTGAGTCATGGAGCAGCTCCAGGCCACCGGAGGGTAGCACACGCGCGTGTTACGGCTTTAAAAAGCACTTGTTTAGTTAAAATACTTTCCCAGCAAAGATGGGAAAACGTCTGATAAATACTCCTCGTGTCCTTTTCCTGGGTGACACCAGCGGAGCGGCCGCTTTTTGTGTTTTCTCTATCTGTGCTCATCTGCGTAGCAACAGGAGACATTCCCGCTCTGAAACATGCTCTCAGAAATACTCGGGAGGGCCGGAATAGCTGCGGGAACAGCTGCAAGTACTCTTAATTCCGCTTGGAAAATTTGCCTAGATCTCCAGTTAAGATGCATTAAAGGTTCAAGGCGTGGATTCAGCTACAAATATTTAGGGCAGAACTAACCCCAAACGTGACTCTGCACCTGAGCTGTTGGGCAGCGGCTTCGCAGCCGCGCTGGGCAAACCGGTCACTCCGCTTGCCGTGGGTCTGCCCTGAAAAAGGTTTGCATTAAAATCCTCAAACTTCAGGTTTGGCCGCTCCTCCTTGAGTGAAGCACCCGCTGACCTTGTCTGGGGCAGCTGGAATTCTCCTCTGGTCTAATCCTGCCCTTAGATCTACTTGGGCGTAGACAACGACTCTTCCAAGGTGACAGTTGTTTGGCTGAGCGCAGAGGATTGTAGTTTCCAGGCTTTACATTAACTTGGGCCATGTGAGCTCGTAAAAGGGCTGTTTAATTATTTTCTTTTTCCATTGGGGTAAACTCAGTCAAAAGGAGAGCAAACCAAGTCATGTAAGCCCGAGATTCGGTCTAAAATATTCGTTGAGGTGCGAGCAAAGCGCGTTTATTACCGCATGTTTTTAACCAAGGAATTATTTGGAAAGCAACTGGGTAGAGATTTAAGCAGTTAAAACAACCTCCGTGCTTTTGAGTCTCCACCTGTCGCATAGTTTGGGCTGTTTTCAGAGAGAACCTCTTCTCAAGATGTTCCTTTTCGCTCTCGCTCCCTCCCCAGGAAGAAAAATTAGAAGGGGACAATCGTTACTTCTGTGAGACGTGTCAGAGTAAGCAGAACGCCACGAGGAAGATCAGGCTGCTGAGCCTTCCCTGCACCCTCAACCTGCAGCTCATGCGTTTCGTGTTCGACAGGTGAGACTCGGGGAAGTCGCCTGCTCCGCTTTTCCTGCCTCTGGTTTGAGAGGCTGAGGCTCGAGCGCGTGTGTGAGCTGCTCTGGGGCCACCGGGTGGGATGGACGGGGGTATTTTGAGATGGGAACGCTTCTTATTGTCCCCTGAATTGAAGCTTTGCCTCCGCACAGACAAACTGGCCATAAGAAAAAGCTCAACACCTACATCGGCTTCTCCGAGCTGCTTGACATGGAGCCTTTTATGGAACAAAAAAGTGAGTTTTGTGCATTGCAGTTCCTTATTTATTTTCATTTTGGAACAGGCTGCCCAGGGCAGTGGTGGAGTCGCCGTCCCTGGAGGGGTTTAAAAGGCGTTTAGACGAGGTTCTTATGGACACGGCTTAGTGCTAGAGTTATGGTTGGACTCGATGATCCTGAGGGTCGATTCCAACTGAAATGATTCTATGATTCTAACTTCACTCACCCCCCCTCAGCCGATGAGAGGACATCTCCTCTCAATCTTCTTCTTGGCAAAAAATTACATCAAGAGTTGTTTGAGGGAATAGAGTGGCTATCAGTCAGTTTGCTGATGACACTAAGCTGGGAGGAGTGGTGACACTGGAAGCTGTGCTGCCATCAGAGACCTGGACAGGCTGGAGAGCTGGGCAGGGAGAAATGTAATGAAATAGAACAAGGGCAAGTGCAGAGTCTTGAATCTGGGCAGGAACAACCCCAGGTTCAGTGTAAGTTGGGGAATGACCTGTTAGAGAGCAGCATAGGGGAAAGGGAGCTGGAGGTCCTGGGGACAGCAGGGTGACCATGAGCCAGCACTGGGCCCTTGTGGCCAGGAAGCCAATGGGACCTGAGGTGGGTTAGAAGGGGGTGGTCAGTAGGTCAGAGAGGTTCTCCTGCCCCTCTGCTCTGCCCTGGGGAGACCACACCTGGAATCTTGTGTCCAGCTGTGGCCCCTCAGTTCCAGCAGGACAGGGAACTGCTGGAGAGAGTCCAGCGCAGCCACCAAGATGCTGCAGGGAGTGGAGCATCTCCCGTGTGAGGAAAGGCTGAGGGAGCTGGGGCTCTGGAGCTGGACAAGAGGGACTGAGGGGGGACTCATTCCTGGGGATCAACATGGAAAGGGGCAGTGTCAGGAGGATGGAGCCAGGCTCTGCTGGTGACAACCAGGGACAGGACAAGGGGCAATGGGTGCAAACTGGAACACAGGAGATTCCACTGAAAGAGGAGAAGAAACTTGTTGGGGGTGAGGATGTCAGAGCCTGGCCCAGGCTGCCCAGGGGGTTGTGGAGTCTCCTTCTGTGCAGACATTCCAACCCGCCTGGACACCTTCCTGTGTAACCTCATCTGGGTGTTCCTGCTCCATGGGGGGATTGCACTGGGTGAGCTTTCCAGGGCCCTTCAACCCCTGACATTCTGGGGTTCTGTGAAGCCTCATTAAGCACGTTCTGGAAGCCCCAACCTGCTTAGCGAGGTCTTGGAGAGACGTGAGTTTGCGTGTAGCCTTTATCTGCTGCTTTGTGAAAAAACTCAGCACTAGGAAAGTAAACAAAACGTGTGCTGTTCGATGCCGAGCGCTGCATAACCGCTGCTCTCCTCCCAGACGGCGTCTACGTGTACGAACTCAGCGCCGTCCTCATCCACCGCGGCGTGAGCGCCTACTCGGGGCACTACATCGCCCACGTGAAGGACCCGCAGACGGGCGAGTGGTACAAGTTCAACGACGAGGACATCGAGAAGATGGAGGGGAAGAAACTGCAGCTGGGGATTGAGGAAGATCTAGGTAAAACCTTTAAGTTGTGAGTGCCCTTTTAAAATCTCTTTTCCCCCAAAAAACACAGCGGCTGAACACGCGGAGGCACTGACGCTCTGGAAGCCGCTCCTCCGTGTGCTGTCACGTTTCAGTAATGTGTGAAACAGCAATTCTGCTAATTGCAGGCAGATTTTCGGCGTTTGGGCCCGTGTGAGTGTGTATTTCTCTCTTCCTGGCACATGACAGATAAAACGCTGATAACACGGGCAGCGGTCGCCTATCGGGACAGACCAGGCGAGTCGCCGCTTCCTCGTTCCGTGTGCCAAAGGAGGCTCAGGAGCAGATAACGAGACGACTTTCAGCTTCCTTAGCATGTTTTGGTTTTATTTTCACTGTGGGGTTTTATGTGGAGCTGGTGAAGAGTGTCTGTGAAAAGAATCTTGATCCAAATAACAGCTTGGACGCCAAAATTGCCTTTTTACTTTGCCTTTGTTACTTTTCCTTCACTCTCTTCTGTTCTACTGCTGTCACCTCGTCGTGTGCCAGGGAATCAAACCCCTGTCCCGGAACGTTATTTAAAGCAGTTCAGCTTTACATTGGCATTTTGAGTGCTCGGATTTGCAGTCGCCCAGTGTTTCTTAGCACAGGACGCTTTGCGGGATTGGGAAATAAAGACATTAATGCCAGAAATTCCCCTTAGAGTGCACACAACCCATTCCCAGAAGCACCAGCACACCAGGGCGCGCGCGCTTTGCCGCAGCCGGACTTTCTGAAACGTCGCTTTTCTTTAAAGCACCTTTAAGTAGCAGCTTAATGAAAAGACACCCTCTGATTGTATTTTCTCGCTTGTGAAGCCACTTGAGCAAGCATGGGGCACTTCCCTCCCTCTCCTGTTTCCTTCCCTGCACGACACCACTTGCTTTTCACTTTTTTCGCTAATAAACACCTTGCGTTTCATCACAACGCCCTTAAACGCCGGAGCAGCATTATCATCCTGTTAATGTTTGACTCCCGCTTGCCTGCAACCAGATCATGAAGCTGGCTTGACATCTAGCGGCGTAAGACAGAAAAATAAGCCCAAAAAGGAAATAAAGCCTCCGAAGCTTTGCTTTTTAACCTCCCGAGTCACCCAGCGTCGCAAAATAAGGAGCAAATAAAGCTGCGACCTTGTACTTGTAAAGCGTTGTGCTTAACCACAACTAAGTTTTCTTACTGAAATACAAGGCTGCACGAAAAATAGATGTAAAGCGTCTTTAGAAGCCTTTTCAAGCTGGGAGTGTTAATGTTTCTATCAAGTCTGAGCAAAACTAAGACTATTTTTTAGGTTAGAAACATAGGCAGCAGCGGGAGGAGGTCGGTAATGTAAATCCTGCGGCCTGGCCGTGCAGATGGGAACAATTTAGGAAATATTTGGAGAAAATACAAATAAAGAGCGTTTAGGAAGTCCCCTGGATGGTGCTGTGGGAGAGGCACATGCCTTCTTGCAGAATTTAGGAAAGGCACACGCTTTTGTTAATATTTCCATGTTCCGTTTGGAGTTTGACCTACAAAGGGTTGGTTTTTAAAAGAACATATGTAAATACTGGGTGGTTTTAGGAAAAAATATGTAAACACTGGTTGATTTTTGAAATTGCAGCTGTAAATAAGATTGTTCCTTGTCTGGCTAGAAACGGGGGCTCTTGCAACACGAGTTTACATCGCGCCACCAGCTGCTCCGAAATAACCATTTCTGCGGCTTTTTGCTCCCTAAAATCTCTGTTGCCCAGCAGAAACACACGTGTTTTTTCACGTATTTGGTCACCTGTAAATAGCGTTTTCTTCTGTGAGGATTTGACCCCGTTCTTTGCTCTCAAGACACCAGAACAAGAGGCAATTTGGAGAAGAGATGTTTTCCCAAGAGCCGCTTTTGGCTCGGTGAGGTTTAACTGGGGAGAGAAGAAAGGCTTTTGCAGAAGGGTGGTTCAGAACAGGCTCCTAATTTTAGTCCCTTTGAATTATCCTGCCTCCAGAAACGCTGGAGGGATTTGGGTCTTTCTTTGGGATCCAACTTCGGCTCGTGCCAAGCCCAACGCTTGGCAAAAAGAGGGCGCAGGAGCGAGAGGGAAGCCGGCTAGATGGCAAACTCATCCCGTTGATGGAGAATCGGTGAGCAAGCTCGCGTGTTTATTATGTTTTTTGCTTTCTGTACTGCAGCGGAACCCTCGAAATCCCAGACGCGCAAACCCAAGTGCGGGAAGGGGACGCACTGCTCGCGCAACGCGTACATGCTGGTGTACAGGCTGCAGAGCCGCGAGAAGTCCCTCACCATCGAGGTGCCAGGTGAGTCTGGGCTCGCTCGGCTTCTCCGTCTCGTCTCCAGGTGGGACGGGAATCGGGGTTTTGCTCAAAACCCCTTTTGTGGCCACTGTCTGGGAGGTTCTGTATGGAGACTTGGTGTCGCAACCAGTGAAACCCTTGGGATGCACAGCTGAACGTGTGCCCAGGTGGCCAAAAAGGCCACCAGCACCCTGGCTGGTACCAGCACTGGTGTGGCCAGCAGGCCCAGGGCAGCGACCGTCCCTGTGCTGGGCACAGTGAGGCCAAAACGTGAATCCTGGGGCAGTTTTGGGGCCCTCAGGGCTCAAAATGGCGGCACCAAGATCACCTCACAACACAAAATGGCGGCCGCAGGGGCAGTAAAATCACCTCACAACACAAAATGGCGGCCTCAGGAACATCAGAATCACCTCAGGGCTCAAAATGGTGGCACCAGAACCACCTCAGAGCTCAAAATGGCGGCCAGAGGGGTGGTGAGGTCACCTCACGCCAAGAAAGGCCTTGAGGTGCTGGAGCGAGTGGAGAGAAGGGAACGGAGCTGGTGAGGGGCTGGAGCACAAGTGTGATGGAGCGGCTGAGGGACCTGGGGGTTCAGCTGGAGAACAGGAGCTGAGGGGAGACCTTCTGATCTCTGACCTGCCTGAAAGGAGCTTGGAGCCAGGGGGGTCGGGCTCTGCTCCCCAGGAACAAGCGCCAGGAGCAGAGGAAACGGCCTCAAGTTGCGCCAGGGGAGGTTGAGGTTGGATCTGGGGAACAATTTCTTCCCCAAAGGGCTGTGGGGCATTGGAACAGGCTGCCCAGGGCAGTGCTGGAGTCACCATCCTTGGAGGGCTGGACAGACGGACATGAGGTTCTCAGGACATGGGGCAGTGCTGGGGTGGGTTATGGTTGGACTCTTGATCTTGAGGGGCTTTTCCAAGCAAAATGCTTCTTTAATTCTGTTCTATGAACCACTCAGGTTCCTGAAGGAGAACAGCGTGCTTAAATGTCACCAGCGGTGCACACACTGTGCAGGAGGTGAATAATCCTGACAGATGTCAGGTTTCTTCTGCGAGTGCTTAATCTTTGCCGTATTGAGAATAAACGGCGTGAAAACAAGAGGATGCAAGCCCTGAACAGGAGTTTTGTTCGAGCGCGTTCGTGTCTTGCTTTAGAATTACCGGGGGTGGCAGAAATCCCTGTGGGTTTGGCCTGGGGATTTAACGATGCTCTGCGTTTGCGTGCTACTCCATTAGAAATATTAATTAGGCCCCTGGTGCTGGTGGGGATGGAACCGTGTTCCACCTTCTTCCCTCAGAGGTGGCTCTGCTGGTTGTTCAGGTTATCTGCACACCGAGGGGGCAAATCCCGCCGTATTTTCCCCACCAAACCTTTTCCAGCCCCACCACCATTAAAACCCACCCTGGGAGCCGCGCAGCTTGGGGAGTTAGTGCTAATTCCTCCCCCAGAGCCGCGTTTTCAGGCTGTTTCCTGAACTTTCTTCGCGTCCCCTTTCCTCCTACCCCTCTGCTTCCAAACAATAACTCGGCAGCAGCCTCTCCACCCAGCTCCGAATTCCTGCGCGGCCCCGCGGTTGCCTTTGTTTCCCGTGGCCGTTTGCCAGGGAACAGGGAGCGAAGGGCAGCAGTCGAGCCCTGCGGTTGCGGGGAGGTTTCATGCAACTGTAAATTTGAGGCATTTTGCTTTGATGTTGTTAAAAAGCGACTTTTCCGGGACGCTGGTGAGACAGAACTTGGCTCTGACCTCAAGGAGGGCCAAGCTGGTTGGTTTTTAATACTGTGTGTTCTCCCAAGGTGGATACCGTGCTCTCCGGCCACCCAAGCATTAACCTTTGTGGAAATATTTTAGCTCTTCAAAATACATCTACATAGGAAAATACTTGAAATAAGCAGCGCTTTCCTTCTCCATTACCCCATTATGTGTTTTATCTTCTTTTTTCCCCTGCTGAAGTTTGGTTTGTTTGGTTTTTTTCCATCAGCAAAGTTCCCATTTCCTCACCTTGCCTGGCTTATCTCCCATCTCCCAAGGGCTTTTTGCCCTTGGCTTTGCCACCTTCTCGACTCATCTCACGCTCCAGACAAGCTTCAGGTGCATCCACAGGGTGACAAACTCCTGCTTTTCGCTCAGGAATAACGAATTCTCAGCAGCAGGGAGCAGCGCTCTCGGTGAGAGACAGCGAAACGGAGCCCCGCGGCCTCTCGCCAACCCCGGCTGCACTTCGCGCGGCCGCCAGCGCTCGGCGTCGCTCGTCAGCAAAGCACAGGGTTTCCCTTCATCCAGCAACCGAACCCCGAGTAAATTATTTTCGCATCGCGCGGGGTAGTTGCGTTTAATCATCTACAACCATAAATATTGGCGAGAGCAACATCCGCGCGCTTGGCTTTTGGGAAGACCTCGTGTGTCGGTAGCTGCGTGGGGGGGAATTTTTAGGCTTGTTATCCCCAGATAACCGATCGCGGGGATAATTAACATAATTGGCATTTTTCCTCGAAACAACTGCTGATTTTTGTGTGTTTCTTTCCCAACAGCTTTTCTGCAGGAGCTGGTAGAGCGCGATAACTGCAAGTTCGAGGAGTGGTGCAACGAAATGGCCGAGATGCGCAAGCAGAGCGTGGCCAGGGGCAAAATCAAGCACGAGGAGGTGAAGGAGCTCTACAAAAGGTTACCCGCCGAAGCTGGTCTGTAAGATATTGTGGTAGTATTTTGTTGTAGACCCTTGTTAAGATTAATGATGTTTTTGTAACTAACCCCCGCGGCCTGAACGCTTCGCCGGGAGGCATTAACTGTCGTCTCAAAGCGGAGAGTGATGGCTGTTGTTCTGTGCATGCTTAGGATTTGCTTTCTCTCTCTTGTTTTTCTGCCTTAACCTATTTTTCTCCTTTTCTTGCTCATTCTCATGGCCTCTGGCGTCGCTAATTCCCTCTTGCTGCTTCCCCACCGGTCTCCCGTGTGCTTCCACGCGTTGTGACTCTTTTCTCCTGCCCGCTGAGCAGCTCCTCTCATTAGCAACTGGCAGCAGAATAACAACCCGGTCTCAAATTTCCAACTTAGGGCAAGTTCAGGAGCTGTTGATCCGAATTAATGGGCAAGTGATGGGTGTGCGAATGCCTGACCTCCAGCAGAAAATGATTTGATTCATCCCTGCCCGTGCTGCGTAGCTGCTGTTTGAGCTTCGTAGTCCCTCCGATGAGCGACTGGGGTTAATCATAGAACTATTTCAGTTGGAAGAGACCCTCAGGACCTATGATTAACCTCAAGTTAATCGTAGAACCATAGAATCATTTTAGTTGGAAGGACCCTCGAGTCCAATCCTTTCCTGCTACTCCTTGTGTTTTGTCCCCTTGGCACAAGGATTTTTATTCCCTCCCCTCTTTTTTCCTCTCCCATCTCCCTCCAAGTGTAGGAGCGCTTGCTCTGACCATCCAGCGTGGGGAGTTTCCTCTCCTCAAAACTCCAGGAAGTTTGTAATTAAAGACTTTAAAATGTGTTTAATTATGTTAGACGATTTGACTTTTAGCTTTTAAATTTGCTGCTCGGAACCAGCAGCTCCTCAGCTCCCGTAACCGGCTGCTGCTGCCCTTTACAAACGCTGCTCTGCGCTTAATTCGCAACCAGGGGAGCGCCGCGGCTCATCTTGAGTCCCCCGCAAGCGGCGTGAAAATTCACCGTTAAATCAAAATTGCGGTGGAGGGATGAACCTGAGTCACCGCGAAAAAGGAGCAGCGAGCGCAACTCCGGTGCATTTTCTCTCCTTAGCAAAACCAGAATGATGTGCTCCTGGCGTTTCTAACGCGGCGGAGGGGTAAATCTCAACAAGACAGTTTGTACGAGTGTGAGTAAAGCTCCTCCGCCCCAATTTGAAGGCAGCAGGACCTGAAGCGGCGCCCTGAGGGTGCGCGGTGCCGGTGATACACCAAAACTTATCCCAAAAGTGCTCGGGGTCCCGTCCCACGGGAGCTGCGACTCTGGAGCTGTGCAGACGTGTTTTGTGCCAGCTTGCTGGAGCCTGCCCCAGAAAAAACAACGTACTTTCCGGGGGAGGCACTTTTCTCCCAGCCTAGCAAACCGTTTGTGACAGCCTTGCAATTCTCTGGAGGTCATGGCTGCGTCTCTCTGGCGTTGCGTAAGACGAAAATACTCATTTCTGCTGCGGAGGAGCGAGGGTTTGAAGCTCCGCTTTGCAAAGCACAAGCTGCAAGAGCAATTTTTCGGTGGCTTCCCTTGATTCTTTGAATGAAACGTGATTTGTGTTCGTTTGATAAATGTAACTAAAGGGGTATGTTTCCCAAAGCTGCCCTCGCATCAACAGAATGGGGTTCATTTCCTCGTGATTTCCCAGGATTTCCACATCAATAGCGGGGCTGGGTATTGAGATACGGACGTTTCACCCAAAACTATTTCACTGCTCACACTGACCGGCTCCTGAACCTCCGCTCTGTGGCGGGTGCTTCTTCAGCAAACAGGGGCGAGCCCGCTGCTCCGTTTCAATCAAAACCATCCTCGCGCTGAAAAATCACAGCGAGTTTCCCTTTTCACTCTAAATCTTCAAACACGCGAGCGTTTCTCGCCCAGAGTTGTAAGCACAGCCCAGAATAACATGGACATTTTGGGCGCTGAAGGGGTGGGGTGAACACTGACCTCGTCTATTACTGTTGCTTTTTGCTTTTCGGTTTACCCCAATGAGCTCGCTCTGTTGTGAAAAGAGCCTTTAATCATCATAATAATTTAAATATGATATTTGTCCCTTGATGGACAATAGGAAAACCCTCAGCTGCTCTCCAATAAATCCCTAAGGGTTTGGCAATCTGAACACACTCCCGCTCGGAGCGGCTGCAGTTTCATATAAATTTTGGGTTCGAAATGCCCGCATCTTAATTTCCCGTAGCTCCGCAACCATGAGAACTGGGTGTTTGAACTGACATGTTTGAAAACTTAATCACCAGCCTGTTAATTTGTGCGAGGACCGTTGGATGTTGCGGTAATGACAAAACGCCGTCTGCTGCTGACGCGCACGGGCTTGTTTCTTTTTGTGCTCTTTGCTCTGTCCCCCTCCCAGGTTCCCCGTACGATTTCATCTCTCTGGAATGGCTGCAGAAGTGGCTGGATGAGTCCACTCCCCCCAAACCCATCGACAACTCGGCCTGCCTGTGCTCCCACGGCAAGCTGCACCCCGACAAAATCCCCATCATGAAGAGGATATCGGAATACGTGGCCGATTTCTTCTACAGGAGATATGGCGGAGGGCCCCGGCTCAACGGTGAGGAGTCGGGCTGGAAAACACCATCCCCGAGTCACTTTTTAACGTGCCAAATGTGTTTTCAGCCCCATTTCGAGCCATTGCTTATCGGCAAAACTTGATTTTTGTGCTGCGCTATTTCCGGGTGATTGGTTTTTTAATATCGCTTAATTGCGTTAGGATTCAAACACAGGTATCGCGATCACAGGGGCTGTTTTGGCCCCGGTTCTGCTCTGTCTGGGAAGGGCCACACGGGGAGGAATTTCTGAGAAAGTAACAGTGTGCTTAGGTTGGAAAATATAATATATATATATATTATACATTACATTATATATACATACATACATATACATTATATATATATACACACACATATATTTGGAAGGTTTTATGAAGGTTGAATCTTGGAAACTCTCTGGTCGAATCTGGGAAACTTCAGGTTGAATGTGGAGCATTAAATTATTATTCTAGAAAATAAAAGGGTGGTTCTAGAAAACCAAAGGGTTGATCTAGACAGTCAACTGGTTATTCTAGAAAACCAAGTGGATATTCTAGAAAATCTAGGCGGTTTGTTCTAGGAAATAATGGAACGTGCATGTGCAACACCCCAGATAGTGGGATCTGGAGCGTCGAGGGGTTATTCTAGAAAATTAAAGGGTTGCTGTAGAAAATTAAAGGATTGTTCTAGAAAATCTAGTGGGTTTGTTCTAGGAAAGAACAAAACCCCAGAAAGTGGAATCTGGAGCATTAAAGGGTAGTTGTAGAAAATTAAAGGGTTATTCTAGATAATGTAGAAGGTTTGTTCTAGAAACTAACAGAACTTGCACGTGCAACACCCTGGGAGGTGGAATCTGGAGCATGATATGGTTATTCCAGAAAACAAAAGGGTTATTCTAGATAATCTAGGTGGTTTATTCTGGGAAATAATAGAACTTGCACGTGCAGCACCCCAGGAGGTAAAATCTGGAGCGTTAAGGGGTTATTTGGGGAAATTAAAGAGATTATTCTAGGAAATCAAAGCGTTGTCGTAGAAAATCGCCAAGGTTTGTTCTGGGAAATCACAGAACTCGCACGTGCAGCCCCCTAGACTCCTGCAAACGCTTTTTGGCGCCTGCAGCAGCTGCGGCTCCGCAAGAAAATAACCTGTTCTCTTTCACCTCTGACTTGTCCCGAGCTGCTCGGTGTTGGAAGCGCATACCTGCCGCCTTACGCGCTTGTTTTGCAGGCGTCTCTCGCACGTTTTCATTTTTGGGGTCAGCCCAGCCCCTCTGCTCTTTAATCAAGCCCCCAGGCTTAAGTTTCTTTTCTATAGGAGCTCAGGAACTCCTACCGAGACCAAATGAGCTCAGCTCCCGCTAGGGGCTGGCGGGGAAGAAACGCAAGCGGCAGAAAGGGCTGTGACGCAGGCGGCTTTTGTTTAAAAAGAAATAGGAAAACAGGGCAACGTTTCTTAGTCGACTGGAAGATCGCCCGCGGGTTTTTCTGTTGAGTGGGGCTGGGAGGGATGGATGGATGGATGCGCTGCGTTCTCAGTGCTTGCTCCCAGATTAAAATACCTGCCCCGCTGTACAATTTCCACTCATCCAGTGGAGATTGCAGGATGTTTTTTCCTGGGTTTCACAGAATCCCAGAGTGTCAGGGGTTGAAGGGCCCTGGAAAGCTCATCCAGTGCAATCCCCCCATGGAGCAGGAACACCCAGCTGAGGTTACACAGGAAGGTGTCCAGGCGGGTTGGAATGTCTGCACAGAAGGAGACTCCACAACCCCCTGGGCAGCCTGGGCCAGGCTCTGCCACCCTCACCCCAAACAAGTTTCTTCTCATCTTTAAGTGGAATCTCCTGTGTTCCAGTTTGCACCCATTGCCCCTTGTCCTGTCCCTGGTTGTCACCAGCAGAGCCTGGCTCCATCCTCCTGACGCTCCCCCTTTCCATACTGATCCCCAGGAATGAGTCCCCCCTCAGTGTCCTCTTGTCCAGCTCCAGAGCCCCAGCTCCCTCAGCCTTTCCTCACACGGGAGATGCTCCACTCCCTGCAGCATCTTGGTGGCTGCGCTGGACTCTCTGCAGCAGTTCCCTGTCCTGCTGGAACTGAGGGGCCACAGCTGGACACAAGATTCCAGGTGTGGTCTCCCCAGGGCAGAGCAGAGGGGCAGGAGAACCTCTCTGACCTACTGACCACCCCCTTCTAACCCACCCCAGGTCCCATTGGCTTCCTGGCCACCAGCTTGTAAAGGTGTTTTTTTCTTGCATATGCTTAAACCATCCTGCCTTCTGTGTGTTGGCATGACCCGACTCACCGCTGTAATTGCAAACTGTTGATAGCAGCGTGAAGAGCTACAGATTGCGCCCCAGCCGTAGCTTTTCACGCTAATTTAAGCTTCCGACACGGCCTGATGTGTTGGTAACCCCAGGGATGTCCTCGTTGACGTGTGAAATCTCTGGTTGTGAGGCAGGATGGTCGGTCCATCCGTTCAAACTACCGAGCGGCTCAGCCACCTGCACAATAAATAACACAATTGTGTTTCTCTCTTTCTCCCCCCGCCCCAGTCAAAGCACTTTGCAAGGACTGCGTGGTCGAAAGGTGTCGAATCCTGCGGCTGAAAAATCAGTTAAACGAAGACTACAAAACCGTCACGAACTTGCTGAAGGTCACAGTCAAGGGGTACGTGAGTCCTGGTGCTTTCAGAGGTTTTTTAGAGGTGGTTAAACAGCTTTTTCTTAAAGATTTTCGTGTTCGGGCTTGGAGTTGCGATTCGCGGCACCGACGCTGTTGTGTCCCCGCAGGACCGACGGGTTTTGGGTGGGGAAGGCGTCCCTGCGGAGCTGGCGGCAGTTGGCCCTGGAGCAATTAAACGAGCCAGATGAAGACACGGAGCACAGTAACGGCAAAATGAACGGAAACGCACAAAATAAAGGTAATCCTGCCGTAGAGACCCACCCGCTCCAACCGCTGCCTCCTCACAAAAGGTGTTTTGCTGCCCTTGTATGAGTAGGGAGGAAAGGATAATAAATTGGATATAAAGCTCCTTCATTTGAGGAGCTTTTTTTTTTCGAAGCTTCAAAAGTGCTGCGTGATCTTCGTACCCGGAGACAAAGATGAAGGAATAAGTGGTTTTACAAAGCTGTGTAAAATTACCACCCCAGACGCATGATCTTTTCATCTGCTTTTATCTGAATGAGAGAGCACAGGGGAGGAAGAAACATGAAAATTACCTTGGGGAAGGGATGAAGATGTTTATTGCGAAGGTTTGTGGGTGAAACAGCAAAGCTGGGAAAGCAGCACAGCCTAGAAGAAAATATTAGAATTGAGCTCTTTTGTGCCCGTATTTGTGAGGGTTTTTAATGTGGCTTCTGCTCTTTAAACCTTTAGGAAGTGGATGTTTAGTGGAGCTTTTTGTTTCGGAACTGAGGGCAAGAAGCTTCTGGAGATGATGAGTTAATGACCTTGATCTTGGGCTTGGAGGCTCCTGATAATACCAGTAAACTGGTGCTGCCGGTGGAGAAAAGGGCTGCGTTTCCCCTCCTTCCTTGGTTTCATAACAGGTTGTGTCTCCCAGAATTGCTCACGAGCCTCCTTGCTCATTAAGCAGCTCGTTAGAGACTCTCACTAACCCATGATTGTGTTTGCGATGCTGCAGTTCAGTGGATGCTGCAGTTCAGTGGCCAACGCTCCCGTCTGTGGTTCTTAACAATGATTTATCCAGGTTCTTAACGATGATTTATCTGTTAACGTGGGGTCTGTCGACCCCTGGCCGGCTCCCCCTTTGGTTTGTCCGGCAGCATCTGGTTCCAATCAGCGGCCTCACGGCGAAGAGCGACTGATGTTTTGCCAGGAAGGTTTCTGCTCCGCGCCGTGTGTTTAGGTTAAAATCCACGATCTTTGGGAGCGCTGAACCCCTGGGGTGTTTGAGCTGTAACAAACACGTCCCTTGTCGTCTCACAAAGGACCGGCTTGTGCTCCGTGCACTTCAGAGCCCTCCTATGTGGCCCGTGGGCTGGAATCCCGCCTGCCCACAGGCCAGGGCGTCGGGGAATAATCAATTCGCTTCTAAAGTCTCTCCTTGGGTTAAGGGTTTTATCACAGTTTGAAAGGCAACTGTGCTGCTTTCCTCCAAAGATTTTTCCTTTCCTTGGCAGAGGAACTCTGTGTAATCATCTATTTTATTTTTTTTAATTAGATGAATCAAACGAAGAGAAGAGAGAGGAGGAAGAGGAGTTAAATTTTAATGAAGACATCGTTTGCCCACATGGTGAGTCTCTGCGGGGGCTGGAGCTCAATGTATCTGTTGTTGCCCGCTGCTCAGACATTAACCCCGTAGCCTTTGCTCCGTCTGAGGCCAACGCGAGTAGTTGGTGAGGAAACGCGCTTCATTCTCATTTTCCTCAAACTTGGAGCTTTATTTGCGAGCGCTGTCACGTCGCGGTCCGAGTCGTGTGCGGCAGCGAGGGTGCGAGCGCAGAGACGCGCGGGTGCTGCGAGCATCGCTCCCTCCCACTAACGAAGCGTCGAGGGAGAGCAGCACTGAGACCCGCAGCCACGTGGAAGCTCTGAAAGCACCGGGAGAAAAAGAAATGGTGTAAATCAATCGAGATAGGAGCCGAGAGTATCCATTTATTGGTTTACATGAAAGCAGGAGCACTTACCCAACAACTGTAGAAACACGGGCTTATCTGCGAGACCGCTGAGGAGATCGATTTACCAACCTGCTGCGCTTTGGTGTCCGTTTACACAAGGTTTTGACCTGCTGGTAGTTGTTTTGCGAAGTGACGCTTCATTAACTCCATCCTTGGCTACACTGTTGTTTAAATCTCATCTCTTTTAGCTTATATTTCGCTCCCAGACACAAGTCCGTTCCAACACCTCCTGTTTGGAGTGAGCAATTCCCCTGCCAGGGATGCTCCATCTTGTTCGTAGTAAGAAGAAAACAAGCCATAAATTAGCAACACACCTCCCGTCATCAAGGCTAATCAAGTAATGAGTAATGGCTTGATAAAGCGTCATTTGAAAGCAGAGTGTTTAAGCACTTTGTCACAGCGTTCGCTGCTTTGCAGAGCCTTTAATGTCGTGTTTCCCGTTGCCGCGAGGCTGCTGCTGTTAAATAAAAGCATGCAGCGTGGTGATGGAACATTTAATGGAGCCAGACACGCTAAAAAGAGGCCTATAGGCCTTTGAAAAATATTATGCTGCTGAATTGCTGCTTGATCTGTGACTTTGGGTCATATCAGAAGAAATAATATTAAATATAGGGGCTGCAGGCGGGTTAGATTTCATCGTTCGGAGCTAATCTCCTGATTACTCATGGAAAACAACCTTTGCACCTTTCAGGTTTCCCTCTGGAGCGTATCAGCAAATCTGTCGTCTCCGTCGTAGCGCTTTATTTTAGCCGTGGAGGAGGTTCCTGCCATCGGGAGGCTCTGGAAGAGCCAGCGCCGTGTCCATGTGCCCTCCAGAAATGCCATCCAGCCCTTCCCTTCGCCTCTTTGCTGCCATTTCTTGCTCTCCAGTCGCTTCCCAACCTCAGTGAATAATTTCCCCCAGATATCATGTTCAGGTTTCTTTGGTGTCCGTGCCCAAAACGTGTCCCTGGTCGGTGGGAGCCGGGTCAGCATCCTCTTCCAGATGGCAAAACGCATCTCCCCCGCACGCCCAATTTTCCACCCAACAACATTTGAATCCCTTTTCATTAATTGCATGGTGTCAAGGCGCTTATTTCTACAAGCTCATTTTATTTCCCCATCCTTTTTGGCTCTGGAAACGGGCCCGGTCATGCCTGCTCGCATGGCAGAGCTCACGCGTGTGGCTGCGGCCCGGCCCCTGTTTACCAGAGGAAGAGCAGGAGGGGAGCGTCGCTATTTTTTCCCCTTGGCAGAAATCCAGGCTCGGCTGGAACGAGGAAACCTGATGGGTCCGCAACGCTGAGAAACCACTTGGAACATCCAAGAATTACAGCGGGTGGGGAGGAAGGAGCTTTTTCTCCCTATAGCTCTTACAGAAATATAGATAACTAAATATTGTGCCTTGGGGACACCGCTCAGCACCGTGACTTTGCAGTTGCTGTTTTGTTTCCCTCCCGCGGGTGGAATCCACGGCTCATCCGAATCTGCTTCGCATCTCGGTGTCGCAACTTTGCCTCTTTATTTCTCGCGGCTGTTTTCTACCGTCCCGCGGGGACGCGCGATTGCGTTTTCCCCTCGGCGATCGCCAACCCCTCTCGCCCTCTCTGCTCTTCCCAAACCTTGTTTTGCCTTGTGTGTGTCATCATATGGACACGTGGTGTCCGAATGCGCAAACGTGACCTTTCTGCTATGCCTGTCGCTAAAATGACAAACACCTCACGCTAAACTGTTCTTTAGGGTTTATTTTATTCAAGGATCTGGATAAATAATCCAGCTGGCAAGTCTGGGGGAGAGCTGGTAAATCTTGCGTCAGATCTTCACACCCCATTTATTCCCTAGAGCAGATTTAGGGTGCAAAATCTGTCCCTTCTCAATTTGGAGGTGCTTGGATAGGGCACACAAAGCCGTCGGAGGTTATACAGCGGGAATTTGTTTATCCAAGGTGGGGAAAGCACCTGGCTCCTGTTCCATAGGGCACAGGGTTAGTCTGCAGCTTGGTAGATGGAGTCGCCATAAAACCATCACTAGCCAAGATCAGAAAACAGCAGCCCCGTGCCCTCTTTGGCTTGTCCTTGCTTTTCCGAGCTTCTCTCCGCCACCGCTTGTGTTTGATCAGCTGCTTGGGTTCGTGAGCTCTGAAGGACATTTCTATGAATTAAAGTCATTCTTGTTTTTTTCCCGTTTAAACAAGGAAACGATAAAGGAGTTGAAGGTGACTTTGTGTATTAGTTGTGGGGTTTTTTTGCTGACGCGGTGCTGGCTGATAAGTGCGTGAATATCTTCCCCTCCGTTTATACCCTGTAATCTCTTCAATCTAATTCGGGCTGTGAAACGGCGCTGAGCGCGTCACGAGCAAAGCCCTTCTCTCTGCAGGTGACCTGTGCATATCCGAAAACGAGCGGCGGGTGGTTTCCAAGGAAGCCTGGGCGAAACTCAAGCAATATTTTCCAAAGGCCCCTGAATTCCCAAACAACAAAGAGTGCTGTTCGCAGTGCAAGGTATTTAAATGGCAAATAACGTTACCCCTTTGTAAATACGCCGGCGTGCGTGTTTCTGGGTTTCTTTTTAACACCACTCGGCACAGCGGATATTGTCACCTTTGAATAGGAGCTGAAGCTGTGCTGTAATTAACTGTTCCGTGCAGATTTTGGAGCGCGAAGGGGAGGAGAACGAAGCTCTGCATAAGATGATGGCCAGCGAGCAGAAGACTTCTCTCCAGAACCTGTTTCACGACAAATGCAGACCCTGCCTGGGCAGCTGGCCGCAGGTACGGGAAGGAGGGAGACGAGGGGAGCGGAACAGAGCTTGGGGGACGTTTTTATCACCTTTATCCCTCTCCTAAGATATTGTATTTCACCCGTAAGAGAGACACTTGCCTGATAACCATTTGCTCGGTGCGAGCGAGCCCGGGGAAGCCCGTGCCAGCGGCGCAGCCCCGTGTGTTGTGCCGAGGTGTGATTTCCCCCGATTAGCGGTGCTGGCGCCAAGCCCTGCTCGAGACACACGAGAGCGGCTCCTGTGCCAGCAGAGCTGTTGCTGGCCCGTGGTCAGTGAGATAAGCGCTGGCAATGCTGCGGCTGTCCCTAGAAGGACCGAAATGCTGCGGCTGTGGCAGTGGAGGTGCCTTTCCACTATCTGCCCTGCCGCGCAGGCCGGGCTATTGCTGCTGCTGGGACAAAATATCACATGTGCTTTGGCGTTGTCCTACATCCCCTGAGCTCATCCCCAAAATGCTGAGCCATGCAAACAGGAGTGATGGACGTGCAAGACGAGAGGAAATGGCCTCAAGTTGCACCAGGGGAGGCTGAGGTTGGATCTGAGGAACAATTTCTTCCCCAAAGGGCTGTGGGGCATTGGAACAGGCTGCCCAGGGCAGTGCTGGAGTCACCATCCCTGGAGGGCTGGACAGACGGACATGAGGTTCTCAGGACATGGGGCAGTGCTGGGGTGGGTTATGGTTGGACTCTTGATCTTGAGGGGCTTTTCCAAGCAAAATGATTCTCTGCTTGAGCACAGGATGGGATGCTCACCCGCGTCCTTCACCCCAGGTTGGGATGGTCAGGTGTGGGGCAGGATGCTCAGGCATGAGGTGGGATCCTTCATTGTGGGGCAGGATGGAGGAGCTGAACCCATCATTCCATCATAGCAAGCGATAAGACGAGAGGAAATGGCCTCAAGTTGCGCCAGGGGAGGTTGAGGTTGGATTTAGGAACAATTTCTTCCCCAAAGGGCTGTGGGGCATTGGAACAGGCTGCCCAGGGCAGTGCTGGAGTCACCATCCCTGGAGGGCTGGACAGACGGACATGAGGTTTTCAGGACATGGGGCAGGGACAGGGGAGGGTTGTAGTTGGACTCCTGATCTTGAGGGGCTTTTCCAACCAAAATGCTTCTGTGATTCTAAGACCTCTCATACCAGCTTCTCCCCAGTACGAGCCTCCATTTCTCCAGGACTTTCCTGGGGCTTTGAGGCAGCTCCAAAGAAGTGGCACAAGCACTGGCTCCGTGCCTGGGCTCCCGGCCATCTCGCAGCGCTGATTAACCATCGAGCCGCAGATCCTGCCAAGCTGCATTGGCAGGTGTCGGCCTCCTCGCTCCGGCCGTGGAGAAACCCTGAGATCTGCACCTCGGAACCAGGGAGCCCCAAAAGGGTTGAAAAGGAAAACTGTGCCGAGCTGCCAGGCCCTGCTGGGGGTGTTTAAGGGGTGTATCTGGTATTAAGGGGAATATCTG
Organism: Nesoenas mayeri; assembly: GCF_963082525.1. Classification (NCBI taxonomy): domain Eukaryota; kingdom Metazoa; phylum Chordata; class Aves; order Columbiformes; family Columbidae; genus Nesoenas; species Nesoenas mayeri. The sequence continues at coordinate 6,210,236 of NC_137546.1, read as the reverse complement.
GTTGAACTGATGGAAAACTTGAGCCCGTCACCGTGGGTCAGCTCAAAATATGAAGGTGTCTGCGGGCAGCGAGGCTGCGTAGAATCCCAGAATCATTCTGCTTGGAAAAGACCTTTAAAATCATCCTCCACTCTCTTTGAATTTCCAAAGGGAGTGGGATAAGCAAGAGCTGAGGATCTTTCCCTCAAGCTTTTTGAGTTTTCCTCATCCAAACCAGTTGAGGTTCAGGGAAGAAAATAAGCAGAGCGGTTTAATCCAGAGGAGATTTAAAAAATATATATACATATATTCCTTTTCCTGCAGAAAGATGGAGTGAGCCCTTAAATCTGCATTAGGGAAGGCGATGAGGGTAGGTGAGCACTGAAATGATTAGTATTTTGTCACCCAGCTCTCAGGATCTCGGTGGTTTCTTGTTCAGGAGCAAACTGTTTAATGGCAAATCACTCAGGGCCGGAAAACAACAGTTTATCCTAAAACTGCTGCGTCGTGAGGGTGCACAGCCGTGGGTTTGAATCCGTTTTGCTGCCAAAAGGGGAAACTTTGTCATTTTGAAGCAAACGAGGCAGGTTGGGGGGTGTCACCCCACACCATGGGGATGCAGAGACCCCGAGTCCCCAGTGAGGGAAAACCCCACGCTGGGGAGTCTCAGCTGCTCCAGGGGAAATAACCATTTCCTGCAATGAATTAAAGGTAATTGGATCTAAAACTAAATTAACTTTGTAATAAACATGAGATTAGTAATATGAGTGCTTAGTGCTTGATCCCAAATTCTTTCCTTTGGCTTTCCCAGCGCGCTTGGATGGAGTCGTCATGGCACAAACGCTGAGGTCTGGAACAGAACGAGCGCGGCAGAAAAAGCTCAACAGTCATCACTTCTCTATTGTCGGACTAATTAAAAAAGCTTCTGTTTTTTTGCCTCTTTTCACCTCCAGGAGACGGATGAGCTGTACATCGTTTCGCAGTTCTTTGTAGAAGAATGGAGGAAATTTGTCAGGTAACTTGAAGCTTTTCAGCGTGTTTTATTCCTTTTGGGGGGGCTGCAGGTGATGGGTTTGAATCCCGGTGCGATGTGTCGTTCGCCTCGGTGAAAACAGGGAAGATTTCTGCAGGACTTGGAGCAGTTGTAATACATCCTAAGAAACCGAATTTCCTTGTTTACCGTGGCTTAACCAGATGGTCGGATTAGATAGTAACCGGATTAGTTTTTTCATCTGTCTGGAGCTGTATCCCAGGCAAAGGTCACTGCTCAATCCTGTTTCCACGGGCTGCTGGGGGCAGGAGATGGAAATCTCTGCTAGATAGGAGAGTCATTTTGCAACGCGCAGGAACGCAGATCTGATTTCCTCGTCCGTAGTAGTTTAATATTCCCCCGTCGGAATGCTTCCTGTAAATATCCACCTGTGATTCCTCCTTGCGCTTGTGGTGAAATAACCCCATCAAGCTTTGCAAACCGCTCTCCTTTGCCCGCGCAGGAGGCCGACGCGATGCAGCCCCGTCTCCTCGGTGGGAAACAGCGCTCTGCTCTGCCCCCACGGAGGCCTCATGTTCACCTTCGCTTCCATGACGCAGGAGGATTCCAAACTGTGAGTTTCTCCTCTTCACTCGGCTCCGTCTCTCAGGAGCCTCGGGGAACGGCCCCGGGGGCTCACGGAGCTGCAGCAACATGAGCCGTGAATCCTCGAACCAAATCAGCGCTTTCTCAATCCCGCCTTAGCGAGGCGAGGCCTAAATTGAGAGCTTACTTCAGCTTGGCTGCTTCCTAACAATAAACTATCTTGAATTTAACCAGGATGTAGAAACATCCGCCTTCCTTAGGCTTTGCTTTCCGTCAGACTCGCCCCCCGAGCGCTGGGCCGGAGTTGGTGCTCCGTAGCGTCGCTTCTGCGACGATGCAGAACTAAAAGTAGCAAATCTTCCCCTCCCTCCTCCGTCCTCCCTCCGGCGTGACTGGAGCAGAACAGCGTCACTAATAACACGCTGCTGTTATCTTGGGTGTACAGGCTCTCCCGCCCGCCTGGAGTTACGGGGTGATTTTTGCAGCTTTTCTTTCATGACCAGACTGAAAATAAAGAAAGGGGGAGGCTGTTGAGGAGCTGGAGGCTCAGCTTTGCCATGTCATAAAGCACGTTCTTGTTCCTTTGCACAGTATAGCTCTAATATGGCCCAGCGAGTGGGAGAGGATTCAAAAACTCTTCGTCGTGGATCACGTCATCAAAATCACCCGAACGCAAGCGGCCGGGGGGGACCCCGAGGGTGCACGTTACGTCTCTGAGCCCCGTGAGTGAATCTTGTGCTGCTGTCCGGCCTTTATTCTTTAGCTAATCGGTGCCAACTCCCTGGGAAATCATTATATTTTGGATAAAGGGTCAGATTTCAGGGCACCCCGAGCTTGGTGGGTGATGAGACGCTGCGGGTGAATGGGGAGAGATGTTGGGCAGGTGTCTCCGAGGAACCGAAGCAATTAAATGTACTTTATTTCCTTTCTGCCTCCCCAGAGCTCTGTCCAGAGTGCAGAGAAGGGCTGTTATGCCAACAGCAGCGCGACTTGCGGGAGTACACCCAGGCAACCATCTACATCCATAAAGTGGTGGATAATAAAAAGGTACGGTCCTCGCTCTCCCTGACTCCCTTTCATTTAACAGAAAGTGCACTGAGCACCCAGAAAACGACGTGAACGCGGCGACTGTCACAGCCCGTCACATCCCCACAGGGCTGGGGGTCACCGGGGGGTCCGTGGTGGCAGCTGTTGCTTCAGCAAATATAGCAAATGTAGGTAAAATTCCAGTTGTAGCCACTGTGAAAATTTGGTTTCCTTGAGGCTTCTTTTTGCCAAACTGAACCCTTTGCAGATTCTTCCCAGATCTTCCCAGCTTAGGTTATTTTTGGCAATGTTGTAACAGTTTTTCTCTTCCTAATCGTGTTATCAGGCTCTACCTGTTCTCCTCCCCCTCTAAGATTTGTCATTTCCTTCTTGACTGCTCCAGTGACATTTATTCCTCGATAGAAATAAGCTCTTAACCTCCGTGCCGATGAAATCGCAGTCACCTTTGAGGTGCTTTTCAATATCCCCTCGAAGCTGTGAATCCTGCCTCTCAAGGGGTCAGTGCCAGGTCTAGAACTGGCTTTACAGGTACCCAAAAGCCACTTCCAGCAAATCTTCCTCCTTAGGCCTGGTTTGATGCTTTAACAGGGAAACCAGGCCAGGCTCACATGGGGGTGTTCCCTGCACTTGTGCAGCGTGACGAGGTGGTTTTATACCTCTCCTTGATTCCCACCTCGCCGGCAGCGCGAGGGCTGGATGCGAAGCGCCGGGCTGGCCGGGTTCCTGCGGCGCTGCGAGACGTGGAGCACGCAGGACTGTCCCGGCCTCGCTCCCAGGCTGTTTCTTGGCTCTGGCGCAGAGGAGCCTTGGTTTTGTTTCTTTTTGTTGTTGTTTTTCCCCTCTGCTGGACACGGCCACGCTCAAACACGTGGGGCTGGCGCAAAACACAGCGGCGATTCTTTGCCGAGCAGCTGGAGTGGGATGGAGGGGGCGAGAGCTCGCCCGCGGTCCCTCATTAACGGGGCGGCCTCGGCGGGATACGAATCAGCAGTAACGCCCGGCGAGGATTTCAGTGCTGCATCTCTCCCCACCGCATTCTATTTGTAAACTTGGGGAGCGTTTCCCACCCCTCGCCCTCATTCTGCCCCCCCGGTACCTCCTTTTGCCGTTGCCACAGCCGGATAAAATCGGCATGGAGCGGCACTGCTGGAATCCGGAGGGCTCTGGGGAGGCTGCGGTTGGCGCTGGATGTTTGGGAGCTTATAATTGCATCGTTAATTGGAAATACCTTGATGGAGAAGCGAATTCACAGGCAGCCGGGTGGAGAACGCGCCGGTCTCCTGGGCTCCTGCAAACCCCAGCCCAAGCGTAGATGTGAATTCACTCCTCCTACAGTGACTTATGAATAAAAAAGGATGTTCAGGTCTAAGTTGGTGTAAATTATTTAGATTTCATTTACTTACAACCTCCAGACCCATAAATAACGGCGCTGAGTGCCTCTGTCACTGCGCTGCAGGGTTGGATAAGTGTCTTAATTTACGGATAATATTCTTTCCTCTGCGTTAGGGGTTTTGTAACGCACTTAGATGAACCGGAGAAGCAGCTAATGGGAAAGAAATCAGTCCAGGCCCCAGGAGACTTTCCCTTTGCCTGGAGAAAGGGGCAGGTCCTGCGCCGCAGGAAGCACCTGCGATTCAATCCCAAGTTCGATTCCCCCGAGGCGAACCCCCCGGCGGTTGGATGTGCAGCTGGGGAGGGTGGAGGTTTCTGCAGAGCCAAGCGATCCCTGCGGTTCCGCGGCGTGCGAGCCCTTTGCCGCCACGCGGCTTAGTCACGGAGACTGATTTTTATGACTTCAGGTAATGAAGGACGCTGCTCCGGAGCTGAACGTGAGCAGCTCAGAAGCTGAAGAGGACAGGGAGGAAAACAAGCCAGAGGGGGAGCAAGACCCAGATTTTAACCAGGTAGACATCAAAACCACAACCAGGCGCCTCGGTTTTTGCATCATCCCCTCGAGTCAGCGTCACACGCCAGCCCTCCTCCTCCGTTTAGCGCCGGCGCGTGAAAACACGCGTCTTCAATTGTCGTTTTAACGCTCGGGCCGCGCCAGTGCTTTGTGTTTTTAGAGAGATCCGATACTGACGGTGACTCGTCCGCGGGGCCGGCGGCCGCCCGGCGCCTTTTTGAGCAGGAGCCGTGGTTTCGAGGCGAATCCTCCATTCCTTCGCTTTCCAAGGGGCTTTTCGATGCTTCGCGCCGTCCCTCGCGTCACCGACTCACCCAAAACGCCACCCGGGCCACCGGGAATTTGTATTTTCCCCCAATTCCAAACTTGGGCTCTTGATTTCTTTTTGCCTTTATTTCTAGACCAACGGCGGCGCGAAGCGCCAGAAGGTCTCGCACCAGAGCTACGTCACGTACCAAAAACAAGGCATCCGGCGGAGCACCCGGCACCGCAAAGTCCGAGGGGAGAAAGCGCTGCTGGTTTCTGCTAATCAGACGCTGAAAGACCTGAAAATCCAGGTAAGGTGGTTTTTTCCTCCAAGAAATGAGTCGTTTTGGGTAAGAAAACACAAAATGAGGAGCGCGGGGTTGGGGGGAATGAGGATAAAACCCCGCGTGGCGCTCGGGTCGAACGGGGGGTTTTTGTGTAGCTCGGTGGTTTCTTTTGCCCTCCGCACAAAGTCAGCGTGTCTCATTGTGTCGGCACAGATCATGCATGCATTTTCAGTTGCTCCCTTCGACCAGAACTTGTCCATCGACGGGAAGGTCCTGAGCGACGACACGGCCACGCTGGGCAGCCTGGGGGTCATCCCCGAGTCCGTCATCCTGCTCAAGGTAACGGGGCAGCGCGGCCGCCGAAATGAAGTTCGTTAAAGCAGAGAATCGAGCTGATTTTTGCGTCGCCGGAGAGAAAAGGCCGTGCCCACCCTTAGGTTGCTTAATATAACGAGTTACTCCTCTAAGAAATCCTCCTTTTAAAAATAAAGAGTAGTAGTTGTTAGCGGCTTTGCTGCTGAGCTGTGTGTGTACCCACCCAAAATATGGCTAAATTTGGGAGGTGAATTAATCCCCGGCTGGTTTTTGGGTGCGAAACCCGTTCCCCGCTCCCCTCCGAACCGCGAGCAGCCTAACGAGGTTCCCCGCTCGTTAACCCTCCGCTTGGTTTTCCAGGCTGATGAACCGATTGCAGATTACGCGGCGATGGACGACGTGATGCAAGGTGAGGGGAACCCAGGGCTGGGATCCGGGGGGAGAGTTTGGGGCCGATTGCGTTGGATTTGGGTTGTAAAAGCAGAAAATGGGGACAAACTAGAGACAAACTAGAGATATTGGAGGTTTATTGTCGCTGTCAACGGGAATTCAGCCGCTCAGATGAAAAACCCTTTTAGAAATGACTTTTAGAGCCTCCTAACGTCGCCTCTTTTCCTTTCCCTCCCCAGTTTGTATGCCTGAAGAAGGGTTTAAAGGTGAGTTTCGTCTTTTGTTTTCTCCCCGCTTTATTTAAGCCCGGCCTAACTCCACCTCCACCCCGTAACCATCATTTTGTCGTCATCTTTTCCCAGGGACTGGTTTACTGGGACACTGATGGTTTTCTAAACAGAGGAGCGACTAGAAGGGGAAGAGGATTTTGACATGGTAGGGCATTAAAAGAACAAAAACAAAGTGGATACGGGACTGAACTCTTTGACTCTTCCGGAAGGCAGGAGAAAAACCCCATTTCTGAAATGACTGCCCCCAAAAAAACACACAAAAAATGCCTTATGTCAAAGCAGATTGCACTGAAGGACACCCTGCCTCGGAGAGAACGTTCCTGATTTTATATTTAATAAAGCAAAGGGAAGGTTGGGAAGTTTGGGAGCGGAAGGAGCGTTGTTGTGTTTACAGGTCGGGGGGGACGGAGGCGTTTTTGGGGTGTTTTCCCCGTCTCCGCTCCCAACTAAAGGGTCAGAATCCAAGTCCAACCGACCTCCCGTCACTATAGGCGTCAATCCTGTCTTTGATCCACTCTTATCTTTCAGTACCGCATGGAAGTAAAGAAATTGTGACTTGTGAGGAATGTCTAGCTCGTTTGGAATCTAAACTTCATTGATTTAACCCAAAAAGGCAGCTGGGGGCTGAGCGGGGCCGGGGGGGCCGCTCACCTTCACTTCCACACCTGCGATGTTTTCAATGACCACCTGGTTACTTTTTCCTCTGTGAACTGTGGTTTTTAGAAACGTTGGGATATTTGGGGTATTTTACCGACTTTGGAGAACATCGGGGACGGCGTTTGCGCCCCCCCCACTGGGATTGAGCCCGCGGGACGTTTCCCATGGGAAGAAGTTGCTTTTATTCCCCTTTATTCTCATTTTATCCGCAATGCACTAATTATTCTCATTTTTGTTCGCATCCGCACGCCCCCAAAGGGATTGTGGGTGTCCAGCTCCTAAACTTGGACGTTTCCTCTTCCTTTTTCCAACCTTTTCACCCATTTCCGTGGCAAACCCGCCATGCGGGGGGTCAAGTCGCTGCCGCATCAACTTGAGGTTTTAAAGCATTTGGGGTGTATCCCAGCCCGGGATTCCAGCCACGTGAGGCCCCGTGTCCCCAACAGGTCAAAGCAACCGGCGTTTTTGGGGCTGTGAAGCTCTTATAAGGTGATTTTTGGGACAATTTGGCCGATTTTGGGGACAATTTGGCCCTGTGTATCCATTCCCAAGGTGAAGATTGGGAATTCATCGCCCCGCAGCCCCCTCCATCCTTTTGGAACAGCAGGAGCTTTTCTTCCTCCCAGCCCGAAGCACTCGCTCGTGTACATATTTCCTGGAAATTCCAGTTTATTTTCAATTTGCTGTTAATTTTTCTTTATGTTAAAAAGAATAATAATAATAATAATCTCTTCCTTGAGCGTATGTTGCAAAATGAGAAGTTCTGAGCTCGGCGGGAAGGCCGGGACGGGGGGGACGAGCGGGACGCAGGTACACGGGGGCAGCAAAGGCCCAGTGACCGTTTTGTCTGTTCTTTGCAAATTATTATCCAATTAAAATTGTCATTTGAGCAGCGGCCGCCTCGTTAAAGCACATCTGCCTCATTAAAGCACATCTGCCTCGTTAAAGCACATCCGTGTGGGCTGGGGGGTTGTGGGGTGGTAAATCCCGCTCTGGGGTTTGCAAAAGTCCTCAAAAATGTCCCCAAAAATAAAGGGTGTGGGTGGTGGGGGGTTCCCAGTGCCAGCGCAGCTCTGGGGACATCTCGGTGTCCCCGTGCTGGCACCTCGCCCTGGTTGGCACCTCAATGTCCCCAGGGATTGGGGGTGCTGGGAGGGGAGTCACTTGTGTTCTGGGTGGTTTAGGGGGGAGAGAAAAGGGTCCTGGGGATGGGGGGGGTGCCCCATTGGCTGGACTGGGGGGTGGGTGGGGGTACCTGGGTACCAGCCATGGGGGAGATGGGTCCTGGGGATGGGGGGGACCCCATTGGCTGGACTGGGGGGTGGATGGGGGTACCCGGGTACCAGCCATGGGGGAGATGGAGATGGGGATGGGAGGGACCCTATTGGCTGGACTGGGGGATGGGTGGGGGTACCCGGGTACCAGCCATGGGGGAGATGGGTCCTGGGGATGGGGGGGGTGCCCCATTGGCTGGACTGGGGGGTGGGTGGGGGTACCCGGGTACCAGCCATGGGGGAGATGGGGATGGGGGATTTGGGGGCTTCCCCAGGGGTGGGTGAGGGGGCCTGGGGGGACACACCGGGTGGTCCTGGGGAGGGGCCGGGGGGTCCCGGGTGGGGGGTGGCGCCGGTTCCCAGTGCCAGGGGCAGTTCCCAGTTCCCCGCTGCCAGTTCCCAGTGCTGGGCTCAGGTTCTGGTGCCGGTTCCCGTTGCCGGTCCTGTTCCCGTTGCCGGTCCTGCTCCCGGTGCTGGTCCCAGTTCCCGTTTCCAGTCCCATTTCCAGTGCCGATTCCCGGTGCCGGTTCCCGGTCCCGGTCCCTTTCCCAGTGCTGGTTCCCGTTCCCGGTTCCAGTTCCCGTTCCCTTCCCCGTTCCCGGTTCCAGTGCCGGTTCCGGTGCCGGTTCCGGTACCGGCCGCCCCCGGAGGGCCCGCCCCGCCCCGCCGCACGTGACGCGGCGCGGTGGCCGCGAGCGCCGGGGCCCCCGCTCCGCTGCGCTCGGTACCGGCTGCGCTCCCGGCCCCGCCGCCCCGGTAAGTGCCGCGGGAACCGGGGGCCCCCGCGGACACCCCCATCCCCGCGCAGAAACGGGGGGGCCCGTTCCCCGGTGACCTTCAGCCGGTACCGGGGATGGGGGGGGGGGGAGGATGCTCCGGGCCTGGGTGGGGGACCCTGGAGTCCGGGCAGGATGGGGGGGGGATGAGCCCCCCGGGTACCCCCCAACCTGCCCCCCAAATATCTCACCCATAAATTACCCCCCCGCTATCTCCCACATTAATGACACCCCTCAACCTGCCCCGAATTCTGCCCCACTCTCCTTCTCCCCCCGCACTGGCCTCATCATCTGCCCCCCCAGCCCCCTCCCCACTATCTGCCCCCCCATTGCTGTCCCCCCAGCCCGGCCACACATTTGGGTCACACCCCCCGGTGCCACCCGGCCCCCCCCCCCGCCGCGGACTGCGTCCCTTGGGTGCTGGGGGGGGAAGGTGGGGGAGCCCCAGGACCCCGCACCCACTGCCCGCACGGGGACGGGGGGCGTTTGCACGAGGGTCCGTGTTTGCACGGGGTCGTGTGACATTGTCGCATTTGCACGCAGTCGTGTTTGCACGGGAACGGGGCGCGTGTGCACCGCGGGTGCGTTTTGCACCAGCGCCGCTTTTGCACGGGGACGGGTCACACCTGCACCAGGGTCACACCTGCACCAGGGTCACACCTGCACCAGGGTCACACCTGCAGGGACACACCTGCACCCCTTCGTGTTTGCAGAGGGACGGGGCGCGTTTGCACGAGGGTTCGCGCTTGCACAAGGGTCGCGCGCGCCCGGGGTGTGTTTGCACGGGGCGGGTGGGACCCTTTTCCACCACGGGTGTGTTTGCACAGGGCCGGTGTCCCCGTGTCCCCGTGTCCCGTGTCCCGTGTCCCGTCCCGCCCGGCGCTGTCCGTGGTGCTGCCCCGCGCGGCGCCGCCTCCCGCCGGCAGAGGGCGCCCTTCGGGTTGGGGGGGTGAGGGGTGCGATGAGTTTGGGGGGGTCTGAGCAGCCGGGGACCCCCCATGGAGTGACCCGACACCCGCCGGTCCTGGGCCGCCGGCTCCCTGCAGCCGGCACGGCGGCGCTTGGCTCGGTGCCATCAGTAGGCTTCAGGGGTAACGCCGCTGGCCGAGCTGTGGGGAGCTCCCCTCTCCCCCAGGAACCACCATGGGCCCCCCAGGGCCCCCCCGCGCCACCTAGACGTGTCCCCAACCGACAGCACCGCCCCCTCGGCCACCCCTCCCTGAGGTAAGCCCCATGGGTGCCCCCCACCCAAAGGTGCCGGTGACAAGGCGTGGGGACGGGCACCCACGGCCCCGTGTCCCACAGGCAGCAGGATGGCCCAGCAGCGCCACGCCGTCCCCCCACCGCTCAAGGTAGGCGTCGCTGGGGTGGGGGCACCCATGGGTGCTAGCATGGCCTTCACCCTCCCCCAGCACCCATGGGTGCTACCATGGCCTCCCCCACCACGTTGTCTTGCAGACGGAGGAGGACTACATCCCCTACCCCAGCGTGCACGAGGTAGAGCACCCGCTCCCCCAGAGATGGGTGCTGGGCGGGTGAGGGGTTGATGGGTGGGTGGGCCGAGCACCCACCCGGGTTGTGGGTGCAGGTGCTGGGCCGGGAGGGGCCGTTCCCCCTCATCCTCCTGCCGCAGTTTGGGGGTTACTGGATTGAGGGCACCAACCACCAGCTGAGCGGGACCCCCGAGTCCCCCCAAACCCCGGCACCCAGCACCCGGGCAAAGCTGGAGGGCAACCACACGGCCAAGATCTACCGCAAGCACTTCTTGGGCAAGGTGAGGTCCCATGGGTGCTGCAGGCGTGGGTGGGTTCCCCATGGGCATGGGTGGGCATGGAGACCCCATAAACAGGTCCTCATGGATGTGGGTGCCCCGTGGAATGGGTGGTTGTGTGTATGGGTGCTCACTGGGGTGGGTGTGGGTGTCAATGGGTGATCATAGGTACCCTACAGCATGGGTGCTCATGGATATGGGTGATTCGTAGGTGTAGGTATCTATGGACATGGGTGCCCCATGGCATGGGTGCTCATGGATATGGGTGACTCATAGGTGTAGGTATCTACGGACATGGTTGCCCCATGGCATGGGTGCTCATGGATATGGGTGACTCATAGGTGTAGGTATCTATGGACATGGGTGCTCCATGGCATGGGTGCTCATGGATATGGATGACTCATAGGTGTAGGTATCTACGGACATGGGTGCCCCATGGCATGGGTGCTCATGGATATGGGTGACTCGTAGGTGTAGGTATCTACGGACATGAGTGCCCCATGGCATGGGTGCTCATGGATATGGGTGACTCATAGGTGTAGGTATCTACGGACATGGGTGCCCCATGGCACGGATGCTCATGGATATGGGTGACTCATAGGTGTAGGTATCTATGGACATGGGTGCCCCATGGCATGGGTGCTCATGGGTAGGGGTGCTCATGGACATTGGTATTTATGGGCATGAGTGCTCATGGACCTGGGTGCTCCATGGCATGGGTGCTCATGGTAAGGGTGCTCATGGGGGTAGGTGTGGGTATCTATGGGCATGGAAGCCTTATGGCTGCAGGTGCTGGTGGACTGGGGTGCTGTGCAGCATGGGTGCTCACAGCCGTGGGTGACTCATGGGTGTAGTTATCTATGGGCATGGGAGCCCAATGGGTTTGAGTGCACATGGACCTGGGTGCCATACAGCATGGGTGGTCCTATATGGGTGCTCATGCAGGTGGGTGTGAGTATCTATGGGTGTGGAAGCCACATGGGTATGGGTGCTCAGGGACCTGGGTGCCCCATGGCGTGGATGCTTATAGACATGGGTGTCCATGGGCATGGCAACCTACAAGTGTCTGTAAGATGGGTGGCCCATGGGCGTGGGTGCTCATGGACATAGGTGGTCATGCAAATGGGTGCTCATGAACATGGGTGTGAGTATCTATGAGTATGGGTGCTCAGGGACCTGGGTGCCCCGTATCATGGGTGCACATGCACATGGGTGCTCAGGGCCATAGGTGGCTCATTGCATGGGTGCCAGTCAGTGTAGGTGCTACATAGGTGGTGGTATCTGTGGGTGTGGGTGCTCATGGACATGGGTGCCCTATGGTATGGTTGCTTGTAGACGTGGGTGTCCATGGGCACTGGGAATCTACAAGTGTCTGTAAGATGGGTGCTGCATGGGGATGGGTGTTCATGGCATGGGTGTTCATGGCCATGGGTACTCTATGGGGATGGGTGTTCATGGCCATGGGTGCCCGATGGCATGGGTGCTCCATGGGGATGAGTGCTCCATGGGGACAGGTGTTCATGGGCATGGGTGCTCCATGGGGATGGGTGTTCATGGATGTTGGTGCTCACGGCTATGGGTACTCGATGGGGATGGGTGTTCATGGCCATGGGTGTTATGGGCATGGGTGTTCATGGCCATGGGTACTCTATGGGGATGGGCGTTCATGGATGTTGGTGCTCATGGGCATGGGTACTCTATGGGGATGGGTGTTCATGGGCATGGGTGCCCGATGGCATGGGTGCTCCATGGGGATGAGTGCTCCACGGGGACGGGTGTTCATAGGCATGGGTGCTCCATGGGGATGGGTGTTCATAGATGTGGGTGCTCATGGCTATGGGTACTCTATGGGGATGGGTGCTCATGACCATAGGTGTTATGGGCACAGGTGTTCATGGCCATGGATACTCTATTGGGATGGGTGTTCATGGCCATGGGTGCCCAATGGCATGGGTGCTCCATGGGGATGAGTGCTCCATGGGGACCGGTGTTCATGGGCATGGGTGCTCCATGGGGATGGGTGTTCATGGATGTGGGTGCTCATGGTCATGGGTACTCTATGGGGATGGGTGCTCATGGCCATGGGTGTTATGGGCATGAGTGTTCATGGCCATGGGTACTCTATGGGGATGGGTGCTCACGGCCATGGATGCCCCATGGCATGGGTACTGCCCGCGTGAGCACCCATCACGCGGTGGCGAGTGCCGGCCCCTCCCGCAGGAGCACTTCAACTACTACTCGCTGGACCCGGTGCTGGGTCACCTCGTGTTCTCCCTCAAGTACGACGAGCAGGAGCAGCTCCACCTGCTGCTGCGGTGAGCAGGGTGCTGGGGGCACCCATGGGTGCTGACCGGGCATCGGGGGGCCACCCTGACCCCCACCTCGCCCCGCAGCACCCGCGCCCGCACCCTGCACGACGTGGTGCCCATCTCCTGCCTGGCCGAGTTCCCCAACGTGGTGCAGATGGCCAAGGTGGGTGCGACACCTCCGGCAGCACCCATGGGTGCCCCCCCAACCCCGAGCCACCCATTGCATCTCCCATCCTTCCCGCAGCTGGTGTGCGAGGACATCAACGTGGATCGCTTCTACCCCGTGCTCTACCCCAAGGTGAGGGGGGCACCCATGGGTGGGGGAGCACCCCGGGGTGCCCCCCACCCACCGCACGCCCCCTCCCCGCCCTACAGGCGTCCCGCCTCATCCTCGCCTTTGATGAGCACGTGCTCAGCAACCACTTCAAATTTGGGGTCATCTACCAAAAACTGGGGCAGGTACGGGGCAGGGTGGGTGGGGGTGAGGGTGGGGGGTCCCGGGTGGGTGCTGACACCCCCGTCACCCTGCAGACCTCCGAGGAGGAGCTTTTCGGCACCACGGAGGAGAGCCCGGCCTTCGCCGAGTTCCTCGACGTTCTGGGCCAGCGGGTGCAGCTGCGGGACTTCAAGGGGTGCGTGACGGGGGGCTGGGTGGGGGGCACCCATGGGACCCAGGCTCAGGGTGCCTGTCCCCCCACCCCACGCAGGTTCCGGGGGGGGCTGGACGTGACCCACGGGCAGACGGGCAGCGAGTCGGTTTATTGTCACTTCCGCGACAAGGAGATCATGTTCCACGTCTCCACCAAGCTGCCCTACACCGAGGGGGACGCCCAGCAGGTGGGGGCACCCATGGGTGCTAGGGGGACACATGGGTGCTTGGGGGAGGGGGTATAGGGGGACCTGGGTTACCTGTAGGTGCTGGGGGCATCTATGGGGTGCAGGGAATCCTTGGGCACCTCTGGGTGCTTGGGGGCTGTCAGTGGGGTGCAGGGGCACCCATGGGTGCTGGCTGGTGTCTATGGGGTGCAAGAGATCCTTGGACACCTCTAGGAGCTTAGGGGGTGTCAACGGGGTGCAGGAGCACCCATGGGTGCTGGCTGGTGTCTATAGGGTGCAGGGGATCCTTGGGCACCTCTGGGTGCTTGGGGGGTGTCAATGGGGTGCAGGGGCACCCATGGGTGCTGGCTGGTGTCTATGGGTGCAGGGGATCCTTGGGCACCTCTGGGTGCTGGGGGGGGGCATCTGTGTGACACAAGGGCTAACACTACACCTTATGGGTGCTGGGGGATGTGTATGGGATGCAAAACCTTCAGGGGCACCCCTGGGTGTTGGGGGGTTGTCTATAGGATGCAAAAGCTCCAGAAGCACCCATGGGTGCTGGGGGGGGAGGGGCACAAGGGCTAGCGGCACACCCCATGGGTGCTGGGGGAGTGTCTATGGGGTGCAGAGCACCCACAGAACACCCTTGGGTGCTGGGGGGTGTCTATGGGGTGCAGTGGGCCCACAGAGCACCCTTGGGTGCTGGGGGGTGTCTATGGGGTGCAGAGGGCCCACAGAGCACCCTTGGGTGCTGGGGGGTGTCTATAGGGTGCAGAGGGCCCACATAGGACCTTTGGGTTCTGGGGGGTGTCTACAGGGTGCAGAGGGCCCACAGAGCACCCTTGGGTGCAGGGGGGTGTCTATGGGAGGCAGGGGGCTGTCAGGGCACCCTTGGGTGCTAGGAGGTGTCTATGGGGTGCAGGGGTCCAGCAGAGCACCCATGGGTGTGAGGGGGTGTCTATGGGTGGCAGAGGCTTGTCAGGGCACCCTTGGGTGCTGAGGGGTGTCTATGGGACACAAAACCTTCAGGGGCACCCCTGGGCGCTGGGTTCACCTCTGGGGTATAGGGACTATCACCCCCTTTGCCCCCCTGGCGTGACCTCCCCATGTCCCCCGTGTCCCCGCAGCTGCAGCGGAAGCGTCACATCGGCAACGACATCGTGGCCGTGGTGTTCCAGGACGAGAACACCCCCTTCGTCCCCGACATGATCGCCTCCAACTTCCTGCACGCCTTCGTGGTGGTGCAGCTGGAGCAGGGCGGCACCCAAGGGACCCTCTACAAGGTACCACCCCCTGCCTCAGTTTCCCCATCCTCAGGGGTGCTGCGGGGTGCCCTGTCACCCCCCGTCCTGCCCACCCGCCGCAGGTCTCCGTCACCGCCCGTGACGACGTGCCCTTCTTCGGCCCGCCGCTGCCCGACCCCGCCGTCTTCAGGAAGGTGAGCACCCATGGGTGCTGCCTGGGGGGGGTTCCCCGGGGTGGCACCCACCCAGGGTTGCCCCTCGCCCCACAGGGCCCCGAGTTCCAGGAGTTCCTGCTGACCAAGCTCATCAACGCTGAGTACGCCTGCTACAAGGCTGAGAAGTTCGCCAAGCTGGAGGTGGGTGCCAATGTGGGTGCTGAGCATGGGGGTGCTGGGTGGTTTGGGGGTCTGCAGTGGGGCTGGGCATGGCAAGGGGTGTGTGGGTGCTGTGGATGCAGGTGCTGCGCCTGCAGTGGGGCTGTGCATGTCATGGGGCATGTGGGTGCTGGGCGCACTGTGGGTGCTGTGGATGTGGGTGCTGTGTCTGCAGCTGTGCTGTGGGTGCTGTGCTGTGGGTGCTGTGGATGTGGGTGCTGTGCCTGCAGGGATGCTGTGGGTGTGGGTGCTGTGTCTGCAACAATGCTGTGCATGCCATGAGTGCTGGGCACAACATGGGTGCTGTGCACGTGGAGTGGCACATGCCATGGGTGCTGCATATGCAATAGGGCTTGTGCATGCTGTGGGTGCTGTGGGTGTGGGTGATGTGACTGCAGGGGTGCTGTGGGTGCTGTGATGTGGGTGATGTGACTGCAGGGATGCTGTGGGTGCTGTGGGTGCTGTGATGTGGGTGCTGTGGGTGCCACACATGCCACGGGTGCTGGACATGCAGCGCCGTGCATCTGGGTGCTGTGTGCAATGCATGTGGTGCCACCTCCACTGGGGGTGCTACATGCAATGGGTGCTGCTGTGCATGGGGGTTCTGTGCACGATGTGGGGGGTGTGCACGTGGGTGCTGTGTATACTGGGTGCAGTGCCTGCTGTGTGTGAGTGCAACATCCACTGGGTGCAGTACCTTCTGTGTGTGGGTGCAACATCCACTGGGTGCTGTGCATAACATGGGTGCTGTGCCCAGGGCGGGGGAGGCGTGCCCGCAGCAGTGGCACACATGTGGGTGCTGCATGCCAGCTGGATGCCACGCACGTGGGTGCTGTGCCTGCAAGGGTGCTGTGCGTGTGGGTGCTGTGCATGGCGGGGGGGCCACGCCTGCTGTGCACGTGGGTGCCATGTACAGCAGGTGCTGTGTGAGATATGGGTGCTGTGCCTGCAGGGGTGATGTGGGTGTGGGTGCTGTGCACGTGGGTGCCATGAACACCAGGTGCTGTGCACGTGGGTGCTGTGGGGGTGTCCTGTGTATGGGGGGGTCATGCCCACTGTGGGTGCTGTGGTGTGCGTGCTGTACATGTGGGTGCTGCGTACACTGGGTGCTGTGTATGGCAGGGTGCCATGCCTGCTGTGCACGTGGGTGCTGTGTGCGATTTGGGTGCTGTGCACATGGGTGCTGTGCCTGCAGGGGTGATATGGGTGTGGGTGCAGTGTACACAGGGTGATGTGTATGGGGGGGGGGGTCATGCCTGCTGTGGGTGCTGTGAA
Source organism: Nesoenas mayeri (assembly GCF_963082525.1). Lineage (NCBI taxonomy): Eukaryota > Metazoa > Chordata > Aves > Columbiformes > Columbidae > Nesoenas > Nesoenas mayeri. Next base: position 6,193,701 of record NC_137546.1, on the reverse strand, counting down.
CGTTGGTGCTGTGGGGTGTGCTGTGCAGGAGGAGTGGATGCCTGCTGTGGGTGCTGTGGTGTGCGTTCTGTGCACGTGGGTGCTGCGGGGTGTGCTGTGAGGGGGGGTGGATGCCTGCTGTGGGTGCTGTGAATGTGGGTGCTGTGAATGTGGGTGCTGTGCACGTGGGTGCTGCGGGGTGTGCTGTGAGGGGGGGTGGATGCCTGCTGTGGATGCTGTGAATGTGGGTGCTGTGAATGTGGGTGCTGTGCACGTGGGTGCTGCGGGGTGTGCTGTGCAGGGGGGGTGGATGCCTGCTGTGGGTGCTGTGGTGCGCGTGCTGTGCCCACGGGGTGCTGTGCACACTGTGGGGGCTGCGTGGGCTGAGCGCGGGGGGGAGGCAGGTGCCGCGGGTCCCCGGCCGCGCGGGCGGGGCTGAGGGGGGTCCCGCGGGGTCCCGCAGGAGCGGACGCGGGCGGCGCTGCTGGAGACGCTGCACGAGGAGCTGCAGGCCCGCAGCCAGGCCATGCTGGGGCTGGGCCCCGACGACGAGCGCCCCGACAACGGCGCCGCCGCCCCGGGCTTCTTCGAGTCCTTCAAGGTGGGGCACGGCGGGGGAGTCCCTGCTCCTCCTGCCACCGAAACGGCGGGGCGGGGAGGGACCCGGTGGGCCCGGGCGCTGCTGATGGGGGCGCGGGGGGGCCTTGCAGCGGGCGCTGCGGGGGCGCAGCCCCTCTCTGGAGGCCGTGGGGCTGGGACCCCGCCGGGCTCCCACAACGCCCCCCTCAAATGCCGCCAACGCCGCCGCCGCCAACGCCGCCGGACCCCCCGACGGTGTGAGTGCCCTCTGGACACGCCCCCAGCGGGTTGGCCACGCCCACCGCCCAGCCAGCTTGCCTGGCTGAGGACACGCCCACTCCCGTGAGGCCACGCCCCTGCTGGCGCAAAGCCACGCCCCATCCAGAGACCAGGGCGTACAAACCACGCCCCTATAAAGCGTTAGCCACGCCTCTTCCCCAAGCCACACCCCCAGGTAGCGCCTCGTCAATGCAAGCCCCGCCCCCTTCCCGGGCTCACCTGGACACGCCCCTCCGCGCAAGCCCCTCCCACCCCGCCGTGCCGCCCCTCCCCGTGCCCCCCGGTGACGCGGTGCCCCCCGGTGACGCGGTGCCCCCCGGGCCCGTGACCCGGTGACGCGGTGCCGCCCCCAGTCGCTGCTGGTGCCCGGGAGCCGGCGGGGACGCCGCGGCAGCGCCATCGGGCTGGGCTCGGTGGAAGAGGTGGGTACCCCGGAACGGACCCCCCCGATGACCCTGCGGGTGCTCCCCGCCCCGCTCCCCGGTTAACGGCGTCCCGCAGGCGCTGCTGGTGCCCGGGAAGAGCCCGTCGCGGCGGCGGCCCGGCCCGCTCGGCTCCCGCCGCTCCAGCGCCATCGGGATCGAGAGCATCCAGGAGGCGCCGGCCGGCAGGTGAGCGCCGGGACCGGGCGGGGGCTGGCACGGCCCGCTGTCCCCTCCCGGTGTCACCCCGGCGCCCGCCGCCTCCCGCAGGGACGGCTCCGCCGCCACCCCCGAGGGCGCCTGCTCCACACACAGCTCCCCCGAGAGCCGCCGACACCCCGACAGGTCCCGCACCCGCCATGGGACACTGGGGGGACACCGGGAATGGAGGGCACTGGGAGGGGGTGACACAGGGAAGGGGTGACACAGGGAAAGGATGGCATAGAGATGGGGTGACATGGAGGTGACGCGGGAAATGGAGGGCGCTGGGATGGGTGACACAGGGATGGCGTGACATAGGGAAGGGGTGGCACTGGGATAGGGTGACACAGGTATGACACAGGGAATGGAGGGCACTGGCATGGGGTGACACAGGGAAGGGGTGACACAGGGAAGGGGTGGCATAGGGATAGTGTGGCATAGGGATGCAATGGGCCAGGGTGACACTGGAATGGGTTGACACTGGGATGGTACAGCACAAGGGTGAGATGACATGGGGACCGGAGGGCACTGGGAAAGAGCAGCAAGGGGATGGGGTGGCACCAGGACAAGGTGGTACAGGGATGGGGTCACATGGGGGTGACACAGGGAATGGAGGGCACTGGGATGGGTGATGTGGGGGTGACAAAAAAACTGGAGGGCACAGGGTGATATAGGCATGCAATGGGCCAAGGTGACACCAGGATGGGGTGGCACTGGGACAGGGTGACATGGGGACCAGAAGGCCCTGCAATGGAGCAGCAAGGGGATGGGGTGGCACTGGGACAGCGTGGCACAGGGATGCCCGGGGGGGACCCGGGGAACGAAGGGCACTGGGATGGGGTGGCACAAGGACAAAGTGGGACATGGATGCAATGAGGCCAGGGTGGCATGGGGACAGAGTGACACTGAGGTGAGGTGGCACCCAAATGGGGTGACACAGGGGTGGTGTGGGACTGGGACAGGGTGACACTGGGGTGATGCAGGGACTTGGAGGGCATGAGGATGGAGCAGCACATGTATGGGGTGGCACAGGGTGGCACTGGGATGGGTGGCACAGGGACAGGATCACCAGCAACCTAACAGCACAGGGACTGTATGTCACGGGGACAGGGTAGTGGGGGGATGCAGTGGGGTGGCACTTGGGTGGTCTGGGCGCAGGGTGGCATGGGGACAGGTTGGTGTGGTGACAAGGGACATGGGGATGGGATGGCATGGGGATGGGACATCACAGGGAGGGGATGGCATGGGGACAGGGTGACATGGGGATGGCACATCCCAGGGCATGGGGACAGGGTGTCATGAGGATGGGACGTCCCAGGGATGGGATGGCATGGGGACAGAGTGCCACAGGGATGGGACATGCCAGGGACAGGATGGTGACACAGGGATGTGACATCCTGGGAACGGTGTGACATGGAGCTGGGGACAGGGCCGTGCTGACACGGGACAGCGCGGCGTCGCGGCGGGCCATGGCGGTGGCCGCAGGGCGCGGTGCCAGCCTGTCCCCTCCTCTGGGGACCGTCCCCTGGCAGGGCCGAGAAACCGGAGCCACCGAATTTCTCCCGCTCGTCCTCCAGCGCCAGCAGCTTCGGCAGCGCCGAGGAGCCCGGGGAGCCGGGACGGGTACGGGGAGCCGGGGGGGTGAAATGGGGGCTTGGAGGGGGGGCAGCACCCCCTGACCCGCCCCCTGCACCCCCAGGAGAGCCGCTCGCCCTCGGGGAGCCACCGCGACGCCTTCGCCAACACCCCCTGGCCGGATGACCCCCCTGGTCCCCTCCCAGGTAGCGTCACTGCGTGGCAGGTCACGGCAGGGTGTGGGGACCCCAATTGGGGTGCTCACCCCCCCCTTTTCCCCCCAGGCTGCCATCCCCCGGACCCCCCTGAGATCAAAATCCAGCTGGATCGGCCCCCCCAGAACCCGGTGAGGCTGTGTACCCCCCCCGCACCCCAAAATGGGGACACCCACATGGGGGGCACCCACTGATGTCCCTTTGCACAGGGGTCATAGTCACCCCCCATCCCGGGGGGGTGTCACCGCTTCCCCCCCCACCACGTGCCACCCCCGTGCCAGGAGCCGAAGCCATCGTCCCGGTGCAGCATTTGGGGGATATCCCCCCCCCAAAAAACAATTGGGGCGTCCCCCCCTCCAGACAATCTCCATCACCCCAAATACCCCTGGGGGGGTGATGGACCACATGGCCCCCCCCCTTTCACTGTGACCCCAATGCCACATGGTGGGGGGCCACCAAAATGAAGAGTGTGTCCAACTCAAACATTCTCCCCCAAGAAAAGGGGGTTCAAATCCGGGGCAAACCCAACGTGGGGCTCCCCCTGTCCCCCCCCTTTTATTTTAAGGGAAAAAAGCTCCGGAATGGGTCGGATGCTGGAATTTTGGGGGGGGGATTATTTTTTCAAGCCCCCCCCAACCCGTGTTTGTGTTTCCTGTGAGTCCTGTATAAAATAAAGGTTTATTTATCGTTACAGCTGGGAGATGCTGGAAGGGGGGTCACACATATCTGGGCAGGGGGGTCCCCAAAACCCTAAACATCAGCCAGGCCAGATGCTCTGCGTGGTTTTCAACCCCCCCGATTTTTGAGGTTATTTACCCAGATTTGGTGTTTTTCGCTGCTGAGCAAAGCCTTGCTTTGATTTTTTCCCCTATTTTTGGGTGCTGCGGGTTCCCCAAAATGTGGCGAGCCCCCAAAAGAAGAACCTTTTCAGCTCTGGTGGCCACCGCGGTGTCGGGAGCGGCATTTGGCCACCAGCCCTGGTGGCCACCGGCTTGACGCCAAATCCCCGGCCAAGAAATGTGGTTCCCCCCGCCCCGAACCCCCAAAAACCACCGAGCACCCCGGGAGTGGTTAAACTTAGCTCGGTGCCGCCCGCTTTCTGGGAAGCGCCAGGGGTTGGGACGTGGTTGGGGACACCGGCGAAGCCACCGCGGGTGCAAAGGGCGCCGAGCAAAGTGGGGGTGTCACACGCGTCCCCCGCCTGCCCCGGAGTTAATAAGAAACCAGAGCAGAGATTTATTTATAAAGCTGGGAAATAAATAAAAAGGGGGGGGTTTGGAGGGGCCTGGTGGGATTTTGGGGGGTGTAAGTGCAGGGTGTGCAGTTTGCACAGGGAAGGGTCTGTTTGCACGTGAGCGGTGACACCTGCACGCGCAAGGCGCTGTTTGCACGGTGACATTTGCACGCCCAAAGCACCACTTAGATGCGCACGGTGCCGTTTGCACACCCGAGACACTGTTCGTGCATGCACAGCACACCCTTTGCACACCAAAGGCACCATTTGCACATGCACAGGGACATTTGCACACTTAAGGCACCATTTACATGCACACAGTGACATTTGCACACACGAGGCACCATTTGCACGCCCAGGGCATGATTTGCACCTGCACGGTGACAACTGCACACCCAAGACACTGTTTGCACGTGCACGGTGACGCTTGCACACGCAAGGCACCGCTTCCACATGTACAAGTGACATTTGCACACTCAAAGCACCATTTGCACATCCCAAGGCACTATCTGCACAGTGACATTTGCATGTCCAAGGCACCATTTGCATGTGCAGTGACATTTGCACGTGCATGGTGACATTTGCACAGCCAAGGCACCATTTGCACGTGCATGGTGACATTTGCACACCCAAGGCACCATTTGCACGTGCACGGTGACATTTGCACGTGCATGGTCACATTTGCACAGCCAAAGCACCATTTGCATGCACATGGTGACATTTGCACGTGCATGGTGACATTTGCACACGCAAGGCACCATTTGCACACCCATAGCCCTTCCCCAGGCCTCAATTCCCACCCCCCAGCACCTTGCCAGCTGCAAAAGCCCCCTCCCCTAATTACCCCACTCCTAATTACCCCACCCTGTAATTCCCATAATTACAGCCCTAACGAAGCGGCATGCCCGAGCGTGTACCACCCTTTAAATCCCCCCTCCCCATAGCCCTGGACCCCCCCCAGCCACCAAAATGCCTCAAACCAAAGCCTTTCCAAGCAAAACGAATCACCCAGGAGGCTAAAAACAAAATAATTAACAACTTTTGGGGACAAATTAACCCAGTGAGTTAATTTCTTGCCCATCTCCGTGTTGTTCTGGGTGTGACGAGCTGAGCACCCCGGTCAGTTCTCAGCACAGGGATGGCGGCCGCGTTTTTGGGCTCCGGCCCCGCGGCCTTTGGCTCCAAGCGGGGGTTCGGTTGTCCCCCCCCAAATCCCACAGGGGGTTGGGGTTGGGGCGGGAACGCCGCTAATTATAGGGGGAGAAACGTGTATTTACAGAGGCAGCTCCCAGAACCAAACCACCGGCGGCTTTTTTGCTCCGCTGAGTCTTTTGGTTGTTGTTCCTCCTTTTTCTGGGCGCTGCCACCCACAAAACGGGGGGGGGATGAAGGGCGCCCGGCTCTAGCGGAGGAGGAGGAGGAGGAGGAGGAAGGGCGGCAGCAGCGCGGGCGCGGCGGGGCGCGCGGCGGCGTTGCAGTGCGCGCGGTTGGCGCCGATGCAGGCGGCGTACGCCATGGCGTGCGGGATGTAGTTCTGCTCGTGGACGCCGTGCAGCAGGTGCGCCATGGGCCCCCGCGCGAACACCGCCACGTCCTCCCCGCCGTGCGTCTCCTGCCGCAGCGGCACCGCTGACTGCGCCTGGTAGTCCGCGTGGGCTGGGGGAGAGCGGTTAGGGTTAGAGATTGGGGTTAGGGTCAGAAATAAGGGTCAGGGTCAGAAATCAGGGTCAGAAATTGGGGTTAGGGTCAGAAATAAGGGTTAGAAATTAGGGTCAGAGTCAGAAATAAGGGTTAGAAATAAGGGTTAGAAATTAGGGTCAGGGTCAGAAATAAGGGTTAGAAATTGGGGTTAGGGTTAGAAATAAGGGTCAGAAATTAGGGTCAGGGTCAGAAATAAGGGTCAGAAATTAGGGTTAGAAATTGGGGTCAGGGTTAGAAATAAGAGTTAGAAATTGGAGTTAGAAATAAGGGTTAGAAATTGGAGTTAGGGTTAGAAATTGGGGTTAGAAATAAGGGTTAGAAATTGGGCTTAGAAATTGGAGTTAGAAATTGGGGTTAGGGTTAGAAATAAGGGTGAGAAATAAGGGTTAGGGTTAGAAATAAGGGTCAGAAATTGGGGTTAGGGTCAGAAATAAGGGTCAGAAATAAGGGTTAGAAATTGGGGTTAGGATTAGAAATAAGGGTTAGAAATTGGGGTTAGAAATAAGGGTTAGAAATTGGGGTTAGGGTTAGAAATAAGGGTCAGAAATTGGGGTTAGGGTCAGAAATAAGGGTTAGAAATAAGGGTTAGAAATTGGGGTTAGGGTCAGAAATAAGGGTCAGAAATAAGGGTTAGGGTTAGAAATAAGGGTTAGGGTTAGAAATAAGGGTCAGAAATTTGGGTTAGGGTTAGAAATAAGGGTCAGAAATAAGGGTTAGAAATAAGGGTTAGAAATTGGGGTTAGGGTCAGAAATAAGGGTTAGAAATTGGGGTTAGGGTCAGAAATAAGGGTTAGAAATAAGGGTTAGAAATTGGGGTTAGGGTTAGAAATAAGGGTCAGAAATAAGGGTTAGAAATAAGGGTTAGAAATTGGGGTTAGGGTTAGAAATAAGGGTCAGAAATAAGGGTTAGAAATAAGGGTTAGAAATTGGGGTTAGGGTCAGAAATAAGGGTTAGAAATAAGGGTTAGGGTTAGAAATAAGGGTTAGGGTTAGAAATAAGGGTCAGAAATTTGGGTTAGGGTCAGAAATAAGGGTTAGAAATAAGGGTTAGAAATTGGGGTTAGGGTCAGAAATAAGGGTTAGAAATTGGGGTTAGGGTCAGAAATAAGGGTCAGAAATAAGGGTTAGGGTTAGAAATAAGGGTCAGAAATTGGGGTCAGGGTCAGAAATAAGGGTTAGAAATTGGGGTTAGAAATAAGGGTCAGAAATTGGGGTTAGGGTCAGAAATAAGGGTTAGAAATAAGGGTTAGAAATTGGGGTTAGGGTTAGAAATAAGGGTCAGAAATAAGGGTTAGGGTTAGAAATAAGGGTCAGAAATAAGGGTTAGGGTTAGAAATAAGGGTCAGAAATCACGGTCAGGGTCAGAAATCAGGGTCAGGGTCAGAAATCAGGGTCAGAAATTAGGGTTAGGGTTAGAAATAAGGGTCAGAAATTGGGGTTAGGATTAGAAATAAGGATTAGAAATTGGGGTTAGAAATAAGGGTCAGAAATCAGGGTCAGGGTCAGAAATCAGGGCCAGAAATTAGGGTCAGAAATTAGGGTTAGAAATTGGGGTTAGGATTAGAAATAAGGGTTAGAAATAAGGGTCAGAAATTAGGGTTAGAAATAAGGAGGAATTTTAAAGGGAAAATAAAAAGGAGGAATTTTAAAAGGAAAATAACAAGGAAAAATTTTAAAAGGAAAATAAAAAGGAGAAAATTTTAAAGGGAAAATAAAAGGAGAAAATTTGAAAAGGAAAAATAAAAAAGGGGAAAATTTTAAAAGGAAAAATGGAGAAAATTGTAAAAGGAAAAAAAGGGGGAAATTTTAAAAGGAAGAAAATTTGGAAAGGAAAAAATAGGAGAAAATTTTGAAAAAAAAAAAAAGGAGAAATTTTAAAAGGGGAAAAAATGAGAAAATTTGAAAAGGGAAAATTTAAAAAAGGAGAAATTTTGAAAGAAAAAAAGAGAAAATTGTAAAAGAAAAAAAAAGGAGAAAATTTTGAAAGGAAAAAAGGGGGAAAAAAGGGGCAAATTTTTAAAAAGGGGAAAATTTTGAAAAAGGGGAAAATTTTGAAAAAGGGGAAAAAAGGAGGAAAATTTGAAATAAAAAAAGGAGAAAATTTTGAAAAGGGAAAAAATAAAAAAGAGAAATTTTAAAAAGAAAAAAGAGAAAGGGATAAGTTTTAAAAAGGAGAAAAAGCAGGATGAGTTTTAAAAGGTGAGGAAAAAGAAATACATTTTGAAAAGGCAAAACAACAAGAAGGGTCCATTTGAAAGGCGGACGAGGATGCATTTTGAACCGGCCGGGTTTTCCATGTAGGGGGTTTGCCCCAAAGCCCCACTCACCGAAATCCACGGCAGAGACGTTCTCGCGCTCGCCCGCCACGATTTTGTACCCGGGGCCGTTGCCGTAGAGGATGGAGGTGAAGGGCTTGCGGTCAACGTCGCTCTGCATGGGAGCCAGACCTGGCACGGGGACATCCCGGGGTGTCCCTGAGTGTCCCGGGGTGTCTCCAGCATGTCGCTGAGCTGTTGCTGAGGTGTCCCCAGGGGTGTCCCTGGGTGCCCTGAGATGACTCCGAGTGTCCCCAGCACATCCCTGTGGTGTCACTGAGGTGTCCCCAGGGGTGTCCCTAGGTGTCCCGAGATGACCCTGAGATGTCCCTGAGTGTCCTGGGGTGTCCCCTGCATGTCGCTGAGGTGTCCCAGGGGTGTCCCCAGGGGTATGTCCCTGTCGTGTCACTGAGGTGTCCCAGGGTGTCTCCAGGGGTATCCCTGGGTGCCCTGAGATGTCCCTGAGTGTCCCAGGGTGTCCCCAGCACATCCCTGTGGTGTCACTGAGGTGTCCCCAGGGGTGTCCTGAGATGACTCTGAGATGTCCCTGAGTGTCCCCAGCATGTCGCTGAGGTGTCACTGAGGTGTCCCCAGGGGTGTCCTGAGATGACTCTGAGATGTCCCTGAGTGTCCCCAGCATGTCGCTGAGGTGTCCCAGGGGTGTCCCCAAGGTGTCCCCAGGGGTATCCCTGGGTGTCCTGAGATGACCCTGAAATGTTCCTGGGATGTCCCTGAGGTGTCCCCAGGTGTCCAGTGGTGTCCCTGAGGTGTCCCTGGGTGTCTTGAGATGTCCCCGAGGTGTCCCAGGCTGTCCCCAAGGTGTCCCAGGTTATCCCCAGGGTGTACCCAGGTGTTCTGAGATGACCCTGAGGTGTCCCCAGGGTATCCCCGAGGTGTCCCCTGCACAGGACTCACCAAAGATGGGGTTCCCGCGGGGGGTGTAGCCACCGAAGGTGAAGACGTGCGAGTGGTCGGCGGTGACAACACTGAGCGTGTCCTGCGGGGAGGTGACACGGGTGGCCAGCCCGATGGCCCGGTCCAGCTCCACCGCCTCGTGCAGCGCCTGCTTCGCCTTCCCCTCGTGGTGCCCGTGGTCGATGCGGCCCCCTGCGCACCAGCACCGCTCAGCATCGCCCCCCAGCACTCCCCTGGTGTCCCCAGCACCCCCTCGGTGTCCCCAGTATTCCCACATGCACCCCCATCGCTCCCTTTTATCCCCTTTTTTTCCATCCTTCATCACTCCCTTTATCCTTTTTTTGCAACTCCCCCATCACCCCCCTCCCCCCTCTTTTTGCATGCCCATCAACCCCTCTTCTTGTACCCCATCACATCCTTTATTCCCTCCCTTTGGCACCCACATCACCCCCTTTTTTGCAACCCACATCATCCCTTTATCCCTTTTTTGCATCCCATATCACTCCCTTTATCCCCCTTTTCTTTGTACCCGCACAGCCCGCTTTACCCTCCCTTTGCATCCCCATCACCCCCTTTATCTTCTTTTGTACCTCCCCATCGCCTCCTTTATCCCCCCCATTTGCACTCCATCACCTCCTTTATCTCCTTTTTCCACCATCACCTCCTTCATGCCTTTGTTTTTGTCCTTCCCACCACCCCCTTTTGCACCTCATCACCTCCTTTATCCCCTTTTCACACCCTCATCACCCTCTTTATCTCCCTTCTTGCATCCCCTACTCCTTTTATCCTCCTCCTTTTTGCATTCCCCTCCTCTTTCCCCCTTTGCAGCCCCTCTTTATCCCCCCATCACCCTCTTTACCCCCCTTTGCATGCCCCATCACCCCCTTTACACCTTCCATCACCCTCCCTATTCTCCCTTTGCACCCCATACCCCTTCCCTCTCTTTCTCTGCCCTCCCCACCTTCAACCAGGAGGAAAAACCCGCGGGGATTTTTCTGGAGCATCCTGATGGCCACAGCCACCATCTCGGTGAGGGACGGGTCCGTCTCGTTATTCCTGTCCAGCTCGTACACCATGTCACCCGGCTCGAAGAGACCTGGGGACAGTGACATTGCTGAGGACAGCGACACTGCTGGGGACAGCTTTTCCCCACAAAAAAAGAAATGGGGGGTGCAAATCCAGCATCTCGTGCTTCTTGTGCTGGTTCAAGGGTTTGAACCTCCACTGGATCTGGGGTGATCAGGCAGAATCCAGGGGGTGCTCCCAGCCCCTCCTTATCCGTGGGGGGTACCAGCATCCATTGGAGGTACCAGCATCCCGGGCTGGGGGGGAGTAGCAGCATCCCTGGGGATGTAAAAGCCACCAGTGTCCTTTTGGGGTACCAGTATCCTAAGGACAGGGTGCCAACATCCCTCGGAGGCAGCAGCATCCTTGGGGGTTTAACAGCATCTCTTTGGGGTATCAGCATCCCCAGGGGGGACCCAGGATCCCCTGGTAGGGGGGTACCAGCATCTTTTTAGGGTACCAGCATTCCTTGGAGGGATGTAGCAGCATCCTTTGGTGAGTACCAGCATCCCTTTGGGGTACCAGCATCCTTGGCGGGGGCGCAGTAACAGCATCTCTTGGAGGTACATGCATCCCCAAGGTGGGTACCAGTCAATTTGGGGGGGTACCAGTCAATTTGGGGGGGTACCAGTATCCCCAGAGTAGGGTACCAGTCAATTTGGGGGGTACCAGCATCCTCAGAGTGGGTACCAGTCAATTTGGGGGGGTACCAGTATCTCCAGGGTAGGGTACCAGTCAATTTGGGGGTACCAGCATCCTCAGGGTGGGTACCAGTCAATTTAGGGGGGTACCAGTATCTCCAGGGTAGGGTACCAGTCAATTTGGGGGTACCAGCATCCTCAGGGTGGGTACCAGTCAATTTGGGGGGGTACCAGTATCTCCAGGGTAGGGTACCAGTCAATTTGGGGGTACCAGCATCCTCAGGGTGGGTACCAGTCAATTTGGGGGGGTACCAGTATCCCAAGGGTGGGCACCAGTATCTTTGAGGTACCAGCATCCCCAGCATGGATACCAGTATAATGGGGGGGTACCAGCATCCTCAGGGGGTATCGAGCCCCTCCAGCTGCCCCAGCACCCCAGGGGCACCCACAGCACCCATGTGAAGCCAGGGGCACCCTTGGGTGCCAGGACTCACCCAGGAGGAAGTCAACACGGCTGAGGTTGAGCGCCAGCAGGTCCCGCCGGTGCCACACGTACTTGGCGACCTGCGGACAGGCGGGTTGTCACCTCCCCATCCCCTTTACCCCCCTCCCCAAAATATCGCCCCCTTCAGGAATGGCTTCTCAAGGTTACAGTGGGGTGTACCCCCCCAAAACGTGTCCCTGTCACCTTGCCGGGGGGTTTGGCGTCGTGCCACGCCTGGACGAGGTCCCTGCGGTCCAGCCGGGTGCCCCGGTGCTTGTCCTCATGGGGATACTCCACATCGCTGGCGTTTTTGGGGAACATGTATTTCCGCCCACCGCCCAAAATCACCTGAAAAAGCAGGGAAAGGAGAAAAAAAGGCATTTTTACAATTATTTGTAATTATTTTTACCCCCCGCTTCCCCAATTCAGGTTTAACAGAGGGGAAAACGGAGCAGGATGTCCAGGAAAACCTCGACGTGGCGCAAAACACCCAAGGAATTTCACCTCGCTCGAAATAACCCCAAATCTCTTCCTATTCATTAAAACCCAAGGCAAAAAATAACCATTTCCAGCAGCGAATTTGGCTCTTTATAAGATTTTTTTACAGATATATATTTATTTTTTGGCATCCCTGTGGGAGGGATGCTCCGCATCGGGGTCCCCGCGTGAACCCGCCGGGACGGAGCCCCATCCCGCGGCTCTCGCTGTTTGCTTTGGAGCCCGGTTTATTTGGCCTCTGTTATTTATAACCAAGCAGAGATTTTTTTTACGCAGGAGATGAATTATAAAGCAGCGAAACACCGCCGCCAAAATTATTAAGCAGAAAAAGAAAAAAAAAAAGAAGAAAATTGTCTTTTCCCCCACTATATAATTATTTCCAGCCTGGGATAGAGTTAAAATTATATTAAAGAGAAAAAAAACCCCAGCAGAAGAGGCTATTGAAGAGCTAAATAACAGGCTGAGATGTTTTGCTTTGGGGCTATTTTGAAGGCCAGAAGAGGATTTATTTACAGGGCTGAATTTCTGCGTAAATCCGCAGCGAGGGGCAGAATTTGGGGGGAAAATGGAGGGTTTTGGGTATGGGAAGTATGAGAAAGGCGGGGGCTGCTGTGGAGGGGGTGAAGTGACATTTGGGGATCTGGTTCTGTATGTGATCATGGGCCCAGCCCTGCGGCTGCTGGGTCTTGGTGGGTCTGTGGGTGCTTCTGGTCCCATGTCCACCCAACAGAACCCATGGGTGCTCCTGGTCCATATCTGCTGGGGGTTTTGGCTCTGCACCCATGGGTGCTCCTGGTCTTGTATCTGCTGGAGGTTCTGGCTCTGCACCCATGGGTGCTCCTGGTCCATATCTGCTGGGGGTTCTGGCTCTGCACCCATGGGTGCTCCTGGTCTTGTATCTGCTGGAGGTTCTGGCTCTGCACCCATGGGTGCTCCTGGTCCATATCTGCTGGGGGTTTTGGCTCTGCACCCATGGGTGCTCCTGGTCCATATCTGCTGGAGGTTCTGGCTCTGCACCCATGGGTGCTCCTGGTCTTGTATCTGCTGGGGGTTCTGGCTCTGTACCCATGGGTGCTCCTGGTCTTGTATCTGCTGGAGGTTCTGGCTCTGCACCCATGGGTGCTCCTGGTCCATATCTGCTGGGAGTTCTGGCTCTGCACCCATGGGTGCTCCTGGTCTTGTATCTGCTGGGGGTTCTGGCTCTGCACCCATGGGTGCTCCTGTATCTGCTGGGGGTTCTGGTCCTGGTCCCATATCCCCACAATCCTGGCTCTGCACCCATGGGTGGTCTCAGCCTTGTCCCCAATCACTGTCCTGGCCCTGCACCCATGGGTATGGGTGGTTCCAGCCCAACATCTCCTGGGGTTCTGGCTCTGTAGCCACTGGTGGTCTCAGCCCAACATCTCCAGGAGTTCTGGCCTTTCATCCATGGGTAGTTCCAGCCCAATATCTCCTGGGGTTCTGGTTCTTCACCCACCAGTGGTCTCAGCCCTTCACCCATGGGTGCTCCTAGTCCTATGTATCTACCCATGGCCCTGTCCTCGTCCCTGGTGGCCCTGTCCCCCTCGTACCTCGATGTCGGGGATGTTCTCCACCAGCTGCCGGGCGATGTCCTTGCAGCCGCCCTCCAGCGCGTCCGGGGGCATCTCTCCATCCGAGTACCAGTCGCGGTTGGCCGAGTGGGCGTAGGCAGCGCTGGGCGTCGCGTGGGTCACCCGCGTGGTGGTGACAATGCCCACCGCCTTGCCTGCACCACAAATTCAAGTGACGGTGCTGGGAACCCCCCTAAACCCCACCGCTTTACCCCCCACCAGCACCCAGCAGCCCCTCACCGCTGTCCTTGGCCCAGCGCAGGATGGACGTCACCTCCTGGCCCTTGGTGGTGTTGCAGCGGTCGCGGGTGACGGCGGCGCTGACGCCCACGGTCCCCTCGTTGGCTTTGACGCCGCACAGGTAGGCAGTGGCCGTGCCCGCGCTGTCAGGGACCTGCGCGTTGGTGTTGTAGGTCTTGGGGGAGATAAACGAGTCATCATCATCACCAACCACCATCATCATCATCACCACCACCATATCCATCACCACCACATCCATCACCACCCCACAGATCCCTCTCCCCACACTGTTTGGCCACACCCCACTTGTGCCCCCCCCCCATTTTTTGCCCGTTGTCCCCCCCATTCTGCCCCTTCCCCCCCCCAATGTGGTCGCGTGTCATCCCCTCGCTGCATTTTGATGCTTTTAGCCCTTTTCCAGCCCATTTTTCAGCAGGGAGCGAGTGAAGCCGCCACCACCAGCATCCCCCGCGGGGCAACGGGAGCTGGCGGGGAGCAGTCAGAACTTCCAATTTCATAACCGAAAAGAAAGCCTTTTGTTCTGAAAAATGACCCCAGGAGAAGCGGGGAAGTCCTGCGGCTTCCCACGGCCCCCCCACCCCCTCTCTGTTCCCACGAGCCCGACCTTGGCACGGCCAACAGCGCCCGCGCCAGCTCCTTCGCCCGCCCGTGACCTAATTTCGGCTCCTGCTCCATGCCGCCCATCCTGACCTTGCGGTGGGTGTCGGGGGTGTCCCCGGGGGGTCTCACCTTGGCCAAGGCGACGTAGGGGAACTTTTCCATCTCCAGGAGACTCTCCTCGCCCTTGCGGTTCTGCAGCTGCCCCTTGAGGATGCGGGCGGCCGTGACGGTGGAGACGCCCATCCCTGCCGGGGAACCGTCACCCACCCGCCGCGGATGGGACAGCGCGGCACACGGGGCCCGAAACACCCGGCATCCCATTCATTGCAAACTGGATTTATCCCAGCACCCAACTTACTGCCAACTCTGTTAATCGCATTACCCAATTTATTGCAACCCCAATATACCCCAGCACCCAGTTTATTGCAACCCCAATATATCCCAGCACCCAATTTATTGCAACCCAAATACACTCCAGTACCCAGTTTATTGCAACCCCAATATACCCCAGCACCCAGTTTATTGCAAACTCTGTTAATCGCAGCACCCAGTTTATTGCAACCCCAAATATACCCCAGCACCCAATTTATTGCAAGCCCAATGCATCCCAGCATGCGCTTTATTGCAACCCCAATATATCCCAGCATGTGGTTTATTGCAACCCCAAATATACCCCAGCACCCAGTTTATTGCAACCCCAATATACCCCAGCACCCAACTTACTGCAAACTCTGTTAATCGCAGCACCCAGTTTATTGCAACCCCAAATATACCCCAGCACCCAATTTATTGCAACCCCAATATATCCCAGCATGTGGTTTATTGCAACCCCAAATATACCCCAGCACCTAGTTTGTTGCAAACCTGATTTGTCCCAGCACCCAACTTATTGCAAACTCTGTTAATCGCAGCACCCAGTTTATTGCAACCCCAAATATAGCCCAGCACCCAGTTTATTGCAAACCTAATTTATCCCAGCACCCACTTTATCCCAGCACCAAACTTGTTGCAAACTCAATGTATCATAGCATCCAATTTATTGCAAACCAAATTGATGCCTGCACCCAACTTAGAGCAAACCCAATTCATCGCCAACTGAGTTTGCTACAGCACCCAATTCATTGCAGCACCCACTTTTTTGCAAGCCCAGTTATCACAGCACCCAGTTTATTGTGCACCCAACTTATTGCAGCACCCACTTTAGCGCAGCACCCACTTTATTGCAAACCCAGTTTATGGTGGCACCAAATTTACTGCAGCACCCAATGTTTTGCAAATCGAATTTATTGCAGCACCCACCTTGTTGCAAACCCAATTTATGGCAGCACCCAACTTATGGCAAGCCCAGTTTACTGCAGCACCCAGTTTATTGCAAAGGCAGTTTATCGCAGCACCCACAGCACCCACTTCCCCGCAGCCCCCCTGCCCCTCTCACCGTCGCCCAGGAACAGGATGAGGTTCTTGGCCACGTTCTGGTTGAGGCGCTGGAGCCGCAGGGCCTCCCGCAGCGTCTGCTGCGCCTGCCGCCGCCAGAACTCGGGGTCCTTCTCCCTCTCTGGGGGTGCGGAGAAAAAACAGGGCTCCATAGCACCCAACAGCACCCACTTTTGGGGTACAGCACCCACTTTTGGGGTGCAGCCCCCCCCGCCCCCAAACCTCACGTACCGGGGATCAGGGATGGCGTGCAGAGCGGGGCGAGGAGGAGGAGGAGGAGAAGAGCCTTCATCCCGGTGCTGTGCAGGTGCTGGATGGGAGAGAGCTGCGGGGGGGCACCCACCACGTGCCTCAGTTTCCCCACCGAGACCTTCGCCCCCAGGCTCGGCCAAGCGAGGATGGGAGGGCAATGTCCCCTCCCTGCGCGGCCACCAGTGTGACCCCTGGGGACGTGCCAGCTCCCTCTCGCCAGTGCCATGAGGTGCCACCTCGCTGGCATCAACGCAGGGCTGGGGACGGTGGCATGTCCTCCATGTGTGTGTGGCACAAGGGGGTCTCTGTCACATGGCTGGGTCCCCATCGTGGCTCCCTGTCCCCATTGCATGGCCATGTCCCCATCACAGCTGGGTCCCCATTGCACATCGGGGTCCCTGTCATGTGGCTGTGTCCCCATCATTTGGCCACGTCCCCATCACTTGGCCATGTCCCCATGGCATGCCTGTGTCCCTCTTTGCACACCCATGTGTCCCCCTCCCATCCCCGTGTCCCCCTCCCATCCCCATGTCCCCACTGCATGCCTGTGTCCCCATCATGTGCGCCTCCATCTCATTCCCATGTCCCTGTTGCATGTCTGTGTCCCATCCCATCACACACCCATGTCCCCACCACATGTCCATGTCCCCACCGCTTGTTAGTGTCCCCACTGCACCTCCATGTCCCCGTTGGACATGTCCCCGTTGCACACCCCTGTCCCTGTTGCACACCCATGTCCCCTTTACACCCCCATGTCCCCACTGCAGCCCCGTGTCCCCATTGCACACCAACATTCCCATCACATCCTCATGACCCCATTGCACCTCCTTGTTCCTGTTGCACACACATGTTCCCATCACACCCTCATGTCCCTGTTGCACAGCCATGTCCCCACCTCATGTCCATGGCCCCATCGCACCCCGGTGTCCCCACCACATGCTCATGTATCCATCACATCCCCATGTCCCTGTTGCACATCCACGTCCCCATCACACCCCCGTGTCCCTGTTGCACATCCATGTCTCCACCACATGCCCATGTCTCCATTGCACCCCTGTGTCCCCATCACACCCCCATGTCCCCATTGCAGCCCCTTGTCCCCATTGCACACCCACATTCCCATTACACCCTCATGCCCCCATTGCACCCCCTTGTCCTTGTTGCACACACATGTCCCTGTTGCACACACATGTCCCTGTTGCACACACGTTCCCATCACAGCCCAGTATCCCCATCACACATTTATGTCCTTGTTGCACACTTGTGTTCCCATCACACCCCCATGTCCCTGTTGCACACCCGTGTCCCCACCACATGCCCATGTCTCCATCACACCCCCGTGTCCCTGCCGCACATCCACTTCCCCATTGCACCCCCGTGTCCCTGTTGCACATCCATGTCCCCATCGCACCCCCGTGTCCCTGTTGCACGTTGGTGCCTCCACCACATGCCCATGTCCCCATCGCACCCGTGTCCCCATCACAACCCCGTGTCCCCATTGCACTCTCGTGAACCCATCGCACCCCTCGCTCCCCCCCGTCTCTCCCCAGGGTCCCCCCGCTCCCCGGCGGTGGCAGCGGTGGCCCCGGGGGTCCTTACCGGCGCGGGGGGGGACACACGTACCGGCGCGAACTTGGGTCCCGACACCCACGTCCCTGCTGGGCGGCGGGAGGAGGCCGGGCCGGGGGGCAGCGAGCCCTTAAATCCCCCCGCACCGGCCTTCACCTCCTCCTCCTCCTCCCCTTCCTCCACCCTCCCCCGCGAACAGCGCGGGGCGGGGGGGCCGAGGGGGAGCAAAAGCACCAAACTGGGCTTACTGGTGCCCTCTGCCGGGTCTTACTGGGAGGACTGGGAGGACTGGGGTGCAACGGAATCTGGCTGTGGGTGCTGAGCATCTCCCGCCCTTCGCACGAGGGTGCACCCCTGCTGAGGTGTGTATGTGTGTGTATGTGTGTGTGTGTGTTTTACCGGGTTTTGCATTATTTTTACCCAAACCGGCGACTCGGGAGTGTGTTTGGGATGAGGGTGATGGAGAAGAGGGGGGGGGGGTCCCTGCCTCAGTTTCCCCACGCAGGCTCCTGCTGCAGCCCACGAGCGCGCCCGGCCTCAATGGGCTTTACTGTAGGTCCTACAGTAAATAAGGCTTCGTCGCAAGGGTGCCCTCCTCTGCCTCAGTTTCCCCATCGCGGGGACCGTGGAGCCGTGGGTGGCTTCCCAGAAGGTGGCGGTGGAAGCCCAAAAATCCACTCCCTGAAAACTTGGGGGTGCCACCAAGGGTGCCCCCACACCGCCCCGACACGACGGGGAGGGACACGGCTCCTGCACTCCCCAAACTCCTCCGACCCCTCTTTGCATCCCCCCCCAGGGCTTTCCCGGCCGAGCCCTTTGCAGCCCCACGCATGACACGAGTGTGTCGGTGCTCAGCCCGCCAGCGGCACGGGGGACCGGGGGGGTGCCACCGTGTCCCCCCTCATCCCTCTCACCCCACAGGAGCTGGGGGTGGGTGGCGGTGATGAAAAGCTCATTGAAAAGCTCATTAGCCCCTCCAGGGAACGCTGCGATCCGGGAAGCTCGCTGCAACGCACAGCGTGCACAGGCTGGACCCCAAACCCCTGCGGGGGGCTCGTAACACCCGGGAGGCGAGGGTGCAGTCAGAGGAGCACGCTTGCACACTTACAAGCATGCACAGTTGCACGCTTGCACACTTACGAGCATGAACAATTGCACGGTTGCGCACTTACAAGCATGCACAATTACACGCTGGCGTGCTCACAAGCCAGCACAATTGCATGCTTGCAAAATTGCAGGCTTGCACGGTTGGGTGCCTGCACGCTTTGCACGATCGTGTGCTTGTGTGCGTGCACGATTTCATGCTTGCACACGATTGTGCATTTGCACGCTTGCACAGTCACCCGTGTGCGTGCTTGTAAAATCACACGTGTGCCCCCTTGCACGACTGCGCGCTTGGCTGCCGACAAACCCGCTTTGCTCGCACAAGCGCGGGCTCGCACAACTGCACGCTTGCACGTTTGCACGACCGCGGGCTTGCACAATCGCCACGCCGTGTGCTTGGACGCTCCGAACCGCTTGCACGCTCCAGCACACACGCCGCGGCCTTTGCAGCGAGTGAGCCGCAGTGATTTACCCGGGGGACCCTTTGGGGGTGGGGGGAACATACTGCGCACCCCAAACCCGCGTCTGGCCGCCTCCCGAAAGAGTTAAAGGAGGCGGGCGAGCAAGCCCGGCCCCCCGCGGCCCCATTGGTCTCCCGGGCCCGGTCCGTCCCCGCTCGGCTCCCTCCGCAGGCCGCGGCGGGACCGGAGCGGACGGGACGGGACGGGGCTCGGCGGGCGCTGCCCCGGCGGGGCCGCGGGGGCGGCCATGGTGAGTGGGGACCCCCGGCACCCCAAAGCTGGGGGTGGGCGGGGATGCAGCACTTGGCTGGAACGGGGCGCGGGGAGACGCGGCTCCCGGGGGGACCCCCCGTTGCACCCCCGAGAGATCTCCCATTGCACCCTCGAGGGACCCCCATTGTCCCCTTGTGGCACCGCCATACACCCCAAGGGAGCCCCCATTTTACGTCCTCATAGGACCTCCCTGCACCCCCAAAGGAACCCCGATTGCACCCCCGAGGGACCTCATTGCACCCCCGTGGGATGCCTCATTGCAGCCCCAAGGGATCCCCCTGCACCCCCGGAGGAAAGCCCCGTTGCCCTCCCATAGCCCCCCAAGGAACCCCCATTTCCCCTCCGTGGGGCCCCCCCCGCATCCCCAAGGAACCCCCCCATAGTAGCCCAGTGCACCCCCGAAGGACCCTCTCTGTAACCTCAAGGGAACCCCCATTTCCCCTCCAAGGGACCCCTCATAGAACCCCAATGCACCCTTAAGGGACCCCATCGCACCCTTGGGTGCCCCCCCTTCCCCATCGACTCCCCCAGCTGGGTTTGCTTTGTGACCAGAGGGTTCCCCAGCATGTGGGGGGACCCCAAAGCGGGTGTCCCCCACAAACCCCTGCACAGCACCCAGCCCTTGACCCAGACCAGCACCGGGTTTCCCTCTGCAAATAGAGGGGTACAGGGGTGCCCCTCAGCACCCACTTTGGGCGGTTTTTTTGCAAACTGGGCTCCTCCCCCTTCTTTTTTTTTTTTACAAACTTTAACCCTTTTTTGCTCCTTTTTAAGCTTTATTCCTTTATTTTTTTTAATTAATCTGCAGCCGGGGCTCCCAGCAAAACTGGGTGCCCACCCCCCCTTCCAGCACCCCTAATTAACACCAGGGGCCCCTAGTTAACACCCGGGGTTGCTAATTACACCCTGGACATCCTCATTAAAATCCTGAGCCTTGGTGGGTGATGCCCCCGCTTGGGGAGGTGCAGGGGGCACCCATGGGTGCTGGGGGGTGCGGGGTGGAGGTTTAGGGGTGCGGGGACATTGGGGGGGTCAGGATGAACTTGGGGGGGGCGGATGGGTTGGAGGAAGCGCCATCGCCTGCGAAAGCGACCGCGCTGCCTCCGAAATGGCGCCCGGGTGGGATTTGAAAGCGGCCGGTGTGGGGGGCTTGGGGCGCCCCGAAACCGGGGTGAGAGGCTCCCCAGGAGGGTGCGGGGGCAGCAGGGTTTGGGGTGCCCCCCCCCCACCCCCCCGGAGCTTCCATTGGGCGCGCAGGCTCCGAACACGTGGGGTTTATTGTTTATAAGGTCAAGAGTTGATTTGGGAGAAAAACACGCGATTTAAGGCTGTGCGAAGAGTTTTGTAAGTTGTAAAAAGGGTGAAAAACCTTTGGGGGGGGTGTGTGTGTGTAAAATGTGGGTGCTCCCTTTGCACCCTTGGGTGTCCCGCACCCCGTTGGGGCGGGGGAAATGAGCTTTTTTGGTGGTTTAAGCAAACAACAGAGGTGGGGGCGGGGAGGAGGAGGAACCAAAACCACCCGGTTTTGACCCAAAAGAGAAACGATCCCGCTTGGTGAGGTGGGGAGCACCCAGAGGTGGGGAGCACCCGTGGGGAAGGTGGGGGCTATGGGTGCTATCCGGACCAAATTAAGCGTCCGGGGGGTTGATCCTGGTTGCCCTCTGGGTGGGTTTAAGCTCCGCTTGGATTCTTTGGTGCCTAAACCAGGATTAAGCCAGCGCATCCTAGTGCAAGAAAAAAGCAGGGGTTTAATGTATGTTTTTCCCACTGTTTTCAGGCTGGGGAGGGGGGAGATTGCTGGAAAAATGGAAAGAAAGGGTGATTTTCCTCAGGAAATGGAGTGAAAGTTTTGGCTGAGAACTGGGACTTAAAGAATTGGGTGTTTTGGGGGGATTTGTGTCCAGAGCTGCAAGTTTCAACCATGTGCAAAGTGCACAAATAGGGGCTGGGGAAGAAGTGAAAGGGGATGGGAAAACAAACTCAAAAAATCAGGTTTCAGCAGCGATAAAATCTTGCAGTTAAAGCTCTTTCCCTCTGTGGTTCGCAGGGCACCCGGGGGAGATTTTGGGGCTGGAAATGGAGCTTTTTGCACAACTGAGGAGGGAAACTGCCTTTTTCTTTTAACCCGTTTTCCTCCCCAGGTGGGTTTTTTTTGTGGCTTAATGAAACCCAGGCTGTGATTGGGGAGAGGCTGGGGTTTGTTATTAGTTATGCAAAGGGTTGTGCAATCGGGGAGGCCGTTATTGGGTTGAGAACGGCACCAGGGGAAACTGAGGCACGGCTGGGCTGGGTGGGGATTAACGCGGTGTCTGTTTGGGGACGATGGCAGCGGGATGGGGACATTAAATGGGTGCGCCCCTGAGGGTGAAGGGATGTGACCAGGGCCGCTCGGCCCAGCGGTGTCGGAGATTTTGGGGCGCTCACCCCCTTGCTGGTTGGTTGGGGACAATCCGCTGGGTGACGGGGCCGTGCCAGGGAAGGAAACAGCGGCACGATAAGGGCCGACTGCCAACCCACGAGGTTTCCCCTTGTTTTTCTGCCGGGGATGAGATAAGAGCCGGGCACCAGCACGAGATAACGCCCGGGGGGACGAGGAGCCAGGAGGGAGCCTGTTGGCAGCCGAAATTCAAGGTGCTGTCGCCTGCGGGTGCTCGGAGGGACCCCACGGGGTGTTTTGGGGTGCGCAGGGTTCACAGAGTGAGAGCGAGACGGTAGTTTTGGGGTGAAAAGCCAATTTGTTCCGCTACCAGCCATTCTCGGGTCCCTGGCACGGGGGTCCCCGGCAGCGGGGGGTCCCTCTCCCCGTTGTGTGTCGCGGGGCCGGGGGAGGAGGACCCGGCGTTATTCCAGCCCGGGGGGAGGTTGCACAACGCGGCCCCGGGGGAGAGCGAGGCGGGTTCGGGCTGCGCTCAGCGTTTGGCTCCCGCTCCCCTTCGCTCTTCCATAACCTTCCTCCGGCGGTCGTTCAGCGCTTCGCCACCCCGGAGCCATTCGAGATTTAGCTCCCCGGAGGAGGAGGCGGCTTTAGAGGGTGCGTGTTCCTTCCTCGTCCTCCTTCCTCCTCCTCTTCCTCCACCTTTTGGCGCTCAGCTCCCTTTGCCGATCTCCCCCCGCGCAGATGTCGACCTACAAGCGGGCGACGCTGGATGATGAAGACCCCCTGGATTCCATCGGCGAAGGCGATGGGTACCCCAACGGCTTCCAGGTAGGGCTTTACGTGTGTTTTTAGGGGGAAGAAACCGGGGATTTTAGGTCTTTGCAAGCAGCAAAGGGTTTTGTCTCCAGGACCAGCTTTTCCGTGGGGCAAAGTCCGGTGTGGGCAGAGTCGCGTTGGCTCTGCTGCCCTTTGCTCCCTCCCGGGGGCCAGATCCTGCTCAGTTGTTTGCAACACCCCAGCACCCAGATTTTCTGCTGCCCGAACCCCTTCCCGGCGTGAGCAATTATCACAGCGGTGGGAGTTTTGTTCCCGCACAAAAGGGATTAGGTTAATTTCTCCTCGGGCAGCAGGAAAGCGGCTTAAAAAAGGCCAAGGGTGGTGAGAAAAAAACCCCATGGTTGCCAGTGTCCAGCCTCGCTGGGAAAGATTTGGGGCTGGAGTGATGTTCTTGGTGTTGGTCCCGCTCCCTGTCCTATCGGGCTGTGCCCAGAGTGGTGTTTTCAGCCCCCAAATCAGGGCTCTGCTGTGGTTCTTTGCGCAGTGGGGCCGTCTCCGCTCGCTGTCCCATCGGGATGTTTCCTGGGGATGTTTTTTGGCGGAGCCGGGTATCCTGTGACGGCACTTCCCGCCGTCACCGCGGCCCCCACCCTGTCCCGGTGCTGCTGGTGGGGACGGGGACGGCCGGGGGGTCCCAGTCGTGTTCCACGGGGGCTGGGGATGGCACAGGGTAGCAGGTGAGCCCACCGAAACGCTCGCCCCGCTCCCTTTCCTGCCATTGTGCCGCCCTTCCTGGCCGGTTCCTGGAAGGCAGCTGCCGCCTTTCCCAGCCCGAACCGCGACGGAGCCCTCGCCGGGGGCCAAATTTATGCCGTTGGGCTGGAGGGAGCGAAATGGGGGATGCGCCGGTGGGTTTTTGTGCCGGTGGGGAAACGACGTTGCTTTTTCCGCAGGTGAATTTCCGCGGGTCGCGGAGCAGCCCCGGGTGCTGGGCTGAGCGGACGCGGGTGGAGAAGCGGCTGGTGGTGCTGGTGGGGGTGCTGGCGGGAGTGCTGGTGGCCTGTCTGCTGGGGCTGCTCTTCCAGTACAGAGCACGTAAGTCTTCACACCACACAGGGATCCTACACCCTCGGTCGGGGTGGGTTCCTGGGGGGTTCCCTGGGATGGGATGGGATGGGATGTTGGGACACAGGACAGGATGGTCACCTCCATCCCTTGCCCCAGGGTGTCAAGCACTGGAACAGGCTGCCCAGGGCAGTGCTGGAGTCACCAACCCTGGAGGGTTGGACAGACGGACATGAGGTTCTCAGGACATGGGGCAGGGACAGCGGTGGGTTCTGGTTGGGCTCGATGATCTTGAGGGGCTTTTCCAACCAAAATGATTCTGTGATTCTCTGCTTGAGCACAGGATGGGATGCTCACCCATATCCTTCACCCCAGGTTGGGATAGTCAGGTGTGGGGCAGGATGCTCGGGCATGGGCTGGGATATTTGCCCACACCCTTGTTGTGGGGCAGGATGGAGGAGCTGAACCCATCGTTCCATCATAGCAAGCGATGAGATGAGAGGAAACGGCCTCAAGTTGCGCCAGGGGAGGTTGAGGTTGGATGTGGGAACAATTTCTTCCCCAAAGGGCTGTGGGGCATTGGAACAGGCTGCCCAGGGCAGTGCTGGAGTCACCATCCCTGGAGGGCTGGACAGACGGACATGAGGTTCTCAGGACATGGAGTAGTGCTAGAGTCAGGTTAGGGTTGAACTTGATGATCTTGAGGGGCTTTTCCAACCAGAATGATTCTGTGATTCCCACCCAGGGCCACCCGCTGTGTGCCTGTCAGAATCCTGCATCTCCGTCACCAGCTCCATCCTCAGCTCGCTGGACCGGGCGGTGAATCCCTGCGAGGACTTTTTTGCCTATGCCTGCGGGGGCTGGATCAAGGCCAACCCCCTCCCCGATGGCCACTCGCGCTGGGGCACCTTCAACAACCTCTGGGAGCACAATCAGGCCATCATGAAGCATCTGCTGGGTGAGTGTGGGGGGCGGTGGGAACCCCATGGCACCGAGGAGCCCCGTTGGCTCTGGGATTGCTGGGGGACGTAAGGTTGGATTGAACCCCAGTGTCAAACCGATCGGTGACGCACGCGCTGCATGGACACTGGGAAACAGGCCTGTCTGCCTTCGCTCTCCTGGATGCCCCTGGGATTTTGACTGCGGTGTTGAAGCTTTTTGCTGCTGAGTAGGGGAAGGGTCTTGGCCTCGGCTCTGCGAACCCCATGGTGACGTTCGCAGCTCTGAAATTCAAGATTTTCACCCCAGACTGCGCATAGCACCCCAGAATCACCCCAAGGATCTGGGGTTTTCCTCCTGCTGTAGCTTCCAGCCTTTACGAGCATCTTTTTTGGGGGGACTGGCTGCCTTCTGGCCATTTTTGGGGGCCAAAACTCCCCCAGCAGAGGGAGGATCCCCCGCTCAGCCCCTGCGTGCAAACACCGAAGCCGGGGCAGCTTATCTGAGCAACCGGCAGGGACGGTTTGTTCAAGCTTTGAGCAAACAACTGGCTCCTTATCAGCACTTTCCACTGTGCCGGGGCTTGATTGTCTGAAAAGAGAAGGTTGGGGAAGAGCAGCGTTGTTTGGGAGCGGGGGGTGGCGCGGGAACGGCTTCATCCCCGGCTCTTCCCGCAGAAATCTGGCGCTGGTTTTACCGGGAGAAGGGACTGGGCCTCCAGCCAAGCGGTCGCGTTCGGCATTTCCTTGAATTCCTCCGAGCCGAGGGACCTTTAGTTAATAAAACCACACAGCTGGGAAGCCAAAGGTGCAAGCTGTGTCATGAGGAAAATAATAATAAAAAAGAGAAACAGCACCCTCTGGGGATGCAGAATTTTAGAGGGGGGAGGAAATAAAAGGATGGTTATGGAGGCAGAGGAGAAAAATGAGTTTATTGTTCCTTCGTGCAGCAATAAATAACGCGGCTGGGGAGCACCAGCACAGGGGCAAGGGCAGCGCAGGGGGCTGGATGATGCTGGGAACATCAGAGCTGCTGGAAAAAGTGCTTCTTGTTTTCTTTTCTTGCTTTATCTTTCTGCTCCAAAGAGCCGGAGCCGTCGCTGCGGGTGGGAGAGGAGATGGGGCAGGAGGCTGCAAAGGGCTGGGGGCCATGGGATGCACAACCCTCAGGGCCTTTTTGGAGCCTGGCTTTGACAAATGAGGCTGAATGTTTCTCGGTGGAAGGGTGGGGGGTCTGGTGTGCATCGGTAGCCCCCGTAGGGGCTGGATGCCCATCCCTGAGGACCCTCCCCATGAACCCCCGTGGGTTTCTCCTGCAGAAAACACCACGGCCAACGTGTCGAGCGAGGCGGAGCGCAAGGCGCAGCGGTATTACCAAGCCTGCATGAACGAGAGCAAGATTGAGGAGCTGCGCGCCACCCCGCTCGTGGAGCTCATCCAAAAGGTTCGTCCCCTTTCTTTGCAGAAAAATAAAGTGAGGGGAAAAACTCACTTATGGGCAGTCCCAGCACCCTCCAGACCCCATTCCTGGGGAAGAGCATCCCCCAGGGCAGGCGGGCAGTGAGAGGCAGGGATTTACGGGATTTATAGGCAGGTCTGGCCCTTCCTGGGGGTTTTATCCCCATTGCAAGATGCTTTCCCCCAGAATTTGGGCATATTTAAGTAATTCCAGGTGGTTCCTTACCCAAAAGCCGGTTGCTGTCTGTCTGTCCCCAGCTGGGTGGCTGGAACATCACAGGTCCCTGGGCCGGTGACAACTTCAACGCGACGCTGCGGGAGGTGACAGCGCATTACCGCACCTCGCCCTTCTTCTCCGTCTATGTCAGCGCCGACTCCAAAAATTCCAACAGCAACGTCATTCAGGTGGATCAGTCAGGGCTGGGCCTGCCCTCGCGGGATTATTACCTGAACAAGACAGAGAACGAGAAGGTAAGATTGTCAGGGAGATCTGGCTTTACCGCAGAGGTGCCATGGGTGGGTGGCACCCACCACAATGATCCCACCATGTAGGTGCTTGCTGGGTACCTGAACTACATGGTGCAGCTGGGAATGTTCTTGGGAGGCACCGATGAGGAGTCGACGCGACAGCAGATGCAGCAGATCTTGGATTTTGAGACGGCGTTGGCCAACATCACCATCCCACAGGAGAAGCACCGGGACGAGGAGGTCATCTACCATAAAATGACGGCTGGAGACCTGAAGGTAGAGATGGGCTTGGCCAACCTCAGCGCTCTGCCGGGGTTTGCAAAGCGGGATGGAGGTGACGTGGTTCTTCTGAGGAAGCCTCACGCTGGCCAACGCCATGTGGGAAGCTCTTGTGCAAGAGCTTGGGCTGTGTCCTCCTTGGGGAAATCCCACCCTGACCCGTTCCTCCCATCCCGGGTCACCCCCGGGGCCGTCCCGCCATGGTGCTGCCGCCGCTCCAGCTGTGCACGTCAGCTTGGTCACCTCCCCGTGTCCCCAAAGGGGCCTTAATGGGTTGTGTCAACATGTTTTGACACCCGCCCCACTTTCTTTTCCGTTGCGGGAGGAAATTGTTTACTCCCCTCTGACCTTTGGAGGATGCTGCTGCGATGGGAACCAGCCTCTGCAGAATCAGCTGAATCTTTCCAACGGCGGCTGATGCGGCCGCTTCCGGGTTGGGAAGCGGCTGTTCCCCCCATTTTTGGGGCTGTAGTGGCAGCGTGGCTTTTGCAGGAGCTGGCACCGGCTGTGGACTGGATGCCCTTCCTCTCCACGGTCTTCTACCCCGTGGAGCTCAACGAGTCAGAGCCCGTCGTGGTCTACGCCAAGGAGTACCTGGAGCAGGTCTCAGATCTCATCCTGGCCACTGATAAATGGTGAGAGCCCCCCCAGCCCGCCCAGGGGGGTGCCCGGGGGTGCCGGCATGTCCTGCTGTCCCCACTCACCGGCTCTCGCCGCAGCCTCCTCAACAACTATATGATCTGGAACCTGGTGCGGAAAACCAGCCCCTTCCTCGACCAGCGCTTCCAGGATGCTGAGGAAAAATTCATGGAAGTGATGTACGGGACGAAGAAGGTGAGGGGGGAGCCCCCAAATCACTTATAAAATGGTGATAGATTTTTAAGAAAAGTCGCCATCATGTCACATCCAAATAGATGAGATGTGGGGCAGGTTTTGGGGTGTCAGCTCTGGTGGACCCCATCTCTCAGGGGTGGGAATGTGGGGGGCTCTGGCCGTGCCCCCACCCACGGCTGCTTCCTGTCCCGCGCAGACCTGCCTCCCGCGCTGGAAGTTCTGCATCAGCGACACGGACAACAACCTGGGCTTCGCGCTGGGGGCCATGTTCGTCAAGGCCACCTTCGCCGAGGACAGCAAGCAGGTGGTACGTCCCCAAGCGAGCTCCGCGTGAGCCACCACCGCGGTGGATGGTTGGGCTAGCCAGTGTTTCTCTGCCCACCTTTTGTCCACTGTGCATCTCTGCTCAGTGGGTTTTTCACCGCTCTACGTGCCGTATTGGCATCCTGGCCTCTTCCTCAAGGGCGCGAAGGCTCGTTGGACTCTCCGGTGGGACGGTGGCTCTCCGGGCTGACGCTGTGCTTTTGTGTTTTGTTTAGGCAGAGGAAATGATTGCGGAGATTAAAACAGCTTTCAAGGAAAGCCTGGAGACTCTGCAGTGGATGGACGAGGAGACGAGGAAATCGGCCAAAGAGAAGGTGAGGAGGTGCTGAGGAGGTGACAGTGGTGGAACCCATCCTTCCATCGCTGGCACCAACAGCACTTTGAGTCTTGTCACCCCCCCAGGCAGATGCCATCTACAACATGATCGGTTACCCCAAGTTCATCATGGACCCCAAGGAACTGGACAAAGTCTTTAATGATGTGAGTTGGTCAGATGTCTCCCGGGTCTCCTATTCCCCTCTTCACTAGGACGACACGTGCCCACCACCATGGCCTCAGGGCAGCCTTGAGCACTAGGGTTCTTCCAGAAAGGTCTCACCAGTGTCCTTGGCCCTTCTCTGGTGGCTTCCTGGAGAGCTGCAGGCCAGTCTTGGGGTGATTAGGGCTTGGGATCCCTGCCCGGGAAGAGGAGGAGCTATTTTCCATAAATGTGATTCATCACCCTCCCGAGACTCTGCAGATGTTGGAGAAACAAGAGCAGTTGTAACTCAGCTGGCACCAAGGCTCAAACATGACCATGGAACATGACCGTGAAGGGAGGAGAGAGGCCAGGCAGTCACCACGTGCCTCTCATCTTGCTTTTTTGCAGTATGAGGCCACGTCCGACCTCTATTTTGAGAACGTCATGCAGTTCTACAACTTCTCGGCCAGGGTCACCGCCGACCAGCTCCGCAAACCGCCAAACCGGGACCAGTAAGTCCTCAGCTCCACTTCCTCGTTACACTTATCGCTTGGACTCAATGATCTTGAGAGTCTCTTCCAACTAAATGATTCTGTGAATATCACAGTATCTGGAATTTGGTGTCCACCAGACCACTCTGGGCTTGGCGAGTTAAATTTGGGCTGATGGCTTTGAAGCCATCATAAGAAGCGGATGGTTTTGGGGTGAAGATTGTTGATGGGTTTGTGCTGCCACATTGGCTGTGTCCGTGTCCCTGCAGGTGGAGCATGACTCCTCCAACGGTCAACGCCTACTACTCTCCCACCAAGAACGAGATTGTCTTTCCCGCCGGCATCCTCCAGGCCCCTTTTTACACCCGCGCGTCTCCCAAGTAAGAGCCTCAGGAAAGCGGGCAGGGCAGGATTCCCAAATTTCCTCCCATCGCAAAATTTGAGGCTACGTTCCATGGCTGTGGGGAGCAGCGGCTGCTCTTTAAATCTCAGCATCGCCCTCCTGCAGGTCGCTGAATTTTGGTGGGATTGGCGTGGTAGTGGGCCACGAGTTGACGCACGCCTTTGATGACCAAGGTATGGCTGGGGACAGGCGGCTGGGCTGCTGCTGGGGTGGCCGTTGAAGTGGCAGAAGGACCCGCTATGTTTTTTGGCAGGACGGGAATACGACAAGGACGGCAACCTGCGGCCCTGGTGGAAGAACTCCTCGGTGGAGGCCTTCAAGAGGCAGACGGAGTGTATGGTGCAGCAGTACGGCAACTACACAGTCAACGGTGAGGCCATCAACGGCAAGCACACCCTTGGGGAGAACATCGCCGACAACGGGGGCCTCAAGGCTGCCTACCGGGTAGGTGGGGAGATGTGACGGGTGGCACGGGGCAGTGGCATCGGCGTTGTCCCCTGAGCCTGCTGTGCTCCCTGGTCTCCAGGCGTATCAAAACTGGCTGAAGAAGAACGGCGCGGAGGAAACGCTGCCAACCCTCGGCCTCACCAACCACCAGCTCTTCTTCGTCGGCTTCGCCCAGGTAGGTCGCTCGGTGGTGGGCAGTGAGGATGGACACACAGGGACGTTGTTTTTTGGGGTGCCCAGATGGTGTGATGGCAAAACTGAGGTCGCAGTGATGCCGTGTGGTGGGTGGAGAACCAAATCAGGGTGGTGCTGGTTAAAAAGCAGGACAAACCGATGCTTGAGCTGCGTTGGTGCCTGTCACATGAATAGGGAGGTCCAGTTTTGCACCAAGTGGGGTCTGGTGGTTGCGGACGCCGGCACTCGCGTCTCTCGCCCTCCGGTTGCAGGTGTGGTGCTCGGTTCGCACGCCGGAGAGCTCGCACGAGGGACTCATCACCGACCCCCACAGCCCCTCGCGTTTCCGCGTCATCGGCACCGTCTCCAACTCCCGGGAGTTCGCGGAGCATTTTGGCTGCCCCCTCGGCTCCCCAATGAACCCCCCAAAAAAATGCGAAGTCTGGTGACGGGCGAGCGCCCAAGGGAACCGGCTGCCGGTTGTTTCATCCTCTGCCGATGGCTGAATTTCCCTGCTCATTTCAAGAGGCTCAAACCACTTCTCCATGCAACAAATTGCCCAGATCTCAGCTGGAGCGTCCCAAATATCGTCCGAGGTTCGATCCACTGTGAAAATGCCTCATCTTCCCGCTCGTTTGTGAAACAGCTTCCATTTGGGGGTCTCTTCTTTCCCACCACTTGCATCTATGGGCACTGTCCCGAATTCACAAATGCAAAGCAGCAGCCTGACCCCCGCCCTGGCAAAATGCCTCTTTTTCCGAGGCAATAAAGGGAATGCCGGGACACGGGGGTTTGGCTGTGCATTTTAATACACCCGGCATAGCCTCCTCTCTCCAAAGATGCGCACATGAGGATAGCAAATATTTTAAGATATATTTTTTTTTCAGGGTGGGGGGGGAAAAATATATATATTTTTCATGTGTTGTGGAATACACTGGAGAATTTCAGGGAAATGCATTTAAAAGCCTTTTTTTTTTTTTAGTCGAAGATTAGTATATTTATTGTTAATTGTGGTTTTTACTCAGTGCAGCTGTAGGTGCAGCATCCTGTGGCGACAGTCCTGTGGTTCAGGAGCTGGATGCCGGGTTTCTCCGGGAGGGACCGTCCTTGGAGGGGAAACTGGGGACAACAGGGACATTTGGGACAGGGCTGGAGGATGCCGCAGGGCCCGGAAAGGCTGCGACTCCTGGGATTAGCTTTAATTTCGGGGCGCAAAGGGAAAAGTTGACATGCCAAAGATATCACTGAGGCGGTGACGGTGTGGACGAAGCACCCGGTTGTCCCTCCTGTCTCCTCTGAAGTGATGTTGGCCACAATTTTCCAGCAAAATCTTCCCCAGACAAGCGCAGGCGGTTCCTGCTGCAGCTTCGCACCACTGTACCTGGCCTGGGAAACTGCAAACCCCAAAATCGCCACGCGGCCCCAAACCTCCGTCCCTCCGGTGCGCGATCAGGCCGGGATGGGGGCGAGGGCCTTTCTTAAAGGTTCTTATGTTTTTTAATCTTCGTTTTGCCGTTCTGAGAGGAAAGCACTGACAGTAGCTCAGGCGCTGCGTGTTGTCCCGCGCGGCGCCTTCTTGCTCTAGACGGAAAGCAAAGATGTAAAGGGATTTTTAATATTTATATGTAAAAGGCGGGATGGGGTGGGGGGGGATTTTTTTGTAACTATTTTTTCACCCTACACGTGGGGCTTATCGTAATTGAAATAAATACTTTTTACTGGGTCTGGAACTGCTCATGACTTGTTTTTTTAATGATAGCGGGGAGAGTCTTGTGTCCCCATCTGTATTTTTGTCTGTGTCCACATGGATGAACCAGTCCTATTCTGACAAAACTGAGTCTAAGAGGCTTTTCCCAGCCTGCGCTTGGCGTCCGCTGCCTGTCTCGGGGGCTAAAACCAGGTTTTTGTGCCCAAAAGCCTCCCTCTCGCTGCGGGGGGGTGTTTGCTTCCCCCTCTACACCATATCCCTGGCAGGGAGGTTGTTCCCGGCTGCTTTTTCTTCCTCCCGGGTGAGTTTTTGGCTGTGCTCGGATCCAGCAGCACGGGCCCTGCGCACGTTCTGCTCCAAACGGCCTTATTTTTAGCTCGGTGAAGCCGGCTGGACGCTGCCAGCTCGGCACCGCGGGC
The DNA here is from genome assembly GCF_963082525.1 of Nesoenas mayeri. NCBI lineage: Eukaryota > Metazoa > Chordata > Aves > Columbiformes > Columbidae > Nesoenas > Nesoenas mayeri. The sequence continues at coordinate 6,161,430 of NC_137546.1, read as the reverse complement.
CAGCGGATGCTCTGTGGTTTCCATCGGGCTTGCCCAAAAACACAAGGCAGGACCTGGACCGCAGGCACCTTGGAAGGCTGACGGCCACAAAGCAGCGTGCTGGGCGCTCGATCGTTATTTAGCCTCGGCTCGTTAGCGAGGGCTGGATTAAGCCCCTTGGTTTTGCTCCATCAGCAGGGAGTTTTTTGAAATCCAGAGCATTTTTGCTGCCGCGATGCGCAGGACTGATCCAGCAGGGATGTGAATGTTGCATAAATAAGACTTAATATTTTCCTTTTACTGTTTTGGCTATTTTTTCTCACCCGGATTGAATCGAAACATAATTGGCGTGCTTGCTTTCTGCAAGGCCCTGCAGAGCTGGGAGACTGGCCATGGCTGTTCTTTTCCCTGGGATCCCGCTGGAAACGATGGCACAAACCCGCAGAGGGCGGTGGAACCGAGAAAATCACTGCCTGCGCTCTCCCTTTTGGGCTGGCGGGAGGGAGCGACGCCACAGGCGCGGCGCTTCGGCCTGGATTTGGCCCTGCGTGTTTAAAATGCGGCAAAGTGCCTGTGTTGGGAGGAAAGAAAGAGGAGCGGCATGGGCGTAAGGTGAAGAGGAATTAAGCGGGGAGAACAGGGTTGAGGCAAAAGGGCGTTTTCCCAGCTGCTAGAAGGAAGTGAGATGCTGGTAGAGGTGGTTTAACCATCTAAAAGGGAAATACTTTGGTTTTTGGGGGCTTACTTGCAGTGAGGGAGCGGGTAGGTGGTGTCGCGGCTGCAGCGCGGGAAGGATTTCGAGGTCAGTCGTGGCAGGGGGGGAATGTCCCGGTCAAGGCTCCTGGCGCTGGGATGTTTGAGAAACCACCGGGCGCAGGCAGGAGGTGAATCATCCCCTTCTTGTGCCAGCGCCTGGCGCAGGCTTGCCTGATCCTGGGTGGTATTTGCTTTATTTTGCTTTATTTTGCGCTTGGTCATGGCCCGCAGGGATGAGACATTTGCTGAGGGCTGAGCCCGGGCAGGAGGAGGAATGGGGAAAACTCTAAGCAGAACTGTGGGGTTTTTTTAAGTTTTCTTCTTAATTTTTGTGTTTTCTTTTGGCTGGAGGGTGTTGGAAAGGGATCAGTGTGGGGAAAAGCAGGAGAAACCCAAAGAGGGAGGTGCTGCTGTGCTGTGCTGGCTAAAACCAGGCACCCAGAGCCTGCAAAATGAGCTGGAAATGGCGCTTGTTGGTAGCTTTAGTGGGGCTGAGCCAGACTTTGAGCTGCGAGAGGCTGAATCCAACCATGCCCACCACGCTTCTTCCCAGTTTGCCCCCTCCAAGTAGGATCTAACCCCCAACAGTGCTGGGTCACCTACTGGGACCATCAGATTGTAGGGCAGCAAACAGGCCAAAAGCTTCCTCAAATAATTCCTGCAGGAAAACAGCCCTTTTGCTGCCGTACCCAAATCCTTTCCTCGCTTTTCTGAAGTTCTCCAACAGCTCTGGTGCTCCCGTGCTCTTTGCCGCGTGGTTGTGAGCGTCTCTGCTGCGCCAGGCGCGTGAGAGACCGGTGAGACTGGAAATAAAGGTTGGTGACGCTTCAGCACTGTAAACTCAAGCTGCCCGCGGTCACACACCAGTCCCCGGGTGCTAATAAAGTGAGCAGGGAAAACAGGAGGAAAAATGAAACGGAAAGGAAGCTGAGGTGGTAAGAAAGGCGTGAATCCAGCTGGTGCTCGCTTAGGGTCACCCAATCTGTTGGGTTTGTGGGCCAAATTGTCCCATGTGGGGTGGCAGGGATGAGAAACCTGTCTGCTTCTTTTCTTCTTCAAGGCAGAGTGCTCCGTGGCATGGCTAGCGCGCTTCGGGAGCTTCAGCACACAATACGGTGAAAACGCTGGTTTTTTCCTTTCTAAATGGGCAAAAAGAAGTGATATCTCTAAAGATAAAGAGCTGGGAGGCTCTTTCGCAGCTGTGTTTACAGGCAGCTATTTCTGCAGAACAGAGCGAGCCATAGATGTCAATTTGCTTTTCGGTGTGCATTTCCTTCCGTGCCAAGGGCTGTACCAGAAGTGCCACACGTGGGAGGTGGGCGATGGAACGGCGGCAGGCACCGACCCCCCCAAACCACGCGGATTTACTTGTGCCCTCAAAATTATTACAGCGAAGTCCTGAGGAGCTGGGGAGGGACCCGTCCTCCCAGCAGATGATGTGCTGCAGATAGGAGATATGATGGGAGCACAGACGCTCTCTGGGGTGGCTGGAGATCAATCAGTCCTTGGGCAAACCCCCCACCATGATAAAAGTTCCTACTTTATATTCCCGTTTTTGGGGAGTTGGGGAGTACTTGGCCCTTCTTGTGAAGTCATTCTCATTTCTCTCTTCAGTCTTTAGTTTTCCTGGTGAAGAACCAGCAGTTGGTCTGGTTGTAAAGGGAAAACTGGCTCAGAAAAAAATACCCAGAGCACCCTCTAAATATTTGTTCGTGGCTGCAGATCAAATAGTCCCCATTCAGGATTTCTTTGCAGCTGGTAAAGCTTGGTCGGGCTTTTTCCCCTAAAAAAAGCCAACCCTCATTTCCTATTTCACTCCATTTTCCACAAGCAGTTTGAGGCAGTTGTACGCTCACCTCATCCCAGGGATTTCCCTCACCCCAGCGCAGAAGAAAAAGCAGAGAAGGAGAAACGAACTAGCCTGCGAGTCATCTTCCCTCTGCTATAATAACTCCTAGCGCTGCGTAGGGCGCTGGTTTGGTTTGGCCGTACGCTGAAGATAGCACCTCAGTAAGCAAGAAACTATTCCAGTCGCAGGAGGTTTTCTTGCGAGCTCCCACGTGGGAGCGCGGGGTGAGCTGCGTCCTCCCGTGTCAGCGTGGGCGCCGTGGCCTCAACCTGACCTGCACACAGCACATCGTTTCGTAATTCGGAGTCTGGCTCAAAAGGGAAAAACATACTCACAAAGGCCCTTCTGCTATTTTTTGGCCACTGGGCGCTGTGCTGAGTTTCGCTCTGGCGAACGACACCGAGTCGAGATTCTCCCCCTACAACTTTGTATTTTAAAACTCAGAATGACTTTTCTGCATACAGAGACATGGATGGATGTGACTCGTGGGGTGAGTTTTCTTTAGTGCTCAAGACCTCTGTCTTCTGCCTACTTCTAGTTGTAGCACCAGTTACTTGCTAACTGCCTGAATGCACCACCAAGCGAGCTGTTTGCTTTAATAAAAGAAGCTTTTAAGAGTTTATTTGTGAGTGCTTTAAAGTATTATCTTCCCCCTACACTCGCAGCCGCCCAGGAGACGCAGCAGACAGGATGCAAACAAACTAGAGAAAGCTTTCCTAAAGCGGCTGGCGCACCTCAGGCTGGGTGACACGGGGTGACACAGGGTGACAATACCTGCTAAGGTGCTGGGAGCGTTTCCCTGTGACGTGCAGCATTCTTCATTTTCTCAGCGCTGGGGAGCATTCTCCATCAGAGCTCCAAAGACTGGATGGTCTTGCGTTGCTTATAGTCACATAATTATTACCTATGCATTACGATTTTTGGAAATGTTGACATACATCTATACGAAGAAATAATTGATGATGTTAGCTATAACTGTTCAGTTTCATACTTATAATGCATCTATTAATTGTTAAATATAAACTAAGCACTTTGCTTCTAAGCAATTTATGACTTAAACTTCTGTCGCCCTCTCGTGACGCAGAAGGATCGAAAACTTGAAACTCATTTTGCGGGTGGTCAGAAAGCATTTATCACCTCAGTTGGTTAGTGATGGATACGTCTTTTGTAACTTAATCACAGCATACATGAATTTAGCAGCTTCTCTTCACAGAGGTGGTGGCGCATGGGGGCGAGGAAGGTGCCTGTTGTCCCCAGAGAGCCTCTCATGCTGGTTCCATTGCCTGAGGTGGGGTCCCTCACAGCCGCCATGTCACCCTCACAGCCCTGTCACCCTCAGGGCTGCTGGCCCTCACAATGCCCCATGAGGGCCTGTGCGGCTGCCCCTGCCAGCCACCCCAGCAGCTTGGGATGGGGATGGGGGTAAGTTTTGGGAGGGGGAAAGCCCCTCCGCCATTGAGCCCACGGTGCTGTGAGGGCTCACCGCTCCCTCCCAGCCGAAGGCTGCTCCCTCCCAGCCGAGCGCTGCCGAAGTCTCTCCGGAATAAGCCGAAAGCGCCCGAAGCTGCGGCCCCGCCTCTCCCGAGAGGTTCCGAAGAGCCCCGAGCGCCTCCCTCTTGGGCGGGAATCCCTCCTCCGAGCCCGTCCGAAGCTTCCCGAATTCCCTCACGGCCTCGGTCTACGGAAAGAGCCGAAGTTTCCCGAGCGCGGGGGTCACGGGAGGTCCCGGGCTGAGCGCGGCGGTGGGGGGGGGGGGTAAACGGGAAGGAGAGCGCGTGCGCCTGCGAAGGTCTCCGGAAGAAGCCGAGGTTTCCCGAACGCCGCTCGCTAGCAAGCGGTTCCGGAAAGAGCCGAAGGTTGCCGAGCGCCGGTGGGCCGAGCGGCTCCGGAGCGGCCCGAAGGCGCCCGAGCGTCCGTCCTGCCGGACTGCTGGAGGCGGCCGCAGCGCCATGTTTGATGCTCCGCTACTTCAGTGAGGAAAATCCGCCGGCATCGCCCGAGAGCCGCCACCGCGAAGGGCTCCGCTGCCCCCGGGGAGGGGGACCGAGACCCCCCGCCGCCGGCGGCTCATGAGCAGCGCGGCCTGAGCCGCCTCCCCCCCTCCCCTCCCCGCCGGCCCCCTCTCCCGTCCCCTCCCCGCGCCGAGCCCTCCGGGAGGCGCGTTGTCACGGAGACCGGCGCCGGTGCCGGCCCGCCGCGCTGCCCCGGCCGCCGCACCGGCCCCCGGCCCGCTCCCCGGCTCCCCCCCGGCCCCGGCCCCGCTCCCCGCCGGGGGGTGGTGGCTGCGCTTGGCGATGAGTTTACCGCAGAAGGCGGCTTTGAAACCCGGCGCGGCGGCGGCGGCGGGGACCGGCCCCGGGAGCGGGGCGGCGGCGGCAGCGGCGGCTGGGCCGCCTCCCCCCCCGGCTCCCCCTCACCCGGCGGCGGCGCCGGCGCCTCACCCCACGATCAGGGCCTTGCCGCCCCAGCCGCCCCAGCAGTATCCTTTGCCCCGGGGGTTGGGGGGCGACACAGCGAGAGGGGCCCTGGGGGGGTGAGAGGCCGCGGGGGCCCCTCAGCCCCGCGGGGGGTGGGGAGTGGCGGTTGGGGACTCTCCGGTTTGTGTGTGTGTGAGTGAGACCCCCCCCAAAGAGGGGTCTGCACCTGCTGGGGTGGTGTGGGGAAAGGGGCTGCCCCCCCATAATGGGCCGGTTTGTGGGTTCACCCCCTTCCCCTGGGGAAGCCAGAGGGTCCCCCAGCCCCTTTCCCCCCCGCCCTGAGCAGCAGTGACCCCCAAGGGTAAACTTTTAATTATAAATCGCTCTTCAGTTTTGCCTCTCCTCCTGCCCAGGTAAGTCCTTTAGTTTTGTTATTTATCCACGTGAATTGAAACCCAGGTTTTTCCAGCTGGGGCCGATTTTTATGCCATTTATTTATTTGATTTGATTTTTTTTTTCTTACTTGGCCGGTGGAAATAAATCTCGGGTGGAATGTCACGCCGAGCAGCTTTCCCCGCCAGGCCACGCGCGATGGGGAGGACAAGGCTCCCACTCACACAAAAAAATACATGATCCCACCGCCAAAACGGCCCCGGCTACAAAGAGAGGCCGGCGGTTGCTGCGAATGTTTTTTAAAGGTCTTGGGTTCTCTGCTGCCACTAGGCCTGAGTCGGGAGGTAAATACTGCAGGGATCAGCAGGAAAGTGGGGTGGCCTGGATGAGGTTTTGTTGCCATCATCCCCTGGCAAACTGGCTTTTTGCTCCCTGCTGAAGTTTTCAGTGCGGGGGGGAGCGTGAAGTGAAAAAACCACACTCAAGTGAAATATCGCGACCGCGTTGTCCGGGAACGGTGCGGCGTGCCGGGCAGGGACAGCCCGGAGCGTGTTTTGCTGTTGGTCGGTGGCCGTGACTTTGGTTTTGGTGTGGAAGTGCAGGGTGGTTATTTTGCTGAGGGCTGTTGGAGCTGTGCGGTGCTGTCTGTGCTCTTCAAGAAGTGTATTCCCTGTGTATGAGCATTTTAGTGCTCTCACTTTCATTTTTGAGGTGGGAAAACCGAGCCCTTTTATAATCAGTTTGGGTCCATTGTTTTCTTGAGCTTCCGGCAAGAATCGTTCTTGCCGCGACCACAAATACGTTGCTTAAATCATGAGACTGTTGACGTTACAGATTTGTTTGGGTCAAGTGAGAAAACCTCTGAAGATTTCAGAGAGTGCTGTGGAGGGACGGACTCTCTCTGCTGGGTGTTTTTGGCGAGCTTGTGCTGTTCTGTAATTCCAGTGTGTTCTTTATTTAGGAAAAAAAGTGCAAAGGTGCTGTCATGACTAAGTCAGCGGGGCGATGGTCAGTAAAACTGTTGCTCAGGGGAAATTTGGCTTAGTTTTGAGCAATGTGCTGAGTGTTATGGTGGGAACGCCGGACAGAGTTGATGCTCAGCTGAGCTTTCCAGCAAGGTGCTGGTTTGTCTGGGAAGAGCCTTTTTGAACGGAAAACATGATGCTTGACAGCTGGAGAGCTGGAGTTTGCCTGGCTCTGGGATCAGGAGCGTGCTGGGCTTTCCAAAGCACTTGATTTTCAAGTAATGATTAAAAGCACCGTGGAGCGACTTGAGCGGCTTCTTTGGCGTCGTCAAGGGTGAGCATGGGGTTGGTTTGCAAGAGCGGCTTGTGTTGCAGCTGAGGCAGGAGGACGCTGTTGCTTTGGGTGAGTGTTGTCACGAAACGCCTTGCCACACGTGAGGGGTGAAACTTGGGCTTACCTCTGAGCCCAGCCTAAGAATAAGAAGCCTCGGAAGGACCAGATGAGACCCTAAAGGAGCCGCAGATGGTGTGACAGCGTGTCCCACCGTGGGGACACAACTGGACGCCCAGAGAAGTCTAGAGGAACGGAGAAGCATTAGGTAGATATGAGTTGACATTATAAAAGTGGGCAGGTTAAAATGATAAAGTCTTAATTTTTATGAGTAGCCGTGCCTGTTTGAAAACACACTGTGTTTGACCTTAACTTTTAAACTACTTATCTGCCCTTATAATATCTACAAACGCCGTGTTCTTGATACCTTTTGGGTGATCTGCGTTGGGGTGTCCTGCCTGTGTTTTCCCTCCGCCGCAACCCGCGTGTGCTCTGGGTATAAACAAAAGCTGTTACCTTTTCCAGGCGCTGCTGAAAAGTGAGACTTGGGGAGCAGAGTTCACCTGTGATTTACTGGAGTGCACTGGGTCACCTGAGTTCAGCCTTATTTTTAGCTCTGTTTGGTTTCTTTTTTTTAATGTTTTATCTGTTTTGATACGACTGTTGAGCCAGCGTTACCCTACAGCAGATAGAGTTGCAGGTTTTTTTGGAGCGAGGAAAACACCGCGAAGTCTCCCTCGCACAGCAAGGGTTTATTATTATGTGGAGGATTATTATATGTTAATAGGTAGGTTGAGGCTCTGACGTGGACTTTTCAAACTCAAGCAGTTTCTGCATGGTGAACTTTGTGTCTTTGGAAATACGTGTGGTTATTAGTACTTAATACATCATGAAATTAAATGGTTATCTGTATAACTTGAAAAAAGAAAGAATTGGGTGAGAGAGAACTAACTGTACAGGAAAAAGAGCTTGTGCATTTGTAGAAAGATATTAGCAAAGAAAATATAGAGGGAAGAAGGGATTTTAAAAATGTATTTTTTGAAGGAAAGCAAAGCTAGAAGTGATGGACATGAACAGAAAGGTTTAAATGGGAGTTTCATTCTGTTACGTGCTGGATAGGGAGTTATTGGAGCTGCTGTAAGACGAGACAGCTTTGAGAAAGTTCCTTGACACGGTGGCTTCAGGAAGTATGATTTTCTCTGTAAAAGTAAGTTGGGAAAAGTTTGTGGCTCTGGTGAGTATTCAGTCAGACCGGATTTCAGGCAGAAACTGTGGTCAGAAGTTGTCAGGATGGACAAATGCTCTGATTTGATTGCAACTCTTATTTGGGGAGGAGGGACAAGGGAGGGATGGCACACAAAGGGGTATTATCCAAAATGAATCCCCATCTGCTCACCTTTGCTTTGGCTTTCAGAGCGAGGAACGAGTTCCAGGTGAAGGCGGTTGCTCTGTAGCAAGAATTCTTCCATGAAAATATAAAACACTGAAGGAACGCTCTGGGCCACAAGCTTACGGTAGAACTTTGTGCTTTTAAATCGATGGCACTTCTGACGTGTGTTAAACTACGCCGTACTTCTGTACTCTCCCTCCCTTAAATGTATTTGATATGTGTTACATTAAGCTGCTCTTTAAAAAGTCCCCGTGCTGTGAAGAAATTTTGTGGATCAATATTATTAGGATACCGGTTCCTTCACAGCCCCAGCCCCAAACTTTGCATGGGGATGGACAAACCAACAGATTGCAGTTGAACTCGGGTGATGTTGTGTGTCTGCTGGCTCGTCAGGGTTAGTTTAACGCTGCACCTCGGAGCCAGATTTGAGCCTTCTTGGGCTCGGGGCTGGTGGCAGTAGGGTTTAGTTTTCTTTTCCAAGCTTCCTTGCCTTTGGAGGGAGTTCAGCTTCTTGACGGGCTCTGTGCAGGCCCCAGTAAACTTGACCTTAATGCATCCCCATAGCTATTTCACGGTGGGATTGGGCATCTCTGGACATGGATGTGTTCCAGGTTATTGCAGCAGGGCAATCGTGGCAGGTTCAGGATGGCTTTTAACAAACGGGTCATTTAAAATCTTTCTTTTCTTCTCACTCTTTAATTCCGTTTCTGAGAAGCAGAGAGGAAGGATCAGCATTTGGGGGGATTTCTGTGTGAAGTTCATCACCGCTATGCGGAGCAACTTGAGTTTTGCTGGTGTTTCTCTTATAATTGAGCTTTAGTTTTTCCTGAGTTGCTTTAGCTAACTGTGCTAAAGTCCCTTTCAGAAAGCGACGTGCTGGTTCCTGCTCTGTTTTGGGGAATCTTCTGGATGCAAGTGGCTTCCCAAAAACCCAGGAGATCAGCAAGAAATCCAACATTGCTTTCAGGAATGAAGTTGGAGTGAGGTTCTGACAGTGCTTACCCGGCGTTCAGATGCGTTGGAGTTTGCTTGCGCTGGTAATCTAGTGAAATTAAGACCGTTGAGGAGGATTTGGGTGCGTGAGGGTTTCCTGGCTTCTCTTAGTGAGTAAAGAGTTGCGCTGGAGGGGAAAGAGCCCAAGGATTTCTCCGAGGAGAGCATCAGGGTGTCTGTTGCTGCGATACCCTCTGGGAGTTGGGCCCGACGCCGTCTTCCCTTCGTACTTCCATTACGAGTGGCTTTTCTTCCAGAATACGTGATGCAGCATCTTTGGAGATGAGGACCCAGGGATGAGGAGCCCATAAAAGTTAGTTTGAAGAGGTGATGGTGGCTTTTGTGTCAAGCTATTCCTCCCTGCGACTCAAGGGCATCAGCTCCGGCTTGCGTGCGGCTTTGGCGTTGAGCTAAAGCTGAAACGAGAGTGTTCTGGAAGTCATCTCCCAGATGCCGGTTAGTTGAGAGGTGTTTCCGTGTTAGAAGTGTCTGGAGTGGTGGATCGTACATCTTGGGAGAGAAGGTTTGGAAATGCGGAGGCTTTCCTGCTGCGCCGTGGTTAGTGGCTCTTCTGCAGGGGAGGAACAGGCACGGGTTAGTGAGTGGATTGCCAAAATATCATTAATAAAAGTACTTTTAGACCTCTCTGCCATCTCTCCCGTTGATGTTCTCCAGCCTTGGCACATCTCAGCATTCTTTCAAGCAGAAATAGCTTTAATTTATTTAATGACAAAAGCTAATCATGTTATAGCGCAGATATGTCACTTTACCAGCTTTGGGAGATTTCTGTGGTGAAATGTCCTGGGGAAAACCATTCTTACAAAAAATGTGATTTCAGATAGCTTATTATCTTCTCAAACTTGAGGACATGATTTGATGTGTTCTCTGGCAGAAGTCTGCGGGAAAAGGTTACTTCAGCCATTGAAATGTATATACATTTAATGCACAGTACTGATGTTTGAACACTGTGTTTTTATCTATGGTAAGAAGTTGATGAGAGAGTAATAGGAGACAAAACAAATCACTTCCCTTGTAGATGTTGGGACGTGGAAGGATTTTAATCTGTGCGTATTTGTCCATCATCTAAGGCCGAAAGGCTTGTTCATGGCGTTAGCAAATGGTGGGACACGTGGAGCTGGTGCGGTCGCTCCGTTTTTGTTTGGTGGTAAGAGCGAGCAGTGAAATTCTCTTTTTAGAAGGCGGAGGTAACCTATATTTTCCTTTTCTCCCTAATCCAGCCATTTCAGGGCTAGTCAACTGTCAAGTTTAGTTGTGTGTAAATCCGCTAATATGATTAGAGTTGCTGAAATTTTTACTCTGGGGAATTACAGATGAGTAGTATCACTATTTTACAGGCATTTCTTTAGTAGGAAACTTTATCTGTGACTTGAATATCTCTGTTAGCAGTTGCAAAAGCTTTTCTGAAGTGAATGGGGAAGAGAAGAGTGGGTTTTGTTACCGGGCACGAAGATGCGGGTGGAGGATTCGTGTGCCCCGTGGTCTGGAGGAACCAGGGGAATTAGTTGGGAAGGTAGTTGATGTGGCTCCTCGCAGTGCTAGGTTTTACACTCGGTGGTAATTCCAAGGACCTCTCCTATGTACAGCTTTGCTTTCCAAACTGCGGCCTTGGTTTTGCCTCCCAAATAGGAAACGATGATGTGGAACAGCTGGAAGAAGAAAATAGAATGGCTTCCTAAAAAAGAAAAGGATCAGAGGAAGGAGAGCAAAACAAGCTTTGAGGCTAGTGAAATTTTCTCCTACATGTTCTTCTTCTGTTTTATGATACACGTTTGGAAGATGGCCCGGAACGCGCGCTCTTTTCCTGGTGGCACACTGTTGCTGATGGGACTTGAGTCAAATTGCTGCTGGGCATGTAACTAGGTTAATGGGACAGCGTGGTTTTTCCTTTCCTGAAAGGGAAATTACGTGCTCCCTATTTTGATTGTACCTTAAGAGTTGTTTTTACCTTTGGTTGCTGTCTAGTCATCTGAGGTGGAGAGGAAAGGACAAGTTTCCCCACACTGAGATAATTTCTGCGACCAAAAATAACGCGTTTCCGCTGTTGGTTGTAGCACTTTGCGTGTCCTTTATCTGGATGAGAGTTAAAATATTTCTAGAGCTTTAAATCTGCCTGAAGAAAAGCAAAGTGGCCTCTAAAATGTGCGTTTTGTAAGGAAAACGTCTCCAGTTTTCGACCGATACCAGCAGCGTTCTCCAAATCCGTCGGTGAAGTGTCGATATGGGTCAGGACTTGTCGAGGTGCTCGGAGCAGCTGCTCCTTTCCAAGTGGTTGAACTCGACTCCCGTGCTCTGGAGCAGGAGTATCTGCATGGAAATAACGCTGTAAAAGTCACAAACATAAAGAGCATCCCCGCGTTTACCAGGGGAGCGGACTTGACGTGGTATAATAAATATATCCACGGTGTGGTAGGGAAAGAAATTCGCTGCCCATCTTTGAGTTTGCTCTTGATTCTGTATAAACACCGAGCAAGGGAGAGTTAACGCAGTTCAAGATCTTAAATAACGCAGATTTTTCCTAGGTTTGGAAAGCTTTTGGGAGGTGGAAGCTCATAAACATCGCACTGATTTTCTCTTCGGGGTTGCCAGATGATGCTTGTGTGTTTGTGTTTGGGTTTGATTTACATGTGAGAGTGAGTGAGTTACTGAATTACTAAGAGCAGCCTGATTTAAATGTCTGTGTTGCTGGCGGCATTTGAAAATCCATTGGAACTAATGCTGTGGTGGTCTGAAAATGAGGTTTTATGCATGATTAAGAAGTCGTAGAAGTTATTATTGTGCCTTGAAACCGGCATTTTTCTGGGCTTATTTTGTTCTTTCGCCGAAAAGCAAATACGACACGAGTCTTTGGTCTTTTCAGACTAAGCAGGAGACTCTTGCTATGAGCATCCAGGGGAAGGCTTTGTAGTGATAGTACTCACAGCTTTGGTTTTTTAGTTGAAAGGCTTCTGACACCCTGAAGAAAGGACATATCTATTAAAAATAATATCTATACATTCTGACTGAGTGCCGAGACCTGATCCTTCTGTCTTTGGACGGCCATGGGATCTACAGAACCATCAAGTCTAATGTGAAATTATAAGCGGAATCTGGTCTGCAAACTTTCTGGAAGTCTCAAGGTCTTGTTTGTGGTGATATACAGGGCGCTTTAGGCACCAGATGCTTCATTTTGCAGCATTCGGCTCTATATCTATATTATATTTGAAAGCAAATTTGTCAATGTGCATATCTGAGGGTTGATAATCTTTACCCCTTTTTTCAAGAACTGAAATCAGAAAGCATTTCAAGCGTGTTTGCTGTGACTTTTAATGTGAAATTCACGGTGCATCTCAAGCTCTGGAGGCTGGGAAGGGATTTCAGCAGCGGGTGATTCATGCCCCGTTTTAGCATCTTTTGGACGTGCTGTTTCTTGGGCTGGTGAGACATCAGAGTTCAACTCGCTGGAGGATATAGAGTTAGAATATAAAGTTTGTGGCAGTGCTCACACATATAAATACCAGTTCTCGGACGGTCTCTCTTCAAATACTTTCCTGGGCTCTGCGTTTTGTATTCTAGACTTGCGAAATGCAAATAATTCAGCTGTCAACCTGTCTGCGTGACTGGGGTTTTCTGTTTTCCTTCCTTGTGCTTAAAAGTAGTTTTCAAAGCGCTTTTTCTTCAAAAGAAAAAAGAACATCGAATTTTTGTTGATATGCAAATAGCACAAAGTGTAATTCTTCCACGAGCTTAAGCCGTTCAGCTTAATTGTATTGATTACATTTCCAAACCAGATTTTTAAATTTAGAGCAGTTTGTAAGGAACATTTTTTTGGCGTGTATTTAAATATTTGGTTCTGGGGTTGTGCGCTAAGTTTGACTTCAAATTCTTCCCATTTTACCCCCAAAAAACCTTACTGTTGTTGCTCCATCTGTGGCACCGGTACCTGGAATAGCTGAACAATTGTTACCGACGCTTGGCACCGGCCCCATCGCTGCTCGCCGGAGCCAAAGCACACTTGATCCGCTCAGCCTGACATTAAGATCATTAAGTAAATGAATGAATTGTACTGTCACCAAATTCCCACTTGGGCAGCCAAAGAACATGTGGATTTTATAGCCAGGACCTCTGTCCAGAATGTCTTATTGAATGGCCTGGATGTCAGGGGTGGGAACAGTCAGCGAAAAGCTTTCTAGTAAAACGTGTGTCTTAATGAGAATTACGGTGTGGGGTTGTGTAAGAGACTGAATTACTCAACATCTGCTCATCCGAGATGAGAGTTAATCAACCTGTGAAGGGCGTGTAGAGAGAAACCCAAGCACGGCAATAAGAAAAGGTGAGAATCGAAGAGGGGAGGAGAGAGATTTCTGCATTGGCAGCTCAGGTCTGTCTTGCTATTTAAAAAGAATTTGTTGGGGAAAGAATCCAGCCATGGGGTTTGAGGTCTCGCTGCTTGAGCGAAAATGCTTAAAGATGGCTCGGGGTTTGGAAGATCTTGGAGAAATCCACTGAACTTCCACCTCTGGGAGGAGAAGGTTGAAGATACTTTCTCAAAGAAGGGGAGTTGACTCGTCAGGCTTGGTTCGTCTTTTCTTGTGATCTGGGTCCATCCTCGTTTTTATTACGTTGCGCTGAAGATGCTGGTGTTATTTATGAATATGGCTTGTGAAGGATCCGTAGAATCCACACTTTGCTGCAGGTGGGTCAGAAGTGTCTCTGAATCCCGAAGGACAAACTGGACGTGTGTTTTGACCAGACGAAGTATCGAATCGCGGATCTGTGGACGGTGGGTGCTGCAGCCCCGAATATCGAAGATGCTCTGCGCTAGAGATGACTTGAAACGTTTGATTCAGTCCGTTCCTGTTGTGAAGTGCAGCAAAACATCAGCGTTTAAGACTATGTTCAGTGCTTTAAACCTGGAGCAAATCCTTTTCGCTTCCTCCCATCCTCATGCCTTAGTGTTTGTCTTGGTTATGGTTAATTTGATAAAAGGCACTAAAACAGCATTGGGAACCAACACTGTCCTTGGTGGTTCCTTATTCATGTTTTAACACTCGCTCATTGCCATGGGGATGATGAAAACCAAGTGGTTGGGTCACGTTTGTAGCTGCTGCAGTTCATGATCTTTGAAGACCTGTTAGGAATACACTGATATTGCAGTTTCCCTGTGGTCTGAAATCAGCAAAACTGGGGTTTTGTGCAAGCGGAAGGCAGGGACAGGTCCTGAAATTCTCATTTCTTTCGCATCCGGGACAGCACATCACGTACATCTCCACTGATTCCTGCTTGTGTCTTGGTTCAGCCGGGTGGAATTTCTGCAGAGGCCGCTTTGTGCAATAAAGGGTGCTTGGAAATCTTCTTCCATCACCACGTTGGCAGATGCAGCCGTCCCCGTTTTACCTCTGGGTTTGTGGCGCCGCTTTAACCTAATGTAGGTAAACCCAGCATTTCTTTAGATGAGAAATGCTCTGAGACTCATTTACCGCTATTCATTAGGCTCAGTTGGGATAAATATGTTGTTGCTATTGCTTTTTCTACAAACAGAGGTGTGTGTCAAGTATGTGATGGGGGAGCCCTGGTGAGGAAGAATTGAACATGTAGAGGGTTGGACCAAGGGGTCCAGAGCTCCCATCCAACCTCTATATGTCTATGAACTATATTTTTTTTGCAGCGTTGTGCTGCCTGCTTTCTCAGCATTTAATTTTGTGTCGCATGGCATTTTGAACTCCGGAGAAGTCATTAAGCTCCGCGTGTCGCGAGAGGGTGCGTACTGTTTCATTTCATTGTGATAAACCGCTGAAATAAAGATGATGGGGAGGGAAATCACGAGGCGTTTCAAAACTGGGAGTTGAAATGAGCATTAACGCTCTCGAGAAGCGAACTTCTAGAATTCATTGCTTGGCTGATGGAAGGACCATCCGTCCGGGTGACAACGCTGCTGTCACCGCGACGCTTCCTGACAGATTGATGAGCAGAACATGACACTTTCCCATGAAGTCCCAGCATGAAGTATTAGAGACGCGGTAGGAAACGGAGCCGAGAGAATGAGACAGTAAACTACGAGACTGCTTGATATTCATGCTTATCATACAGATAGAAATGCTGGCTTGGAAATATGTGGTTGGTGCTGTAGGGCCCCGAACCTGCAGTGTCTGTCCCTATAGAGAAGGGCATGCGTGGGTTGTAGCCTTGTAAGCTATAGGAGCCTTTTAGTGGTTTTAGGGTACAAAGTTGGAGGTGAGTGGGTTGGGGGAGCTCTGTGTCAATGGCGTACATAGGAGGAGAAAAATAAGCAAGCTGGTTTTTAGTACATTGCAGAAATTCAGAATCTTGGGTGAAAATTGCTGCGAATTAGTGCCGTAGTACATGTGTCTGTATTGGGAACTCTTTTTTCCAGTCTTGTAACAACATGCCTCCTGATGCAGATAATTGCCGGTGCTAAAGGGAAGCTGGAGATGTAAGGTTTGATTATCGTGGAAGGAAGGTGGAGTGTGGTACCCACAGGCTGGGAGCTGGGAAAGGCTGAGCAGGAGCTTGGTCACCGGCCCTGCGATGAGGTGGGTTTGTGTTCCTCCCGGTGGCTTTTGACTTTATCTGCTTGGACTTTGACGTTCTGCGCTGGTTATGTGTTTGTAGGTATTTCTGATTTCACTTTTTGACTTCCGCCCCCGAGAAAAAAAAGAAGTGGCAAAGATTATCAACCCTTGGGTATCTCCCTGCTGAATTCCCTTTTGAATATAATATAGATATTGAGTCTGATTCATCAGCCGAACACTGCAAAACAAAGTGTCCAGTGCCTAAAGCGCCCTGTACATCACCACAAACAAGAATTCCAGACTTCCAGAAAGTTTGCAGACCAGATTTCGCTTGTAATTTCACATCGGACTTGATGGTTCTGTAGATCCCGTGGCTGTCCAAGGACAGAAGGTCTTGCCACTCAATGGGAATGCATATATGTATATATAAACAAATTACTATGTGCATTGAATAACTATTCTGAAGGGGGGGAAAAAACCCAACCAACCAAGCAAATCCCCCCCCAAAACCCAACACAAAGCAAACAATCACAATGCTTCCTCACCGGGGAGGTTTTAGGGAGCACGGGGACGGCTCCGCACCTCGTCCCCGGACCCCGACGCCTGTTTATCAGGTGAGCTCCGAGCAGCACATGGACGGCGGCTGCTCAGTGCGGAGCCGCTCGCTGCTATCGGGCCAGAAACTGCTGTTTCAGCTCCTAATCAGGGGATTCAGCTGCTAAATTGGGGGATATTTGTTTGCTTTGAAGCGTGGTTTCGTTTGGGTGAGATACCATGTGGTTTGGATATTGTGGTGTGAATTGTTTTAAGCTCGATGATTGAAGTACAGAAGTATTTAACAATAAATACTCTATCAGCAGTTGTGTGTGAAAGGTGGAGACGGCTTTAGCTCTGCTGTCTTGTGTGTGGCTTTTTATTAAAAAGACTCCTTTTTCTGCCAGATTAGATGTGTTGCAACCAAAGGGCTGAAGAACCGTACCTGTGAGTTTTGGAAGAGACCAAAAGCCAAAGTAACTCCAGAAAGGAGCGGGCTGGTATTTGGTTTGGGATCAAACCCTTGTTCTCCCGATTGCTCCTGCGTGCTCTCTGTCAAACTGGTTTCCTTACAGCCTCGCTTTGTCTATTTTTACAGCATTTACCAAGCCATTTCTTAGTCTTGTACAGCAGCCACTCAGTATAAGGCTACTATTATAACTTTTCTTTCCCCTTCAAAATCAAAATGTGATAAAACAAAGTCCAGCGATTGTCCCAAGTTCTGGCTCTGACATTTCCTCACATCAGACTTGTCTGTGTTCCCCCAGCTCTTCCCTGGCTGCTGCTTGGGACTTCTGCGGATGTTTCTCTTTGAATGCTTATCTCCTATTAAAAATTCCTGCTTTTCTCCCCCCTTTTCATCTTAGTTTCTCGCAGTGCTAACATCTTCCCTTTCCCTGGCGATGGGCGCAATTAGTTTGCTTGGTGGCCTCGCTTGATAAAGCAACCCAGAAACTTCTCCCAGCCCATCTCTTCTTCTCCCAACCCTTCCATTCACTTGGTTTTTAATGGTTTCAAGCATTCCCAAAACAGCTGTGGGGAATGGGCCGGGTTTTGAGCCAAGGGGGTGTGGTGGTGTTATCAGCTGGGGCAGAAATGTCTTCAGCAAAGAGCAGCTGGAGCGTGTTTTTGGCAGCATGTCTGGCTCACCCTCTGGAGGAGGTTTGCAGAGTTCCTCTAACTCAGCTCTCTTAGGACCTGGAATATTATTTCCCTGCTGAACTATTTCTTACATAAAAATATTTAACACTCACCAAATGCATGGTAGCCAGAGGCTGGGCTAGGAGTTTGTTGAGGAAAGCGATGTTAAGACATCTCTCGCTTTCAGGTAATGGATTTTTTGCCTTCTCTTGGAGTTAATTGCAAAAATAAATGCGGTTTAGAGTATCCAAAGGACTTTTTTCTTGCAGCACCACGCTGAGAAATGCCGTGTTCAAGATGCTCTTCCCTCTGAGCTTGGTTCAGTTTTAGATGCTGAAGGGCGTTTTGAGGCTTTGGTTTAACTTTTACATCGTGTTTATATGAAGTAGACAAAAAATCCGGTGCTTTGCCAAGTGTTTTCTGAAAGAACAGGCTTTGTGCATAATTATTTTCATGTTCTACCTGCTCCTTGGTGTGTTAAAGCTGTAGAAAAATCTCTTCTACCCTGAGAAAAGGCTTTGGGAGATCAGCCTTCAAGTAGTCGCTTGAGGTGGGTTGATTAAGACATACACTCCATGTTGGATTTAATCAAGATTTGAATAATGGAGTTAGAATTGACTGTCACTCCTGCAATCCAGTTCTCTTTAGGTCGGGATCACTATGTGCCGCTCCCCAGGTTGTCTGTACCATTGCAGACACATCAATCGCTGTTCAACGGGGCGGATCTTCTCCGGTTTCGTACTTGCTGCTTCATCCCGTTAACACATCCCCTATTAATGCGTCGTGCCAAGACTTGGCAGGTTGGAGGAAAGGAATTCCAGCGCTGCCACCCAAAATACAGCTCAGAAATGTAAATAGCACCATGGTGGTGGTGTTGATGGTGGCATTTCGATCCTTGCAGATTCAAGAAATACTTGGAGTTGTGTTGGGAAGGAACGTGATGAGTCACCGAACACTTAAATCACCTTTTAGCTCTTGAATGTCTTAGAGGAAAAAGACACAGGAATACCTTCAAGATGTGGGTAAGATGTCCCTAAGAAGGTGCTTTAGTTATTGCAGTGTCACAAAGTCCTTTGCGCTCAAAGGTTTAACGACGATGTGCCGCAAGTCCCGAGATTTGCTCCTGTGCTCAAAGCAGGGGAAGCGTCTTGGCCAAATCGTGTGTTGTAGCTGATTTCTATCCTCAGCTCAGGAAAACAGTGGGTTTTATCTGAATTAAAGCCCAGACCATAGCAGAAAGGGTATATGGGCACAGCCAGGGCTGTTTGCCCTTCACTCCTGTTCGGGAAAAGCCGGATTACAGAGGGACCAAGTGCAGGGAAGTGGGGTCGCTCACTGGGAGGTGAGTGAATCTGGGTTGCTTTTAGGAGCTTGTTGCTTTGCTGACATGCCCTGACTCTGCAGAGAGAACCGGAGCCACCTCATTCTAAATTCCCCTTTAGAACAGGGAAATTGCAACAAAACGGTCTTTCCAGGGCCTGAAAAGCGATTGCCCAAAAAGGCAAAATCAGCTGTATATATATGTCACTGACTCCACAATATTGCAATTTTTTTTTGTGTCCGGTAATAATCTCAACTTCCCCTTAGAAACTTTTGGTGTCAATATGGGCCAGAGCTTGCATGGAGCTCATCTCCCGGGGTTTAAACAAGTTGTTGTTTGACGTTTTGGCGCATTGTTCCCAGGCAGGGTTGTCTTTGAGGCCGAGGTGACCGCTCGGAGGTTTTGGTTTTGGTTTCTGGGCTGTTACGTCGCTGTAACCGCAGCGTAGGAACCGGCGCTGGTGGGAAGTTGAGAGACTCAAACAGCACGTGTTTCAGGGTTCAGATGATTAAACAGACCAGAGAGCAGTTTCTCATCTTCCCCGGCCGTGGGAACAGGGTTTGTATGGTTTCCATGGGCTTTTCACGGGACAGGACGAGATTTCAACATCAGAGCAGCTGTGACTGCAGTGAAATCAGTGAACTGGTGATACTCTATATACCCAAGTTGTACCTTGTCCCCTTTGCAGTTTATGGCTCAGTAAAAGCGATGAACAGCAAAACCTTTGCCGACAGTACTTTGGCTTACGCATCTTTTGATCGTGTTGCTTGTCCCTTCAAACCTATTTATGTGCTGGGCTGTTCATACTGAAAATATAAGGGAGCCCAGTATGGACTAAAATCTACCTGGTCCATGGCAGCTCCGCTTGGGGCTCTTTGACTGGCCTTAATAAACTTAATGAGCTGCTTTGTCTGGCTTTTCTTAGCTCTTAATATTCAGGTGTGAGCAGCATCGCAGAGCTCGCATGTCCCATGTAAACGCATATGTAAGGACGTTTTTCTTTTCTCAGTCGTTTTATTGAGTAACTTGTATTATGGATTGTTTGATTTCGAAGCGCTGGCATTTCATAATTGCATCTCAAGATGCGCCTTTATCTTTGATCAGCCCTTCTGGACTGTACAAAGCAGAATGAAGCAGAACAAATACTTACATCTCGATTTACCTGCAAACAGAGTGTACTTTCATGTTATTGATGTTCTCCTGTCTGCGGTGTCACCATTAAAACTTTGGAGTATTAAGTTGCTGCTGCGTTCAGGAATAGAAATAAATACAACTTACCCTACTGCGCTTTGTTCTTAATCATCACCATTAACTTATAGTTAGGAAAGTGAAAGAGAATTTCCGATTAATATCCCATCTCTTTATAATGCCAGAGCTGCCAGTTGAAGCCCAAGTTATTGCCGATCAGAAATAGGTGTTTTATGGCCTGGGTTTCTTTGTTTCTTCTCCATTTCCATGTTTCTTTAGGCTTTGGTTTCAAACTTGCGTATCGCAATTCCCACCGGGTAACTTTCCTCTTGTTCTTTCTGCTGTTTTTGTTCATTGTGGGCATTTCACTCATCAGACAGTTGGACCTTGAGAGCATTAACACCCCGGCATTAACAAAAAGAGACACAATACTGTAAAATCGCCCTTCTGCAGCGCCCACAGGTACTTGACTGTTCAGAGCACGAGGGGTGTTTGCTTTTTAAGCTGCTCTTCCCCGCTCGCCATCGCTGTTCCCACCTGCGAAGAAACAAAGGAGGCAAGAACGGTTCCTGCGGGTTCCGATGCCCTTTGTGCGGGTTCCAGTGCCCTTTGTGCGGGTTCCGATGCCCTTTGTGCGTGTCGGCCCCGTCCGTCCCGCTGCCTTCCCCTGGGAGATGCGCGGGATGCCGGCACAACCGCATCTTTTGGTTTGGTTTTTGCACAGCTGGCTATTTTTAATGAGACCTTCCACCATTTTCCACCCAAGCAACACATCAGCACTTCTAACAAGATCTTTATCTTAACGGTTCAGAACAGGGGTCCTTTTTGTATTGGAAAACCTGAAAAGGAAACAGCATCCTGGGTGAACTGTGGCTTTGTGCATACTTATGTAATGGGCTATCAATCAAATTTAATTAAAACCGTGGTTACGCTCAAGTTTTACCCCTTTTAGTTGGGCTACGACACAGGGGGGGAAAAGTTTTTATCTTTACAAGCTGTTCTTGCAGTTATTGCTGTGATTGCAATTAAGAAGCCCTCATTTTTAAGGCAGATAAATTAGTTTGCTTCTTTTTAGCAAAGAACTTTCTTGCCCCTTGGCCAACTCCAGAAATAGCTGCGGAGTCGCTGAAAGCGAAGCGTTTAAACGCGGCAGGATGGGTTAGTGTGCTTGGTGGTGCAAAAAGATGGGATTTTACCGGCTTTGTTGTGTGATTATTAAACGAAGGTGGATCCTACGTGCTCAGGTTCCTATGAGCACGTCTGTCTGTCCTGCGTGTGAAGTATCCGTGATCTTCCTCTTCTATGGTAGGTTCATTTGGCGATTGCTGTGCTATGGTGAGACGAGTTAAAGGGGTGGAAATACGCATTTTGGGTTGTTTATCTTGCTTCAGTGTTTCCTTTGTATGATTATACGTGAGGCTCTTTGCCGCCACTCTGCCAGCAGTGAAGTCTTTTCTCTGCGCTGGTCGGGAGTTCCGAAACAGGAGAGTTCAAACCTCGCTCCTTGGCTCCAGCGTGTAATGAGATCCCAGTTTGGGACACATCCCTGCGTTTGCTGGAGGATTTTTGTTCTTGGGATGCGCATTTTGCAAGAAGATCCATGACGGCCGTGTCTTAAACCCCATGGAGAGTCCGGCCTCGTGGACACGTGCAACCGTGCTGCTGGTGCTTGTGGTTATGTGGCTGACGCTTGTGCGTACCCGTATTGCAACATCTGGGAGCAGAAACAGCGCTCTGTGTTTCAAATTGGTTGTCCTGTGTGTCTATGTTAACTGGGACCCCATTATCAACTGGGACCCCCCTTTGATGTTTTCTCGGTATTTTGGTTCCACTGAGCCACACTGAGTTTTGGTGGTAACCCTAAGCAAACAAGGCAAGGTGCGTTGGTTTTATTTGGTGAAATCAATAGTAAATGTATTTTCTCTTGACCTATGAGAGGCTTGGATGCTTTGTAGCGCGACGGGTAATTCTTTGGAAACAAGGAGCAAGTCTAAATGTAAAGGACCCGGAGAAGGAACACAAACATTTCCTCAGTACCAGGAGCGGAACAATAGCTCATTGTCGGGAGGGGGGGATCGCAGAAAAGCAAGTGGGGGTTTATTTTCTATAGCTGGCTATTTCTCCTGCCGTCGGGGGCTCGTTGAGAACTCCATGTCCCGTTCCCGGGCCGCGTGTCCCTCGGTTGGGGCAGGTTGTGCAGAGCAGAGCGCGGCCGCTCTGTCGGCATTTGTTCGGGGACAATGCCGGGGTGACGGGCTCCGTGTTCACGCAGGGTCCCCCCTCTTGGCAGCCGAGGAGACGTCCCCTAAAGAGACAGGACTCTTCTTCCTCCCACCATCACTCTCTTTCTGCGATATATCGGGCTGCTGAATAGGCTGGCATTGACCAGGAGGACAAAGGCGGCTTTCAGGCTCGAGCTTTAGCCACAGCCAGTGTGCTCTGGGCTTTTGTTAATACTTTGAGTCCCCCCCTTTCTCTCTCAGCAGCCCTTATTCTCATTGTTCATACATTTCGGGAGCAGCGCTGATGCTTCGGAATTAATTCTGTTCGCAGGAAAAGTTGCAAAAAGCCGCGGAGAGAACGCGTTGTCTCTTGGATCCTCGTTTCACGGGGAAAAGCGGATGGTGGAAACGGATCCCGCAAACCCACGCGTGAGCGGAACGTGGCCGCGCAGCCTTGGCACCCGTGCACTAAATGGCTTTTCCCCCACCCCGCTTGGATTAAGCTCCATGTTGTCCTGTTTAATTTGGTTATTGCATTAGCCAGCTAAAGATGTAAGCTCTTATTAAAACAGCTGTTTCTGCTAAGTGGCCGTATAGAGTTGAAGAGCATTGTTCAACAGTTGTAAATACATTCGGCGGCATCCTAAACTGACTTTCTTTTGTGAGCGGATGTGCCGGGGGGGTTTTCCTCTTAGCAATAGGTAGAAACGACCAAAAGCAAAGCTACTTTCCAATCGCACGGTAATAAAGCCGAAAGCTGCTGGTAGGTGCTCTCTAATCGTTATGAAACAGCAGTATGGGAATTAATTCCTGGAAATAAAATGTTAGGAAGCAGCCGATGGGAAGCACTGGTAGAAAGAAATGGAAATGCTGCCAGCAGTCAGGATGGAGGTAGAAAGATGGTTTCCTATGGGAAGCGCAGGTTTTGGGGGAACGCGCCTCAAAAGTCCAATGTGCTGTTGGGTGAAAGGAACTGGAGAGCAGGATGGCGCTGGATGGGGTCGTGTGAATCCTGCAGGTCGCAGCAATACGGGATTTCTGCGTAACGCTCTGCAGCGAATATGTGACAAGCGGGGAGAAAAATGGCATTGAGACCCGTGGAAGGGCTTGAGCAAGTGGCAGAAGAAATACACGTCGTGAGAGCACCACTTGTTTCTTTTCCCCTTAATGGAGGGTGACTTAAAGTTTTTAATAGATGGCTGCTGAGCGCACCGTTTCGAGCTGGAAAAAGCGTTTGGGAAGAGCGATTGCTGAACTTTCCCCATGAGAAAGTACCCGTGTGTGCGTCTGCTTTTTTTTTAAGGACTTGAAGGCTTTAAGATCCAAAGTCCTTTAATAAATTAAACCAGCTTCAGATAGATACAGCAACACAGGGATGCGAGACAGGAGAATGTGCCTCGTCGGCGTTTCTTTGCCGCCTATGCAATATATTCCATCATTTTGAGCGTATATTTTTCATTGATCCTTTATACGACTTTTTGGTAGCGTTTTCTAAATCATTGTATACCTACATGTGCAAAAAGAGGAATCGATGCCTCTCCTCTTGTCTCTTACCTCTTGACACCACCCCATTAAATGCGATGAAACAGGTTTGGAGACAGCTCGGTAAAACGTATTATCTCAGATTTAGCATTGTGTTTGAACGTTTCCTTTGCTGCGTGACCAAAAAAATACCTTATATTTCATTAATTACCCAGAAGGGGTTACTTTAGCCAGGGAAAGCTTCACAAGGGCTTGCCCACACAATGCAAACACCCTCGCGCCTTGGCGGGCATTGTCTTAATTCTTCTTCCAGTTGGAGGGTCTGGTTCTAGTTCTTTTAGGGGCGGGTTTAGCTTTGTAAGTAAGTGCCCGGGGTAAAATCGCTGTGTGGTAGCGTAGCCCAATAGGGGGAGTCTGAACTTTAAATAAAGCCTTGTCTGAATTCCTTCCAGTTGCCCGTACAAAGAGATGAGCCTTCCCGCATGTCTAGAACGCTAATAAATTCAGGCTCTTGCGGATCAAAGGGGAAATGAATTGGAAGGCCTGGGGGCCTTCGCTTTACTTTAACAGTATGAAAAGTGTCCGTGAGACAACACTCAAGTTGTCTCTTTGACTATTTTTCTTTTCTTTTAAATTTATGCCCAAATTTTCCCAACAAAGCAAAAATAAGTTTCAGCAAGAGAAGTGGTGTATCTGCCCCACTGCCTCTCCCTTTGGTGGCAGAGGGTTTGCACCTTGGGATCGGGACAGATTCGCTGGATTTTGGCTCACTTAGCACTAGTCCAAGCGATCTGTGCTCATCTCATCCCCTCTGCCCCCAAACCCACCCAAACTGCGGCACGCTTCAGCAAAAATCCACCCGGGCGCTTCATTGCGGCAGCTGAAACAAAGTTGGTTTTCTGAGTCGTTCAGCTCGGTTTTCTTTCCTTTTTGGGGGAAAATCTTCCGTCTTCCCCTGCAAACCTTTTGGGGAGATTGGTTGCAATAAAAACCTTGGGTTTAAAAGCCCTGGTGTATGTTTTGACCTTGGGTGCCCTTTTTACGGCTTTGCTTTTCCTGCCTTTGATGTCTGAGCGCCGCATATTTGTGGCCATTTCCACAGGCGTGTGTTGTGCTCAGACAGACCCGGCCGCGCTTCCGGCCTCCAAACGCCGGCGCTCAGACTCAGGTTTGATTAGTTTCGACTAAGGCCAGGTTTTAGAATGGCCTGGGACTCTCAGATGGGTTCATTCCCAGCGGTGGGAAGCGGCTCTGGGATGGCTGGTGGGGTGGATGTAGCTGAGTTAGACGGGGTCTTAACTAAACCTGGTATGTCCTGACCCTCTAAAATACACTAGGGACAGCTCCGTCAGACAGGGGAAGGGACAATCCCTTAAGCTTTGGCTCTAAAAGCACAAAAGCCAATGGCATGGATGTTCATACAAGAAAAGCATCCGGGGAGCGGCTCCCGAGCAGAAGAATCCAGTGTATTAAATGTGTGTATTTGACTTACGTGGTGATAAAAAGCACCTCCAGCTGCTAAAGCTGGGTCAATAGTCACCTTCCTATTTGGGCTGATACCTGTTTCCCTGGCATGGCTCAAGTGCAGAGTGCGGGAGATGAGTCAGAAAAGCAGATGAGCAGCTGCCTTTGTGTTATCGGGGCTGGTACTGATGGTGGGGGAGCCCCACGGGATTTCAAATGTTGCAAAGAGTTTGATCAACTCTCCTTTTTTAGGTCCTTCCTTAATTTCCCCTCTTATCTCTGTGTCTTCAGCTCCAGCTCTTCTGCTGGGAAATAAATAGAAACTTGGGTTTTTGTACATCCTTTTGCTAATTCTCATAGTCCCGCTTTTCACACAAGCTCCTCTACTTCAGGTTTCTCTCCTCTCGAGGTCTGTTTCTATTGGTTTTATCCTTTGAAAGTTGGAACCTGCTTGTGAATAGGCCCATGGAGATGAATTCTGTAGGGATCTAGATGGTTTGACGCATCCCCGCGCCAAAACCAGTGTGTGGGGTGACTAAACTCAAGTGCTTGAGGACAACCCGGTGCTGCCGTTTGCTCCTTTTACTGAGTAGCGACTGGATTTCAAAAGCTTTCGGAGTGTGGGGGGGATGAGAACCTAAAATTTCTTTTCTGTCTTCCCAAATGTCATAAATGCCCATTTCTTGTGCTTCAGCATCATCCAGGTCTCCCCAAAGAAAGGGGTGTCTTCCGCTCGACCAGGTTCCTCAACCTGGTTGTCCAGCCTGACCATGAATGTCCCCAGGGCTGGGACGTCCCCAGTGGCACTGGGCTGCCTGTTATTGTCTCACCACCCTCACATGCAACAATTTCTTCCTTACGTCTAATCTACATCTCCCCTCTTTCCGTTTAACGCCATTAACCCTCATCCTACGCTACATGGCCTTGTAAAAAGTCCCTCTCTGATGAAATTCTCCAGTTAAAATTGTAAGCACTAATATTATTCAGGATAGCGTATAATCTCTTCTCTATTTGTTTACAGACCTTTCTTTTTTTTAAATATATCTTTATGGCAAGATGGATTTCTAAATTCCTGTTTTGCTAAGGGCTATAGTCTGCTGATCAGAATTGACGCTTTCTATTTCAAGAACGCGTATTTCCCTAAAGCACTGAAATTCATAGTAACAGTTTTCTGTTATTGAAGGTTTCAAAAACTTGCAGAATAAAAGAGAAAGGATTGCAAATACACACGTACTAAGAAAGCAATGGAGCCGTACGAAGCTAAAAGTCTTCCAGATCAGGTTTTATAATGAAATAATAATATTAAACGAGGACAGTTTTAGGAAATTATTAGAACTAATAAAATAAGGTCAGGGGGATGGTGTTGGTCATGGTGCCTGGGGTTGGCTTGAAATAGAGGAGATGTGTTGCGGCTCCACGGTGGAGCCCCAGCTGGGACCTCGGCTCTCGAGTGACTCACCCGGGGACAGAGACGCGCGTAAGGACTCAATGACTCCGGTTTGGTCTGTTCGGAGCACGTCACCCGCTTTCCACGCTCTTAAAAGACGTCACCGAACAGAAACCCTGTTGTGGAGTCGAGTGCTCTTCCCGTGACGTCTGCAGAGAAGGGGGTTAATGCCACTGAAGGAAAATATGTGATTATTGTTATTATTTTTCACTTAAAGGATGTAAGAGTCCCTCTCCTCCCGCAGCATAGACCCAGCAGCAGTAACAACGTGCAAAAGCCGATCGCTCTATGTGTATTTTGGTGACTCCTGAAATGTAGCAGATCAGGTAAACGCCAAACATGACATTCAAACGCAGTGGAAATCGGGGTGTATCTGTAATAAAATAACATGCAGACATAGTTAATAGAAGCTGCGTGGCGAAGCGTTAACTGTTTCTTGCTGGAGCTCTGTTCTGTAGCTGGATCCTTCCTTCGCTTCACCGGCATTTTGGTTCTGGAGGCATAAGAGGGTGTTTGGAGTGGGAGGGGGGTTTCCTCAGGTCGAGGTTGTTTTATTGCGTGGAAGTGGCAATAACAGTCAAAGCTCGGCTGCACAAATCCCTTCAGAACCAAGTCCTGGATGATTTTTATTTTTCAAGGCTGTTTTCTATGCCATAATGATCTATTTTCTAGTAAAAGAGTGGAACGTAACACCCCCTCGTCGGCAGGATCGTTGCCTTGGGGATTTGTGGCTGTGGGTATCAGTGGTTTTTAAACCTCTTGTCTTTACCGAAGGTGCCGCGGCAGCTGCGACCCGATCTGGGACAAAGATGGGCCTTGAAGTGGGGATGTGATGCGGTTCTCCTGCTATTGCGGGATAACGAGCTCCGATTAATTAACGTTACCCACCCAGCCCAGGAGCTCCTCTTTATCTGTGTGTAAGTCCTAGCAAAAGGTGTTTGATTTCACATTTGTATAAAAAACCTTGTGTCCATTCACGTTAAGCAGCATCTCAAAGCACGTTTGGTGCAAGTCAGCTCAAATATAACTGTCCTTTAAAACAATAAGAAGAAAAAGCATTCTTTTGTAGGCAAGGCCAAGGACTTGAGGCTATGGCAAGTTGGATTAAATGAATCAGAATTCAAGGTCTGGAGATCCCGCTGGGGATTTCCAGTTGGGTTTCCCCATCAGGAGCAGCAGGTGTGATGGGTGTATGGTGAAGAGGAATGATCCGTGGGATGCAATGGGAGAAGGGCGGTGTTGTATCGAAGTGAGGATGACTGGTGAAGCAGCTGACTTTGCAGGATACTTTCTCTTCGAGGAACACGTCACGAGATGTAGATACAATCTGATTATGCTTAAAAGTCGTCATGCTTAATATTTCACTTAATTGGAGAGTGAGCTGCTCCAGCAAACTGCCCCAGTGCTGGGCATCCGAGAAACACAAATGCACAGGTAGCGAGTGTCTTTAGCAGCATTGAGACACTGGCATAGTTAAGTAAATATTGACATCGCGTGTTTCTTTACTGTAAGTTATTCTATCATCATCTACATTGTTAATTAATCCATTTAGTGAACGCGTGTGAGAAGTTGTGAACACCTTCGCTCAGCTTGGACGTTGTACGTTGAAATGAGCCGAGCTGGTCTCTGAAGAGCTCTGGCAGTTCCCCTGGACTCGAACGCTTTTGAATTCTGCAAAATGTGTGTTTTCTTTTGTCTTAAGGAAAGCTCAGTTATCTCTGCACAATCTGCAGGTTTGCAAAACCTGTGTCTACAGGTTAAAAATCACTTTTTGAAACCCAGACTTACCCAAAGTGCTTTAGGTGGAACATGAGGTTTTCTGAGCTTCCAGATAGCACGGGAGTTTTTTTTAATGTATTTATTGTTTTCATTCTAATAATTCATTGCTAAAGGTGGGAGATCATTTGGGTTGTGTCCAGCCGGAAACAAACAGCTGAGGCTGGAAAACAGGTACAGGTTGCCCATTAAACCAAGGTTGTGGTTGGTGAGACTTGTGCTGGCGGAATCACAGAATCCCAGAGTGTCAGGGGTTGAAGGGCCCTGGAAAGCTCATCCAGTGCAATCCCCCCATGGAGCAGGAACACCCAGATGAGGTTACACAGGAAGGTGTCCAGGCGGGTTGGAATGTCTGCAGAGAAGGAGACTCCACAACCCCCTGGGCAGCCTGGGCCAGGCTCTGCCACCCTCACCCCCAACAAGTTGCTTCTCAAATTTAAGTGCAACCTCCTGTGTTCCAGTTTGCACCCATTGCCCCTTGTCCTGTCCCTGGTTGTCACCAGCAGAGCCTGGCTCCATCCTCCTGACACTGCCCCTTTCCATATTGATCCCCAGGAATGAGTCCTCCCTCAGTGTCCTCTTGTCCAGCTCCAGAGCCCCAGCTCCCTCAGCCTTTCCTCACACGGGAGATGCTCCACTCCCTGCAGCATCTTGGTGGCTGCGCTGGACTCTCTGCAGCAGTTCCCTGTCCTGCTGGAACTGAGGGGCCACAACTGGACACAAGATTCCAGGTGTGGTCTCCCCAGGGCAGAGCAGAGGGGCAGGAGAACCTCTCTGACCTACTGACCACCCCCTTCTAACCCACCCCAGGTCCCATTGGCTTCCTGGCCACAAGGGCCCAGTGCTGGCTCATGGTCACCCTGCTGTCCCCAGGACCCCCAGCTCCCTTTCCCCTACGCTGCTCTCTAACAGGTCATTCCCCAACTTACACTGAACCTGGGGTTGTTCCTGCCCAGATTCAAGACTCTACACTTGCCCTTGTTCTATTTCATTACATTTCTCCCTGCCCAGCTCTCCAGCCTGTCCAGGTCTCTGATGGCAGCACAGCCGATCGGTACCCAAGTGCTGCAGGTATTTGTGATCGGCCCCTATTTTATCTGTTAAAGGAGTACTGGCTTTTAGTCATAGGTGGGAACGTCATAAACCCATCCCTTTTATTATGTGTTGCAAAGTCTACATTGGACTTCGCCAAACTTGGATTCAAAGCTTATAAACTCTCCTGAATTATTTTTTCTGTATTTAAGGAATATATCTCAGAAGTATCTGGGGAAATTAAAAGCTAGTTTGCTGGTAGCGGGTAACGTAACAGCACTTGAAATGTGTTTTCTTTCTGATCCAGTGCAGCTTTTCCCTGAAAAATGAAGGCTGTGCTGTGCAGGCAGGAGCTGAGCTGGGCAACGCTTGGCTTCGTTAAACCCGCTTGGTCACATAAGCGATTATCGCGGTTTTCAGTTCTTGTGCTGTCGAATGACACTGTTTTCCGAGAAAAATCATTGTCGTCCTTTCATTTGCTGTGAAAATAGAGAAGGATGAGGAGTGAAATGACTGGGGTGGAGCGGGAACGGTGGGATACTTTTCGTCTTAAAGTATTATGGAAGATTATGGAACGAGAGCTCTTTAGGCGGATCGGGACGTGATAACTAAAAGCCACATGCGGCGCTTTGGGCACCCGCGAAAAATTGTTTCGAGTTCCATCTGCTTAAAAATCGCCATCGCTTCATGGTGCAACATGGGGATGCTTTAACTGTTCCTCAATTAAGGACGCTTTAATATTTCCCCTTAAAACAGTCTTCAGCGTGGAGGCTCGTAATGATGATCTAAATGTGTGCGGCCTCTCCAGCAATGGATGCGGTTACTTGTCAGCGGTTCCTGCGGCTCCGCGGATGCTCCTGGTGTCACCGAGCAGCTTTGCCAGGAGCCTGAGAACCAGCCCCTGCCCCGAGGGGCTCCTGCAGCTCATGAAGACAGGGACCCGGTACCCAAGATAACGCTCCGATCTTGCGGCAATTTAGAACGGAGTGCAGCCCATTCAACAAGCTGCTGCTAAATTATTCTTTCTCAAGCTGTGCCAGATAACTTCACGCACCAAAGCAGTGCAAGCCGGAGCTTTTTTAAGCTGAGGTTCTCCAGCACCAGCGTTGCTTCTTTCTTTGTGGATCTCCATAAGAAATCATCTGTACAACACAGAAGAGAGGAAGCTCTTTGGGTAGGAGACCCACATCTGGCAGTAGGAGTTATTGTTAAGAGTCTTGTCCCGTGGTCACCTCCTCTTTTTATTCTATAGGCACGTTATCGATGTGTTTGTGTTGGGGATGAGCTCATTAGCAGTGGCAGGTTCGGTGCTGCTGGTGCTGTGTACGAAGTGTCTCATATGGAGGAAGGCGAAATGATTTACCTCTGCAGGGATGGAAGATGTGACTTCACCCTTCTCTCTCTAGTCCATCAGATCAAACTTTGAGGGGTTTTTCTTAAAGAACTTCATTGAGTTGAGTGCGATGGCACCTCCTTCCTCCTCCTTTGCAGCCCTCGGGTGCCTGGAGGAACCTGTCTGCAGAGACACGTGCCCTGTAGCTGGGAACGGCTCATATGCTGAATTTTGAGACTCCACCTTGCATAGATTTCAATGGTAGATACCTTGATTTTACCTTTTATAGGGTTGACCGTTGTCTTTTGTTTGTCATGTCCACTAAAAAGACGCCCTGTGTGTTAATCAACGCTCAGTGCTCCACATAGTATCACTTGCCTATAAATACGGTGCCCGCCAGTGCATTAAACATCATTAGTTCATCAGCACCCAAGATAAACCTTCTCTGTGATCTGTCCTCGCAGAGGTTTCATCCCCAAACCAGGAGGAGGCAAGAACTGGTGCGTAAAACATCTGCAAGATTCTTGTCTGCAAGATTCCCTGTGCTAATGCATGAATTGCTAATTAAAGAATTTCCAAGACTTCAAACCAGGTAGTAAAAACCTTGCGGTGTTCAAGGGAAGCTGTGGGAGATGTGTTTGCAGATCAAGTGTCACTTTTCCCACTTGTCATTGCTTTGTTAAATGTTGCGTGTCCCTCCCAGGGCTGTTCCCTTGAAGCTCAGCTGTTCTTTGGAGGTGTCTGCGCTCGTTCTTTGCCCTCTTGCTCTGCAAATGAGCCCCCGCTCATCCCCTTCACCCAACCACCCTCCAGCCCGCTCGGGGATAAGCTGCATCCTACTAAGATTCACCTCCTGCTCTCTCACCTGAAGGACAAAACTAATCTTAGAGGATCACGGAGCTACGTGTGACTTGAGCCGGTGCGAACATGCCCATGGCTTTGCTTTCTTTTCTTTCTCAGTGCTTGCAAAATTCATTTTGGCCCCTCGGTTGGGGTGAGGAAGCAGCAAAGAATATGGTGTGTGCGCAGCCCAATTTTGGGCCATGCCCGGTTCCTCTGCTCAAATGCAAACAAGGAGAAAGCACCAAGCAAGACGGAGTATTTGCTTCAGCTGAGAAAGGTGCCGGCTGCTGTTTCACACTGAGTTTCGGATGTCTCGGGTAAGGCGGGCGCTTTGATGGGTGTAGTTTGGTGTTAGGATTAAAGAGGTGGATCTGGCTCTGCAGGGACGCGTCCCCGTGATGCCTCTGGAATGTAAGGACCGTGTGTTTGGTGATTTCAATAAACCATAGTTTTGTGTTGAGGGTCACTAGTCTTCTCCACCGTGGAAATCTCCGTTTCTTTCCCCTTCTTGTCACCCAGACATGAGGGAATCGCTGGACACAGGACTTGGGCTTTTTTCGTGCTATTCCTGAGCAGACAGATGGGGTTTTGTTAATTGGCAGAACTGCATTAAGCAGGGTGAGCTCTGTTATTCTAGGGCTGCTGACTGGCACTAAAGGTGGTTTTATTTTTGTCAGGGCCACAAAAATAAGGATTTGGGCAACGGGGGAACTTGGGAGCTCTGTCTCATTGCAGGGAATAGCAGGAGTGTAATAGCTGTGTAAAATCTTCTAATTAGAAAAGCAGCCGAGCTGTTTAGGCTTGTGAACTGCACTGAAATGCTAATGATGGAGTGTGAGAATGTCTGGAAGAACGTTCTGGATTAGAAATTAGGAAGGGTTCTCCTGTTTGAGTGAAGTTCTTGGGTGTTATTAGTGTGCGGAGTAACTAATCGTCCAGCGTGGTAGGACATGACGGTGTTGGGATCACCCTGGAGCACAGATGTCTGGGCTGTCGAAGCCGTGGTCACCTCACAGCACAACCGGGATCAGCACCAGTGCTTCCCAGCTCCGTGCCCTCTCTCCCAGCTGTGCAACGGGAGCAGGATCCCAAATATGATATCCAGACCATCTTGGGTTCAGGTGATGCTCGGTAGTTGGAGCGTTCTGTATGTTCTAACGCAGCGATGGTTCAGCTCCTTTCCTTATTGTGGACCTGCTGCTCCTGTCCCGGCCCCGTCCAACTTCATCCTTGGGAACAAACCTTCCAACACTTGTATGGTTTGTAAAACTGATGTGAATTCAGTTACCGAAGGTTTAGACTATTACAGGAAAGTGAGTTCTTTTGCAAACTGATCCCCACCCTGGCAGGAACCAGGATTTGGAGTTTTAAAAGGCAAAATGGAAAGTCTGAGAGGAGGGAACTGCCAGTTGAAAAGTGAATATTGAGAATGGAACAGCAGTGTCATAGGGAAAGGGTGATTTAATAGCTGATTTTCTTACCCATCTTACCTATCCCGCAGTGATTTCTTGACCCAGACATGAGGGAATCGCTAGACACAGGACTTGGGCTTTTTTCTTGCTATTCCTGAGCAGACAGATGGGGTCTGTACCTTTTGCAGTTTCTCGGCCTCCTAAACAGCTGGAAATGGGTTCCCCGAGCACGTAGCCCTGGTTTTGGTAGCAGGGTGACATACACCTTACCCAGGTCGCATTTGATGGGGTTTATTCCCAGTATATGGTTGGTGGCTGAGGGGTGCAGCTCCTGGTGAACCAATGCTGGGGAGCTGGGGGCTCTCTCCCCGCTCTTTTATATATATATATGTGTCAAAATATATGAATAATCTCTAACGGTGCATGTACACATTGTAGGGTACTTACAAATACCCTGACTGTTACAACTGCGTGTATTGATCAGTTCATACATGTTTTAAGGAACAAGGAGATGCCTCGGTGTACATCATAAGACGACAAACAAAAATCTATGTTTGCCTTTAATATACAGCTCTAACGAGCAGCACCACCTAAACCCACCGTTCCCAGGTCCGTCTGCACTTGGGCAGAAAGCAAAGCAAAGCTTAATAATTGATGAGAGCAGCACAGCCCCGGCGGATCAAATCTGGAGCAATTCCGGGTGATATTAAGAAATACTTCAGCCTGTTGAGTCTTTTCCCCACCTTAATATTTTGGAGTCGTGGTTTCAGGACCATAGTAATGACTGTGAGCAGCGGCCGAGCCGGGCAGGGCTGTTGAAGATTAATGGGGCTGTTTCGAGTTCCTGAGCGCCGCCTGTATTCTGCAGCATAATGGGAGTTTTAATTAGCACAAGCAAGTACAATCATAAATAACCCTCCTGAAATGAAATGAAATTTTTAGGCTTCATTGGCATATTCCCTGTGATGCCGTTCCCTCTCCGGACAGGTAACACCCTGACTTTCCAGCTGAATGGAGCTGAGGAAATATATCGACTTTTCCATCTCTTCGAAGAGTCCGTGTGTTGTAGGAATAAAATATGAATTTAAAAAATATGGAGGTGGCTGGTGTTTTATGGAGGAAAGTGGAGTGTTAGTGGAGCATCTCCCGTGTGAGGAAAGGCTGAGGGAGCTGGGGCTCTGGAGCTGGACAAGAGGACACTGAGGGGGGACTCATTCCTGGGGATCAATATGGAAAGAGGGAGTGTCAGGAGGATGGAGCCAGGCTCTGCTGGTGACAACCAGTGACAGGACAAGGGGCAATGGGTGCAAACTGGAACACAGGAGGTTCCACTTAAATGTGAGAAGCAACTTGTTGGGGGTGAGGGTGGCAGAGCCTGGCCCAGGCTGCCCAGGGGGTTGTGGAGTCTCCTTCTGTGCAGACATTCCAACCCGCCTGGACACCTTCCTGTGTAACCTCATCTGGGTGTTCCTGCTCCATGGGGGGATTGCACTGGATGGGCTTTCCAGGGCCCTTCAACCCCTGACACTCTGGGGTTCTGTGATTCTGTGGTTAAGCTAAAAGGAGTCAGCTAGTGAGAAGTTTTCTATACCTGAGCAAGAGACGCTTTCCTGGCATGTTGTTCACCTCGCGTTACCTGAGCTGGTGCAGACATGAGCCACGCTGCATTTGTGGCTTATTTTTGTAATTACTAATATTTTGCAGCTTGGTCCGAACCTGGATTTAACCTTATTCAGGCTGTGCTTTGAAAACCCATTTCTCGGCGACGCTGTGGTTACAAATACACCCAGGACAAAGTTCCCAGCTACACGGATATTCAGTCTCTCCACCCACAAACCTCGCGCATCGAGGAAAATCCCTGTGGGATTAGCAGGATTTAAACACCGTTTCTTCCACCCCAAACAACCTTTCCAGGTCTGAGCTGAAAATAGAGGGTTTACGCTCATGCTTGGGCTGCAGCTGAAGAAGCTGGAGCCAAAAGTCCCAAAATCAGGTTGCCCGTAGAAACGCTGAAGAATGGATTGGGTTTTGTGTCGCGCTTGCACTGCTTTGGTGTATTGGCTGATAACTGGATGAAATGCAGCAGGGGAGGCCAGGACCGGGGGTGATTTACGTGCTGGGGAGCTGTCTCCAGTTCTTTTTAATTTAGAGATGCAAAACCGAGCTGGAAAGTAATGAGCTCTGGATAATTAGCTGCTTGTCTGCAGGTGTAACTATTGCAGCTGCCTACAGCTGGTGCTCTTAATATTGCTGATTTTGATTTGAGAGCATTATGGAATTAATAAGATGCTGGAAATACAGTTAATTTGTAACAAAGAGGATGTTTTTGTTGTTTTCCTCCCCTCTGACCCCCACCCTTAGGTTGGCTTGGCTGTGAGATGCGGCGCATGTGGACCTGAGACTAAGTAGTAAGTGTTGTGTTAGGCAGCAGTCATGTCTGGCGTGCATCAGAGATTGACAAAAGGCCTGATCTCATTTATCATTAGCCAGATGGGAAGCAGCATTTCAAATTCCTGCCCTGGTATTAAGTGGCTTGTGGTGTCATTGCTGATGCAGAAAACGCAGCGCAGGACGTTACCTGTGCGTCAGGAGCAGGAACGCGGCACGGAGCGATGGACGTGGCAAGAAAGACTTCGGAAATAGAGGTTTTGTGGAATGGGTGTTTGAGAAAAGCAGCTAAGTTGGGGGATTTGGAGGCGTATGAATAGAAGGGGCGCTTTGCGTGCGGCTGCTGCAGCGACGGCGCCGTTAGTCGGGGTTGTTTGGGGAGGTTAGTGCCGCCCCCAAGCTTGTTGATGCTTGAGATGAGCTTTGAAACAAGTTGTATTATAGGGAGAGCGTCCACTGTGAGGGTGGAACCAGCTGGGATAAGGAGCGGAAGCTGGTGACACTGGAACCTGGACAAAGCTCGGGGGCTGTTATTAATGAGTATTAATTGGAATGGCAGAAGGGTGGACAGGCCTCAGCACTTTGTGTTATCCTCAAATAGTTCCAACGGGGAACAAGGTCCTGCGGTCAGTAATTGGGAAGAAAGGAGCCAGCGAGACCACGTGGAACATCAGCGATAGTTACGAGGTGCGCTTCTGGTACAAACAAAAGGTAAATACCTTATTGAAGGTATTTGTTACAATAGAAAGTGTCCCATAAATGAGAGCTTTAAGAGGATTCAGTGTTACTGTTAAACACGCAGAATAACACGAGAGATTAAAAAGGTCGTTTACACAAACACTTCATTGATCCACTTAAGATTTATATGTTTGACAAAGGGCGGGTTGGTTGTGAATGTTCCCTACACGTGTTGCGGTCAGGAGCTTTATATTGGGACATAAAATGCAGAAACAAGCTTAGTAATGGTATGTGCCATAAGATCGCTCTGTGTACAGGCGGTTACAGACGGTGAATGTGGGGAGGTGATGTGCTGCTCTATCGCACAGCTCGGCAGTTTTAAACCATCAACCCCATTTTTGCGACTTTACAAACACCTTTTGTTGTTTTCCTTGATTTTTCAAACATTTGACTCACCAGAACCGCATCCTTCGTGTCAGAATTAAATATTGCTGTAAAGCTGACGTGGCCTTCAAGGAATTCTTCACCTGCAGCTCCTAGTTTTGACCATATTGCTGAGCGCTCGTGGCAGCAAAAAGTCATATTGTTCTTTTTTCCCAGCTAAAATGACAGTGAACACCCAATATTGAACCAACAACCCTGTGGTACAGTCAGCGCTCTGATCCATCCTTCTCTTTGACATCTCATCATGTGGCGTGATACCAGTTGCATCTAAGTAAACTACAATAAACTCGCAGATTATTATGGATGGGCAGCTCATTCCTTTGGGGTTCGACCGAAAGGCAAGAAAATAAAACCATGTATAAATTAGAAAAGGAAACCCAAACCCACCCGCACAGGTGGGAGACGCAGGCGCTGGTTGGTGGTTTATCAGTTCTTAAGCCTTTAAACATTTTCCAAAGTCCTTGAATTACATCAGGCTTGATTTTTGTGGCATTGATTATCTCTCATCTCTTATTAGCAAGAGCTGCTTAGCAATGAGGGGGGTAAGGTGCCAGGTTCCTGTGAGCGGAGCCGCCAGGGACACCGGGGAAAACCAGCGGGGGCCTGTGGGATTAAGGGCTCGACTCTGCAGATACGCCGCGGATTGAATTATAGTCGCACGGGCCACATTAAACCTGGGTTTATCTAAGTCTGGAACAGTTTGCTTTGTAACTGGATGCTTTTTATTTCCTTGGATGCAATTTGTTTGGTTGTAATAAGTATTTCAGAGCGGATGGCGCTGTTTTGATCTTATAGATATTTCTTTTCCGTGTGACGTGTCACTTGGTGGATTTTGGTGGGGTTTTTAAGGTTTTAGTTTGTTTTCCCAGCTTTCTTTCCCTTGGCTTCCACAAAGCAGCCTGTGGAGAGTTTATTTGCAAGGGAAACTGATTCCAAAGCACTTGTGAACCACCGGCTCGTGGTCTCGCAGCACTCGGGGCGGCCGCGGAACCCCCAGCGAAACAAGTCACAAAGCATCTTGCTGAGGAGTCTGCGCCGCGATTTAAGTCTCTTTCCAACAGGGAGCATTGATGCTTTCCCAGCTCTTCATCGCAATGCAGGGTCCTAAAACACCTGTGCTGTAGGTGAGTTTATCTTTTTACCTTCTGCTTGCTTTTGCAAGCTGGATTTTTGTATCCTCTTTAAACATGCTCGGCGGAGCGTGATGCTTTTCTCTTTTAGCCTTTGAAGCGAGTTTGTGCAGTTTCTGCACCTAAACAAGGTGCTTCTGCTGGTGGGATGGTCACCTCCCGCGTTTTAATTGCGTGTTAAATAGAGAAGAGGCTGCAGAGGAGAAACGCTCTGATTTTAACAGCTCCTTGCTGTCAAATATCCCCCTGC
The DNA here is from genome assembly GCF_963082525.1 of Nesoenas mayeri. Classification (NCBI taxonomy): domain Eukaryota; kingdom Metazoa; phylum Chordata; class Aves; order Columbiformes; family Columbidae; genus Nesoenas; species Nesoenas mayeri. The sequence goes on along the minus strand of NC_137546.1, from coordinate 6,123,743 downwards.
TCAGAGGCTTCGAAAAAATCCCTTTCGCCGAACAAACGGAAAGAAGCGCTTGAATTTGATGTGGTTTCTTCTGTAATCTCGCTGGATGATCTTTATCTTGTTTTTTTTCTGGTGTTTAATACAGAGTTTCGCTGCGAGCAGGGACACACACACGGGGATTATTGTCTAATTCGCTCTGTTTCTGTGCACGGATAAAAATCGGTCGTTTTGGGGTGGGTTTTGGGTAACGCGTCCGCATACGTGTCCTTGGGTACCTGCGGGTGTTTTTACTCCGGGGAGAAGGTGCTGGCATCGGGGGGGAAAGAAGGAGGGTGAAGCGGTTGCTGGTTGCTATAAATGAGCCGAGGTGAGAAGCTGCTTGAGGGAAAACGAATCCATTTGGGAATAAAACGCGATAGTGGTTTTTCTTTCCCTCTCCAGTCTTGGAAGCGGGAACAGAGCAGAAAAACTTGTTCCAATTCCTGCCGTGAGAGCTTATTTTACTGCATATCCTCAGGTTGTTCGTTGCTGTAAAAGCGCACAAGAATCTTGCGGTTATTTCAGTTTTGTGGGATGATTAGAACAAGCAGACAAATGTGATTTCTGCAAGAAATTCCTCCTGAGTTGTATTTAACTCTGCATGTGCTGGTACCTCCAAATGCTCCAGCTGATGGGCAGCTCTGCTCTGCATTTCTTTTCTTGAATCACTTTACAATCACATTCTCCCTCTCTGACTGTGGCTGATTAATGAAAAGATACCCTCCTCCTTTTAAGGGCCACGTCTGGTTTCGAGAAACCCTCTCTTTGCTCTCCAGGTGTTACTCTCTTCGCTTACATTTTCCCACTGAGTCTTTAACAGCTCCTGCCATTCCCCTGCTTGCGATCGCGGCCAGATGGGAGGAACACGCTTAGGTGGAGTTTTAAATATGTATATAGAGATATTTCACGGCCTAATGAGCCCTGAACAGCGACGAACAGAGTCAGTGCTTCCCACCGGCCTGATTTCAGAGGTTCCCCTTGTTCCTTCGTCTCTTGTTCCTGCGGAGCTGCAAGGAGCTCTGAGAACGGCGTCAGGTTTGCCTTTAGCTTTGCTTTTCCACCCTCCCCTCTCCCTTCCCTCCCTCCTGGATCATTTCGGAGGCGGCTGCACAAATAGCAGCAGCGGGTGACGTGGGCGGCGAGGACACAGCGAGGGGAGGAGGAGGAGGAGGGCGCAGGATCCTCCGCAATCGGGTGCCAGGATAGTAACGCTGAAGAGCTGCTGGGATTATTCAGCGCATCCTCGTTTTCTCACCGCCGTGGTTAATTAAGCGCCGCGGTAGAGCCGGGCTGGGTTGTACTTTAACACCGAGACGTCGCTGTGTGCGATGGGGTTGGTGCCATTTGCGTCTCGACGGTACTGAAATCTCCGTGTGGTGGAACAGGACGAGTGTCCCGAGGATGTTTTGGACGTGGATAAGATGATGCTGATGGATGAGATTTCGCTTCCCACCCCCGTGACATCCGTGGTGCCGCTTTTCACCCGCTTCTAGGAAAAAGAGCCTCGTTAGCGAGTCTGCTGATGAGCTTTTGCCTGAAATACCAGCAATTTACCCCAGGATGGGCTCGTTTGGCATTGGGAGCGCAGGGAAGCTGGCGGCTCCTCCAGCGAGCAGAACAAGCTCTGGGAGGCTGGTGGGGCTGTGGGACCCGCACACCGGCCCAGCTCATCGCAGAGACTCATATATTGGTAATAATCGCTTTCTGCAACCATTATCTCATTAAGGCTTCCTGGAATTTAAAGTGTTTTGGGCCCTCTCAGTCTCACGGTCAGGTCAACAAGGTTTCTTTTTAATCTGATGGGAATCATCACTTCCTAGAAGTGATTTTAACCGGTAACTCTGAAAATCCCCCCAAAGTGCCCATTCCTTGAGGCAGCTCTTCCTGGGGGTAAAAAGAGAGGCCGACTCTGCTCAAAGAAGATTATATTCTCCTGGCTTATATAAGTTCTAAAATAAGAAAATAAATCCTAACCTTGTGGAGGATGGAACCGTTTTCCAAACTCAGGAACCATCTCTTTTGAAGCCACAATTGGTTCAACTAATTGTCAGAACTGCCTTGAGATCGGAAATCTCGGCTGTAACAAAAGCAACTGCTTAAAACCGTGTCCCCATCCTGGCCCAGGTCAGGGGGTGCTGTGAGTGTCGGGACAGGGTTTTCCAGTGTGTTTCTAATCCTCCTCTCCCAAATTTTGCCCTTCTGTTGGTGTTTTCCGAAACTCAGGAATGAATAGAAACCCCTGGGGGTGAAGGTTGGAACCTGTGGCAAATCCTCTCGTTGTTTCGCTGCATTCGAGATTTTCCATTTACCTCGCTTATTAAAAACCTCTTTATTTTATTAAACCATAGCACTTAGGAGCAAGTCTGCAAGTTGGAGATGAGCCTTAAAACCTGATAAAACAAGTTCTTGCACTCGTTTGAAAGGAAGATCCAAGGGATGTAGCGGAGCGAGCAGCGTCCGGGGAGCCAGCGGCGCCGGGTCCTCCTCTCGCTTCCCTGGATCTGGTTTATACCTGCGGGTTGAACAGGGACGTGACTTAGTTGTGAAGGTCAGGGACGGTCCTTTCCATGCGTAATCCTATAATGCGAGGGGTTTATCGCATCTGGTGTTCCAACAGTGGGTATATAATGAAACGGGGAGTTTTTAGGGGAATTTCTCAGCCTTTTGGCGATGTGTTTGGTATTGAAACAGTGGGATGTTGTAAATCTGCTTCTCTGCTGTAGCACGGCTGTCGGAGGAGGAGATCGGGCTGGGCAACGGTCCAGAGGTTGTGTCTGCACCTTCATTTTGCCCATTGGAAGGGAAGGGAAGGAGGGGGACGTGGCGCTGGCATCACCAGCACCTCTGGTCCCTGTGGACGTTTGGGCAGCAATGATGCTCGGAGCTCAAACCTGCCATGCAAAGGGAGGATTCATACAAACCGCAGCCTGAAAACTTAATTCAAGCAGCTTTTTTTATCATTTGAACAAACCCCAAGAAGCATTTTCATTCCTTTTTTTTCATGTTAAGCCTCTGCCGCCCCGTTCCGATGTGGAGCCTGTGTGCAAGGAGCTGAGTTAGTGTGGCTGCTCTCGTTTTCCAAGAGGCTTCAATGTGCGAAGCCACCAGCAAAATGTGAAATACGAGCATGGTGTTTAGTGGAAAATCCTTCAGCAAGTGAAATGGGGCTTTGTGGTGCCCGGTATTGAGCAGATGTGCCCGATCAAGGTGTCAGCAAAGTCAGGAGATTTCTTTGAACTACCTGCACCTCAGTGTTTTATTCCACAAGTAAACTGAACTCTAAATTATTTATTGCATAAAGTATTTTTCCTTTATTTTCTCTCAGATTCCCACCTTTTGAATGAAAATTAATTCAAATTTGCCTTTAACCCTGCAGCAGATCATCAGAACTTCAACCCGACCTGTTCTAGAAGCCGTTTTGGGGGTGGACGGGGAAAGGAGCCACTGGTTGAAAAGAGACAAACAAGGACACAGCGATCCCGTGATCGCCACCGCTGCCTTTGTCCACAATGCCGTGTGACCAGCAGCGTTCGCCTGGCCCCAAAAAGGCTTAAAAAGGCTTAAAAACCAATTCAAAAAGAAGGGGGATTCTCTCGCCAGGAGGAAGGTTTTGTAGCTTGGTCGCTTGTGGTTCCTCTCGCTGTATTTCTCATCCAAATCTGCGTTTTGAAGCCGCGTTTCGCACCCCCCGGGAGGATCGTGGGTTGTGTGTGAGTCCCCCCAGGTGTCCGTGTGTCTGTCTGTCTGTGGCTCCCTCCGAGGTTTCTTTCCTTGACTCCATGGCAGGATCCCCCGGGGTCCCGTGCAGCAGCCGCTGGAGGATCGGATCTTCACCCCCACCGTCTCCGCCGTCTACAGCACCGTGAGTATCGCGGCTGCCGCTTCGCCCGCAAAACCCTATTGTTGATCCATTTTAAAGCCCACAATTCAAAACAAAATCAAACCCACAGCTTCTTTTCCCTCCTACAACCTCTGATGCTGCACGAGCGATCTTTTTGTTGCCTATGAGCAAGAAATCTTGGGGATTTGGGGTCCGTTCCCTTTGCGCAGCGACTCTAGTTTTACGGAGCAGAGTTTCACCTGCTTCAAAATGTGTTTGGCCAGATTTTCTCCATCTTCCCCGGCTCGTGCGTCTCAAAGGACGTTCTGAGCGCATTAGTGGCTCCACATTTCTAATAGTTTCTTATCGGAAAAACAATCGAGGAAAACTTGTTTTACACGCAAAACAGGGAGAAATATTGAGTGTCTCAAGGAGTTTTAACTTAGGGACGCAGCGACGTTGATTTGTGAGCACGTGCTACCGCTTTCCTATTGTTCATTTCTTTTTCTAAACAGCAGTACTGGAAGCCCAGCGTTATTTCTAAGCTTTGCTAAACCCCGGGCAAGTCCTATTTTGCTTTTTTAGTGGGAGAGCATCAATATTTTTAATGCCAAAACGCCTGACTTTTAAGCTGCTCTTTTATTTGGAAAACAAGAAGAAAAGCTGTAGGTGGGAGAAAAATTCGCTGTGTTTTTTACGGTAATAGAAGCTGCTGTATGGGGTTTCCTCCTTCCCCCTGTTGGCATCAATAATAAACCACTCTTGGGGCTGTAGAGAAGAGTTTTGTGTCTCTTTAAGTGCTGCAAAGCCCAGCTTTGCGCAGGATTAACTGCAAAGTGTTGGCCTAACCCATTGGGCCAAGAAGGGCAGAGACTCAGGTAGTAGTTGTGTGTGTATATATATGTGTGTATGTATGCAAAAAAAGCAAACCCAAAGGAACACAAATGCACAAACAGTTGTAATAAATAACTCAGTTTATATTGTGTCTTATATACGCCATACAACACTTAAAAATATCCAAATTCCTTTTTTTGGGGGATAAAGAAGGGTATTTTTGTCAATTCTTCCTTCAAAAGCCATCATTCAGATGTGTGTGGGAACATACGGCTGTAAAAATGTAAATGAATGTAAAATATAAAAGGAACTGTGAAGAATGACCTTAAATAGCTTTTCAGTGGGGAAAAATACCCCTGTGCGGTGTGTTCCGGGAACAGGAGCCGGCGCTGGGACCTCGGCGCTGGGCTTGGGGAGAACACATTGTGCTGTTCAGCGCCTCTGCTTGAGTGGTGCTTTTGGGCAAACAGAATGTAGGTGTGAGCAAAGGGCAGTGAAAAGCGAGTGCTGGACTCCGAGCTTTCACCAAATCTGCAAAGGTTTCCTTGTGTTGAATTGCTGGGGGGGTCACCCAGTATTTACATGATTCTCTCTTTTTCCTTCAGTTCTTTTTTTTTCCATGTATGGAGTCCATTTAAACCACTTCCATCGTGGAGATAGCACAGTGGAGCACGTTGTGTGCTGGGAATACATTTTACACCATTTCACAGTATCACAGTATCACAGTATGTTTGGGATTGGAAGGGACCTCAAAAGATATCTAGTCCAATCCCCCTGCTGGAGCAGGAACGCCCAGGTGAGGTCGCACAGGAACACGTCCAGGCGGGTTGGAATGTCTGCACAGAAGGAGACTCCATACCCACCCTGGGTACCCTGTTCCAGTGTCTGTCACCCTCACTGAGAAGAAGTTTTTTCTCCAATTTAAGTGGAACCTCTTGTGTTCCAGCTTGATCCCATTACCCCTTGTCCTATCATTGTTTGCCACCGAGAAGAGCCTGGCTCCATCCTCGTGGCACTCACCCTTTATATATTTATAAACATTAATAAGGTCACCCCTCAGTCTCCTCTTCTCCAAACTAAAGAGCCCCAGCTCCCTCAGCCTTTCCTCACACGGGAGATGCTCCACTCCCTGCAGCATCTTGGTGGCTGCGCTGGACTCTCTGCAGCAGTTCCCTGTCCTGCTGGAACTGAGGGGCCACAACTGGACACAAGATTCCAGGTGTGGTCTCCCCAGGGCAGAGCAGAGGGGCAGGAGAACCTCTCTGACCTACTGACCACCCCCTTCTAACCCAGCCCAGGTCCCATTGGCTTCCTGGCCACAAGGGCCCAGTGCTGGCTCATGGTCACCCTGCTGTCCCCAGGACCCCCAGGTCTCTTTCCCCTACGCTGCTCTCTAATATGTAATTTCCCAACCTACACTGGAACCTGGGGTTGTTCCTGCCCAGATGCAGGACTCTACACTTGCCCTTGTTAAATTTCATTAGGTTATTCCCCGCCCAACTCACTGCGTGTGTTTTCATTGGTATTTTATCTGAAGGCTGAGGAAGGAGAGAAGCTGAGCCAGAACTGCTTTGGTGCTTCGTTCTTTGGTGTTGAGCCCTTCAGAGAACAGGCCCTTTGTCAAGTCCTCGTTATCCTTTTTGGAGGGGAATATGCCAATTTTCCCCTTATTTTGTTATTTTGAGCCGCTGCTGATGTGGATCCCTTTGCAAAATCACAATATTGGTATCACTGGGAGATCAGCGGATGCCAGGACTGAAGTCAAAGGGAGGTTGCAAAGCTCAGCCAGTTCCTACACATCGCTGCTCTCATTTATTGATCCCTCCCCGTTTCCCTGAATCATCTAAATAGTGAACTAACTTGTACAGAGTTTCACCCAGATAAATATTATCGCGTCTATAAAAAGACTTGAGTATCTGTACCGATTGCGTTACTAATGTTCTGTTTTACTAACAGTTTATCTCCACACAGGTAACACAAGTAGCAAGACAACCAGGTCCTCCTGCCCCATCCCCTTACACTGCACACGAGATAAATAAGGGACACCCCAATCTCGCCGCGACGCCGCCGGGACACGCGTCGTCCCCCGGGCTTTCGCAGGTAAGACCTGGCACCGTTGCCTCCTACTTTGCTTTTTGGCTGATTTGCAGCTTCGCTGCTCAAAATTTGACGCAACTGTGACCAGCGGTTCAAACTTAATTAGCGAATAATGTCTTTTATGTGGCTCGAAGCTTGTGGTGCCTTCTAGGTAGCGCTCAAGGGCATCGGTTTGTTGATTCCGTAACAGAAACTAAAAGCAACTTCAAATATAATAGGAAACGCTTATGGAGGAACATTCCTTGGTGCTGCCGTGGGGCACGGCCTGACTGTGGTTTTAAACGCCATAAAAGTGCCCCATGTCCATGGGTTTTGCCGTTTCAAATGTTTCATAGAGGACGCTGCAATTCCATCATTCTCCTGGGGGACAGCAAAACGAATCGCAAAAAAGAACGCTAATAAAAGACACGAGACAAAGGACCCATTACCCAAAAAAGGCGCAGAAGAAGAGATAAATAGGAGTTATAATAAGAACGGAGAAATAGCGTTTAGTGAGATATGTGGAATAAATTGGGCTTTTTGTAGTCTTGGTGAGATAAGTCTTGATGCGAGTGGAGAAGCTTATGTTAAAAAGGAAGGGGCAGGAGAGATGGGGACGTAAGAGATACGGGATTGGGGCAAGCGGATGTGTGAGAGCACCGAGCAAAGGCTTATGTTTCGTTTGCTCTTGTTTAATTTATCCTTGTTCAAATAAGTGGAATGAAGCAGGAAGACGTGAGTAGGTCGGCTGGTAAGTGGTTTTATTCAGAACGAGATGTTGAGTGGGGATGAGAAGCTGAGGATGGGCTGGAGCTGAGAGCCCCTGGAGTCCTGCAGCTTCCAGACCTGCCAGCCTCTGATTTGGATGAAATACTAAACTGCAGCTGACCTTTTATACCGGGAGATGCGTGGAAACAAATAAGGTCACGTAGGGAGCAACACTTCACTTTCATATTATGCTTTCTAGATAAAACTCAGTGGGCAAACTGGAAACCTGCGTTTGAAAAGGTGCAAAATCTCATCCTTTATGGAGCGGGGAATTAGAGGCTGAAGTATCATCAAGATTACAAGTGGCTTGAAGGCATTAGTGGCGTTTCTTGCAGTTTTTTTGCTTCACGGTTTTTGGAAATAAAGTCCCTGGTTTGGAGGTTGAGGGAGAACACAGAGCAAACCCTCGAACTTTGTCTGGCTTGTGTCACGTAGCAAGAAATCCATTCCTGGGCAGCCTTGTCAAGCTAATCATGTGGCAGATAACAAGAAGAAAGAGAACGTTCTAGGCAGCCTCTTGACAAATATTCTAATCAAGGATTCTTATTCTTCCCTTCATATTTTCCCGTTGAGTCAGTGTGTGCGCAGAGCGGGCTCCGGCCTCACCTCTCGTGGGATTATAGGGATTCCTAGAAAGCTGGGCTTTGGTAGTAAAGCAGCAAAACGAGCAGTTTCTGTTCTTCCACAGCACCTGCTCACCTCTGAGCACCTGGGACACGGCACCAGCGAGGATGGAAAGGGGTTCGGGAGTCTTCACAAAATCCCAGAGTGTCAGGGACTGGAAGGGCCCTGGAAAGCTCATCCAGTGCAATCCCCCCATGGAGCAGGAACACCCAGATGAGGTTACACAGGAAGGTGTCCAGGCGGGTTGGAATGTCTGCACAGAAGGAGACTCCACAACCCCCTGGGCAGCCTGGGCCAGGCTCTGACACCCTCACCCCCAACAAGTTGCTGCTCATCTTTAAGTGGAACCTCCTGTGTTCCAGTTTGCACCCATTGCCCCTTGTCCTGTCCCTGGTTGTCACCAGCAGAGCCTGGCTCCATCCTCCTGACACTGCCCCTTTCCATATTGATCCCCATGAATGAGTCCCCCCTCAGTGTCCTCTTGTCCAGCTCCAGAGCCCCAGCTCCCTCAGCCTTTCCTCACACGGGAGATGCTCCACTCCCTGCAGCATCTTGGTGGCTGCGCTGGACTCTCTGCAGCAGTTCCCTGTCCTGCTGGAACTGAGGGGCCACAGCTGGACACAAGATTCCAGGTGTGGTCTCCCCAGGGCAGAGCAGAGGGGCAGGAGAACCTCTCTGACCTACTGACCACCCCCTTCTAACCCACCCCAGGTCCCATTGGCTTCCTGGCCACAAGGGCCCAGTGCTGGCTCATGGTCACCCTGCTGTCCCCAGGACCCCCAGCTCCCTTTCCCCTACGCTGCTCTCTAACAGGTCATTCACATGAACAGTTACAGGGTTACACGTCCCCGCAGAAAGCTTTCTGTAGCCCTGAGCTGTCAGGGTTTGCATGAACTTTGAGGTGATTTTGGTTAACACTAGAATCCTGGATGTTCTTAAGGATATCTCACTTCAACCCCGTCAGGTGCTGAGTTTCAGTGTTACATTATGGTAAGGAACTCTCTGGTTGAGCAGGGTGTTGGGTGAAAGCGTTACCTGTTTGGTGCATCTCCTGTGGTTTCATTGAACGGCACCTTGTACTCACGTTAAAAAATGAGGTGAGTGGAAATTTCCTGTTTCCAGACCGCTTGGAGTTTTGTGAACTCCTACTGGGATCTCATTCATTTTGTTTTCTTTTAGATAAGCAATCCAAATCCCTTAAATCTGTCATCACTTGAGACCTTTTCCATGCTGTAATTGTTCCTTTTGTCCGAATCTTGGTCCCCTTCAATCCTGCTATTTCCCTTTGGAGGTAACGGGACCCGAGCTGATGTGATATTCTGATGAACGCTTAATTACTGGTTTTATTTCTTCATGGCGATACGACACTTCACAAACTACTCTGTGTTTTAACCTGATGATTTAACATCGAGCAAAGGGTTTGTGTTCATCCAGCGGCGCTGAACATAGCGGGTGTGTGCATGGTGAGCGGCCTGTGCCTTCTTGGTTTACAGAGTAATTAAAAAGGTGAGGAAGAGACCACTTCATTTGAATTACAATCTGATTGGCATTGATTTCTCCACTAGAGCTGCGACTTAATAAACACTCGTCAACCCGAGTCTTTCCGATGGAGGGGCTGCTGTTCGGGCGGTAGTGAATGAAAATAGTTGCGCGTGGTTTTGGGTTTCAAATATCACGTAGGTCTAAAAATACTTTTGCCAGAGGTGGAGCGTGTTTTACTCGTCTGTGCGCTCACAGCGGCTCTGAGTGATGGAAGGTTCCACCAGCGGTCCCCTCGCTGTCCTGCCTGATCCAGGTTGGATCTTAAACCGCAGATAAAAGGAGCCCGTGTCCCTTAGGAAAGGGCGGCAGCACTTCATAGGTCTGGGGACTTGTGTGTGCCAAACAGGCAGCGTCGCGTTGAGCGGCCTGTGAGAGCGGTTTGGGAACCACACGGGAGACGTGAGGGTGTTCAGTGTGTCCTGTGGGAAGAAAAGTCGGGTGTGAGTGTATGTTGTACCTTTGTAGCTGCCTTTCCTTTAACTTTCTTTAGACAGAGCCATCCCAGCCGGGCTGGATGAGGCTCTGAGCAACCAGAGCTGGTGAAGGTGTCCCTGGGGTGGCACTGGGGGAGCTGGGAAGGTCCCTCCAACCCAAACCATCTGTGATTCTATGGAACAGATGCTCCTGCAACGCTCTGGTTTGGTGTCTTTTTCACTTACTCTTCTACCTTTTCCATTTGACGTAGCCGAAACAAGAGAATGGCTTGCCGGTCGACTTCCTCCGAAGTCTTTTCTACCAACCAACCCTGGAATTTGTGCAGCAGAAGGAGAAGAGCTCGGCCATGATGTGAAGCCGTCGCGCGCCCCGGCTCCGCAGTGAGAGCCGGCGGTTCTGCTTCCCAAATTCCAGGGCCCTGAAGTCATCCCGCTGCTCTCAGGAATGCGCCCAACTCCGCCAGCGCTGGGGAATGCGCCGCACATGTTGCTGCCGTGATGTTATGGCCAGATATGGCCCCGTGTATGTTGAATTTCATATTTCTGGTGCTCTTCGTGCAAAAGGGCCCCTCGTACAGGCTGGGGGAGGAGGGACATGTCTCCTCTGCCCCTTTTCTTGCCTTGCTGAGTGTAGAGAAGTGGCTGATTGGAGACAATTTGCTTCCTCAGCGTGCAGGGAAAGGGGAAATCATTGAAAAGGGAAAGAGAAGCTTTTCCTTGGGCCTGGCAAGTTATCCCGAGATCAGGTATTAGGGATTTACAGCGTGCCGGGCACCACAGGGTAACTCTGTGCCTGAGCTCTCATCCGTGATGGATGTGAGGGAGTCTGGTGTGGGCAAAGAGCTTCCACACAGGCGGTTAACGCAGCGCAGCTGAAACGCTGTAAATCTGCCCCCAGCTCCGGCTTTACATTACAGTAATTTATGGGGTGGCCGTGCTGCGAGATGAGAATAATGAGAAAGCAAAGCTCTTCCAAAGCAACCAGACTGGGGCTCGGAGGGAGGCACAGAGAGGTGATTGAAGAGGAGGAGGAGGAGGCTCCTGCAGCTGCACCACGAGCAGGAGGTGACGTGTGAAGCTGAGGCCATCAGGAGAAGACAATTCCAACCCTCTCATACCTTGGAGCGTTTTGAAGGATCCCACAGCACAAGTGCGGTGGGTTCTGGCGTGTGAGATGAAGCAACACAAGGGGAATGGTTTGGACGAGACTCTTGGCTTTCTCCACCTCAGCTCTAAAACCGCGGGCTCTGACGTGTGTGCCGAGGGATTCCCGCAGTCCGGAGCTGCGGTTTGGGAGCGCCGACTGGCCGCGCTTGGAACGCGTCGCCAGGAGTTCCCTCTGTGGTCAGGGAAGCTTTAGCTCTCGTTAGGAACACGCCGTGCGCTGAGCACATCGGCGCTTCGTGCCCACGGCTGCTGCTCGGGCCGGAACGACGGAGTATCCGGTGAGCGCGGGACCCTGTGGCATCCACAACCACCTTACTCAGAAGCTGCTGTAGTTATTGACAGCTGTGTTTAATAATCTTTATCTGTTCCTAACAGTGTCGAGATACCCCCACAGAAAACAAAAGTGCGAAGAGCTGAATTCTCAGGATCTTGCTGTACAGAGACCTTGACTTTTAGGTGGCGGATTTAAATCCCAAACAGATTGTACTCGCTGGAACTTGTTTCCATCTGCTTCTTTGCCTGGAGTGAAAAGAGTTTTGTGGTCTCATTCTGGCCCTCAAAAATGTCACCATTGCTAAGTGAGCGTTTGTAAGGGCAGCGAGACGTTCCTTGGTGCCTTCGGGCCTGGGGTCTGTGCCAGGAATCGTGTCTGGGTGCCATCTGCGGCGCGTTCGGCAATCCCCAAACCGCTCCCCCGTTATCTCGGATCCTTCCTACAGGAGTGGAATCCTGTTAGAACCATGATGTTTATTCAATACTTCCCTCCTGTCATTCATAGCCCAATTTAGATTTTAAATGCTTTTAATCAACCGATGTTTATGAACAGATTGGAACAGAAGGAGGAATGTAATTTAGTCGTGACCCCGTCCATTCGTGGCCGGTGATAACCCTGGGATGCAGCGGGTGTTGCGGTCACTGTTGGATCCTGGTGTACACAGCTACCTTCTGCATTTTCTTACGTTACCCTTGTCTTCCCCCAAATGAAGCTGCTCTTCATTATCTGAGTCCACGTGGACTTTGTGTAAAGTCGGATATAAACCTTCACGTCCCTTGGAGCACAAGGTGCTCCCTTATTTCATGGTCTCATTTGTACGGACACCCTGTCGGTCATTTTCTGTATTAGAAGAGCATCTTTTGTGGGCACCTTGGTCAGAGTCGGTTCTCTAAAGCTTTGTGGGGAGCTCTCCACGCTGAGAGCTTTTCTGTCCGAGAACCAACTTGTTTTATGGAAGGGCCAATCTTAGATTGGATCTGGGAACAATTTCTTCCCCAAAGGGCTGTGGGGCATTGGAACAGGCTGCCCAGGGCAGTGCTGGAGTCACCATCCCTGGAGGGCTGGACAGACGGACATGAGGTTCTCAGGACATGGGGCAGTGCCGGGGGGGGTTATGGTTGGACTGTTGATCTTGAGGGGCTTTTCCAACCAAAATGATTCTGTGATTCTCTGCTTGAGCACAGGATGGGATGCTCACCCGCATCCTTCACCCCAGGTTGGGATGGTCAGGTGTGGGGCAGGATGCTCGGGCATGGGCTGGGATATTTGCCCACACCCTTTGTTGTGGGGTGGGACGGAGGAGGTGAACCCATCGTTCCATCATAGCAAGCGATGAGACGAGAGGAAACGGCCTCAAGTTGCGCCAGGGGAGGTTGAGGTTGGATGTGGGAACAATTTCTTCCCCAAAGGGCTGTGGGGCATTGGAACAGGCTGCCCAGGGCAGTGCTGGAGTCACCATCCCTGGAGGGCTGGACAGACGGACATGAGGTTCTCAGGACATGGGGCAGTGCGGGGGTGGGTTATGGTTGGACTCAGTCATCTTGAGGGGCTTTTCCAACTAAAATAATTCTGTGATTCTACAGCAGATGTCCCGCTGATTAAATACCCGCGGAATCCCGTACGTGGTGGAGCAGGTAGAGCTGTCAGTTGGGATATTACTTGGCATTGGCAGCCACGATGATGTGGACGCAGAATGAAAGATTAAACCCTCCTCGTGTACGTCAGGGTTGGACCGGCCGGGGGAGACGTTTGCCCACGTGTGCTGCCCCTCTCCCACCTCCCAACAGCCCATTTTGGCTTCTTGGCTCTTCTGTCCATAGCAAATAATGAGGGTGAAGAATATTTAACAACAAGCTCTCAATGGTGCTTTGTAGGCAAAAAACCTGCCTCCCAGAGACGTGTTTAATGAGGAGTCAAGAACCTGACCCTAGTGCTTCCTGCTTGTTCTCCTGTGTTTGCTTCTCTGCATCAGGTCAAGACTCTTCCCAACAGGTACTTTAGATGCAGCTGGGTAATTCTGAGCTTGCAGGAATAGACGACAGCAGGTGGAGATTTGAAAATGCGAGTTATTTAATAGCTGATAAATCCAGAAGCGTAATCTCCTTTTGGCCTTTGTGTTTGAGACCGACTGGAAGCGCCGCTGAACTCTCTGTTTTGTAATAGGATTAGCGGGTTTTTGATGGGGTTAATAATGCTGGCAGTATTTGCTCATCTAACGTATTTCATTATTTGTGATTAATTGCTGTGCTTTTTACCTCCTTAGTTGAAATCTGGACAAATCTGGGCTGGGAACGTAAAGTCTCCGCAGCTGCTGGTGGTGCCTTTTGGAATTTGGGGTGATTTTGTGTAGGGAAATGCAAATTCAGGGGTGTCTTCTAATCTTGGGGGGAGCAACTGGGTGTAAAAGCTGCAGGAGGGGAAATGGGGGATAGCGGGGAAGGTGTAATGTAGCTTCAATTAACGCTATTAACTTTGATAATTATTTAACCTTGGAAACACTTGACTTTCCAAAGGCAGGAGGTAGGTGGGATGGATGAATTAGTTTTAGTATTTCTGCACTTCAGAAGGACCAGAAACAGCCTTTTCTTTTAACAAGGGAAGGAAAACGAAGCCCACTGTATCTGCTTTACCGTTCTACACGTTCCTTTCTTCAAGGCTTTTCTGTGCGTGTTTTCTGTCCTCGCAGTCGCTTGGGCTGGGCTTTATTTTGATGCTTTTCAGACTTTACCGTGCCTTGCCATTTTCTTATGTTTAATAATTACCATTCTGGGCTCCCTTCTGTTCCGGGCACTCTAATGGATGTTTTCTTGCATGCTCCAGAAAATTCGGCAGTTTTAAACAAACACGATGTGTCGCAGAAGGAAAAATATGTCCCGATAAACACCCAAGTCAGCACAAAAAGTCAGAGCTTCATTCAGGCTGTGTTATATAGATGTGGAGAACATAAAATATCCCTGCAATTAAATAAATCTTCAGCAGTTGAAGGACTGGAGAACCATTGGCCATCGTGTGACGTTGGGGAATTGAAAAATCACAGAATCACAGAATCCCAGAGTGTCAGGGGTTGAAGGGCCTGGAAAGCTCATCCAGTGCAATCCCCCCATGGAGCAGGAACACCCAGATGAGGTTACACAGGAAGGTGTCCAGGCGGGTTGGAATGTCTGCACAGAAGGAGACTCCACAACCCCCTGGGCAGCCTGGGCCAGGCTCTGACACCCTCACCACAACAAGTTTCTTCTCATATTTAAGTGCAACCTCCTGTGTTCCAGTTTGCACCCATTGCCCCTTGTCCTGTCCCTGGTTGTCACCAGCAGAGCCTGGCTCCATCCTCCTGACACTGCCCCTTTCCATATTGATCCCCAGGAATGAGTCCCCCCTCAGTCTCCTCTTGTCCAGCTCCAGAGCCCCAGCTCCCTCAGCCTTTCCTCACACGGGAGATGCTCCACTCCCTCCAGCATCTTGGTGGCTGCGCTGGACTCTCTGCAGCAGTTCCCTGTCCTGCTGGAACTGAGGGGCCACAACTGGACACAAGATTCCAGGTGTGGTCTCCCCAGGGCAGAGCAGAGGGGCAGGAGAACCTCTCTGACCTACTGACCACCCCCTTCTAACCCAGCCCAGGTCCCATTGGCTTCCTGGCCACAAGGGCCCAGTGCTGGCTCATGGTCACCCTGCTGTCCCCAGGACCCCCAGCTCCCTTTCCCCTACGCTGCTCTCTAACAGCTCATTCCCCAACTTACACTGGAACCTGGGGTTGTTCCTGCCCAGATTTAAGACTCTACACTTGCCCTTGTTCTATTTCATTACATTTTTCCCTGCCCAGCTCTCCAGCCTGTCCAGGTCTCTGATGGCAGCACAGCTTTCAGTGTCACCACTCCTCCCAGCTTGGTGTCATCAGCAAACTTGCTGACAGTCACTCTATTCCCTCGTCCAAATCATTGATGAATATATTGAATAGTGCTGGTCCTGGTACTGCCCCTGAGGCACTGCACTAGATCCAGGCCTCAACTGGACTCTGCCCCATTGACCACGACTCTCTGGCTTCTTCCGTTCAGCCAGTTCGCATCATCTCTGGAGCCGTTTATACCATCAGCACAGAGGATTTGAGGTTTGAAATCCAGAATAACGTGGTGCTGCTTTTTGCTCCCAACAAAGAATCCGTATGGATTTGATGGTTCCGGAGCAATAATTCTGCTTTGTGCTCCTTGTAGCCTGGAAGGACTGTACCTGTGTTCTCCACAGACCCCTTATGGTGCCATTAGAAACCAGGGATTTATTTAGTTGCGTTAAATGGGCTGGATTCGCACAGTTACACACAGTGGTGTTCCTGGGCTTCAGCGTCACGCAGGGAAAAGTGAACATTTAATCTGATTTCTGCCATCGACTCAAAGGGTCGAGGTTGGAAGGGACCTGGAGATGATCCAGTCCAAGTATCTACTCGAAGTTTGAGCATCTCCAAGGATGGAAACATCCTTAAAGATAGAAGATGACAAATTTGGGGAGCTTTTTGTTGGGTGTAGGAAGAAAATAGGAGGAAAGGGTCAAACTTGCTGTTGTGACCTAAGGATTCATCCTCCAAGCTCATCTTATGTTAAACTGGAATGAAACTCTATACGACAAGTGAAAGGCGCTTTGTAAACAGGGGTGTTTGCTGAGATTCACAGCATAAAACACTTGCAATTATTAAGTTAGAAACACACGGGAAGCCTGAATTTTGGGGAGATAGTGCGTAAAATAAGGATGCTCTCTGTCTTTTTCTTTCACCCTCCTCCTTCCTAAGGCCCCTCCAGGAATAGTGAGCACAGTGTGTTAAGCAGGAAGGACAGGGCTGCGTGTCTGTGTCTGTATTGTCCTTGCACAAACTGTCTTTGTCCGGGGAAGAGGAAACGGCGTTTCCTTCGCTTCCTTCCCTCGGTAGGAATCCGATTATTGGTGTCAGAAGTAGGAAAAACACCCGTAGTCGTGCGAGTGTTACTTGTGACTCAGTTTCCCCACTTGCTGCCTTTGCCCAGTTGAACCGGTGACACTAAATCACACGGAACCATCAGAAGAAGGTTGTTAAACACGTAGTGGGGCAGGTGATGACACAGGTGATTTACCTGGAGTTGAGATAAGAATCGGGAGAGCTGCAATTCCTCCTGGTTCAGGAGGTTTTAACCTTTTAAAGGCTGAGTGTTGTATTTACCGACATGGGGGATTTGGGGGCTGGAAATGGGCAGGTTTGCGAGGAGGAGCAATGTTATAATCTTCGATTTAGTGATTCCCAAAGATCCACTTTTATAGGGCGAGACACCTGGAGTTATCAGAGTATCGACATATTAATGAAACGGCTTTTGCAATAACCCGCCGTATTGAAATAACCGCAGCCAGCGCTCCCGTTCCTGTTGGCTCTTCGCCCCCATCCCCATCCAAACCGTGGGGTCCCACGGGCAGAGCTTTGGCACCGAGTCACCCCCTGGCCCCATCCAGCGGGTTTATTTGCGCTGGAATTGCATTAAATTCTATTTGAAAGCGGAAAACCTCAAGCTGCGCAACTCGTTCAGCGTCAGAGAAGAGCTTTGGTATTCACATCATTGATTTTAATGAGGTTTTGAATATTCCAAGTATTAGATACCGATATATGCAGAAACCCAGGGTGTTTTCAGGTGCATTTTCTGAGACACAGGAGAGTCGAACCACCGTGTATTTTCACTGTACAGAGGTGCTGTGAGCAGGACAAGCTGTTTCCAGTGATGCTGGTTAATTAGCAAATGAGCTGCTTAAAAAATATTAAATCCTTGCTGCGATAGATACCGAAAAACCTGCGTATTTGAGCATGTAGCTCTGAGTGGGGACTTGTGTTTAATCTGACATCTCGTTTGCAACACAGCTGAAGTATCACTGGGAATAACGAAAGCCAAACGCTGAGTGCTTAGAGGGGATTTGTTTATTGGTTTAATCGTGGTGCTATTTTTAAAGCTGGGATAGGAGTAGAGTGAGAATGTGCTTTTCTGCGTTATTTGAGAGGAAATGAATAAATTTAATAATTCAGGCTTCTCCGTCATTGTTTGTAATATCTGCAGATGAGCTGCTTCTGTATATTACACATAGCACAGATTATTTTCCTACCGTACTCAAACAATTCCCATTATCCAAGTCATTGCAGACAGCAGCTTCCACGTCTGCCTGACCCTGTTCTGCTGACCACAGGCAATTTCGGGAGCTGGTTTGGCCCTTATTTCTCCTTCCTTCAGGACTTTGTTGCTGGGACGTGTTGGACTGGCCGCTGAAACAATGCGGGTGTCGTGGTTTTGTCAGATTTGTCACCGAGGTGGGTGTTGCGGGCTTGATATTGTAACCGCAAGCAAAGCTGAGACCAGACACACTGGGAAGGTCTCCTGAGGCTGTTTTGGCTCTTTGTGGTGGGCAACGAAGATGCCAAAGGGAGTGGAGCATCTCCCATGTGAGGAAAGGACGAGGGAGCTGGGGCTCTGGAGCTGGACAAGAGGACACTGAGGGGGGACTCATTCCTGGGGATCAATATGGAAAGGGGCAGTGTCAGGAGGATGGAGCCAGGCTCTTCTGGTGACAACCAGGGACAGGACAAGGGGCAATGGGTGCAAACTGGAACACAGGAGGTTCCACTTAAATGTGAGAAGAAACTTGTTTGGGGTGAGGGTGGCAGAGCCTGGCCCAGGCTGCCCAGGGGGTTGTGGAGTCTCCTTCTGTGCAGACATTCCAACCCGCCTGGACACCTTCCTGTGTAACCTCATCTGGGTGTTCCTGCTCCATGGGGGGATTGCACTGGATGAGCTTTCCAGGGCCCTCCAACCCCTGACATTCTGGGATTCTGTGATTCTGTGGTGGTGATTTGTGAGTGCAGGTGGGTTAAAATACCAAACTGTTTGCTAGCCGAGCTGTTCCTACAGGTCACTAACAGGTATTTGAATCCTGGGTGTCCCAGAGATGCCACCGTTGGGAGCTCAGTAACTCACTTAAAACCTATTTTATTTCAACCATCACCAACATATTAATTTTAGGTCACAAGCTGCTTCACCCCCCATTCCATCACCTTTACAGCAGGAGGGTGGTGAAGGGGATGGCACAAGCCGGAATCTCTTAATCTGTTATTTGATGTGTTTTAAGTCAGCACGCGGCTGGAGAAATGAGCCTTTCCTGAGCGCTGCAGCTGCAGGGGCACCTGGGCCGAGTGCTGCGCTCCCTGTCTGGCAATAACACTGCTTTTCCTATCGGATTTTAAAACCAGAAAAAAACAATGTGATGTAACGTGACAGACGCCTCATGCTGCGAGATCTCCGCGTGTGGGTCCTGCACAGTCGCAGCCATTCAGCGGTTCGATCCCAGGACTCAACAAATAACCCGTGATGCACAATGAGAAGCCGCATCCTCGCCGGCAGCGCCTTCCCGCGTGTGAACCGAGCGGTGCTTCCCGCTGCCGCGGGGACTGCGTCACCCGCATCGCGGCCGAACTCCGGCCGGCCGGGGACACGGGGAGAAAACTCTTAGAGGTTTGAAGATGTACTTTGTCTTGAGGAAAATAGTTCAGCACCTGCACGGAAAACTGAATGTGGTTGTGAAAAATGGGGATGAACGGGAAACGGCCACACGGGGGTGAGTGCTCTGTCTGCAGTTTGTCTTGGGGAGCTTGGATGGATAAGCTCCATTTAGGGACAGGACCCCTCAGTGTAAAGCACACTGAGCGTTGCTCTGAGTGCCCGCCCGCTGTGGCTTTAATCAATATTTAGCATTTAAATGGGGCAATGTCTCGGTGCAGGAACACCTGGACGTCCAGAGTGCATGTGTGCTTTTATTTGGGGGTCGCATGGGGGCAGAGATGGATCTCGCAGCACTTTTATCCTATTTCCACCCCATGCGCTTTTTTGGATATTTTACATTTCAGCATCAAACACTTCAAAATCTTTTTGAAAGTCCCTGTGGTGACACTTTAAGCTTCACCTGGAGACTCTGTGGGTGCAGAGATCTGAACCACCACGGCAAGGCGTGGTGTTTTTTAGCCCCAGGGAAGAATCCCATTGCATTCTGTTGTCGCCACACACAGTAAATGCCCTTTGGGGCTGCTCCTGCACCCTTTGTATTGGCAGAAAATGTTTTGCTTACGCCGCCACGTTCCTCCCAAATTGATTAAAAAGCTTTTCGCTGCTGTTCAGCTGCTGCTCAGCGCGGCCCCACGTTGGTGTCACCGGGGAGTCACTGGAAGCCCAGAGGTTCTTCTCGCCCAAGGTCGCGGTGCTGGCGCTGGCGCTGGCAGGAGAGCGCCGGGCGCCTGAGTCACCGTCATGTGCCGAAGCTGCCGGACCGCTCCTGCTCCTGCATGGAACTCCAGCAGATAGAGCCCGAGAGGATTCAAGAAACACCCGTGGGATTTAACCCCTTCCCACACAAACCCGGCTGTGCCGCCCGGGGCGGAAAGTTCAGCAAGCGGCACCTTTTTGCTTGGGGATTTAAGGGGTTTGTTCCAAAAACCCCCTTTGCGGCGGCTGCGGGAGGCAGAGCTGCGTGACTCAGCTCTTTCGGAACCCGATGTGTGTACTTTGCCTGTTTATTCCCAGTACAGGCAGTACTGAGGGAGTCGTGTTACGCAGCGGGCTCCGTGTTTATTAACCACCTCATCTAAGAATAACTTCTTTTTCATTCGTTTTGCTGCTCATGATGGTTTGATCTTTTCCTTCGGCTTAGCGCAGTCAGCAGCACCAAGCGGAAACTGTGCAGAGGTTTTCCCAGCAAGTTGAACACGGAATTATTATCGCATTATTATAACATCAGAAATATAAAATCACGAAGATAAAAGCTTTAAGGGAGCCAATAATCGTGCCTGGCAAGCGGAGCAGCTCGGCAGCCCCCCCTGTGTTCCAGCTCGGGCTGCTCTGTGGTTTGAACTTCAGGGATTTCAGTTGAAATGTTTCTGAGCCAAAGTTTTGATACAGGGAGATATTTCCTTCCCCTCCCTGGGAGTTTATTTAGGGAGTTTCAGAGCGTTTCCTCCCGGTCTCTTTGTTTGTTCACCTCTCCCTCTGTTTCAGTATTTGCAGCGTGACCGCACGTGATCCCCGGTACCGCGTGAACCCATTTAGACGCTTGGCGCAGGAAACATTCCTTTTGATGGACGAATTGATGCAATACGTTTAATCAGCTGACTTGGCCGAAAAGCAACAGCGCTGCGATTTACTCTGCCGGTTGTTTTTTTTTTAGTATTTATAGGTGAACTTAGTACCCACAGAAGTTTATAGAGCACTTTTTTATCCCTTCGTTTTCCCCCCGTGATAGTTTCAACACAAACAGCAGCTCAGACCAACCTCTGTGCGCTCTGAAGCGCTTTTTGCTGTGTAATAGTTGTGCAATGGGTTCGCTTGCGTGACGTCTGTTGTCTCCGGTGGGCTGTTCCTCACCACTGCGCTTGTGGTCGCCTGTGTCACAAGCAGCACCGATCGTCCAAAATTACCTTGTTTTGATGACAGTTTGATCGCAGAAACCCATCCGCGGCTGCTGTTTAAGCCTTTATATGCTTTTTGTCTTTATTTATGAGGGAGTGCCGTACTTACTCTGACAGGGTTTAAAAACTAAAGCGAATTTAACACTCGGCGTCTCAGCAGTGATGGCTGTTATCCAGCGATGGAAAAATGCCCGATTAGTGTCTTTCTGCTAAAACTCCTGGGTTTCTAAGGCTCAGCAACAGCTTTTCCTTTCCTTCAAATTCCCTTTTGCTTGAGCAATTTGGAGAAAGCCGGGGCTGGTTTGGAGGTGGGAAAGGACTTTGGGGACAGCGCAGGAGTTACATCTGCTGTGGGTTTTGTTCTGTTGTGTGCAAGTTAAGCTTGAAGAAAACATATTTTATGAGCCTGAAGAAGCGGGAGAAGAGTGGATGTTTCATTGGGGTTTTGCAGGATGATAATGTGTCTCTTTTTGAGGTGCCGAGCTGGTGCTCAGCTGGTCCATCTCCACCAAAATCTGCGGATCGTCCAAGGGGAGAAGCCTGAATCTCACATTGAGATGGGGAGCACAAAGTCATCAGTGACACACTCCAAATGCAGGACAACTTCTCTAGGTTGGGGCCAAAAAGACCCCGGAGTTTCCCCGCGTCTCGTTAGCGCTTGATTAATCTCCGCTGTGCCGCGGTGGTGCCCAAGATATGGGATGTAGTGTTGATTATCTGGCGTGGGCACCAACAGCTCAAGCAGAATCAAAAATGAAAGGGGCAAATACATGATGCTGCATCTGACGTGTTCAAAAAATTAGAAGACTTCTCGTTAATTAATTGTTAATGCAGGCGTGGTTGGAGGTGGTTGGAGCAAATGAGCTCCCGAGAGGACGGGCAGTGGCAAACCTGCCCTGCTCCCCTGCCACGGGTTACGGGAGCCGATGAATTGCTCTCGAACCAGAGTCTTTGCTGCTGCATAGACACTAAACCACCACACAACAAGGTTCTTCAGCTCAATATTCCCCCAGGTGTGCTTTGGTGTCCTAAATCACCTCAAAGATCTAGTGATGTGCTTGGAGATGAATGTTTTTATGTGTCTTTGAGCCAGAACAATATGCAAAATCCCTTGGTTGGATTGTTTCTAAACTACGTTTCTGTTGACCTTACGTTGTGATCAGTGGGAGATTAAGCAGGGATTTTATGTCTAGGGATGAAATAGAAGAAAAAGAGAGTTAACAGGTGTGTCCTGGAGGCCCAGGACACTGCTCATTCTTGCTCCAAACCCAGTCCCTTCAATTGCTTTATTTTCCTTGTGTACCCACGTCCTACATGTTGGAAGGACTGGTTGGCTCTACCTTGGAAGTGAGAACACGCCTGATGATGTTTGGCCTGCTTTGTTAATTCAAACTCGAAGTTTCACACGCTTCAGGGCTTTCTTTCTAGAAATAGCACTTTTGGTGTGTTTTCTAGCCTGTTTTTGTGGTTTTTCCAGCACATTTTGCGTTGTTTCTACACCACTCCTTGAAGTATTCGCCTACACCAGAGGTTGCGGTTTCATGCTGGATCACCCCTCTTGATGGCTCAAGTTTTTTAAGCTTCTCTTTTCCTTTCCATCATACAAACAGCTTTGACCTACTGTGGCAGGATGCAAACCCCCCTCTCTCCCCCTCCCTCCTTCATCGTGGCAGGATCAGACACATCTCCCTCTCTCTGCTGCTTGAGGCCGACAGCTTCTTTCCTTTGGCCCCAGAGCCCCTGGCCAGGGCCGTTGGGAGAAGGGAGAAGGGAGCGCCGAGGCCCAGGGAGCCGCTGGGCGCCCGCAGCCAGTGTGGGGGTGTTTGGAGGCTTCAGGGGCACCCACAGCCAGGGTGGGGGTGCAGAGAAGCTTCTGGAATGCCCACAGTCAGATCTGATCAGCCTATAACAACGGGACTCTCGTCGAGACTCCATCCCTTGTCGTGGATCTCTTGGAGTTACAAGCGAGATGCTGCCACCGAGAGCCCCCGGGATGGAGACCCCGCTCGCCTCGCCGCCACGGGGGTGAGGAAAATCAACCCTCGCAGGGTTGCGAGTGTATCTACTTTCCGTGCACATTTGCACGTGTATTTATACTTTCCGTGCTCAATACGAGCACGTGTACAAATTAATCCTCGCACAATCGCCAGTGTACTTTCCTCCTGTGCTTCCACATGAACACGTGTAATATTCCGTGCACATTTACACGTGAATTAACCCTCACAGGATTGCGAGTGTATTATAAATTTCCCCTCGCAGAATCACGAGTGTACACTTTCCATACTCAATACAAGCACATGTATCCCTTTACAATAACCCCACACCGTATCAGGCAGGTGTGGACTCTTCCCGGACTCGGGGCCGGCGCCGGCATTGTTTTGGTGCAGCCACGTGCATGCACTCTGTGGATCTCCTGTTGGATTAGTTGCTGCCCCTTAATAACTTTCCTCAACTGATATCCAAACCTGTATTTAAGTCACTTTTGGAGTGCTAAAACCCTGCTTCTCACCCGTTTAATCAAAGTTGCTTTGGACCCTGTTGTCCCTTAAACCAACCTCGGGGTGCACCCATGACACCTCCCAACTACAACTTCGGTTTTATTGTTTAAGCGCTTAATTATTCAAATCAAACACAGCCCAGTTCAAATCAATGATACCCCGAGATGCCCCTGCGGGCTGGTGCGGTGAAACATCTCGATACCACCATACGCACTAGAGTGTTTCCCTTTATTCCTTAGATTTGCTCTTGAAATTTAATGCAAGGGCCATGAATTTCAAAGACAAGGGTATTTCAGCAGGTGATCGCGATGTTTTAGAGCAGATTTGTGGCGAGGTTGTGCAGGAGATACAGGGCGGCGTGTTGGGACCAGTTCCTCTTGAAAGCTGAGGCTGCGGCGATGGGGTTTGTGCCATTGCAATAAGAAACTGTTTTAAAAAAATAGGTAATTTATATATATATATATTTATATTAAAAAAAGGGAAAACGGTGCTCCGAAAAGTTATTCCTGAATGTCTCGTTAAATGGTGTAATCTACAGCTCCAGTTTGGTGTGACTTTGGGCAGACGACACGAGGGGAGCAGCTGGTGGGATAAATGGCCCATTGAAACCAGCGGAACTATTGTGAAATCTGCCTGACATCTGGATCCATTCGGGGCCGTTTCGTTGCATTGCAAACACTAAAGCAGCCCGTGTTCAGCTTGTTTCTTGTCATTTGTCTGATTTTGGAGGATTTCTCAGCGATTCCGATGAGGATTTCCTTGCAAATAGGTTCAGAGGAGGCTTCTTGACGAGAAGACGATGATCACCTGCTCTTTTTCTATGTCATTTAACCTTGACGCTCATCAGCCGCCCATCTGATAACGTGTTTGAATTCCTCTTTTGGGGTGAGTTATTGGCTAAACTCCATCGCGGTGTCGTTTTCTCGTTGCCCGCAGGCTCCGTACCCCTCAGGACAGAATGCGGCCCCGGCCACGCTGGTGTATCCCCCGGCCCCGCAGACCATGAACACGCAGCCCCAGACCCGCTCGCCGGTAAGAGAACCCTCATTTCCCTCCTTTTACGGGCTTTTTTTCCTCGTTTGGGTGTCTGTCCGTCTGTCCGTGTGTGTCTTGGCCGGTTCTCTGGACCTTCAGTCTGGAAGCACGTTCCAAATGGCAGATCTCCATTGAATTTTTCACACTCTACCCTGGTAGCATGATTTACCTTTTCAAGTGATTTATCAGCAAAGAACCAACGGATTCTCATCTACATCCCAATAACACGATTTATTTGTAGCGTAGTTGCTTTCAGCTTCACCTCATTTTAGAGTTTAGATTCATTCCCAGAATCTTTCTCTTTCCTTCATTTTCTTTTATTTGTATTTTTTTCTTTAAGGAGGTATTTCCTAAAGCCCAAAGCTCAGTAAACCAAAGCGATTCTGTGTGGCCTCTGGGTGTTATTTCCCCTTATTTCCACCAGCACCTTCCACTTTTCACCCAGAGCTTCATCCCCGCATCTTTTTGTCGGAGGCCCCTTTTCCACCCAACCTCAGGTTTGATTGTCCTCTGTAATTTATTTTCATTAATTTTATTTTATGGGTGTATATTGTAACACTGCTCTGCTACCATAGGACTTGGCTTCCCCAAACCAGGCTCTTTTTTGGGGGGAATATCTGCTTGTAGCGCAGTTCCATGCAACACCAGGAGACCCTCCAGGGGCTTTAGGGAGCTTATTGACCATCCCAG
This sequence comes from Nesoenas mayeri, assembly GCF_963082525.1. Classification (NCBI taxonomy): domain Eukaryota; kingdom Metazoa; phylum Chordata; class Aves; order Columbiformes; family Columbidae; genus Nesoenas; species Nesoenas mayeri. Next base: position 6,098,515 of record NC_137546.1, on the reverse strand, counting down.
TGGATTACTCACCGTGCCGGTGAATTACTGACCGTCCGGGTGAATTATTGACCATCCCAGTGTCTCAAGCCTCACGGAGCCAAGGGAGCAGCAATCCCTGTGCCTCTCACCGATCAGTATTCACGTCACAACGCTTCCAGGTTACCTAAAACCCCTTTTACCTTCCCAGCGCTCTTCTTGTTTTAAAGTAAGAGAAAAACTGCTGCTCCGTGGCAGCAAAAGTCTCCCAGATAGGAATCCTGCGTTTGTCCGCAGAACAGGTATATATACATACATATATATATGTACAGGGCAAGATTTCCCCCGTGTGCAGCCACACTGATGCGCTTTCCCTAATTCTGGAGGTTTCACCTCCGAGGATTCGCAGGAGGGTTAATTCAGACGCTCATTAACCTCTCTGTCGATGAACAAACCAATGAACGCCCGTTTTGCTGAAGTTTCCGTGATGTGCACAGCACCCCCCCTTCCTTTACCCGCTCAGTACCGTGCGATAGTGATGGTTAAACCCCCTCTTTGCTCAGTAAGTATAATCATCTCCTTTCCCTCGAATGACGGAAAAGCACAAGCGAGTTGACGTGGTTAGAACTGGAGCACGAGCCTGACTGAAGAGCTGCGTCTCTAAACCAGTTTCTTTGACAGCCCAGCAGGACAGTGCCAATACATTGCACAGACAACTGGAAGAGGAGGAAGGTTTTGGAACAGAGTCCGGTTTACAGGTCCCTGGCTGGAAGAGGCTGGATAAAATACTGCATTGTAAGCAATATAACAAACTGTACTCCTTCTTGCAGGCAATTGTGCCGACGGCACCGGTTTTATTTCGTCCTTTAATTTATTATTCTTTTTTAATTCTGATTATGACCACATCTATTATTTTTTGCGTTGGCTGATCTACAGAAATGCACTGATTTTTTTGCTTCTTTGCTAAAAGCATGAGCTGCCCTGGCGCCTTCCGCCGGGTCGGGGGCGCCGCAGGGGCCCCGTTGCAGTGGGAAGGGTCTGACCTGGCGCAGGACGGAGACCAGGGCGACTTTGCGATAACACCTTCAGGAAATTCGGCCGGAAAATACATCAAATTGCAGAATTTTGGCCCCATTATTGAGGTAGAATTTGTCCGCAACCGTCAGCCATTTTTCTGTTTGATTTGGAAGCTCTCGTGTATTTGCCATCACGCTGCTCCCGCCCATCTCCACCCCATGACTAAACGCCGCACCCGTCGCATCTCATCCCACCCCCAAACGAATGCAAGACCAAGTTCCTCTTGCATTCTGTTCTGGGATTGATTTACTTTCGATTTCTTTTTTTTTGTATTTATTTTTTAACCCGTCTTTTGTTTGTTGGTGGCGAGGGGAGGGTGAAGAGGGGACGAGGAAGGTGGCAGGATCACCCCAATTCCGCTTCCTCGAGCAGCCGGAGTTGCCTCCGTCCCCATTCTATATCCAAGGGCCGCTGGCGATTGCCGGGCTCCGGTTTTCCTGCTCCCGCCTTTGCAGTCCAACCGGCTTCGTTTCCTCCCCATTAGCATTGTAGCATCACTAATTTCAAAGGAATTAAAAAGAAATCAGAGTCGAAAATTATCCGACGCCCCCGAGCACCAGGTGATTTTAACACAAAGCGTCCGATTGAGGAGGTTTCCCGAAAAACAAACCAAAAGTGATGGGTTTGAGCGATCCCAGCTCGAGATAGAAAACTTAACCCGCTGTTAAGAGAGCAGAGAGCAGGACCACGAGGAGCATTGGGGGCAGAAACCTCCGACCCAGATGTCATCGAGACGTTTTCCTTTCTATCTCCTGCCTTCATCTGAGGAAAAAAGAACCAACCCCAAGTGTCTGAATCCGAGCCAGCGGTGACTACAGTTTGTTCTGTTGCTTACAGCTATTAATAGGAAAAAATCCTATCAATCTGTATTATTTTTAAAAAATTAAAATCAATAGCCAATGGTGACCAAAATAGATTAGGACGTTTTTCACTAACTTTGAGGTTTTATTTTGTTTCTTTATTTTTTTTCCCCTTATAACACATATTACTTTTCACTGTGGAATACACTTTAGCGTCTTGATAAGCTTCCAGTTTTAAACACGGCGAGAAGGAATCTGTCCTGTGGAACAGTGACCAGAGGGGAACTCGGGCCCTGAAATGAAGCCACATGAGGTTTTTGCACCTCTTTTGCTTTCGTCCTCATCCCCCCGAGCCCTGTGAGGATGCTGAGAGCCCCCAGCGCTTCTGGCCTGCGGTTCGCTACGAAAACTGACATTGTAGCTCTTTCATCTTACACGATAATTGTGCTTTTCCCCTTTTTTCTTTAACATAAGGCTTAGGGAAAGTTTTTGAAGGGTGGGAAAAGCGGTGAATCAGTGCAGCTCACTCCTTCGTCTCGTGCTAGAGAAAGTCTGCGCGTATTTTCTTGTTTCCGAAGGTTTTGGTGACTTTTCGCCCAAGTGTCGCGATGAGGTGAAGGTAGAAGGAATGGGGTGAAGGTAGAAGGAATGGGGTGAAGGAAGAAGGAATGAGGTGAAGGTAGAAGGAATCACCTGGACCGGTGAACATTCATACGTTGCTTTTCACGTTTGATGGCATTAAACTATCTGGGAGGTAGAGCTGCAAGTGAACCCCAGGCGTTTTTCTTACCGCAAAGATCTCTTATTAAGGAGATGAGTAATTAATTAGGAGGCAGCGCTGCTGACCCTGGGCGGGCGGAGGGTGCGGGTGGGCTGAGCTGATCACTGAACCATCACACTGGCCACGTGGTGCCTAAAAAACCACCGCAGGTTCTCATTTCGTTTGCTCCATTTAATTGTTGGAGCTGTTACGAATAGATTTCATCATGGAGCTCTGCTCGTTACACAGAGAGTTAAGGGTTGAAAGATGGAAGAGGATACCTCGTCATCTTTATTTCTATTTTCCATTTCTTGCATTCATTTTTATTTCGATTTTAACAATCAGTTACCTATTGGAAAACGCTTTTAATGTTTACTGAGCATCTTAAATTCCCATGACGCTCCCCCCGACGGAACCCGAGCGGATGGGAGGTGACTTAGTGACCTGAGCTCAGGGAACCAGCAGCTCCCGATCTCCATCCAGCCAATGGCTCCGGCTCCAAAGAGCGTTAGATTGTGATAATTATGGACAAAACCCAAGCCGAAAACACAACGACACTGTGTGTACGTGCAAAGAGCTGCCGGTCTTTGCCTCGCAGGGTTTTCCCGCCGGCGGGACGCGGCCCGTGGCTCTGCTGCCATCAGTCTCCATCCTCCGCTCCCACCAAACCTTTGGAACAGCTCCGAGTCCGGCTGCTTTAACCATTTCCCTCCGCCTTAAACGGTTTAAAATCTCCACCGCTGCTTGTTTTGAGTTGTTCTTTTGGTTTTATTCCTTTTTCTTTTACTGATTGTTGTTCTCAGGCAGGATGAGGAATGCCTGCGTCCATAGAGCGCCTTTACATACCCGGCAGCTTTGGCTCTCGAGCAGCGCACCATGTTAAATCTCAGTACCTGTCTGTCACTGTCCTGCCGCAAAGCTTTTGACTGTTCTGTGGTTTGGTTTATTATTATTATTGATTATTATTATTATTATTATTTTAATTTTTTTAATTATTTTTTCTTTTCTTGTGGGTTTATTTTGCATAGAGTGTGACATTTTGGTTCCGTTGTGGTGTTTCTGACTCTTTGTGCCTTTCCTTTTGTGTTTGTTTCTCCCGCCTTTCCCCAGTTTGCAGCGGGGCCTCGACCTGCCCATCACCAGGTACAGTACCCGCCCCTTCGTTTGCATCCTACACTAATTACTTGGGGGGGGCGGGTGGTTGGAGGCGCTTCACCCACTAACTCAGAACCCAGGCTCGTTTTGGAACCAGCCCCGTTAGTTTTTAGCACACGCGTAACCCGCTAACAAGCCGCTCGCGGCACGCAGTAGCACTTGCAATCCTCGATCGGGGTCACCGCGCTCATTAACCACCCCAATTAACACCTTTCCATAGGAAAGGAGAACCCAGAGGGATCGTGGACAGGTATTTGAGGTTCACTCGAGTCGCTAGAAGCTTTGCCGAGTGTTTCCCAAACTGGCGGGTGGATGGAGGTGCCAGAGCTGAAGATGTTGATGAGAACCGGGCGTTCGCATCCACAGGAAATCAGATTTTTCAGGCTTGGAGCACATTTCTCGTTGTTTCTTGGTGATGTTATTACGTTGTTTCATGTTGGTTTTACCCTGCAAAAGCCAGACCTGTAGGGATCTCTGTGTTATTCCCGCTGCTTCATGAGGAGCCACTTGATTAAGAAGAATGACAATTAGGAATAGCTCTGGCTCACGGAACTCACAGGCAGCACTTTCAGGGTAGCAAAAATACCCCCAAAACCTCTTGAGCCGCCCAAGTCCCTCCTGTCCTCAGCACGGTGTCTATAGTTGGTTTTTCTGTCACCTCCTGGGGACCGATGGGCAGAAGTGGCACCGATGGGTGGGACGGCCAGCGCAGGAACGTTCTCCCGGATTCGCTTGTTCTCGTGTCGCTTTTCCCTCCTTTGATGTGGAAGGAACACGTTGTTTCCACCAAGTTAACAGGAGAACCAAAATCCCTTTAACTCTGGTGATGCCGGGACAGGAGCTTAAGGCACGGAAGGGGAATTATTCCGGTCTCACTTTGCTCCTGTTAGTCTGAGCGGTTTGATAGAGCGGAGCACCCGGGGCAATCCCACCTCGGGGGAGCAGGTAAGTGCATTAAGTGGGCACAGCCACCCAAAAACCTGATCGTCGTTGTTCCTTTCGCCTCATAGAGCAGCATCCTTCCAGAAAAAAAGGCTTAAAAGGCAGAAGGAGGCGTTTGCGCTTGTTTGCTGGCAGGTGAGCGCCATGGGAGGGAGGAGCAGCGTATTGTAGTGCATGGAGAGGGATGTTTGCAGGGCGACCGGGCACCGCGGGGAGCGATGGAATGAGCGTCTTGTTAGATACTTCTCTTCTTGGCCTTCACTTCAGGTCCGTGTTTATGCTGCTCAGAAACTCATTAGTTCTTTAAGTCGTTACTAAGGCAAATTATTCAATGTAATAGAAATCACTGAGCTCGGTGCGAGTGGGTTTTGGAGCACGAGGCTCGAGCAGCACAGTGTTGAGGGAAGGATTTGGGTTCTTTGTGGCTTTGCTGGTGTGACTCCACCACCCACCTGTCATAAATCAATATAAAACTTGCCTTCGGACCCAATTATGGCCCCTCCTGTAGGTTAAATGTCATCATCTCCAAGTGTTTTGGAAAGAACTTGTCATTTCCAAGCGTTTTCCTGATTTTGATCACTACGTATTTACATTTGTTGCAGTTACATTTGCAGTCTGCTTATAATTATCCTGGAGAAGCTGTCACTGTATGAAAAGCAGTTCAGGCTCTATTCCCAGTTACATCAGGACGGGCTGTTTATTCCTTTTAATCCAAAAGTCTGTGCCCGTGGTGCAGGTTTGGGGTGGAAAAAGGGACTTTGGCCATTGATCCATGCAGGTCGTGGCTTTTAAAGCAACTTCATCCCAACCCCAAAACTTTGAGACCGCAATAAACAGTTATTTTCACATGGAAAACGTATACTTAAATTGTGTAATGTAGTAATAGGCATAGAGACTGCGATTTTATAACCTAAAAAGTGGTAAACAAGTCCATCAATTGACTGTAGCGGCATTAATATTTGTTGCAACAGTATAACATGCTCTTCCAAGAAAGCAGCAGCAAAATGAGGGTTGTAACAGTTCCTGTGTTGGTCCCAGGGTGGTTTTTATTACCACATACCTCGTATTGATTCTGTGTCTTTTTCAGTCAAATAATGGATTATTCTTTGATGTTATTTCCTCTAATTATTAGGTCTTTCCTCAAATTAAGCACCTGAAGTCGACTGGTAACTTTAAAAGCAGTTTTCTCTCAGATGGGAATGCCCGTCCTGGTGTTGATGGGCAGTTGATAAAGTGTGATTAAACTCTTTATAAAGTAGAATATTAAAATGAGCTTTAGGATGCTGTGCTAATAGTTCAAATGAAATGGCAACGGGTGCGGTGGTTCTGATGCCAAGTTAAATGTGGATCAGCAATCCTCGATTCCAGTAACACCTGAGAAAGTCTCACGGGAGAGAGAAAATGGGCCCTACGGGGTGGTTTGTTCCAGTATAATGTCTTCAAATATCCCATCAACTTGTGTTTCTCTGGAGCGGAGCCGGTTGCTGTCCCGCCCGGGGTTGCTCTGGTTCCAGCTTCATGCACAGAACGTCCTGGGTTTGTCTGAATGAGGCTCCCGAGTCGCTTTTGCTTCTGATCCTCACCAAGCACAACCGAAAATCACCGGTTCCTTCTAATCCCAAATGTCCTTAATTTAAGAGGCGACTTCAGGAGCATACGGGTTATTTTAAAATGGATATGTAATTAAAAACAGCAATAAGAACAAGTACGAACTGACATGCCGCAGTTCCCGCTCTGACTTAAAACTGAAATTAGTTTGCTGGTTATTGCAGACTCATATAGAGTGTGATTGCCAGGGTTAGTACCAGTTTTAGCTCGGGGTTACTCGAGGGCTTTTGGGTGCAGTTTGTACGGCAGAGAGCTGCGTTGGGCCATGTGCTGTTGTTGAACAGCCTCGTGATGTGGAGGGGACGGGGATTTTCTCCGTGGGACGACTCAGGACTAAGCGTTTTGTAGCTTTTTGGAGCATCTCGCGTAGAAAGCGATCAGGGACGGCTGCCGTAGTCGCTGCTCCGGCTGCATCCACAACCACGTAAAGGAGCTTTTAAATCCCGTGGTTGACACAAAAATGGGTTTTGTCCCCCCAATTTAATCATTTAGTAAATTATAAAACTGCATCCAGCTCTGGGTCCTCAGCACAGACACACATGGAGCTGCTGGAGCGGGGCCGGAGGAGCCCCAGGAATGACCCGAGGCTGGAACAGCTCTGCTGGGGACAGGTGAGAGAGTTGGGGGGTTCGGATGGAGAAGAGAAGCTCCAGGGAGACCTTAGTGTGGCCTTTCTGGACTTAAAATGGGCTGAGAAGAAAGAGGGGACAGACTTTTGAGCAGGGCCTGTTGAGATAGGACAAGGGGTGATGGTTTAAACTAAAGGAGGGAGATTCAGGCTGGACATGAGGAAGAAATTGTTGGCCCTGAGGGTGGTGAGAGCCTGGCCCAGGTTGGCCAGAGAGGTGGTGGCTGAACCATCCCTGGAGACATCCCAGGCCAGGCTGGACGGGGCTCTGAGCACCCTGAGCTGGTGAAGATGTCCCTGTCATGGCAGGGGGGGCACTGGGGGGCTGGGAAGGTCCCTCCAACGCAAACTGCTCTGGGATTCTATGACTTTCTGTTGCAGCTTCTGGCACCAGATCTTTCCATCTCAAGGCTGTGGCTCCTCAGCTGAGCCCGGTGCCTGTGCTGAAGTTGGCAAGACAATCATGTGCCAGTTTTCATCCGCAAGCAGACGTGGTTCCTGCCGTATTGCCGGTGCAGACGCCTCCTCGGCCAGGCCAGGGTCGGGTTATCCCACCAGCCTTCTTGGTGGGACCAAAAAGACTAAACATTAATAACAGGGGTGTGAGAAGCTCAACTGGAGAGCTTGGCTGTGTGGTTTGATTTGTTGACAACTTGTTGAGTTTTCCTTTTGCTTCACTTCTCCACAACCCTCTGCAGGGCTTTGTGGACCCATTACGTTGATCCGATCTAGAAAAAAATAGCCGGGTGCTTGTGCACGTTGTGTTTGACGGGCTAAGCTGAGCACAGGTTTGTTTTCAGTCCTCTATTGGATTCTTGAGCGTCACTTGTAGAGCGGGAGGGAGCGCTGCACTGCCAGGTCACTGCGAGCAATGGCTTAGAAACACAGAGAAAATAGGAAATCGATGAAAATGGAGTGGCGGGTTATCAGGAGGAGGTTGGTGCTCTCTGTGATCATCGACTTTTCGAGCTGACAGCTCTTATCTGCGTGGCCGGCCACAGGCTTTCAACACAGGGTCGTGTGGGGAGGTGATTAAGCAGAAGATGATGATTAATAAAAGGATATCGGGGCAGGTATATATAGCAGTGACTAAGAAGTAAATAGCAGGGTAGTGCTGAGAGGTCCGTAGCGAATTTCCTTAAGATCAGTGTTAATTACTCCGGCGCAATTAGCAGGTGTGTGTCTGCAGCAAACTTAGTGGAAGATGCGTCTGGCGCGGGGATGCTGTGCAAGGAGGAAGGTGATGGGTGGCTCTGCCCGGCCCTGGTGTTTCAGTGCCGAGCTTTTATTCTATAAAATGCAACACCTTCTGCGTTGCAATCTGTAGATAAACCACTTGGAATGTTCCTAGTTGAGAGAGGGAGTTGCCGCTGCTGTACTGGGGGTACTGGGAAGCGCTGGTGGAGCACGGGTGCGATTGACCCTTGAGCAGGGAGATGAAGGATGCTGAGAGCTTAGTAAACCAGCCGATAAAAGCGATGCCTGAGAGGGGTTTAATTGTGCTTTTCTGTAAGTATAGCGGGAGGAAAAAGTTGTTATAATGATTATAATAAAAGCCCCTATGGCCTGTTAGTCCTGACTCCAAGATGATCCACAGGATCCCTGCCTAACAGAGATTAATAGATAAGGGCTGGGACTGAGCTCAGGTCCTCACTGGTTGCTGAACAACTTAGAACATTTGACACTGATTTGACCATCGTTAGGCACAGGAATTAATGTGGGTTTTTGAAGGGAGGGTTGGTGTAGCGCAGGTTTCTATCGGAAACCTGCCCACGGCACCTTGGTCCTGCTCCCCATCCTCTGCGTGTGCTCCGCTCCAAGTCCCCTGCTCATCGGAAGGAATAGAGACAAAACAGATGAGGTTTCAGTCTCCCGGTGTTCTCCCACGGGACGTCATTAGCATGACTTGGAAATGTCGTCTGCGACTCTGCAAGACGAATTTTTCAGCAAATCAAGTCAGAATATTGAAACCTTTCAAAGAATGACTTTGAACGTCGTTATCTTGGCTTTGGAGGGCCAGGAACAAGGACGGAGCATGAATCGGTTTGCCAGCTGAATTGTTTTGAACAGTAAACCCCACATGCCGATCAGATGCACCGTGCTCTGGTGATACTGAGTTTCCTTGAGCAGCTAAAAGTAATTAAATTGTGTTGTGGGTGGCGCTTCCAAGAGCTTCTGCCGGTCTTGTTGCGTGGAATCATGGATCTGCTTTTCTTCTGGCCGTGTCCATCTCCCTTTTGGTAACGAAATCCTCCTTTGTTCTCATCCCGGGTTGGAGCTGCCTCTGCGATGCTGGGGGCTGCTTTTGAGAGGTTGGTTTTTCAACCTGGACTTTCCCCACCAGCCGTCCCCGTTCTGCTCAGCGCTCCCATGGCACCGTGACCATGGTTTTATAGGCACCAGCAGCTAAAACCAACAGCAATCCATCAAGATCCGTAAAGAAGGAGTTTCTGGTTCTGTCAGATTTTCCCCGGTGGTTTCGGTGATGTTATTGCAGCAGAAGCTCCAGGAGCAGGTTCATGTCCAGGTCTCCCATCTCCTGCAGCTTCTCCGGGAGAGACGGGTCTCGCTTCAACCTCCTGCCCATTTTCACTCCACATAGACACAGAATTATGTGGGTTATTATTTCCCCCCCCACACCCCACTCTAGAGAGACTTCTGCTCTACCAGCTTAGAAATAGTCATTATTCAGCGATTTGCAGTGAAGGACAAAAGGACTTTTGCACTTTTTGGTGTCTTTGGCTATTGAAACGTTGCAGACTGTAGTTACTTTCCCCACGGATTCGTGGGGTTCGTGCAGCGCTCGGGTGGTTCCCCCACATCTGGACAAGCAGTCAGTTTTCATTAGCGCAGCCCATGGAAATGTGTTGCTGTTCTGGTTCACTTTCCACACCCGTGCTGCCAAACTTTTCTCCCCAACATTTGCCCTCTCCTGGTTCAGGTCACAATTCTTCATCCAGATTAACAAGGTGGGGTATAAAACATTTTGCTCTGAATGGTGTCCGGATTTCGGAGCCGTCCGGGGCTTTCCTGGAGAAATCGTTTGCTGTGGGGACACCTTTGGGTGTCAGAAATCTTCAGCAGCACCAGAATGACCATTTTAAGCTCATTTTCATACCCATATAGAGGCACCACAGCTTCTTTCCACCCACCCGCGCTCCTGGCAGACCAGCCCAGTTCATCCCATCACTCTGTACTGGTCACCAGTCTCTTTTCTTCTCATGATCAGACTATTTCCATCAATGCATTTCATCAATCTTCGATGTGATGTGTGATGACCTAACTATTATTATTATTATTTTGCTTAACGATGAAATCCATGGCGTTCCTTATCCTTGCAGTCTTGGTGCAGAAGTGGAGACCGAATCCCAAGGGTTTCTGCTTTATTTACTATCTTTGTGTCACTGAGAGACCAGAAACAAACATTTGATGCTTTAGGAACAAAGTAAATCCAAAGTGTTTCCATAGTATCGTATTTCCTGCAGTTACTCATGGTTTGCTTGGGTTTTTTTTCTGTTTATTAAAGCTTTTATATTTCTATATGAATTTTGTCTAGAGGAGTTTGTGCCCCAGCCTTGGGATTCTGGCAGAGTCCTTGGTACCAGTTCAGTGTCGTTGTTTCTTGTTTCCATAAGAGATGAGTCAAAGCAGGATGGAATGGTGTGCGATCAGGGTGCATGTGAAATCCTGCTCTTCCTACTGATCTGTAAGCTCTTCCCTTGGCTTTCTTTCTGTTTCCTGCTGCTTTCTTGCTTCGTTCTTGAAGGGAGGATTCAGACCTATACAGGTAATTTCCACTCCTGGTTCTGCATGGCATAAGTGTCTCCGTCACTCGGTACCATCGCTCCGTTAGCGAACGTGTCAATATCTGATGCAAATCTTAACGACTCGAGTTTGGAGATCGCGAAGGCTCCAGAGCGAGGGTTTCGAGGGCCTGAGTCCATCCCGGGTGCCGGTGGGTGCCACTTGGTGCCGGTGGGTGCCAGTGTGTGCCATTGGGTACCAATGGGTACCATTGAGTGCCGGTGGGTACCATTGGGTACCGATGGTTGCCATTGGGTACCGGTGGTTGCCATTGGGTGCCAGTGGTTGCCATTGGGTACCATTGGGTACCAATGGGTGCCATTGGGTGCTGGTGGGTACCATTGGTTACCAGTGGGTGCCATTGGATGCCAGTGGGTACCACTGGGTGCCAGTGGCTGCCATTGTGTACCAATGGGTGCCATTGGGTGCCAGTGGTTGCCAATGGGTGCCATAGCGTGCCGGTGGGTACCATTGGCTACCAGTGGGTGCCATTGGGTACCAATGGGTGCCATTGGATGCCGATGGGTGTCCTGGCCCGGTCCATGCGCGGGGATCACTCCATGCAGCGCGGTACGAAGTTGGGTGCCACTGTGGTTTGCCAGCTTTCTGAAAACTGAGGGCAGGACGAGTCACCGGCCTCCATTTCTATCGACATGAGGCGCCTCTGGCCTTCGCAAAAATCTGCTTATTCAGCTCTTCAACCTGACAGGTTTCAAGAAGCATTTTCCAACACCCTCAGACACAAGGTGTGAACTTCTTGTTGTGTTACACAGGGACAGGAGTTGGACTCGATCCCTGTGGGTCCCTCCCAACTCAGGACATTCTGTAACTGTGTAAAATCTGGCTTTTTAGCTGTTCTGGAGGTGCATTGGAACAGGCACCTCGATGTTTTCTTCCCCTCCCATATTTATAAGGTGGCTTTTTTTGGCCATCAACTCACCTTATTAAAAATATGTTTGACAAAAGTAATTTTTCTCACTTTCTCTCTGAAAAAGAGAAAGTCTATATATATATCTATATATCTATATATCTATATATCTATATATCTATATATCTATATATCTATATATCTGTATATCTATAACTCAGTAGATAGAAACAATTATTGCAGTTGAAAGCTTCTTATTTTTTCTACCTTGGAAAACAGAAGGCTATAGCACGATGTTGCTATCAACATCAATTGTCCTGCAGTTTTCGGAACGCATGGCAACCCTTTGGAAGTAGCGTTATCCCCGCACCATTGTCACCGCACTTCCATGGTTTTCCCCGGAATTTCTGACCGGTTCTTTGTTCTCTCTTCCCCGCCGCAGTTTTTCCAGAGGCCGCAGATCCAGCCGCCGCGAGCCGCCCTCCAGAACAGCAGCCCCTCCATCCGTCCCGGCGCGCAGACGCCCACCGCCGTGTACCAGACCAACCAGCATATCATGATGGTCAATCACCTGCCCATGCCCTACCCCATGCCTCAGGGCCCCCAGTACTGCATTCCGCAGGTACAGACGCCAAAACAAAGCAGCGTTCGCTCCATCCGGATCATCTCAAGACCCAGCGCAGGGTCTCGGGGTGTGAAGTTAAGCCGATGGTCACATATTTAAGCCTTTGTCCTTTTTTCGGTGGGAGGTTCTTCTGAGTGTCGAGGCAGGAAGAATGAATTCTAGTTTTGGCTTTGGGAAAATGTTTAGCGCTGTAAATGTACCTAAATTGACTTAATAACTCTACAATTACTCTAAAACCTTGGGCCTTATAAGAACACAACAGTACTGAAAGCAGAGGAATGACTCTTGTACTTGAGCTCTCAGGTCCTCCCTGTGTTGTCTGTAGGTGACACAACTCACCCGTCCTTGACAGTGACATTTCTGAATCCAAAACACTTAAATTTCTTAATCAAAAATACAATTACAGTACAGATGGAGAAACAGGCATTGTAATCTTGTTTAATGTCTTTGTTATCCTGTTGTTCCGCTGTGAACAGTGATAAGAGGTGCAGGAAAATCCACACTGATCAAAACCCACTGATAATCAGATCCTTATTGATTTGGGGGCCTCGATCGCAGTTTATGTAACAGTATGAAGTTGCCCGACTCTTTGTAAAGCGCTGGTTACTTATTTCCCCCCAGTACCGTCCCAGCGGCCCCCCGTACGTCGGGCCCCCCCAGCAGTATCCCGTGCAGCCCCCTGGACCAGGACCCTTTTACCCAGGACCAGGTCCCGGAGAATTCCCCAATGCCTACGGTAAGTTCTACTTGGAGATTTCTTTGAAAAACAGTATTTTCTGGGTGTGTTTTTTTTTCCTGTCATAAAGCTGAAGATTTATAAGAGCCGGATGGATTAGCGTTTGGGTTGATGTTCAAACAGCCGCTCAGCGTGGTTGTGTCACAGCCTTTTGTTATGTGCGGTCACAGAGGATCGTTTGTGCGAGTGCTTCAGGAGAAGCTGCAGCTCGCAGGGACACCCAGACGCACATGTGGACAAGAACAGCGGTTATTTGCTCCTCCCTGCTCCATCGTTATTATTTTGTAAGGTGTTGTGAGTGTAAGGTTTCCATTGAGCTGTGCCCTGGGTATGTTCCCAGTTAGCGTTTCTTTTCCTTGCGTTCCCCGTTCCTTGTTCAGTGAGGGGAAAAGAACAAGCCCCGTGCTCTGATTCACCGCTCTAACGCTGCAAAAATCAAGTTAGTCCAGTCAAACCCACGCACGAGCTGAAATTTACCCTTTTCACGGACACGTCCTGGTCTTGCCTCTTCTCAGGCGAAAGGGTTGAGGTGTTGCCCAACGTTGTCATGTGTGCTGTGGTTGGTTGGTGCGCTATATTTGGGATGTTTGGTTGACTCCTGCAGGCGTTGAGCTCCAAAGCTGCACCTGGAACCAGGGTGGCTGTGTGTTCAGCACCGAGATCCATCCAGCCGGCACCTCGACATCCTTTGCTCTGCCGGCACCGCTTTGGTTCCCGTTTGCAGAGCCCACGTCTTTCCGTGTCCCACGACACGTCTTCTCTTGGCGATCATCCTTTACTCAAAGTCATTAAGTCCTTTCTTAATTGCAGCACGTTGCTATGGATGATACACATCATACACCCATCTGAAGGTTTCTGTGTGATCTGTGTTTTGATGTTCCAAACAAGTCACCTCCCGCCAGCGTGTTCGGATGCGACGCACAATGCAGTATCTTGCCATCATGTCTGTCACTTCTTTTTTATCGTCTTACCTTCTCTTGCTCATTTATGGGCACGTTTGAAAAATCCACAGGGGTGATTCTCCTCGTCACCCTGTTATGTGCTATTTTCAAAGGGTTTTCACCTCTCGATATCAAATTTGAGTTGTGTTTCGGACTGATTGCTCACGTGCATCCCGGCATCTGTCGGGGCAGAGATCCATCCCCTTCCCTGCGTGGAGCTGTTGGCGCTTCGGACATTTCAAGCGCATGATTCCCTTGTGGGCCGAACGACAACCCCTCGCCCTTGGCACAACTGCCTATTTGCTATTCACAAATACAGATTCCTTTTAAAGGGGAGAAAAGCCCCAGTTCCTTCCCTACTTATTTCAGAAGGTCTGGATTCTTTCTGTTTTGTTTTCCTTTTTCCTTTTATAGCTTTTTAAATGGATTGGGTGTATATAGAGCTAATGAGACTCCTTTGAAAAGTCGCCATGAAGCCTTCAAACCCGGTTATGCAATTCCTGAATGAAAGGAGACAGAGCAATTATAAGGCAGCTACTTCCTGTTGGCTTATCCTAGAAAAAATAGCAGAAATATTGCAATGGCTCTTTAAACCAAATCTGCTAAATGAGGAAATTCCCCCGTATTCCTCATTTTTTCTGCTGTTACGGGTCTGCTTGCTTCCGTTCTGCTTGCCGAATGCCATTTATCTGTCTTCACTTCTATAATTTGGAAAAGTTTCCCTCCTGGTTCCTTTCCGCTCCTGGTTTTTTGCACAGAGCTCTGTCATCTTTTAGTTTTCGGTTGTTGCGCTTGTGGAGCAAAACCAGAGCCCCGAGGAGCTGGGATCACGAGTTTGCTTGTGCTCGTCCACCTTTCCCTCCTGTTGATCTCTCGCTACTTATTCAGGGCTTGAAGATGTTCAGTGTCTCACCAGGAGCTGCTCGTGGTATTAAGACACGACTAAATTCACAACCCAGCGCCGGCCTTTCCCTTAAACCTCAGGACTTGGCGGCGAGTGTGGCTGCCGGACGGCAAAATCATCGCGGCTTGGCAGACGGGATAGAAAACGATAAGGGGAAAATAGCACCGAAGGCAAAACGTGTGAAGACGGCCAGTGCGTTTGTTTTCAACCACCGTAGTTCTGTGGTTTATCGTTCTCTTTCGTACCGGTTTCCGTGCTGCGTTGGGAAAGGCCTTGAGATGCTGAATGGGAGGGAGAGCAAGACTGAGCTGTCGATGGGCTGGAGAGGCGCGAAAGGCAAAGGGAGCAGAGGGCGTTGTGCTGGAAAACACGCCCGGCGTGCTGCCGCAGGAGCTGTAGTTCTGCGCTGAAGCTGATTTTGCTTTTCAGCATTTGCTTTCTTTTCAAGCCTTCCTGAAGGAAAATCTCCTCTCTGGCCGGGACGGCCCTACCGGCCGATTCCATCGGGTTTCTAGGAAATGAGACGCCAAGGTAGCGAGCGCATCGCGGGGCTCCCTGACCTGCTCCTGGCCTCTCGTTCTCTCCACACTCACCTTGTGCACCTGCCCGCTTGGCCAACGCGTCAGTCGCAAGAGTCTGAAGCTTCATCGGTGTTTTATGGAGGATTTTTGCTTCCCAAGCAATGGGGACACATTCTGTGTCCTGAGGCCACGCTGCCTGCCCTGGAGTTCAGAATGAGAAGTTTATCGAGTCATCTAGGCCGCCTTAATTGCCTTAATTGCCACCTTGACCTCCTGTTTTGATTACAGACACAGGATACAGATTTTCTTTCCCATTTAAAGGTTGGTTCAGTTGAAGAATAAGAGAGATTTCTCCAGATGCAAATGCAAGCAGAGGGTCCATCCCCAACCATGTGCAGAAGGAAAAAACCCAGCACCGTTGTACAACTTCACCTGATATCTGATCCACGGACAGAAAACAACTCTATTCCACAACCTTCATTGATGTCTGGCACGTTTTTAAAGCACTCGGGCGTTCTGAGCCGGTCTCATTCCATACAGAAAAAACCAATGAAACTGCACTGGATATTATGAAGATAATCCACGACGCGGTGTCGTTTTGCAGTAGTAACCGCGGTTGTGCTGGTTTGTGTTGCAGCATGAGAAGAACAGGCCTTGTAATTAAATTTTCTGGCTATGCTTTAAACTAGGCTGCGGTTGACCTTGCAATTTCTTTGTGTAATGTTTTGACTGAATTTCTCTACAAAGGCAAAAAACCCCCACAATAAACCCACCTGTTTGTTGGTCCGACGAGCCTGAGGATGGGCCACTATTATGTTCCTGCCTGTGGTATCAGAAGCTTCTTGGAAATAGATGTACATGGTTGGTTCTTCTGTTCATGGAGGAAAATATGAACAAATCCCTGAATTGCTTGTTATGGAGGAGCAGTTTCTGGTTTAGTGGGATGGGGGAGAGAAAACAGAGGCTGGTTACCAGTTGGCATTGGAAATCACAGAATCACAGAATGGACTGGGTTGGAAAAGCCCTCAGAGATCATCCAGTCCAACCCTTGGTCCAACTCCAGCCCATTGACCAGATCATGGCACTAAGTGCCATGGCCGATCTCAGTTTAAACACCTCCAGGGCCGGTGAGTCCAGCACCTCCCTGGGCAGCCATTCCAATGCCTGACCACTCTCTGCACAGAATTGCTTTCTCATCTCCAGCCTCAATTTCCCCTGGCAGAGTTGAAGCCCATGGCCCCTTGTCCTATTGCTGATGCCTGGGAGAAGAGCCCAATCCCCACCTGGCTGGAACTGCCCTTCAGGTAGTTCTAGAGAGTGCTGAGCTCAGCTCTAAGCCTCCTCTTCTTCAGACTAAACAAGCCCAGCTCCCTCAGCCTCTCCCCATAGGGCTTGTGTTCCAGTCCCTTCCCCAGTCTTGTTGCTCTTCTCTGGACCCTCCAGCACTTCAATCTCTTTCCTGAGCTGAGGGGCCCAGAACTGACCACAACACTCCAGGTGTGGCCTCCCCAATGCAGAGCACAGGGGAAGGGTCACTGCCCTTGTCCTGCTGACCACGCTGGTTTGGATACAGGACAGGACACCATTGGCCTTCTTGGCCACCTGGGCACACTGTGGCTCCTGTTGAGCTTCCTGTCCATTAGTCCCCCAGGTCCCTTTCTGCCTGGCTGCTCTGCAGCCACTCTGTGCCCAGCCTGGAGCTGCAGGGGCTGCTGTGGCCAAAGGGCAGCACCCGGCACTTGGCCTTGTTGAACTTCATCCCATTGGAATCAGCCCATTGTTCCAGTCTCTCCAGACCCCTCTGCAGAGCCTCCTGCCTTCAGCAGCTCCACACTCCCTCCCAACTTGGTGTCATCCTGCATTTTGAAGGGAAGGAGCAGGTGGCCGGTTGCGCTTGGGTTTGTTTCGTTCCAAAATCAACTGGATTTCCCCTCTTGTTTCCCAGGAACGCCGTTCTACCCGAGTCAGCCCGTGTACCCGTCGGCTCCCATCATCGTGCCTACGCAGCAGCAGCAGCCGCCGCCAGCCAAGAGAGAGAAGAAAACGGTGAGTGATGGTCAGAACCCACCTGGCCCGGCGGAGAATTGTCCTGCTCGTAACACCCAACACCGTTAATAACCATCCTAAGCTTGAAACTGAGCTTAATCTTCACAGAGAGGCTGAGTCTTGCCTTTCTCCCCAAAGTGTAATTAAACACTGGATAATGCTGCGATGGGTGTTATTTACGGGTTTCTATCTATGGGGACTTTCTGCTCTGAATTTGACATCCCAGCCAGTCAAAAAGGAGAAGATCTGTGTTGGTTTTTTAACAAATATCAAAGAAAGCAGCGTGGGATCCTCAGCCGCCTGCGCTGCTGCTCAAGAGTTGTACCCAAGAGCCAGGGAATGAACAGACTCAGATTAGTTGGGAGAATGGTGGGAATTGGTTTAAATTGGTAAGAAAGAAAAGGTAGAAAACCAGTAAGTTGTGGATATAAAGAAACTGAACACACGAGTATCAAGGGTAGAGATTTGGAGACCACACTTGCTCTTTTCTGAATTCACTGGTGAGAATTAGAGATTAATGGGATTTAAACCCATTGAGAGTGGTGGACGCTCACCAGGTGAATGTGACCAGGTGAGTTCTTGAAGAGCAAAAGGCTTTTTAAAGGCTTTTCTCTGCATGCGCTATTTCAATTTGCTAATTGCAAACTGAAGAAATGAAACTAAAGAAAAATTAAGTATATATATGTACACACGCCCACATGTGCTATTAGTTAAATATTCGAGTCCTACGAACCTTTGGTCAGGGAAAGCTGGTTTGAATGGCACTGGAAACTTGTCAGGAGGAGGAGAGGGCAGGAATTCCTGCCAACTCGTTAAGCCCTTGTTGCTGTGATTAATTAAATGCTTTAGCAGAAAAACTCAATCAAAAAGAAAAGCAGCCCCCATCATGTCACCATCCTGAGCACCATGTGTGTATTTATTTGCCCAAAGCATCAGGAAGACATCAAATGATACTGAAGTTGATGAATCCCCAAACCCTTCTGCACTTAACGACTTTGTGTATTTAAGGTTAATGAGAATCTTCAGTTCTTATATTGAAGTTTAAGACTCGGTTTCACTGTTCCCCGTATCCAGTGACACCAATTGGCTCGACTGTCAGTTCCGAATCAGCCTGTTCTCAAGTGGTTTAGTTTGGAAAATAACTGTTTCGGGGCTGTGAAAGGGCTCAAAAAACGCTTGTTTCCTAATTGCTGATGAGTGTCTTAGGATTTCAGTTTGTTCTTGTGCTTTCCCTTTCCTCCACTCAGTATGTTTGGTTTGGTTCCCTCTGTTTTGTCACTTTAGCTTTGCTCAAGGTGGAAGAGAAAACCAAAAGGAGCTGATTTGCTGTTCCCCCGTTACCAGGAGCGGGGTCACTGCCTTTCACACCAGGCTAAACCAGCGCCTTTATTTTATTACTCCTGCACTTTGCATTAACCAGCAATGTTAGTTCTGTAGCTGAACTGTCTGCTACATTTTCCAAGTTGCAGTGAAGTCGTTTTCCAAAAGTAGAGCCCATAGTGTGAGTTACAGCCTTGTGCAGCTGGGTGCAGGTAATTGGACCCAACTGGTGTGGTTGGTGAGCGCTTTGAGATGAAGGGATGACGTGCTGTGCTTTGAGTTATCGGAACAAAGCACATTGCAGCGTTCCCAGGCAGCGCGTCTCTGCCCGGCGGTGTTGATGGTGTCCTGTCCGCGCGCTCCGCCCCATAAACCCCAAGGGCAGCGTGGAACGGGGGGACTCGTTTGAATTCTTTCTGTGTTTGCTACCGTAGATCCGAATCCGGGATCCAAACCAGGGAGGCAAGGACATAACAGAAGAAATAATGTCCGGAGGGGGCAGCAGGAACCCGACGCCCCCCATCGTGAGACCCACCTCCACACCCACTCCACCTCAGGTGAGCGAGCGGCCGCGTCACTTTGCTGCTCCTTAGACCCGATTCCTGGGTCCTCCATCCACACCAGCGACCACCTCCCGCACCCGGGTGGGCCTAAATTGTCAACGTTCTTCAAGGATTTCTTTTTCCCCCTCCAAGTTTGGTCATTTTTAGCTTGTGAAACATGGAGCTGCAGCTCCACTACAAGTTCCCCGTCCCGGGTTTTGGATCAGCAGGACATTTAGAGCTCATAAAGGCTTTGAGTGTTAAAGGAGGAGCCAATATATTTGTGAGAAACGTGGTGTTTCTGTTAGTCTGGTGTACCTGAGGGAAGTCCATATCATACATGTGATTGATGATATATCTTCAGTTGCATCACTGTCCATACCAAAGTCTTCCTGCCTTAGTGACGTTGGTTTAGGGTGACCAGAAGCACTGTAGCTCAGGAGTTCTATCACAGAACTGTGATCAGTCTATCACAGGTTTGGTTTCTGTGTGTTCAGCCTTAAAAATGCCTTTTTCTGATGTAAGAAAAAGCGTAAATATCCCCAACTGACATTTTCCATCACTCACGAATCTCTTGCCGCACACTTTTGTCCCCTTCTCTATCTCTGTGTCCTGCTTCACCGGACAAGTCCACCTGTAACGCTTGGAGATTAAATTTATTGGAAATGCAGGTCTGTTCTAGTCCTTTCAGACCCAGGGCCAAAAGAGCATCCTCAGACCTGCAAACCAGTGGTCCTGACGCCAGCGTGGGTCCATCATGCCATGAATGTGGGTCCATCATGCCATGAATGTGGGTCCATCATGGCATCAATGTAGGTCCATCGTGGTGTGGACATAGTTCCACCACAACATGAACCGCTGGGGCTGGAAGTGGCTGCATTATCTAATTAGCAAATGGTTTCTGTCCTCTGGCCGCTCTTCCCCACGTGCAGCAGGAAGAGACGATGACTCCTCAACCTCCCCAGGGCATCGGGGACAGCGTCACTGCTGGTGGCTCCATCCGGCGGCTTGGTTGTCCCTCTCTGTTGGGAGAGACGGTGCTGAGCCTCAGGCCGCTCCACTTACAGTTTCTGAACAATCCAAGGAGAAATTGCGTGGTTTGGCCCAAGCCGGCCGTGGTTTATTGGAGGTGTCTGGTGCTTGGGGCCTGATGAGAAGACAAGACGGTTCTCCAGGTGATGGGTGGGCTGCAGATCTGCCCCTTGGCTGTGATTTCTCCTTCATCCACATTTTTCCCAGTTTCACGTCACCACTTTTTGGTGAAACGGCCCTTTTGGAGCTGAAACGTCACTTTCCCCTCTGCGTCCGGGTAGTTGTTCTGCTGACTGTCCTGTGCCGAGGCGAAGCATCATCTCTAGAGACACCCCTACAGCCTACAGCTGGACCAGTGGAGCCTAACTGGGATCACTGGGCTGCGGCAAGACACCAAGGGGGTAGTTGTGGCTTTTGGCCATTGCGCTGAATCCTTTTGTCACACAAGGCGTCCCCGTGTGCTCTGGGTCACCCGTTTTCTCTCCTGCGACCAGCACCAAGTGCCGCAATCGAGGAGTTCACAGCCAGCCGCGTTTTTGCAACAAAACCTGCAATACTTGACCAGAAAAGGTTGTTTTTCTGCCCAAGAAATGTCTGATGATTTGCGACTGCAGCCGCGTGGAAGAGACAAGAGCTGGTTATATACAGAATCAATTCCATTTCTTTTTGAGCGTTTTCCATGGGAGGAGAAAGAAGAAGAGTTAAAATGTTGGAATGCCGGTGAGCTCTTCCTCCTGTTGCTTCGTGCTGAGTGACTTTCCCCATTAGAAGTGGGGAAGAAATAAAAACAGCGTTTCAGGTTGTTTTTAGACGTGGTGCAGCTAATCCCGGCACTTACCGGCTCATTTTTATAGTCTGAAATCTATTTGAAGATACTACAATTAAGTCAAAGAGGACGGGATAATGTATTTTCAAGTGGAGGTTAATAAGTATGAGTTTTTATCAGCCGTAATTGATATTCAGAGCACAGCAGCCGTGTCCAGTTGTCTCCTCTCAGCAAATATGTCGTCGTTTAACGTCCAGACGTCGTTTTGATGAGGTACTTGGAGCCACTTTTGTTAATCACAGCACTAGAGCTCCCAGAAAAAATCATTAGCGTAACATAACTGAACATTTAAGCCCATTTAAGCCAGGAAATGCAAAGTTATTGTCCCGCCAGCATCTCTAATTTCTTTCTTCAGAGCAAGTAATATCTTAGATGAAATGAGATGGTGTCTTAATAACTGCTCAGTGGCTGAATTCCAGTAGAGGTGGATATTCTAAAGTGAGCAGATATTCAGTTCTAACTGTGCTTGAAATGTACAGGGGCTTTTTGTCCCTTTTTTGCCCCTTTTTTCCAGCTGTGAACAGTCAGTGGGAGCTTCATAGGACAGAAATACCTATGGAAACGCTGATGGTTTGGGGCACCTCCTGGAATAATGACAAGCGGAACATTGTCACCATCATCTTGTTCCACCACCCTTTGGAATCAAACCCTAATAGCTTTCCATGTTTTAATTTTCAATATTTTTTACCTTGACTTACACCCCAACATTTTGATACCACAAGCCCAACGCTAAATGCTAAAACGCTGTAAAGTTCTGCAAGAGAAGCCGACGACAAGGGGAAACAGTTATACGTTTCTATCAAGACGCTGTTTTTCACGCTGTATATTTTTGATGGGGAGATAAATAAACCCCAGGAGCAGGTATCACATGTGGCTGCGGGATTTACCGACTCACACAGAGCTTTTAAAAGTAAGAAATGCTGTTATTTTCCTGGGGGGTTTGTCACCCGTTGCGTTCGCTCGGTGGAATAACCCCGAGCAGCGTTTCGGCACCGTCGCTCATCAGAGCCATTTTTAGTGCTTTATTCTTTCCTGGAAAGTCTCTAAACGCTCCATTTTAAAGCTCTAAGGGTCAGTACTTAAGTACTATTTATATCACTTTGTAATATTCTTGTTTTCCCAATGCCTTAAGAAAACATGTTGACTGGCCCGCGGAGTTTCTAGACTCACGGGTTTCTTGTCTCACTTGGTTCCTGTGATTCTTATTCTTTTGCCCATATATTTTTCATCAAATGAAACTCTGATCTTGTGAGGGGGAAGCGTTTTGGAAACCCACTCATTTATAAAACTCTGATTTTCTTTGGCTTCCTCTGGGTCTGAGGTGGGATAATCGTGTCTGGATTTCTGATGGCCTGTCTGAAGGAGCTGGACACCCATGTTTTGAGCGCTTTCCTTGCTTTAAATTGGTTAAACCCCTTTTTCCCGTGGGTGTCCTGGGGGTCAGTGTGGGTGCGGAGCTCCAGAACCGCCGCCTGCGCTCCAGAGCGTTACCTTGAAATGTAGCCCCGTTTTCTTCTTGGCGTCCTCCCTGATCTGATTTTGCAAATGCAAATAGTCGACTTGCCCCATCTCTAACGTGCACAAGTGATTTTGGTGGACTTACTTGGTCTTAAGGTTTTCCTTCAATTCTGTAATAAAATAGAGGGGATTTTTTTTGTCCTTCCTGGACACAAGTGTTTGTCCCATTAATTGTGAGGCCATAATTAAAATTAAAATAGATTATCTCTTCAACAGGCTACAGCTCTTTCACTCCCGTGACTCTGCTGGTCTCGCAGTTTTGGTTTTTTATAGATAGAAAATAAATCTGTTTGTAGAAGGCATTGGGTGGGGGGTTTTAATACAACCACACAGATCCAGCCAGTCTGGATTGTTTTCCTTCTGCAATAACGAGTATACTACATAGATACACTACTCATGCCTACACACATCAGCCATCTGTAAATGGATATAATGAATATCACACAGAATGGAGTGGTTTGGAAAGACCTCAGAGCTCATCCAGTCCAACCCTTGGTCCAACTCCAGCCCATTGACTAGATCATGGCACTCAGTGCCATGGCCAATCTCAGTTTAAACACCTCCAGGGCCGGTGAGTCCAGCACCTCCCTGGGCAGCCATTCCAATGCCTGACCACTCTCTCTGCACAGAATTGCTTTCTCATCTCCAGCCTCAATTTCCCCTGGCAGAGTTGAAGCCCATGGCCCCTTGTCCTATTGCTGATGCCTGGGAGAAGAGCCCAATCCCCACCTGGCTAGAACTGCCCTTCAGGTAGTTCTAGAGAGTGCTGAGCTCAGCTCTAAGCCTCCTCTTCTTCAGACTAAACAAGCCCAGCTCCCTCAGCCTCTCCCCATAGGGCTTGTGTTCCAGTCCCTTCCCCAGTCTTGTTGCTCTTCTCTGGATCCTCCAGCACTTCAATCTCTTTCCTGAGCTGAGGGGCCCAGAACTGACCACAACACTCCAGGTGTTTTTAAGTTTTAAATATATTTATAAATAAATAAATATCCATTAAAATATGGAAGGTGTGTAAAGTGCTCAGTTGATAAAGGAGTCAAGTCCAAACTCAAACTGCAATTGCAGACAATTCCGGGCGTTTTGGTGTTTATCCCGCTCTTTGCAGACTGTGCAGCGGAGAACTAAACGTGTTCACAACCACACTGTCTCTTGCTCTTGTTAACAGGAATTGCCTTTTTTTCCCCTTTTCCCGCTGCCTTTTCCTCCTTCCCTTTCCCATGTACTCTTTGAATTCATCCCCTTGCTCTGTGTATCTTCTCTCCTTTTTCCCCTCCCTTTTATATGTTCCTTTCCCCCCGCACCCCGTCCTCTCCTCCCATCCTCTCCCTCGCTGCTCGTGCTCCCCGGTGCTTGTTTTCCCGTTCCACGCTCATTTTCCCTGTTCTGTGTTTGGCTCCGCAGCTCTCCAGCCAGCTCCCCGAGCACGGCCCCGCGGGTTACGGCACCGCCGACAGCCCCCAGGTCACCACCGGCACCGCCAGCAGCCCCAAGCAAGGTTTGTCCGTCGATATTTCCTTCACTATTATTTTTAGTCTTTCTTTTAGTTGGGATATTTTTGGCAGGGAGACAAGTAGAAAGAGGAGGGGACTCCTTTTCCTCCTTTTCTCCGTTTTAACAATATGTTGCTAAGGGAATGTATTGAAATTTGCCAACATGAAACTGCTTTAAAGTAATCGTATTTAAGCATATATGTCCTAAACGTTGTTTCAGAGCAGCTGGAAGTGTCAAACTCCTCTCACCCACAGGCGTGTTTGTACTAAGATGCTCTTAACCAGAGAGGTTTTGTATCATCTGGAGCATCATGAGGCTGCTCCGGATCCCGTCCTGCAGCACATGGGGGGTTCTAATTAGGAAAAAGAAGAAGGAGTGTGCGAGGGTCTTGTAACAGATGTTGCTGAGTTTCTCAAAGTGATTACATTTCCTTCTCATATCCAAGGATACGCGTTTGAAGGGAGATATTTGGAAAGAAAAGGTGTCCTGGAGGGAGGGTGGAGTGTGCTGGGTCTCTTCCCACACCAAAGTTGTATAGCTGTTAAAAAGCTGTAATTAATGATGTGTGTGTACAACCGTCTCGTTAACAAACTCGTTGGAATACGGAGCTGACGCCGCTGTTTGATCCCCGGTTAGTCCTTGAATTGTGGTGTTTGGTGTTTCTTTACGTGGAGGTCAAGAAGCGCCGTGTTTCGCTCGGGAGCGTGTCCTGGAAATCTTGGCCTTGCTGAGATGGTTTTCCAGAGCGTTTACTGGAGGAAAACCAGCCCCAGAGAGAGGAGAGGAGAGGAGAGGCTGCCCAGGGCTCCGGAGCTCACGGGTCCCGGCAGCACAGCCGCTGTGTGACGGTGCAGGAAGGATCCCCGAGCCTGGTTTGTGTCACGTTCGAAGACTCACCGCACACATCGCTCTTTTCCAGCCGTAGCGCAGCCTTCGAGGTGTTCCCTTGGTGAAAAGGCTCCACGGACACATCTCCAGGCTATGCCGCAGTGTCTAGAAACGGTTGGAAAAGGGATATTTTGGGCATTTTCTGGTCTCATCCCCCACCTGAAGCGGGACTGTGGCTTCGGATTGATCTTCATGCAAAACTTAAATGTCTCCATCACCTGAGAAGTTGTGGGCAGGTTTAACATCCGTCAAACCGACTGCTGACCCTGGTGTGGGCACCAAAATGCATCTTCCTTTTTGAGCAACTTGATGCTGAACCATAAAATCCAGCACTTTACATGCCGGTATTTCAGCCCTGCGTATGGAAACTTGTATTTCCAGGACAAGCAACTCTTCTCCCTCCTCCCTCTCTAACTTAATCCCTTTGTAGGCAACTGTAAGTAAACCAGGAGTAAATGGTCTTTATTTAGTTAGTTCCACAGATCTGACTGTGCTGGTTTAAATATAAATCAGGCCTTGAACTGGGATTTCGCGCTGATGAGGTTTCCTGTGTTTATCTCCGTTCCATCCCAGAAAGGTTCTAACGTTTGTTCCAGGCTAAAAATTGCTGAAAGGCGCATTGGTGTAAGCGCAGCGGGAAAGAGCGAGCGCTGAATAACAGCATCAGCGCTGCTTCGGGGTCGGGACGGGCCAGCTGAAGGTGAACAGAGTTCAGACACCATGACATTGCTTTATTTAAGCCCCTCCCAAGTGACATGGGGCCTCATCTTTCCAGAAATACATACACCAGGCTATCAAAATGGTTTTTTGCTTTGTCCCTGATGTTGTTCCAAAATAAATCCAGTCATAGATAGGGCTGCCCGGCTTTCTTAAGCAAGTGTTTGTTAAAACCGGTATTATTGTTTCTCTTAAGACCCTTTCGCCTCTGGTGTTTCTCACCACCAGATCCGCAGCCCCTGTTATTTGTGCGTTGAAGTCATTAGCGAGGCTGAATTTGGGATTGCGTTGCGTTTAATAACCTTTTTATTTCTCTTTACAAGACGAGCTTTTGGCATTTGCTGCTTTTAAAGCAGCTCCTGGCTTTTCAGGCTTCAAAGTTCTTACGTTATTTGGAAGAATAGGAGTTTTGTTACTAGAATACCTTGAAAAATGGCAGTTCCTATAGGTACCCCTGGTGTGTATGTATCATCTGGAGAATTCAGGTGCATGAAATCAGAGCTGCCCTCGTTGACTCAGCTTGGGCAGGTTCAGCAAGATGTTTAGAGCATTATTATTATTATTATTATTATTATTATTATTATTATTATTATTATTATTATTATTTCTTTAAACATCTTCCCAAATCCTGCAACATCTCAGGCCTGGAGAATGTAGAACAGGGTTTGTGGAAAACAGATTCATGTCAGATTGCAGAGAATGGAAACGTTTCAGCCCCCGCGCTGACACGGTGACTCAGTAACGTGCTCCTAAAGCCGGCGGCACCGCCAGCGTTCACACGGGGACGGGAGATGGAAAAATGGCAGCGAGCCCAGCGATTATTTCCAGATAAACACCGCGAAGCAGAAACCAAGTCCCGTATCCAGGAGAATCTTCCCCATCCGCCGCTCTGGGCGAATCTTCACCTCCAGCTCCCTCTCCGGTTTTGGCGGCTTCGCAGGATCACGAGTGGGTCCTGCTGGCTTTGTCCAAGTGTTTCTAGTGAAGAGTGATTTTGCAAGATCTGTATTTCTTTGGAAATCTTAAAAAATACCTATTGATGGAGCAAGCTTTCCTCCCGAGCAGCTCAGTGCTTCCAGTAAACACTTGCTAAATACCATGGGAGGAAGGATCTTGGCGTATTTAGGAGAAGGGACCTGACTCAGTTTGGGTGAATTTTGCATTGATTTGTAGTTTTCCGTTCCCAGCTGTAGTTGTTTCACGTGTTTCTGTGATAGTTGACAGGGATGAACGTTCCTTTGCCAGGACTTGGAGATTTCTTCTCTGTGATGGTCAAGATTTACTTCTCATTAGCCAGATCTCCTGAGATCCCCCTTCCTCAACTTTTCTCCTCGAATTTTGCACACCCCACCTGTATCGGTGGTGAATATGTTGGCCAAATCCTGTGTATTTTCCAAGGTGCAGTTGTATATTTTTGCTGGGTTTTTATCTTTTGGAATGTTTTTCTGGACACTTCAAATGCTGCTTTTGTTTTTTTGAGCAATCTCATTTGTCTCAAGGGAGAAAATATCCAGGCAGCTGTTTATAGCCGTAAATGTCAAGAATGCTCCACGAGTTGTCTGCAAAGGATGTTCCAGAAATCAGAGGTGACGCATTTTCTTTTCTAAACCAGTTCTCGGATCCTTTTTCTTCCACGGAGCATTCAGAATGAAAATCAGCTGTTTGGATTCTCTCTCCCATCTCTTTTCCTCATTTATCATCCTCCTCCAAAGCCTGATTCTCTCCGTGCCTCGTTAAGCTGATAAACTACTGCTCTGGCCATTGTCCTCACCATAACGCTGACGACAGCCGGGAGCAAAGTTGTTCCTTTCTTCCGTTATTCCTAAAGATGGGACTTGATGCTCCAAGGAGTTTTGGATGGGTTCTCCTTCAAAACGCCTTTCCCTTCAGCTCGCCAGTTGAACAAACCTTGAATGGAATGTCAACAGAGCTGGCAAAGACCAAGCAGAGCCAAACCTGTTCAGTTCTACCGGAATTTTGGTGCTTTGGGGTTGGTCGTAGCCTTTGATTTCCTGATTTGAACAGGGAGGTTTGTGACTCTGGATTTTCCAGAGTTGCTTTTTGCTGTCACGACGATGTCCCAAAGGAGTTTCCTGCTCAGAAAGCTGCAGGCAGAGCTGAGCTCCTTGTGATGGTGATTTGGAGCTGGACCACTGAGTCCCTGCCCTTGACTTTGAGTGATACCAACTCCTCCGTCTTGTAGAGCTGAAGCACGGGGGCTCTTGCCTTAGCAAGGTTTTGCGGTCTGTGTCTTGTCATCAAATCCAAAGTGGGAGAGGGTCCTTTAGGATTTTGACTCATACTTTATTCAAAAGAAATGGGAATCACAGAATCAATTGGGTTGGAAAAGCCCCTCAAGATCAAGAGTTCAAGCATAACCCACCCCAGCACTGCCCCATGTCCTGAGAACCTCATGTCCGTCTGTCCAGCCCTCCAGGGATGGTGACTCCAGCACTGCCCTGGGCAGCCTGTTCCAATGCCCCACAGCCCTTTGGGGAAGAAATTGTTCCCACATCCAACCTCAACCTCCCCTGGGCAACTTGAGGCCGTTTCCTCTGCTCCTGGCGCTTGTTCCTGGGGAGCAGAGCCCAGCACCCTCCATCCTACAACCTCCTTTTAGATATAGTCAATAAGTAGTATATAGAAGTGTATGTAAGTATATATATATGTAAGTAGTACATATATTAAGTAGTAGCATATATCTAAGAAGAATAAGTGTGTTAACTGGAGCACAGCAGAGCTTTGGGAGCCACGTGCTGGTCGTGGCAGGGATGGTGTTGCAAATTCTGTTGCTACTCACAGGATACGTGCAGGGACTTAGTGCACAGGATTTGGGGGTCGGTGTGATCCATGGGCACATTTCACGGTGCTTTTACCGCCCTGCTTGATACCAACCAAACATCAAGAGGCCCCGTTGCTGTTCTGTGCTGGCAGATGTGCTTAAATCCCTTTGTGGTTTTGCTTTTTTTTTGGGGAGATGTATCTGCGCTGATATTTAGAACAAAAATGGGATTGTATCCCTGAGTCCCATGTGCTGACGTGTGATGGACTTGAGAAATAACAAGAGAAAAAACAAATATCCCCTGTTAGTAACAGCGTGACACATGGTACCTGTAAAATAATGGCCCATCATAAGTTGTGGAGTCCTTCTCCCATTTATTTCACAAGGAGGGGTCAGAGCGGTTGCTGCTGCTCTCGCCGCCGGCTCCGTTTCCCTGTGTTTTCAAAGCTGAGTTTGCCTGGGTCTTGGTGTTACAACCCCGGGCTCCTCCGAGGCGGAATCCACCTGTAGTTTCTGTCCAGAAAAATCCTATTTTCAACAGCAGTTTGTGCAAAAACTCCACGTTTTGTAACTTAGGCCTTTTCTGTAAAGGAGGGTGGTTTAGCACAAGGTTCAGAAAAATCGAAGCAGCGGTTGTGTTTTGGGATTTGCCAGCTGCAGGTTGTCTGGACTTGTCCTTTAGATGCAAATTCAGCTTCTGGTGTTTTCCTCCGAGCAGCGAGGAGAGCTGAGGTGGCTTCGAGAGCGAAGGAGAATGGAGTTGATTTGCTGTTTGTAACGTTGTTTTTTGTTGTATTTTCATTTCCAGAAGAGAAGCCAAAACCAGACCCAGTATTAAAACCACCTTCTCCAGTCCTCAGACCAGAACCTACCGGGGAGAAAAAAGATCAAGCTGGCCAGACGAGCGAGGCCACCCCTGCGGACACCCCCCCAGAACTCCCTGTGGCTCCATCGCCCGCGCCGGCCGCTCCCGTCGCGGCCGCTCCTGCCGCCGTTTCTAGTAAATCCGCGTTGGCCGCTGACTCAGAGGAGAAATGTGAACTGGCCTCCCCGAAAGAGGAGGCAGCGCCCGCACCCAGCGCCGCACCCTGCGCCGACACGCCGGCCCCTTCGCCCGCCGCAGAGGCCGACGCCGAGGGGTGCCAGGAGCCCAGTAGCGTAGCCCCCGCTGACACCCCACTGACTGCTAGTACTAATCTAATTAATGAACTGAACGGAGTGAGCGAGAAAGTAACTGTCGGCGCGGAGAGCGCAGTAGATGTAGCCCAGGCGGCCGTGGCGCCGTTGACTGTTGAGTCGGAGGCGCCGGAGGCTGCTCCGGTGGAAGGGGACAGCGTGTCGCCCCCCGCTGCTCCTTCTCCTCCTCCCACCCCTCCTGCTACCCCCCCGCCGCCTTCTCCCCCTCTCAGCGTCGCTGCTGTCACCACTGTGGCTCCTTCTCCGCCTCCTCCTCCGTCTCCCAGTGCCCTCCCTGGTGTCCAGGGGGATTTAGAAGGAGAGGAGAGCACAAGAACTGCTCTGAACGAAGAGGGGAACGATGCGGAGAAGAAGGAAGAGACAGAAGCCGACGGGCAGCTGGAGGAGAGCGCGGAGGCTCCCGCTTTAAACTTGAGCAAGAGTCCAGTCCCAGGTGAGCGTCCGGCACCGCAGTTGTGTGCGGTAAAACCAGAAGGTGAAGGAAAAGGTGTCATTGGGGTCGTTATTCCATTGGGTGTTTCTGTTTCTATCTGTCACAAACATTTTGCCACGTGACTGTTGTTGCCATCGCGAAACGCTCGTGTTTGTTCGCAGAGACAAAAAAACCCCAACCAACCAAATGGAAAAACCTCCTAATTATTGATCAGAGAGGTGGGTGACTCGGGCGTGCGTCCCGGGCTGGCCGGGTCGGGGTTTGCTGTCGGGCGCACTCGCATTGCCGGAACGGGAATCCCGAGGCTCTTCTCTCTGGGATCAGCCGCTCGGTTTGAGTCCCGTTGATCTGAATTTACATCTGATGCCTAAACCAGATTAACGCTCAGACCTGCAGGACTCCGGGTGAACCTCTGAGGAGCCGCTGGGGTTTATTCCAGCAATGCAAATGTGTGGTGGTGTAACCAGGTGTGGGTAAGTGAGGGGGCCCATTAAAGCTCTTCCCGGTGTCACACACCTCAATCAGCGCAGCCTTAATGAATGAAGCTTCTGCTAAAGGAACACATGAGCGAAATTTCCCCTTCTCCTTGCTTGGCCCAGCTGTTCTTGAAAATTCTGGAAAATAAGGTTCTGGAGGTGTAAGGACTTGTTGCAAATTACTAAGAATTGATATTTTTGTAGGTGCTTTTGGAAATCCAGGTGATTTCTCTGAGCGGTGTTACCTGCCATTGGTTTCGGTGTCCTGTCCCATCGCCACTTTAGCATTTAATGGTGTAATACAGACCGCAGTCTTTTGATTTGCTGTATTTTGTATAGAAAAGTGGGGTTTTTTTCAGCACTTCCTGGAAATGAAACTGTGGCAAAGGAGTTAAATCAATCGGTGACTTGTGCTGGGCGGCTGGAGGGAGCACAGTGGTGCCCATTGTGCGCACCCGGCGCTCTCGGAGCATTTCAATGTGGTTTTTCCGCCCCGTTTCGCAGCCCTTTCGGAGCTGGGAAGCTGAGGTTTGCTTATTGAAATATCTTTTGAATTTGATGAAGTTTGAACGTGAAACAAAGAAGAAAGGGTAGATTGTGGTTTGGATTTTGGGGGTTTTTTAAGTGACATTTAAAGTAGGGTGAGTTTTAGGTTTGTTCTTTCATAAGTGATAGGAGTGCGATGGCATCAGTAGCATCTCGGACTGCGCTCTGCTATGGATTAAACTAAATGAAAAGCTGAGATTGGCCTCGTTCCACGTTCGTGTGATGCTGCGCGAGGTCAATATGCTGGATCTTAAATAAAATCCAATATCTAGAGGAGATCAGAAAGATCCCTTCAGTGCACCAGCCACAGGGTTGTATTGTTTTCCTGTTAATCTTTTTCTATTTTTATTTTACTGGGGTTGTTCTTTCAATCTGAGCTCCTTCATAACACAAATTAATTTCCTTACAAAGCAGAGAAATGGGACTCTTTCTGTAAATAAGGTTTTACCCAGCCAGGCTCCAGCTTGCAATATTATTGCTCGCTTTGTAGCGTCCTGTCGTTTAAATTAAACAAAAAATTACTTACAGCACTTTTGGCTTTTAATTACGCAGAAGATTCATTTGAATGCTCTAACGTCGTTAGGCCAGACAGCAAACATGAGCCAAGACGTTGGCTTTGGCAACAGAGGAAAAATATTTCTCAAGTCATGGAAAAGATCACTCGAAACTCCGGTTATTATGAAAAGCTCCGTAGTTCAGGGAAAGCAAAACACTTTCCAAGTCGGTTTTTGGTGCTTTACCCCCTCTTTAATGCCGGAGAACTGTATTGCGTCTCTCTGCCAACCTTATTTTGAGCAGGAATTTCCCAGTTCTTCCTCGGAGAGGGGAATTGAGCTTTAAATAAGGCGACTGCTCATTCAGGCTGCACGCTGGGAAATCCAGATGCTGAACTTCAGGAGCGAGGACGAAGGGCCTTGTTATTATATTGATTATATTTTGTTTCCTTGGACTAAAGGCCAAGAGTCTTTTTGTGATCTCTGGAGATCCGATAGGAATTGGGATAAGGGAAACTTCTCAAGCACGTGGTGGTAGGTGCGAGATCTCCGACTTTTAACAAGATTTCTGTGGGGTTTTCAGCAGAATCGAAAGCAGTTTGGCCACAAATTGTACTCTTTTATTTCCTTTAGTGGCAGCTGATCTGTTTTCCCTGAGAAAACAATAATAATTATAATAAGAAGAATAATCTAAAGGCTGCAGCGCTTCCTCCTGAGCGTCCGTTCCACAGTTACAACCCGACCTGCCTAAAGCCGTGGGGTTTGCGGGACATGGATCCAGCTCCTGTTTGGCAGCACCGCTGGGACGTGCGGGTGTAATTCCTGGATTTTCAACGAGGCAACAGCTTTTCGGGGATGAATGGAACTATTTCCTTGTTCCTCAAGCGCTTTGCAGAATTCAGCTCCTATCAGACAGTCAGAGAGACGATATCTTGATTTCTTTTGGCTCTGTACGTAGAAATTAATACATCCAGACTGCAGAGGTTTCCCTAAACATCTTTATTCTCCTGTAGTTCTTTCCTACAGCTCAAAACCAGGAGTTTTTCAGCGGCAGAAAGCGGGACTGCCCATCTGGATCCAGGAAAAAAGATGAACGTGGGCTATATTCTTATTCCGCAGAAATCAGAATGTGCTTGCTTTTCCTTTTTATTTTACGCTATATCTACTTTTAATGTCTTAAGCTGCCATAATGAAGATATTAATAGCAATTTTAGTTCATCCTCACCCTGCTCATCAGCATTATGCTTTTAATCCCTACGAAACGGGGAAGGTTTGGGTTTCGGAGCATTGAATGGCTGAGAAATGCAGGTTTCTTACCCCACGCGCAGGATGTCATCCCTGGGTACGCGGTTTCCTGCCGCCCGTGGGTCTGTTGGGAGCGCTCGCCGAGATGTGGGGTGAGTCCTGATGATTCTTTTGAGGGTTTCAGGACGGGCAGAGCTGTTATCTGCAAAGGGCAAGAGCCTTTAAATTATTAATTCCTACTCTTTATTACAAGGAATGAAAATATAGGTATTATCAAGAGAACAATATGTGTTGGAGTGGAATTTCTGAGGACGGAGGCGCTACCGAAGACTCGAAGCCTTTAGGACACGCTCGGAATTCACTATAATCTTCATATCGTGGCTGTTACAAGAAGCAAAGAGGAAAATAAGATGTTGATGTCCCAGGTGGGACTCCTGGGAACACAAGAAGCTGAAAGAGCTCCATACACGTTGGATTTAAATGATTGTTTGTTGCAGAGCTACTTTATGAGGCGTATTTCAATATAAAGTAGCCTGACTGACTGCGAGTCCCTGGGTTTCATAGGCAACTTGGGGCAATAATTGGAAATATATTGGAGAAATATCTCCAGCGCCCAGAGCTGGAAATGTAAATGGGATGTCACCTTTCCTGCCATAACCCACTGGAATATATCTTCTCTCCCATGAGCTGTAAGGCGAGGGTGAGTCTTTGCTTTAGTATTTTAATGGCATGTTGGCTGAAGAGTAAAAATTTAAGAGCTGGTGTTAATTTTTGCATAGTGGTTGATGATCGTGTCCAGGATAAGCCGGTAAAAAGGATGTTTTGGTTTATTTTTTACTCTTTCCAGTCCTACAGCAGCAAATTAAATTCGTTTGAGCTTTGCGATGGAATTCAAATTTTGAATTATAATAATTATTATAAATTATAATTCAAATCATAAAAGAGAAAAGGAATATCTTAAAGATAAGATGGGTTCCAAGGTTTAAGGCAAGGCGGCAATAAACCGTGGCAGACGCTCCCTGTTATCCCCTCGTTTCCTGCCACCCCTTCCTTTGGATTGGAAAAATGATAAGAAAGATAAGGGGAAAGGAAGAGAGACTTAGACTTCAAGTTGGAGAGTTTTAAAGGGTTTTACTAATGCTACTAATAAATAGAGAATATATACAAAATATACAGACCCAGTCTGAAGTTAGCATCACTCAGCAGCAGAGCTGGGGCTGCGGGGCTGGCGGCTCCAGCAGCTGCAGGTCAGGCACCCAAAGTCACGGGTGGGACTGCACAGCAAAGCAGAACCTGGGTGCAGGATGCAGGGCCTGAGGGCTGTGGATCACAGACAGACAGACAGACGGGGCCTCTCCAGATGCTGGCCATGGGCGAAGAGAGCGTGACCCTGTGATCACCCTCATATAGGGGGTATGATGATGATGGGATGGAATACTTGCGTTGGTCAGTTCTAGTCACCTGTTCCATCCACCCTTCCTCAAACACACCCCTCTCTCAATGGAACATGGGAAAACTTATCAGTCTTTCTTAGCTACCATAGGAATAAATCTAAACACGAGCTTCTTCAGCACTCCGTTGGTTTCTTATCAGCACCGAGTGCAGCGTACGAGGAAAAATATGCAGGCTAAACCTCAGAAAAGTACAGCCACCTAAAGAACTGAGCTGAAAGAACAATCACTAAAAGAGAACCGGTCTTGTTTTTAACAAAACCAGGACAAGGGGGAACAGGAGTGAAAATACCGATCTACATTAGAAGTCATATCTCATCTTTACATCCTTGCTAAGTATTATAAATTACCTTCGGCTTTCCCCGCGGCTCCTGGAGGTTCTCGTGGCTGGAAGTGGGTGTTCAGCTGGTTGCAGTGTCGTCCTGCTCGGGTTTGGGCTCTGGGACATTTGACGCCTCAACTCACTTGAATTTTCTCAGCGCACACGAGTGTAAATCTTCCCGTTGGGTCGGTTCCTGTAGCAGGAAGGAGAACTCAACAGGAAATAAAAACCAACCTGATGTCTGCTGTTTGAAGGGGGAAACAATTGAACGACGGCTCTGAGACGCGAGCAGGTGTTACCAGCCGCAAAGAGAAGAGTTTGGGGTGCAAAGCGAGTGTCTGCTGAGCAGGATCCGCACCGTTAAAACAAGGCAAAAGCCGCCAGGTTCCTTCAGTAAATCACAGCCTTTCTATAGCTTTATTTTGCCAAAAAAATAGGTGAAGAGAATGTCTCCTTGAGAAGCCACAGTGTTAACGTCCTGACAGATGAGGAAGGAAACACCTCAAACCTTCGCCAACCCGAATCTGTGACGCTGGGTTTATTTTTACGTGTTTAAAGACGAAATGTTTGCACCGTGGATGTTTCCCATAGTGTAACTTGAGCTTGAGTGCAGCCCAGTTCCGTACAATTAGAAACCTTGGGGTGAATCCATTCAATGACTTGGCTGTGTTGAGGTCATTACTGTGCAGACGTGGCCTGTTCCTCGAAGAAATTCCCCCGAACAAGGTGTCGTATCGCAGCAGTGGGTTGGTTTTTGAAAAGCACTAAATTTGAGTGGATTTGGTGGCGGGAGGGAACCATGGAGCCTCGCTCAGGTAAATCACAGCAATCCCCACCTGCACGGAC
Organism: Nesoenas mayeri; assembly: GCF_963082525.1. NCBI lineage: Eukaryota > Metazoa > Chordata > Aves > Columbiformes > Columbidae > Nesoenas > Nesoenas mayeri. Next base: position 6,063,022 of record NC_137546.1, on the reverse strand, counting down.
ACTCGCTCTCCACCCAACCGTGATTTCACCCCAAAACGCTGAGAAAACGTCGGTTATTGTTGCTCAGCTGCTGGCGGCGCTAAGAAAACCCAACCCTTGGTTACGTAAGGCAAAGGTGTTTTGCAATCTCTGCCTCTTTGGCCATTTCTCGACTCTTTTGCACCCCGGGAAATTCGGGGTCACTGCTGGGGCTGCTCCTAAAGCTGCTCCACAGGGACGGGACGTGCGGGAATTGGAGTTCGGGAAACAGGATGATTTTTGCAGCTCTTCCGCGAACCATCAGTTCTGTGAGCGACCAGATGATGTTTGAATATTTGAATTAGTTGAATTAATCTTTATTTTTTAATTATCTTTTGCTTTTGTGGTGTTTAGCACAAAGATAAAAACCTGTTATTGGCGGCGATGGCTCCTGTTGGGCTTCAGGTTGGGATCTTTGGGGACGGTGGGAACGTAGCAAACCCAGTTTTCTCTTTGCCCATAGGAACAAAACACACTATTATTATTAATGCTGCATTTATTAGTTGCAAAGGCTTTCAAAATCATATTTTATCATGCTAAAATAAGCGCACGCTGTGTTTTTCCAGAGGATCTTCTAGAAACCAAAGGCTCGAGCTGCAAATCTGTTTGCAATAAATTCAATCACGGAATCAATTCTGTTTACGCGCCGTGTTAAATACGCACATGTGCCTAATATCAGAATTTAAACTAGTAGCACTTGCAACAAATTACGAACATATTGGATTTTAATGGGTTTGTCTCCTCTTAATATATCGTGTGGTTTCTTTTACCCTTTGGAGGGGGGAAAAAAGCGCTTGGAGTAAATCACTGTGGATCTTAGGAATATTATGTGGTGTTTTCTTTGAATCGGTTGGCACAGGGAATTAATGGATGGGGGATTGTTAACTGGGTTTTGAATTGAGATAGAGATCCAGCTCAGGATTGAAGGAGTTGTGCTTTTGGCTGAGATACTGGGAGTTTTGGTCTGTTTATGGTGCGGGTCCAGATGATGGTTAATCCTGAAGGTTTTGTGATCCTTATATACTGTTGGCAATAAACTGCTTGCTATCACAAGTACCATTTGGAGCTTGAATGAGCACGTTTTAATGTCACACTAACGATTGTCTTATTACCTCCTTGAAACAAAACGGGGTGATATGAAGCTAAATCCTCCGCAAAGCCGCCACTGCTTCGTTCTCCTGGGTGGAAAACCCCAATGTGAGAGGGACGCGCGTTGCCCAGGGCCGAATTCACTCCGTATAATGACGTGTTGTAACAGATCTGTGCTTGTATTGCAGCCCAACCAGCCGTAACTGCACCAAAGACGTGGAAGAAACCAAAAGAGCGGACCCAGGGCACCGAGGAGGCCGCAGAGGCGGACACAGAGGTAAGGGGGAACCACAGGCTTCTTTTACCACGTTTAATGATGATGTTGCTCTCTTGAAACTGTATTTTAGACACGCTGCTTCCCAGTTGTCTCACAAGGATCCAACACAGATTTTTTGGGGAGGGAACTATATTCCGCAGGATTTTAGTCTGGTCTTTATTGAAGCTGTTAGTTTTTCTTCCTTCTTGCCTAATTTAACAACTCCCAGCATTTAAGAACATGTAACTGCTGCCCTTCTGGGGAAGGATGGGATAAAAGTGGGTTTAAATCCCTTTGCACTGCCCTGTTTTGGGTCCCCGCGGCCACCATGGTGACATGGGGCAGGTTCTGATGTCATTATGATGTCATGGCCAAGCTCGGTTTACCTGATGGAGAGCAAAACCACCTCACCAGTCGTTAGATGAGTAACGCAGTCTCCATTGCTGCTGTTCTGGTAGGGATATCGCAGGACGGGCTCTTTGTTTAATGTCCTGGGTAAAATTGCGATTGGAATAGATCGCAGAGGGGATAAGAGAGTAAAACAGTGAACACTCAGCCTGCTCCATGCGGGTGTAAAACCTGCTGTGGGCCAGATGGGATTCAGGGCAGCGTTGCTGCTTCACTCTGGCTTTTTATTCCATTATTACTCATCTGCTGTTTCCTCCACAACTTTCCCTCTCACAAACATCATTGAACCTTTCTGCTCTACAAGCAAGTTGTTGCTGAGTAAATCTGGAGTTTAGCGGACGGTACTTCATCCTTTGTATACGTGTTTGCAGCAGATAGGCTCGTGTATGCATTATGAATTATGTTAAAGCGCTTTCCCCTCCATTTTGGGGAACAGATGTTTAAAATGCTCGCATGTGAGGTGTCACACTGTGACAGACGGTCTGTGCAACGAGAAAGGTGAGGGTTGGATGACCTGAGGAAATGGAAAGCATCTCTGTGCGCGTTGTCAAGCCAGCGAGTGCAGGATGTCGCCGGGCTGTGCCAGTTCGTACTCTATACGCTTTCTTCATCGTTTAGTGGAGGGGTCTTGTCTTCTGGACCACTCGGCGTTTACACCGGTGCTAATTTGTCTGAGTATTCCCTTGAAAAAAATCTGCAAAAAGCATTTTAGGATGCGGTGCCCTCAGGCAGGGAGGGGAGAGGATCCAGAGCCTCTTTGGAGCATCCTCGATTAAGTGTTTCGTTTGTCTGATGCTTTCAGTCGTGTTGGGAGAAGCTCGTTCCCAACGCTGCCCCTGTCTGAGTTCCAAATGGGGCTGTGTCCTCCGAGAGCGCTAAAATTAACAGTCTTTAACTATTTTACTAATTAACTATTAAAAGTGTTTTTCCTGAAACTGAGATGCTGAGTTGTGGCTGGATGTCATGTCACCTCCTTGATTGGACTCTGTTCCAATTAGCAGCACACATTTAAAGGGAGGATCCCTCGAGCGAGCGCCGCGTTTGCTTTAAAATTAATTATCGGTGGTTTATCTCTGGGAATGAACTGATAAATCACGTGGTGGTTTTGTGTGTTGTTCTCATATCGTGGTTTAAGATGTATCTATATTCCTGTTACATGCAAAAATGCTGGATGAATAAAGGAGGAGTCGTTTTGCGTGTTTTGAGTTTCGGCCGGCGTTTGTCATGTAACCTCTGTGTTTCCGTCTGTGCTTCAGCCTAAAGGAGAAGAGGAACTTTCAGGTGACAAAGTACTTGAATCCGAACAGGAGAAAATGAGCCATGGGTTTCAACTGGATCAAGACCCCTCGGAGCTTAAAAAAGCAAAACCTGTGGAAGAAAACGGCGAACAGGAGGCAGAACCCGTCTGGAACGGTGCCGAGAGCGTTTCGGAGGGAGAGGGAACCGACGCCAACTCAGGCTTCACCGAGAGCTCGGGTGAGGGGCCCGTGTACCAGTACAAACCAGGTAAATCCTGTTTCAGACTCACATGTTCGCTCCAATTTCTGTCCCTGTTTTGGGGCTCCCCGCGGGATGGGCCGTTCCCCGGGGGGCTGGAAGCGGCTCCAGCGTTTTGCTGCATGTAGCTCTGTCGAGATCCACCAGGAAACGGGCTCAGAGGCTTTTTTGGGGAAGCACAAGAGGGAAATCGGTTTTCTCCAAGAATTTGCATTCGTTGCGTGTGTGAATGTCGGCTGCGGCACGTTGGTTCCTGTGTGATCGACAAGAAATTCCATATAAGCAGACGTAGTTCTTAAATACAAGATTTGAAAGTTATGATTGGGTACAAAGTGCAAGTATATGTGTTTATATAAATGTATCTTCCTGGCTAAGCAGTTGAATAGATCTTCAGTTTTCTAGAAGAGAAAAGAAGGGAAAATAAATGTAGTTTTCAATCCAGGCTCTGCTGTTAAACTGTGAGCACACAGTTCTTTTGATACAAGAATTCAAGTGTGGGCTCCAGGCTGCTCTCCTTTCCTTGCTGGTTAGCGCTGGATATACTCTACCAAAGGGGCGGTTTGTTATTTGTTAAGAGATCTAATTTGTAGACCTGAACCTCAATTAACTCACCTCTTTAAGAGAGACCTTTAGACCGACTTACTGCTCATCCGCTACCAATTTTTAAACGGTTTCTTATTCAGGTGAAGCTCCCACAAAATAAATGAGTCGTTTTCTTAAAAGCTCAGAAATTAAAGAGTATAAAATAAAAGGCAGAAGGACCTTAGAGCCTGCACAAGGTATTGGACAAGGAGCCGCCACCATGAAGTGGTTACCCTGCGGTTGTTATTTCAGACGCTGCTTTGTTCTGACAAAGACCCGAGTTGCTTTACTTTAATTAATTTAGCACTATGGTATCGTTTGGGGAAAACATAGAGGCCTCTCAAGAGTTTCCCACACACTCACCCATTCGTTCATTAAGCATGTCTTGTCGTTAACCCGTAATTCATCAGTGGTGTCTCGGAACCCGTCGGTGCAGCCGGAGCTGGATCGATCCCTCGGAAGGCAACGCGCGTCGGGCTGGTCTGCCGCTTGCTGCCATAATCCGCAATTTCAAGTGCGCTTTTGCCTAAAAAGAAGGATTTTTGCCTGTTGGTCGAGCAGAGGAGTTGTGTGTTGTGTCCCCATCTCTACCCTCCCTGGGGATCCTGTTTGTGACACTCCCAGCTGCTTTTCACCTTAAAACAGCTTGTTTAGATCCTTCCAGGAGAAGGAAACTCCATGTGTACATTATTCTGTGGTGCTGTCGGTGCTTTGCTGTGATAAATGGAGGGTGCTGGGGCACAGGGCATGGGCAGCTGGCCAGGAATTCCGGCCGGGATGCAGCGAGGCAGCAAAAGCCTTTTCTGCACCTCTTGATCCTGAAGCTCCATAGCACTAAAACTGCACAGAGAGCTAAAAATGGTACTTACCTTTGTGCATTTTCATTCCCAGTTATTAAAACTGTAGGTTTAGATTGTCATTTGCATCGCTCCTGCCCAAAAAGCCGTCTGAAAAAACGGGTGAAAAGTTGTAATGTTTAGAGCGTGGCCTGCGGTTGTGGGTTTTCTTTTGGTTCCCAGCGTTATCTCCAGCGTGAGTTGTTCAAGACTCGGTGTTTTCTCACCTTCACCGGCTCTTGTTGTTCTGCGCGGTGCTCTCCGCAGCTCTTGCTCCGTGTTCCACAAAACCAGCCGCTTTAACTTTTGCATTTTCACCCCGAAACTGAGAATCGTCCCCGTTTTGTCCCATCACACGAGAGAGCGAAAGTCAGAGTTAAAACGAGCTGACGTGCATTAAAACCGGGATCAGCGCTGAGTCCGTGTGTGGTTGCAGTTGGGGTTGGCTCCGTGCTCCACATCTTTAGGTTCCTTTAATACAATGTGTTTTCCTCTCCTCATCGCCTTCAAAATGAAAATCTCGTCGCAATCTCTTCCCTTTGGGTTTCCCGGCACCGCGTCCTGCAGAGCGGAGGGTTTTGTTCCATACGAACCTCAGGCACCTTCTCTCGTTATAGAGCAGTGGAAGCCCCTGGACCCGGAGGGGAAGAAGCAATACGACCGGGAATTCTTGCTGGATTTCCAGTTCATGCCGGCCTGCATCCAGAAACCCGAGGGGCTGCCCCCCATCAGCGACGTGGTGCTCGACAAGGTGAGAGGAGAGCCCATCAAACAGGTGCGTGCAAGGGGTTTTTACTATCAATAAAGATCCCAAATGCGTGTTTGATCCCCGGGCCGTTGCGGCACAGACTTAAGTTGGGAAGGGGGACCCTTTGGGTGGTGTCACGTCACAAAATGCTTCAAATAGAGGCATTGGTGCCTAATGAATGTGCGCTGATGATTTTAAAACTGAAGTGTTTTTAATGGTCTCTACCTGGATTAAGTTACACCAGGTTGTTATTAAAATGTAAAATTATATAACCACAAAGATCTATGGACACAAACCAAGCAGGACTGAACGGAGAGGCAGTGGCTTTTGTTAGATCAATTCTATGGTTGGAAAGGATAAGCAAACTTAGGGGCAAACTTTTTTTGGCCTGAAACAGTTGTGTCACTAGTTATGAGTTGATCTAATAAAAGATCTTGAAAACCTGGACCCTCAGGAAGTTTTGTGGTTCTTATCCAGCCTTATTACCCATGATTTTCTGCGCTTATTGAAATACTGATGACACCAAGACCTTACTCTCCCCTCCGTTAGAACTACGTAGCTCATTGATTTTTGATGTAACCGCTCCAGACTCGCTCTTAAAATTCAAGCCCAGCTCAGGGTTTAGTTGATCCTTGTGTGCGGAAGCATTTCCACCCTGAATTTCATACCCAGACAAGTTATAAAACGCAACTTTGTTCCCAAAACCATTTCATCCACCTACTCGTTTTCCGTGATTGCTGCTCACCGCGCTCTCTGCTTCCGAGCTGCCCCGGTCGGTGTCTGTCTCGTTAACACAAACGACATTTCTCTGAGGGAAAGCGGCAGTTTTGTGATCCTGAACCAAGACTCTCATGTACATTTTGCAGAAGACGGGCCCGTCTCACCATAATTTTATCCTCCATAAGTCACGTTCAGGCCTTGAAATGTTTCTGAACTCCACCTGTTTCCTCAACAGCCACCTGCAGAAGACATGTTTTGTATTAAATGCGCATTTTTTATATATAGGTGAAGCATAAAACTTGTGCAGTTTGTTAAAAGCATTAATTTGGATGTTAAATGTTACGGTTTAGCAGAGATTGTGGACTTGCCTGAGCTTTGGCAGCTGCAGCGCCCGCTGAACAGATCCCGCGTGTTTATTCTGTTCCGCCATTCAGGTCAATCAGCCGAAATTGCCGCTGAGGACTCTGGACCCTCGGATTCTGCCTCGAGGACCCGACTTCACGCCGGCCTTCGCTGACTTTGGGAGGCAAACCTCCGGCGGGAGGAACGTGTCTGGAAGTGTGAGTTGACCTAACCTTGCTCATTTAAAAACCGGCCTTAACAGCGCCGAAGTCCATCCTCACGCTTTTGAGCCTCCTCCGACGCTCCGGTGGTTCTGGTTTTGTCGGGGTGAATGCAAGGGTGGTGTTTGCTTGGCTGTCAAAATGTAGGTGAATTAGAAAAATATCGTGGATGTTTTTAACTGGTACGTATTGATCTGGAGTGGATTTGATCTCCTTCCCCTTTTCCCGGTGCGAGAGGAGCAGAAACGCGTTTCCTCGCAGAGGATCTGGCAGTCGCGTGTGTGCGAACGCACATTTCTTGTACAAGAAGCCGGTGTCAGTGTGTGCTGTCCCAGGAGTCTGGTTTGTGCCAATAGAGTAAATCAGCTTTACTAACCAAAACAAAATGAATATACGCAGCCTGTGTATATTCTTGCTTCCTCTGCGCTTCCACGTGTTGCTTTGCTTGGGTTCCTGCCTTTTCCTCTGCTTTCCTTTCACCCAAAGTCTGGCTTTGCCCAAACTCTGAAATCCCTCTGAGTTCTTCCTCCTTGCCTTTGCCGTGCCCCATTCTTTGGGTGCGGGTACCCCAGCGCGGTGCCAGTCGCAGCTGCTCCATCAGCTGCAATCACTGATTTTTCATCCACCTATTAAGATACATCCAACATTAACCATCATTTATCTTTCAAAACCGCTGGTTTCAGAAGAGTTCTCTGAATGACCTTGACTTCCAAGCACACAGGTTTCCAGAAGCTCGGAGTCCGACCCGGCGACATGGGGTTGGTTTGAGAGCGCTCTCGGTTCTGGGGTGCGCGTCCATCTCTCGGAGTAGCTTCGGTGTCGTGGTTTCCCTCGAAGCGCCGCTCGGTCCCGAAACCTCGACGCTGTTTGAGGTCAACATCGCTTCCTAGGTTTAGGACTTGCAGATTGTTCTCCGGCGCCTTCTCTCCTTTGGTGTGCTGAATGTCCCGAGCCTCACGGCGTTTTTAACGGCCCTGTTGCTCTTTTGTTTTTCCGCAGGCCTGCAAAGTGCAGAGCAACCCTGGATTGCCGTCCCTGGCTCGGTGCGGTTCCCCAGCATGCCCTCTCTTGGTCTCGCCTCACCCACCCTTGAGGAACCTGCCGATAGGGGTAAGCCAAATCCCCCTCTTCTCCCCCCAAGAGATCTTTGCACCTTTTTGTAGAGTTATCTTTTATTTTATCCCCTAACGCCCACTGTTGATAAAGAACGACCGGTAGAAAACTTTACAAAAAGGTGCAACAGTGTTTAAAAAAAAATAAAATAAAAATAAAAAATAAAAGGAAACAAGACTTGCATTGTACCCCTCTAGGCAGCCTTCAGTGGTGGGTGGGACATCACCAGCTGAGGGCATGCTGGGACGTTGGCCTGAGCGGGATCCGCGAGGGGTCTGCACTTTGCAGACCTGTGGAAAGGGGGAGAGAAGGTAAGTCCCGCTTACCCCGTTCATTTGGAGCATTCAGCACATAACATGCATCCTACATCTGCGCCTGTCCAGAGCAGAACCTCTCTTTGCGTTATGCCGGAGGAGGGTTGGAAGGTGTTGCAGGAGCCCTGGGACGCCAGCGGTTAGAGGATGAGAGGGTTTTCAGCCCTGAGCAAAACCAGACGTTGTTTCCTCGTGAAGCATGGCAAAAATCTGCGCATCCGCTCTCCGTCCACGCGGTCATTGCACCTCTCCAAAGGCCATGCCCATAAACCATTAAACCCCACCGCCTCTTCCTTGCGCTCTTAGTAACGTGGAGCGGCTCAGCGCTAACAAGCTTTCGGCACCTCCAGAGCCTTTTGTTTTGCTTCCTTGGCTTTTGTCTTCGTTTCCTTCTTTTCGCTTAACCGCGTTGTACGACTGTGCGTAGAACTAACGAACGTCGCATCAAACGGCACAAGGGATGTGATCACACAGGAGTAAAATACGGCCAGTTTTGGTGTGGAGGAGCAGTTCGGTGAGCGCAGTGGGGAAGGAGGTGGAAAGGCAGGGAAGTGGGGATGGGAGGACGGGCCTGTGCCGGGTAGGATGCTCTTACCCTTCTGATAGGTGATGGAAACTCAAGTCACCTCCATCCTTGTGCGTCCTGGAGTCACTCCTGGCTTCTCCCCTCATTTTCACCTTCTCCATTTGAAGCCTGTTGGAGGGGAAGAAGCAATTCCTTAGTTTATTGGATGTTTTTTAATAATATTTTGTATTGTAATTTTAAAACCTGTGTGCTGAGAGCGAAGCGGACGGGAAGGAGAGCACCAGGTCGTGCTCTGCAGTGAGTTTTTGGCTCCTCTGCGGGAGGTTTGTCCCCGTTTCCTTCTGTTTTCCCATTTTTCTCCCCTCTTCATCCTCAAGGCAGGTAATTCAGATGAATGTAGTAACATCTGGTGAACACTTCTCCGTGCCTTTGGTGGACAATATTATTTCAGTGCAAGCTGGAGCGCTGTGATCGCAGGTGCTGCAGGACCCTTCCTATTTACTTGCACTGGGTTCCAAAGAGCAGGCTGGGCGTGAGCTCCGGAGCCTCTTTAACTTGCTGCTTTGTCAATTTGGAACCAAAAAACCTCCCAATTTTTTCCTGTTAGAAGTTTGATGTGCATATTATTTATTCAAAGAAGGCTTCTGTTCACTGCTTTTAAAACCTAATCGCACTTTGAACCAAGTTATTCACAGATACTAAAAAAATACAACCTTAATGAAAGTCTTTGCTTTATTAATGCACTTAAAGGTATCGAAGGCAGCAGATTTAGGAGGGTGTGACATAACGTGCTGATGTTCAGGCGATGCACACGTGACTTTTGCATCCATCAGGGTTGAAGGGAAATAGTCGCCTCCTTCAGGGAGGTGATTTTGCTCTAAAAGCCAACGATTCAGCTTGACCCAGGGAGGCACCGTCGCTCTGTCCTCGCGTCACACAGCCCAGTTGTGCCTGGAAAGCCCTTCAGGTGCAAGAGACGGGTTGGCCACAGGTCACCTCTCGTCTCCACCCACATTCCTGCAAGAAATGAGCCAAAAGTTGTGATTTTCAGGGCACGCTGCCAGTCTGGCTCCGGTTCCACCAGCGAGGAGCGTGTGATGTTTAGCGTGGCTGAAACCCGTCACTGTTCTCTTGCGTTATTGTCTGGTTTTTCAGCTGGAGGGAAGTTTCTTCTTTCTACAGCCTTATATTTACAGTTTAGTTAGAACCTGGGCAGCAAAACTGTGTGACATTACCTAAAGCCAGAGGTGGGTGTCGCGGTGCAGGGCTGCAAAGCGTCCTACCGGTGTTGGTTGAGTACGGGGGGTCGTAGGGAGGGATGGACTGGTTTTGGAAGCATCTAACACCCAAAAGCATCGTCAGGACTCCTGTTCTTGCTGACTTGTTGCACTGTTGGTTTCCGTGGAGCGATGGACACGTGTTGTTGCGTTACGATCACGGCGTGCGCCCAGAAAAGTTTGAAGGGGTCCGATGGGTCATTTCTGTGCATGCCAGCAGATCTGAATGCAACATTGAACACACTGCACCGTGCACCCTTTGCGTGCATGGCCTTGGTGAGCACAGGACACCGCGGCGCGAGGTCCTTATCCTTTGACAACATCTTGTGCTGTTGTCACCTAACGAAGCCCAAAGGAGAACTCCAGCAGCGGCGGTAATTACGTCCGTTCGTTTTCATCAGCAGCGCACGTTTATGTCATTGAAGCCAAGCGATTGAATTCACACATACAAGCTCCTACCTTTTAAGGAGGTTTTTGTTTGGTTTTAGTAGTGCAAAAATGGGTTTGGGACAGATAGGTGACAGGAGAGGCACCAGCTGAGAGCGCTTTCCTTCTGTATTCAGTGAGGCTGTTTGAATAACCAAGATGGTTTTGCCTCTCTGGTGCTCGTTGATTCACTTTGTTGGACTCCCTGTGAGTCGCTTCCAACTCAGGACATTGTGTGATTGTAAAGAAATGTTTTTAAAGGCCCATTTTTCATGTGGAGTTTGCCTACTGCCCCATGAAGAGATTAATTACTTCTCTGGAAAGTAACAGCGTTTGGTAATGGAGTTTTGTTGTTGCACTAATTTTTACATTGAGGTTGGACGTTTCTAATAAATGAGTTCAGAAATATGAAATAGTGCAGGGGAAGAGTAACCTACCGACAACCTTTGGTACCTTTAGTCCTTAACCAGAAGCTCCCAGGTGGTGAAGAGGGAGTTTGGGGGTGTCTTGTGCCCTATCGCTTGTACAATTAATGAAACCCCCCCCAGTTTTTACACAGGAGCATTGTGTTAAACAGGGTTATAGAGAAACGCATGATGCTGTTTCAAACAAAGTCTCTTCTCTTTCTTCTTCTGTGAAACTACAAAGAGTTTGACCCACCTTTGTTAGGATCCATGTTCCTACAATGCAGGAGCAGCACTGATCTCCTTTCAGTGTTTTATACAATTCCTGTCTCAAAATGGCTCTGTTTGAAGCAATCTCTGGTAAAACTTAACATTTTTAGCAGAGCTGCTAATTTATCGTTCCCTAATGACTTGGGATGGCATGTTTGAAATCCACCTGTAAGGGCTGATTTAATCCTTAATTACACCCTTGCTACGGTGTCTCGTTTCGCCGTTTCTGGCTCTCCAGAGGCCGTTTTGGTCCGTCGGGTTCAGTTCTGCGGTGCTTCAGTCCGGAGCATCGCCGGTGCGTGCGGGCAGCGGTCAGCCCGGATCTGTCTTGTGAAAAGCTGCCCAAGAGAAACACTTTTGGTGTCTTCGTGTTCTCTCTGACCACCCCAGACCAGTGTGTTGGGTCGGAGGAGGCCTCAAAGCTCTAGGAGGAGTTGCTGGTTGTCGGCGTTGCCGTCAGTGGGTGTTGACGCGCTCCCCGGAGTGTTTTATCGAGCTGCGAGTTGAAAAGTGGGTATAACAAGGAATGTTTTTGTCCTAGTTGTTGAATGTTGGACCGAGGAGATCTCAGCCAGGCCAGAGGAGAGAGCCCAGGAAGATCATCACGGTGTGCGTGAAGGAGGACGTCCACCTGAAGAAGGCAGAGAACGCCTGGAAGCCGAGTCTGAAGAGAGAAAACCAAACCGAGGACCCGGAAAATGTCAAAACGCAGGTGAGAGCGTTAGCAAGCGCTTCCGAGTACAGTCTGTAACAGGAGGGGACGGTAACTCACCTTTGCTGGTGCGTAAGCCACTGAAAAAGGGCAGTGAATTCCAATTTGAATCACAGCTTTCCTCTACCTCGATGATTTATTTTTTCATGTGTTTACTCTCCACCTGGAGTTTAAATGGCAATCCTGTGTTTTAAGCGAGTCTAAATAGGGAACACCAGACAACCTACTACCTCTCTTCCAGGCTTGGTTTTCTGTTGCTATTTTACTTGACTATTTCTGTCTCCGTTCTAAAGCAAACAACCTCAAACTTCCATCACAGAACTTGCTTTTCATCCCCTTTTAGGCGACGTTTCTGCCCTGAAGCTCAGCAGGACTGAGGTTCCTCTGTCGGTTTGTCCTGCCCAGCCCAACCGCGCCGGCTCTGAAGTTTTCTCTGTCCTGTCCTCCCTGGGCAGAGCTGTTTGCCTGATGCTTAAACTTGTAATTTGTAGGATAAGTTGGGATAGTTTTGAAGGACACTGGAATTCTGTTCTCGGGCCTAACGGCAGCGTTGTTGACCTAAATATCATTATAGATAGAAAAAATGTGCCTTAAATATAGGAAAAGTTGGTTACTTTAGTTGAGGGAGAAGGCGGCCACTCCCTGTTAGTTTATATCTCATGGCTAAACTGATATCAAGAGAAGTATATCAGCTGGGTGACAACAAGGACTTTGTGCCTCTGTCGCACGTGATAAAAATATTGGGCTGTTTCCAGAAATCCTGCCCCGCAGCCTCGGTCGTGGCGGCCGGTTGCTGCGTTAGGGCTGGAGCTGTGCCATGCACACGTGTGTGTCTCTGTGTCGCTCAACTTCCTAGAAGGTTCTACAGGACATCATCTCCATTCACCTTTAAGATGCATCTTTGCTTGTTCCTGAAACCACCTCCTTGATTTGTGCTGAAACGTAACGGTTTTTCTGTCGTTCAGGAGCTGTTCCGCAAGGTACGAAGCATCTTGAACAAGCTGACACCCCAGATGTTCAACCAGCTGATGAAGCAAGTGACGGACCTGACGGTAGATACAGAAGAGAGGCTGAAAGGCGTCATCGACCTGGTCTTCGAGAAGGCCATCGACGAACCCAGCTTCTCGGTGGCCTATGCCAACATGTGCCGGTGCCTCGTAACGGTAAGAGCTGGCAAAGTCAAACATTAAATTCCACTTCACAGTGAATGTTCTGCGTGTTATCCTCACAGACTGATTGACAGTAATACAAATGTGGCAAGAGCAGAGTTAAATGTTAGTTTATAGAATCACAGAACCATTTTGGTTGGAAAAGCCCTTCAAGATGATCGAGTCCAACCATAACCCACCCCTGGGACTGCCCTATGTCCTGAGAGCATCATGTCCGTCTGTCCAACCCTCCAGGGATGGTGACTCCAGCACTGCCCTGGGCAGCCTGTTCCAATGCCCCACAGCCCTTTGGGGAAGAAATTGTTCCCCACATCCAACCTCAACCTCCCCTGGCGCAACTTGAGGCCGTTTCCTCTGCTCCTGGCGCTTGTTCCTGGGGAGCAGAGCCCGACCCCCCTGGCTCCAAGCTCCTTTCAGGCAGTTCAGAGATCAGAAGGTCTCCCCTCAGCTCCTGTTCTCCAGCTGAACCCCCCAGGTCCCTCAGCCGCTCCATCACTCTTGTGCTCCAGCCCCTCACCAGCTCCGTTCCCTTCTCTCCACTCGCTCCAGCACCTCAAGCTCTTTCCTAAGAACATAAATAAAAATAATCTACATGATGGATAATCTACAAATCTAAAAATAAATCATCTCCGTGATGGATTTCTCTGCTCCATTTGAGGGCTTTGCTTGGCGTGCTGTGGGTTTGGAGTTGAGGACTCCGAGCGCTTGGCTCTCCCTGGTCACACGATGCCACGAGTCACGTTTGGACGCTCCAGTTTCTCTTTTCCAAGGGGAGCCCAAGGCGCCGAGCCGAGCTTGGGACGGCTCATTGTTCAGACTGTGAATTCTGGGACAAAATAAGCCCTTTTTGTCCCCTGATCCTTCGTGACATGCAATGAAGGAGCACAGCTCCACAGCCTTCAGCCCATAACGAGTGTTTTGAAGCAGCGTGTCTTTTTAAAGGATCCCACGGATGGAAATGTAATCTGTCTCTGGGCAGAGGTGGCGTCAGCCAAGTTTTGAGTGCGACTTTACATGTGAAATGTAAAACTCTGCTGGAAATGGTGACGCGATGCTGAACTGTCGCAGCTTGCCTTGCTGAATATGAAGCGCATGACGAAATGTCATGGTTGGCTTATGGGAAACGTCACTTGTACGCAGAGCTTTGCTGTATTTCTGCTGATGTTTTTCTTCCTTCTCCTCCAGCTGAAGGTGCCCATGGCGGACAAACCCGGGAGCACAGTGAATTTCCGCAAGCTGCTGTTAAACCGCTGCCAGAAGGAGTTTGAAAAGGACAAGGCTGACGACGACGTCTTTGAAAAGAAGCAGAAAGAACTTGAAGCTGCTACCACTGTAAGTGGTATTTTTCCCCATAAATTCGCAGAGCTCCCACTGGAAATGAGCTCTTTTGAAGATGACACTTGATTTGGGGGGAATTTTGGAGTCGAGAGTTTCATTCGGTCACTGTGGCTGCATGTAATAAAAAATATTTGCCTTGGTTAGCAAGTTTATAGCACCCTCTATTTTTTTAAGAGAAAAAGAGTAAACAGGGACAACAGCAACTATAGACGTAAAACTGGACCTTTTGAAGGGTTCTCTCCTCTGCAAACATGTTTCTTTAGAGCCGTTTTTCTGTTTTACAGCCGGAGGAGAAGACGCGGCTCCATGACGAGCTGGAAGAGGCCAAGGACAAAGCCCGACGGCGATCCATCGGGAATATAAAATTCATCGGCGAGCTTTTCAAGCTCAAGATGCTGACGGAGGCGATCATGCACGACTGCGTGGTCAAGCTGCTGAAAAACCACGACGAGGAGTCCCTCGAGTGCCTTTGCCGCCTGCTCACGACCATTGGCAAGGACCTGGACTTTGAGAAAGCAAAGGTGGGGCAGGGCTGGAGGGAGAGGCGAGGGTGGAAAAGTGGGCGTGGGGTGTTTTTATTTGAGGATTTACTTTTTCTTCGGGAATTTCGCTCTTCTGTGGATGTTTTGGCATGACCTGGCCTCCCTCTGCCCCTTTCTAGTAGAGTCTGTATCATTTTCAATGGTGTTCTCCAGTTTCCTTGTTTCAAATATTCCATCTGAGCACACAGGGTATGCTCAGCATATCCCATGTGTTTCTTCTTCCAAACAGAATTTACCTCTTATCCATAGTTTCCAAAACATTAACATTTAGAATTGTTTCTTTACCACTGACAGCTTGTATTACCTACAAAATCTACCACTGAATGTATCGTTGGGGTTAAATCTCAAACAAACCTCTGATTAATGGGCCTAAAACCCCACCTGGCCCTTGGCGGGTGCATTTATTTTGTGTCACGGTCGCCTCCAGCTCCACTGCATTGGAGCAGCTGGTTTGCAACTGCAGCGCTCCAGCGTCTCCTCCCGACTGCCCAACAAACGGCTCTGTAGCGCGGAGCGTGACGCACTCGTTTCTCCATCGCAAAAGCCAAGCTGGGCATGAAAAAGCATTCAGGGGTTTGCCAGAAATCAGTCGGACTCAGCTCTGGAAACAAACGACGCTAATTGTTTTCAGCTGTGTGGGGAGGGAGTTCCCTTGCAGCACTGGGTTGCAGAGATCACAGTGGATCAATCCTCATCCTTACAGGGAAAACTCTTTCCAAACCTTTTTGTGGTGTGTTGACCAAAACAGCCCAGTTTACCACTAATCCCCCAGGCTAAATACACTGTTAATGCAGTTAACACCACGTTGTCGGTGCGGGTTTGGAAGTGCCAGCGGCAGGGATTACATTTGTCCATGTGCTTTGGGAGGAAAGCAGGGTCTGAGTGCTGAGCAGTAGCCGAGGTGGCGCTGGCTGAGGCCGGGATGCCGGTTTGGCCTTTGCAAACACAGAAATGCTGGAGAAGCCCAGGGTTTGGTGCGCTGGTGCCGCGGCCTCGAGCCGTGCAGCACGTCCACACATCACGTTACCCCCTGGGAGAAGCTGCCCGTGTCCTGTCTTTGCGATCTTTATTTCTATCAAGTTCAGTGAGAATCCTTTTACTTACTTTCTTTTAATGGGGGTTGATGTTTTATTATGTGTTTTTATTGAAGGGTTAGTGATCGTTACAATTAAAGCTTCTGGACAACGTCCATTTCAAATATTTTCCCTGTCATTCCTGCCTTTGGAAACAATTGCTCTCGGAGCTGAAACTTTCCAAAGCAAGGCCAGCACCACATTTTCACAGGGTTTTCCTTGTTTGTCTAAGGGTTTAGCTCGTTTTAGGGAAGGGAGTGGGAAGCATTTTATACAACTGCCCCGAAACCTTTTGTTTCAAACAACCAGAGCCCCCATTTTGAAGAAAAAAGGTGAATCAAATGTAGACCTGCTGGAGGCTTCTCTAATTACACTGTTTAATGTCTTAGTGCAGACCGATTTGGATTCTATCACATCACAACTTTTTGGATAAAAAGGAGCTTGTGGGATTCCAGTCCACGGCTGAGCCTGTTAAACAGCTCTTGCCTGACCCCACCTGAGACAGTTTGGGGAAATAAAGCATCAAAATGAAGTTTGCAGGGTTAGTTTGGTGCCCGTTGAGTTTCCCGAGCTGGTTCTTCTCAGGCTGAGGGGAGCGCACATGCTGATATAAAAAGGAGGAGCTCAGAGGTAGAGCAGGACTCCCCTTGTTGATGGCAGTTGGCCAGTAGATCAGTTTAGCTGTACCATAGTTTAAAAATGCATTAATATATATATTTTTTAATGGATGGCAATTTTTGTTCTGTACATACAGAGGGGCTGAGTCCCCACCTGAGGGAGTATTTTCATTTTCTTCTGAGACACGCTGGTGATAATGTTTCTCTTGTATAGCCTCGCATGGACCAGTATTTTAATCAGATGGAGAAGATTGTGAAAGAGAGGAAAACGTCTTCAAGGATTCGGTTCATGCTTCAGGATGTAATAGACCTAAGGCTGGTAGGTACCGACTCACGTGAGTAAAGGAGCGTGTGCCCTCTCGTGTCCGGGCTGGAAGGGCTCTCGTGTAAGAGTGGAGATTTACAGTATTGACAGCAGAAGTGGGGAGATCTGTGCCCTTTGTCTCCCAAAATCTGGCTGTTTAAAGACAAGAAATCTCTCTGTTTTGCCTTAATGAAGGCCAGGGTGGGTAGACAAACTGCTTAGTGCTGGCCGTGTGTCCACACTGGCTTGTGGTGCCGCTGGTCCAGCCCCATTTGCAGCAGACACAGCTGAGCAATTTCCAGGGAGGTTTGGGGTGGTTTCCCCTGTTCTGTCTCTGTCAGTCATGCTGCTCGGCGCTTTTCATTTCCATGCGCTTCAGGTGTGTTTCACTTGCATTAACAGGACCAAAGTGCTCTGAGGTTTGTACCCCGTGAGTCTGGGGACCAGTTAGCGTGGCTGTAAGACCTGGGAGGGCTCTTGTCCGTGGCAGTGGGGATCTCATCGGAAGGCGGTGCTGTTTCAGGCGGAATGCTGCACACCCAGGCGTCTGCCAGTTGTTCACTGGCCATATCGTGCAGAGAAAAGCAAACGGAGCTTGTGCTCAATCAGAACACGACAGTGGTGGGTCCACACTGAGCTCCCGAAACAACAAGTAGGAGATGAGCTGGTGCAGACAACTGGACAGACAGTGCAGACCTGTCCCTCTTGTAATCAACTTTTGAACACAGCCAAGTTGTTAGACCCATTTTCTTATACAGTGAAGGGTGTCTGTACACATGGTTAAAGATGTGAGTGCAACTCACTCCAGCCTTCCCAAACACCTGTAATTTCACCCCATAGACGCTGACAGCAGCATGGCTTTAGCAGCGCTGGTCTCAAGACTGAAATCCTGAGGAGGTTTTACTCATAAAATAACTGTTTTGAAGCTGGTTTGGGGTTTTGTGGAGGCTGAAGTCACCGTTTTGACTGCAGGGTACACAAAGATATTGCTCTGAAAGTTGTAATAAGGTTGTAGCAGAATCCAGAGGCAGTCTGGTTATTCTGGGGATAGATGGATCTGTGCAGTGTGTGGTTGAATAGACACATCAAGCAGTGGAAGTGTTTTGTGGAGAGACGGCTCCACCTCTCTCTGCAGGATTCCTGTCCCAGCTGTCACAATCCCTGGAGCTGCAAAGCACCATCTCCAGATAAAACGCAGTCACTTCTTGCTTCTTTATTTTCAGGGTTTTGTTTTTTAACTCAAACTTGGAGGAAAAGCTGCAGTGAACAGTGTTGGTAATAAACAGAGAGTGACAGCAGCTTCCTTCTGCTCCATCTCTTTCCTCTGAACTTGGAAAGACTGGAAAGCTGGGCATGTGCAGGATGCCAGGGGTTAAAATGTCTTTAATTCAGTCGCGCCTCTCCAAAAGCTCTTCACTGCAGCCTCCGTTCTCCACCAAGACATCCAGCACAGTCTATATACCAAAGTATATGGCTCTTTGCAATATGACCCGGCAGCACCAAATCTTCCCCAGTGCCTTGGGGAGCTGCCCCTCGAACAGATTATCAGGGAGGGAGGATTAGGCCTTGTTTGCAGCGTTCAAAATACCCCGTTTACAGCACTTTGCTGGAAATATCTCTGAGCTCGTGTTTCCTTCTCTCCTAGTGCAACTGGGTGTCCCGGAGAGCAGACCAGGGCCCCAAGACCATCGAGCAGATTCATAAAGAAGCCAAGATTGAAGAGCAAGAGGAACAGAGGAAGGTCCAACAACTAATGACCAAAGAGAAGAGGAGACCAGGTAAAGTAAAAGCCACTTTGGCTGCCCATTTCACTCATTTCACATCTGGTGGCCATAGTCAGAATCCCAGATAAGAGAAAAATGCTGGTTATTTCCTAAGTGTAATGAGCAAAGGGAATGGGGGGATGGTTATGGCTGAGGCTGCAGGAGGAACAGACTTGCTGTGGGTTCACTGTGAGTGTTTTTCAGGGGTGAATCCCTTGGGTAAAAATAAACAATCGCAAACCAATAGTGCTTAAGTTTTGCATTCATGCAAACCATATTTGATTGTGCGACAGGCTGCCAGAAATCTGTTACAACAAGTTACTGTGCACAAGTCAGATGTGCCATCCATTCTTGTGTGCAGCAGCATCTAATTTCAAGAGAATAGTGTCTAATTTCAAGAGTAACCATGTTGTCTTTAGCTGTTAAAGTTGTGAGGTGTTAACTCAGCATGAGAAAGAGTCTTGGAATTACATTAAATTGCTGCCAGGCCTTGAGAGTGGCACTACCTGAAGGTGGATTTGGAATGACTGGGGCAGAGCGGGACAAGGAGAAAAGTCATCTTTGGGATTCTTAAATACTGAAATTGTCAAATAAAGGTGCTGTGAAAACAAGGCATAAGGAAAATACACGTAAATTTGCTTTAATTATCTGAAAAGTGGCATCAGGAGAGAGTAAGGAACTTGTGATTGCTTGAATGGTTTTGTCTAGACTAGTCCAGCGCCTCTGAAATCTGCACAACAAGCGAGGCTTTGGGTTGGCAAAGGCTCGTCCTCCGCTCCTTTTGTGAGCTGGTGAACGCACAGGACGTGCAGCCGGAACCAGGCGCAAGGACACGCACTGAGAAAGCTAACCGGGAAGGATCGCTGCCAAAACCAGCCCTTGAAAACAGTGAGATCTTTAATGGCAAGGCTATTTTGTAATAAGAAAGGCAAGCTAGTTATGTCATTTGAGGCTGAAGAAATACTCCAAAAGCTGTGATTTC
Source organism: Nesoenas mayeri (assembly GCF_963082525.1). Lineage (NCBI taxonomy): Eukaryota > Metazoa > Chordata > Aves > Columbiformes > Columbidae > Nesoenas > Nesoenas mayeri. The sequence continues at coordinate 6,043,475 of NC_137546.1, read as the reverse complement.
TGCACAGGATTGTGCTGAGGTTCAGCAGAAACGTCTTTTCCCCGTCCTGTTGAACCTGGAGAGGGTCGCCCACGTTCTCCCGGGTGCTGCGGGGGTGAGCTGAGGGTTGTGTTTGTCGCCTGGCAGGTGTCCAGCGGGTCGATGAAGGCGGTTGGAACACTGTGCAGGGGGCAAAGAACAGCCGAGTGCTGGACCCCACCAAGTTCCTTAAAATCACCAAGGTAGGTGCCAGCACGAGCCTCGTTCGGAGCAACAAAAATGCCGAGGTCTTACCTTATCGTATCTGCCTGCCTAGGAAAGACTGTTAGGATGTTTACAACTCCATGCTTGCCTTTTGGGATATTTCAGATGGCCAGAGTTAGTACTGGGCATGAATAAAGCACGAAAGAAGACTCCGTTGTCTTCTGAATGTTCCTGTTTTGCTTGTTCTAAGGGAAATAGTGTCTTTTTCCTAAGTTGGAAAATCCGCATTCTATTAAATGATGAAAAGAGGATGCGAGCCGGGTCATCGTGCGCGGTGGTGACGCTGTTATGGGAGGCGTCTCCGACATCCCATAGAAATCCTTTGCTGCCTCAAGTTCTCAAGGCCCTTTGCTGATGTGGCTTTTTAGCAGAATGAGGATGCCACATTCAATTTGAAAACAAAATGTTCCTGACGTCGCAGATGCAGCATCCTGAGCATCTTCCTGTTATTTTAGCATTAAAGTGGGGATTTGGGGACATTTATTTCAGGCTGCTGGTTAGGCAAGCTTGGAGTTTTTGCCTTTTTTTTGTGATTTTCAGGACAGCTTTGGGATTTCTCACCAAGAACTGCATTTTTCACATAAATCGGGGTGTTTTCTAGATGTTCCCTTGTCCCAGTTAATGTCACTCTCCTCAAATTTCACTCTCGATGCCTGGATGCTTGGGGAGCTGTAAAGCAGAACCTGGACACACTGTAGCCCTTCTGCAGATCAAGCTCAGTTTATTCCTTGTGAAAGTTGTAAAACAGACTCTAAAACGTAATTAACAGGAAGGATTGAGCCTGCTTTTGTCTGGGCTTACGGTGCATCTGGGAATAGTCCTTCTATGACTTTAGTACAAGCACGGCACAAATGGAACCAGCTCCACAACAGCTGCGTTGTTGGGAGGAGGAAGGAGCTTGTACAAAGAGACCTGTGGGGTCACAATCTCCGTGTCAATCGATTCACCTACGGAGCAGTGTAAAATCCATGTTCTTGTCAGACACCACTTTTTTCCCCCCAAGTTCTGCAACCTGTTGTTCTTTGCCCTCTGAATTTTGTTTGTTACTGTGCAGATTCCCCCTAAAGCCACGACTGGAAGGTGAGTGGGCAGCAGAACCGTTCGCTCATCACAAACAAACTGAACACCTCTCAAGTGCTGATATGTATTGGGCTTTTTCCTCCTTCGTGAGCTTCAGGGTTCCCAATAAACAGAAGCTCCTGGTCATTGAGAATGTCTTTCCCTGACACTTCAGAAGAGGCTGTTTGTGATGCCCCTTGTTTGCATCCTCTGTCTTTGCCTAGGGTTTGGTCTCCCCAAAATGTGTTAAAGCGTATCTTGGTATTCACAAGATGGGGATTGTTGCCAAAAAATACCCCATTTATTATTAAGATGTACAGTTTGCCGTTGTTAATGGTATTTCTTAATGTGTTTTACAGCCCACGATAGATGAGAAGATTCAGCTTGTGCCTAAAGCCCAGCTGGGCAGCTGGGGGAAGGGCAGCAGCGGTGGAGCCAAGGCAAGCGAGATGGGTGAGTCAGGACGGTCCTCACCCTCCGCTTCGCTCCCAGTCGCCCTTGCCAAGCGCAGATTTGGGTGGGAACGCTCACTTGTGCGGGGCTAAAGTGCAGCAGGACCAGCCCTTTCCCTTCGATTCTCTCCCCATCACTCCAAAAACCAGATATCGCTTCAATGATCTTGTGACGCGAAGGTGTCGGCGGCTACTGACCTTGCTGTTGCTCTCCTGTCTTGTCTTTCCGCTCTCCCAGACTCCTTACGACCAAGTGCCACTAGTTTGAACAGATTTTCTGCGCTGCAGCCTCCAGTCTCATCCGTTTCTGCCTCATCCGCATCCTCAGAGTTAGATTCGCGCAGGGCCTTAACTAGGTAAGTGTCAGTGACCGTGCCGTCTGTCTGTCCGCCCGTGTCCACACTTGCTGCTCTAGTTGCCAGCACACAAAGAAAGAATTTCATTGAGTTTCCACGAATGGCTGAGTCTTTTTCCCCACAATGTGCTTTGAGTTAACTGAAAACACGTGCATTTTTGATAATATCTTAGGAAAGACAGGTTGTATTCATTTTTGAAGCTGTTACAGGGAATATTTTAGTTTCCACTTTTCAGTCACACTTTATGTCAGGATACGTTTGCTAATAGTTCATAACAGGTGAAAAATGCTTTGGATAAAATGTTGTAATAAATAGGTGTGCAGGTTGGAATCGGTGGTGGATTCAGCCAGACTGTTCTCTTGTGTTTGTCCCTCTGATGTTTTCCCTCCTATTTCACTAAAATTCTGGCTTACCTGGAGATTACTCCATTTTGATATTGTTTTAGCTCATTAACACGGTAATTAATAGCACAGATCCTGGTCACCTCTTGCTGGCAGCCTTCACTATTTGGAAGCTGTTTTTCAATAAGAGGGTGAAAATACACTACTCATACCATTTCTCAGTAAAGCGAGGCCTTTACATTATAAAATTCACCGTTCTGCATATCAAACAGGTCCCGTAAGCACTTTGCTTTTCCTTGTGTTCTCCAGGAAGCGTTGGCTCTGCCTGTCCACCCTGTGATTGTTTGTGTTTGTGTATCTCCAAGACTTGCATTAATTTTAACTATATTCTCTGTAGCTACAGCTGTGAAGTCGAGACAAGAGCCCCATTTGGTTTGGGTTGTGATTCACCTTTTCCTGCTGTTCCCGCAGAGTTTTATCCAGTATCTTTTCTAACAGCGCAGCATTGTGGGCAGGGGTCACTCGGACCGTTGTCTCTAAGCGCGTGTTTCTTGTTGCGCAGCCGCGGGAGCACGGGCAGGGAGAAGAACGACAAACCTCTCCCACCGTCCCTGGCCCGTCCCAACACCTTCCTGCGGGGCAGCAGCAGCAAAGAGCTGCTGCTCGACAATCAGGCGCAGGAGGAGCAGCGGAGGGAGATGCTGGAGACGGTGAAGCAGTTAACGGGCGGCATGGAGATGGACAGGAACAGCACAGAGGCGGAGAGGAGCAAAGCCAAGGAATCTGGTAAGCGGCTCTTCCACGCTCGGGGAATCTTGCAGGGTTTGTGAAAAGGCATAAGGGAAAAATCTACAGGAGCAAGTGACAGGTTTCGGCGCAGCGGTGTGAATATTTGGCCCGCAGTGATGCGTCGTCGAGCTGTGATCGTCCTCCCAGAGGTTTGTTACACAACTGCTTGATTCACACAGCCTTGGTGTCTGCTGCTCCCACCAGCTCCACTTTAGGATTCATAGAATCATAAAATCATTTTGGATGGAAAAGCCTCTCAAGATCAAGTCCAACCGTTCCCAGCCCTGTCCCTGCCCCATGTCCTGAGAACCTCATGTCCGTCTGTCCAGCCTTCCAGGGATGGTGACTCCAGCACTGCCCTGGGCAGCCTGTTCCAATGCCCCACAGCCCTTTGGGGAAGAAATTGTTCCCCACATCCAATCTCAACCTCCCCTGGCGCAACTTGAGGCCGTTTCCTCTGCTCCTGGCGCTTGTTCCTTGGCGATACCAGCAAAACACTGCTCTGTGGCCTTGTCTTGCCCGGTCATATTCTGTTGCTGCTGGTTTCTGGGCTCAAAGTCCCCAAAATCAGTGTCACTTCTGCAGAAATGCTTCTTCAGTGCCCAGTAAGGCTGTTTCTACCCTTGCCAAACAGTTCCCAGGGCATCACCTTGTCAGTACTGCAGCTTTTAGCTCCCGCCAGCCTGAGCTGATGCATTAGTCAGAAGGTATTGAGGACACTTGAAACGATTTCTCTGTGGACACAACCTGTGCGATAAGCACAGTGTTTTGCTCTTTCCCTGGGAAATATCTGAAAACTGCTGCGGTGACAGACACCATGACACAGCACACGCTCGTCTCAAAGCTCTGGGACTTCGTGAAGGGCTCCATGGGGACCAGGGTTTTGGGATGCGATCACATTGCGTTGGGTCTCTGCCCATCGCAGTCAGCACGTTGGAAATTTGCAGCCGCCTGTAACAGCTCCAAGTTTAATTCCTGAGTGTTGATAGAGAGCTCTGAAGGTGCTGCAACCTGTGTCACTGCCAAGTGTCTCTACGAGGAGGTTGATTTACAGAAATATTCGGAGTTCATGCACGGGAAATGTAGCCAAGAAAGAAGTGAGCCGTGCCTGCTGGTGGGACAGGAGCTTCCGTTTTCAGAACGTCATCTCTGAAAATGATGTTGATTTTCCTTTTTGAAATGTGGTTATTTTTTCTTCTATTTGTACCAGCCAAACCAGAAGCTCCCCCAGCTCCAGCCCAAGAAAAGCCTTCGCTATCAGAAGAGGAAATAGAGAGAAAATGCAAATCTATCATTGACGAGTTCTTGCATATTAACGATTTTAAGGTAAGCAAAAGGAAAACCTCATTTAAGTCTTTCAGACCTTTCTGCGACGTTTCCTCTGTGGGAACAGAGTCTCTCTGAGCACCCAGCATTTGTAGGAGAGTTGTCTCCCTAAGTTGTTTTCTGCCCTGCTAGTAACAGGAAGATTAGTCCAGCTTGTGTGTTGCAAGTAGCAAAATGTGTGTATCTGTCATGAATCGCTGGGCAGCTCCAAAATAACAGCAATTTTGGAAGCAGAAAAACAAACGGGAAAATAAACGGAGGTTTTCACTCCGTTATCGAAGCATGTGCTGTTCTGATCTGGAGGCAGATAAAACAATACTAAATATTGAACAAACCATTCCGCAGTATTTGTAATAAACATGGAAAAATGACTGAGCAGCTGTCATCACTTCCTAGTTAATGGTGGAAGTTTTTTCTCCCTTGTAGATGGATTTTTAGCCTGTCCAGGGAGTTTGCAGAAAGTGTTACATTGGCTGAATTTATTTGGTGAAATAAAATTTACGAACCTGCCGGTGAGTTCCTAGTTCGGCACATTAATTGCAGCGTCGCTGCTTCTGCACTTCATTGTGCTTCTGATTAACATCAGAAAGAGGAATATTCTTACGATGGATTGTTTTGGGTTCATAGGTATCAGGAGAGATGATTAAACCCTGCAGGAGTGGGGGCCGGCGGGGCTGGTTAACCGAGGAGTCTCTGGTCCTTTTTCATTTTGGGATAGACTTGACAGTCTGATCTGGGGGTCTGGGCCAAGGGGCTGCTTCAGTTCAGCTACAATGACAATATTTAATGGCTGGGTGGAAATGGAGTTGAATTGTGTTAAACAAGTGCACATCTGGTTAAAAAAATACATTAGATTGAGGCAGCTCATTTGCATTAGGGTGTTATTGGATAATTGTAAGTTCTCAGCGCTCTTCAAACGCAGCGTGCAACAAAGCGTCTGGCTAATTCAGCTTAAACTGAGTGTTAATGTAGTATATAGCAGAAGAACAGCCCTGTTTCTCAGGATTTTAGCCTTCAGTATTTAACCTGACTGTAAATTAAACCTGCCGAGCTCTGTGCCAGTGACAGAGGGTCGACCGGTGATGTGTTCGTCCATCTGTCCTGCAGACACCGGGGGACAGCTGGTGGAAAAGCTCAGACCTGAGCCTGTGGGCTGGAGCCACCGGGCTTGTGGCCTGCACAAAAAACCATCCAGAACCTGCAGAAGCACATCTGGGGCTGCCAGCTGTTGATAACTGAAGGCATAACCTAAGAGAGAGAGGGAATGTCTTTAGTCAGGCAGCCCGCTGAGATCCCTCAGGCTGAACCGAGGTCAGCAGAGGATCTTTGCTGATGACAGCAGAGATTTTTGAAGAGTGACATTGAGCGCTTCTCTAAAAGTCCCTTATTGAAGAGTGTTTTACTGGCTTAGGTTACAAAACACACATGCCAGAGAGTAGCAGCTTTGTGAAGAGGAAATGTTCCTCCCAGCTCCCCACCTATTTTCTGCCGCTTTATACGGTCTGGGTTTGTAACTCAGGCATTTCGGTGCCAGATCAGATCAGCAATGAATCTAACCTGACGTCCTCTTTTCAACTTGGCTTGAT